>NC_137964.1:32480064-33923110 GCF_963924665.1 Micromys minutus
GGGAGCTGTCTGTCCATCTGTCACCTCACATTCCAGTCTGTGACTGTGGCTCAGTGCTGGAGCACTTGCCTAACATGCATGAAGTCCGGGGTTGATGGGGGAGGGGGCAGCACAGTGTTGATTTCTGAGGAGCTGCGTGTGTATGAGCCACGAAGGGGAGGCTGGGAAGCAGCAGCACAGCTAAATTAGGAGATTTAGAGAGAGTTAGGAACGGGAGCAGGCACTTTTAGGAATACAAGTGCCAAGTGTGGGAGGACCAGAAGACAAAAGGGAGAGAAAATTCAAGAAGGTTTGCAGTCTGTTGTGAACATAATTCTCCTCTGGTGTTTTCTAAAGAGTCAGCAGAAAAAAAAAAAAAAAAACATGGTTTTCAATTATTACAGGATAATGAAGGAAAGGCAGTGTTTTTGCATGTGGCCAGGCAGGTGGGGAGAGAGCCTCGTTTTGTATGAGGTTATTTAAAGCAAGGAGTGTCCGGAATTTGTAACAGCTGTGAGCCTTATTTTTGCTCATTTGTTATGAGTAGACACGGTCCTCAATATACCTGATGTTTGAGATAGGTCTCACTATGTAGCCTTGACTGGAATTTTTTTTTTTAAAAGATTTATTTTTATGCAGGTGAGTACACTGTTGCTGTCTTCAGACACACACAGAAGAGTGTGTTGGATCCCATCACAGATGGTTGTGAGCCACCATGTGGTTGCTGGGATTTGAACTCAGGACCTCTGGAAGAGCAGTCAGTGCTCTAACCACTGAGCCATCTCTCCAAGCCCAACTGCAATTCAACATGTAGACCAGACTGACTTGTAGCTCTCAGAGACCTGCCAGCTTCTGCTTCTGGAGTACTGGGATTAAAGATGGGTTACCGTGCCTGTCTTTTATTTGTTTATTTATTTGTTTTTTTCACCACAGGGTTTCTCTGTGTAGTCCTGGCTGTCCTGGAACTCACTCTGACCCACCAGCCTCTGCCTCCCAAGTACTGTGATTAAAGCTTTCCCCCCTCCCCAAGGCATCTTTTATTTACCTTTTAGACAGAGACTCACTATGTTTACCTCTGGCTGGCCCGGAACTCATTACACAGATCAGAGATAGACAGTAAATAGCTGTGACTCCACTTACAGGCTACATCTGCCTCCCAAGTACTGAGGCTAAAAGCATGTGCCACCACACCCTTTTTAAAGATTTATTGTATGTATGTGAGCACACTGTATCTGTCTTCAGACACACCAGAAGAGGACATCAGATCCCATCATAGATGGTTGTGAGCCACCATGTGGTTGCTAGGAATCGAACTCAGGACCTCTGGAAGAGCAGTCAGTGCTCTTAACCATTGAGCCATGTTTCCAGCCCCGTTGTTATTCTTTAAATAAACACACATGGCAGTCAGAGGACAGCTTTACGCAGTTGCCTGTCTCCCTCCACCTTTACATGGGTTCTGGAGTGAACTTGTAACCCATGCCTACACAGCAGGGGCCTTCAGAGCCCTTACCTGCTGAGCCGCCTCACCGATTCAGTTATGTCTGATACAGGTCCTCGTGTGACTCAGGCTGGCCTCCAACTCCATAGATACTTGAGGTGGAATTTGAACCCCTGATCTAGGGTCTCCACCTTTCAAGTGCTAGGACGACAGGTGTATGTCACCACGACTGGATTATGAGGTGCCGGGGGTTGAACCCACCACTTTGTACTGCTCGGCAAGCGCCCTACCGGTCTGAACTGCCTCCCCAGCCTAGAACTTCACAGCGATTGAGATGTTCTGACTCTGTATTGTAGTCATTAGTCATCCTGCGTCTAAAAAGGGAACTAGCACAGAGAAATGGCTCAGTTGCTAAATAGCTGGCCTCTCAGAATTCACATGTGGTCCACTGGGCTGGTCCAGATAGGAGGAGCCCTGGGGCTTGCCTGCCAGGCCAGTCCAGTGTGTGAGCTCCTACTCCAACAAATAAAGTGAGGAACGACAGTGGAAGACACTTAAAGTCAACTGCTGGCCTCTATATGCACAAATGCTCACACATACACACACGTGCTCACACACACAAAGTATGCCTAGTGGTATCGAGAAGCTGAGTTATATTTAATTGTACTTAACTGATTTTATGTGCATAGGTGTTTGCCTGCATGTGTGTGCTAGTGTTGAGGATGTTGGAGGGTGTCAGTCCCCTGGCACTGGAGTCATAGGTGCTTGTGAGCTGCCACACAGGCACTGGGATGGAACCTTGGTCTCTGGAAGAGGATCAATCAGGTCCTCTCAGCTGCAGAGTCATCGGTCCAGCCCTGTTTTGTTTTGTTCTTTGAGACAGCGCTCCCGCCGTAGCCCAGGCTGACCTGAAGATCATTAACATTAACGAACGTAGGGTTGCTCTGAATTCACTGTAGAGCTTCTGATCCCCATGCCTTTGTCTCTATGGCGCCAGGGTGACAGGCGTACACAACCATGCCTGTTTTATCCTGTGCCGGGGATCAAACTGGGGTCCCATGAGTGAATGCTCTCAAGTGAGCTGTGTCTTCTGTTACTCTGAAGATTGTTTTAAAATTACATTTTTTTTAAAAAACATTAATGTATTGTGTGTTTACCTATGGGCATGAGATGGCTTGAACATGGAAATTGAAGGGCAACTTATAGGAGTGAGTTGTTCCCCACTACCATGTGGGGTGCCAGGGATCAAACTCAGATGGTCAGATTTGGTGGCAGGCAGCTTTACCAGCTGGGACATCTTGCTGGCCCCTCTCCTCTTTTAGAATTTTTAAAGGAAAAAAAAATGTTAACCCAAAGCCAGGCTTTTAGGTTAACAAACATGCAATATGGGAGTATGCACAGATACACACACACACACACACACACACACACACAGGTACAACAGTGGCTGAGTTGCTTTGTGTATGGCTGAGACTAACTGGTTGGCTCCTCTCTGAGAAACACATGACATGTCTGCAGGGCTCCTGTGTCACACTGACAAACATTCCCTGGTGTTAGGCAGTGAGGGACCTAGGTTTTTTGTTTTCCTTTTTTGTTTTCTAATTGTTGTTGTTTGTTAATTCTGTCCTCTGTGGTTTCGGGTTTTTCTTGCTATGGCAACATTCCATGAAGGTGTGGCAAATGATCAAGAGTCTGGGACACAGGTGGCTTCCCCTCTCTTTTGCCTGTTCAGCATAGGTCCATTTACTCAACATTTGCCGGCCTGGCCAGGAGCTGTGTGCTGCGTGCAGGGCATACAACAGTGGCTGAGGCCTAATGTCTGGCCTCACCCCCTTCACAGACAACTAGAAAGTCAACTAGAGCAGTCATTACAAGAAACTCGGGGTATGCAGGTCTTCTGCCTGGCTGCAGGTAGCAGTCAAAGAAGAATTCTTGGAGGGTGTGGCTTCCAAAGGGAGACCAGAACCACCAGATGGTGTCAGGCCGGAAATGAGGGGAGAGGGAAAGCTTCCTGAGAGAAAGAAAACAGACAGGAAGAAAGCCAGAGACTCTGGAGATAGCCGGATGCCCTAGGGCTGCTAGGGCTGCGCGGTGATAGGGCGGAGGTGGGGTAATTACTTAGAGACGCACTTCATTTAGGATGCCTAGACTAACGTCCAAGAGAACCCATCTGGGTTAGAATATGTGTGTAAGTCTAAAGAGTTGCCTTTACCATACAAATGTTTATTGTGTGTCTCTGAATGGAATGATTGTAAAGGGGCCTTGATGCCAGTGTGGAGGTGTGGAGGTGGGAGGAGCCTGACTGCAGTCTGGTCTCCGAGTCTGACTAGCAAGGGAGCATTGTTAGGGGCCAGAAGGAGAGCAAAATCAGACTGAGCAAGAGTCTGTCAGTGGTCTTATTAGTGACTATGATCCATCCACACTGAAAGAAACCTTAGGATCCATCTAGAGAGGGCTTGGTAAATGGGAGTGTGTGCACCTCACACAGACCAAAGCCACACATGTACATGTGAAAAGATGCTCTGTATATTTATTTATGGGAGTCTCCTGTGCACTGTGCTAGATGCCAGAAACCCAGAAGAGAAGGGGGTGGGGCTGCCTGCTGAGGGCCCCATCTGTCTCCAGACTCTTGCCTTGGTATTCCAGATTTGCTTCCAGCTGCTTTTCCCCCTTGCCCCTCCCCCCCCCAGCTCCCCCAGGCTGTGCTGGGTGCCTGTGCCTTCTTTCTGGGCCTCTGCACCAGCTGCTTTCTGTCCTCTGACTCTCCCCCCCTCCCTATCTGCCTGAGCCAGCTCCCCTGTGAGGTTAGGGGCCAGCAGACCTGTGTGGTCCACTCTGTAACTTCCCTTTAAGCTTGTGTTGTCTCTAGAGGCTTTGTTCCTTTACTGCCCCGAGTATTTGTGCCCGTTGGTCTCTCTAAAACACTCTATCTATCCTAACACAGTTCTCTGTGGCATTTTGTGGATATTAGATTGTTTTAAACATACAGGCTGGGAGTTGGGCACAGTGATGCAGGGGAGTGTTCCCAGCACTATGGAGGCTGTGTCAAGACCATGGGGACTTCAGGGCAAAAACTTGTCTGGGGCAGGGGGAACAAAGCCAAAGCAAGAAAGCTGGGGGTAGTGGCAGGAGTTTGTAATCCCAGCTCTTTGGAGGCCAGAGGAAGGGGATCAAAGCCAGCCTAGATTATATAACCTGAAAATAGGTAAGACCCTATTTTCAATTAGAGGTACAGACACAGCTCGGTATAAAGGGCTTGCTCAGCATGCCCAAAGCCATGGGTTCAATGCCTAATAACACTGCAAAAACAAACTGACAAACATTCTGAATTATAGGCTGCTAGGATGGTTCAGCCAGAACCTCCCGTGATCTCCTGAAGTCATGATAAGAAAGACTCAAATGACGAGGCTGGAGAGCTGGTTCAGAACACTGACTGGTTTTCTAGAGGACCTGATTCAATTCCTAGCACCCACATCAGACAGCTCACAGATAAGGCCAGTGGATTCAATGCCACTCACATCCACACAACCCATCATCCGGACAATTATTTGTTGGACTGGAGAGATGGCTCAGGAGTTAGGAGCACCATCTGTAACTTCACGATCTGACCACCTCACACAGACATGCGCGCAGGCAAAACACCAATACGTATATAAAGTAAAAATACATTTTAAAAAGAGATGTCTGTTAATTTTACATGGATGTGTGCCTGGATGTGTGTATAAGCATTGGGTGAGACAGGAACCCGAAGTGGACAGAAGGCAGCATCAGATGCCCTGGAACTAAACTTAGGGCTAAATGTGAGCTACAGAATCGAACCCAGGTCCATGCTCTTAACTACTGGGACTTCTTGTTAGCCCCAGGTATATCTTGGCTGTATTGAATAGGAGGATCCTGCCCATTCTTGGCGGCGCCATTCCCTGGGCAGGTGGCCCTGGGTTGTATATGAAAGTTAGCTGAGCGTTAAAGAGCAAGGTATCGGTGTTCCTCCATGGTTTCTACTTCACGCTCCTAACTATAGGTGCTTGTCTTGAGATCCTGACATTGGGTCTGGCCAGATGGCAGTTTGAGGGTGCTGTGACATGACGACTTCATGCACCCCGTTCCTCACCTCTGGAGAGAACTGGGGACTCTACAGACAGACGTTCAAGATGGACGAACTCCTGGGCACCTTGGCAGGCATTTGTAATCCCAGCAGTTGGGAGGACAAAGCAGAGGGATCTCAGGCTGGAAGTGGTTTGTGACACTGCTACAGGGGAGTGTGAGCAAAACATTAGCTCACCCCAATAGGGAGCCAACCACAGAGGGAAGGAAGGGCCTCTGCCAAAGCCCAACTTGGTGACCCGATGAACTTTATTGGGGTTACTTACAAGAGTATGGCTGAGGGAGTATTTACAGGAGCAGAACCAACTCAAGACAGCAGCACCACCTAAGACGCCACCATAGACCCTCCCAGCAGAGCTGAGACAACCCATCAAAGCTGGGAACCTGGCGCGCATGCGCGCAATATGCAGGCAGCGCGGAGAGTCGAGGGTGTTTTGTTTGTTTGTTTTCCAGGTAGCCCAATTGGTTTCAGCCTGCTATACCCAGCTGAGCTCAGCTCATCTGCGCCTCTCCCAGCCGTCCTTACAGCTTTTATTTTTATTTTGTTAGTTTTTCCAGACGGGGTTTCTCCTGGAACTCACTCTGGGGATCGGGCTGGCCTTAAACCCAGAGATAGGCCTGCCTCTGCCTCCCGAGTGCTGTGACCTCTGCCTCCCGAGTGCTGTGATGAAAGGCCAGAGACACGGGCCAGCCCTTAACAGCTTCCATATGCCTGGGAAGCATATGACGCACGAAATCCAGTCAGTTTTAAGTATTTCCTGTAGCTTTGAGAAGCTACTTGCTGAGTTTGAGGAGTTCCCTGCAGGTGAGAATGGCTCACCTCCCTCTAGAACATCCAAAGAGCTAATTGCTACCCAATATTAGGGTAGCTTAGGCCAAGAGAGCAAGACTGTTTTAAAAAAATTTTAAGTTAAATTAACTCTTAATCGAGGGAATGAGACCCTTAGCGGCATAGTGGCCACCCTCCTTAACTCTGATGGCCCAGCTTCCTCTTCTCACGGCTGTGGCCTCTTAGGCCGGTTGGTAATTCAGGATGGAGGCCACATCCCTGATCCAGGTTCGCAAGACCCCAGGGTCTCACTGATGCCCACCCCTCGGTCTTCACCTCTCTCAATCCCCGCCCCACTGGAGTTATTCATCTTCTTTGGCTAACCCCCTCCTTTCCCTTCAGGCCTTCGGACATGCTGTTCAGTACTGAGGGCTCTGTGTACTCCCCTCAACCCGGTTTGCCTTTGATTGTTTCTCAGGAGAGACTTCCTAAAGCAACCTTCCTTACCTCCCAGGGTGGAGCGTTAGTCCAGCCTGTTCTCTCCTTCGCCACCTCCCTCAGAGCCGGCCACATCCGGTCACACCTACGTTCAGTGGCTGCTCCCTCCCTAAGGAAGGAATTGTCCCGTCTTGTCCTTTCACGCTCTGGAGGCCTAGGTGGGAAGCTTGCTAGAGTAAGTGCTTGAGAGACTGTGGAAAGAATGAACAGAGCTGGGTGTGGTGTCACGGGCTAATCGCAGCAGTGAGGAGGTGGGGGCGGGGAGATGAAGAGTTAAAGGCCAGGGGCTGAGAGACCATAAAGGTACCTGCTACCAGGCCTGCAGTCCGGAGCTTCATCCCCAGGTTCCACGTTGTAAAGAGAGAATCAAATCACTCAAGTTGCCTGACCTCTTCACATGCGCTGTAACACACACATGCTGAAACAGGAGAATGTGAGTTCGAGGCCAGCCTGGTCTACATCGTGAGTTGAACATAACCAGAGTTACTTGGTGAAACCTACTCAAAACAAACAAAAAAACCAACAACAACAACCAAACCCCAAACCAAAACAATAAAAATGAAAGAGCTAAAGATTAGTGTCGCCACATAGAGAGGATTCAGAGTTCGGGCCAGTTTGAGTTACTTGAGACCCGTGAGGCTCTGGGGATAGAGCCCAGTGGTTCAACCTTCTCCTTCCTCCAGTTTCAGAAGCACTGTGGGGAATTAAAGGAGAGGAAGGACTAAGTAGCGAGCACGTTCTGAAGGTCTGTCTTCTGGATACCATGGCACTTAGGCAGCGAGGGAGGAACCAGAAAGGAGTGGGGTTTCTTTTGGACAGGTGCCAAATGAAGTCCAGCCGTGTAGTGCGCTCGCTCGGGCGGGGCCTTGTCTGCGCTATCAGAATACTGAGTCAGCGGCATGTCCTCCGTCTACAGGGACCCCTCCCTTGGTGGTGACTTCATCCAAGCTTGTGGCTTTAAATGTCACTCGTAAACTGGTGACTCCCCTGATTACAGCTCTGGCCTGCACATTGTACCGGGACTCGCACATCTGACCGATTGCACACTTGACGGCGGAGGTCTAGGAAGCATCGCAGACTTAGCATAGCAAAACAGTTTCCTCTGCCGGCCCTTCCCATCTGGGCTCCGTCTTCTTGCTCAGGCCATGTGGCTGAAGCCATCTTGAGATAGGCTTTTGCTAGGATATCCAGGCTAGTCGCAAACTCGTCATGGGCACGGGCGAGCCTCTTGCCCTCTCCTTAGCAGCGAGGACTACAGGTGTGAACTGGGCATGCCCAGCTGGAATCTTTGATGCCCGTTTTCCCTGTGTTCTGCACACACTGCAGCTTATCAGCAGCCAGCTCCATCTTCAGAGAACAGCCAGAATTTAACCACCTCTCATCCCAGGAGTCACTGCTGTCCTGGTCCAAGCCTGTTTTGTTAGCTCAGGCTGGCCCCAAAGGCTGTACAGTTGGCCTCGATCTCCAGCCTCAGCGAGTACCAGAGTTACAATCATACCCTTACTCTTTCTACTTATGTACCTGTTTGGGATGGGGGTACGTGCCTGAACGGGTGCCTGCAGAGGATCCAAAAGGGCATCAGATGGCCTGAAGTTGGAGGTGCAGGCGGTTGTGAGCCACCTGACGTGAGTGCTGGGAACTGAACTCAGTTCTTCTGCAAGAGAATTTCACTTTAACTACTGAGCTGTCTCTCCAGCCCTGAGTTGGTTTTGTTTGCTTCTTAAATTTATGTATTTTATGTATGGGTGCTCTATCTGCATGTATGCTTGCATGCCAGAAGAGGCCATCAGACCCCATTATAGATGATTGTGAGCCACCATATGGGTGCTGGGAATTGAACTCAGGAACTCCAGAAGAGCAGCTGAGCTATTTGTCTAGCTCCAAGTCTGTGTGTTTTTATTGTCTATATTATTCTACTAAAACACAAGTTGGAGGAAAGAGTTTTTTGCTTCCCAGGGCCTCAGACATGCCACAACAGTCACACGCCCTATCATTCGATTGATTTCCCCTTTGTTGTGTTAAGGGTCTACTCTGTGGCCCAAGTGTACTTCAAATTTATGGACGTCTTCCTGCCTCAGCTTCCCAGGTCCTGTGAGGCAGGCACTGCCACCATGTCCAGCAGCTCTCTTGCATTTCTGCAACACAGGGAACAAAGTTCTCTCTAGACACATCCCAGCCATCCAATTGAAGGTGTTGGGAACTATTAAATTCTAGAGTTAGATTGTCTCTCAGTGAGTCAGAATAAAGATGCTGGAATGAAACTCCAAATACCTATTCTTTTGTTTAGAGTCCTTGAATAATTAGGTTGACTAAGGACCACTTTGCACATAATTACAGAGTAATTCTGAGGTCACCTATTAGGTCATCTGGATCCCCAGGCTCTTAGGGTAGACTACAGGTCCTTTCCATAGTCAGTACTGGAGTTAATATGATCTGGGCATTGTCTAAGTGAGAAGACCCAGCCTACTCTGGTCAATACCATTCCCTGTGCAGGTCTTGAGCCAAGCAAGCATGTACACACTTCTCTCTGCTCTTGACTGTAGATTTGATGTGACCACTTCAAGTTCTGCCTTGATTCCCTGGAACTGTAAGATGAATGCACCGTTTCTGATAACTTGTAACTTCATCTCCGCAACGGAAATGAAACTGGAGTAGCCTGCCTGCTCTGCAGCCTGTGTGCATGGGCCCAGAATGTGATATCTCTATCGGACATCCTGCGAAGTGATTTTTGAGACAGGGTTTCACGTAGCTCAGACTGTCCTTAAACTCCTGACCCTTCCCTCTCCACCTCCTCAGTTGTAGGGTTTCTATCACGCTGCCACCATGCCTGGCTTTAAGACCTGCTCCCAGCACCAGGGCAGTAGAGGCAGATGGCTCTTTTGAGTTCAAGGCCAACCTGGTCTACACAGTGAGTTCCAGAACAGCCAGAGGTACATAGTGAGACCCTGAGAAATAAAATCCTATTTGTGTGCATGTGGTTTGTTTTTGAGCTGAGGACCAAACCCAGGGCCCTGCAGTGTTCTACCACCGAGCTAAAGCCCCGGGCCGGCCCGTCAACACTTTTTTTTTTTTTTTTTTTTTTGAGAACTTGTAGTTTATCAATCTTACTAGGCTTGGTGGTTGACAGGCTCCAAGGATCTGCACAGCTCTGCCTCACTGGTGCTGGATTTACTTTTATGTCTGAGTTTATGAAGCTGCTGGGGGATCTGAACACAGGTGCTCATGATTCCCAAATGGGCAGTCTCCCTCCCCCATCACGGTTCCTTTAGAGAATGAAGTGAGGAGCCAAGAGGCAGACTAGCTTACTGTACAACTTAGTAGAGGAAGCCAAGTTGGGCTGTACACACAAGGCTGTTTTCAATCTGTTCCTTTCACACTGTGGGCTGCTCTGCCCACTGACAGGACCTGAGGGGCCTGTTCAGTATCTCTGCATATGCCTGCCTTGCCCCATGGACAGCAGTCCATCTACTTATATTTATATGGCTGGTGCTTAGCTAGTGTCTAGTGGGGATGCTATTTCTCCTCGAGTGTCTTAGCCTCAGTCCTCCCGCACTGCAACATAGTCCTCTGCTCCAAAGCTCAGCTCCCAGGCCAGCTCCAGGCTAGTGCCAGCCCCTGCATACCAACATGCCTTCTTCATAACCAGACCTCACAATCTTTCCCTGTCCTTTCTGGGAAGTGTCTCTGAGTCAACTCTGGAACCACAAGGTCACTTTATACTTTCTTCAGGTTAGGGAGGAGTGAGCTGTTAGGTTGGTTAAGGAATTCATGATCCAACAAAGGGCTCCAGGTCTCATAAAGAATGAAGGATACCCCACAAAGAGCTGAAACAGTACCTCTGGGCCAGCAGTGAGGGAAGGTTGGGGCAGGCTGCTATCCTGTCTGGTGTGTTTGAGGACAGCCAGTTAAGCCTCAGTGGCTCTTAACCTGTGTGTCTCGACCCCTTTAGGGGTCAAAGGCCTCTTTCTCAGGAGTCACATAACAAATACCCTGCATATCAGATGGTTACAGCTCACAACGGTATCAAACTTAGTTATGAAGCAGCAATGAAACAATGTTATGGTTGGGGTCACCTCAGCATGGGTATTAAAGAGTCTCAGCGTTAGGAAGGCTGAGAACCGCTGCTTTACCTCATGTGACAACCTGAAAGGGCTTCCCAGGGCCCCAGGAAAGCCCGGTGGCCAAAGACGAGGGTGGTTCTGTCCAGGGAAGATGAGGACAGTCAAGGACTGAGTCAAGTGTGTACTTATAGCTAAGGAGATGACCCTGAGTTCATCAGAATGACCCACATAAGACCGGCATAGAACTCAGTGTTCCAGCCCTTGCTTAGCATGCACTGGTTCCTGTAACCACCATGTCCCAAACAAAAGAGAGGAACGAGCCATCTTCTCATACCTCCGTCCGTTGATCTAGCTGACGTGTATTTAGGGAGTAGTTACCAGGGCTGCACGTCTAGAAACGTGGGAAGCTCACAGATCCCTTCTACAAGGGTCGCACGGACCAGCTGCAGAGCTGAGACCTGTCACTTCCTAACGGAAACTTTAGGCAAGGGACTTCACTTCTCCGACCTTCATCTTCTTCCTCTGTGTATGAGGAAACAATTCTTATCTGAGAGTTGGTGTGAATTGAGCAGGTTCACTTGTCTAGAATGCTTGGCACGGGGTGAGGGCTCAGGTGTGACAGCAGCAGCTACCATTTATTGTATCTGGAGCAGGTCCTTAGAGACTTTAATATAAGCCTTGCCACTGAATATGAGGAAGCTGTTTTCTTCACTGAAGAACTAGAAGCTGAGTTGGCAAGATTGCTCAGTGTGCCTGGGTAACATATAGCTGAAGGACCAACTACTCTGATCCCCGTGTGTGACGGTCCCTTCTTTCCTCCCTCCCTCCCTCCCTCCCTCCCTCCCTTCCTTCCTTTCTGTTGACAATGTTTTTTTTTAAACTATGTTATTGGGTTCTTATACCTCTACCTCCCTTCCAACCCCACAACAGTAGGTAGGAGACAAAGGTTGGGGAAGGGGTTGTAGACCTCTTTAGACCACCTCCTGCTGATTAGGGGTGAGTCCAATCATCATCAGGATATCTCCAATAACTTCTCTCTTCGCTCATGACCACCTGAGAAACCGTAACAGCAGCAGCCAAGAGCAGCAGCTGCTTTTCCAGGCCCTCTCCAGAGTCCCCAGAATTACACTATCTGCAGCTGGCAAAATCACGCCCCTCCTAGGGGCTGTGGACAGTCTGAGACAGCCCCATATCCCACACCTAGCATCCAAACAAAACCATATTCACAGAACTGGGTTGAAAAACAAAACAAAACACCAAAACTCACTACACACAGTCTCTCTCCATAACCCTACGTCTCCTGGAACTCACTCTATAGACCAACTTACAAAGCTCCACCTGGCTCTGCCTCCTGAGTGCCAACACACTAGGCTAACGTTTTGTTTTTGTTTTTTAATATTTATCTATTTTACGTATGAGTACAGTGTGACCATCTTCAGACACACCAGAAGAGAGCATCAAATCCTATTATGGATGGGTGACCTTTCAACTTTTCACCTGCTGAGCTGAGGCTGGGGACTCCTGCCTTGGCCTCCCCGGTGCTTGGTTGGAAAGTTTCCTCACTCATGAGTTCAGATCAGTGCCTGGCCAGGAGAGGTTAGCAGGGCAGCACGTTCACAGCCTTAACCCTGCTGTCTGCCTTGCTCTCTGCCTTCTTGTTGTCTTTTTCTTTACTGTTAACTGTGTTTTAACCAGAGGCCATTCATATGACAGACAAGAATTCCACCTAAATGAAGGTACCTCCCAGCTCCCCCACCCTCACCTTCCCCTCTTAAATTCCACCGAGGCCTGAGGTCTGCGTGATGATGCCACCCATCTCTAGAGCAGGGTTTGTTTTTTGTTTTTTTAAGATTACACACACACACACACTGTAGCTGATCAGAGCGGGTTCTATCCCTTCTGTCTTTCCTGGAAACGCCTTCACAGACACACTGAGTTGTTCTTTACTAGTGCCTCTCGCCTTTCTCTGTCCAATCAGATAACAGAAGGTTAAGAATCATAGATAAGGGGCTGGAGAAATGGCTCAGTGGTTAAGAGCACCATCTGCTCTTCCAAAGGACCCAGGTTCGGTTCCCAGCACCCACATGGCAGCTTACAACTATCTGTAACTCCAATGCTAAGGGACCTGATGATCTCACACCAAGACACATAAAATAAAGTTAAATAAAGAAATAAAACAAGAACCACAGATAAGCCTGGAGAGGGTGCCCAGCAACTAAAGTACCTGTTGCTTCTGCAGAGGATGTGTTTGGTTCCCAGCACCCATATCAGGCAGCTCACAGTTGCCTGTATCTCCAGTACCAGGGGTTCTGACTCCCTTTCCTGGATTCTTTGGATGCCCATACACATGTGGCACACCAATAAACACACATGTGAAAATAGGAACTGAAATAAAGAAAAAGAATCAATGATGACAGAGGTGCTGTAGAGATGAAAAATGTCCTGAGGCTGATTTAGGAAATCTGCAGGGTTCTGCGTGGTGGGCTCTCAGGGAGCTTTACTGTGGCACCAGCAGCAGTTCCAGCAGATCTAGAAATGACCTATGCTTGGTCTGTCTGTCTGTCTGTCTGGAGGCTTTCATTAACCCAGAACACCTGGAAGGTGGAAGCAGGAGGAGCAGTTCAATCCATCCTAGCTACAGTAGGAAGTGCGAGGCCAGCCGTCTACCTACTAAACAACAACCCTGCCCAGTACGTGTGTGTGTGTGTGTGTGTGTGTGTGTGTGTGTGTGAGAGAGAGAGAGAGAGAGAGAGAGAGGGAGGGAGGGAGGGAGGGAGGGAGGGAGGGAGAGCATGCGCCCCAGCATTGAACAAAGTGAATATGGTGATATGCTTGTAATTCCACTTGGGAGGTAGAGGCAGGAGGATCAGAAATTAGTATAGTCTTTGATACATAGCAAGTTTAAGGCTGGCCTGGATTGAGACCCAGTCTCCGAGGAGGAGGAGCTGGGTTGGGGATATGGTTCATTGGTTAAGAGAGCTTGCTGCACAAACAGGGGACTGAAATGTGAATTGCCACAACCACAGGTCAGCCAAGTGTGGCCCTGCATGCCTGTGGCCCTACAACAGAGACAGGAAGGACACAGAGGTTTGAAACCATGAGTTCCAGGTTCCAGGAGAGACCCTGTCTCAAAGGAGTAAGACAGAGTGATAGATGATGTTCTAAACTCGTTCTTTGCTCTCCCCCCATCAAGGCATGCAAGCACACACAGGCAATAGCCATTTCTAAGTCATTCAGGAGATAGAGGTAGGAGGACTGAAGGTCCAAGGCCAGCCCTACCTTAACTACAGAGGACCTTTTTTTTTTTCTTCAAAGATTTATTTATTTATAAGAGTACACTGTAGTTGTCCTCAGACACACCAGAAAAGGGCATCAGATCTTATTACAGATAGTCGTGAGCCACCATGTGGCTGCTGGGAATTGAACTCAGGGCCTCTGGAAGAGCAGCCAGTGCTCTTAACTACTGAGCCATCTCTCCAGCCCCTACAGAGGACCTTTTATAAGAAAAGAAGAAAAGTGGGGTGCGATGGTACATATTGTTAAGGATGATCTCTGTAAGTCCAAGGCCAGCCTCATCTACATACGATTCTCCACAGCAAGACCTTTGTCTCACAAGAAAGGTACAACAAAAAGGCAGCATATTTCTTACCTTCCCCTCTTCTGTTTTCTAAAATTATTTATTTTTGGCCTGGGGCAGTGCTCATGAACCATGTCTGACTTGTGGAAGTCAGAGGAAAATATTGTGGGGTTAGCTTTCTCCTGTCTGTGTGGACTTCCTGGAGGGCCCATTCAGGTTCCCCAGCTGCACAGTAAGCTCTGGAGCCATCTTCCTGCCCCTTCAATCCCTCATCATAAGACCTAGAAGGTTTCCATTTTCAGTCAGATTTCCTGAGTACACTCTTTCCTGGCATAGGGGGAAACCAAGGGCCTTTCTTATGCTAGGCAACAGCTCTACCACTGAGCTACATCCCTAGCCCTAGACAATGAATTGGATGCTGAGGCTAGATTAGGGAGCAGGAGAGGCAGGACACATGGACATTCATCAGGAAAGGCAATGGATAAGCTAATCCCTCTGGAAAAAGCACAAGGCAAACTTCATGGAGGAAATCTAAGTGTTCGGGACTTAACAGCATGGTGGTGAGAGGCCGAAAGGAATTTGGGGGGGGGTGGCCCTCAAGCTGATATCTAGTTAGACAGGGCAGGGAAAGTGCCTCAGTTGGTAGAGTTTTTACCTGGTATTCACAAGGCCAGGCCTGGCTCAATTCCTGTACCCCTTAAAACTGGGGCCCGTGCCTAGAATTCCAGTACTTGAGATGTGGGAGCAGGAAGATCAGGAATTCAAGGTCATCCTCAGCTGCACACCTCTGTCAAGAAGGTAAATAAAGACAGTCCCCTTGGGACTGGAAAGGTAGCTCAGCAATTATGGACGTTCTTCTGAGAACCAGGTTCAATTCCCATCACTCACGTGGTAGTTTGCAACTCGCAGAAATCCCAGACCCAGGGGTTCCAATGCCCCCTCCTGGCCTCCGTGAGCACCAGACATATGAGGCAGACAGACATACAACCAAAACATCTGTAAACATTTAAAAAAAGAAAGAAAAAGCTGTTATGAGGGGTCTCGTGCTGAGCACGTATGGGTTGCAGTGGGAGGTCAAAGCTGGTAAATACACTGACCAGTCTCATTTGTCCTCAATCCTCCATCGGAAATGAGGCTAGAATGGCTTCCTGGCCTTTTAGTTAAGATCAGAGAGGAAGCTGGGAAGCACCTTTGATTGATAAATGCATTTTAAGTGAGGATGTTCTCACTACTTTTTTTTTTTTTTAAAGATTTATTTACTTTATTATGAGTACACTGTAGCTGTTTTCAGACACACCAGAAGATCCCATTACAGATGGTTGTGAGCCACCATGTTGTTGCTGGGAATTGCAGTCAGTACGCTTAACGCTGAGTCATCTCTCTAGCCCTACTCTTATTATTCCCCCCCCCAACTTGGGAATGGGATACCTCTGAGCAATTTAGTGTAAAAGGGTTCCAGGTCAGCCACCTTCGGTGGTGAATGCCTTTAATCCCTGCACTCTGGGGGCAGAGGCACGTGGATCTCTGTGATTTGAGGCTCCAGCTGAGAGAGAGAGAGAGAGAGAGAGAGAGAGAGAGAGAGAGAGAGAGAGAGAGAGAGAGAGAGAGAGAGAGAGAGAGAGAGAGAGCTTCTCAACAAAACAAGGGTTCTAGGTTAGAATGTGGGTAAAGAGAAAAATGCAAAAATGTAAACAGAAAACTTGGATTTATACAACCTGAAAATCATTTTAAGGGGTTCCAAAAATATATATTACAGACATTTTAAGGTTTGATGGGTCAACACGAATCATCAGCAAGATTCATTCAGCAATAAAAGCCACACCGTGCTGAGAATTCACAAGCATTCGTTTATTTAATGCTCCCACACACCTATCAGGTGGTTTCCTTTTACACTTAGTCCCCTGTTAGAAATAAGAGACAACAGCTTTAAACAGTGCTAGGATGACTCGACTCCCAAGACCTCGATTTTGATCACCTTTCACTTTGTTCTGAAGTACTGGGTATCATCATAACTCAGGATATGATGCATGTGAGGTACGGGGTTTACCATTAACTGTTATCATGATCTTATTTTATGTATTTATGTATTTATTATTAGGTAGGTACAATTAGTCATAAATGTACCTATGCCAGAGGATTCACCTCTGAGGATCACTTTCTTGTTCATCATGATACTTCTTCCTCTCTACAAATAAATCCTCAACCAAGAAACTTTGCGAAAATGGGCAGCTTATCTGAGCAAGAAGCCTCAGCTGTACACACTCGACATCCACCCAAATTCCAGATCCTGAGGTCTGCACTGCCTGGCAGACAGGCTCTACCTCCTGAAGATGATCCCTTCTCGAATCTCTCCTTCAATCCTTAGGCTATCGTTCTACCGTTTTCTAGGTCAGTATCAACTCTATAAGGGCTACAGTATGAAATAAACATGTAGTGTCTCGTTCTAAAATTAGGAATTTAACCTGGTGTGATGGCGCAAGGGGGAGGCCAAGAAAGAACTGCGAACTTCAGATCAACCTAGACAACCCAGGGAGACCGTAGGGTGGGGAGGGCATGGGCAGAAAAGACAAAAAAGAAAACAGGGCTCAGTGGTGGAGCGTAGAACTTGCCTCTCAAACCCAGGGCCGCCTCAGACACGCACGCACTTAAAACTTCAGGAATGAGACAGCAAAGCTTTAAACTAAGCCCTAAAACTAATCGGCGGCTCGCCCTTGCTTTGGAAGAACCTTTTAAAACTCCAGGCCACCTGTCAAAGGCCGCAAATCGTGCGGACCCCGGGTGGGGGTGGAAATGGGCGGCATCTGGGGCGGCGGCTCCCGATCTTCTAGAACCTGCGATTCCAGAACACACCCTGGGCTAACCTCAGTGGGCCCGAGCGGTAGAAGCCCGCCCTCACAGCCTTCCAGACTGCTGGGTGGTCCGGGAGCCAGCCACTCGACCCGGGCTCCGCCTTCAGGGTGTGTGGGCCTGCACGCGTGCGGCGCATCGCCTGGGCAACCGACGCTGTGCGCGGTGCATTGTGGTCTGCAACAAAATGCAGGGGAAAGATCCTAAGGGAACCATTGAATCCACGGACCAATAGAAAGAGGCTGGTGGCTGTGACCCGCCAATAGCGACAAGCGTCGGGGGCGGGGCCGCGGGCGCAGGGCGGGGCCTAGGGATTAGGCGGCGGCGGCTGGCGTGGGGCTGCTTAGATGCGCCACTGCTTCGGTAGTGACCGGCTGTCCTCTGCTGCTTGAGCGGCGCCAGCACCTTCCCTAGGAGCTCGCAGCAGCCGGCTGGCCCCTGCTCCACGGTGAGACCGGGCTCGGGTCCTCCCCGACCCCCAGGCCTGCCGTACGGGCCGCGGGAGCTGCGCCTCGGAAGCGGGTGGGGGGGCGTCGTCCTCAGGGGCGCCGGTCGGGAGGGCAGCGAGCGCGGCCCGCATCCCGACCCTTCCCTCTCCCGCGCCTCGACCCACAGGTAACCATGTGCGACCGCAAGGCGGTGATCAAAAATGCAGACATGTCGGAAGAGATGCAACAGGACTCGGTGGAGTGCGCTACTCAGGCGTTGGAGAAGTACAACATAGAGAAGGATATTGCGGCCCATATCAAGAAGGTGAGGACCCGGACCCGGCACCGCGTAGTTCCTTTCCCCCGATTCTGGGCGCCCGGCAGAGTTTTCCTGTGGCGCTTAGGGTGGCTCGGTATGGATAGTTCTAGAAAGGACGCAGTAGATTTTGCGGTCCTCTGGGGAAGACCAGACCCTTAACGCCAGAAGTTTTTTTTTTTTTTTTTTTTTTTTTTTAAACCCCCAGCTCCTTGGGGGAAAGCGCCACCTAGCAACGGTTTCCAAGATCAGGGAGCAGCGAGCAGTTAGTTCCCCCTACTGTGGGATTCCTGCGCCGAGGATCCATCTGGGTGTTGGGGGGGGGGGGGCTGCGCGCCTGCGTGGGTGTTTCCAGCCGGGCTAGGAGATCTTGCCAGCCTTCCAGCCGGGACTTAGTCGACAGTTCAGGGAAAGTGGGTGGTAGTGGTGGTTGGGGGCTTGGGTGGAGGCTTGGTAAATGGCAGTTTGTAGAAAGCTGGCAAGACCGCCAACTTCTCAAGCTATGTTTGCTGGAAGGAAACTTGAAGCCGAAGCCGTGGGAGGGTTGTTGAGTGGAGAACGGGAAGATGAAAGACTCACATGGAACAGAAATGAATGCCTTTTTTTGAAAACGCAGCAGTATGTGGATCTGGATTGTAAGAGACATACTGCTTAATAAATTAGGTTTTCTTACTGAGGGCCGGATGACATGCTAGGAACCCTAAAGAATTTTACATCATCTCTGGCCCTGGTTCGATCCATCTAGTGAAAAAGATTAGTACATTCCTAGTTCTAACGTCCATTGGGATGGGAGAATCAGGTAACAGATGATCTCTAATTTGGTAATCTTTAAGACCGAGTAGGAGATGTGGAGGAGAGAGATTTTAAAAGGATACTTAACTGCAAGATTCTGTTTCTAGCATTTAGTTTTCAGCCCAGCTTGATTTAGATGGTAATCCAGAGACTTTGTTCTTGCAACAGGGCAGGGGGGTGGGGGGGTGCGGGGGTGCGGCGGCAGCGGTGGCGGCTACTGGCTTGCTGGATTTGGGGCACATGGCAAATACAGTGGCAGGATAGTTACCAGGAACAACCTGATAACTGCTGATGTCATCTACAGCCATCGAATTGCTGAACTCAGGTGGGCTGCAAATGATGGGTCCTTTAACCCCAGCACTAGGAAGGCAGAGGCAGGCAGATCTCTTTGATTTTTTTAAGACCAAACCAACCTATATATCGAGTTCCAGGTAGTCAGGACTACATAGAGAGACCCCCATCTAGAAAGAACTCAAAACAGAAAAACACCCAAAATAGTTAAGGAAGTGGTCACTGAAACAGAACTGTCCTTGAGAATGACCTTTGATCTCCGTAGCTCCCATCCCCATTTTACCTCAGGCTGCAGGCATGTCGCATTATTGTTCTAGGTTGGTGACTTAGACCTAGGGAACATTCTTGTAAGAATTTGCTGGGGTTATGGTAGCGCGCACCCTGTGCCTATCCCAGTGTGGAGACAATTAGAAATGCCAGTATTGCCCTTTCATGTTCTCAAAGTTCTGGCTTTTCTAGAAACTGAATTTTCCAGGTGTACCACTAAAATTGTTTTCTTCTTCCCAGGAGTTTGACAAGAAGTACAACCCCACCTGGCACTGCATTGTGGGCCGGAACTTCGGTAGTTATGTGACACATGAAACCAAACACTTCATCTACTTCTACCTGGGTCAGGTGGCCATTCTTCTGTTCAAATCTGGTTAAACGCATGGACTGTGCCAAACACATGATCCATCCAAAAACAAGGACTGCATCCTAAATTCCAAACACCAGAGACTGAGTCTTCAGCCTTGCTAAGGGAACACCTCGTTTGCATCTGTTGTGTTTTGTACAGGGCATCATTCTCTGTACACTTTTGTGGTTATAAAATTAGTAAAACAGCTTACATTTGTATTTATTTTCTAGTCCATACCTCTGTACCCCCATTTTTTTTCTCCCTTAGGTCATTCCTTTAAAAATAAATCTGTTGGAGATGTAAATGTCTCTGCTAGTTTGTTCAAGGAAGTTAGGGTTGACAAGCTTACCAGCTGATAAATGACTAGGACTAGTCTGAGGACTCCATAGTTTGTAGGATTAGACAGTTCAGTTCTCTTGATGGAATGTTGGCCAGGTTATACCTGCTTTTCCAGATTATTTGGATTATTTGCTACAGGTCTGAGGCCCCATCCCTGTCAGCCTAGCACTTGGGAGGCTCAAGTAAGTAGTGTAGGTTCTAGGCCAGCGTGGATGAGAGTTGGCTTGCTAGGCTGTTGAATTCACTAGCTGTGCTCAGAAATCAGTAAATGTGAGTCACAGCTTTACTTAAGGACCTAAGTAAAGCTGTGGGTCTGTAGTCAAGTTTCTCCCTTGGCAATTTAGAGCTACTGTAGCCTAAGGAGAAAAGCCTGCATAGATTTCTGCAGGTAGAGGCTGAGGCAGCCAACCCACACTTAACTTTGGGAATCTTAAGAGTTCCTGCAATGTTGCCTGTTTATTTTCACAAGTGTGTTTACTGGAGATTTGAGAGTTTCTCAAAAAATGTAGCCCTGGCTGTCATTGTGATTTTTAAGAAGCCAAAAAGCTGTTATGCAGTGGCAAAAGATGCTTCTTAGAGCATTAGGTCAGTTACGCTTTGCAAGTTTATCCACTTGAATTTGGTTAGACATTGTCAGGACCAGGAGTGTGAAACTGCTGTTCATGTGTATGCCTGTGGCAGTCAGGTTCTCTACTGTGTATAGATTCTAAGACTTGGACTGTCAGCAAGTCTCCCATATGTCATCTTGAAAGGCTATTTTTATTGTGACAGTGTCTTGGGAAGTCCAGTCTGGCCTCAAACTACTTAATGGTTAAGGATAACCTTAAACTAGTGTTCCTTTGTCCACCTGCCAAGTGCTGGGGTTGCAGATAGATGGGCATCCCTCCTGATTGTTTCACTGTTTTGTCTCCTGTCTGCAGAAAAGATGTGGGGTACTTGGAGCCAGGTAACCACAGATAGGGCAATCCAGTTTATCTATTTGAACAGGTTTCTGTGAATTGAGTCCCTCTACTTTATGACCTATTTTCATTTGAAACCCAACAGGATCAAATTGATACGGTGCAAGGCCACATGGCTGGACACTGAGGGGTTTAATCTAATATGATCTGGCCCATGTTTACTGTCAGGAGCTTCAGATTTGAGAAAATGTTGCTGTAGAAATAAAATTGGTTTGATGTGTATGGAATTTCTCCCAGTGCCTGCTCCTTCCTGTTAATTTAAAAGCTAACAGGTTCCAGCTGGCTGAGAAACAAAATACCTAGTTCTCTAAGGTTTAGTATTTTCTCATGCTCTTTACTGTTCTGAGACATCAGTAGTTAGCTTTAGGTGAGGTCTTGTGATCCATAAATGACCCCTAGTGTGCTGGGCCAAAAAGTAACATCTGAGGCCCCTTCAAATAACCCTATTTTTAAAAAAACAAATGTTTGTATAAATACTGGCCTCAGCTTCCTGAGATGAGAAGTGTGCATTGCTACACCTGACTGGTTTCTGCAGTTTCTTAGTGTCAGGTTCAACATACATGGGAAGCCCCCTAACATCACAATGGAGGGCAGTGAGATCAAGCTCTGCCTAGGTCATCCTTGGGACTGGAGGAAATAGGCTATGTGCATAGTAATATTTTTTCTTCTAAGCTAAGTTTCTGGAGAGAAGTATGAGCTCCACATGCAGTCCTAGCTGGCCTGGAACTTGCTCTGCAGGCTTGGCTCAGCTTGGGGCAATTCTAATGCTGAGATCAGTTTTGTGCCATCCAGGGCTCATGTTTTTTTAGATTTTTATTTAACTTTTTATATATATCACTGCATGTATGTGTGCACAGTGCCCACCATATCAAAAGGGGGCACTGGATTCCCCAGTACAAGTTACAGAGAGTTGTAAACTACCATGTAAGTGCCCGGAAACGAGGATGTTGTCTCTGTACCAGCACTGAAGACAGAAGTCAGACATACATTGTGTCTCCTCTTCCAAGAAAGTAAACCACACCCAAATTGTAAGCTCACTGCTTCACAGATTTCTGCTTCTGTTTGCTTCAGGTGAGCACCAAACCCAGGGTCTCAACAGGGCCAAGTACATGCTGCACTGAGCTGCACTCAGCTCCAGATCTCTCACTGAGCACCTCACCGGCTGGGGTGCTGACATTGTCAGCGTTCTGACGTGGAGTGTGGCTTTTGGCCCTAGATTCAGTTCTAGTCTGAAGAGCTGGTTCAAAGTCTCCTTGAGTTCCAGAGATCCATTCATTGTCCCTTGAGAACATATCTGTCATAGAGAAGCTGTGGATAAGTGTCACAGCTGCATTCGTGCTGGTTCTGACTCTACACTGCACAGCTAAGCCTTAGCAGGAGTCCAGCAAAAACCAGGCCACATTCTGAAAGGCTTCAGCAGCCTGGGCAGCTACTAATTAATGAGAGCTTCAAAAAAGGCAGGAATCAGTTTCCTCCTCTTGAGGCTGGTCAATGCAGAACATGAATCCCAGGTTTTACAGCCTTAAGGAGACGAATGCTCAGCTACTGTCTCATCAAGGAAACGATCTTCCAGCCCCGTGCTTCAGTAGAAATGACTGGCTTGTGCTCCACAATAGAAAAAGGTGCTAGAGTTTGAAGCCAGAGTGAATGGCCACAATCCCTGAGGTCAGGCTCTCATAGGTCACCTTCTGAAAGCCTGCGTCTTCAATCATGTTCTTGAACTCTTCCTGAAACACAAGAAAAGTCACATGGGATGCCTAGGTTTCACTTTTATGGATTCTGTTGTACGTTACAAAAGCTTTGTACCTGATTTGGAAACTTCCGGATACTTTCTACAAGGTATTGGTAGGACTTCCAGTCTCCTGCGATGACCTCACCAATGACAGGGATGACCTGGAAGCTATACAGATCATAAAGCCTAAAAAAAAAAAAGATCAAGTTTCAAGATAGCCAAAGCTATTGGGGGGGGGGGGGAGGACAATAATGTGTTTGACTCCATCCCTTCACAGTAATCAGAATACAGTAAGGTAGAGGTCTCAGGTGTCTACAGCGGTCAAACAAGTGCCTGAAATAAGGCAAGTGGGCCAAGAGTAAGGCCGAGGTCCATAGCGTGTGACACCATAGCGTGTGACACCATAGCGCGTGACAAAGCTCCATAAAACTGGAGGAGGGGCAGCTAATCCTGCTTCCCATACCTGCATGGAGGATCTGGTTTTCCCAAGGAAGCTGGAAATCAATTTCCTGATTTTTCAGTTTTTGGCTGGCCAGTGGGTTTGAGATAGTCTCATTCTATAGAATAGCCAGGCCTGGAACTCATTATATAGACAAGGCAAGTGTTGAACTGGTGGATAGCCTCCTGGGTAGGCCTGTGGTTACTGGTCGAGGCTCTTCCTGCCTATGCATTTCCATGTGGGACTCACTGGCCTCTGAAGGTGCCCCTTCCTTTGGGCTTCTGAACTCACAGTCAGAGTCTGTGGCTCACTGACTACATCCTTTCCACTTTGGGATAGAGAGCTTTTGGTGGGTACGTTTATAAAGGCCTGTCACTGGTGCTAACCTGGAGATGAGGGGGTCATTCACTTGGCTAAACTCCAGACAGAGAAACCGTCCTCCTGGCTTTAGGACTCGATGGGCTTCCTGGAGAGCCTGGGAGAAAGATGGAGAAGAAAAGCCTCAGCAGACCTCTCCTCGGTGCCAAGAGGCAGAGGCTGGTTTAGTTTCTATGTACATTACATTCCTCATAAAGTCCTTTTACAGCCTTAGGAGCTACAATGCAGAAGTTACCCCACATCACAGGCTACTGCGGTCAAGGACTAGAGAAAGTCACTGATGCAGAGAGAGGCCATAGCTCCATAAGGATAAAGTTTAGAATTACGGGTCACACTTCTTCCAAAACCTCTTTACATGTGTGGGCATTGTGCTACATGTCTGTGCACCCGTTGTGTAAGTGGTACCTGCAGAGGTCAGAAGAGGGCATCACATCCCCTGGAACTGCAGTTTGAGACTCATGAGCTGCTGTGGGTGCTGGGAATGGAACGTGAGTCCTCTGGAAGATCAGCCACTGAGCCATCTCTCCAGACCCCAACATAACAATTTTAAGGACTCTATCTGACAGAAAATGACATGTATGTTGATAATTCATTTTATTTTTTGTTTGTTTTTGAGACAGGGTTTCTTTGTGTAGCTCTGGCTATCTGGAAAAACACACAGTAGACTAGGCTGTATTTGAACTCACAGAGATCCACCTGCCTCTGCCTCCTAAGTGCTGAGATAAAAGGTGTATACCACCACCGCCAAGAGCTTTATGTGACAACATGGAGGAAAATCATCATATAAGCCTGCCCAATGGCTCAGACCCCTAACCCCAGCTCCTCGGGAGATAGAGCACAGGGAACTGTAGGTTTAAGGCCAGACTGGGTTATAGGGTGAGTTTAAGGCCAGGTTAGCTTTAATGAGATTATTAATGAGCATCTATAAAAGCCCTGAGTTTAATATTATGTATACAGACATACACAATCACAGGTTTATGGTGTGTATATGTTTTTTTAGGATGCTGGAGACTGAACTCAGGGGTTTGCACATGCTAGACAAATATTCTACCAGTTAGCTGAAGCCCCAGAAGACATCTGGCCTTTTCCTCAGTATATATTTGAGATGAAGTCTCGCTATGCAGCCTAGCTGGCCTAGAACGCACTGTGTAGGCCAACTTAGCATCAAACTCACAGAGATCTTGCCTGTTTTGCCTCCTGATCAGATTTTAAAGTTAAAATTGCAATGAACTGGGTGTGAGGTGTCACACTATAGGCCCAGCACTCTGGAAACCAGGGCAGCATCGGCTGCTTGGTGAATTCAAGCTCTGGGTACACAAGACTCTGATTAACAAAGCAAAAGCAACATGATGGGGAACTGTTTAGCGTGCTAATGTTCCCATTAAAAAGAAAGAGAATTAGGACCTGGCAGTGGCTTGGTAGGAAATGTGCTTACGAATCTTACACATCTAAAGTTGAATCTTCCAGCAGCTAGCAGGAGAGGCAGAGACAGGGGGCTTCTTGGGGCTCCCTGGCAGCTGGTTAAGCTAAAAGCAGTGGGTGATCTGGTTAAGTGACAGACCTGTCTCAGAAAATAAGATGGAGGGGGCAGTGAGACAGGTGACCGAGTGAGGAAAGGCACACGCCTGGCCACCTTCAGCTGGGTCCCTGGGGCCCACGTAAAGGTTATCCTGTGCCCTCCATGTGTGTGCCATAGTGTTACCCCAGCCCGTCACAACCACGCCTGCACACTCACGTGTAGACACACACAGATACACCCACACTCACAACCATACACAATCACACCCACACATTCTCAGACTTACATAGAGATTCACATCAGAGACCCAGACATAAGACAGGAACACACACACACAGTCGCTCCACAGCTGGTCACGACAGAGGCACAAGACTGCATCCACAGCACTCAGGGAAGGCAGAAGTAAAAGTAACTCGAGAATGAGGCCAGGCTGGACCATGTCACATCTTGTAAAACAAAACAACAACAAACTCAACCCTGTACATATTGTTTCCTTGACTCTCCTCTATGGCTGAGGATGGCCTTGTGGACTGAGCCACTTAACTGTGGGAGCCATCCCCCTACCCCCTAAGCATTGGGACTGCAGGCATAAGCCACCATGCCTGATTGTACACTTAACAGGCACGAACCATGTCTATAAAGACACACAGGAACTGGGGACTATTTGGGAACAGCACAGAACAGCTGGAGATTAGGGTGGGAGGGAATTTTCACCAACACAATCTTCAACTTTGATGCTACTCAATTTAATCTTTCTTTTTGGTTTTTGAGAAAGAGAGAGAGAGAGAGAGACAGTCTTGTCACTGTCCTGACTGTGGGCTGAGAAGTCATCACAGAGACCCCTGTAGCCTGGAACTTGCAATGATCCTTCTGCTTCTGCCTCCAGAGCGATGGATCACAGGTGTGAGTCACCACAACTGGTAAAGACATGTTTCAGTCAGAATGGTTAATAAACTGTCTGCAGATGCAGGAAGGCCATAAAAGCCAAGCTACAAAGTGCAGTGCTGGTCACCCTGTGCTGCAACAAACTGCGGCACAGTGACCTAAAGACAAAGGTTCGTCTTAGCTTACAGTCTTGTGAGCTCCAGGCTGACAGGGTGGACATTTGCTGTCACTCTGGTGAAGAATCACAGGATGGGTCTACACAGCAGAACAAACTGCTGTCCTGGGAGCCAAGAAGCAACAAAGCCTGCTTTTTTTGTTTTTTGTTTTTGTTGTTGTCTCTTTGAGACAAGGTCTCATACAAGCACTATATGCCTTTAATCCAGCAGTCATGACTAGAAGCAGGTGGCCTATATGCTAAGTTTGAGACTAGACAGGGTTACAGAGTGAGACCTTTTCTCAAAAACAGCAGCAAAGCTAGGCTCTAACTATATTGGACTCAGGCCTGGGACTCACTCAACCTCCCAGATCCTGCAACTGCTGGCATAGCCTGTCATGCCTGGCTTAGAAGAACTACCTCCTAGCAAATGATCAAACCCACAAAGAGACTTGCAAAACCCTCTGATCTGAAGCCAGTGAGGAATTTATGTGAGCAGGAGGGCAGTTTGGTGGACAGATCCCTCAGCCTGGAGTTCTCGTAAGTCCAGGCAGCTGGTGTCAGAACTAGACGGCACTCAGTGGCTTGGCTGTGTGCAGAGAGCTCTGTGGTGTAGGAACACCCCCCAGCCCCACCAAGACTGGTGTCAGACACAGCACAGAATGTGAAAAGACACTAAACCTTCTCACTACATGAAAGGACCGATTTGTATAGCATATTCTGTCTAAAAAAGAGGGTCCTTTCTCTCTCTTCCTCTCTCCCGCTCCCCTCTCTCTCATCTTAGATTTGGTGTTCTAGGCTGGCCGTGGTAGCCCATGTCCATATTTCTAGCATTTGGGAAACTAAACAGAATTGCTCTGCAAGTTCAAAGACAGCAAGCTCCAGGCCAGCCTGGGTTAGAGACCCTGCTTCAAAAGAACAAAAAGGATTTGTTTGGGTCTGTTTGTTTGCTTGTTTTTGGAGACAGGATATTGTCACAAAGATCTTGCTGGCCTGGAATTCACTATGTAGAGCAGGTCTCAAACTGAACACTTTTTGCCTTTGCAGTGTTGAAATTACAGTCATGTTCCACGACACTGCCTACAAAATACTCTGTATTTTTTTAATTAAAGAAAAAATAAAAAGAAAGAAAAAGGGCTGGAGAGCTGGGTCAGCAGTTAAGAGCACTTACTGCTCTTTCAGAGGACCTGAGTTGAATGTTCAATTCCTAGCAACAACATGATAGCTCATAACCATCTGTAGTGAGATCTGATGCCCTCTTCTGGTGTTTCTGAAGATAGCAACAGTGTACTAACACACATTAAATAAATTTAAAACACACACACACACACACACACACACACACACAAAGGTGGCCCACACCTATGATCTCAGCCCTGGGTAGGCAGAGGCAGGTAAATCTGAATTCGAGGCCAGCCTGGTCTACACAGTAAGTCATGGTAAGTTCCATGCCCTGTGTTAGACCACTTCCTGATTAGGGCATCAAGTTCCTTGGGGTAAGCCCGATCTTCACAGTCAGGATATTGATTTCTTATTCTTGTTTTTTCTCTATTTAATAACTCACCCAACAACCCAACCTGCCTTTTGGGGAACTAGCATTTATCTATCCTCGGAAAGGTCACCAGAATTCCAAATACCACCCAACTGCAGAAACTATCTGCACCTGGCAAAATCACTCCCCTCTTCGGGCATGAGGCAGATCCCAGCTGAGTCGAACAGTGTGAAGCAGCCCGTAACCCACACCGGGACTAAAATGAAGCCAAAGTCTCACTACATGCAGGAGGTGGTTCTTTCCCTCTACCTTGTATGTCCTGGGGACTGAACTCAGGTTGTTAGGTTTGGTGTCAAATTTTATCCTTCCTACTCTGGCTCACTCGCTCCCTCTGGTTCATTTGCTTTTGAAAACAGGGTTTCTCTGTGTCCTTGGCTGTCCTGACGCTCACTGTGTAGTTCAGGTTCACAGATCCGCCTGCCCCTGCCTCCAAAGTGCTGGGATTAAAGGTGGGGCCACCACCACTGCCTACCCTGTCCTTTTGATCTTGGTTTCTCAGTATAGAGAGAGGGGGGGGGGAGTAAGGGAGAGAGAAAACTGAAACAAAGAAACGGATGGGGAGAGAAGAGGAAGGGAGGAGGCCCCCACACTCCCAGGAGGCATGCACACACTCAACTGACCTATGCGGTTCCCACAAGGCTCCATCTAAAGGTCCACAGAACCTTTCAACAGTGTCACCCTCAGGTCTTTTGGAAAGTACTACTTGTATTCAAACCAGAGCAATAGCTGCAAAGGGTATTCCCCCAAAAGTTAGGGAGTCAGACAGTGGGAGGCCATATCACAGAAGCCAGTTGCAAATGGACAAACTGTTTGAACTGAATGTTCAGGTAGAAATAAAGAGCTGAGTCCTATCAGAAAAGAACATTCCCTTCTTGCTGTAGAAAACCTATGTTCCCTTCTGCCTTAGAGCATCTGTGCCCTTTCCTTTGTCTGACCATGCCTCTGACTGGCAAACTTACACAGCTCTCCAAGAAGAAACAGGGAGTGCCGCAGCTAGGCCCAGCCACCCAGAATGTGGGCTCCAACCTGAGCAACCAAGAGCCGGTCTGTGATTCTGGCTCAACTTCCTGACTAAAGCAACTGGCAGCTGAGAAAAAGGAAACCTGTCGCCAGGTGGTAGCGGTATATGCCTTTCATCCCAGGATTTGGAGAGAGGCAGCTGGATTTCTGAGTTCAAGGCCAGCCTGGTCTACTGAAGGAGTTCGAGGGCAGCCAGAACAACACAGAGAAACCCTGTCTTGAGGGGAAAAAGGAAGAAGGAGGAAGAGAATGAAGAGGAGGAAGGAGGAAAAGAAAGAAAAAGAACTAACCCCTAGGGTTGGAGAGATGGCTAAAAGCACTTAAACTTCTCAGGCAGGGGACCCAAGTTCAAGTCCCTAACATTCATATCAGATGCCTTTAACCGCCTATAACGCCAGCTCCAGAGGACCAAACACCCTCTGGTCTCCAAGGGCATTGTGAACAAGATGCACATAGACTCACACAGGTACAGGTACATTAGTGAAAACTGTATACATTTAAAAGAGGAGAGGACTATGGAGATAGTTTGGAGCATTTGCTGTGGGGTGAGAGGACCTAAGTTCAAATCCTCAGCATCTATGTAGAAGCCATGCTTCACAGGGCCAAGCATACCAGCACGCGCGTGCGCACACACACACACACACACACCACAAATAAATACATAGAGGAGGAAGAGGAGAAAGAGACCTCTAGGATTAAAATGGTCATTCCTCTTAAGAACTGGGCCCAGAAAAGGCTCTTCCCTATTCTCAGTTGAGGCAGGTCCACTCCAGGGACACCATTATCCTCAGAGTCACAGAAGCTGAGCATGCAGCAATTCATACCTGGTCAATGTGTGTGACATTCCGGATCCCAAACGCAATGGTGTAAACATCAAATCTGTCATCATCAAAGGGCAGTTCTTCAGCATCTCCCAGCACCCACGCAAGTCCTAGAAGACAAAAGCAGCTCTGGTGTACAGAGGCACACTAGCCGTTCCCATGCACCACAGGAGAAGCTGAGGCCAGTGCCCTAGGCACCAATGTGGTGGGGACAGTCCAGTGACACGGAGCCCATGACACAAGGTCTGGGCAATGTCAGAAGTGAAGTGAAGGAGAATTTGAGAACTGCTTGGTGTTGTGGGGACCATGGATTGCAACAGAAAGCATGACACCCCTGCCTTCACTGTATTCCCGCTGCCTTCATTGCTATCCTCCAATTTTCAGAACCTCTCTTGTTTGGGGAAAGTTACCTACCAGCATACTCTCTCAGTGCTGGGGACAAACTCTTGCACTCTGTGCTGGGCAAATGCTGCCCTGAGCTACACATCTAGCTCTAACCTAAGCAATTTTCCCAAGCAGGCACTTCATGGTTAGCACTGTGCTGAGGAGCCACGGCCTCAAGGTTAAAGACTACTTTCGTCTACTGTTAGTTAGTGAGGTCCTCCACTTTAGTTGGGGGCGGGGCATCAAACCCAGAGCCTCACATTATGCAGGAATTCTGCCATTGAGCCATACTCCCAGCCCTTATGATATATTCAAAAGTACTCTTGGTTTTTGGTTTCTTATTTATTTATCTGTCTACCACACGTGTGGTAGAGGCCTAGGCCTAGACAGGCGGAGGAGGTCACTGGTTCCTCTGGAGCTAGAGTTCTAAACTGTCAACATGGGCACAGGGAACTGAGTTCAGGTAGATCACCACACTATTACTCCAGGTTTTGTTTCAATTTATTTGTAAAATGGAAATAAACTGGAAGATTTAATGAGTGACTAGTATAAAATTTAGCCTGTACCTATTTCTACAGCTGCTGTCACAGCTACACATCCCCCAGCCATGGATTCTATGTTGAAATATTTGAAGAAGGGCTAGGCCAAGAGATCACTCAGTTGTTAAAAGTAGCTGTTGCTTTTACAGAGGACCTGGTTTCAATTCCCAGCCCCCACCTAGTAGCCACAAACTTCTATAACTCCAGTTTTAGGGGATCCAACACCCTTTTCTGACTGCTCTGGGCACTAGGCATGTGTTCAGTGCACAAACATACATGCAAGAAAAACATACATGTACAACAAAAAATAAGTCTTTAAAAAGAAAATGTGACCAGGTTAAAGTGTGAAAGGCTCAGAGACAGGATAGATAGTTGGTGTGCCTAAAGCCCTGGGTTCAGCCTTAACATGAAGTTCACCCCCTTCTCTCTGAAACAGTAAGACAGACCCATGCTGGGAGAAAATTTAAATGCATGAGAATGACCTTGAATGATTTTCCTGGGCCATAGGGTTATGGGCATGTGCCTCTACCAACTTGCAGGAATCCTCCTGCCTTCACTTCCTGAGTGTTGGGACTATATATGGATGTCACTATTTCCATCTCCAGCTCTTTTTAAATTTTTTATATTGGGATGAATGTAATGAAATTGTCCAAGGCTGACCAGGAACTCATTCGCTCAGGCCCAGACTTCCCTGGAGTTTATTTTGATTCTCCTGCCTCAGCCCCCAAAACATCTGGGATTATAGGCGTGCATCATTGGCCTGGTTCTGAGTTCAGAAAATGATAGATTCTTATCAGTATAATTGTTCTAAAGGATGTGGGTTTGAATCTAACTGATTAACTAAGACCAGCAAGATGCTCATCAGAGAAGGTGTTACCATCAAGCCTAACACTGAGTCTGACCCCTGGACACAACACAGTGGAAGGAGAGAACTATGTCTCACTAACTGTTCTCTGACTTCCACAGAAATATGCTTGTGCACACACACACGCACACAGAGGCACAAACAGATACAGAAAAAGGGCAAATTAATGGAAAAGACCCCAGCACTGTGACATGTTACAAAAGGCTACTGTTTGGTATAAGCTGCATTGGGTCCCAGGAGACCAGACTGAAAATCACCGTGGAATTCTCATGCTCAAGTTCCTGCATGCAGGCAGAAAATAAGCTGTGAGCCAGACAGAGCTGGGGACTAACACACCTCCTCTGATATGAATCCTTACAAAAGGAAAGTCATAACCAGAAAGGCCTGCAGCTGACCAGTCTCTACCCTTCCAGACTCATCTGCGGATAGCAACTCTGGGAAAGCCAATCAGCTCTTAACCCTTCCCCTTCTGTTTTCTCTAGTCTTTACCTTTTTATGAAACCAACCTCCAGGGGCTAAAGAGACGGCTTGGTGGTTAAGAGCACTGGCTCATCTTCCAGAGGACCCAGGTTCAATTCCCGGCACCCACATGGCAGCTCACAACTGTCTGTAGCTCCAGTTCCAGGAGGTATAGCAGCTTCACAGCCATCCTGGCAGGCAAAACACCAGTGCACATAAAATAAAAAAAAGAAATGAAACATTCTTTGTTTGGTCATTGAAAGTCTAGGCTACTCTTGAACTCAGAGGCCCACCTGCCTCTGCCCCCAAGGGCTCTGATGACATTGCTGCAGCACTGAACTTGGACGGAAAGCCGTGCCAGAGTCTGTGCCTAATGGCTCTACACTGAATAATGTTAGCAGAGGACAGATTCCAACCCTTTAGCTTAAAGGTTTGGTTGAGTTTGTGTTTTAATGTGCCCATGTGCAAGCCTGAGTGTGTGAGTGAACCACACACGTCAGAAGAGAGTGCTGGAGCCCCTGGAACTGGAGTTCAGGCAGCTGTAAGCTGCCCTTCAGGATGCTGGGAATCCACCGCAAGAGGAGTATGCTCTCTTAGTCACTGAGCCGTCTCTTCAGTCCCAGCTTCAAAACCATTAGGTGGCTTTATTTTTCCATTCCCTAGTGAGGCAGGCAGAGGTAGGACTGATTACCAGGCACTGCAAGCCAGCCTGACCCGCCAGCCTGGGTAATGACACCTCGTCACAAACAACAGCCTCCTAAGCGGGCATAACTACTCGATGGAACAGACGGTTCCAGAAAGAGAACATTACCTGTCGTCTACTGCTCTCACTCCTTACGGCCGGCACCAGAGAAGGGAAATACATGTGTCAGCAGGAGTAAGGCACACAGTGCCTTTGTCTAGTGACTGCCTTCTGAGGAGTGGGCATAGCTGACAAAGAATCCTTCATCATGAAGGCCAAGTGGGCTGTAGTTCGTCTAGGCAGCTCCTTCTTTGTGTGTGAGGAGGAGGAAGACAATAATTGGCCTAAAACAACCAGACATTCCTTGGGGGGGTGGGGGGAAATGCTGATGCTGCCCAGAGGACTTTTGGTGATACACTGGTCTCTCTGGTGGCCTGCACTGCCATGCCAGTGAGGAAGAGTCAGTCCAGCTGTGGGAAAGCTGCGTCATGAGGGGGCTACATCCAGCACCATTGGTGACCTTGCAAATATGAAGGGCAAGCTTTTGTGTAACTTGTTTAAAATGGTCTCACTACGTAGTCTGGACTAGCTTGGAACACATGATGTAGATCAGGCTAGCCTCAAAATCACAAAAATCTACCTGGTTTTGCCTCCCAAGCTCTGGTATTAAATGTACACCCCACCACACCTAGCTAGGGAAAGTATTTTAAAATATTCAATGGCCAGATGTAAAATCAGTGGTACCACAGTCTGCATGTACAAGACCCCGAGTTCAACCCCCCAGTGCTGGAAAATATTCAAAAAGAAAGAAAAAGGAAACTGCATGACTTCAGAAGATCCTGCTATGAGTTCAAGTCCAGCCTGGTCTATAGCGTAAGTTCCAGGCTAGCCAAGGCTATATACATACAGTTAAGATCCTGTCTCAAAACAAAACAAAACCCTGAAAAAGCAGATTCTTAGGGCTAGTGAGATGGCTCAGTGGGTAAAGGTGGCTGCTGCCAGCCCTGATGACATGAGTTCTATTCCCAGAACCAACTCCCATGAGCCGGCCTCTGACCTCCATAGGAGTGCTGTGGCACCGACATAATTCTCCCCATCTCCATTAATAAGAACCATAATTAAAAATTAACAATGGCTAGAGAGATGGCTTAGCAGTTCAGAGTGCTGGCTGTTCTTCCAGAGGCCCTGAGTTCGAGTTCCAACATCCAGTTGGCTCACAATCATCTGTAATTTAGTTCTAAGAGATCTGATGCCCTCTTCTGGTCTCTGTAGGCACCAAGAGCCCTCATGCTGCAGAGGCATATGTGCAAGTTAAACACCTATACACATTTAAAACAATTATAACGAGAAAAGATCCTTACGCTCTGTGGGCCACAGAGTGTAAACTGTTGGTCAAGCTTAGTGTGTTGCTCAAATCCTGGTGCACACCTATGAGCTGCTCTAGGTACACAGGCAGTGTCTGCCGAGGGACTCACCAGCTGTGTATCCCTGGTCCATGGCTTTCTGCTTTCCAACCTTTAGCATCTCCCTGTTGATGTCACAGACCATGACAAGCGAACCTCCCAGGGGATCCTCTTTATTCTGGTAATTTTTGGCAATTTCTTCCCAGGACAAATTTTGCTGAGTCCTCAGCTGTCTCCTCTGTTTCCTCTGATGCTGCTCCTGAATGTAACTAAGGAACCGGAATGCAATGTCGCCTGCGGAAAGCCAACAGAAGGAAAGGTGCAAAACAATGAAGCAAACAGTCTTCCAAGCCCTAAGCGAAAGGAGGCAAAGGGGATACACTTTGGGCCTTTCTACTCCTTTCAGCAGAGCACAGGTCCTCACTGCCACCCTGACAATACATACATCTATGTTGTTGAGGCTGGCCCTCAACTCCTCCTCCTCTTATGGCCTCCTGAGCTGATTACAGATGCATGCTCTCATCCCTGATTAAAGTAAACTGACCACCTTCCCCCTTCCTTCTCCCCTTCATCTCTTTCCTTTCCTTTTTAAGCTTTATTTATTTTATTTATATGAATACATATAAATTACTCATATTTTATTTATATGAATACACTGTAGCTGTCTTCAGACACACCAGAAGAGGGCATCAGATCCCATTACAGATGGTTGTGAGTCACCATGTGGTTGCTGGGAATTGATTTCAGGACCTTTGGAAGAGCAGTCAGTGCTCTAACCACTGAGCCATCTCTCCAGCCCCCCTTTTCTTTTTCTTTTTTGATACTGCTTCATGTAGCCCAGTTTGGCCATGAGTTTACTCTGTAGCTAAGGATGATTTTTACCTCTAGGTCCTTGTGTGTTCACTTCCTGAGTACTGGGATTATATGTGTACCCACACATATAATCACCCACACAACTGGGGCTCACTGATTCTCATATTAAGGGCTATGGGTGAGGCTTAGTTGGGAGAGTGCTTGCCTAGCACACAGAACCTGGAGCTCCGTGCCCAGAATGCCGTACACCAGGTTTTTAGTTGCATGCCTGTAATCCCAGCTCTGGAGGGAAGTGGACCAGGACAACCTCAAATACATGAGTTTAATGTCAGCATAAGACCCATCTCAGGAAAAAAAAAAAAAAGCAGTCCAGCTTAGTCTCAAACGTGAGCCCAGGGCAGCCAGGGCTTATTACACATCGAAAACCTGTCTCTAAAAACAAACAAACAAACAAACAAAAAAAAAAACATGCACCTGTAACCCCACTATTTGGGAGGCAGGCAACTCTTTAAATCCGGCCTGATCTATGTACCAAGTTCCAGGCAAGCCACAGCTGCATAGTAAGACAAGAAAAGCTCTAGGAAACGAGAAGCAGACCTTTATAAATATAAGCAGTACAGGACTCAGTCTCTGCAGGTTTCACATCAACCATGGGTCGCTGTGCAGTGAGGATCACCCAGGGACTCTGTCATCCCTAAACAACTCGCTTGGCATATGTAGCTGACTCGGTCTGTTGTTGCCTGGCGTTTGCCATCAACCAAGGGTTTGAAGAATGAGCCTAGGAAAATGTTCCTCCACTGAGCACACCTCAGCCCCAAGCATGTGTTCTACTCATTTTGTTGTTGCTGCTGCTGCTTTGTGTTTGAGATGTAGGCCCACGTAGCCTAGGCCGTCTTCAAGTTTGTTATGGACTGAGGGATGACAAGTTGTCTCTTTGACCTAATCTTCTGAAGATTAGCATTTTAGGTGCGTATGTTAGGCAGTGGTGGCGAAGACCTTTAACCAGTGTGCTTGGAGGCAGAGGTAGTTGGATCTCTGCACGGTTTACAAAGCAAGCTCCAAGACAGCCAGGGGTACACAGTGAGGCCCTGCCTCGAGTATCAACTCTTGACCACTGAGCCACCTCTTCAGCCTCTGGTTTTGAGACAGGGTCTTGATCTGTAGCCCAGTCTGGCCTCACAGGTTCGACCACCTAGAAACCAACCCGGCTTTGAATGTACTTCAACCCTCCTGCCTCAGCCTCCTACATACTGGGATTAAAGACTTTCTGACACATACGTTAACACTTTTCTCCAGGTACCTGCGATGTTTTGATACCCGAGGAAGGAGTGAACTGGCTGGACTGGAGGGTGGCCTAAGTAGTTCATGTCCTAAATAGCTTATGTAATGTGAGAAAAGGCTTCTCTCCAAACAGAAGGAAAGTAGGTTAAAGGCTAAAGGGAAGGTAGAACAGGCTGGGGCAAAACTCCATGACACAGCATTTAACTTATTTGAGAAGCCCTGATTTTACTCCCCAGCACTGAGGAGGAAAAAAAATGGGGGGGTGGACCCAAGCTGTGTGTGGTGTCCAAGTCCTGTAATCCCAGCACCTGAGAGGCAGAGGCAGGAGGACAGTGGGTGGCAAGGAGTTTTAAGGTCAGCTTGGATTGTTACACAGTGAGTTTAAGGCCAGCCAAGACCACACAGTCCTGAACACCACAAAACAACAACAAAAACAGATATAATAGTCATTCAGATGATGAAATGTCACAAACACTGGCCTTTTGCCTTGCAAAGTGCTCTGTCAGCAAAGTGCCGGGGGCTGGAGAGGTGGTTCAGTGGTTAGAGCACCGACTGCTCTTCCAGAGGTCCTGAGTTCAATTCCCAGCACATACATGGTGGCTCTCAACCATCTGTAGTGAGATCTGATGCCCTCTTGTCCCATGCATGGAGATAGAGCACTCATATACATAAAATAAACACATTTTTAAATAAAAGGGAAGAAAGGCGCCAGGCACACCAGAGATGGTGGCCATGCCTTTGATCCCAGCACTCAGGAGGCAAAGGCATCTTTGTTGTGAGTTCGAGGCCAGCCTGGTCTGCAAGCAAAGTGAATTCTAGGACAACCAGAGCTACACAGAAAAACCCTGTCTTGAAAACCAAACAAACAGAAAAGTGCCAGGCGCAAAGCTGGTGAGGTAGCCACGTGAGCCATGCGGCATTACCTGTGCCCCCAGCCACATCGAGCAGCTGGGTCCCGGGCAGCGGGCGCATCTTCCTGATGAGCAAATCCTTCCAGGCACGATGGATGCCGAGACTCATCATGTCATTCATCAGATCGTACTTCTTGGCCACGCTCTCAAACACCTGGTAGACTGACGCAGGACAGACAGACAGACTGTGACTAACAGGAGTGACTTGGGGAAATGTTAATGAAGACAAAGTGGAGCTTCCCCTATTGAAAGCACCCGTCTTTGCAAGGTGACACTAAGCCAAAATATTCCATGCCCAAGATACATCTTAACATTACGTTTCATCCTCTCGTGGTACTTGACTGAATCTAGGGCCTTGCACACAGTAGGCAAGAACCCTATCAGAGTCACTTCTTTAGACCTCAACACGACCTTGTATCAAAAGAAATCAACCTCCTGCTCTTTTCTTTTGTGGCCATCACCGGATCGCAGATGCCAGAATGAAGTCCAATCCCTTTGTGACTTCTGACCGAAGCAAGAACTGCAAACGGCATTTCAATGCACCTTCTCACATTCAGAGAAGATCATGTCTTCCCCTCTTTCCAAAGAGCTGAGACATTATTATAATGTTCGGTCTACACCCATTGGAAAGGATGATGAAGTTCAGGTTGTTTGAGGACACTACAAAAGCCAGCAGATTGGCGAAGTGGTCCAAGTGCACAGGAAGAAATACATCATCTACACTGAATGAGTCCAGCGAGAGAAGGGTAACGGCACAAGTGTGCATGTGGGCGTCCACCGCAGCAAGGCGGGTGTCACCAGGCTAAAGCTGGACAAGGACCGTAAGAAGACCCTGGAGAGGAAATCCACGTCCGGATAAGTAGAAAAGGAGAAGGGCAAATACAAGGGAGAAATGATTGAGAAGATGCAAGAGTAGAGACATCTCTTGCATGGCTTTCATTAGAGACTGCTTCAGTAGTCAAAAAAAAGAAAGAAAGAAAAAGAAAAGAAAAGGAATCGACCTCTTTCCTAACGTCCAACATCACCATCCCAACCTGATGCTGGGTTAACTGTGAGTATGTGCATGAAATACAAGCTTCAGGAAGTTCTTCATTCCCTGACTCATTATGAAACTAGGAGGACCGGGCAGTGATGCACACACACCTTCAGTCCCAGTACTCAGGGACACAGTGGCAGGCAGAGCTCTGAGTATGAAGCCAGCCTGCACCACAGAGTGAGTTCCAGGACAGCAGAGGCTACAGAGAAACCCTGCCTAGAAAACAAAACAAAAAAGGCTGAAAGGAAAGCAGAGATATGTGCATCAGTGAACAGTTACATCATCGGCTTTATAGACAGTTTACACTCAGGCCAGTGCATGATGCTTTTACTGTTTCCTTGTCTCTTGGTGACAAACCCATGTTGCATACTTAAGAGAAATGAAAGAGGAAACTGAGCAACAAAAAGGGAGAGAGCAAGGGAGTGAGGGCATAGACCAAGACTGAATGACGGACTCTGGGACACAATCCTCAACGCAAACAAGAACAGCAACAAAGAGCACATCAGGGGACGAGGACCCTTGTCAGGGCAGAGGCACTCGGAAGAGGTGACTCAGTAGGCAGAGGACGAACCCTGTGAGTAAAGGTGAACTCTCTAACCCAGGGGAGGTGTAAGGATTCTGCCAATCAGATTCAAGGTGTTTCAGAGGAAGAAGTGGCAGGAAGTAAAACTCACAGGGAGATGGTCAGTGGATGGAGCACCTGCCACAGGGCCAGGGAGATGGTCAGGGGGTAGAACACTCCAAGCCTGAAGATGTGAGTTTTCAGCTTAGGACTCAAATGGCAAAGGAGAAAACTGACACCTGCAACAAAGCCCTCAGACAGACAGACAGACACACTCTTACACACACTACATACAAATATAGAATTTTTTAGAATTTCCATTCAAGGGGCCCTCGGAAGTGTTTCATGATGTTGAATGCACCGGGGCTAGAAGCTGACCAAGCTATCTCTCCATCCTCCAGATGAAAGCTTCAAAGGGGGTGAAACTGCCAAGTCATAGGAAGTATACTTAATCACTATAGTTAAGCTCCATGACAAGGGAATAAAGTGCTTGAATCACTCGTTACATTTTAAAACAGAAATAAAACAACATTACTATCCTCAAAACTATAATTTTTCTTAGGATTTAAACTTTTAAACTGGGCTGGAGAGATAGCTCAGTGGTTAAGAGCACTGACTGCTCTTCCAGGGGTCCTGAGTTCAAATCCCAGCAACCACATGGTGGCTCACAACCATCTGCAATGGAATTTGATGCTCTCTTCCGGTGTGTCTGAAGACAATGACAGTGTACTCATACATAAAATAAATAAATCTTAAAAAAAAAAACTTTTAAGCCAAAATTAAGAACCATTAAAATGTTAGAAAAATCCCATCTGTTGGATGTTTCAAAATACATTAATTTTTATTTTATGTGTATTATATGTATTATGAGTATTTGCTTACATGTATGTCTGTGTGCCACATGTGTGCCTGGTGCCCATGGAGGCCAGAAGAGGCCCTCAGATCCCTTGGAATTGGTTATAATTCGTGGTTCTCAACCTCCTTATGCCAGGACCCTTTAGTACAGTTCCTCATGTCGTAGTGACCCTAAGATTATTTTCATTGCTACATCATAAGTACATAACAGTAGTTTGAAGGGAGGGGATTGTGTCTCTCCTTAGTAAGAAAATAAGAACGTAAATTCTGTGTTAGAATAGTAGTTCTTCCACTTACTAGCAAGTTTGTAATTATCTCTGTAGAGGCAGGATCTCCCTGTCTGAGGCTGGCTTCAAATTCACGGTATAGTAGAGAATTCATTTGCATTTCTAATCCTCCCCCATACACCTCCCAGGTATTGGGAAGACAAGTTTACACCACCACACACAATATATGTGGTGCCAGGAATGGAACTGAGCTGCAGGAACTAACAAGCAATCTACCAATCGAGCCATAGTTCCAGCTCCTGGCTACCATTTTAAACTGTGCAAGTTTTTCCTTGCTTAACCTTAACTCTATATTTCCTAAGAAAAGCAGTAACAAGAGTCACTAGTGGAAAACTGAAGTGAGAAATGGGTGGGAAAAATGTCTACGCGGCACCTGGCATGTATGACAATCTCGCAGTTGATGAGAGTTAAGAGCCACGCAGTGTTTAAGAGGGACAAGCCGGGTTTGGTGGTGTACGCTTTTAGCCCCAGCACTCCAGAGGCATCTCTGCGAGTTCGAGGCCAGCCTGGCTTACATATCAAGCTCCAGGGCAGTCAAAGTTACACAGAGAAATACTGTCAAAATGGGGACGGGAGGACGCGTCGCCGGGTATAGGTCTGTAGTCGGAGTTACAGAAAATGAGTCCCAAAAGGAAAGCTGCGTCTGGGAGGTGGGTATTCCTCGGAAGTCAGGGTTGTAAGGAACTCTAGGGCCATTAGAGGATCAAATCAACCCTTAGATGAGTAAAGGAAACCAAACAGAAGCCCGGACAGGTCGCTCCAACCACCCTCTCGCCCTGTCACCTTTGCCTCCTTTCTCCTCTTCCGACACCGTCTCAAATCCGAAGTGCGTTTCTGCTGCTCGCTTCTCTTGGGACAAGGACCGCGCACTCAGCGTGGCCCATGGCCTGGATCTATGAAACCCGGGGAGCCTGCAGTCTCCGGTTACTCGCGACCACCCGCGGCCGCAATAGCGCCACAGAACACGGATCCTGGGCGCCGCCATCTTGAAATTCCTGCGACCGCGGGCTGGGAGAAGTCGGGTTGCGTCACCAGGTGGGTGACGGCTGCCGGCAGGAGACATATTAGTGGGACGCACCCTAAAACGCCTGTTTTTAAGGAGTCTGCTTGGTTGAGGATTTGAAAACCTGAAAGCTTTACCTGTGTTCCCTGACTGAATCTAGAGCTTACTAGGAAGAAGGAGAGCTCAGAGTGAGGCCCTAAATATATTTCAGCGGCCATATTTCCATCCTGCCAACCAGTAGTAGTATTAGCTAGGACTAAAAAAGACTACTGTGGTAAAGACCAGGCAGGAACTTGCAGGCTCTGCCAGGTGCCGGAGTGCTCTACCAGGATCTGGGTGAAATTGAGGCATGTAGTTAAAAGACCAAGATTGCATGGTTTGATTTTTTTTTAAATTTTACACACACACACACACACACACACACACACACACACACGCACAAGTATGTACAGTTGTGTGTCTGTGTGGGTATGTGTATGTGAGTGCAGGTGCCTGTGGAACCTAGAGGTCCGTTTTTTGAGATAGCCCTGGCTATCTTACACAAGGTATGGTCTACAGAACTTGCTCTGTAGGCTGGCCTGGAACTCACGGATCTGCCTGTGTCTGTCGGCCTCCTGAGTGCTGGAATCAAAGGCATGTGCCACCACGGACTGGTAGTATATTTACTTTAAAAATGTTTATTATTTCTGTCTTTTTTGATGTGTGTGCGTGTGAGTGTTCTCACATGCCATGGTTCATGTGTGGAAGTGAGGAGGTAGGTGACTTTCAGGGGTCAGTTCTCCATGGCCCTGGGAATTGAACTCAGACACACAGGCTTGCAAAGCAAGCACTCTGACCGACAGAGCCATCTCGCTAGCCCTTATCTTTTATTTTGAGATAGACTTTCACTAAAGCTGGCAAGGCCTTGAACTCACTTTGTTACCTAGACAGGCTTTGAACTTTTGATCTTCCTAGTAGGTGTGCTTAAAGACCAATATTACTAGACATGGCTTCTTTTTGTCTTAATTTGATTTTATCTTTTTTATGGAAAGGATAACATATTACAGACCATCTTGTGCAAAAGCAAGTATAGAAGTTGCTGAATTTTGCTTGGATCTCTGTTTCTGTTTTAAATCCCTTTTTAAATGTATATTTTCTGTAAACATTTCACAAGGAGAAGGTGCCAAGGACCCTAAGAAAGGAATCTGAAATGAAGAGTGTCTTCTCTGTTTGGTGTAACCTGACAGATGGACCACCTCCTGCACTGGGCTTCTCTTCCCCTCGGTTCCATTTTTATCAATGACAGAATGAAAAAATTATTCATCCACACACTTGGTATTCTCGTGCCTTTGTTACATGAAATAAAGTCTCACCACAGAATTTTAGAGCTCCCTGTACTTCTACTTATATGTCAGAGCAGACCTTAGGATTTAGCTGTTCCTTCTGGACACCACATTACATTTTCCAACTGAGGCATTCTTTCTCTCTCTCTCTCTCTCTCTCTCTCTCTCTCTCTCTCTCTCTCGTGTGTGTGTGTGTGTGTGTGCCAGAGAGTCAGGGTTTTTATTCCTACACAGACATCATAACCAAGAAGCAAGGAGGAAAGGGTTTATTCAGCTCACACTTCCACATTGCTGTTCTTCACCAAAGGAAGTCAGGACAGGAACTCACACAAGATAGGAACTTGAGGCAGGAGCTGATGCAGAGGCCATGGAGAGATGTTACTTACTGGCTTGCTTGCCCTGGCTTGCTCAGCCTGCTTTCTTATAGAACCCAGAACCACCTGCCCAGGGATGGCTCCACCCACCACCACACCTCCCCCCTTGATCACAAGTTGAGAAAATGCCTTACAGATGGATCTCACGGAGGCATTTTCTCCAGGGAAGCTTCTCTGTGGTAACTCCAGCTTGTGTCAAGTTGACCTACAGAAGTTGCCAGTACAGTGTGTGTGTGTATGTGTGTATGTGTAATTGAAGAGTAAAGAAACCTCAACGTGATAGTGAAGCTATGTAATCCCAGCTACTTGACTTGGGGTGCTCAGGCAGAACAATTCCAAATTCTAAGTTAGCACTGACTACACAGTGAGACCCTATCTCAAAATAAAAAGCAGAAAACAGATCGAAGTATAGTCCTTGCTTAGCGTGTCCAAGGCTCTAAATTCAATACCTGATATTCCTCGCCACATACAAACGAAAGCATAAAACCAAACCAGAATTGGGAGAGCACGGCAGGAATATCAAGAGTATGAGACCAGCCTTGGGTACATAGCCAGACGTTGTTGTAAAAACAGAACAAAGGGCTGAAGAGATGGCTCAGTGGTTAGAGCACTGACTGCTCTTCCAGAGGTCCTGAGTTCATAGAAGAAATACTGTCTAAACAAACAAACACACATAAAAACTGCAACAAATTTTTAAAAATTCAAAAAATAAAAACATTTTCTCCCTGAAGTGCCCTCCACCAGCTGCTTTCTGTCTTTCCATGTCCTGCTCCTCTCCCAACTGGGGTCGAACCCAGGGCTCTCTAGCATGCTGGGAGCACTCTATCTATAACTGACAACCTCATTGCCCTTTTTGTTTTGTTTTGTTTCTCCAGGCAGGGTCTCTCTGTAGAGCAGGCTGGCTTCGAACTCAGAGATCCAGATCCACCTGTCTCTGCCTCTTAAGTGCTGGGATTAAGGAAGTGTTCCAGCACAACACCCAGGCCGTTTATTTTTGTTTTATATGTTTGGCCTCTATGAATGCTAAGTGTCTCCATGGGTGGCTGGTGCCCTCGGAGGCCAGAAGGGGGCGCCAAACACCTGAAACTGGAAATAGGAATGGTTGAGAGCAACCCAATGTGGATGCTGGTAACCAAATCCCAACTACAAAAGGAGCAAGTATTCTTGACCACAGCGCCTCTCTCAAGTCTCATTACAGGGAAGTCTTTTCAAGGGATACTTGTAGGCCCGTGCGATGGCTCAGAGTATAAAGGTGCTTCCTGCCAACCTGAATTTCATTCTGGTTGAAAAGAGCTGACTTCCACAAGTTATCCTCTTACTGTACATGGGAACCATGGCGCGCACATCGCGCGCGCATGCGCGCACACGCACACGGGGGGGGGAGGGGGACAAACAAAGGCAACATTTAGGAGACACAAGCAGGTAGATCTTTGTAAATGTGAGGTCAGAGTGGTTCTATAAAAAGTTCCAGTTCCAGGCCAGCCAGGACTAAAAGGTGAGATCCCTGTCAAAAACTAACAAACAAAACCAAATTCCTTGGGGGTCGGTGATGCAAGGAAAAATATTGCTCAGGACCCCCAAGACCAAGTTCTTAGTACAAGTTGTCTGAGAGGGACAGAGAGCAGGAATAAGGGACAAAGACAGGAGATAGACAAAGAGGAAGAAGGGAAAGGGGACAAGATGGGAAGTAAAGGAGCAATGGAGAGAGGGAGGGGCTTTTGTCCTGGAGGAGGAAGGACTGCCTCTGGATAGAGGGGAGAGAGTCCTGGCCCATAGGAAAATAGCAGTTTATAAAGGTAAAAGGGGAAACACCATGTTAGGATGATGTGTTTAACTTTAAGTGGGCATGTTAACTAGGTGAGTCAAAGGAGGCTTCTGATTTCTTGACTTCAATACTTTGAGGTCAGCCTCAGGAGGAGCAAGTGGCCAAAGAAGGGAACAGACCCTGGGTACTGGCTTTAGTAAGAGAATCTAACAGTTTTTGGCAAGGCAGAGGGACCTGGGAGAGAAGGCCAAGTCTGCCAGAGCAATGCTCACCACACTTAGGCTGGCCACTCAGGCTGTTCAGAGTCCCTTCAGGTGAGGTGGCTCAGCAACTAGGAGCACTAGCTATCCTTCCAGAGGACCTGTGTTCAATTCCCAGCACCCACATAGTGCTTTCATCCCCGTGCCAGGGTATCCAACGACCTTTTCTGGTATCTAGAGGCACTAGGCACACACATGGCACAGGCATACGAACTGGTAAAACACCTATACGCACAAAACAAGCAGAAAAATGAAAAAGTATACCTCCTTTTTAAAAGATTTAATCATGTTATGTATATGAGTGCACTGTTTTCAGACACACCAGAAGAGGGCATGGGATGTATTACAGATGGTTGTGAGCCACCATGTGGTTGCTGGGATTTGAACTCAGGATCTCAGGAAGAGCAGTCAGTGCTCTTAACTGCTGAGCCATCTCCCCCCCACCCACTATACTTCTATGGATCTCTATGTCACTTTAAACTGTGATTCCTTCCATACTAAATAATATCTAATATACTTTTTGATAATAAGGAACCAAGTAAGAGTCTGGTTCCTGCTTTTTTTTAAAGACAGGGTCCCACTATGAATGTGCCATGCATACATGTATGAAAATTTTTAGACGTATGCACACGTGTATGCAGAGTTTTGAGGCAGATGTTGCGTGTTTTCAACCATGACTCTCCACATTCTTCACTGAATCAGGGTCTCTAGGTAGACTCACCGTTTCAGCTAGTCTGGCTAGACAATTAGCTCCAAAATTTTTATTTCTGTCTCCTGTCCACTGGAATTGCAGATGTGCCATCACATTCCACTTGGCTTTCTAAAAATTGTTGTGTATGGGTGTTTTGTCTGTCTGTATGTATGTCTGTGTACCACGTGCTAGCTTGGGATCATAGGAGGCCAGACACCCACACATTAAAATAACAAAAACCCAGCACTAAAGAGGCAGAGATCAGAAGATATGTGAATTGGAAGCCAGACTGTTCCACACAGTGGGTCGTTCCAGTCAGGACTACATAATGAAAATTGTCTCAAAAAGAAAGACCGCGGGAGGGAGGCGGGGCGGAAAGGAGAAACCGGGAAAAGGGAAGAGAGAAAAAGCCATTGGCAGGAACAAGTCTTACAGCGGTCCCTCCCCTAGGACCCGGATGTAAGTGAAAACTACACTTCCCAGAATGCATCACGCCCACTTGGCAACTATATAAATAGTCCATCCGGGTTCTTGGAGATGCTGTTTGGCGACTCGTCGCCATTCCCGGAGCAGCTCGGCCTCGGCCCAGAGGCGAGTGTTGGTCACTGTGTCGGAGACTCCGGTCCCCGGCACCGAGACAACCAGCCCTCTCTCCTGCCCCGCGGCGGGAGAGCGTGTCCGGCCGGCCGGCGGGGCTCGCGACCCTCCCGCGCTTCCCCTTCCCCCGCAGCCTCCGCCCCGCCAGGCCCGGCCCGGACCTCCGAGCCCCGGCCTCCTCCTCCTCTTCGGTCACCGCCGCCTCTGGGCCTCACAGCCCCACCTCCCGCTTCTCCTTCCATTTTGAGAAGCTGAGGAAGGAAACAAGGAAAAATGTCGCCATGAAGGCCGAGAACCGCTGCCGCCGCCGACCCCCGCCGGCCCTGAACGCCATGAGCCTGGGTCCCCGCCGCGCCCGCTCCGCTCCGACCGCCGTCGCCGCCGAGGCCCCCTTTGATGCCGCAGAGCTCCCCCAGTGCCGCCGCCACCGCCTCCGACATGGACAAGAACAGCGGCTCCAACAGCTCCTCCGCCTCCTCGGGCAGCAGCAAAGGGCAACAGCCGCCCCGCTCCGCCTCGGCGGGGCCGGCAGGCGAGTCTAAACCCAAGAGCGGTAAGAGCCGGCCGTCTGCTGGGTCACTTGGGTGTAGGTGGGGAGTGGCAAACAGCCCACCCTTCGCTTGCACAGACATCCAGTATTTACGGTTAAGCTGATCTGCGCTGCGTGGTTAATTTGGGCCCTTGCATTCATATTCAAAACAGCTGGTTGAAATAGGCGCTATTCTTAGCCCCATTTTGCAGATGAGGAATCTGAGATTTGGAAGAGTTAAGGTCATCCAGGTGGCAAGCACCTCACAGCAGGCCTCAAGACCCAGTTTGTGTGACTCATCATCTGTCGGAACTGTAAAACAATTGACTTTGTTTTATCTTCTTGTGTTGGATTAGCATTGGGTAGCATTCAAGAGAGGGTGAGGCCCGAGGATTTTAAGATTTAAATTTGGCACGAGGTCTGCTCCTCTGTTCTAGAGAACACATCTTGGCATGACGTTGTTCCAGTGAGGGTAAAACATGCAGACCCTGCATTGTTATTTTAGGTCCAGTCATTGAGTTTCTTATCTGTAAAAGAGGCAGTGTACACAATTAAGTAAATGAGTTAAGCGCTTAGAGTGATATTTGCCTAAATATCATGCCTATTTGTGTGTGGTAGGTTATAGGGGTTTGGCTTTCACTGAGTGTGTGTGTGTGTGTGTATGTGTGTGTAGTCTAGTCAGGCTTCCTAGTATTGCTATAACATAGTAATAGCTACCCCGTATTGATTATTGCAAAGTACAGGGGTAGGCTTTTATGTGTGATATCATTAGTCATTTATCTGTCTATCTAGGAGTTGTTCCTTCTCAGAGAATAAACTAAGCTGTAGGTTAGGACATGACAGAATCCCGAATCTAGCATTCTCCATGTTTCAGAGCTGTGTATAATCTTTGTTCCCTTTTATACATTTATTATGTTGGCAGTAATAGCAATGTAAGGTTTTTGTGTATTTTTGAGATTGTAATTTTGTGTCCTTGGTTGTTCTGGAACTCACTCTGTAGGCTAGGCTGGTCTGGAACCCAGAGATCCACTTGTCTCTCACTCCAGTGCCTCCACAATCTCAAATACTACTAACTTGCAGATTGTAATTTAATTACAGTGTTTCTCCTTCCCTTCCCTCCCTCCAAAGCTTCATATGTAACCTTTGCTCATCTTCAAATTCATATCCTCTTTTCACATGTATGTATGTGTGTAATACATGTCAACAAACATGTATATGGGGGATATGTATTTCCATATCAACTAACATGAACATGGGAAGCCTCAACCCTACACAAAGAACTATAGGCAACTTAGTAAAGCTGTGAGTGGGAGAGGGGGTCTTCCCCAGGGAAGAGCATACCAGTTGGTTTTCCAGTGCCAAACATCTCTGAATGTATTTTAGTGCAACTTTATGTGGACTCAGCAAGGTGTTTTTGTGAGAGTGAGCATGTGTAACAGATGGGGAACTTTAGATCTAACAGTCTAAAATTCAAAAAGCTGGAGGGTGTGGGTCAGTGGTAGAGCCCTTGCCTAGAATATGCCAAGCCCTGGATTTTATCTTTAGCATCCCCCACCACCTCAAATTAAGAGCATTAAAAACAAAACAAAACAAAACCACACACCAAAATTATAAGGCTTACTGACTTTGAGAGTTTATCTGCAGGGTATGACAAACCCTGTCACCAGGTATACCTGAGGACTTGTAGAAATTGCCTGTGGAACTTGGGTAGAGACCAGTTGTCACTGTGATATACCAGTGCTTAACTGTCTAAGCAGGTATTAGTGTTACTTAAGGCCAAGTCTAGACCTATATACACTAAGTCTGGGGTTTTGCACATGTGTAGCTTTATTGTAAATTATCTTGGCTATTTTTGGAGAGAGGTCTGAGTGTTTTTCAGAGTAACTTTGCTTGTAGAGATGATGTTAAACTTTAATTCTCCAAGAATTCTCAACTAGTATCTTAGGGCCCTCCTTAAGTCACTAAAATACATTCATGCATGAGTCAGCAGCAATAAATGCTTTGTTTATATTATAAGTGAGCAGGTCAAAGCTTGTGACTTAGCAGAGGACATGAGGGAGGGTAGGAGGGCTCAGAGAGAGAGGATGCCCTGCAGTTGTAGCTCTTGCTTTACCCCTTTACCTGCCCTCTGAGAGGAGGAAAGGAAGACCTGACTTCAGGCCCTTTCTGTACACATCCTGCACACAGGATAATGATACATTTAAAAGATTAAACAAGAACTGATGTGATTAAGGCATTTTACCACTTTCCTGACTAACCTTTTCTTTATAAACTTTTTCCCCCCTTACATGTTACTTGGGATAGTTTTGGTCAGGCTTGGTGGTAAGCTCCTTGACCATCTGGAATTAAAGACAGATACCATCTCAGAGTCCTGGTTTTGACCCTCAGAAACACATTAGAACCCTAATAAAACAACCACAGAACTATGAATGAAGCAGGGGCTGGAGAGGCAGCTCAGTGGCACTTGTTCCTACAGAAGGCTTGGGTTCTGTTCTCAGCTCCACAATGCTGTCTTTTGCCTCCACAGTTATAAACATACATGTGGTGTGCAGCCAAACTCTCAAACAAAACACCCATACACATGAAGCCTAGTGTGGTGGGCATAGCCTGTAATCCCAACACCCATTGGCTGAGGCAGAGGATCATGCTACCTGGGCTAATGAGCAAGTTCCAGGCAGCCTGGTGACATAGTAAGACCCTGTTGCCAAGCAACATGAGAAAGCATTGTTGTGGTTGAGAAGGCTGCTAGTGAAGCAGATGTGACTTGGAGATGTAGGTAGTCTGGATTGTTGGAGAGATGGACTCCTCACTTCCTATACTGGATTCTTTTTGTTGGACATTGTGAGGATCTCTGGAATTTCAGTCCTGGCTGAAAGAGGGAGTGGGAATAAAGATACAGTTTTACTTTCTTTTGCTAACACAAAGAAAAATCCACAGAATGTATTTGGTTTATGGAGACACTTTCATGACTCTGGAACCAAATTCCATTCTGCCTTGAAGTCCCTGATGGTCCTTTGTGTACCTTCCAGGTGTTTTAGGTGAGCGTCTCCATCACTGGCTCAGCTTCTCCCTTGTCCCGTGTAAAAGAATCCCTTGGTATTTAGAAGCTGTGTAAGTGTATAAGTGGCCCTTTGCTTTCTAACTACATGAAAATAGATTTGGTGTTTCCCGTAGCTAGCTTACGTTTGCCTTCTCTGGCATGCTATTATAGATAAATTATAGATAAATCTGACTACCAGGCGGTCCTTGATCTTTTTCTATTCACAGCCTTGGCCTTGGCTAATTGCTTCATGTACTTAACAGAACATTCCCTTTCTGGCTATATTTCTACAGTTTTCTTCCAATAGGGCTAAGACTGTTAGAACAGTTTACCAAGGGACTGTCCCAACAACACAGCCCAGAGGAGAGAAGAAATTTAGGGACGGGGGATGCCATGTAGAAAGAACAGAGGAAGTAAATATTTAGAGAAGTCAGAGATTTGTAGGCCAGCTGTAGTCCCTGTCCAGAAGCCTGCTCTTGTTCCTCCTCCCTAGGCGGAAGGCACTGCCATGGAGGTTAAGGGAAGGTCAGGCATTATGAAGCAGTTATTTTGAGGTTGGCGATGTGAAACACTATGCTGACATTGTTCCTGTCATCTGGGATCAGAAGCTGGGTTACTGGGTAATCAGACTTGAATGTTTCTGTCCCCTCACAGCTAGGGTTAAAGGTTGTGCTGGACACCCAGCCTCCAGTGAGTGTTATACTGAATTCTAATACTCTTAACTTCAGTGGGTGCAGTTGATGAGAACCATCATGTCTATCAATGTTAAGCAAAGCTTTCCAATCATAGCAACTATGTGCCACTACTGTAGAAGATGTTTTCAGTGTTTTTTCTAAAATTGTTTTTGTTTCTGCTCCTTAGAAAAAACATTTATTTATTTATTTATTTATTTATTTATTTATTTATTTATTTATTTATTTATAATGTATATGAGTATGCTGTTGCTGACATAGCAGAAGAGGGCATCAGATCTCATTCCAGATGGTTGTGAGCCACCATGTGGTTTCTGGGATTTGAACTCAGGACCTCTGGAAGAGCAGTCAGTGCTCTTAACCACTGAGCCATCTGTCCAGCCCCTTGTTTTTGTTTTTTCAAGACAGGGTTTCTCTGTGTAGCCCTGGCTGTCCTGGTACTTGATCTCCTGAACAGCCTGCTTGAACTCTCTTTCTCAATTCATTGAATTTTTTTGAGTAACTAGAATACAGTTATTCTGTTTAATTTACAGAAAAAACATGACAGTGTGATGTGACAGCAGGTCACATGCTGCTCATTGACACATGCTGCTGTTCTGGTAGATGGTAAAGAGGAGCATCTCTCTCCCACTTCAGTGGGATCGGACTTGTCAGGTGACTGAGGCACATGTTGGTCCCTCAAGGTTCTTGTCAACTACTGTGGATGGTGGATAAGTAGCTGGTTTGTAATTACAGTTTGAACCATCAGCAGAAACTTCTGGCAGCTGTTCTGACCTAGGTTGTTCCACCTGTTAGAACTAAGCCTAGAACATTGATTTTACACGTCTATGAAGGACTGGTGACTTTGAATTGGTAAGGAGCACTGGAGAGAGATGGAGTAGATCTGCAATTAGTTGTCAGACTTTTCCATTTTGGAAATACGAAACAAGGAGCTGGATTAAAGTTTTAGGCCTCTTTTTTGTTGGTTCTGAATCTTAGGTTCTGAGTTTGCATCATCTAATTAATAGTTTTGTCAACTGGGGACAGCGGCTTGATAGTACTTCCTGGTAGTTCTCAGCTCTGGCTGCATGTCCTGGGGACTCTTACACATGAGGGTGTGAGGCCTTGTGCTGCAGTTCCCTCAGGTTCACCTGCAGCCCTTCGAGTCTTGTTCTTCAGTCCTGCTGGCCTCAAGCACACACAGAAATTCTGCAGTCTCCTGAAGGCCAGGCGTAAAGGTGTGAGCTACCTTGTCTGACCTTTTCTGATCCCTAAGGTCCTGGACATTCCTTGTTTTTTTTTTTTTTTTTTTTTTTTTTACTTTTTATTATTTTGGCTTTTTGAGACAGTGTCTTTCTGCATAGCTTAGGATGACCTGGAACTCACTGTATAGATCAGAGTGGTGTTGAACTCAGAGATCTACCTGCCTCTGCCTCCCAAGCTAGGATTAAAGTCATATGCCTCTACACGCAAATCCTTGTTTATTTAATTTTAAAGATTTCTTGGTGGGTGGTGGTGAGTAGTGTCCTCAGAAGCCAGGAGATGACATTGCCTGGAGCTGCAGTTACAGATTGTGTGGGTCCTCTGGACAAGGAACATCAGGGATTCCTAACTCCTGAGTATCTTTAGCCCTCTTACCCATTTATTTTTGACACTGGGTATTGAGCTTAGTGTAACTTAGGCTGAGACTTGACCACTGAGAAGCTTATTTAGCCCCTTTTAAAAGTTATCATTTATCTCTCTCTCTCTTTTTAATTTATGAAAACCACACCTGTGGTATCTGAGTACACTGTATCTGTCTTCAGACACACCAGAAGAGGGCATTTGATCCCATTGCAGATGGCTGTGAGCCACCATGTGGTTGCTGGGAGTTGAACTCAGGACCTCTGGAAGAGCAGTCAGTGCTCTAACCACTGTGCCATCTCTCCAGCCCAAAAATGATCATTTGAGGGTCACCTGGGGGATTGGCTTGAACTGAGTTTGTAGCTAAGCAGGCGGGCCTTGGCCTTGTGAGCTCATGCCCACAGCCTCTTGAGGAGCTGAGATCTCAGGCCTTTGTTCCAGGCTCAGCTTGCTTGGCCTTCATCCCCCACCTCTTTTTCCTTAATTCTTTAGACTGGCCTCGATGCTTAGTTCAGGCTGGCCTTAAGCTCTCTGTGTTCTGCCCTCAACCTCCTGCAACCCCAGCACCTTTATACATAATCTTAAAACCCTAGAAGTGACCCTGGAATTGGGAACCACCATTCTGAGCTTTAAACAAAATAACAAAAATAACAAACCAGAAACAAAATAACAAAAAATTTAAAAATGGAGAAGACAAAAAAAAATTATAAAATTCTTCTAGAAACTTGAATTTATTTTCCAAAATCTGATGTGGTTCCTCTTGTTCCCTCTACGAGAGGAGGGCAGTTTCTCCCTGAGTTGTTCTCTAGCATGTCCTGGCAAGTTGTCTACAAACATTTCAGAAATAGCACTATGAGTTTTATCTTTGGGTCCCAGGCAGGACAGTACCTCAGTCCTCAGCTGCGCGTTGCCTGGGTTTAGAGATAAGAGCCAGTTTCTCACTTGCGATGTCTCTCTTCAGAGTGTGAGGTATTTGGAACACCAAGAGAGAGGGGAGTTGGTCTTTAAGCCTGGAGTCATAAATCCTTATGTGGTCAGTTGTAATCTGACCTAAAAACACACAGTGCTGTCTTAGGAAATCGTTTCCCTGTGTGTGCTAATAACAATGAAGAAACAGCGGTTTCCCTGAGTGCTACTTCATCGGCAGGCTACACAAGCTGTGAGGGACCTCTCTTCAGTAGGGTCCCCAGCCCTTCTTTTATGCGCTGGAGAGCAAACCTAGGCCCTTGTATGCCAGGCAAACACTGCTACTAAACTACACTGGATGGTGACGTATCTCTTGTGTTCTGGAACTGTTTTCTCCCCACATCTTTTTTTTTTTTTTTTACATTCTGCTGAGACTGGAGAGAGAGGGTTCTGCAATTAAGAACATTGACTACTCTTCCAAAGGACCCAGGTTCAAGTCCTAGCATCTACTTGGCAGCTCATATATCTCTCTCAGTAACTCCCGATTTTCAGGAGATCCATCACCCTCTACCTGCTACCAGTGGTGCTGTGCTTGACAGCAGCCGTTGCCAACTGAAGTGGTGGAGGGCCATACGCCTGTAAGCTGCTCTTGGCTGTACCTCTCAGGGAAGTGAAGATCAGAAGACACAGGTTCATGGGCTCAGAAGCATGCCATAGTGTGTGTGTGGTCAGAAGGCAGCTGCAGGATTAGGTTTTCTGCTTCCACCCTGTGGGTTTGGGAACTTGAACTCAGGTCCTCAGACTTGGTGGCAGTCACTCTAACATGCTGGTCTATGTCACCTTTCATTGTTTATGGTTCTTAGTGTGTGTGCACATGTACTTGCTCTTGCCCTTGAATGTACATGTGGAGACAGACATCAGTGTCGGGAGAGCCTCCATTGCTTCTACTTTAGTTTTTTGAGACTATCTCTCACTGAACTGGGAAGTTGCCTTTTTGACTAAACTGGCTGTTGATCAAGCCCCTGGAATGAACTGCATCTACCACCCCTGGGCTGGCGCTGTGCACTCGATATGTTCAACCCTTAATGTGGGGATCATGCTTGCAGACGGCGCACTTTATATACTCAACTGAGCCTCTTGCCCCTCCCCCCTTTCTAAGCTAGTACTGGCTTATATAGTGTACTGACAGGTTCCTTGTTAAATTTCATTATTAATGCCAGGTGTTGGTGGCACACACCTTTAATCCCAGCACTTGGGAGGCGGGTGGATCTTTGTGACTTCCAAGAAGGCTTGTGCTGCACAAAGAAACCTTGTCTCCAAAAAGGAAAAAAAATTATTAGTAATTTGTGGATATTGGCAACAAACTTCCTGAAGTTTACCTTTTAGTAAGAAAAGAAAAATGGACATCCAGACTCTGGTGCACACCTGTAATTCTAGCACTTGGGAGGTAGACAGGAGAACTGGGTTTCAGGTCATCCTAAGGAGTCTGAGGCCAGTGAGACCCTGTCTCCCAATGAAACTAAGCAAACAGGCTCTTTATGCAAAATATAGTTGGTCAGCAGATAGACTGAAAGAATTTTTTGTTAATTAGTGAAACTCAGGTTTAAAAATAAAACCAAAAATCCAAATAAAGTTAAGATAAAATCCTTTTGTTTAACCAAAGTTTATTCAAGTTGCTACTGATTTAACAGGAATGTGGTGAACTTCATATTCTCTTTTATGGTGGCTGTTAGGATATAATTCAGCCATCATTAATCTCTACAAAGCAATGTCAGGATATGTAATGGGCTTTTATGATTGTATTTCATAATCTAATTTCACTTTGAATATTTGACATGGCTGTATAGACCTTATAAAGCAATCTTCAGTACTGTTATTAAACTAGCATAAAAAGACATTAGTAAATGTATTAGTTATATTACTCTATTAGCTCATGGCAAGCAATTGTGTAGCCATTAATTGTGATCTTGAAGAATGGGTAACTATTTTTTTAAAAGTATTTTATGTGTGTGTTTGCCTGCATTTATATGTGTGCACCATATTCTGACCTGGTGCCCACAGAGGTCAGAAAAGGGCATTGGATGCCTTAGGACTGGAGTTACAGACAGTGGTGAACCACCAGGTGGGAACTGAACCTAGGTCCTCTAAAAGAAACAAGTGCTTTTAGCATTGACCCACCTCTTTAGACTTCAACTTTATTTTGAGGCACAGATTCATATACCTCAGGCTGTCTTTGAACATTGTAGTTTCCTTTCCTGCCCCTACTTCCTACGTGCTGGGGTTATAAGTGTGCCATAGTTCTTGGCTCTGTTTTTTGCTTTTATATGTGTGTGACGTGTACAAGTATATAAGCTTGTTTGTATGTGTGTGCACAGGTGTGACGTTGATGTCAAGTGTCTTCCTTGATCACACTCATATGTTATTTATTTACTTGTGGATTGAGGAAGGGCCTCTCACTGAAACTGGAACTTGCTGATTTCTAGTTAATCTAACAAGCCTGGCCTCCTGCCTCCTGGGTTCTGGAGTTGCAGGCAGTTGTCTTACATGCCTTACTTTACATGGGTTCTAGGCATCTGAACTCCATTGTATGTTTTCACTGGCATCGTTTATTATCCACTGGATCATCTCAGCTCACTGAGTAAGAAAACCTGGTGCCAAGCCCGATGACTGAGCTCATTTTATAGCAATGTTGGCCTGGAATTCACTGTCTAGCCCAGGATGATCTTGTAGATGAGCCACCATGCCTTCCTTGCTGAAGACTAGGGTATAAAAAACATGCTTATGAAGTTACAAAAGAACATTTTGTATAGGACACAGGGCAAGCATATAGAAAGAAGCCAGGCATAGTGTGGGCTGCCTGCAGGCTCAGTGTTCAGGGCCTGAGGCTGAAGGGAAGCTGGGTGCTATGACAGAGGGGGAGGGAGAGGAAATAAAGCACTTAATAAAGTAATACTTTACAGGTATTGCCAATTGTTTTATATTTTATTTTTATAATCAAGTGTATGTTCTGGTGTTAATGATATTAATTTTTTATTTAATTGAAGGAAAAAACAAGAGACATTTTTAAAAAGTAACTTGAACTGCTCTGATGTGTTCCTAGAGCTCAGCGTGTGTTCTGTTAACTTTGTGGGTTCCACAGCAAGTTGATGCAGGACTTGTTGTGATCAACTGTCTCTTTGTCTTGGCTGTCCTGTAATGTACTTTATACCATGTTGGCCTCAAGATCCACCTGCCTCTGCCTTCTGAGTGCTAGGACCAAAGTGGGAGGTGCTGTGCCCGGGCATGTTGGTATGTCTGGAGTACATGTGAAGATGTACAGACTACACTATATTTCGCTCAAGGGCAGTGCCTGTCCTCTTCCTGTCAGGCCTGCAGACCAGGTACATCTCTCTAGCACAGAATGACTGCTTTGAAACCAAACAAAAGCCGACCTTACTGTGGTTCTTCAAAGCACCAATGCGGTGGGCTAAGCTTAGCTTTTTCAGAGGCTGTGGAAAGGCCCATTTTCCCTTATTTACTAAATACAGCTTTGCTGGAAGATAAACAGGAATTGTCTGGGAAAACATCAACTAACTACTTTTATTTCTTTTGTTTTCAGATGGAAAGAACTCAAATGGATCCAAGCGTTACAATCGCAAGCGTGAACCTTCCTACCCCAAAAATGAAAATTTTAACAACCAGTCCCGTCGCTCCAATTCACAGAAAAGCAAAACTTTTAACAAGATGCCTCCTCAAAGGGGCGGTGGCAGCAGCAAACCCTTTAGCTCTTCTTCTAATGGTGGAAGACGAGATGAGGTATGGAAGGAGAGTGGCCTTGGTGGAGATGTCTGTCTGGGTCTGGCTTTTCCCTCTGTGTCTCAGCACTTCAGGGAGTGTGAGTGGAGGCAGAGCAGGCCACCAGGCTGTCTGAGCAGCTGGGGGATTAAGAAAAGCTTAGAGCCTTTTCTTTCCTCCCCAGGGGGCTGTGAAAACCCCCTGGGGGAGGAGACCTCATTGTCAAGGCGACCCGCTGGGGTGTTGAACTTTACTGTCACTTTTACCTCTCCTGTGTCCTTTGGAACACCTAAGGAATAAAAGATTTGGTGTTTGTCTTGCAGAGTAAAATGCTGAGCTCCTAAGTCTCAGATGCCCATCTTTAGGAGTTATCTGGGTTTGGTTTGAGAGTGAAGGTTGTAGTTGCTGGATTTAGGAAGTAGCCTAAGTACTTATCAAGATGACTGGTTTGGTGTCTTGTTAGACTATCCATGCTGTGTAAGCCATACAGAAGAAGGCAGATGCAGTAGATACACTTTAAAAGGATTACTTTATGTCCTTGTCTGGTGTACCAGGTACACCTAAGGAGTTCCAAGCACAGCATTAAACAGTATTCACTGTCTTTGTTCTCTAGGGGCTAATTCTCTAGTCTGGCGTGTCAGTAACCAGTATGTAATTTACCTGAGGGTGTAGGCAGGAGAGTAGGGTTAGTAATAATGATATAGAAGTGCCTTAGGAACTGAACTCTTTATTTGTTTACTTGTTTTTGAGAGGTCTTACTGTGTTGGCCTCTGGAGGGCTGAGATTTCTGGTTTGTGCTGTCAGTCGGGCTACAGGGGTAAATTGGAGAGATGTGAATGAAGCAAGGGAAGGAACACTGTTGGTATTTAAAGCAGCAGAACAAGTAGGTGATCACTATAGATGCTGTAAGGGGTCAGATTGAAGGACTGACTTCTGAATTGGGAAGGTGCACACGCGGGCTGGTACAAAGAACTAGGAGCCAGCAAGAGGGTACTGGTCCCTTTGCTCAGTGCTGCTGTTAGGTTGAGTAAGTAGGACTAGACAGTGTAAAGGTCACTTGGTAGGTCATTGGCCTTGAGTCATGTGGGTGGTGTACAGTCCAGGGAGGCTGGAGGGAGGAAGGAAGGGCAGGGATGGGCAGCAGTGTGATATCAAGGGAAGTGTAGAGGTAAGGGAATGGCTTTAAGGGTGAGAAGAGGTAGAGAGGCATGGCTTAGCCCTGCTACTGTTGCAGAGTTGGGTTCCTGAGAAGCCATTCTGGTTAGCTAGCTCACAGCCCCTGTAACTCAAGCGCCAGGGCACTGGAGTGACTTCTAGCAACTGTATTCTGATGTGTACACCAACACATAGATATGAACATAGAAGCATGTACTCTTTTTTTTTAAAGCAGCTAGTCTCATTGGTATGAATTTTGTATGTATTTCTTATTAAAGATTTGTTTATTCATGTATGTGAGTACACTGTAGCTGTCTTCAGACACACCAGAAGAGGGCATCAGATGTCATTACAGATGGTTGTGAGCTACCATGTGGTTGCTAGGAATTGAACTCAGGACCTCTGGAAGAGCAGTCAGTGCTCTTAACCACTGAGCCATTTCTTTAGCTCCCATTAAATAAATAAATCTTTAAAATATTAATGAGATCTTTTTGTTTTGCTTTGTTTTGAAATAGGGTCTCACTGTATAGTCCTGGAACTCTCTGTATAGACCACGCTGACTTGAATTTATATGGATCCAACTACCTATTGCAATTCATCCAGTCATTCCTTTGAGGCAGGGTCTCACTGTGTAGCTCTAGCTGACCTAGAACACTGTAGATCAAGCTGGCCCTAAACTCAGAGGTCTGCCTATCTTTTATCTCCTGAGTACTGGCATTCCAGGCATGTACTACCACAACTGGCTTAATACAACTTTTTAAGTATTGGGCTGGTTAGATTGCTCAATGGTTAGGAACACTGGCTGCTCTTCCAGAGGTCCAAGCACCCACGTGGTGGCTCACAACCATCTATAAAGAGATACCCTGTTCTGACTTGCAGACAGAGCACTCCTACATTTAAAAGAATACATAAACAAAAACTTTAAAAAATTTTAAAAATCAGAAAAAATGTGAGCCAGGTGAGATTTTATAGTTAGGGGTAGGGAAGCAACAATATTATCTGTCCTAATGGGGTGGCTGATGAAGGTACAAGGGAAACGTGGGCATGCTGCATAGTCCTTGACTGATCTGTCAAAGGGACAGCAGGGTCGGCGAATACAAGAGCTTTGCTGGTTGAGCATGGCTATAGGGGGCGGGCAGCAGGCAGCTGGCATTCTTTGCTCTTGGTGCTTGTTGTCTCAGACTAGGAGAACTGAGAGGGTGGGTTTGGGAGCCTGAGGGATGGAGGTGGTCTGGAGTGGGATGAATGCACTGTGTAATTGCAGCATGGCTGCTGGAGTCTAAGGGTCTGTTGCATTGAGACTTCCTGTGGGACTGCATTCTAAGTGTACTGCAGTGGCGCTCCTGGGGGATGGGCAGGGAGGTTTTGTTGCTTCAATTCAGATGATAGGAAGGATGACCCTAAAGGATGACTGGACAGGACTAAGCCAGATAAGCAAAGGGATTTGGAGATTAGGGCGTTGGTGTGGTAACCTGAGGTAGACATGAGGTTGAGGGAAGTTGTTGCAGTTAAGCAGCTGTGGAAGCATATGCCTCTGATTCCACTCTGTCCAGACAGAGGCAGTGGATCTCTGAGTTGAAGCTCTAGAGTGTGAGTTCCAAGCCAGTCAGGGATGCAGAGTGAGAGCCCGTCTCAAACACAATCCACCAACCCCATAAACAAGAATTACGGACACTGTAATTCCATTACAGTGATGCTCAGTTATGACAGTGAAGTGTTTGTCAGCAGCATGGTGTAACCTATAGAGCGATGTGGTCTAATGGAAAAGTAAGCCACAAGTTTACACTCCCAGCGTTTGGGAGGTAGAAGTTAGGAAGAGCTAACTCAAGCCATCGTTGGCTATATAGTGAGGCTGTGTCTCAGACACAGCTTCTTTGTACCTCCCCAAACTCTCATGTGTTTTATTTATATTTATTATTTTCTTTTACATTGATTTTTAAATTTTTATTTTATGTGTTTTGAATGTTTTTCCTACTTGTCTGTCTGTGCACTACTTGAGCCAGATGCTAGAAAAGACCAGAAGATGTGAAATCTTTTGGAACTTGAGTTATAATCTCTGTAAGGTGCTATGTTGCTGCTCAATATTGAGCCCATTGAGCCCTGGTCCTTTTCATGAGCAACGAGTGCTGGATTTTGAGACAGGGACTTATTTATTCCATGGCCTTGGCTGGCCTAGAAAATTTGTAGACCAGGAGACTGGCCTTAAACAGTCCTGCCTCAGCCTACACAGCCCTGGGATTGAAGGCTTGTGCCACCACACCAGGCGATTCTTATCTTCTTTAGCAGTTCTGGGGATCCAGCCAGGGCCTGGTCTGTGCTAGTCATTGCTTTCCCTGAGCTGCGGCTTCAGCAGCATGGCTTTAGGAACTCTAATTGCCACAGTAGAAAGGTGGAGAGAAGCTGGTGCAGTAACATGTGCCCGTAACCCAGTCAGGAGACTGGGACTACCTGACCCTGGGCCAGTCTGTGTACATGGTGAGGCCTGTATCTGACGTCACATTTCCTGTGGTCAGGAGCTGTGTGTATGCAGTAGCTGCTATGTAAGATAGCACAGCCTAGAAGATACATCCATAGGAGTGCTTCCCTGAGACAGGCGGAGGATGAGGGTCATGGAGAAGAACTGAGAGGTTGGTGTACTGGGAACATAGATAGGAATTATGGGGGAGTGTCTTTGAGTAGGCCAGAAGCTTTAGAAATTTATTTACCAATGTATGGGTGTTTTGCCTTCATGTGTGTACATAGAAGGTTTCAGGTTCCCTGGAAGAGATGGTTGTGAGCCACTGGGTGGATGCTGGGAGCCAGAGTCCTCTAAAAGAGCCGTGGATGCTCTTGACCAAGTTGACTCATGCGTATGAGTCCTTTGCCCAGGTGTGTGTGTGTGTGTGTGGGTCCCCGAGTGTGTGTGTCCCCAAGTGTGTGTGTCCGCCCAGTGAGATTAGAACAGAGTGTTGGATCCCCTGGAACTGGAATTGGTGAACCACCATGTGAGTGCTGGGAACCAATCCATGTCTTGGGCAAGCACTTGGTGTTCCTTAGCATTGAGCCATCATCTCTCCAGCCCCGACAGAGTGTGTGTGTTGCAGGGCGGGAGATGGGGTGTATGAATTCAAAATCATTGATGTGGGTTTGGTGCCTTGTGAAGAAGGAAATGGTGGAATTGTATGCCATAGCTGTTTTGTTTTCTGGAGATACTTTATAGCTCAGGCTGGCCTAGAACTCGCCCTGTAACACAGGCTGAGACCCCCTTGCAGTGGTGTGAGCTGCCACACCTGGTAGCTGAATTTGTGATGATAGTGTATACCAGAATTTCTGTGTCCTTGGCTGTCCTGGAAATCACTCTGTAGAATAGGCTGGCCTTGAACTTCACTGCCTCTGTGTCTGGAGTGCTGGGATTAAAGGAATGTGACACCACCTCCAGGCTACTGTTTTTTTTTTTTTTTTTTTTTGCTTATTACTGTTTATTTCTTGAATTCTCTTGGGTTTTGTTTTTTTCCTTCTCAAGTGCTGGCATTGCTGGTATGAGCTTACTAAACATCTTTAAGTTTGACTATACATTGAATTGTTACATTTGTTGTTGGAGTTCCTTTTTTCTTTTTTCTTTTGTTTGTTTGTATATTAAATAATGGGGGGGGGGCTGGAGAGATGGCTTAGTGGTTAAGAGCACTGGCTGTTCTTCCAGAGGTCCTGAGTTCAAATCCCAGCAACCACATGGTGGCTCACAACCATCTGTAATGAGATCTGTTCCCCTCTTCTGGTGTGTCTGAAGACAGTGACAGTGTATTCACATATAATAAATAAATCTTTTAAATAAATAAATGAATAAATATTTGGGGTTTAAAAAAACAAGTTAAAGAAGAGCCAGGGCTGGTGGCCCTGACCTTAATTTAGTCCGAGTACTAAAGCAGAGGCAAGCAGATCTCTGAGTTGGAAGCTAAGCATGGTCTGCAGAGGGAGATCCAGAAAGGACAGCCAGGGCTGCATAGAGAAACCCTTCTCAAAAAATGAGAGACGGACAGACAGACAGAGAATGGGGAACTGAAGATACAGCTCTGGTGGAGAGAACACATCAAATAGCTGGAGTTTGGGGTGGAGAGTGAGTGAGCAATCCTCCTCTGAGATCTTCCCACAGCTGCGCTCCTCAGATCATTATTTCAAGGAGGACATACTGACACTGAGCAGCCCAACGGATGTTAGAGAGGAGTGGGAACCCGAGTGAGCAGTTGCGCCTGGGTTGTTGAGGACTTAGTGAGGACCTTGGTGTCCTGACACCTTTTAAACTGTGAATATAGTTCCCACAGGTTTATTTCTTGTTGCACCTAGTTTGCCTCCATGTTCTAATTCCATCAGTCTTCTTTATTGGTCAGTGATGGCGTCTTAGACAGGAGTCCTTCAGGATCCAGTGACCTGGCAGGTAGCGGCTGCCCTGCTCCATTTCCCAATCGTGACTCTAGTCACTGTGCCAGAATGAACCCCCAGACCAATATGGCTCTAGCATGGAGGCATGTGGGGTTAGAGAGAAGGATCAGCACTTCGAGAATATAGTTCTTACAGATATCAGAGTTTGATTTCCAGCACCCACACAGGGTCTATCGGTGTGCATAGACACCTATACTCATTTCTGTGTATGCTCTATGTGCATGCACACTTAAGTTTTCAATTAATTTTTTGAGAAAAATGTTTTTCTGTGTAGTCCTGACTGTAAACAAGGATGGCCTCCAACTTAGATCCACCTGCATGAGCCATCCAGTGCTGGGAATAAAGGCATTCCACACCCAGCAGACTTAAAGCCTTAAAGGGTGGGGAAGGTGTTGTGGAGCTGTGGGTGTGGGTTTGACGTAGAGGTAAAATGCTTGCCTAGCATTTATGAGACTCTAAGTACTAAACACCGCCAATAAAAGAAGGCAGGACTATGGAAAGTTTAATTTGCTAAGTTCCTCTTGGTGTTTCTAAATGACTAGAGAAGGCTGTGCGGGGCAGAGTGGACAGTTAGGGGATGCTGATGCTGAAGGCAGTTTTGTCCTCACTGCCATGCACGTCTTAAGTGAGCATTTAAGCCAGTGTTTTGGTATTCTCAGCCGTGTGGAAGGTGGGGCTGTCCTGATTTCTGATGTAAATTGGCGAAATCTTTCACTCTAAAATGCTGTCATTCTTTCTAGGTAGCAGAGGCTCAGCGGGCAGAGTTTAGCCCTGCCCAGTTCTCTGGCCCTAAGAAGATCAACCTGAACCACTTGTTAAATTTCACCTTTGAACCCCGTGGCCAGGCAGGTCACTTTGAAGGCAGTGGACATGGCAGCTGGGGGAAAAGAAACAAGTGGGGACACAAGCCTTTCAACAAGGAACTCTTTTTACAGGCCAAGTGAGTATTTCCATTTCCAGGGCAAAGATGAAATGAAACTGGATAGTTGAATGGAATTCTGGGAGGAAACCTCATCTAAACAGTCATGAAGAAACACAAAGAAGTTTGTTCTGTTTTTTTCCTGTCATATTGCTTGAGTGAGTATTCTCAGTGTTTAGACAGCATAGATAGCGCTTGCCCTGACTTCCGGGACTAGGAACATTGTGTGCACTCAGTTCTGCTGTTCAGTGGGTCCAGCCATGGAGGGTAGAGAGCAGAGAGAAGTTTCTGACTCCTGTGCTCATGTGCTGAGCCTAGCAGAGGAAGAACTGGGGTGCAAACAGAAGTCTTCATAGGAGAGTCCTTCTGGACAGGCCGCCCTGGGTCAAAGGGCACACTTGACTCCAAGTACTGGGGTTCTTTTCTTTATTCAGTTCCCACAGTTATTTCTTAGGCTGTAGATTGTTGGAGCTAGGCCGCCATTGTGAGCAGGAAGAGATGCCTTGGTTCCCTCGAGGTTTGGACTCCAGTTAGCAGGTGGCTTTGATGGAATGTACAGTTAGTACTCAGTGGGCTAGAGAAGTGGTTTTGAGGTTTGGAGACTGTTTTCTCTTCTACAAGACTTAGGTTTGATTCCTAGCACCCACATGGCAGCTCACAGCCACCTATAGCTTTAGTTTCAGGCCTTCTGATGCCCTCTTTTGCAACACAGACAGACACATGCAGGCAAAAAACACTCATACACATAAATTTTTGTTAACCTTTATTTAACAACAACAAAAAAGAGGTAGGCACTCTGTTTTTCCAGAGAATTTATTTTAAATTGTGTGTTCTATGTGTACATTGGTGTTGGAAGCGGTACATGTGCAGGTCCCTGGGAGTTGCAGTTACAGGCAGCTGGAGCCACCGGGCATGAGTGCTGGGGGCCAAGCTCAGCAAGAGCACTGCCAGCTCCAGCATGTATTCCTGTGCTCCTGTGTGTGTGGAGGCCAGGGGGTAAATTCCACGGTTGTAAGAATACTCATTGCTAGGGACAGAGAAAGATGGAGTAGGCAGGAAAGTGGGCTCTACCCCTCCCGTCCCCTGTCGGAGTCATTAGATGTTGGATTGGGCCTTCGGTATGAGCTGGACTGCACTCCAGTGTTCCAGAGCAGCTTCCCACTGCCTTGAGGATGAGCTGTGTTCATGGGTCCAAGGGCTGAGGGAGGAAGTCTCAGTCTGGGTTAATTTTAGTTCAGGGGAGAACAACAGGGAGCTTATTAGAGCTTGGAAGCAGAAGAAATGCTTGGGCGTCTTCCTGTTGAGATTGGACTCCTTGCAGAGCCAGGGCTCATACCTGAGGCTGAAGTCTGTGGGGCCATGCCACCCCATCTTGGCACCCACAGCTGCTCCTGAAGTGGGGAACTCTGTGAGGTCTTGGTGATTTTGACAGATTGCTCTCTGCCTGTGTTTCCTGCTGTTTCCAGCTGCCAGTTTGTGGTGTCTGAAGACCAAGACTACGCAGCTCACTTTGCTGACCCTGACACCTTAGTCAACTGGGACTTTGTGGAACAAGTGGTGAGTGACTTCAAGTTTTCTAAGTCACTAGAGGGGAGCTGAATAAAGGCTGCCTGTGCACAGCAGCTCTTAGCTCTGTTAAACTTGGGCTATGGTTTCTGACTGGCCTTGTGGCACACTTTTCCCTTTGTTACCATAGGTTTGAGGAAGGCTTTGCTCCAAGGTCCAATAAGCAGTAAAGGATCTACCAACCCTCTTTGAGGAGGTCATAACCTTGAGTCTATTAGCGGGACCAGGCTGAGCCCAGTTACATGGACGTTTCTTTATTGGCAGTCCCTTGTCATAATTCATATCAAACTAGCAGGCGATATGTTTTCTGCAAAGCCTCTGCTGTGTTTGTTGGTGCTGAGGTCATGAACTTACATGTCTCCTTGCTGGTCCTGATGGGATGTGTGACAGCTACTTTCAAAATAACAATCACTCTTTCTTGTATGTGATTAGTTTGACAAATATGGGTTCTTCTTATTTTAAAAATTTATAAAATCACCTGGGAATGTTATAGGATGCTTTATAAGAAAAAATACTTTTGGGCTGGAGAGATGGCTCAGTGGTTAAGAGCACCAACTGCCCTTCCAGGGGTCCTGAGTTCAATTCCCAACAACCAGGTGGTGGCTTTCAACCCTCTGTAATGGGATCTGATGCCCTTATCTGGTGTGTCTAAAGAACATAACAGTGCTCATATACATAAATCTTAAAAAAAAAAAAAAAAAACACCAAAAAACCACTTATGTACATTGGTTAGAAAAGTAGACACAAAATGAAGATCTTCACCACTCTTGTGGAAGTTATCAATAAATTAGGTCTGGACTTTTTACCTGCTGTTATAAGTATATTTAAAAATTACATAAGTGGGATCGTGTGATTTATATATTTTTTTTAATTGTAATGTAGAACTCTTCAAGTATCTGTTACCTGTTCTGTTGGATTAGATCGTGATTGTGACTTTCTTACTTTGCTTAAAGTGTGTTCTTTTTTTTTTTTTTGTAAGATTTATTTATATGAGTACACTGTCAATTTCTTCAGACACACCAGAAGAGGGCATCAGATCCCATTACAGATGGCTGTGAGCAGCAAGCTCTTCATTGCTCAGCAGTCTCACCAGGCATTTGCCTTTCTCAGCCCCGATTCAGGTCTAAAAGCTCTGACACGGTGTCGTTGTGTTTCAGCGCATCTGTAGCCATGAAGTGCCATCTTGCCCCATATGCCTCTATCCACCCACTGCAGCCAAGATAACCCGCTGTGGGCACATTTTCTGCTGGGCATGCATCCTGCACTATCTTTCACTCAGTGAGAAAACCTGGAGCAAATGTCCCATCTGCTACAGCTCTGTGCACAAGAAGGATCTCAAGAGGTAAGACTGGGAGGTAACTTAGACCCTAGATTGCTGCCTCCTCACTCTGCTTCAGCTAAATGTCTTTGTCTCAGTGTTGTTGCCACAGAGTCTCGACAGTATGTTGTGGGTGACACCATTACAATGCAGCTGATGAAGAGAGAGAAAGGAGTGTTGGTGGCCCTGCCTAAATCCAAGTGGATGAACGTAGACCATCCTATTAATCTAGGAGGTAAGCATGAGAGGGTAAATAGTCCTTAAGGAATATTACGTGCATATTACTAATCATAGAATTTGTCCTTTGGCTAAGCCAATTTTAACCTACCTGCATAGTGAGAAGTTGTCTCAAAGCAAGGGTAGAGGATGCGGCACAGGGATAGAGCAGGAATACAAGGGAGGAACCAGCATGGCAGTGCATACCTCAGATTCCTGCACTTGGGAGGCTGAGGCAGGAGAATCAGAAGTTCAGGGTCTCCCTTGGCTGCATAACAAGTTGGAATCAGTCTGAACTTCATGGGACTCTGTTGTTTAAAAACCCACAGTACTGGGGAAGGAAGGAAGGAAGGAAATAAGTCATCCATGATCCTTCCCCTGAATCTTAGTGAGGCCTCCTCAGTTCACTCACTCCTGAGACGGATTGGCTATGCTTGGCTGACATATATTGTTGGGTTTTGTTTTGTATGAGATGAGGTTTCCCTAGGTCTTCCTGGCTGGACTGGAACCCATTTTTGGGACCAGACTAGTCTGGAACTCACAAGAGATCTGCCTGCCTCTTCCTCCCAAGTGCTGGGATTAAAGGCCACCATGCCAGAGCCTCATTCTTAGAAAACCATCTTCCCGACCATTTCCTATGGTTAGACCTATGGGTCAATCACATTCTTATTAGGGAACTAGTGGCTGTGACTTCTTCTGGCTTCTTAGGCTCTTTGAAAGAACCCAGTTTAAGATACTTGTTATATTTCCAGGAGGTTGTACTGTTAGCCCCATTTTTTGCCTAGGGCTGAGAAGGAATGTGTCAGACAGTTGTGTTTCGTGTGCCCTCACCTCCACCCCCACCCCCAGCTGTGTCTGATCCACTGGTTTTCTTGTAGACGACCAGCACAGCCAGTACTCCAAGTTGCTGCTGGCCTCTAAGGAGCAGGTGCTGCACCGGGTAGTTCTGGAAGAGAAAGTAGCACTGGAGCAGCAGCTTGCAGAGGAGAAGCACACTCCTGAGTCCTGCTTTATTGAGGCTGCTATCCAGGAGGTTAAGGTGAGTACACTGGGAACTGAAAACTGACTTCCCTTAGCTCCTGGAGGGGTGGGGGGCTGGAAGCCCATTTAAGTGGTAGTAGGAAAGGGGATGGCGCAGAGAGCTTTCAGACTTTCTAGGCTAAGGCAACACCTCAAAATGATTTTTTTTTTTTTTTTTGGACTCACTGTAACAATGGGATTTCTAGTTGAGTTGAATTCCTGATTAAGCAAGGTAGTTTTTTACTTGTCTAGGAACATACTTACATTTAGTTTTCAAGGTGTTTGGGGAAACATTGTGGGGAGAGTGTTTCAGGAAGGGAAGATCTTGGAGTAAGTGGCATTAGCCAGGAAAGGAATTCAGTAGCCCGTGTCCTGCATCAGGGGTTCTTTGCTTGAGTCACGAGAATCACTGCTTGTCCTTCACAGTGAGTCTGCTTTGTTCTTTTTTTCTGGTGGCCTTAGATTCGGGAAGAAGCTCTGTCAGGAGTGGCTGAAAGCAAAGGGGAGGTCACTGGTGTTGTGGCTGCTCTGGAACAACTGGTGCTGATGGCTCCCCTGGCCCAGGAGTCTGCTTTTCAATCCAGGAAGGTTAGTGTGCCTGTCACAAGGGAGTGACTTGTTCAGATGCCACTGTGAGGGTGGCACTGTTGTGAAGAAGAGATGGTGACTTGACTGTGTTCTCATGACTAGATCTGTTACCTTTTCCCGGGGGGTGGTAATGAACAGGAAAGCTCAGGTCAACACCTAGGGGACATAGGCTGCCTCTGCCACATCATTTCGTGAAGCAGGGCATAGGACTTTCTAATTGACTGGGGTTTGTTCCAACAGGGTGTGCTAGAGTATCTGTCTGCTTTTGATGAAGAAGCTGCACAAGTTTGTTCTCTGGACCCCCCTGGTCCTCTCGCTCTCCCTTTGGTAGAGGAGGAGGAAGCAGCATCAGAGCCAGAAGCCTGTGAGGACTCAGAGGTAGCCGATGACAGTCTTGGAGAGGGGACCGTTTGTACTGAGCTGAGCCAGGAGGAGCCCATCACTAAGCCAGGCTTCACACAGCTGAGCAGTTCTCCTTGTTACTACTTCTACCAAGGTGAGTCCTGAGGAAGAGGACTGGGCTGCCTCAGGTATTTGAAGGAGATGGATGGTTGCTACTCTGAACAGATCGGGGGTATCTGTTAGGTCCTGGGGGTTGGCTCACAGCTTTTCAGCAGCAAGTGGGAATGGTGGGTCTAGCTTGGAGAGGTCCATGCTGAACGCTGGCCCAGGCTTCTGTGATAGACCTCTTGTCTTTAGCGGAAGATGGACAGCACATGTTCCTGCACCCTGTCAACGTGCGCTGCCTTGTTCGGGAGTACGGCAGCCTGGAGCAGAGCCCGGAGAAGATCTCAGCAACTGTGGTAGAGATTGCCGGGTATTCCATGTCTGAGGTGAGACTTTATGTAGAACAGTATGTGATGATACTGTTTGGGGTAGACCTCACCATAGTAAGGCTGCAAGTCCTTAGGCCCTTACTGTGCTCATTTGTGTGGCTGTCCTGCAACTTGCTCTATAGACCAAGGTGGCTTCATACTTGGATGCACCATTGCACTTGGCTATTTCTTGGCTTTGATGCTTTCTCATGCAGCCTAGGCTGTACAGCCAAGAGTGCCTAAACTTCTGATCCTCCTATTTCCATCTCAGACCTGCTCAGGTTTGTTTCTGGGGTTTTTTTTTTTTTTTTTTTTTTTTTGGGCGGGGGAGTGGGGGTTGATGTTTTTGTTTTTTAAGCTTATTGTAATCTTGAGTAACAGCCCCACATGCCTCTGATTGTGCTAGGGCTGTGTCAGTTTATACTGCCCCTGTGTCTTGGTCATTGCTACAGTTTGGGTTACTGACATCTTATTTTTTCATTCCAAATGAAATTCGTTCTTGTCTCATACCCCTCCACACACACCCTTTACATTTATTTTTATTTATTTTATTTCTTGAGACAGGATCTCAGTATGAAGCCCTGGCTACCCTAGAACTAGCTGTGTAGTAGCTGTGTAGGCTGGCTGAGCTCTAGGATTAAAGGTGTACATCACCACACCCTGCTCTTTCTCTCTTCTTACTTCTTGAAAGGGATATTCCAAACCCCCAAAGTGCTTGGATGCTTTAAGCTAGGTTACACAGATATGAGTTTGGAAATAACTCTGAATTATGGTGTGATGATTTACATGTGTGAAGTTTTGCCATTTAGAAAATATGCTGTATTTGTACAAAATTGTATTGCATGAAATGAATAGAGAAAAAGAATAGAAACTGAAGTTAGCAGTCAGGCTTTGTGCCTTACTTTTCCTTCCCTCTAGCACTATTGTTGGCTCCCAGTGTAGATGTGAGCTAGTGCTCTGCCCTGCTCTGAGTGAGGACCTAACAGTCAGAAATAGTGACAGCTTTAGGTCGTCCGGTACCAGGATGTCTACTCCCTTGTGGCGTAGTCCAAAGAGCCCTGAGTTTGGTGTCTCAGTGCAGGCTGTGCATGGGTCAGGCTTTCCTAGAGCAGCAGCATAGTCCTGTGCTGAGTGTGCGCTGAGCATGCGCTGTTGGGGTTCTTTGCTCTCAAGAGTAGCTGAGCATCGACTCTGTTTGTAGGATGTCCGACAGCGTCATAGATATCTCTCTCACTTGCCACTCACCTGTGAGTTCAGCATCTGTGAACTGGCTCTGCAGCCTCCTGTGGTCTCTAAGGAAACCCTAGAGATGTTCTCAGGTGAGAAAGCCCCATTCTCCTTCTCTGTATGTGCAACCCAGAGTGGGAGGAGGGGCTTGAGCTGAATCCTGAAACACTTGATGCATCCATCTTGGTCTGCTGTCCCCACTGGCTTAGCTATACTCATGTAGCTGTGGCGGCTGATCTGTCTTCCTTATGACTTGACCAACCCACAGATGACATTGAGAAAAGGAAGCGTCAGCGCCAAAAGAAGGCTCGCGAGGAGCGTCGCAGAGAGCGCAGAATTGAACTGGAGGAGAACAAGAGACAGGGCAGGTGTAAGTTTCCAGCTCGCTCCGTTGCTTGCTTTGCCCTGTGATTCTGTGCAGCTCCATGCCTACACTGCCTACACTGCCAGTTGTTTCCTTCATTCTTCCCTGTACTGAGGTAGTGAAGGTGATAAATGCACCACGGCTGGGGTGACAGACCTTTAATTACCTATCATGGAAGGCTGCTCAGTGTGCCAGGGGAAACATCCAGGATTGGGTGTGAGAAGAGATCTCTGCTGAGCAGGGAGCAGTTTCTGATTCAACTCGAAGAATCAGTTGCTAAATCCCGGGGGTTGGAGTAACTGGAGCATGCGTACCCACTGGAGACCTAGGACTAGAGCTAGACCTGTAAACTTGGAATCAGAGGATCCTGAGTTCAAGGCCACTCTGGGCTTCACAGGGAGCACGGGCTGCCTGAGGAGACCCACGTGGGAAGAAAGTCAGAAAAAGCAAGGGCTTTAGTGCCTGGCTGGGAAGGACTTGGTTTTTGGGTTCCATTTAGAATGGTAAACACATCTTGCACTGGTTAATGTGGAGTGTGGAGTAAGGATGTGTTTCGGCTTCTAGAACTTTGTAGTTGACACACACCCTAACTATGAGAAAACAAATGTCTCAAGAAGTTTATGAGACAGTAGCTCACTGTTAGGCCTGGCTGACCTTGAGCTGTGTGCCTTCCTAGTGGTGAAGTTACATAGGTTTGTATAACATCCAGTCTTTTGGGGGGAGACTGACTCTCATTTGAGTTTTCCAGGCCTTCCAGACTCCTGTAAACAGACCTGTCATTGCCTTTGCTTTGCAGATCCCGAGGTCCACATTCCCCTCGAGAACCTTCAGCAGTTTCCTGCCTTCAATTCCTACACCTGTTCCTCTGATTCTGCTTTGGGTCCCACCAGCACTGAGGGCCATGGGGCCCTATCCCTGTCTCCTCTGAGTAGAAGTCCAGGTTCCCATGCAGGTAAATAGTTGATATGTGGTGAATTCTGCTACTAGCTAGAGCTCTAATTTGATTTAATTTTTAAATTTTATGTATAAGAGGTTTTTTTTTTTTTTTTGGCCTGTTTGTATGTATGTGTACTACATACATAACTAATGCTCTTAGAGGTCAGAAGAGGGTGTCCCATCTCCTGGAACTAGAGTTAATGGATGCTGGGAACCAAACTCAAGTCAATCAGCAAGAAGCATGAGTGCTCTTAGTTACAGGCCTTGACCCTAAGCAAATTCCTAATGTCTGAATTCACAGCTCTGATCGACATTGCAGTTTAAATGAGAAACTTTTTTTTAAAGATTTATTTATTATATATAGCTGTCTTCAGACACACCAGAAGAGAGTATCGGATCCCATTACAGATGGTTGTGAGCCACCATATGGTTGCTGGGATTTGAACTCAGGACCTCTGGAAGAGCAGTCGGTACTCTTAACCACTGAGCCATCTCTCCAGCCCCCAAGTGAGAAACCCTGAGAGTTAGTCATAAGCCAGGTTAAATTCTTACCATTTGGTTACCCTTTCCCATTGGTTGCACTCACTTCTTAGACCTTGCAGCTTCTTAAAACTTGCATTGTTTTTTTGACTCATCTGTTGCTTTTTTTTTTATTCCCATGTTTAATGTTTACAATGTCCTTGTGTAATGTTGATTGTAATTTGTAGGGGCAAAGTTAGACTTACTGAGTACACAGTAGAGAAATGGCTTAGTTAAAACTTTATAGGTTGAGCACGGACCATCTGCTAAGGTAAGCTGGGCCTTTGACATCATCAGTGAAGAATAGCCCTGCAGACTTGCATAAAGGCAGGTCACCCTTAGGGAGGCATTCTCTCAATGGAATTAAGATTCCTTTTCATAGCTGACCTTAGTTTGTGTAAAGTTGACATAAAAAAACTCTGCAGCACAGACCCTGAGAGTAATAACACCCAGGAACTTTAGTGCCAGGAACCAGGGCTAGAACTTGTTTTCTATAGGCTGTGTAACCATGTTTTTCCAGTTAATTGAGAAGGAAGTTGCATAGATTACTGGCCACACTGTGGGGCATAGAGTTCTCCTTGCCTAGCGTTAGTGTTGTTTGTTTGGCGAGTGTGGATATTTAAGGCACAATAGTTTGAAAGTATCAAATAGCATTGGATGGGTGTGGAACGGCTTGCTACTAGGAAAGGGACAAGATGCACGCTACCCAAAGCCTAGCGGTTGCCTGCAGCAGCAGACTGATGTGTGGGATGCAAAGCTGTAAGTGAGAAAGAATGGACCCCTACAGAGGACTCTAGGAGGAAGACTTGTGTGTCTTGAATCCTGACTGCCAGGGCATAGCAGCCATAATAGTGATCTGGATGTTTCTTTTATTGAAGTTGTCCATTCACATAAAACCAGTCCACAGCAAACATCTGGTCTATGAGAGCTAGCTAGCCTTTTTGTTTTTCCTTTAGAAAGTCCTGCTGTCTCACTCTGTGAACTCATTGGTGCACCTTACAGTGGGAGGTGTAGCATTTTAAGGGCAGGGTCGTCTTGCTGTGGTTGTATCCCAGTGTCACAGTAGCTTCAAGAAGCCCCTCTCTGTGTTCGTGGAGTAGGCAGTGCCTACTGCTTTTGTATAAGAACATAGCAGGATTAATGTTTGAACCAAGGTTCAGTTTTTCTTTTATGGGGAAGTTAATAGCAGTTATCCAGACCTGATTCCATTCACCTCCCCATCTCCTTCTCCCTCTCTGAGGCAAAGCCTTACTCAGAAGCCAGACTGGTCTGAACCTCACTACATGGCCGGAGTGGTCACATGTAGTTGCCAGCATGCCTGGCTCTCGTTATTTCTCATTAGAAGGATACTTGACTTTTTGGAAGCCGACTCATGTAATCAGGTCTCTGATTTCCTTTCAGACTTTCTGCTGACCCCTCTGTCACCCACTGCCAGTCAGGGCAGTCCCTCCTTCTGCGTTGGGAGTCTGGAAGAAGACTCTCCCTTCCTTTCCTTTGCCCAGGTAAATCTTTTGCTTGAGAGGCAGCTCACATGAGCTCTGCTGCTTATCTGGGAACCTCTCCAGGGATGGATACCAATCTCTAGTGCAGCTAGGTGAGAATGGCTACCTATTGTAGAGGGCAGCCAGCCAGCTGAGAACAAAGCTCATGGAAGTAGTTGAGAATTTAAGTCTTAATTATTTAAGATCATTATTAAATTCTTATAAAATGGATAGTGTTCTAGGCAAGGGCTATATCAGTTAATTCCTATAAGCACCTCGCACTAACCAATTGTGCTTGTATTAGTTAATTAGGACCTTGGATATCTCCTCATGACTAGTTTCAGATTAAACACCTAAAATATTTAGATTAAACACCTAAAATATTTCTTAGAGAACAACTATTGGTGATTATGGGCACCGTGTCATACTACTCAGATTAAAAACCATAGGACTAGGAAAATGACCAGTGGAAGATGATAAAGGCAGTCCGTTCAGGCCCGTGTCTCCAGCACTTGTCCCAAAATAAAAGAACTTCTATCCCCTCAACCAGAAAAGGTTACGAGGTGAAACTTATGGTAGAAGCTTTGATCATGTAAAATGAAGGCAGTTCCTTTTAAGGGCAGAGGGACTATTCTGATTTACCATATGTATAGAAAATAACCAGGCCTTGGCTTAAGGCTTCATTTGAAAGCCAATACAGGGGGAGAGGGGTGGACAAAAAGCACAGTAAGGCTTTTCAGAGGAGGCTCTGTGCACATACGGCTTTTTAAACTGGAAGGTAGGCTGCCTGTGGTAGCAAATACCTTTAATCCCAGTTTGAGGCCAGTCTGGTCTACAGAGTGAGTTCCTGGACAGTCAGAGCTATTCAAGATTCTCACCTGCATAGGGTTAAAAAAAAATAAAAACAAAAACAACCCAGAGGGAACTATATGCTCAGTTTTGTCTTTATTTTTTGAGATAAGGTTTCTATGCCCCATATTATTCTAAAACTCACATTGTTCTGACTGGTTTTGAATTGAAGGTAATCCTCCTGCTTCAGCCTCCCAAATACTAGTTATTGGTGTGAAGGACCATACCCAGCTGGTTGAGAAGGGCAGAGAAGAAGTTCCTAACTCATGGCTGAGGACACTTTGCTGCTGTCATCGGTCAGGGTGGAGACTGACAGTCCTGTGAAGGACTAGCAATATCCTGGAAAGGACATTTGGCCAGACGTTGACATTCTTCCTTCTGTCCCATTTGGCAGATGCTGAGGGTTGGCAAAGCAAAAGCAGATGGGTGGCCCAAAACTGCTCCAAAGAAAGGTGAGAGTGGGCTGGAAAGGGCAGATCTGAGCCCATCCCCTCACGTAAGCTCTACAATCATAACACTCCTGTTTTCCAGAGGACAATAGCTTGGTTCCTCCCGCCCCTGTGGACAGCGATGGGGAGAGTGATAATTCTGACCGTGTTCCTGTGCCCAGTTTCCAAAATTCCTTCAGCCAAGCTATTGAAGCAGCCTTCATGAAATTGGACACACCAGCTACTTCAGACCCCCTCTCTGGTAAGTGCAGCTCAGAGCTCAGGTTAGTGGCAGGTGTCTTATTTCCACCCAGGTTAATTCTTAAGGTCCAAAAGTGGAATTCTGAGGAAGTCTTTATTATGTGAACGAGTGTTTTCCCTGCCTGCATGTGCACTCTGCATGTTTTCAGGGATCATCAGGTCTCCTGATGTAAAGTTACAGTTGAGCTACCCCGTGCTCTCTGGCTTGTTCACCCTCAGTGCCCACTCCTGTCAGGGTCATGGGTTGGCAGGGTAAGCTAAGTGCACTCACTGTTTCCCCTCAGAAGACAGAGGCGGGAAGAAGAGGAAGAGACAGAAGCAGAAGCTGCTGTTCAGCACCTCGGTCGTCCACACCAAGTGACTACTTGCCCAGGCGCCTTCTCCATCGGGTTTCTTCTCTGTGCTTTGTTTTGCTGCTGTAATTTTTAAATGTTTGAGTTTGAACAGATTGATTAGCTTGGGGCGGGGGGCGGGTCTTTCCACAAAGTGAGGGGAACCAAGAAAATTTTAAATACAGTGTATTTTCCAGCTTCCCCTCTTTACACCAAAATAAAGTATTGACACTCATAACAGACGCCTTCATGACACCCTTTTTATTCGACTCCTTCAATGTTGTTTGCAGCAGCACTGCTTACTGAAGTTTGGGCTTGTCCCCACTGTTCTACAATCTTCTTTTTAAAACTTTTTCCTGGTAAATGCTTCTGCTATCTCAACCAGCAGGTAGCCCAGGGTAATTTCACAGCCCCTTGCAGTCTTTGTGTGCCTGTTTCTGTTGGACTCCTGCAACTTAACATTTGTTTGTGAGCCTCCATGTGGGAGCTGGACACTGAACCAGATCCTCAGCCAGAGTGCTCTGAATCTCTAAGATTCTAATCTCTGAACCCCAGCTCCTGAACCCAACTTGTTTTAAATTTAAAGGAAACAAAAAGCTCTGCAAGACAGACAGGCAAGCCGGGAGCAACACAGCAGGCAGAACAAGTAGATCACAAGTGGGCTAGAGAGCCTCTCCACCCCAAACACAAAGTAACACACCTTCTTCAACAAGGCTAATTAATACCTCCCAATCCTTCCAGCTGGGACCAAAGTATTTAGATATTTTCATCAGCCAGCACCCTCCCAAGTACATACCTCATTGGGGCTAGCTGAAAGCCACGGTTCCTGTCATGTCACCTGAGCAAAGGTAAACTGGGGACCCTGCTATTTGCTGTCCTAGGACACAGTACTGAACTGATCCTAAATAATTTCTGTGAGTCCTGGCTGTCCTGGAACTCTGTAGACCAGACCTGTCTCTCTCCCTGGTGTTGGGATTAAGGAGGTGTGCCACCAAGCCCAGATTTACATGTATTCATTTATTAAGGGTCTAGGAATATTTAAAACTCTAGAACCATACAGGGAGCACATTCAAGGCAAGTGCTATAGACCTGGCCAACAGTACTTTTTGTGGTTTAGGAATAAAATATAAAACACCCATGAATAAAATGTCTGCACAGAGCTTTCACAACCATGGATAGAACGTAAGGCAGCAAGTTCTCCACTTCAAGCTGGTCACCTGTGCTCTGGTTGTCATTCCACTGGAGAACTGTGGGATGCTGCTGTCACTTCCTGTTCCCACAAGTGGGCCTGGAAACAAGGTCACTCCATTGCTTCTGCAACCTCCTCACCAGCACTGTCTGAAAGCTCTTCAACGGACTCTCTGTCCAGCAGACAGCTTCTTGAGACAGACTTCTTGATGGCTTCCCGTTCTCCTACAGCAAAGGAAGATGTCCCTGGGCATCTTACCCACTGAGCCTCAGTGACTGCTGGCACTGGCCCGGCTTTGCTTACCTTCATCCGTGCAATTCTGCAGCAACATCAACAGCTGTCTCCTGTTGTACCGAATCAGGAACTTCTGACAGGTTCTAATGGTACCTGGCACATGAAATAGCTTTTGTGGACAACAGCTTGTGAAATCTTTCCGGGCTGGGTGGTAGGAGGAACATCTTGTTCTCAGTGGATAGCAGAAGACCCACCCACCTGCAACTGCTCTGAACCTATTACTCCATGACAACAGCCACCATACACCCCACTCATACCTCCCACATGTAATGTGTTGAAGAAGCATGGATAACGGTGTCCTCTGTTCTCCAAGTATGTGATGAAAGGAAGAGCAGACCACACGAGCTGGTAGAAATCCTTTCGGCATCGAAGCAGCACTACTCCAGTGTAAGCATTGAGGTATCGAACTACAGTGGAAAGGAAAATTAGGAAGCCCTTCCCCATTCACAGAATAAACCAACCAGAAAAAACCCTATCACAGGCAAATGTCACATGGGAGGATGCATCATAGTAAAGATTTTTAATCTTGTGATATTTTGCTTGCATGTACGAAATTTGTACGAATGCCTGGTGTCATCCTTCAGACACGAGCTCCACATGCTGGGAATGAAATCCAGGCTCTCTGAAAGATCAGCATGTGCTCATAACACCTAATCTTGAAAGTTTGGTGGTGTTTTTTTTTGCTCTGCTTCTAGACCGGTAGTTATGTCATCCTGGCTGGCCTGGAACCTGCCTCTGCTCCCTGGGGATGAAGCTAGAGGTAAAAAGCATGGGCTACAGTACCCAGCTTGAGAAGTGTTTGGGGAAAACTTCCACTGTCAAGTAGTCGCTGACCACTCCGATCAAAGAATGGAGAGAGCAGCTCCATCATTATTAACGCTGCAGGGGGGAAAAAAAAAATCCTTGCTGGAGAAAATGCTGGTCATAACCATAAAACAACAGGGTTCCTTAGATCCCTCTTCGGGAGTCTCACCCAAAGCAAGTAAGCTTTGTTTTATGTATGTTTGATTCTGCGTAATTCAAGTGTGCTTGCGGTAGAAGGAGCTAAGCTAAAAAAGTGACATTTGAAGAAAAACAAGGCTTTCATCCTACCTTTCCATATGAGAATTACTGTGTAGTCTGTTCGATGTCAGGCGGTGTAAACTTCAAAGGATAATTGTGACATTTTAAAACATGCTAAAGTCATAAATTCAACACCCGTCTCCCACTAGTACGGGCAGTAAACAGAATCCCTCCGGCACACACCCGGGGCTGGGTATTGAACTTTTCGCTTTGTCTCATTGCGCGATCGGCACTTTCTGCTCAGTTTTGGACTCGCTGCACTCTCGCTTGTTTAGAACCTTCCACTACCGTACAAAACGCGGCTCCTGGGCCGGACTTCCCCCCACAAAGTGCACCCTGCTCCTCGTATGCGGTGCCCTCGTACCTGCAAAGCCCACGGAGCAGGCGGCGGCGCCGAAGGCCCCGTGCACACGGGCGATCGTGTCGCGGACGAGCCCACCCAGCACGCGGTCGTCCAGGCTCAGGCGGCAGCGCGCGTCCTCGGACACCAGCTCGCACAGAAGGTACCTGCGGCGGACAGCGGGGTAAGCGCGGCCCGGCACACGGGGACGGAGCGGGGACGGCACCAGGAGATGTTGCTTACCTGTGCTTGAACCGCACCATGGCGTCCGCGCCGGATGCCGGAGGAAGGCGGGACTAGGCTACGACAGGCCGACTGCCCTGTCAATCTCCACGCTCCGCCTCTCCCGGCGAGCGTAAGAGCGCATGCGTCCGCCTCAGGCAAGCGCTGGGGATTTTGCACTCAGGTTCTCTGGGTCTCCAGGTGAACGTTTGAGGCCAGCCTTGCACTTAAAGTCCGAGAGTGTCGCAGGAATTGGGACCTAAGAAGTCAGAGCAGGGGAAAAAAAAGAGCAGAAGCTTCCAGTACTGCCAAATACGCCTCATTCTTTGAGAGAATTTTGACAGTTTTGTGGAGGTGAGTTTTGTCAAGTGGTTTTCAAAAACAATATAGTACCCTTCCCACCTCTCTTCTTTGTCTCTTTTTCCACAAACTAACCTCAGACTGTGTAGCCAAGAACGACCCCGAACTTCTGAACCCGTCTTTTCCTAACAAGCGCTGGAATTACCAATGCATTCCACTACTACACCCAGCCCCTTTTTTTGTCTGTTAAGACTAGAGAATTATAATTTTTTAAAATGCGTTTTTCCAACTCATTCATTTGAATATCTTTGTGATTAATAGATAACAAATTATTGTTCTTGTTGTTGGGTTTTTGATACAGGGTTTCTTTCTGTACCTTGGCTGTCCTGGAAACAGCTCTGTAGACCAGACTGGTCTGGAGAGCTGCCTGCCTCTGCCTCCTGAGTGCTGGGGTTAAAGGCATGTGCCACCACTCCCCTGCATTTTAAAAAAAAAAAAAATGGATCTCACTCTACCTCAGCCTGGCTTGGAGCCTGAAACAATACTGCCTCAGCCTCCCAGGGGCCGGGAGGGACTCCAGGGGTGTGACACCACACCTGGTATACTTCATTTATCTTCTACATTCTTAATGGTGCGACTGAGTGGGGTGGATTTGTGTGACCACTGCCCTATTAAGATGTAGACAAGCCTCAGTGCTCCCTAAATTCCCAGGTCCTTGCCAAAGCCTTTAGCGAGAAGAAGCCATCGTTTCTGTTTCTGTAGAGATAACATTTGCGAGGCCTTGGCCTGGATGTGTATATATTACGGCATGCTTGCGCCATGCAACACACCTGTAAGTCAGCTGCTTGACTATATTCCCCGTCGCCTGTGCTGCTACAGACATTCCTTGTGCCTTGTGCACTCAGTATTGCAGTGTGCAAATGCACCATTAAGACGGTCAGCATTCCCTTGATGGACCTCATATACATTGTCTACAGACTTTCTGGTTATCCTGGGTTTCTTGGTGCCAGGCTTTGTAGCGGGGTCGTTTTTTAAAAAATGGATGTATTTATCTGTTGTAGAAATATGGAGGTGTGTACTTGATACGGCTGGAAGGTGGAGATCAGAGGACAACATTGAGTAGTTGGTTCCTCCCTCCTCCTCCTCCTCCTCCTTCTCCCCCCACCTCCGTTATTTGTACAGCTGTCATGGCCTCACCTGGCCATGTGTGGTAGCGTAAAGCAAGACATTTCACAGCTGACTATTTGCAAGATGAGTTCTCCTTCTTCTCCTAGCCCACGGCATTAAGGGCCCACAGATCTCGCTTCTCAGACTGGGATCACAATTGTAATCTAGCGGCAACCTTTGTCCACAACCAGCGCCCTCCTAGGCCGGTAGGGGGTGCCAGAGGCCTACGGTGTGCCGGAGCTCGCCACGCTCCCGCCTCCCTAAAAATAGCACCAGTCTCTGGATCCTGACCCTGCGCCCATTTTATAGATGCGGTTCAGTCCCAGGCTGAAGGGAGTCACGTACCTAATTCGGTACAGGCCCGGAATTTAACATTGAAAGCATCCGTCTCCAAAGTCTCAGCTCTACTCCGGCGCTCACTGTCTATCTGGTGTAGCGTAGCCAATAGGCGTGGGTTCGGATCCCGGATCTGGCCCGGTGCTGTCCGGGACGACCCCGCGTCTCTAAGCGCTCAGCCCCCCCCCCCCCAGTTCCAATTATTAGGGATTATTAGGATGCAAGTGTAGGTGGGGCCTCATTGGCCCGGGCTGGCGGCGCGTGGCTGGCATCCGGAGGAAGCACCCCGGTCCGGGGCAGCCGGGCGGGCCAGACGCTTCTCGGTGGGCCGGCGGCGGCGCAGCCTCTCCCGGCGGTAATTAGCCCCCGCCCTCGGCTCCGCCAGCCGCTAATTACACGTCTCCTAATGAGGCCGGCGGCTGTTTGCAATCACCCGGGTCCCCGCCGCGCGGGGGCGGGAGCCGTGGGCCGGCGTCAGGCGGAGGAAGGGGCTGAGGCTTAGGGAGGCGGACGCACGCAGGCAGGCATGACTCACGAGGGATGGAGCCTAATCCCCGCTGAGCCCAAACCCGTGCGTCGAGCCCATTCATCACCCACCGCCCGCATCCTGGGGTGGTTTCGCTTACTATTATTACCGTGGTTCTGGAAAGACCGGGCCTAGTCCAGGTCAGATGTGCGTGGGTCGGATCAGGGTGAGTGGAGCTTGGGTTCCCTGCTTTTTTGGTTTGACGTCCCCCACTCCTACGCTGACCATTTGGATCAGCCACAGAACCAAAAGGTTAGCTCAGGCAATGCCTTCTAAAAACCTACTTCGAAACAACTCACCTAACCGTTATCAGACTAGAAGTTTGGATAACTCCCTAGGGAGGGGCTTTTGGGGTAGTTGCTAAAATGGTCAGTCGGGAATCAGGTGAGATGGTGGGGAAGGGAGCTTGCCTTCAAGCCTGAAGATCTGAGTTGGATCTCGGGGACTTGCGTAGTGGATGTCCTGGGAAGTTGTCCTCCACACGTACACACTCCTAACCCTACCTCTACATGGAGACGGCAGGAGGCAGCTACAAGGTGCGTGTGCTTTCCCTGAGCGGTTGCTCGCTCTTTTCTTCTTCGAGATAGTCTCCCTGGCTGTCCAGGGCAGCCTTATGGTAAATCCCGTTATCCTTAAACTCACAGAAGCCCACCCATCTCTGCCTCCTGGGGGCTGGCGTGAGAGGCATGAACTACTAGGCCCAGCTTTAAGGTGCTTTTATTTTGAGCTGCTGGGAATGTGCTTAGGCAAGTGCTCTGTTGCCAAGGAACACCCCCAGCCCTGATGCTCTTCCTGGCGCGTTGGCTTCGAGGGAGTCTCTTTTAGAGTCTAGATGCTGCAGCCACGCAGGATGCTGGCCCAGGACACTTGATAGTTTTCCCAGCAGCCACTGCTCTGTGCCTCAATTCTCCAGCCCTGTTGGGTTTGTGTTTGCTTGCTTGTTTGTTTGTTTAAAGAAAAGGATAAGATGGGTATGGAGACAATTTAAGTAAAGTTGACGTTCCTATTTTTTTGACCAAGGGCCTGGGGAGCCACTGTGTGGAGGAGGTTAGAGCACATTTCCTCCCTCAACCGCAGATGGAGCTCTCCATCTTGCTGCCCCGTGGACATCTTTCCCGGCCACTGGCTTTGGGGATCATTCACTCCTCGAATAAATATGAAGTGCCAAGGGCAGAAATCTTTGCTTTACTGCTCCTTCTCCACCCGGACTTTATGTATACCACAACGGGTTTTTGTTTGGTTGGGTTGTGTGTGTAAGTTTGAGCGTTTTTGCCATCTTATATACCTGTGTGCCTCATGCATGCAGTACCTGTGGAAGCCAGAAGAGGGCGTGAGTTCCCGTGGAACTGGAGTTACAGATGGTTGTCAGCCTCCATGTGGGTGCTGTGAACAGAACCAGGGTCCTCTGGATAAGCATCTGGCCTTAACTGCTGAGTAGTCTCTCCAATCCCCGTGCAATGATTGTTAATTAGACTCCTTTCTCCAAGGACAAGATGAACGAAAATGACCTTTATTTGACATGACCTGGCAAAAGGCACCACAGTGTCTCTCTAAGACTCTGTGTGTGTGTGTGTGTGTGTGCGCGCGTTTAACCATCACAGCCACTTTATAAGGTGTGCATTTGATATTATTTATCCTGTTTTACTTGTTCAGCTGCACACAGGCAAGGGCTCAGGAGTAGCATTTGAAGCAGACACTCTTGTGGAGGGTTTCTTCTGTCTTCCTTCCTTCCTTCCTTCCTTCCTTTCTTTTTAAGGGAACAGTTAGGACAAGGTCCTGGGTAGCCTCAACCTCACAGAGACCCACCTGCTTCAACTCCCTCAGTTCTGGGATCCAAGGCCTGTACAGACGCACCCCACTTTAGATAGTGTATTTGGCTACAATCCGTATCGCTTTCTTGTCTTTATTTGCATGGGAAATTTCCAGAAGGTGACACAAGAGTACTGTTGATGGTGGCTGCCTCTGGGGAGAGAAATTAGAAGTGTTAAGTAGGAAGAGAAATTCGCTTTTTATCCTGTGTCTTTTTTTTTTTTAAGACAGCCTCCCTCCTGTAGCCCAGGCTGCCCTTGAATTTTCTGTGTCGAGCCCTGAGCATCCTGCCCTTACACTGAACTTTGTTTTATGCAGTGCTGGGGATTGAACCCAGGCCTCCTGCACACTACTCAAGAACTGCATCCCTCTCTGCCACCCCCAAGCCCCCTTAGTTGGAAACAGGGTCTCACAGGGAGTAGTAGCTCAGGCTAGCCTACAACTCTTGTTTTAACACATTGACTCATGGCGTCAACCTGGCTGGTCTGGAACGTCTCAGACTTGGGGTGATCACTCCACTTCTCCCGAGGATTACAGAAAGGAGCCATTGTGCTGAGCTCCCATGTGGCCTTCTGTACCAGTTTCTCTTGATGTTGGGCAGTCATGGTCTTGTATCCCATGATTCCTGTGTTGAAATCTTAACCTCACCATGAGGTGAGGAGAGGGGGTATTTTGAAGGTGACTTGGAAATAATTAGGTTAAGAGGCTGAGATGCTCGAGATGGGTAACAGTACCCCAATGAGAGGGACCCCAGAAGCTCTCTCAACCTTTCTGCTACTTGGGGACACCCCAAGAAGACAGCTGTATATAATCCAGGAAGCAGGTCCTAATCAGACACCAACTGTGGGCTTTGCCAGATTGTGAAAAAAAAAATGTTCATTGTTTAAAACACACAGTGGAGTTTTGTTACAACACTCTGAACAGATGACTGGACACATGTATGTATAGGTTAAATAACTGGACACATGTATGCATAGGTTAGATGACTGGACACATGTATGTATAGGTTAGATGACTGGACACATGTATGTATAGGTTAAATAACTGGACACATGTATGTATAGGTTAGATGACGACACATGTATGTATAGGTTAGATGACTGGACACATGTATGTATAGGTTAGATGACTGGACACATGTATGCATAGGTTAGATGACTGGACACATGTATGTATAGGTTAAATAACTGGACACATGTATGCATAGGTTAGATGACTGGACACATGTATGTATAGGTTAGATGACTGGACACATGTATGTATAGGTTAGATGACTGGACACATGTATGCATAGGTTAGATGACTGGACACATGTATGTATAGGTTAGATGACTGGACACATGTATGCATAGGTTAGATGACTGGACACATGTATGTATAGGTTAAATGACTGGACACATGTATGTATAGGTTAGATGACTGGACACATGTATGCATAGGTTAAATAACTGGACACATGTATGTATAGGTTAGATGACTGGACACATGTATGTATAGGTTAGATGACTGGACACATGTATGTATAGGTTAGATGACTGGACACATGTATGCATAGGTTAGATGACTGGACACATGTATGTATAGGTTAGATGACTGGACACATGTATGCATAGGTTAGATGACTGGACACATGTATGTATAGGTTAGATGACTGGACACATGTATGTATAGGTTAGATGACTGGACACATGTATGCATAGGTTAGATGACTGGACACATGTATGTATAGGTTAGATGACTGGACACATGTATGTATAGGTTAAATAACTGGACACATGTATGCATAGGTTAGATGACTGGACACATGTATGTATAGGTTAAATAACTGGACACATGTATGCATAGGTTAGATGACTGGACACATGTATGCATAGGTTAGATGACTGGACACATGTATGCATAGGTTAGATGACTGGACACATGTATGCATAGGTTAGATGACTGGACACATGTATGCATAGGTTAGATGACTGGACACATGTATGCATAGGTTAGATGACTGGACACATGTATGCATAGGTTAGATGACTGGACACATGTATGTATAGGTTAAATGACTGGACACATGTATGTATAGGTTAGATGACTGGACACATGTATGCATAGGTTAAATGACTGGACACATGTATGTATAGGTTAGATGACTGGACACATGTATGCATAGGTTAGATGACTGGACACATGTATGTATAGGTTAGATGACTGGACACATGTATGCATAGGTTAGATGACTGGACACATGTATGTATAGGTTAGATGACTGGACACATGTATGTATAGGTTAGATGACTGGACACATGTATGTATAGGTTAGATGACTGGACACATGTATGCATAGGTTAGATGACTGGACACATGTATGCATAGGTTAGATGACTGGACACATGTATGTATAGGTTAGATGACTGGACACATGTATGTATAGGTTAGATGACTGGACACATGTATGCATAGGTTAAATAACTGGACACATGTATGCATAGGTTAGATGACTGGACACATGTATGTATAGGTTAGATGACTGGACACATGTATGCATAGGTTAGATGACTGGACACATGTATGCATAGGTTAGATGACTGGACACATGTATGTATAGGTTAGATGACTGGACACATGTATGTATAGGTTAGATGACTGGACACATGTATGCATAGGTTAGATGACTGGACACATGTATGTATAGGTTAGATGACTGGACACATGTATGTATAGGTTAGATGACTGGACACATGTATGCATAGGTTAGATGACTGGACACATGTATGTATAGGTTAGATGACTGGACACATGTATGTATAGGTTAGATGACTGGACACATGTATGCATAGGTTAGATGACTGGACACATGTATGTATAGGTTAGATGACTGGACACATGTATGCATAGGTTAAATAACTGGACACATGTATGTATAGGTTAGATGACTGGACACATGTATGTATAGGTTAGATGACTGGACACATGTATGTATAGGTTAGATGACTGGACACATGTATGCATAGTTAGGTTCATAATCTGAAGAAGTTCCTGGTTCCTGGGCCCAGTCTCCCCAAAGCATATTATTGCTAGCGTTCACCTCAGCTGACAATAAAGCAGAGCCCTCTGAGCTGATGTAGCTGTTTCTGCAAAAGAAATGCTGGGATTATCGATGAGCCAGCGTATGATGCCGGTTCCTTCCCCCGACTCTCGGTTTCTTCTTGGGGATGATCAGGCTGCTTCTGTTGGTCCTGAGGACGCCTGGCTCACCATCACATCTTTCCTGAATATAAGCTCAGGGCAGCCTCTGGGGCCTGCAGGTCTGGTCCAGCTACTCCTGTCCGTGCTTGGAATGGCCAGTGCCAGTCCCACCGTGCTCTGGACTCCAGCAAAAATTCCCTGGAATCTGTCCTCTGGTTATCCGAGGCTGATGGCAGTGTTCAGAGTGGGACCGTCACCTCAGCTGCAGAAAGCGGCAGAGCTACAGAATCCTGGGGTGGCCAACATCCAGGGCAAGTCTGTGACGGACAGCCTCCTAGTTCGGGATGTTCCCAGCACCTTCCCACCGCTCACGCTTGGAGGGAGAAGGGTCTCAAAATAGCTGTTGCTTCCCCAGCCCGGCGCTAGGCCAAAGACAGGAATAGACATCTGGGGGTGGCTGCCTCAGCCTCCCTCGGGGCCTTTGGGGGCTGGGAATAGGCAGAGGCTAGACCCCACCCCTAGCGTGGTATGTAGGTGTGTGTGGGGAATAGTTCAGGGATCTACATGTGGTAGCCTGTCTGTGACAGTCCAGGCTTCAACAGTGTTCCTCGGTCTGAACTGGTCAGTCACTAGCATCAACCAGTGGCCAGGTTGATGTGGCCTGAAGTGTCCTTTATCACTCACTACCTCTGCTGTGATCAGTGACTATGATCCAGAGAGAGTCACATGATGGAAGTCACATGGTCAGGCAGAGGCCAGAATAACAGGTAAGGAAGACTTGGGGGCTTTAGAGATGTGGAATACAGGATGGTGGGTAAAGGGCTGAGAATTCAGCCCCTACCTGGTCTACAGCCAGCCTCCACATCCCGTGTCTTGCATGCTCTTGGGCCTCAGTTTCCCGGCCTATAAAATGGGCACAATAAACTTAATGTGGTAATGGATGCCTGTAATCCCAGCACATGAGAAGATAAGGCAGGAGAATTGTGGAGTTTAAAGCTAACCTGGGCTATATATCAAGATCCTATCCCCCCATACCAAGTAATAAATAACATATTGAGCCCAATAAATACCTACCTCCCATACTGGTTATGATGGTCAGACAAGTTGACTGCCCCCAGCCATTTTGATGGCTGTTTTCTGTTGATGGATATTACTTTTTTTAAGATTTGTTTGTGCAGAGTGCTCTATTTGCATGTACGTTTGCCTGCCTGAACCCCGCTGGCCTTGAACCCTCAATCTTCCAACTTCCACCTCCCAGGTACCAGGATTACCAGCATGTGCCGAGGGTGGCCAGTTACCATTCTGTGAATGGCCTCAGCCCCATGGAGAGGTTCCATGAAGGGACACTGAGGTCAAACTGTCCCAACATAAGAGGCCAGCCTACAGGACTGCTACCCACACAAATGGAGCCATCCCAGCCCAAACCCTGCTGAGACACCGATGCAGACCCGCCCTCAATGAATGTGAAGCAGAACTTAAGTCACAAGTTTCAGGGTCACCCATGCTGGCTTTAAAACAAAATTACTGCGAGCTGGGCACAGTGGCGTACGCCTTTGATCCTAACAGAAGCAGGTGGATCTTTATTAGTTCTGGGTCAGCCTGGGCTACCCAGTCTCAAAATAATATACCTAGCATAGTGGCTGGCTCAGAGAAAGCTCCCTAGGATGTGAGCTACACTAATTTAGGCTTAGTAATGGCACCCAGCACATAGTAGGTGGCCACCCAATGCCTTAAGATTGAAAAATGTGGTAAGAAAGCAACAGTCATGGGGCTGGAGGGATTGTTCAGTGATTAGAGCACTGACTGCTCTTCCAGAGGTCCTTAGTTCAAATCCCAGCAACCACATGGTGGCTCACAACCATCTGTAATGGGATTCGATGCCCTCTTCTGATATATCTGAGGACAGCTACAGTGCACTCACATATAATAAATAAATAAATTTTTAAAAAAGAACAGTTCTTAAGCCTCCTGAGTGAAATAAGTACCCTGAAGAAAAGACCTCAGTGGTGGGAAGGTGGTGCACATCTTTAATCCAGCACTCAGGAGGCAGAGGCAGGAGGATCTCTGTGAGTTCCAGAACAGCCAGGGCTACACAGAACAAAACCCTATCTCAAACCTACAGACCTCAGTGGGGCTTGAGAGACAGCTCAGTGCTGAACTTCTGTGGCAGAGGCGCAGGTTCGGTTCCCACATGACAGCTCACGATCATCTAGAACTTCGATGGCAGAGGATCCAACACCCACTCCAACCTCCTCGGGTGTCGGCCACACAAAGGATGCACGGACAGGCATGTAGGAAGAGCCGTATACACAAAGTAAGGTTTACAAAATGGGAGACTTCAGGGCCGGTGTGGTGGCTCAGAGGGTTTGATGTCCAGGACCTATGGAAGGATGTAAGGAGAGAACCAATACCACAGAATTGTTCTCTGCCCTCTACAGACATTCTGTGGCACGCATACACCATCATGTACACACACACACACACACACACACACACACACACCATTAGTAGTAATAGCTTTTTATTTTACTGGCCTAGAACTCAGATCCTCCTGCCTCTGTCTCCAGAGTGCTGCCCTCCCCCCCCACCATGCCCCTGCCCTTTTTTTTTTTTTTTTTAAAGATTTATTTATTTATGATCTGTAGTATCGAAACCCCTCATAGATGGTTGTGAGCTACCAAGTGACCTCGGGACCTCTGGAAACGCAATCACTGCTCTTAACCTCGGAGCCATCTCTCCAGCCCGCTTGCTTGCTTTTTTTTTTTTTTTTTTTTTTAAGGGTAGTTGTTATACTGGCTAGTTTATAACTTTATACAAACTATAGTTATCTAGGAAAAGGGAACCTCAGCTGAGAAAATGTTCCCATCTGAGTGGCCAGTGGACAAGCTGGTAGGGCATTTTCTTAATTAGAGATTAATGGGAGTGTCCCGCCCACTGTGGGCGGGGCCATCTCTAAACTGGCTGTCCAGGGTTCTCTGAGAAAGCAGGCTGAGCAAGCCAGGGGGAACAAACCAGTAAGTAGGACTCCTCCAGAACTGGCTGAGCCAACCCCTTCAGCTTCCGGAGCTAGCAATCCATTTCCATGGGATAGAGTTCCGCCCCCAGTCCATGGTGATTGGATGCAGCCGTCCTGATTGACTAAGAGAACAGAGGGCCCCCTTCCACTCCCCCACAGCCCTTATATATCACCCTGTCCCCCACTTTTGAAGTTTTGAGACTAATGAGCAATAACCTTGAACTATGCTTTAAACACTTTATCTGTGCTCGGGTACATCTGTGTTTTGGGGATGGAGGGCTCACGTGGTGTTGTATGCATGTGGAGGTCAGAGGACAACTTGGGGTTCCCTCTGCCAGGAAATCCCAAAAAGATCACCTGTGATGATGATTGCCCGCAACATGGGTCATTAAGCTTGGTTGGGAGGGTTTTTACTCACTGAGCCATCTTGCTAGCCCTCTTTTAATTAAAAAAAAACAAAAAGTGTGTGTGTGTGTGTGTGTCTGTGAGATGTGGGGTGCCCTTAGAAGCCAGAAGAGGGAATCCAGACCAATGAGCCCTCTTTCCAGCCCCATCTTTAATTTTTAAAGAGAGTTGGGACTAGAAATGATGACACATACCTTTACTACCCACACCTGGGAAGCAAAAACAGTGGACCACTCGGCCCAAGGACTGGAATTGTATGTGTGTGTCGTCTGCTGATACCAGGTCTCACTTTGTAGTGTTAACTGGCCGGCCTGGAAGGCCTGCAATTCACTATATAAACCAGGCTCGCAGAGATCCACTTTCTCTGCCTCCTTAGAGCTGGGAGCCGTCCCTTCTGAGCTGAAGACATGGGCAGCCAGGGAAACCTGGGGGAGAAGGAAGACACAGATGAATAAAAGAACTCAATCCTAGACAGTGTTGAGTCTGAGGCCTCAAGAGTATTGTGGATCAAATAAAAGATAAATACTTTATGGAAAAGTCCTGGGACTGACTCAACAAATATTTATGGAACGTTTCATACTAAGGCTAGCCAACAGTATATGGTATTAACAAAGGACCAGGGGCTTTACATGCTAAAAAACATTGAGCTATATCCATATCACCGTTCAGATTATATCGAGAACATTTTTAGCCCCCAGAACATGCCTTTCACATATTAATTTCCACAACTACCGTACATGGTATTAGTTTTCCTAATATCAACACAGGGGAAGATGCATTGCAGACCACACTGGGCCAGTCTAAAGTATGAAGGGGTCCTTTCCAGTTCCCAACATTCCCCCTGAAGCCTTGGGATGTTGCATCCCCTCTCTGGGCTATGACTAGACTCTGGCCTTTGCACTGACTGGTTTTGTGTCAACCTGACCCAGCTGGAGTTATCACAGAGAAAGGAGCCTCAGTTGGGGAAATGCCTCCATGAGGTCCAGCTGTAAGGCATTTTCTCAACTAGTGATCAAGAGGGGAAGGCACATTGTGGGCGGTGCCATCCCTGGGCTGGTAGACCTGGGTTCTATAAGAAAACAGGCTGAGCAAGCCAGGGGAAGCAAGCCAGTAAGCGACATCCCTCCATGGCCTCTACATCAGCTCCTGCTTCCTGACCTGCTTGGGTTCCAGTCCTGACTTCCTTTGGTGATGAACAGCAGTGTGGAAGTGTAAACTGAATAAACCCTTTCCTCCTCAACTTGCTTCTTGATCATGATGCTTGTGCAGGAATAGATACCGTGACTAAGACACACCCAAAAGAGCAGCTAGGCATTCCTCCATGTTTCCTTGTCTGGGTGAGGAAAGATAAAGCCATCCTCCATCCTCTCAGGCACCAAGATCACTGCCTGGGAATGCTTTGGGAAGAGGCTGAACCATGGAGGCTAATTGGCCTGACTCTGGGGAGAAGAAACCCTTGCTCCTGTCAAAAAACGTTTTAGGCCACATGTCTGAGTGTCCCTCAGAACAGCAAGGAAGGTTCATAATGTCCCAGGGGAGGGATTAGATGTCCTATCACCCCCTTGTGTCTGAGTTGGCCCCCATCTGACCTCATGTGTCCTCTGCTGCAGCCAGAGCTGGCTGCCTTGCGTTTCAGCCTCAGGGTCTTTACAGTCAGTGTTCTCACCATCTGGAACCTTCTGCCTCCTGAACTCCACTTGTCTTTTTGCATCTCGGCTTAAACGTCAGCCTCTTCACAGAACGCCTCCCTGAACAAATTGCCCCACTTACTGCTGCCCTGACCAGCCAGCCCTGGGTGGAACCTGGGTACAAGTGTCATCTCTCCCTTTTAAGGGCTGTGTGACATTAGAAAAAATACATAACCTCTCTCTGCTCTCCTCCCGTCATGTATTAAATAAGGGTGGTGACTTTACCTTGAGTCACACAGGGCTGTCATAAGGACTTGAATGATTTAACATCTGTTAGCAATGCCTGGCCCACAGGACATGCTTTATAAAGATGTGGCTTTTTTTTTTTTTTCCTGAGCAGAATGTTGTGGCATATGACTGTATTCCCAACACTTAAGAGGTGGAAGCAAGATCAGGAGGAAAAGGTCATTCTCAGCAAGATAATGAGTTTGAAGCTAGCCTGGTCCAAAAACAGTAGCAGCAGCAGCAACTGTAGCAGCAGCAGCAACAATGCTTCATTTTGCTCACAAAGCACCCCCTTCTGAAATTATTCTGGCTGTTGTATTACTTGGTGCTCTCTTTCCCCCAGTTAGGAAAGTCTCACAAAGACACGACACTAGTGTCATCTGTTTTGTACAATGCTGTTTCCCTGTATATGGGACAGTGCATGGCACACGGGAGCCAGACAGGCTGTGGATGACTCTCTTGCAGCCTCTCCAGTGGGCAGCACCTGCCGGCCCCATTCCCTGGCCTTCATCCCGGGGAAGAGGAAGGGGAACAGCCTGCAAGCATTGGGCTCCATCCTTTACCCCCAACATCCATAGAGCCAGAGAACAAAACGGTAGACACCCCAGGATTAGAATCTCCCATTACTGCCCCAAGTTCTGCCACTAGGGAAACAGACGGTAGAGGAACAACCTCACTGTCCCCAAAGGAACACACAAAACAAAGAAATAACTGAGCAAGGCAATCCCCTTCTGTAAACAGTGTGCCACAACCCAGATGGGGGGCTAGGAACCACATGACCAAGGACTGCATGTGGTGACTGCGTCTCATCCCATTGGTTGGAGCTCAACCTCACGATCAGGCTTAATGGGCTGTCCGGCCCAACGGGGAACCAGAGCTTGAGGCCACTCGGGTCCTAGTTCGATAACTGCCTTTGGTAGAAATCATTTCTCCCACTGAGGCTCAGAAAAGGGAAGGGGTGTTGACCAGGGCATATAGAAGCATGTCCAAAGCAACATGTCCTCGATGAACCCTGAATGCTCAGAGACCATTTCCAGTGTCCTTAATGGGTTTTCTGCCTGGAGAGAGGGGGCGAGTAAGGGGCAGGAAGCTGCTTGCAGGCTACTGTCCTCCTTCCCCAGGTGGTGAGGGGCCAGGACAGTTGGGGTGGATCAAAATCTAGATTTTTTTTTTTTAAGATTTATATTATTTATATAAGTACACTATAGCTGTCTTCAAACACACCAGAAGAGGGCATCAGATCCCATTACAGATGGTTGTGAGCCACCATGTGGTTGCTGGGAATTGAACTCAGGATCTCTGGAAGAGCAGTCAGTCCTCTTAACCCCTGAGCCATCTCTCCAACCAGTAACTTTATTTTAAATTTTTGTTTATTTTTCCTTCTGTGTACTTGTGACTACATGAGTTTATGTGCACCATATGTGTGCAGATGCCACAGAGGCCAGCAGGGGGCGCTGTGTCTCCTAGAACTGGAGTTACAGTTGTAAACTCCTAATGTGGGTGCTAGGAACCAAACTTTTTTTTTTTTTTAACCAGAGCAGCAAGTGCTCTTAGCCACTGAGCCATCTCTACAGCTATTCCCCCCCCCATTCTAATTGGGAGGTGCTGCTTACCATAGCATGCATGTGGAGGTCAGAGGATAGCTTTGGAATCTCTCTTTCCTCATGGGGGAGGAGATAAAAGTTAATTCTCTTCACCTCCGAACTACTGGGCAGATTCATAATAAAAATTGCCAAACACTGAAGACTTGCTCTCAACTCTCCTGTAGGGCAAGTACGAATTAAATCCTCAACTTTCCAGTTGAAAGAAACAGAGGCTTAGTGTGGGAAAGCCGTCTGATGAGGGATCCACAGCCAAAGGCACAGGTCCCAGCACTCAGGAGGCAGAGACAGGAGGATCTGAGTTCAAAGCCAGGCTGGTCTACAGAGCAAGTTCCAGGACACAGAAAATCTTGTCTCAAAACAACAACAAAAAAACAAAAACCCAAAAAAAACAAAACAAAGCAAAAAAAAAAAAATAAAACCAAAGGGTTGGGGAAGGGAGGAAGGAAGAAAGGGAGAGAGAGACAGAGACAGACAGGCAGTTTGTGTGTGTTCAAATCCCAGCAGCCTCCCTTCAGAGTCCACAGGCTTAGTTAGCTATGTGCAGTAGCACATGGGGAACATAGTAGGAATATGTCAGCCACTGGGGCTCTTCTAATGGAGGCCTTAGGAAAACGAACCATTTTCTGGGACAACAACCCTTCTTGGGGACAAATACATCTTTTGCTTATTGTCCTCAGCCCCCAATGCTTCCCGCAGTCTTTCTGCTGGATTTTTGGATTGTTCCCACCTTGATTGGTTCCAGGTTCTCCTGCAGAAGCAGGGAGTTATTTTGGGGGACTTGATGGCTGGCTCTGGATGCCCATGCCCCGCCCCCCCCCACCTGCTCTCTGTCCCCTCCTCTCCCCCTACTTCCCCTCTCCTTTTATCTCCTCTCCAGCTTCCCTTAGCAAGATGGAATACATCAGCTCTTTCCTGATCCCTGGCCCGGGCTTTGCCCCAGAGCAATGAGCTGCCCTCCAATTTCAGAATTGCTCTGAAATAGAGCAAAACCTCCCCGCACCATTTGGTGAACTAAGACTTTTGGCTGGTATCCACACTCCCCTGTTCCAAGCAAGAACTCGGTCGGTCCTCAATGTCACTCAGCCCCGGGAGGGAGTTGTTAAAAATTCCCAAGGATGAATTCTAGGTTATGAATATCTTACCACAATTTATAAAAGTGCATCCAAGGGAGCGCAAGGATGCCCCGCCCAATTCCCTGCTGCCGCTGCCACCACCACTGTCTTATGTCACGGTGCGTGGGGCTGACGTCATAGGGACAGGGCGTGGGCTTTGCCTTAGCTGTCTGTTTTCCTCTGCTCCCTGCTCAGCCATCTTCGAGCTCCAGGCTCTGCCAGGACCGCCTGCAGGCCTTGCTTGCTTTTCAAAAATAGCTGTCTCGCTGGGGCTGCTTCCTGGGTGTCCTGGGGCTATGTTAATCCCCACGCTCAGAACTTCACCAGCTTTGACCCTGGCTGGGGTGGGGAATATGTTGGAATGGGTCTTGGCTTAAACCAACTGTTAGGTCGGGAGGAAAGAGGGACTGTGGTCACACCAGTCCTGGGGCCCACAGAACGCAGGGACTCGCCCTCCCGGTCTCTTCTGCATCCCTTTTCTTGTTGCTCTTTTTTACTTCCATCTAAAGTAGGGAGGTTTTGTTTTTTATTCTTTCACCCCCTCTCTAGGGTTCCCCACCCCCTGCCCCAGACACTATGCAACCCTGGTGACCCAGAGCTCATTATGTAGCCCAGACTAGCCCCAGACTTGGTACATAACTGAGGATACCCGGCCTTGAATTTACTCTTCACTCCCTAAGACTTATTTATTGTTGGCCAAACTCCTATTTTGAAACAAGGTCTCACTGTGTAACCCTGGCTGTCCAAGAACTCACAGCCATCCACCTGCCTCAGTGTGCACATGACAGTGTTCATGTGGAGGTCTAAGGACAGCTTTCAGCAGTAAGTTCTCTTGTTCCATCATGTAAGTCCCAGGGATTAAACTCTAGTGGGAAGGCTTGGTGTCAAGCCCCTTTACCCACTGAGACATCCTGCTGGCTTGTCCGTGTGCACGTCTGTGCACCTGCATGCTATGTGCACAGGAAGGCAGGGCCTGGGAGGCCATGAATCAGTCCCTCCGCCACCCGGAGTTAACAGGTGGTCGTGAATCAACAGACATGGGTGTCGGGAACTGAACTCGGGTTCTGTAGAAGGGCAGGGCATGTTCTTAGCAGTTAAGAACTTATCGCTCCAGCCCCTATTTATTGAGTCAGGGTCTCACTGTGTATCGTCCCTGGCTGGCTTGGAACTCTGAGCCATCCACCTGCTCTAGCGTCTGAGCTACCGGGGTGTGTGTGCTACCACACCTGGAGAGATCAAATCGCAGGGTTAGTGCTCAGTGAAGGCTGGCTGACTTCACTGCAAAACAAAATACCCTCAAGTGTAATAACTTGTAACAGCAGCGTCTAATTACGGACTCGTGAGACAGGGGCTTGCTGTGTATGGCTGCCCTGGCTGGCCTTGAACTCCTTCCTCAGCACAATTGATCGTCCTGTCCCAGGTTCCCTTAGCATCTGTGACAACACTGGGCCTGTGCTGATCTGAATAATAACACAAAACTTTGCGATTTGCCTTTATCTCGATTTGCCTTATCTATCTACCTATCCACCTACCTACCTATTATTTATTTATTGTTTTTTTTTTTTCAGGACAGAATTTCTCTGTGTAGCCCTGGCTCCCTCAGTAGACCAGGCTGTCCTTAAACCCAGAGCTCCACCTGCCTGTGTCTCCCGATTGCCAGGATTAAAGGCTTGTGCCACCAACACAGACACCTTGCTTGGCTTCTGTGAGTCAGAAGTCAGGAGTATCGAGGTTGAGTGTTGTGGTGCCAGAGGTCAGGAGTGGTCACATAGTTTATGTTCTAAAGGCTTGGCTGGGTGACCTTGGCTACCCTAGAGGCGGGTGGTTTTCCCCAGGGCTGCGCATGTGCCCTCAGGACCTGATGTTGGCTTCTACAGAAAAATCCATCAAGAGCAAGACCATGGTGTGTCTTGTGGGCTTTTCTCAAAACCTGTAGACTGTCACTTCCATATTTCCCAGGGGTTCAGGGGAGCCCTGATCAGCAAGGAAGGTGTGACTGAATGCCAAGAGGCAGGACCTACCCTGAGCCCTGCTTTGAAACCCGAGGTCCTATGTGCAATGGGTACCTACTGTAGTTTCTGCTAGCTGGGAGACTGAGGCAGGAGGATTGCTTGAGCCCTAGAGCTTAGATCAAGCTGAGCAGTATCTATCCCATAGAAAGAACAAGGGCTGGGCGTGGTGGTGCATGCACACTTTTAATCTCAGTGCTTGGGAGGCAGAGGCAGGCAGATCTCTGTGAGTTTGAGGCCAGCCTGCTCTACAGAGTGAGTTCCGGCTACACAGAGAAACCCTATCTCCATAAACAAACAAACACATTTTACTGCCATGGCCACTGGGTTGATCTGATGATAATTTTTCAGCCCAGAGTCTATCTTTCCTGCTGACTTTGGATTGTATCACGCTGACAATAAAACTAACCAGAGGGGCTAGAGAGGCGGCTCAGGGGTTAGAGCACAAGTCCGTGTTGCAGAGAACCCATATTCAGTTCCCGGCACCCACAACACGTGTAACTCCAGTTTCAAGGGATCTAATGCCCTCTTCTGGCCTCTTTGGACTGCTGCACATATACTCACTCAGGCGGGGACACACACAAAATTAAGTTTTGTTTTTAAGAATAAAGCTATGAAAGTCGTGTATCGGCTTTTCGAATAAATACACATTTCAGTTCTCTCAGGTAAGAATCGTGAGCAGAGACAGGTGTGTGTTTGGCTTCCTAAGCAGCTGTCAGTCTTCCGGGCAGATCTGCTGCCCCACACCCCACATCCTCACCGGCACTGTGTATTTAGATGCTTTGCTCATCTGAGAAATTCACCCTGACACATATGCAGGAGTGTCCGGAGTTTTGATTTTAATTTGTACTTCCCTGCCAGCTAAAGATACTGAGATCTTGTGGTTATCGGCCGATCTCAGGGTGTCTTTTATAAATGCATTGTGTTCAGTCATTTTGCCTATATATATATATATAGGTTTGGTGGAACTGGAGAGGTGACTGGAGAGGTGGTCCAGTGGTTAGAGCGCTGGCTGCTCCTCCAGAGGTCCAGGGTTCAGTTCCCAGAACCCACATGGCAGCTCCCCACTGTCTGTACCTCCAGTTCTAGGTGATGTGACACCTCTTCTGTGTTCTAAAATACCAGGCATGCATGTGGCGCACATACACATGTGCAGACACTCGCAGATAGAAGGCAATAAATAAAAATGGACGATCGTTGTGTGTGCGCCCACACACCACAGAGCAGGGGGATTGGGAGGGGTAGAGAACAACTCTATGGAGTCAATTTTTTCCTTCCATTTTTACATGGATGGGTCCCAGGAGTTGAACTTAGGGTGTCGAGCTCACCTGGCGAGCGTCTTTATCCTCTGAGCCATCTTGCAGGCGCTGCCTGACATGGCTGGTTTTGTTTTCCTTGTCTCAGTAATAAGTGTTCGCTTGTGTGTGTGTGTGTGTGTGTGTGTGTGTGTGTTTGAGACAGGGTTTCATAGTCCTGGCTGTCCTGGAACTCACTCTGTAGACCAGGCTGGATCAGTTATCCCCCTCTGCCTCCCAACTGTTGGGATTAAAGGTGTGTAGTGTTTCCAGAACCACCTGCCATAATTCTAAGTATATGCTATCATACATACATGTGTCTTCATATATATGTATATATGTACATATATATGCTTTCTATTGATTATTTTCTTTTTTTAAAAAGACTTTTAGTTTTAAATTTATGTGTGTGTGCGCGCACACACACACACATGCACACTTGCACACTCGAATGCAGATGTCTAGGGAACTCAGAGATGTTGGGTTCCCGGAGGCTCAAGTTACAGGTAGTCGTGAGCTACCTGTGGTTGGTGCTGGGAACCAACTCAAGTCCTCTGCAAGAGTAGCACATGCTACTAACTACTGAACTGTCTTTCCAGCCCTGATCTTTTCCCCCTTGAGATGGAGTCTCGCTATATAGTAGGGCTGGCTTTGAGCTCCCAATCCCTCTGCCTCAGTTTCCCAAGTGCTGGGATCACAGGCATGTGTCGTGCACCTGGTGAAAAACATGTCTTTGAGGTTCACGTGCACTGGGCCGTGTACAGACTTTGATTTCTCTCACAGCTGAAGACTGCCTGATCACCGTAAGGCCTTAAGGTAGTTAGCCATGCGCTTAGCCCTTCTAAGCTGTTTGTAGGATCTGGTGGCTTTCATTTGTGCTTCCTGACGTTTAAGCATCTCTGCATTTTCTTACTGGCTACTTTCGTATTTTGTGAAGATTACGTTGAAATTAATGATGATTAACAACAATAATTTGAAAAGTAATGTCTTTTATTAAAATTCTTGATTCTTTGACAGCTTCATAACGCGTATCAAATGAGCCTCAGTCACAGCTACCCACTGTTGCCGCCTCCCACTACTTCAGAGCCCCAACAGCCCCTTCCCAACTTTACATCTGGATCTAGCCTACCTTCCTTTCTTTTCCTTCCTTCTTCCGGTTTTTATAACCATCGTTCAAATTTATTTGCCCCGCCCCCTTTGTAGTAGTGATGGAACCAGGGCCTTGCCAGATAAGTTTGGAAGCGTATACTGTCCTCGGACCCCCAGCTACAGCCGGAAGCACTGCTCTGTGTGGAGTCCCTGTGTGCCAAGTGCTTCTTGGGATCCGGTGGGAGAGCAAGCCTGTGTATTCTTGAAAACAACTGTGGCTTTGTCCACCTCCGGATCTGCTCAAGTCACGTCCTGTGAGGCCCTGGCTCATCTTGTCTCTGGAACTTCAGTGTGAGTTGGTAGGTGCTGTTAGTTGAATAGATGGGACTTAATCTTGGAAGGCTTTGTGGAGGAAGCGGCTTCTGTGTGGCTCAGAGCTCCTTGTGCGTACTTCTGTGGGATAGCCCCGGTTTGCCAGCTCAAGTGTCATAAGCATGGGGACACCCTCTGCCTCTCCTCAGCAGCCTGAAGAGGTGGGGATCACGGGGGCAAGGCGTGAGAGGGCATTGAGGAGAGGTTGAACTTGAACCCAGGCCCACACACAAATACTCACCTGCCCCTCAGAGCCTGGCTACGGATTAGGGCTCAGTCTTCCTACTCCACTGCCCTCTGCCTCTCTCCCTCGGGGACATGTGTGTGAGATAGAGGATGACCGGGAAGTTGGCCCAGCCTGGACTTGGAATCTCTAGCTAGCACGGGAAGGATGCTCTCTTCCCGCGGGGAGCAACCCTGCAAACCCTCTGCGCCCCCCACCCCCTGTGCCCCTGTAGTTGGGGCTGAGCCGGAATCTGCGGGGAAAGGAGCGGGATTTCGGCTAAATATAAACCAGGCTGTTCCAGAATCCAAATAGAACAAAGGAGCAGGGTGTTAAGTTGATTTTTATAAATAAAGAGAGAGGGAGTGAGAGAATATTTTTTCGAGATGTTTAATAAAATCGCCTTGTGAAGAGGCAGGAAAATCACTGGGCTGCGGTGGGAGGGGTTGGAGGAAGACAGGAGGGAGGAGGGAGTGGGGGATGCGGCTTCCTGGCTGCTGGGATCCATCCCTTTCCTGCCATCCGGGAGGGGTGGTGGCGAGGACCGGCAGAGAGGTAAGGGGAGCGCCAGGAGGGTCCCCGACGGAGGACAGCAGTGACGATTGCCAGTCCTAACGGTTACAGTATCCTGGGTGCCTGCTGGATGCTCTCTGCCTGGTCCCCTGCCGCATCCGGAGCTGTGTGATGCACAGGGCCGCCTGTGCTCTGACTTCACCTCTTCCCTCTCTGCTCTCAGCTCCCTGCACCAAACTCAGAACAAATGGCACTTTCTCTTCTGTTTTTTTTTTTTTTTAAGAAAAACGTCTCTCTATGGGGCTCTGGCTATCCTAGAACTCATCATCATGTAGACCAGGCTGGCCTCAAATTCACAGAGATCCAGTCCCTTCTACCTCTGCCTCCCGGCATTGAAGGTGTACACCACCATGCTGCCCTGGCTGAATGTCACTTTCTTCCTGAAGTCCCCCCCCCCCCCCCAGTGTGGATCACATTCCCTTGTTCTGAGATCTTCGTTAACATAGCCCTTCTGAAGTTATTCGCTCACTTATTATGTCTCTATGACCCCTCCCCACCAAAAGAAAAGTTCCCAAAGATGGAGGCTGTGGTTGCCTGTCACATAATAGAGTACTTAATACGTACTGCACAAAGCCCAGGGAGATGAAGGAACTTGCCTAAAGCCACACAGCTAGAAAATGACAGAGCCAGGTGAGAACCCAGGCTTGTCCGGCAGCCTGAACACATGGCCTGTAACACAGTGAAAGGAATTTAAAGGGCTCCATCAGCACCCCTGGGACAGCAAAGGGTATGGGAATCGGTGAGGCCAAAATCATACCTAAACATTTCTCCTTAGATAATAGACAAGGGCCAGGCTTGGTGGGATACAACCTTAATTCCAGCACTCAGGAGTCAGAAACAGGCAGATCTCAATGAGTTTCAAGCTAGCCTGGTCTACACAGTGAGTTCCAGGACAGCCAGGGCTGCACTGAGAGAGAGAGAGAGAGAGAGAGAGAGAGAGAGAGAGAGAGAGAGAGAGAGAGAGAAGAAAGTAAGAAAGAGAAAGAAAGAAAGAGAGAGAAAGAAATAAACCAAATACATAAGGTCAAGAGAAAGGGCTCAGAAGGTAAAGCCACCTGCTACCACATCTAATGACCTGAGGTGGATCCCTGGGACACACCACGTGGAGAGAACAAACCCCTGCGAGCTGTCCTCTGACCTCCACCTGCACACTGGGGCACACACGGCCAACTCTCATGCATAAATAATGAGCATAATTTAATACTGGAAAGACGGCAGTGCACCCGATATAGAGAGACGGGGGCTGGAGAGTTGGATGAGTCAGCATTCAGAGCTCCTGCAGCTTCTGCAGAAGACTCCGGTTCGGTTCCCGGCACCCACGTCAGGCACCTCATGACCCCAGTCCCAGGAGGACCACTTTGTCACCTCTAGACTTTGAGGGCATCTGCGTTCACATAGACATGCACAGGCACACTCATACACATAATAAGTATATACCTAAAATATAAAGAAAAAAAAATTTTTTTGAGACAAGGTCTCACCATGTGCCTGGAACTCCAGCTTCTGTCTTTTAAACACTAGGATTATAGGCGTGAGGCAGTGTGCCTGAATTAGTCATCTTTATGAACAGGCTGCGGGTGTAGCTCAGTTGGTAGTGCTCTTGCCTATCACGTTTCTATCCCCATCACCACACAAGCCAGGCAAGGCTGCACACACCCATCATTCCAGTACCCCAGAGGTAGGGCAGGAAGATCAGAAGTTCTAAGTCATCCTCATCTGCATAGTGAGTTTAAGGCCAGCTTGGCTACAGGAGATCCTGTCTAAAAATAAGAGGGGCTGGAGAGATGGCTCAGTGGTTAAGAGCACTGACTGTTCTTCCAGAGGTCCTGAGTTCAAGTCCCAGCAACCATAACCATCAGTAATGGGACCTGATGCCCTCTTCTGGTGTGTCTGAAGACAGCTACAGTGTACTCGTGTAAATAAAATAAATCTTTTTTAAAAAGAAACTTAAAAAAAAAAAACTATACAAGCAGACTTAAAAATAAAAATGAAACAAAAGAACCTGATCCTTGGGGGGTTGGGGTGGGCTGCAAGGCAGAGGAGAGAAGCAGAGAGTGTCTCCCCTCAAAAGCTGGATCCACTAGCCAGGCAAGCGGAAAGCGCACACAGCATCTGCTTGTGTCCTTGGGCCTCTGGCAAAATGACAGTCTTTCTGCCGGCTACAGATTCTGCCATATGGGGTACAGTGTGGCCTTGGACAAGCCACATGGTTCTCTCCCAGACTTGGTTTCCAGGTTCCTGTTTATGACGGACCGTGACACTCAGTTTCCAAGGCTGGAGATATTAGAGGTCAGGATTCCAGGCGTCAAGGTCACGGCAGGTGTGAGTGGATCGATGGCAGCTGTCTTCTTGTCAGTCTGGATTGTAGGACAGTCGAGCACAGGGCCTGTAGCTCTCCGTTTGCTGAGCAACCACTGCCTGCCAAAGTCGGAGCTGCGCACCGGATTCTGACTCTTCATACAATTCCTCGGAGCAGGTAAGGTCACCTTCACCATCACCACCTTCCTCCTCTTCTTCTTCTTTTCTTCATTTTATGAACGAGGCTGTCGTGAGTGAAGTGAAGGTCGAGGGGTCGCAGGATTGGCAGAGGCGGGCTTCTGAGATGACTCAGTCAGGAAAGGTGCTTACAACCGAGCCTGCGCACCTGGGGTTGATCCATGGACGTACGTGGGTGGAAGGAGAGGACTGACCCCTGAAGCCTGGTCTCTCACCTCCACATGTGCTCTGTGACGTGAGCACATGCATGTACATGTACACAGCTACACACACACAGACTCAGACACACATATACACACAGACATACACAATGACATACACACAGACTCCGGCACAAAGGCACACACAGACACACACAGAGACTCAGACACACACATGTACAGACACACATACACAATGACACACACACATAGACTCAGACACACACACAGACACACTCAGACACAAAGATACACACACACACTCAGACACACAGATACACACACACAGAGAGACTACAGACACACATATACACCCAGACATACACATATACAATGACATACACAGACTCAGGCACACAGATACACACACACAGACACACACAGAGACTCACACACACACATATACAGGCATACATACACAATGACACACACACACATAGACTCAGACACACACACACAGACACACTCAGACACATAGATACACACACACACACAGACTACAGACACACATATACACCCAGACATACACATATACAATGACATACACAGACTCAGGCACACAAATACACACACACAGACACACACAGAGACTCACACACACACACACATATACAGGCATACATACACAATGACACACACACACATAGACTCACACACACACACACACTCAGACACACAGATATACACACACACAGACTACAGACTTCAAAGAGTTGGACCCAGAATCCAGGTAGGACCAACTATAGAATCTGAGCTGAAACCTTATATAAACCCGTGCCTCAGATCTAATGAGACAGTGGACTTCCTGGCTTTCCAGAAGGTGGGACGTGGGAGAAGGAAGAAGTGGAGAAGGGCAGAAAGGGCCGTGGAAGCAGAGTCCCTGGCTTGGTTAAGTGGTAAGGGGGGGGGTGTCTCAGATGGGGTATCCTAGAAGAGCAATATTGAAGCCAGGGGTGGGTGGGAGGTCTGGTGTGTGTGTGTGTGTGTGTGTGTGTGTGTGTGTGTGTATACGCATGCGCACATGCATGCATGTATGGGGGGCTGTAGTTCTGCTGTACTGACTCACAGAGCATCTCAATTCCTTCCCGCTACAGGGGATGCTATTTATAACCTTCAGGTATCCAAGAGCCTTCGGAGTGCAGAGCCCTGCAGCTGCCTGGGGCCATTCTCCCCAGCTTCAGGGAAGTGTGGGCAGGAGGAAGGTCAAGGCTGAGAATCCTGTTTTCTCTTCTGGGCTTTGTAGTCAGCACAAATAGCACACTCAACCGCCTAGGGTCACTCTGGGGTGTCCAGTTGGCTTCTCAGTGGTATGGATGGATGGACAGAGGGATGGATGGAATAGCATCTGCCCTTTTTACTTGACTAGGCTATATCCGTTCTCCATTCTATCTTATTTGAAACCAAAGACTGTTTTCTGTTTAGAAACGGTCTCATGGTGTAGCCCAGGCTGGCCTTGAACTCACAGAGATCCTCTTGTCTTTGCCTCCCCAGTGCTGGGATTAAAGGTGTGCTCTACCACGTCCAGATGCGGAGCCAAAGCTTTTGTGGTGTCCATGCCTGCTTGGACTCCATCTGTCCTGGGACCCTCTACTCCCCTCCTCACCCTCTGCTTCAACGGCCTCTTTATTTCTCCTGGGGACTCATCACTGTCACTAGAGGAAGAGGTTTTCACTCAAGTCAGCAGCCAGTGTCTCCGTGAGGCCCTCCACAATGCCACCTCACATCCCACCCTGCAAGGCACCCCATTCCTCAGTCTCCACATCTGCCTATGGGTTCCGTCTGCATACAGTTCCGCCAGCAGCCAGAAGAGGGCATCGGACCCCAGGGTCTGGAGTCGATAGAGAGTGGTCCTGATGGTGCTGGGGACTGAGTAGGTCGGAACCACAGAGCAGTCACTCCTGTACTGGCTGGATTTGCGTCAACTTGACACAAGCTGGAGTTATCACAGAGAAAGGAGCCTCAGTTGGGGAAATGCCTCCATGAGATCCAGCTATAAGGCATTTTCTCAATCAGTGATCTAGGGGGGAGAGCCCAGCCCATTGTGGGTGGAGCCATCCCTGGGCTGATAGACCTGGGTTCTATAAGAAACCAGGCTGAGCAAGTCAGGGGAAGCAAGCCAGTTAGAAACATCCCTTCATGGCCTTTGCATCAGCTTCTGCTTCCTGACCTGCTTAAGTCCCAGTCCTGACTTCCTTTGGTGATGAACAGCGATGTGGGAAGTGTAAGCTGAATAAACCCTTTCCTCCCCAGCTTGTTTCTTGGGCATGATGTTTGTGCAGGAATAGAAATGCTGACTAAGACAACTCCAAACCCTAATTTACCTTTTAAAAATGTTATGTGTATGTGTGTATATATTAAGTATGTATGTATCTGTGTACACACACACACACACAGAGATGCACCTGCTCAGGTACCTTCCACCTTGTTTTCTGAGGCAGGGCCTCTCAGTGACCTGAGCTCACTGGTTTGTCCAGCCTGACCAGTTAGTGCAGCTCAAGGATCTACCTCTTGCTTCCAGTACTGGGATTCGTAAGGTGCACAAAGCCTAAGTTCAGGGTGTTTGCTCATTTCTGCTTTTATGTGAATTGGGGGATCAACTCAGTTCCTTGTACTTTTGAGGCAAGCACTTTTACCAACTCAGCCATTGCTCCAGACCAGAGCGTGACTTTTGGAAATACCAAGAGGAACCTCAGAGTGCACAGACATTTGAGAGGCTGAGAAATCTGAGTTCTTATCCCAACATTATGTCTCCAACCTTTGGATAAATCCAAACAAACATAAAGCTGTCAGTCACGACCATAGTCAGGTGACCAGGGGCTCCAACTCTGCAGGTAAGAGGCCTGAGGGACCTCCCACTGTCCTTGGGACCTCAGTGGGAACTCCCCATCCTGAAGCCACCAACTAGCATATGTGTGAGGGGGAGGACAAGGCAGAGTGCATAGCTTCCAGAGGCTTCAGGAAAGTTCTGTTGACTTCCACACAGTTTATTTTTCCTTTGTTTATTTAAAACAATATATATTTTTAAAACATTTTTAAAATTGTTTTATTTTAAACAATATATATACTCTTAAGTAGCCCAGGTTGGCCTTAAATTCACTCTTGGTGACCTTGGCCTTCTGATGTCTTTGCTGTCTCCTCCTGAATGCTGGCTGGGATTATAAGACTGTGCCCATCTACCTGGTTTAGACTGCCCTGGTATTTATGAGAGGCAGTGCAGGGAACCCTCCTGGGGCCAGAAGAAATGGACCAAGGACCGAAATGGTGGCAAACGGCCAGCATCAAGCAGAAAACTACATGCACTCCCTTCTCTGGTGTTTGGCATTAATGAGACAGTGCCATGGGCCCAGCTGGGGAGACAGACATTCCCCGGGAAGTGTAAGCTTTGTGGAGATTGCAGGGATGGGTTTGAGATAATGAGAGCTTGCAGCAGGACAAGAACCAACCGCTAAGGACTTTCAGGCAGTGGCAGCAAGGAGGGTTGAGAGTAGGAATGTTCAAGAGGAGCCCGGCTGTGTGGAGAAATCTGGACTCGATCCCAAGAGCAGTAGGAAGCCGTCGAAGCTGTGGATGTGAGTGTTATAATCCTACACCGAATAACGTTTTCACTTTGCCTTCTGGTTTGAAAAAGAAAAAAAGTGGATTGCCGTGCTGATTTTTTTTCTACATAGGTTTTTGTTTTGTTTTGTTTTGCTTTTTTTTTTTTTTTTTTTGGATATAGAAAATAAGAAAGCAATGGAAAACGTGTTTATTTTCAGGGTTAAATGTGCCCAACAGATGCAAATTGCCTTGAGTTTTTTTGTGTGGTCTATAAATGGCAATTCCCTTATCTTTCCTCTAAATTCCATTTCATAATTTCTGCTATTTCAGGAGCACGGGAGACAAGCACTCCGCCCTGCAGACTGAGGATAAATCTCACTAGAAGGACAATGAGTCCATGTGCCTCGTGATTTGATTGGTTCAGGACATCAAAAGGTGGTTATTTGGGGCTGGAGAGATGGCTCAGTGGTTCCGAGCACTGACTGCTCTTCCAGAGGTCCTGAGTTCAGTTCCCAGCACCCACTTTGGTGGCTCACAACCATCCGTAATTGGTTCAGGACATCAAAAGGTGGTTATTTTACTAACTTATTATACAAACAAATAGCACACGCTTCCCGATCAGGAAACATACTGTTTGGTTTATAGAAATGAAATTTGCATCTAACTTTTCAAAGTATTTATTTTTTTAGATTGTGAGCACAGGTGTGAGAGGAGGCCAGAGGTCCTCACCTCTGGAGCTGGTATTGCAGGATATCATGAGCCATCCTACATAGGGACCTGAACTTGTTTCCTCTGCAAGCTTCACAGTGATCTATCTCTTGAGCCCAGTTTTGTTTGTTTGTTGTTTTAACCCTTTTGAAACACAGGGTCTCCCTCTGTTGCCCACGCAGGTCTCAAACCTGCACTCTGTGATTTCTCGTCCTCCCGAGCATGGGAGCACCTGCGACAGATCCTGCTACAGTGGGCCCCGTTTCTGTGGGTTTTTTAAACATTTATTTATTTGAGGAGGGGTTGGGGTGTGTGTGCCACAGCAGGCCTGTGGAGGTCAAAGAACAACTTAAGGCTGTCGATTCTCTCCTTCTACCCTGAACCGAACCCGGGTAGTCAGGCTTGTTGGCAAAAACCCTTACCCACAGAACCACCTCACCAGCCCAAATTCGCCTTTTTGAAAGTACATATATTTCATAAAAATAAGACCCCATCCCACCCAGCACATGACTGTTGTTACTTCCTCCACCTCCCCAAAACTCACTGGCCACGTCGACTCTGGTTTATTTGTTGGATTGATTTTTTTTTTTTAAATACTGAACTATATTTTCTGTTAAATCTTGACTCTGGGGCATCAGTTCTGGAGTTTTCTCTTTATAGTTGTGTTAACATGAATTCTGATGGCACGAAGAAGCTTGTTCTCGGAATTATATTTAGCTCGTACAAACCCCACTGCACAGTTATGTTGTAAAGAAGGGTTTAGACTTTCTCTTTACGTTGTTAGCGTAGCTTCGGGGAAAGGTAAATGCATAGACCGATGATAAGAAGCTGTCGCCTACTGTATTACTGCTTTTGTTTTTTGAGTTTAACGCGGTGCAGGGTCTAACACGGGCTGATGTGACCTTGTGTGTGTGTGTCACACGGGGTCTGTAGAAGAAACAGATGGTACGCCCAAATTAGACGATCAGAGGAGGATTTAATAAAGGGATGATTTACAGGGTTTGGGAAGGGCACAAGGAACCTGTAAGACTGGTAAGATGTCCAAGGAGATAGAAATAGCAGCCACCACTCAGATGTGACAGCTGAGAAGGAAGTTAAAGAACCCAGAAAGGGAGGATTCTGGGAGCCAGGCTCCTTCCCGGAGGGAAAACCCAGGACAGAGAATAGCGTGAAGAACGGGAAGGTGTGGATCGGGAAGACTGGAGGGGTGTGAGAAGTAAAGATGCTTGCGGAGAGCACCAAGATAGCTCCACAGGTAAAGCGGTTACTGCCAAGCCAGAGTTTGCCCCAACACCCAATTGGAGAGGACCAAGGATACACACACACACACACACACACACACACACACACAGTTTCCCCTGCTTCCAAAGCACTTTCTAGAGTTCTGAATAATAATATGACCCCATTGGTTCCAAGATTAGATGTTACTTCCCTGAAAGCAAGCAAGAGAGGTCAGACAGGAACTGAAGCTGGGGGCGGGGTGCCATTAATGTTCCTTGCTGTGGCTGTGCCCTTTAGCTACCGGCAGAACGGTCATTTCTCAAGCAGAGAAGCCAGAAAAGGGTTTGCCAGCACAACTTTGGAAATGGACTTGTTTTTATGAATGGAGTGGATTACAGTCTTGCATTTATTTATTTCGTGGTGGGTGGGTGTGTGCACTTGTGGAGGTCAGAGGACTGTTAGCTGAAGTTGGTTCTTTTCTTCTACCGCGTGGCTCACCGGGCTTCGGCCCAAGCGCTGCTGTTAGCATCTGAGCTGACTCTGTGAGTCCTGGGCTCCTGTTTTCCGAGCGTGTGAAATCACTCCCCTCAGTGATGAGATCCTCCAGGAAGAGGAGGGGACTGGTCTCCTTTAGTGACATGACTTTGACAAACAAATCAATTCGTTCCATTTGTCTCCCTTTTGAAAACAAGCGATCCTCCAGCATTACATAATCGAATCTTCATGGCTCGCTGGTCTGTTCTGTCCTCCCGAGGAATCGGCAGATGGTGCCAATGCAGAGACCCGCGCGCGCGCCTCGCCAGCCTCCTGAGAGCGGCTCACAGCGTCTGCCTCAGCGGCGGGGTCCCTCGCTGCCCGTTTCCCTGGATCACTTTGCACTTTCCCAATTCCTTAAGCGCCGCTGGCTTCTTGCCTTCAGCGACCATTCCAAGATTAATTGAAAATGCCGAAAGCCGATAAAAAGAGAGCAGAAAGTGAAGTCGAAAGGGCTCTCCCCTCCCCCAAAGCCCTCCTCCGTTTTTTTTTTTTTTTTTAGCTAGAGACTTCTGCATTCAGCTTGGACCCTGCGTAGTCTAGATTGTTAAAGTAGACAGAGTAGAAACGGGGCTGCCTGAACTCAGAGGGTAGGCCGATCTGCCCAGAGCAAGTCACATCCTCGTAGAGAGGATTGTTCCCTAGATAGGGCGGTACCCTTAGGCCAGTGATGTCGCCTCTGCTTAGGAAAAATGATCTCATGGCTCTGTAAGGTGAAGAGCCTCCCAGCTAGGCCCTCAATATTTGGACGTTCTCACAGAGGCACTGAGGTATAGGCCAGCTTTCAGAAGCAAAGGAGCCTGCTTTGTGCGTGTTTACGAAATAGTCCTTGCCCAGAGGTAAACATACTTTGGAGCCTCCGGGTACCTCATCTGATAGATACTTGAGTCTGTTGAGAGGCTCCGGAACTCTAAAGCCTCTCTGTTTTCCCGTGTGGTGCTGTGGGCTTCTTTGTTACCAAATCCACCTTGTTTGCAGCCTGCTCGATGCGGGGCCAGACGCGGCACCAAGAGCCATAACCGTAACCTTCCTTCCTGTTCGCAGACCTCATCGTCAGCTGACTCTGATCATGGGTGGAACCTCCCGGCAATTCAAACGTAGGACTCTCCGGGCCGTGGCAAAAACAGCCGGTCCTTGAAGGTCATCTCTGTACGTCAATGATTCCAGGCCACTCAGGGTCCTGGCTGCGCATACAAAGGAAATGACGTGTCCTGGGGAGAAAACTAGCCATGTCATGTCGGCTGGTCTTTGAATTCTCATCCTCTACTGAATGTAAGCATAGGAGTCCGAGACGGCACCGATGTGTTCTGTGCGCCATTCCTTTCGGGACAATCTCGAACTCCTGATCCTGCTGCCTCTTCCTAATGGATGTTGAGCGTACACGCATGTGCCCTATCACACCAGGTTTTTATAGGCTGGCGCTGAACCCAGGGCTTTGAGCACTCGAGGCTGTCACTCTACCTACCGAGTTACATTTCAATGCCTAGGACTAATTAAAAATGTCTATAACGTCCTTTAAAAGAAAAGAGAACCAGGGTCACTCAGGTAGCTGAGGCTGGCTTTGAACTTGTTATGCAGCCAATGATGACCTTGGACTATCGAGCCTCCTGTTTCCACATCCCAAAAGCTGACATTACAGGTGTGCTCTCCCACCCCCACATTCATTTTGATTTTTTTTTAAAGATTTATTTATTATGTATACAGCATTCCACCTGCATATACACCTGCAGGCCAGAAGAGGGCACCAGACCCCCATCACGGATGGTTGTGAGTCACCAAGTGGTTGCTGGGAATTGAACTCGGGACCTCTGGAAGAGCAGACAGTATTCTCAACCGCTGAGCCATCTCTCTAGACCCATCTTGATTCTTTTTAATTGGTTACTCTCTCACTAACTGAGAGTAAGACATGAACAACCTGTCTGGTTCCCGAGACTCACCTGGTGGAGAGAACAGACAGAGCCTCAAAAGCTGGCCTCTGACCTCTGTATGCCGTGGCACGTGCTCGTGCGTACGGACACACTAAATAAGTAAACATAATGGACTTAAAAATAAGTATTAGGGATGGAGAATGGCTCAGCAGATGAGAGAGCTGGCTGATCTTCCAGAGGACCCAGGTTCAATTCCCATCACCTGCATGGCAGCTTGGAACCATCTATAACTCCAGCCCCAGGACATCTGACACCCTTACACAGGCATACGTATAGGCAGAACAGCAAACGTAATCTATATAAAAAATAAAAATAAGACGGTATCAGACAAGCATCCATGATGTTGATAGGGTCTTTGTGCTAGGAGTTGGGTACCCAGTGGTGACGAGACAGGAAGACAGTAAGTAAAGGGGCCGCTGTGATTGGAGTCGGTCATCTGAACTTGGGTTGCCTCTTGTCTAATGGAGACTGCATCGATATGACGGTGACGTGTGTTGTGTGCGTCGATATGCACTTGGCTGATAGAACACTGAGTGTATGGCATTGTTAAGGCTCAAGAATCTCGCTGAAGAACGAAACCCCAGACTCGAATGGGGTGCCAAAGCAAAGAGCGTTTCTTCAGCTGAATTTCCTGCATGCTGAGGTCTGCCTCCCCATTTGGGGAATGGAGACCTCTGGCGAAATCACAGGTTCCGCTTTTATGGTCTGTTAGGGGAATCCCAGGGAGAGGTGTGTGCGCCTTTACCTTGACTAGTCAGCTCTGTCTCCAGGGGTCTGACTGATTCTACAATTGGTTAGGCTCTGGAGACTTCCGAAGGGGTGGCTTACTCATTCTAGCCACCCATTCTTACTTCAGACCAGATGACAAGATGTCCTCGGATTGGCTGCTCGAGGCGGTGGTTGGCTGACCGCAGGTCCCTGGATCTGGATTCTCGTTTCTGGGAAACAGAAACTTAGGCCTAGTCTCCCAAACAGCCAGTTTTCAGCCTGTCATGGAGTCAGCCTGGCTCTGGCTAACTTAGTTCTCTCAGTATCAGGCTTGAAGAATTAAGAAGCCAGGCATGGTGGTCCGATCTGTAATCCCTGCCCTTGGGGGGCTAAGACCTAAGGGTTGTGAGTTATAGCCCAGCCTGGATAATACAATATCACAAAACGGCTGGTGGAAGGGAAGGCACTGGGGACTGTCATTTCTTCAACCAGTCAGCTTTCCAGACTGAGGGAGAACAGCTGTCCTTAGGGAAAGAGGGATATGCAAAATGGGACAAGAAGGTGGGGGTGTTTCCTGGCAGCTGAAAATCGGTTGAGTGTGCAACGCTGGGAACAGGACCTGGACCCCTTGAGTGCCCAACAGGCTTTTTACCCTGGAGCTACATGCACAGCTTAGATGCACCTTTTTTTTTTTTTTTTTTTTTTTTAAATGAAAAGAGCAGCCAGTGCCAGCAAAATGGCCCATCGCTTGATGCCAACCAAGCCTAATGGCTGAGTTCAGTCCCCAAAGCCTACTCCATTAAAACTCTTAGTAAAGTTGATAGTCACCCTCAGTAAAGGCGTCTCTATAGATGGACTGAGGAAGACAGGCTTATGAGAGTGGGCCGGATGGAACATCCTGGGCCACTCGGATTGCACCAAAGTCACCAGGTTAGAAAGCACATCTGCTCCAGCTGTCTGAACAGAAAATGGGTTTTTCATTCCTTCCCTTGAAGGAAGGACCCTGTGCGCATGACATTCTGGGTCCTTCTAGTGCGTGTCTGTAAGCACAAAGACCGCCATGCTCCCTACGATAAACAAACACGTAAAGATGATGAAAGGAGGGCAGTTAATGATCATTGTGGGACAGAACGTCTCTCTCTTTGGCAAGACTTTTTTTGCTTAAGCATCAAAACAAATAACAGCCTTCCTTTTCCTTCATCCATGTAACAAATGAGTTCTAATGCTGCCATTTTGAAAGCCATGATTTATACCCTCAGGCTGTTCCAGTTGTCCGTTCTTGTCAGTATTGATTATTTTTGTTCAGTCTCTCCTGCTTGTTTTGTGGTTTGTATTAAATTATTTACATGTGGCGATGGGCTTGGTCTTAAATGCGTTTGGTTTTGACCCAAATATGCATTCTTATAGCTCAGACTCTTTTTCATTTTACTTGGAAAATCTTGAAATCCTCTTAAGCAACGAGCACTGATGGCCAAAAGCAGATTTTTGGAAGGAATCCTCTCTTGAGTGCGCAGACCCTCCCCTCCGCCTCCCAGGAGAACATTCTCCTGTGTTCACCAATGACCTCGGAGTCCTGAGAACAGTTTGTAATCCCAGATTTCTGAAACCTAACAGAGAGATTTGTGTGATCTGAAAACAAGGGGGGATTAAGAGCAGAATTAGATTCTGACAACAGAAAGAAGCAAGCAGAGATGAGGTGTCCCGGAGAATTAATCCAGGAGCCACCGTGTAAATGCCGGGCAGCCCTGCAAGACTGCAGCAGCCAGAAGCAGGCTCTGGTTAGCCGCACGTCATCAAACAGTGGTGTTCCAAGGGGGACGTGGGCACATTGGGAATGCGGCCTTCTCCCTGCCCAACTCCTTTGCGAGTTTTCTTGAGTCATAAGACAGACAGATGCAATTCTTCCCGATTGATGCCATGGTCCAGCCCCTCTCCCCTGTCTCAGAGCCCTTTCGAGGTGAGGGGGTTTCTTTCCAGAACATCAGAAGCAGTTTTTCTTTTGCACGCTTCTCACCTGTTGAATCTCACAGTCAAATGGCAGCACAACGTGTCATTACTTAACAATTATAATACAGTAACACCCAAAGGTGTACGCAAGGCCTGGTGGGAAGGCACGTTGAAAGCTGAAGAGGTAGGTATAATCCAAAGGGTTACTTGAAAACGGTTTCTACCTGGTAGGGTACTTCATACTGACTACGTTTTCATTACATCTCCCCACCGGTGAGGCACGCCGTCTTCTCTTTCCACGCCCACAGCTTTCTATCCCTTAATAACATGTCTGCAATTTTCCCCACATCTGAGCTAAATTCTTCATTATATCTACTTTACTTGCCTGTCAGACTTTAAAAAAAAAAAAATCCACAAAGAAGCTAATTGAGGTGTGGCTTATGATTGCATTCCCAGCTCTCAGGAGGCTGAGGCAGGGGGATTGCTACAAGTTGGAGACCAGGCTAGGCTGTAATTCAGGAAATAACAGGCACTCTTCTCCGAGCCTGACAAACTGAATTCAAGGGCCGGGACTTGAGTGGTAGAAAGGAGAATGCCTTTGGCTTGACCTTTGACCTCCACATCCTGGGGTGTGTTCTCTCCCCCTGAATAAATAAGTAAAATGTGGGGGCTGGAGAGATGACTTAGCAGTGAACACTTGTTCTTGCTCAGCAGCGACCCAGATTTGGGTCCCAGCATCCACGCGGTGGCTCACAGCCACCTATAACTCCAAGGGGACCTGATGCCACGCACTTCTGACCCCCACAGACTCCAGCATGTATGTGGTGCACACACACACACACACACACACACACACACATTCGGGCACACACACGAAGTAAGTAGATTTTTTTTAATGTAAGGAACAAATAAAGCAATATCGATGAGGAAATGCATGATATTTATTCCCAGTGCTTGGTGCCCAGAAGAAACACATTAATGCTCTGCTGTGGCTGGTTTTGTGCATCTCAGTGAAAATGTTTCTTTTGCTCTTTGAGAACCAAACGCTTGACATTTGGAAGTGTGAGCTGGCCTTTAATGGTCGAGGCGCCTCTCCAGCCCTTTATTGGCCTTGTGGAATATAAAGTCCCCCCCCCAGGAAGAGTGATCCTATCATTGGAGACAGCACGTTGCTGTCTCTGTTGATTCTGTTTGTCCTCACCAAAGCTCATCCTGTGTTGCTTGTGTGGCAATGAACATGGTCTCCTGCGCTCCACGCAAAAGTCCAGGCCATAGACACAGACTCTGGGTCATACTTGATGCTCAGATGACCCACTTCCTGGGTCCCCAAAACAAGGCTTCCCATGTCTCATTCTTTCCTAACTCATACGCAGAACCTTTGGACCCTCCTCTGGGATTTCTTCCTCCTCCACCCCACCCCTGTACGATGTAACTCCTGACGCCACTTTATCAAGCTTTGGAGAACAGGGTGGGTGTAGGGTGTCTGGTCCCTGAGCTGCGGGGGTCTTTCTGTCTCTGCTGTCCCCCACAGAGACATCAAGGCAGAGCTGCCGATTCAGAATTCCTACATCCTTCTCCCTTTCACCCCGGTGAGCCCTGATGAAGACCAGGAAGCTGCATTTGTTAACTTCCGTTAGTCCTGTGAACCTAGTTGACCTAACTGATCTGTTCCTCCAGTCTTAATAATAAACTCCCCCAAAATGGCTGCTTAAAAGCAAACAAGCAACCAAACCAAACTAATAAAAAAATGTAGTTCTGTTAGCATCATTCCAATCCTCCTACCCACACCCCCACCCCATCCCACCCTACCTCACCCCACCCCCACCCCACCTCACCCTACCTCACCCCCACCCTACCCCACCCCACCCTACCCCCACCCTACCTCACCCTACCCTGCTTCTTCAAGGACTCCCCATCACTTGTGGGGTAAAGTACAATCTCTCCAATGTCATGTTCCAAGCACCTTTCCTGGCCTATGTCACAACTCCATCTATGTCCTCCTCTTCAGTAGCCAGGCACTTTCTCAAGAACACTCATCCATCCTTGTAGACGTCCTGACATCCTCACGTGGACCAACCTTCCCCTGACTTTCTTCAGTCAGTCGATGAAATTCACTTGCCCTTCAAAGAGGCTGGAGAGATGGCTCAGTGGTTAGAGCACCGACTGCTCTTCAGAGGTCCCGAGTTCAATTCCCAGCAACCACATGGTGGCTCACAACCATCTATAGGGGGATCTGATGCCCTCTTCAGGCAGGTGGGTGTATATGGAACAGAGCACTTGTACATTAATTAAGCAAAAACACCTTTTTTTTGAATGTCACTTTTCTCTGCAGCCTTCTCTGGCTCCCTGAAGGTTCTCTTTTTGGGCTTCCACAGAACCTGGCCTGTAATTCCCTAATTGCCTGGTTTCCTTATTTTACAGTTGTCTTCCTCCTCGATTTGATATATATCAAATAAATGTATAGATATACATATATTTCCCCCTGGAGAACAACCGGATCTTACACTTTGTTTGTCTTGCTTTGTGTCGAGGTTTTCTCGTAATTCTCACAACCCAGGCAGGTCTTGAACTGTATGTGGCCAAGGACGATCTTGAACCCCAGGTCCTCCATCGTCAGCCTCCAGAATGCTGGGACTTCAGACACCTCCCACCCTGCCTGGCTGGATTGTACCATTCTTTATCCATCTCATGAATCTCACCCCTTCCTAACACCTCCACCAACTGTCACCCCAGTCCCGGACTTATCACCTCTCACCTGTACTTTGGGACAACACCTGCCTGCTGCCGTATCTCCACACTCACGCCCACGGTGACGATGCTGTCTTGTTATGAACAGTCCTACTACCCAAGGTCTTCAAGTATCTGGCCCCTGCCTTCCCTTCCTCCCACCTTCATATTCACTGCAGCCCTCCTTGTCTGGTGGCTTCTTGAACACACACGCTCTCCTCCAGGTATTTGAATCTCTCTGCTCTGTCAGATCCATCTTTTCCCAGAAGGAGACATAGGTCATTGTATACTTTATATGTAGAGATGTCTCCTCTGATAGTTGTCCACGGCACTGTCTAGTCTTGGGTATAGTGCACGGCAGAGTGGCTGCTCAGCATCTGCTGGGCCCAAGTTCCAACCCTTGCATGGCTTGACGCATAAGCAAGTATTTGCTAGATGAATGGACACATGTTTGGACAGCAGATGCTAGGCACATATTATTTCGTTTGCGTTAATAACTGTGTAAGAGATGCCCAGCTTTTTTGGGTTTCCAAAGCGAGCAGTCGACAGAGGTTTGTCCCAGGAGTGTTTAGGCTTCAGAAAGGTTAGCGAGTGGCAGGCACAGCAGGGATTTACAGTCAGCCCTGGCTGCTTATCGGCTCCTGAGGGATTCCGCTCAATTCTTCATCTCCTGAGGTTTATGTTGCGTGTACATTGTCTTTAATCCTCCAAATGCTGGTTCATTTTCTTGTTCATTTTTGTTCTGTGTAATTGCTTTTCCTGGCCATGCTGGGGTTGGTTGGTTGTTTGGTTGGTTGGTTGGTTGGTATTTGTGTATGTGCTTGCCTGCTTGCTTTGAGACGCGTCTCACTGTGTAGCCCTGACTGGCCTATAACTCTGTAGACTATGATAGCCTCATAGAGATCTGTCTGTCCCTGTCTTCTGAGTGCTGGGATTAAAGTGGTGTGTCACCTTGCCTGTTCCTTTTACTTACTGATTGATTGATTGATTGATTGATTGATTGATTGATTTTTATGACAGGGTCTCGTGTTGCCCAGCCTGGCCTGGAGCTCTTTATTCTAATCCTCCTGTTTGCAACTCCCAAGGGATTACAGACATGTGCCACCACACCCAGGTCCCCTCCAACCCCCCCCCCCACATAAGGGTTAAAATAGTTAAACAGGGTCTTACTCTGAAGCCAAACTTGGCCTCAAATTCTTATCGATCCTGCTTCCTCAGCCTACCACGTGCCGGGATTGCATATGTCACCACATCTAGACCCATCTTTCTTTCTTGCACGCATGTGAGTAGACATACACCATGCAGCAAAGAGGGTCCTCCTCGGAGCCCAAGTAATATTGGGAATCTGCCCATCTATCCTAATGAGGCTAAGCGCTGAGCAGGTTGTAGGGGCGGAGCATGGGCAGTCTAGAACAGCGAGGTCCTGACCTCCAAATCTTAGCTCCCCTACTACTAAGCACCTTCGTACAAGGGCCTCAGGGGGTGCAGACCGGAGAGAAGCTGCTAACCACATGTATGCCCGTCCCAGCTCCCGGTCAGGTCTTTCGCGTGCACCATGTCTTCTGATGTCACCTCGAAATTAGTTTGGAAGAACCATTTGCATTTCACAGAAAGGGGAAAACTGGCTCGGGAGGCTGATGACACTTGCCCGAGCTACCCAGACGGCAAGCTGCGGAGCTGGGGTTTGAGATCGAAGCCAGCCCAGTGTGACTTCCTGGCTGCCTACCAAGGGCAGGAGTCTCTCAACAGCTAGAAGGGCAAGAGGTAACGGTTGGATGGAGAAACAAGCATAGCAAATGGGTCTTACCTGGAACTTGACCACCACCAGGCACTTCCGGGACAGGTAGCTGCAGCCAGATGCCACCTGGCTCCTCTTCTGTTGTGGCAACTGTAAATTCTGTGGCTGACTCGCCGGGACAATCCTAGTCCCAGCTACACGCTGTGGAAGGCGGATGAGTGATACATAAAAACACTCCTAGCTTTATCCTTCCAGGTCATCTGGCTCCTGCGTTTGTCTGGGTGGTGTCACGGAGTGCCTGCATCCTGGCCAAGTCTCTAGCGTCCTGCACCCCTTTGGTCCTATTGCCAAAGTTGTTCTCTCTGGAAAGTGCACCCTTGCTTGACTTTGGGAGCGACCGGCCGATCCCGGACACTGAGGGAATCCTCCGCGCGTGATAAGGGGCTCCGCCAGTCTCCTTGGGGGAGGTTAGCCAGCCCCTTCCCCAGTGCTCACGTTCAGTGCCGCAGCGCCCCCTTGGCCACCAGAGGCGCCCGGAAGCGGGACTCCCCGAGCGCGGGGCGGGGCGAGGGGCGGGGCGCGGCGGCACCTGGGCCGCGGGAGAGCCGGGGGTGGGCTCTCGGGGGACAGCAGGCTGCCCCCCCAGATCCGCAGCGCCGGCCGCCGGGAGCTCGAGGCTCCGGGCGCAGAGGCTGCGCTGTCACATGGGCGGCGGCGACGGGGCCGCATTTAAGCGGCCAGGGGACGGCGCCCGCCTGCAGCGCGTCCTCGGGCTCGGCTCCCGCCGGGCGCCCCGCTCGCTGCCCTCTGGGGGCCCCGCGCCACCCCCGCCGGGCCATGCGAGCGCGGGCCCCGCCGCGATGAGCTCGCACATCGCCAAGAGCGAGTCCAAGACGTCGCTGCTCAAGGCGGCGGCGGCGAGCGGGGGCAGCCGGGCTCCCCGCCACAGCTCTGCGCGGGACCCCGGGCTGCGTGGCCGCCGGCTGCCCGATCCCTGCCCCAGCTCGCCTCCACCGTGCGGGGACCCCAGCTCGCGGAGGCCCCTGTGCCGGCCCGTACCGCGGGACGAGGGCGCGCGCGGGAGCCGGCGTGGGCTGCCCCAGGCACACTGCAGGCCCCGGGAGACGCTACCGCCGGCCCGCGGGCGCGATGGGGAGGAACGGGGACTGGCCCCGGCTCTTGGTCTACGGGGCTCCCTGCGATCGCGGGGTCGCGGGGACCCGGCTCCCGCTGGCACCCCCGAGGCGGACCCGTTCCTCCACCGGCTGCGCCCCATGCTCAGCTCCGCCTTCGGCCAGGTAAGGGCCGCGCCCCTCGCCCGCGCTCGGGGCACCGGCGCTCGGGACCCTACGGCGGCGGCGCGTCCCCGGCCCTTCTTGCTCTGCCCAGTCGGGGCGCACCTCGGCTCATCCAGTCCTCCCGCGGCCCTGGCGCTCCGCCACCCCCGTGTCTGATTCAGCACCCTGTGCGCTGTCCACACTCCGGGCCTCTTCCTGGGCGCAGCTCAGCCGAGCCTGCCTCGCACCTGCCGGAGGGACCTCCGCAATCCTCCGGGAGATTTTCCGGGGTCGTGAGCTGCGCTTGGAGCAGGCGGCGCCAACCCGCTCCTCTGGCCTCTGGCGACCCGAAAGAGCGAAGGGCTTGGAGTCTGAGCGGCAAAGGGGAGGGCCTGGGAGCACACCGAGTTGCTTGCCGATGATTTATACTAGCCGTGACTTAGAGTGTCCACAGAGGACTGGGGAAAGTTAGGGGACTGGAAAAATGGGGAGGGAAAGAGATGTCTGGGCAGGCATGAAGGGTCTGTCCAGACCTACGGCTCCATCTGGAACTTGAGAGTGTTTTAAGGAAGATGGTATTCCAGGGATGCCATCTGGATGGCAGTTAGACAATTGTGGGATAAGACCCAGAAAATCCAAGCCTGAGTTGGTGTGCCTTCTAGGGTCAGGAAGGCCACTAAGAGGTCACTGGTGACTCGGTTTTGTTCCTTGCACGCCTTCCCCACCTTCCTGGCAAGGATTCCAGTCAACCAGGAATGTATCAACAGCTCAAGGCTACAGTGTAGGATTGTGTCGCAGGGGAGACGGGAACCGGTGAACTTCTGAGCACAGCCAAGATTTTCTCTAGTTCTGAGTCTGTAGTTGAATCGAACGCACGGAGTCGGTGAGTTCGCAATCAGAAGGTTGGCGTGGTTTTAGATGCAGGGGTCTAAGCGTTTCCGTGGTTGGATCTAGCTCCCGACTGGCTGTGCGGGATCAGGAGGCCGCGTGTGTTTTTGGCTTCTGAACTGCTCGCTTCCTTTTCAAAATACTACTCTGCAGTGGCTAATGCAGGTGGGGCTCTGTCATGAAAGGAGCTGCACGGGACTGCTGAGATGGTGTGATGGGGCCAGCGGCACCTGGCTTTGTTCCTCCTGGGAGCCCTGTTAGCCACGCTCAGGAGTAGAGGTTTGGATGCAGAGCCCTGCAAGAGAGAAAGAGAGAGAGAGCCTGGCTACGTGCCAAGGGAGATGTTCACTGCAGTGGTTTGTGTGTTCCAAGGAGCGGAAGCATGTTAGGAGTGATCTGTGGGTCTGGACTGGGTTGTCACCCAAACGCTGTGTTGTGGGTGGGGAATTGAGATTCACTCTGTTACCAAGCATTTTTTGAACACCTACTTTCTCCTGGGCATTGGTGGTAGTCTAGGAAGGGAGCGGTGGGATAGTCAAGATTTGGGCTGTTTTGGAAGGTGCCCAGTCACAGGCTGACTATTCAGTTTGCCAGTAATCTGGGGGTAAGGACCGTTGCTTGCTACACTTGCAGCATTTGCCTGCAGAGGCCCTAGTCTGAGATCAGAGCTTTTCAACAGCCTGCTCCTCACCTCTTCCAACTGCTCAGCCATTAAGTGGAGACTATTCTCCAGCTCCACGATCTGAAATGTCACAGGGTCACTTGAGGAGCTGGAAGGTTCCATGAAATATTTACTACCTCCCTCTGGAACCTCTTGCCTCTCAGAGCTGCAGACTTTCTCCTCCTCCCCCAACCCCCCAGCACATTCAGTTTGAGTTTCCTGGTGACTCCTCTGAGGGATCAGTGTGATCAGGACAACTAACCCAGCTTGGGGGTGGGGGCGGGGGTCAGATCCTTCAGTCTCTTTTGCCTAGGAGGAAGTAGTCTTTCCTTGCTCTCTCCTGCACTGAACATTCTGACCTTAGAGACAGGGTGGAGACTTAGAGAAGGCAAAGTGGGGTCCTGAACACAGAAAGTTCTAGGTGGATCCACTGAGGACAAAGGGTCTTTTGCTCACACGCCACTAACTTATTTATCTCTCTCTCTTTTTTTTTTTTTAAGCCTTAGGTGAATTGCTGTATCTCATCAGGGCTTCTATTTATTTGAAAAAAAGAAAGAGATCAATTCTAGTGTCTCAAGGAGAATTGGGGAATTTAGATGCTTGTGCAGGCCTAGGTATAAAGCTTGCTCTGCTCTGTGCCACTAAGCCAGGGCTGCATCTATGTTGGTGTTGCTGATGCTAATTAACTATAAGGCTGCTTGTGGTAGCAGCAGAGAGAGAGAGCCATGATTGGGCACACTAGAGGTATCCAGATAGACTCTCCACACCTGGGAAAACGGGAAGTAAGATCCCCCCAGTGACAACCTGAAGCTTTTCTGCTGCCTGTCGGGAGACACTGTGGCTTCAAGGCTGAGGTGTTGGGATGGTACAAGATCCCTAGTTTCCAACTCAGTCACTCTGTATCTCTGTGACCTTGTCGTCATTCTCTCAGCGGCAGTGGCTTCCTCATCCAGAAATGAGACTGAGGAAAAGCTGCCTAGCAGGGTTGTGAGTGAAGAGGGTCAGAGGAGATGAAGGATCTCAGAGGCCCAGTTCACAGCGAGCACAGACTAAGGAGCAGCCTGCGATCATGTGACAGTGTTCATTAACAGCCATTAAAAGAACCTTCTGAGTTAGCTGTGTAAGGGATGCTGTCTCTGTGCCGGGCAGGGACGGCTTTTAAAAAAATGGGCTCAGAGCTCAATGTCAGTAAACTGTCCCTAGTTCTACCAGGTAAGGACCGATCACCCACATCCCCAGGCAGACTGTGGGGTGTGAGACACAGCCTTGAGTAAGCACATTGTGGGGACTTGGGCCTTGGAAGACTGAGGTACGGACACACCCATTCTTGCTCCAGAGCTTGAGAGAAGACTAAAAGCAAATAACACCCCCAGCTCTGGTTCCACCCCAGGGAAACATCTCTCTTGATGTGGAGGGACCAGTCCTGTCCACACAACAGGCAAAAGCATCACAGCGTTTGTGAGTGACTCGTGGGTTTCCCTGTCCCTGATGAGGACTTGGGCTGGGGCCGTGATGGTTTAGGTCCAGTGGGTTCAACTGCATCAGCCCGCATCTTGAAGACGAGGACTGTGAATATCTGTTGCCTTTCCTTTGGGGCCTGGGATGAGGGAAAAGAAGGTCAGCCTGTGGTTTGCATCAGTCGTGATGCTAGGAATGGCTGAGTCAGTGGATGAGCACGCTCTGGGAGGTCTGGATGCCTGCGTTTGGCTCCAGCTGTTTCCGGTCATCGGCCGAGGTACTCAAAACCTCAGTTCAGAATCCACAACGAAATTACCAGAGTCTGTCCTCGGAGGGTTTGTGTCATCATCTCCCGTTTTTGAAACGAGAACACAGGCTCCAGAGAGGGCAGTGCCTGCCAGAGGTCACACAGTAAATAAACGGTAGCACCTGTCACCTGAGTGGCACTGAGCTGGCCAGGAAGGGAAGTCATCAGAAGCGTCACGGGGCATCCCTCATGCTGTACCCCAGCTCTCTCCCTGAGTGTCCTGACACTGGGTTATCACCATGTTCATATGCTGCTGCTAGATCTATTGGTCAAGGCCTGAGTCCAGCCCCCTCCTAATCAGGGATAGCCAGCAATGGGCTCAGCCTTCTCACTCTCTGATCCTATTATCCCACTCAGAATCCAAAGCGTGGCTCCAGAGGCCCAGGGAAGCTCAGAGTATAAGAAAGGTGTATGCCACAAAGTGCTCTTCACTTCTTAGAGGAAACGCCCAACCTTCAGCCTTGCTCCATTTTTAAGGGAAGGTCAAACCTTCTGCCCACTGCCCAGTTTAGTTTAAGGAGGCTCTAAAACCCCATATCTGGTCCTTCTGGACCTTAAAACCTAAATAGTGTCAACCCCACTCTTACCCCAAAGCAGAATGGACTCTGAATTTTCCTACAGTTTATTTATTTAAAATGTCTGTCTGCCAAGTGTGGTGGTTCACACCTTGAATCCCATCCCTTGGGAGGCAGAAGCATGCGTACCTGTGTGTGCACGTGTGTATGTGTGCAAAGGTGTGTGCATGTATTGCAAGTGTGTGTGTGGGTGTGTGTAGAGTGTAGGTCAGAAGACAGCTTTCAGGAGTTGATTCTCTCCTTGTACCACGTGGGTCCCAGGACTCCAGCTCAGGTTGTGAAGCTCAGCAGGAAGCACGTTGACCCACTGCACAATCTTGCGGCCTGGCAGGATGGGCTTTCTTTAAGCATTTGGTTGGTTTTGTCTGTCTTCTGTCTCTAGTTTCCAAGGACAGAGCCATACAAAGCCAAGGTCGACAAGCACCTGTTATATCTGAGTCTGGCCTGCAGGGGGCAGGAGTCACCAGGGCTGAATAACTGCATGAGTGGATGCTGCATCTAGCCCTTTAAGACCAGTGCTAAGCAGAGGAAGGGGGACAGGTTTTAGGCGCCAGACACTGGGCAGGGCCTTTGGTGAGTATTGTTTCACTAACCACCCATTAAAGTCCAAAGGAGGTGCTCTAGTATCTAAGAGACAAGCTCCAGAGGTTCCAAAGTGAATCAGACCCATTGCAATCGGTCTGACTCTGCGTCTTATCCTCGGTGCGTCTTTTATCTTTTTTTTTAAAAAGACTTATTTATTTTTTTATTTTATGTGTATGAATGTTTTTTTTTCCTGCATGTATATGTACCACATGTGTGCCTGGTGCCTTCAGAGTTCAGAAGAGGTACATTAGCTCCTCTGGAACTGGAGTTACAGAAGGTTGTGAGCTGCCCTGTGGGAGCTGGGAACCAAACCCCGGTCCTCTGCAAGACCAGCAAGCGCACAGCACAGAAGCACTTCCCCAGCCACTCTCAGTGGGTCTTAATGCCAGAGGCAGGTTAGCGCTCCCTAGAGAGTAGAAAGCCGCCCACACCCACTGCACCAGGGATTTCAGGACAGGTTCCAGCCGTTCCTGTGTTTCTCTTCCTTAGCGTGTATCTGAAACAGAGTAAAATAATCCTGCTCCTCACTTTCTCTTGCCCACCTGTGAGGATGTAAACTCCCGTTGCTGTTGTTCCGCTTCACTGTTCCCGGAGCCAAGCACAGCACCCGGCACATAAACGCCGGGCAAACGATACTTCCTCCTTCCACTTGAATAATTACTTATCAGCGCCGATTATGTACCGCAGGCTTTCCTGTATGCGCCGTATTAGCCAGTCAGGGAAAGTCCCATTTTCTAACGGAGGAAACTGAAGCTCAGGGGTGGAAGGCGATCACAGGCAGCACCGGGGCTCAACCTGAGACCCCAGATCCTTCCCCATTCATCAGAGGTCACTGACCCTGACCCCTGGACCAGCCGAGTGCTTCCTCCTCGCTGCTTTGCATTTCCGTTAGCTGTCCGCCCCCCTCCAGCTTTCTGGCATCTTTACCCTCTTTCCGGCCCTTTAGTTGTTTCCACCCATGCTCCTCCTTTTGTGCTCAGGGAGTGGCCCCTCCCTTTTCCCCTCCTCCAGGAGTATGGCCCAAACAAGGCATCAAGAGACTGCCTTGGCTAAACCATTCCCTGGTCACCACAGCCATAGTGAACCAGCCAGCGACCTCCTTTTTAGCCTTGTAGGAAGAAGCCTGTGCCACCCACTGGGCAAGGCACCCAGCCACCTTCCCTAATGGGATTTCTGACCAGACACCCTAATGGACAAAGTCCCTGGGAGAGGAAGCAGTCTGGACTGGTGTCTGCGATTGCATCAGGGGCCAGGGAGTGGGTCAACCTCCTGGGCTGTCTCTGGCGCCCCCTGCTGGGGGGGAAGCCGGCTGCACGGAAACAGGAATGCTTCTCTGAGTACCCGCCTACCATTGCAGCGCTCAAACCCGGACATCTGAGGCATGAGAAGAATTCTCTCGCCAAAGCTAGAATTTGGATGGACAAGGACCATCCAGTCGTCTGTACAGTTCCAACTGTGGGACTTCGAGGACCATTTTAGAAAGGCAGCCTCCCTGTTCTGCACTCCAACGAAGCCAGTGAAAGACCCTCGGTCAGGATTGGGCCGAGGATGGGAAGGTCCAGAGACCTTGGCCACGTCCTCTGTGCCAGCACCGCCTTCATTCTGCTCCCCTCAAGGCCATCGCTTGGCTTCCCAAGGGTCAGGGAGCCTTTACAGAGCAGAGGGAGCATAAGGAAGAAGCAGACGACAGCTGTGGGCTCAGCTGGGCTGCCAGCCCCGGAGCCTCATTCGATGTCAAGGATGAGGCAAGTGTGAAAAATGGAGCGTAACAGAGACGTCACAAGATCTCCCAGGCCCTCAACTGAGAACCACCTTGCTGTTCATTCAGCTGGAATTGCCAGTGGCTGATGAGGCATGCTTGTCCGGCTTAGTGCTCTTCAGACGAGGCATACATCTCCCTGGGGTCCTGTGTGTGCATGCATGTGTGTGGTTAGTGTGGTGTGTGTATGCACCCGCGCGCCTGCGCAAGGCAAGCTTTGCAAGCTGTGAGGCACCCTGGTTTTGGGGGCCCAAACTAGCCAGCTTTCCCCTTCTGGATCTGCTGGCCTAATTCCCAGCCGCAGCTGCCACCTTGGGTCCCCCTCCCCAAGGCCATCTCCCTGCATATTTGGCAGCATTGGGAAGGAGGGGCTTGAGGGAAGGGGAGAGAATGGGCTCAGCTCTAATGCTCTAATCTGATGTTGATGATCCCGAAAGGCTTCCCAGCACCAATGCCCTCTGTGATCTACTCTCCAGGGGATTTTTTTTTTTCCGGTGCCATGCACTTTTCCCTTCTGCCTTTGGCTCCTTAAGAAACTAACCAGAAAGTTAAACCTAGACACACAAACGCACATACAAACCGCCAGGAAGAAAAAAAAAAATCAACGGGAGCAGGCAGGCAGAGGAGCACGCGCGCTCCAGCTTAGCTCTGCCCTGGAGAGACAGCAGCACAGGCAGAGTCGCTGGGGTTGGCAGTGACCCAGACTGAGATCTTCTGGCCCCCCAGGAGCCTCCTTCATGGACCCAGAGACCACCAAAGGGGCTGTGTCAGTGTAGGATGGGCAACTGTGTCAAGTCGCCACTAAGAAACCTCTCAAGAAAGGTATGTTTTTGGACCCTCCAAGTCTTGGTACTGGGGTTGGGGGCATCTTGCTGCCTACCCCAGAGGGGATGAAGTGGGTGGGCATCTGACGCTCTCTACCCTTCCCAGGGTGTCTCTCCAAAACCGTGTTCCTCTTCCGACTTCAAGACACCTTTCATTGGCAGATTCTTATGTTCTAGACAGGCTCTGAGCTAAAGTTAGGGCTTAAAGCTGCTTGGGGTTGGGGGCGGGAGGTCATGGGGTCCCGGAAAGCCATATTTGGGATTCACGAAAGAGGCAAGAGAGAGATCATGTGACTTTGGGGCTTCAGGGTTGTAACATGGAAAGGATGGGTTCTTAGGATGTCGGTGTGCATAGCTACCCTAGAGTCTAGAGAATCGGAGAGCCTTCAGGGGCAGGCCACAGGGTTCGGAGGGTCTCCCTGGTACCCACTAAGACAGTGCTTCTCAACCTTCCTAATGCTTCAGCCCTTTAACACAGTTCCTCATGTGGTGCTGACCTCCCAACCATAACATCATTTTTGTTGCTACTCCTGAACTGTGATGTTGCCACTGTTATGAACTGTAATGTAAGTATTCATGGAGACAGAACTTTGCCCAAGGGGTCGTCACCTGCAGGTTGAGAATCACTGGCCGAAGCCTTCAAAACTATGGGTTTTGAAGGAACCATATTAACCAAGGAAATTTTCCCTCTTGAGTCTACCCACAGTTAACTCTTGAGTCAGGCGTGGGAGTCAGGACCACGCTGTCTTAGAAGCCAGGATGGCTTCTTTTGAGAAACACGGTGCCCAAGAGATATGTAGGTCAGGATTGTACGTGTCACTTTCCAGGGTGGATTTACTTGCACGCCAGGGCTTCTTTCGAAAGAATTCCTTTGAGAAAGCGAGCGTTCTCTCCCTCGGGCATCTTTAGGAGGGTCTGGGTTGTGTATGCAGTGTGTTCGTTCGGCCTGGGCTCTGTATATGTTGTCGGATGGTTGTAGTCAGGTCATAAACTGATAAAGATTTCAGGCTCCAGTGTTTTCCATTTCCAAATATGAAATATGATTGCCAATTGAGGGGGCGGGGCTTTGGGGGTCAGGTGACTCCGCGAAGGTCTTGGATTGGCTGATGGAGCCTTCACTCAGGTCCCGCCTCATCTTCCCCCGTTAGGTTTCTGACCTCTCAATTTAGGACACTTGGGGCTTTTTAGCCTGTCGCCTTCCTCGTTTGGCTAAGCTGCTCACATCAAATTCCATTTAATCTTCAGCCATTCCTTGGGCAGCTCAGAGGGCTGAAGTTTCCACTGTGCCTCGGAGTCTGCCATTCTCTTAGGGGAGGCTTCTGCCTGGGAGGTAATTTGGGGAGCCAAAAGCTGATCTGAATTAGAGAACCACCGGCAAATGCCAACGCAGAGGGATATGGTTCTTAAGAGCAAGTTCTATTCTCTGCCTCCTCCCATTTCCCCTTCCACCGCAGAGCACTGAAGTCAGACCACACGGGGCTCCTCTTTCTGGCCATGTGATCTTGGACAAATTCCTTAACTTTCTGAGATTTAATTCCCTCGAGCGTCGCGACGTGTGTATCTGTGAGAATCAAACTCAGACCTTTACACACTGCCGAGGCCTGGTAGGTAGCTCTTGATTATTTGTTTTGTTTATTAGAAACAAGGGCTTTATTCTGAGACTTTGGCCTCTGCATCCTGAGTGTTCGGATTATGTGTATGAGCCAGTACACCTGTCTCATAATACTTAAGCTTTTTCTTTCTATTCTCTCTGGTTTGGTTTTTGTTTGTTTTGTTTTGTGACAAGATTTTACCGTACAGCTGTAACTGGCTGGAATTCACTATGTAGACCAGACTGGCCTCAAACTCATAAATTTCCTGCCTCTGCCTCCAAAGCATTAAGATCAGAGGCGTGTGCACGCCCAGCGCCTGATATTTAACTCTCAAAATGATTGTGCACCGTGCACAGTGCAAGATATATAGCACTAGACACGTGTTAGGATTCTCGTTATCATCGGAGGAACAGGACTTGGCTGGAGAGATGGCTCAGTGGTTAGAGCACTGACTGCTCTTCCAGGGGTCCTGAATTCAAATCCCAGCAACCACATGGTGGCTCACAACCATCTGTAATGGGATCTGATGCCCTCTTCTGGTGTGTCTGAAGACAGCTACAGTACACACATACACACACACACACACACACACTTTTTTTTTTTTTTTTAAGAATAGAAAGAAAAACAGAACAGATCAGTGGTCATTATCGCTGTTTTTGAGATGAGGCTTCTGTTTATAGCTCAGGCAGGTCCGGAACTCAAGATCCTACTACCTTATTGGCTGCATATTAAAAAAAAAATAGTGTAGTTGTGAGCCACCACACCCAGGTGGACTTTATTACCAGAGCCTCACACATGCTGAGCCTGTTCCTCCACTACCACTGAGCCACAGGGCAGCTGGCGAGGCTCTGAGTCCCTGAGAGAACCGATCAGGACTCTTAGGAATCATTCCTTCCTTCCTTCATTCCTTCCTTTCTTTGATTATTTACAACATATCATACATCTGCCCATCTCACTCTCTCTTTTCTTCTGAATACTTCCCCTGGCTAGTTTGCAGAGAAGGGAGCTGGGCCCAGAGATAAGGGTTTCTGAGGTCCTTCTGTCGCTAGCAAGCAGAGCTCAGGATTGAGAGCCTGCACTGTGTAAACTTGGGACTGGGATTCTGTGCATGCTTTTTTTCTTCTTTCTTTCTCCCAGTGCCAGAAATGTTATTTATAAATTCCAAAATCTGACCTTCGAGATTGCCCAGTTCAACTGCCTGCTCTGTAGAGCAACTTGCCCCCTCCCATCTCATTGAGCACACACCCTTCACATTCTCCCTGAGCGTGCGCAATCGGGGAGTTTTGACCCGCCTGCCCTTGGGCAGCTTGTACTGTTAGAGAGCCAGAGGTCACAGCATTCTCTAATACTCTGGCCTCTCCTGGATCCAGGCTAGGCACTCCTGGCCCCTGGCCCGGCTCCTTGGGTGGAAGCTGGGAAAGAAGAACCCGATGATAGGTAGCCTACTTCCGGCTGTCAGGTGCAATCTTTGCTGGCTGGGGGAAAGTGGCTGCCTTCTGGGGCACCGTGGTGCCAGGAAGAGTTATACTCAAGAGATGCAGTGGAAATTCCCAGCCACCACTGGCTTATCCTTTGTGGGTGCAAATTCCTCTCCATCCTTTTCATTTCTTTGCTGATTGGCAGATGTTCCCCCACTTCCCCTGGAGCCAGAAGTAAATGCCTTCTGGCTCCCAACATCTCTTAACTTGCTCCACCAACATCATTGTCTGCCTCATTGCGGTAACTACGGCAACTTCATTTATTTGGCTCTTACTGCGTTCTGAACGCTCTGCAAAGCGCTCTATAGGCCGTACGTAGCTCACTTGTTGGCTCACTAGAGCCTTGTGGATTACAGATACCTCCAAGAATGTGGAGGATGCTGGACGGGGAGATGCAAGGAATCCACAAGGTCACAAAGCCAGAGCTTTTCCCAGGACGATGTCCAGAGCCAGCACACTAAAATACTTAGGATTCTGTGCCACCAGCCTCTTCCTCCTCCTCCTCCTCCTCCTCCTCCTCCTTCTCCTCCTCCTTCTCCTCCTCCTCCTCCTCCTCCTCCTTCTCCTCCCCAGTCTGTGCTTCCCCTGAGCCAACATGTGTGAGATTGGGCCAGAAATGGAAAGTCTGCTTTCCACAAGCATCTCTGATAAGATTACTTCCTGGAGCTAGCCCTCCATCCAGCCCCGGGCTTCTTGAGGACCCCTTCCTAGAGGAAAGGGATTTCTGGTCTTTGCCATTTCCAGCATAGGTTCAGAGGCGTGAGTACATGGAGTAGAGATTCAAGCTAGAATGAGCCTCAATCTGTGGATGCCCTTCGAGTTCAGAGATTCCTTACAAATGACCCCTGAGCCTTGGTCTGGGCCACTGTATCTCCTTCTCGAGGTCCGGAAGGGGCTTAGGGTGTTAAGAGGCTGGAGGTGAGTCTCCATCAAAAGCCCCTACCAACTCCCAGAAGGCTTGGGGAGAAGCTTGAGAGAAGAAGACGAGGGAAGTTTCAACAGAACAGGCTGCCCCCACCCCATACCTGTGTGTGTGCTTAGCTAGAGGCAGCTAGTTAGAAGAGGGCTCGTTGGGATGGTGAGCATCTAATTCTGTGTGTCTCAGACAGACAGCTCTCTTGGGAGTCCAGCTAACCCGCTGTCCCTGGGAAAGTTCTGCTACAAGCTCCCACACTGAAGAGAGGCTGTCCTTTGCAGGGCACAGTGCTGGACCTGGAGAGGCACTGGGAATTCTGGGAGGCCCGGATCCAGCCACATGTTGTGTCTGGACACCGCTGCTATCCTAAGGGGAAGGTCTGTGGGGCAGTGCTGACTTTTTAATAACTGTGTGGGAATCTTCAGGCTGCCTGGGGCCTGAGAGCACAGCTATATTTGGTCAGATGGCAAGGCCCCTGCCTCAGCCTCTGGAGCTCAAGGAGGCCAGCCTGGGCATGGAGCCAGGGAAAGAGGGCGGGTAGGAAAGGAGCGTTGCTGGGAGGCTGCCCAGTTAGCCCGTCACGAACAGGTGGAGCCTGGGCACAGGTGGGTCTTGTCTGAGCCACTGATGTTTTGTGAACCAGATTGGGCACCTGAGGGCTAGAGTGCGCTGAATAGAACTGCCCATTAGAGTGAGCACACAGCATCCATTTTGCCCCCCACTCCCACCCCCCACCTGCCTTCTTTGTCAGCAGTGGCATGGGTTTGTGACCTCCAGTCACAAACAGACTTGCACGAGCTGTCTGTTCTGTGTCACACCAGCTCTGTATCGCTCTACTGGTGGGGGTGGGAGAGCGGGGCCTCGCCACCCTTTTCATTGATTTACTAGGGCAGGGCCTGAGTCTACCAGAAGTCTGGGAGACAGGATTTAGGTTCCGGGGTTGAGTTGGGACACTGGAAACATTTAGGGACAGGACATGGTTCTGTGTGACACTCCTGAGTTAGGGTAGATACCTCTCCCTCGGCTTCACTCTGAACGTCATGCACGCAAGTGTGTGATGTGATGCTCTGTGTATACGTGTTGTGTTTGTGCATGTGAGTGTGTGTGTGTGTGTATGTGAGTGTGTGTGTATGAGTGTGTGTGTGTTCTCCAGAACAGCCTGCTTCAAGCATCACATCTAACTCTCCATGGGACATTTCAGCCAAGGATTGGAGTCTCCATCAGTCGGATTAATTACATATTCACCCTTGTACACGGTAAAGCAATCAGGACTTCATCTTGTGACTCTCGAGGATCTTCTAGAAGCAACAGCCAGGCCGGGGCTGGGAGGGCCCAGGTGAACATGGAGGTGACACCTCCCCTCTCTTTTTATTTGCTTGGTTCTGGCTGAAGATGCGCCAGGAGGAGAAGACCAGCTACATGGCGGTGCAGACAAGCGAGGATGGGCTGGCAGATGGCGGTGAGCTCCCTGGACCACTCATGGTGTTGGCCCAGAACTGTGCCGTCATGCATAACCTGCTGGGTCCTGCCTGCATTTTTCTCCGAAAGGGTTTCGCTGAGAACAGACAACCTGTACGTAAGTTGACCCGGTGCAGCCAGCTCAACCTGGCTTCACATGGCATGAGGAGGTTCAGGGAAGAAAAGGGGGTTTTGTAACATAGCAACCCCAATTGACAAACCCCCAACTTGTGAATCTGATTCGTGAAGTTTCCCACTCATGGTTCCAAAGTGAGTCTGTATCTACCAGCAAGAAATGATTAAGGCAGGGGGCTGGAGAGATGGCTTAACGGTTAACAGCACTGGCTATTCTTGTAAAGGACCCGGGTTTGCCTCTCAGCACACACTTGGTGGCTAACAAGCATCTGTGACCCCAGTTCCTGGGGGATCTGATGCCCTCATTTGACTTCCGTGGGCACCAGACATGCATGTCACGCACACATATTCATGCAGACAAAACGCTCATACACATGTAACATAAAATACATCTCTCTCTCTCTTTTTAATACATCTCTTTTTTTAAAAAAGCTTTAAAGATGAAATAATAAGAGTAGAGGCTGGAGAGAGAGTATTTGATTGAGGATCGGCACTGGGTTCCCACACCCACTAAAATGCAATGGCATTGACGTAATGGCAGTGAGGAGGAAGAGTTAGAGACAGGGAGATCCTCAGGCTCACTGGCCGGCCCAGAACCAGTGAACTTCAGGCCCCAGGGAGAGAGGCCTCATCTTAAAACATAAGGTGGAGGGGGCAAGGGTGGCCAGGTGGTTTGGTGGTTGCTCTTTTAGGGGACCTGGGTTCAGTTCCCAATACCCATATCAGATAGCTCACACATGACTCTCACTCCAGTACCATGGAGATCTACTGCCACCTTCTACCCCCACCCCCCAGGGATCTTCACTCATGTGCTTGTACACGCACAACCTACAAGTTAAAAAAGAATTTAAGGGCTGGAGGGATGGCTCAGTGGTTAGAGCACTGACTGCTCTTCCAGAGGTCCTGAGTTCAGTTCCCAGCAACCACACCACTCGATGGCTCACAACCATCTGTAACAGGATCCGATGCCTTCTTCTGGTGTGTCTGAAGACAGCTACAGTGTACTCACATACATAAAATAAAAAAATAAATCTTTGAAAAATAATAATAATAAAAAGTTGGAAGGCTCCTAAGGAAAGCATTTAAGGTTGACCCCCACCCTCCACACACACACACACACACACACACACACACACACACACACACACACACGCTCCTACAAATGCAATCACACACTCCTGTGCACACACACCTGCATGTATGTAGATGAACAAGTATATGAGACTCCTTGAGAACCTTACAGTGTGCTGAGGAAACCAGCGCTATGTTAAGTGTCTTGGTTCATTGCCTCCCAGAAGGTCCAATTCCCAGAGGCAGGGGCTTCTGTTCTCCTCGCCTGCACAGTGAGGAGACTAAGTCCCATACAGTAACGCAGTTGAGGTCACACCAGCAAGTGTCAGAACAGGATTCCAAACTCAGACAGCCTAATTCTGTGTCCTGAGCAGCAATGCCATGGGCTCAGATGCTCTCCTGGTCTCCTGCGCTGTGGTACCCAGTGTAGCAGCACCTATTCAGAGCTAGTTACCCTAGTTACCCTCTAGGGATGTGGTTAATGAATGGAATTTTTTATTTCATTTGATTTTAATAAAAAGCTCTGTTTTGGCTGAGGGTTGAACTTGGGGGTCTTGAATATGCTAAGCATGGACTCTATCCTGAACTATATACCTAGCCCTCCAATTCAAATATTAGTAGCCATGGGTGGTTAGTGGCTGCACAGAACAGCCTCCTACAGGGATCTTGAGTTGTCCCCGGGAAGCAGGTCATGAGGCTGTTATGGATACAAATATTTGTAGATCACATTGGTTTAATTTCACATGCTAAATACATGTTTTGGGGAATGCACACGAACTCCTTATGAGGCACATGCTAGCACTCACCCATGTTTCAGCTGAGGAGGCTAGCTTCAGAAGCAGGAGTGACCCTCAGCTAGGAGGCAGCTTAAACCTGGGTCTGTCTGACTCTAGGTTCTGAGGGCTTCTCCTAACCGCACAAACTGGGAAGAAAACACGCGTGTTCCCAAGGCTGCCTGCTCTCCCCCAACCCCAGGAGTGTTACATATGCCAGTGTATTACCCTAACTACTCCAGAACACAACACATGTTCCCCACTGCCCTGCATGGGGCTTGGGGTCAGGGATGAGCCTGGGTACAGCCCCCAGGGCTGCTGTTGTAGGTTCACTGTGAGGTAGTACCTTGCTTTGCCTCTCCACACCACCACACAATAATTTTTTTTTTAAAAAAAACCTTGCATCTGGGGCTGGAGAGAGAGCCCAGATGTTAAGAGCATTTGCTGTTCTTGCAGACGACATGAGTTCAGTCTCCCCAAACTCACCTGGAGTTCACAACTGTGTGTGTCTCCAGTTCCGGGGCATCTGCTGTTCTCTTCTGGCTTCTTGGAGCACCAGGCAAGCCGGTGGTGCACGTATACACGCGCAGGAAAAACACTCATACGTATCAGATAAAAATAAGTCTTTAAAAATATTTAAGTAAGAGGAACAAAACTTCGAACCTACCCTGAAAACGCACAGTTATTATTTTTTGTCCCCATTTCCTAAATAATGCAACTATTTGCATCGTATAAATAGAACAAGTCATCTCGAGATGATTTGAAGTATACTGGAGGAGGTATGTAAATTATATGCAAAACAGCATGCCATTTTACGTAAAGGACTTGAGCATCCTTGGATGTTGGCATGCCTGGGGTTTCTGGAATCAATCTCCTGCTGATAGTGAAGAATGACTGTACAATTATTATCACTTACTGGTGATATAATACATGGAAATATGTCTTTTTGGCTACCCCCAGAATGTCCAGGAACCTATATTTCCGTCTGGGAGCAGGAGTGACCATCATGCTGTGTACCAGCCTCGGAAGGGAAAAAGCTTTGCAGCCACACCACATCACACAGACAAACTCCCTTGGAGCAACCCTTTCCCCTCAGCTAGAAATAACCGCTGAGAGGACGTGAGAAGTCTGTAGCCTGCTCATGCCAAACTCTCATACAGTCTGAACATCAACGTAACCCTTCCCTTTGACATGGTCCTCAGACTGGGTGCCTTTGTCTCCGTGGCTTCCACCTTTCTTGGCTCCACTGACTGAAACAGCTGAGATACCCCACATTCACTATGGTGTTCCTGTATGTCCGTGTTAATGATATGGGAGCCAGTGCCTGCTGTGAGCCTCCGTAGGGTAGCCAGACCTCCCTCTCACTCTCTCTGTCCTAAGGCAGAGAGCAGGAACTCTGAAATGTGGCACCCATACCTATTCTGAACCAGGAGTTCCTGGGCAGGCCTGGGGTGATAGCAGTCACTATCGGAAGCCTGCCAGGCAAGCCTGGTAATGATGACGTCATCATCAGGGACCTGACAGGCGAGCCTGGGTGATGGCGTCATCATCAGGGGCCTACCTCACACTTCCTCTAAACTTTGTTTTTTGAAAACTTCTCTGGCAGCAGTTTTAATACCTGGATGCGGGGTTTCTTTAGCTCCCTCTGGAGATATGGGTCCTTTGGAAGCTACAGATATGCAGCTTTTGGACACTGGAGCCCCCAGGTCCTATGCTGAGTCTTATAATGGGCCAGGTACGGGCATGGGAGAAGGTGGGGCGGTGCCCAGGAAGCTGGACTCCAGCTCTTCCTCATGTTCCCTGAGCCCCTTTTCCTCTCTTGGGGTTGCCTGAGTGGCTTCTACCTGCTCTCCTCCTGTAGCAACCTCCATCTTCCATCTTGCGCAGGCCTCTCCTGCCAGGCTCCTCTTGGTGTTGCAAGGTGGCCTCTTCCCTCTGTGGTGACTTCCCCGGGTCCTATTTTATTTACAGGTTTGCCTCTGGACCAGCCCTGTTTCCAGCTTGTGTCTGGAGAAGGAAGCAGCTCTTCAGTGGTCCAGTCTTTGCAGGGACTATTGGGTGTGGGACATCTCTGTCAATGCCCTTCGGGTTCTAAGACTTGGAGACTCCGTATTTTTCCCTCAAGGTCCAGACAGACCTCTGCTCACCTCCCATCACCTCCCCACTACTGCCTGCTGCCACTTGGATGCCCCCATAGGATGGGCATATTGTATATTCTAGGTCCCTTGCTGCTGCTAATGTGACATGTTCTCTTGTTTCAGGACAGATCATTACGGCCGGAGGAGATTGAAGGTAAGCTCGGGCTCTTAGGGGAAAGGGCTGCTCAACTCCCTATGCATAGGAGGTGGTTTTTATTTTGTTTTATTGTTGCTTTGTTTTGTTTCTCTGCGTAGCCCTGGCTATCTTGGAGCTCATGCTGTAGACTAGGCTAGCCTCAAACTCAGAGATCCACCTGCCTCTGCCTCCTGAGTGCTGGGGCTAATGGTGTGCATCAGCACACCCAGCTGGTTTGGTTTTTTGAGACAAGATTTCTCTTTGTACTCCGTCTGTCCAGCCAACTCACTCTGCCAATTAGTCCAGCCTTGAACTTAAAAATATACACCTGCCTCCAGGTGTTGGTGGGAGGAGAGGCAGATTCAGCTTGGGACAGTCCCTAGGACAAAGCAAGGATCATTTTGTAGAGAGCCTTGGGCAAGCCAGGGGCCTAGGGGACACCAGGGCATACCTCTCTGGGCTGGCCCTGGGCTGCTTTGACTTTAAGAGTTCTTTGGGTCCCATCTCTGACCACACCTGCCCCGGCTCACTTCCCCAGAGCTCCGAGAGGCCTTCCGAGAATTTGACAAGGACAAAGATGGCTACATCAACTGCCGGGATCTGGGGAACTGCATGCGTACCATGGGCTACATGCCCACTGAGATGGAGCTCATTGAACTGTCCCAGCAGATCAACATGAACCGTGAGTTGCTGCCGTCCAGGTCACACAGGCCTGGGATCAACTTCTGTATCTTGTTTGTGGCCCAATGCAAACCGCTCGTCCTTTCTGAGCCTCGGTTTCCTCCCATGTAAATCGGGGTCGTGACAAGGCAATGAAAATAAGTCAGGGCGTTAGGTGAGCAGCAGCCTAAAACTGGGCTCACAGCAAGAAGTAAGAGGATGCTGTGGGTATTACAAGGTCCTGTGTCTTTATCTGGGTTCTACAGAAACAGGGATGGATCTGGGTTTGAGGCATTTGTCACACAAGGGAAGGAAAGGGGCAGGGAAATGGGAAGGGACAGGAAGGGGCCCATATAGGATAGACTCAGCCCAGCTGCTGCAGGGGACACTGGAGTGTGAGCCTGCTAAAGGAATTGGTATGGCGATGGTGTAGCTTGGGCTGGTAGAATGCTGTTGACCTAGCATGCTCAAAGCCTTGGGTTTGGTCCTTAGGGATGCGTAGACCAGGCTTGGTGGCACATGTCCCCAGCTCACTGATTTGGCTAAGCAGGGTTGGTCAGCAAGCCTCTGAGATCCTCCTGTCCCCACCACACCCCGAACCCCTGTGCTGAGAGCACACCTGGAAGACAGAGGTGCAGATGTTCTAGATGAGGGCTGGAGAGGCGGTCCCCCAGTTAAGGGCACTGGCTGCTCTTCCAGGGGACAGGTCTGATTCCCAGCGCCCATGCGGAGTCTCATAGATGTAACTCTAGAGCCTGACACCTTCTGCTGGCTTCGTGGGGCATCAGGTATGCATGTGGTGCACAGACAAACATGTAGGTAAAAAACCCATACACATAAAATAGACTAATACATCTTTTAAAAAATATATGTAAGTTCAAGGTCACCTTCAGCTATGGAGCAAGTCTGAGGCCAGCCTGGACTACATAATAAGTCTCAGTCTCAAGGAAGATGATGGTGGTAGTGAAGGTAGTGGTGGTGGTGGTGGTGGTTAGGAGAAAACCAAGTGACTCAGTACGGGCTAAGGAGGTAAAGAACGGTAGGGCTTGCTGACTTAGTACCGTAGCTGAGTTAGTGAGCCTCCGGCTAGTGAGAGACTGTGCTTCTAACAGTAGGATGAAAAGCAATGGAGGATTGTGCCTAACGTTGACCTCTGGCCTTTATAGATGCGCATGTGCCTGCATACACATAGATGCATGTGTACAAACACAGAGAAAAGTTATGCTGGGGTCCCCTATCCCCACTCCTCCAGCTGGATCTCCTGCAGTCACTGAAAGTTGTAGTCAGGGCTGGCTCAGTGGTTAAGAGCACTGAGTGTTCTTCCAGAGGTCCTGAGTTCAAATCCCAGCAACCACATGGTGGCCCACGACCATCTGTAATGAGATCTGACGCCCTCTTCTGGCGTCTGAGAGAGCAAAAGTGTACCCACATACATAAAATAAATAAATGCACAGCTCGAGAAAAGTAAGGCTTGGGGTGCGGTACGCTGAATATCCGTCCTCCCTCCGCCTTCCTCCAAGAGCGTCTTGGCTTCTTCATCTTGACACCTCACCGGGCTCTGCGGCCTGATGTTTTTCTCCTATATTTCCTTCTGTCCACTTTGTGACTCTTTCCTTTCGGGCTCCCTGGCCACCCTGAGTCATTTCCTGACAAGCCCTATGTCCGTGGTCTGACCTCGCTGCTTTCGGTCACACACCGGATCCAGAATGGAGGAGTCCGAGGAGGTTGCTGAGTCAGAGATGAAGAGCGTGTGGATCAAACGTAGCTTAGTCCCCCCCCCCTTTTTTTTCTTTGCTCCAGTGGGCGGCCACGTGGATTTTGATGACTTTGTGGAACTGATGGGCCCTAAACTCCTGGCGGAGACGGCAGATATGATCGGTGTAAAGGAGCTGAGAGATGCCTTTCGGGAGGTGAGTGACAGGTGTCGACAGGCAGGGGTGGGCGGGCTGAGTGAGTCCCAATCGCGGGATGACTATAAAGGATTTTGAACCCTGGATCCTAGTCCCAGACTGCGGGAGGGGTCGTGGATAGGAGAGGAGCCCTGGCACAGGGGGAACCCCGCTCGGTCTTGGGGTCTGCCGCCCATCCACGCTCAGTTCTCACCCTTCCACACTCTCCAGTTTGACACCAATGGAGACGGGGAGATAAGTACGAGCGAGCTTCGAGAGGCCATGAGGAAGCTCCTGGGTCATCAGGTGGGACACCGCGACATAGAGGAAATTATCCGAGACGTGGACCTCAATGGAGATGGACGAGTGGACTTTGAAGGTAGGCGGGGAAACGGGTGTGAGGCGGGCCAGCCACGGAGCCCTCTAGGCGCAGGCGCACTAGGAAATCACCAATCCACTCAATTTTCTGTACCTTGCCATGCCCCCTTGCCTTTCTTCCAACTTATCTGTGTATGGCGACCCATGCCATCCCCGTCCGTGCGTCCTTCTACCTGTCTGTCATTCATACCGTTCACCTGTTCATTTCTTCATCCGTCCAGGTGTCTGTTCAGTTTGTCATGGTCTCTAAAGGCTATCGGTACAACATCTATCCGTGCATTTATCGATTTATTCTGCATCCATTCATTCGGCTATACGTCCACCGGTGCATACGTCTCTGTACCTGGGCTCCCAGCCACGCCCCTCCCCTTTGCTTCTGTGTTTTGTTCCATCAGTCCTTGCAGCCATTGAGCTGTCTGTCCTGTCATTTCCCCGTCAGGTCTGCATCCTGTATATCTGTCCACCTTTGTGTCAGTCTGTCCCAGCTGTCACTGTTTGCTCTCTCATGCTGTTCTCGGAGCATCTCAGTTCCTCAGCATGACCTTAGGCCTCTGACATCTGACCACAGCTCACTTTTCCAGCCATAGCATCTAAATATTCCTTCATCTGAACTGCCTAAAACATGTGACTCTGTGAGGCCTTCCCGTGAATACGCTGGCTTTTGTGCCTGGTTCCTTTTTACCACTTGGGATAAATCATTTAAATTGCATTCCTTCTTTCTTTCTTCCTTTCTTCTTTCCTCTCTCTCTCTCTCTCTCTCTCTCTCTCTCTCCTTTCTATCTATCTAATCTATAATCATCCATCTAATTATCTATCCAGTGTGTGCGCTTACACACACACACACACACACACACACACACACACACACACACACACGTTCAATAGCTTAAATGTAGAGGACAACCTGTAGGAGGCGGTTCTTTTCTTTGTCAAATGGGTCCTGGGGGATCAAGGTCAGATCTTCAGTCTCTGCAACAATCACCCACTGAGCCATCTCACCCACCCTTGAGTGAAATTCTACTTGTTTTCCAATATCCAGTAGTAGACTCCTTCCTGCTTCCCTCTTCTGCAGACTGAGCCTCCTCTTTCCTAACCTGCATATCCGTTCAGATCCGTCCCTGTTTCTCACCCTGTACCGGATGGCTGCCCTACTGGACTTTGAAATTTGAGAGAAGAGGAACTTTGTGTCCTTTATCTCAACATTTACTACACAATAAACACCTCACACATAGATAACATTCACTAGAATTCACTAGATAGCTTCTTTCTTTGTTTCTTTCTTTCTGAGACAGGGTTTTACTCTGTAGCCCTAGATGGCCTAGAACCTGTCCTGTAGACCGGAGGCTCTCAGCCTGGGGGGTCGAACAATCCTTTCAGAGGGTTGAATATTTGAAATCCTGCATCTCAGATATTTACATTATGATTCATCACAGTAGCAAAATCACAGCTATGAAGTAGCAACAAAAAATAATTTTAGGGTTGGGCGTCATTAGACCAGGGGGACCTGTATTAAAGGGTCACAGCGTTAGGAAGGTTGAAAACCACTGATGTTGGAAAGGCTGGCCTCAGAATTGGAGATCTACCTGCCTCTGCCTTCTGAGTGCTGGGATTGAATATGTGAGCTGACACACCTGCCTAATCAACAGCAGTTAAAGGAATCAATAAAACTCCTGACAATCCTTTATTCTATATGTGCCATGTGGAGCTGGAGAGATGGCTCAGTGGTTAGAGCACTGGCTGCTCTTCCGGAGGTCCTGAGTTCAATCCGCAGCAACCACATGGTGGCTCACAACTATCTGTAATGGGATCTGATGCCCTCTTCTGGTGTGTCTAGAGACAGGTACAGTGTACTCATATATAATAAATAAATCTTAAAAAAAAAAAAAAAAAAAAAAAAACCTCACAGTCTGGGAAGATCCACATAGGTTTTTTTTTTAAAAGTTGTTTTAAAAAATATGCAGCATGTGCTTTTATAAATAGCTTTATATGTATAGCTTCTTGTTCTCATGATGCTCTGGCCTGTACTTCTATCACCTCATATGAAACATGTGGATCTCTGTGAGCTCAAGGCCAACCTGATCTACACAGAGAGAGTCCCAGGACACTGAGTGGGTAGGTGCATAGAGAGTTGGGATACAGACCAAGGCTGGAGTCAGCCGTGGCCCCATTCTTGGCACTGTGTATACGGAAGAGTAACACTCATCTTAGGCTCTAGGAACTTGCCTTCTGGGTGGAGAGCCAAGATGAATGTGTGCTGGCCTGTGCCCAGAACACAAGGGTCAGGAGGTCTTCTCTGGGAACAGCCTGCCTTCAAGGGAAGAGCGAGTGAGTGATACTGGGTGAAGAGGGGCCTCCATGGTCAGATGTAGAAACCCGGCTAAGGGAGATGCTCCAGGTTGTCAGCAAGCACATCCCATGCCCCACAGGTGCCTGCGACTCCAGGACACCTCATGGCCTCCTTTGCCCTCACAACACCCACAGTCATTAAAAATAGAGATAAGGGCTGGAGAGATGGCTCAGTGGTTAGAGCACTGACTGCTCTTCCAGAGGTCCTGAGTTCAATTCCCAGCAACCATCTGTGATGGGATCTGATGCCCTCTTCTGGTGTGTCTGAAGATAGCTACAGTATACTCACATACATTTAAAAAAAAGAGAAAAGTCTCTTTTAAAATAATAAAGGAGGGGTATCTATCCCAGTGAGTTGAAGGTGTATGCCAGTGTAGAATTCCCAATATGGATGTTTGTAGCTGCTTTATTAACAGTTGCCCGGCCCCACAGCCAGGTAAACCTCTGACACTATAAAAGGGGCTGCCCCCTCCTCACTCTTACCCTCTTTTTCTCTCTCTCCTCATCCTCTCCCCCACCCCCGCCACATGTGGCCCGACCCTACTTCCCTACTCTCTGTCTCTCTCTTTGCCTTTCTCTGTCTCACCTACCCTCTTAACTCCCCTCCCCATGCCCTGAATAAACTCTATTCTGTTCTATATGTGGCTGGTCCCTCAGGGGAAAGGAATGCCACAGCACGGGCCCCGCTGGGGTACCTTCTTTCCCCACACCTCACCACACATCCATCAGAACATTCCCCACCCCCTTATCTTTTTATAAACACATCTGCCAAATCCTGGTCACAGCCAAGATCTTCCTCTGTAAGAGAATGGACTAAAAACAAAACAAACAGAAAACTCAAACAAACGAACAAAAAAAAAAACAAAAAAAAAAAACAAAAAAAAAAAAAAAAAAAAAAAACCAAAACCATAAAACTGTAATATACCCAGGGGACTGCGCTGGAAATATCAGGCTGGGTCAGACCGGTGAGGCCACCCCACCGAGAGGAGCTGTGCGAATGTCTGCAGGGGTCAGACGTGCAGACCAGAGGCTCTCAGGGCTGCTTTATAAAGATGGAGCGTGGGGGTGGGGGACAGCACAGCCTCAGAGGTGATGAAGAGAGGCCTGGCCATGGTGTCCTTTGCTGATTGTCACTGTCTCCACCCGCTCCTGTCCCCTCCCAGAGTTTGTCCGGATGATGTCTCGCTGAGGCCGCCGAGGGGCTGCTCCAGGTCTGCCAACTCCCAGGCGGGGAGAAGAGCTGAGCTCGCCTCACCCCGCAGTAGCTGCCGAGAGCCCAGGATGTACTGGCGGATGGGGCCTGCCTGCACCCCGGGGAGGTGCCCACCCCGGACCCCCACCCCTCCGCACTGTGAAAGACTCACAACTCCTGCAACTGGAAAAAGGGGGCGCCCGCCGGCGAGGAGGCCACAGTGCCAAGCCGGTAGAGGATACGCAAGGCGCCAAGTGCCATGTGCCCAGCCGCTGCTGGCTGGGTGGGCCAGGGAGCCCGCCAGCAGACCCCACACAGCATGTCTGCCCCGGGGCAGAGCCTTTCAGCGCCCTCCCAATGCCTGTCCCAGCTCGCCTAGCCCTTTGATCTCAGAACCAATTAAAAAAAAATGCAGAGAATGACAGTTTTTGCTTTGTGCCTGATAGAGGAAATTCACCTTTCCCCAGAACCCTCTCCACTCCCAGAACTGGGTGGATTTTCTGGCCGGCCACATACATTGACCGAGTATTCGCTACCCGGCAACTTCTATTCTTGTACATCACATAGGCCAGAAATGTGGCATCTTTTGGGGGTGGGGGTTAGTTTTTGAGTTTTGGTTTTTTGAGACAGGGGTTCTCTGTGTAGCCCTGGCCGTCCTGGAATTTGCTCTGTAAACCAGGCCGATTTCAAACTCGAACCACCTGCCTCTGCCTCCTGAGTGCTGGGATCAAAGGCCTGCACCACCGCCACCCTGGAAATGTGGCCTCTCTGAACAGGGAGACTTGAAGTAGCTGGGCAGCTGCTTCAAGTAAGATCCTGTTCTGAGTTTTTTGGCGGAGTCTCTAGCCGGCCTCTCACCGAGCCGTGAATAACCCTGCACTTTACTGTTATTATTTATGAGCTCAGGCATTTTGCCGGTCTGTGTGCCTCTTCACCTCGTGCATTCCTGGTGCCTTAGGAACCAGAAGAGGGGCTGGGTTCCCTGGAACTGGATTGGAGTTACCAGACAATTATAAACTGTCATATGGGTGCTAGGAATCGAACCCAGATCTTAGCCGGTGAAACATCACTCCAGCTCTGACCTTTACCTTGTGATCCTGCACGCACGCACACAGACTTGCCTACCTTAGGAGGGCTGGTGCCTTACAGCCCTGGGTTGTGTGGTGCAGAGGACCAAACCCAGGGCTTCAAGGGAAGCAGAGCAAGTGTTCTACCATTTGAGCGGGTTCCCCCTTATTTCCTTCTAACACAGAGGACAGGAGAGACAAGGTTGTCTGAGGAGATGAGTACCGGAGAAGGAAGCACCGCGCAGGGGCCGTTCTGCCTCCTGACTGCCAGGAGACTCCAGACTGGTCAGAGAGACAGACTTGATGGAAACAGATGCTTGTGGAGTGCGACCCTGTTCCTGCAGGGCATGAGCAGGCCTGGCCTGCCCTAGGAGGGGAGAGGAAGGGGTGTCAAGGGCTGAGTCAGGCTGCTGCTCTGTGGCAGTTAGGTTTGTTTGCTGTGTGACTCTGGGTAGTTGTATACAGCGGTGCGCCCTCTCGGAACCTGTTTCCTGGGTGTAAGGAGGTGAAGCCCACGATGGGGGCATAGGTTTCTGTTATCTTTAGGGTCTGTCGTTTGTAGTCGGCCATGGACTTTTGCAACCTGGCGATGTGGAATGGAGCCACTGTAATCGGTGGGTTTAGCTTCCACAACTGATGGTTTGAAGGGTGGGCAGACATGTGGGGATAGGGTCCTCCAAGCCTTTGTTTCCCTCCTTCAGCGTGTTAAAGAACCACCTCACGGTTTTTTAATGACATTTTATTTTTTTTAATGACATATTTATGTCGTGCGTGCCTGTGGGGGTGTGCACCAAGGACAGAGGATGACGTTTGGGAGTCGACTCTGTTTTTCTACCATTTGGTTCCTGGCCCACAAACTCAGGTTGTTAGGGTTGGCTGCAAGAGCCTTCACCCTCTGAGCCACGTCACCAGCCTAGGATTCACAAAGTCACCCATTTGGAATCCACCACTGATTCTGTTATTTTGTCTTTTTTTTTTTTTTTTTTTTTTTCAGAGCTGAGGACCGAACCCAGGGCCTCGAGCTTGCTAGGCAAGCGCTCTACCACTGAGCTAAATCCCCAACCCCCCACCGCTGATTCTGATGCCTATCTTGGGGTAAGGGTCGTGATTTTCCATCCTTAACCAAGTCTCAGAAGATTCTGATGCTGACAGTCGGTGTACCACACAACTCCTGAAGTTCCAGCTACAGAGAGGCAGGTGTGCTTAAAGGCAAGAGTATGCAGAGGAAGGGATGACACACTCTGTGCCCCCAGGTGTCGCAGCGGAGGGAGGACACTTGTTCTTAGCCTGGCACGAAATATGGGAAGGTCTGTAGGCCCCAGCCAGACGCCTGGATAATCTCCATGTCCCAGCGGCCAGCATGACTGGGAGCTCCAAATTCTAGTAATCCAATTCTGAGACTAAGCTCTTGGCCCTGGGCCTCACAGGCCTACAGTTCTCCTATTGGCTTAGCTCTGCCCAAGGACTCCAGATCAGTACATTTCAGAAATGTAATGGCTTGTAGGGCAATTTGAAGAGAAAGGAACAGTAGACAGTCAGCAGGCAGGGGGAGCCCTCCAGAAGCAGGCCAAGGAGAGCACAGCGCACACAGTAACTCCATAGCTTGTGTGTGACCTCTAATCCATAAACACAGCAGCTGTGATAAAAGGGACTGGAGAAAATAGTCAGGTCCCACTGAAAGGACTGTGAGTACTTAGGCAAGAAGCCAGGGGTAAGTCTCCTTGAAGCCTGGGGCTCCTCTTTTGAGACTTAGCTCCGCCCTTGCACTTTAGCTCCTCCCACCCACCAGGTTATTTTAGGGATTGGAATTCCTTGACTTCTAGAACCAAGATGCATTTCTCTAGGCAAGGGCTCCATCTGCTACCCAGAGCACTCCTCTAATACCCCTCCTGGGGCAGCTCCAATTACGTTAGAACTGGGCTGAGTGGCATAAGCTTAGGAAATGGAGAAGAGCCGCCTAAACTAGATAATCACGCGCATGCACGCCCACACACACCACCGCCACCGTCACCACACACACCATCACATTCTCTAAATGAATAAATAAAATGTAATTTCAAAATTAAGCGAAAACTTAGGGTGTGGCTTAGCAGTTAGAGAGCACACTTCCTTAACACTCCCAGAGGCCACGGGTTCATGAAATGCTTGCCACCCTCAGTTCTTCAAAACAAACAAACAAAAAGGCCAGTGAGATGGCTCAGCTTGCGAAAGCACGGGCCACAGAGCCCGGTGACCTGAGTTCAATCCCTAGGAGAGAGCTGACTCTATCTCCCCCCTTCCCCCCTCCCATGTGTGAGATGGCACCCCTGCCTGTCACGATACTCTAACAACAAGAAGAACACAAAATAAAGTACACAGGCTAAAAATATAATAAAAACCAGTCGTAGGAGCTGGAGAGATGGCTTAGCAATCAAGAGTTGGTACTGTCCTTCTAAAAGACCTGAGTTCAGATCCCACAAATGGCTCCCAACTGCCTGTAACTCCAGCTCAAGGCGATCCGGTGCCCTCTGCTGACCTCCACAGACACTGACTGCATGAGCACAAACCAACCGGGAGACACATACACAAAGCTGGGGGGAAAAAAAAAAACCAAAGACAACAAAACTTAAAACTCTTAGGGAAAGACTGTAGGTTATATGGGAAACCAGCGTCGTTTTACACGAACTTGAGGTTTCATGAATTCTACTATGGGAGCAGCAGGTTCTGAAGTTCGTCCTCTGTGGGTACTGGGGCAAGATGTTTATACAAGAAACCCTTGGGGGGATATGCTTCACGGAGGTGCGGCGAGGCATGGGGGTAAGCAGATGCCTCTGCTGGGAATCCCTTCCCCCTGAGGGACCAGCCACATGATGGTATAGTACAGCATAGAGTTTATTCAGGGCATGGGGAGGGGAGTTAAGAGGGTGGTAGAGTCAGAGAGAGAGAGAGAGAGAGAGAGAAGAGGAATAGAGAAATAGAGGCCAGTCATGAGCACGTGGAGAGGGGGGGGGAAGGGAATAGGGAGAGGAGGGACAAAGGGGGTAAGAGGAGGAAGAGAGCAAGAGAACAAGAGAGAGAGAGGAGGGGGCAAGCAGCCCCTTTTATAGGGCCAGGTAACTGTGGGGCGGAGCATACCTGGCTATTGCCAGGTAACTGTGGGGTGGGGTTTACAGAATCCCAATTACAGCTTTCACCATTAATGCTGCACCCTAGTTATGTCGTCTTCCTGAGTGTCTTCTTGTCTCAGTGTGATTCCCTGTTGAGGAAAAAGGATGGGAAAGATGGCCATGAAATTCACATTTAAAGATTTATTTTTTAAAGATATATATATATATGAGTAAACTGTAGCTGTCTTCAGACACACCAGAAGAGGGCATCAGATCCCACTACAGATGGTTGTGAGCCACCATGTGGTTGCTGGGAATTGAACTCGGGACCTCTGGAAGAGCAGTCAATGCTCTTAACCACTGAGCCATCTCTCCAGCCCAATATATTTTTTAAAAGATTATATTTTATGCATATGAGTCTTTGCCTGCATGTGTGTATGTATATGTGTCTGTAACACATGCATGCTTGGTACCGTCAGAGGCCAGAAGAGGGTGTTGAATCCTCTGAGACTGGAGTTATAGAGGGTTGTGAGCCACCATATGGGAAGCAAACACAAAGACCTGTCAAGAGCAGTAAGCGCTTTTAACCACCCTCTGCAGCCCCCCTTTTTTAATTATTAAAATTATATGTATGTGTGTATGTGTGCGCATGCATTGGGGTGCGGTGAGGGTGTGGGTGGGTGTCTGTGCCTGTTGTGAGTGCTGTGCCCACAGGGTCCAGAAGAGGGCGTCAGATGTCGTGGAGCTGGAGTTAAACGGTTGGGAGTTATCTATCCAGGGTACTGAGGACCAAAACTCAGAACCTGGGCAAAAGCAGCAAGAGCTCTTCACTGCTGAGCAGCTCCAGTGGAATTAACACTCGTACAGGAACCTCCCACTGACAATGACAAATTCATCTTCACTCAAATCTGGGCTCTGGCTCAAATATTTGGAAGTAGTTCCCCATGCCCCAGGGTCCTGCAAGGTGCCCCTGGTCCTCTCGTGCCTGGCAGGCTCAGATTGCAAAAGCACGCTGTCCCCGCACTCTTTGAGGTGCCTGTCACCGGCTCCTGCTTTCTGCAGAGTGAGGACAGAGTTCTGAGTTTGCTCTGGAATAGAAAATGCTCCCCACAGGATACAACACTTGGGCAGGCTTCTCCCGGAGGTGGTGGGAACTGGGGGCAGGGCAATAGGAAGTCATTCAGTGCTGGCTGTGCCCATTCTGTATTCTCTTTCCCCCACGCGGTGAGGAAGCTTGTCAACACCACGTTCCCTAAACTATGATGGCCTCCCAAAATTTGTGGGGCTAAGCAACAGTGGCTAACCCCCTGACTCGAGTCAACCTAAACTTTTTCTCTTTGGAGTTACCATGTCTGGCATTTTGGTCACAACTGTGCCATAGGAAGTAATATGCCTTTCTTTAGCCTCATTCTTAGCGATGCCCGGCTTGTGGGTGGGTGGTTACAAGGAACTAGCTCCTTGAGGGGCTGGACAGATGACTCCACAGTTAAGAGCCCTTGCAGCTCTTATACAGGGCCTGGATTGAGTATCCAGCTCCCACATAAGGGCTCACAGAGTTCTGTAATCCCACTTGCAGGGGATCCAACAACCTCTTCTGACTTCGGGAGGAACCAGACATGCATGATGTACCTACACTTATGCACACGGAAGGAGGGAAGAAGGGAGGTAGGGAGGGAGAGATGGAGGAAGGAAGGGCCACTAGGGAGGCAGAGGCAGGCAGATCTCTGTGAGTTCAAGGCCAGGCAGGGCTGCATAGTGAGATCCTGTCTAGAAGAAGAAGAAGGAAGAGGAGGAAGAAGTCGGGAGAAGGAATAAGAGAGAAGCAGAAGAAAGAAAGAAAGAATGAAGGAAAGAAAGGAAGAAAAGAAAAAAAGAAAAGAGTTCATGCATAGTGTTTAGAGAGTGCCGCTCAAATCCTTCACACATACAGTTCTCTCTGCCTGGGATTTTCTTTGAGCTAGGCTTAAATGTCTCCCTCTTGCCTTGGAAGAACTGAAGCCCACAGCACAGCTTTAACCTCTCCTAATGGGAGTGTCCTGTGGCATTCAATGAAGGGACTGGTAACAGCAAACTCCCGTGATCTCAGCTTATAGGAGGCTGTGGGACAGGTGGTCCCAGGTCCCAGGCCTCTGTGCTGGGTAGACAGGCCCAGCTTGGTAGATTGAGGTACTTGTTTAGTGTTCACCAAGCCGTGGGTTCCATCCCCAGCACCCTGGAAACTGAGCATGGAGGAGCATGTTTCCAATTCCAGCACTCCAGAGGTAGAAGCAGGAATTCAAAGTCATCCTCAGCTGCAGAACAAGTTGAGGTCACCCTGGGATATATGGGATCCTTTCTTTAAAAATAAATAAATAAATAAATAAATAAAAATAAAAATATCCAATGCATTTTTTTGTCACTTAACAGAATGGGGGGGGGGCAGAAATCAGTTGTCAGAAGTTGGGGGAAGGGTTAAAGATAATTAACTTCTCAGATGAGGAAAACCAGGCACAGTGGGAAGCCTCTTGCCCAAGGCCAGGCTGATATACTTTTTCTGTCCCCATCCCAAGTCAAACTGACCTGTTGGCTTCTTCTGTGAGTTACACCCTCTGCAGGGAAGCAGAGACCGGCCTGCCCAGCCTCCTTTCTTTGGATGGGGAAAACCCACTTAGTTTCCCAGTGACTGATGGTGGAGGTGTTATAGGCAAGTTCTCTTCCCCTCTGGATGGCTCTGATCTCTCTGCAATGTGGCTTCAAGAGGCCCAAGGTGAAGAAACTTGGCTTTGGGAGCAGGCCACCCATCTCTGCATCAGAGGACTCCAAGAAGGAGGCAAAGTGGCCCCCACCCAACTTCTGTGTTTTCCTCTTGAGCTTTTATTGTGAGCTCATCCTGGGGGGGGGGAATTATCCCACTAACTTAAAATAGACTACGCTTCATTAATAGCGAGCTTTTGTTCTTAGGATTCTTATCTGTACCGGAAGACACACCTCGTTTTGAGTTTGTGGGTCAAGGTGAAGTTGCCTCTAGGGACTCGTGAACAGCTGCTGTCCTTTTCCACTTTTGAACTCTGGTTCCTGTTGGCTTTTCCCTTCCTAGGGTTGAAGGGTTTTTCCCAACTAGTTAGCCTTGGGTGTTCACAAGGGCCTTTTCTACTATTACATTGCCAGCCTGACATGTTTTAATCATTTCTCCTTGTATGATTGATAACTGCTATGTACTAAACACCGTCTGAGTCAGGCTCTCTGCTAAAGGTTTCTGAAAGTCCTACGTGTGGATATTCTAATTACATCTATCCTGTGAGGAAGCTGGGGCTCTGAGGGGAGAAAGGACTTCCCAAGTTCTTTTAGAACATGGTTCTAAAAAGTAGAAGCAGGCTTTGAATCTAAGTCTCTGTGCCCCCAAACACTTAAGACACATTTACTGACACTTGGCCATGTGCTCCATGGTCACACAATGCTCTTGGGCTGGTAAGGTAGACCAGCAGGTACAGGGACCGGCTGCCATCCTCAGCTACAGACAGCTACCTCCCAGTTTGAGGCTGGCCTGGCTTCGTCTAAAAATGAAAAGAGGAAGTAAGACAGCTTAGGATGGAGAGGCACTTGCTGTCAAGCCCAAGTTGATGATGAAAATCATTGACTCCTGAATGTTGTCCTCTGACCTCCACACCCAAGTTGTGTACCTACGTGTCTCCCTGCCCCCTGCTTACAAATAAGTAATTTCTGAAAATCTTTTAAAATATTCTCTTCCCTTAAAACATATATCTCTTTTATGTCTCACGGTCTTGGGGCATATGTACAATTATTTTGTATCAGAGAGGGAGGAACTGAGGCACAGAGAGGTGAATTCCCTTACTCAGGTGACCTAAGAGACACCTGGAAGAGCTGTTAAGTCCCATCAAATACGGCCTCATAAGTAGCCAGTCTCACAGCATAAGTGAGTTTGAAGCTGAAGGTTGTTGGGTGGTTTTACACAAATTACCTACTTCAACTTTTAAAGTTTCTCATCCTTAAGACGGGGGACATTTCCTGTTTTTTCAGCTTTCTGAGATGGTTATGAGTTTCAGATGTGTGGGAACAATGTGTGTAGAGAACTAGCTGTCAGGGCCATCTTGGCTACAGTCCTAATCTTGGCTTTGGATAGGTGTGTATGATCTTTTTTTCAAGTTCCCTTCCGTGTTGACTACATTTTTCCATGAGAATCCTTTTTTTTTTTTTTTTTTTTTTTTTTTTTTTTTAAAGCTGGCCAAGGTAGCACAAGCCTGTTATTTTAGCTACTTGGAAGGCTAAAGCAGAGGATCATGAATTTGAGTCTAGACAACTTAACAAGAGATAGACTCAAAGAAAAATAATTGAAGTCTGGGGCTGCACCTCAGGGGTAGAAGGAATAGTTACCTAGCACACGCACATAGTGCTCAGCTCAACCCTAGTCTCCCAAAGGAGAGAGGTGCAGAGCTGGGGAATGGTGACATTTCTGTTTTGGGTCAGCAAAAGCTCGAAGATCTAAAGGCAGGTAGAAATGGGAAGCCACTGAGAAAGGAACTGAACTCAGCTCGGACTCAGCTCAGTTTCTGTCATCCTCTGGAGGTCACCTGTCCTGAGAGAGTGCAGAGGATTTAAAGAAAACTTTGGCCTGGGCCTTGGCAATCCCGAGCAGGGATGTTTATACACGTCTGTCTAAGCATCACGGGCACATAATGAAGATCAGAAGACCGCGACCCATCCTTTGGATCCATCCTTAGCAGCCCGTGTCCTCCGCCAGAGCAGCTAGCGTTCTCAACCGCTGAGCCATCCATCACCTCTCCAGCTTCCTGTTTAGTTTTGAGACAGGATCGCACTCTTGAAGCTCAAAGTGGTCTTTAAAACTGGTAATCCTCCTGCTTCAACCTCCCATGTAAGAGCCCTGAGAATACAGGAACGTGTCACCTGGTGTCACCGTGCCTAGAGCTGTTTTATGTTCCTTTTTTTCCTTCCTTTCTTTCTTCCTCTCTTTCTCGCTTTCTTTCTTGAACCTCAAAAATCAAATCTAACCGGGCTTTCTATATTTTGTCGGCCTAATCTGCCTAATCTGACAACCCTTGTTGTATGGACAGAATTAAATACTTAGGGAACAAATGATTTCACTTCCCCCGCTTGATTGTGTCAGAAAAATGGGAGCTTGGGCAGATGCCTAAGGGTACGGACGCTAATGTAGAAGAGCGCTGGCTGAAATGCCAGAGGAGGGAGCTCGGGTTGTGCCAGTGCCAGGTAGGCCAGGCCACCAGTGGTCACCAGGGGGAGGAGGTTCTCAGGCCCGCCAGAGACCGTCGCCATGGAGACGCAGGCATCCTGGGTCCCCCTCCCCTAACGGCCACGCGTTTCCGCTGCGTTGGAGCATTCTGATTGGACGGCCTCCTGGACGCTACCACACACCACGCGCCTGCTAAGGGGTGAAGGCGGGACCTTATCCTCGTGGGACTTGTGTCCTGCCATGTGTACAAATGGCATCACAAGGAAAGACTGAGTCCTATGCCCCACACGGGGCCAAACCATTGCTTCCCCTGCTAGAGCCTGTGCTCTTGCTTTCTGGGGTAAAAAAGGAGGGGACGGAAAAGACGGCAACGCCCCCTTCAGAGCTGACGGGGTCCCAAGATCTAGAGCACCGGAAGTGTTGGCGACGTGTCAGTGCGCCCTTCTCTAAACCTTCCCCGCCCAGGCCACCTTTCCTAGTCTAATGTGGGATTCCGGGGCGGCCTGGGCGCTGCACCCGCCACTTCCGCATGGAACCGCCGCTTCAACCGAACTCCCTCCCTCTGCGCGCGCTCCTTCTCGTGCCCGGTGGTTGGGCCGGAGCCTGGGTGCGGCCACGCCCCTTTCAGAACACACTAGCCAATAGAAAGGCCGCTCTCGGCGGGGTGGTGGGTAATTAATGAGGGCCGCACTCTGATTGGCTGAAGCGTCCAGGCGGAGGGATGGGCGGCGGGGTAGGTTGTTCCTGAGGTGGGAGGCGGCACCCGAGGCTGAGGAGGAGGCCCGAGAGCGACATGTCCCGGGTTGCTGTGGCAGAACGGTCCGTGGCGCTGTTTTACTGAGTCGGGGGCGGCCTGGCAGCCGGCCGAGGACGAGGGTCGGCAGGGTCTGCCCCCGCAGTGGTGGCCGCCATGCCGAGGCCCCGGGCAGCTGAGGGAGCCGCTGTGGCGCTTCTCCGGCTACTGCTGCTGTTGCCGGAGCTCCGGAATCCGGGGCTCGGCGTGGTCGGCGCCGCTGGGGCCGGACTGCCAGAGAGCGTCATCTGGGCAGTCAACGCGGGCGGCGAGGCGCATGTGGACGTGCACGGGATCCACTTCCGCAAGGACCCCCTGGAAGGCCGGGTGGGCCGAGGTGAGAGCCCCTCGGCCGAGCCTTGGGATCCGCGGCCTGTGAGCAGGGCTCAGCTGCGGGCCTCGAGCCCCTTCCTCTCTTCCGCGAGACCACATCCTTGGAGCGAAGTTTCTCTCTGCAGTACCCCCAGGGACCTGGCCAGAGCCCAGGGCCTAGCCCTGGCTCGAAGCTACCAAGAGCCATCGAGGCATAGAGTTGGCGAGAAGTTATATTTAGATCTTTCTCATCTTGCGTTTTCTCAGTCCCTCATCCCACCCAAGCTGGGAATGTAAAGACAAGGGTGGCCTTTTGCCTGGCGCCTGGAGGCCTCGCTGGTTGTAGGTCATCGATTCCACTGCTCTGCTATCGCGACGATTCCTAGTAGATTCTTGCCCACCTACAAATACCTCTTTCTGTGCCCTTTCTCCGGGAGTGGGGCTCGATTCTTAGCCAGAACAGCAAAGAATCTTCGAAGGGAGAGTCCGGCAAAGTTTGACTGTGGCACCCTCCCCTACCTTACTTTGGAGTTTGTGTGCTTAAAAGTAAAAGCCACCCGTCGGGTGTTGGTATATTGAAGCCCATCGTGCCCATGAGGTCAACCTCTGTAAGGTTTGAGTATTCCAGTAACCTCCCCCCCCCCCCCCCGCCCCGGTGATCCAAGAAGTATGATTCCAGCTTAGGGGGAAAAGTGGTTTTTACAGAGTTCCACGGTTCACATTGGCAAATGAAAATTTTGAGGGCAGGTGGTTAAAAACACAGGTTCCTGGGGCCTTCTCTAGACCCAGTAGACAAACTTTTTTACTTAACTAGCTGAGACTCAGGTTTCTGCCCCAGGCGCTTCTGTTACAGATTACCCCCAATCCATTCTTTGGAGAAAACTGCCCTATAAGTAGGATTGAAAAACAGGTTTAGAAAGAAATTGGGGGATTGAAGAGATTTGTTCTTCCAAAGAACCCAAGCACTGAGGTGGTCCATAATTCCATTTCCCAGGGGTCCAGTGCTGCTTTCTGACCTCTAGAGTCCAGCACATGTGCACAGACAGAATATATGCAGGCAGAACACTATACACATAAAACTGTTTAAAAAAGCTTTCTAAAAACTTAATCCTTGTTTCGGGTTCTGGGGAAATGCTGTGTGCAGAGGGCCTCTAATTGGCAATATGCCTTTCTAGACAACGAGAAGTTTTTTTTTTTTCAGTGTCCATATGTGGCTCTTTTAACTTTACTAAAGGGTTCAACTTAGTTTCTCCCAATTTTCGTGTCCTTATAGTTATATTGTGTCTGTATTATCTGGATGTGGTGGCACACACCTATAATCTCAGCACTTGGGAGGCAGAGGCAGGCAGATCCCTGATTGTTAAAGGTCAGTTTAGTTTACATAGGGAGTTCCCAGTCAGAAATCCAAGGCTACTTTGTGAGTTTGTTTCACCAAAGAAAGGAGAATTTATTGCTTTTATACATGTAAGGGTCTTGGCACATGGGGCTGTTCTCTGAAGCTCTGTGTCCTGGAATCTATTTAGACCTGGCATGTAGGTCCCAGGGACCTGGTTTCTGCTGAGTCAGGGCTCCAGGTTGTGGCAGCCAAAGCCAGACTTTGTAACAGCAGGTCGTTACTGCCTCTGTTGCTGGTGTTCCTCTTTCTTCTTGATTGTGGGCAGAGAGGAAGGAGCTCCTGAGGAAACCAGACAGTTGGTGAACTTTGCCTTTTGAGATAATGGAGGTGAAGACAGTGCACGGCTGGTTTCTTCATTCAGATACCCAGCTTTACACTGGCTCCATTGTCCTGCTGTTACGTTCCCCAGGACAGAGGATAAAATTAAGAGTGCTGTCTTTAGTGTCTGCACTGCTCACTCAGAAACCCTGCTTTTAAGGTGCTGGTGCAGGTGGTTTAGTTTTGGTTTGGTCAGTAGCCAGCCAGGTTCTCTTGTCCTTGGACTGTAGTTCTGGGGGCCAGAACATGTATGTGTGTGTGTGTGTGTGTGTGTGTATGAATTGGGATTGGGCTGCATAATTTGTAGCTAATACAAAATACATGAGGCCTACCAGACTCCATTTTGGACACTCACATTTGGGACGATGTAAAAATGAAAGTTCCCTGTCCCAGACTGTCTGTTTGTCTGGGTGCGGCTGGCACACAGACATGGAAAGGAGAGTTGGGGGTACTGCCGTGGCTTTGACCAGCATGTATTAGTACTTACTAGTTCCTGAGGAGCTCTTCCTGGCAGCAGGTCTGGGCCCCAGATAAGTCTGAGCTTCCACTTAGCAGTCAACTTTCTAGTTTTTCTGTGCTGAGGAGTCAGCCCTGCCACGGGAAGGCAGCTGTTGATCTGCCTTTCCTTCTCTGGGTCAGGGTGTGCCCCTTATTTGGAGACCCTTGTCTCCTGCGGCTATTTATGCCGATTGCAGGAGCACTGTGCTTCATCTCTTTCCATATAGTGTAATACTGTTTGCAGCTGCTGAGGAAAGTTCATTTTCTGCTGAGTGAATTCAGATATCTGTTGCCAGCTTAGTCCAGATAAGGGTTTGGCCTGATTTTGAACCTGCTGTTACTCCACGTTCTTTGTAGTTCAGTGTTCCCGTAGCTGAGTGGCCTGGGGTATCCAGTGGCTTGTGCTGCTAACGGCACTTGATAAAATGTTTATTGACTTTGATTTCTGCCTTGGGATAGCCTGGAAAAGGCATTTTACATCTGTGCTTCAATTCAGCACATGAAAGCACTGCTCTAGAAAGTGCTGCTGCATGTTGTGCATTCTGGGGGTGTGACATTGTTGTTGGTTTGTTCTGAGACAAGGTTTCAGGTTGCCCAGGTTAGCCCCAGATTTACCATGTAGCTTTAGGATAATTTTGAACTCTCCCCCCAACCCCCTTTTTAAATTGAGAAATAGTGGTCAGGGGGCCTAGAGGAAGCAATTCATTTATTTGTTTTTAAACACAGTCTTATTCTGTGGTCCAGACTGGCCTTGAATTTGTGGTACCCTCCTACCTCAGGCTTCTGAGTGCTGGGATCTCAGGAGTACTTGGCACTTTATGGTGGGTGCGTCATACACATTCCTGCTCGGTGCAGATTCTCCTTTTAGCTGTAGCTTTCTAACTCATTTCATTGCCTCCCTTTAATGTTTTCATATTTATTTAAGACAGGAACTCATTGCACAGCCCTGCTTGTCTGAAACTAGCTCTGTAGACCTGACTGACTTGCTGCTCATAGCACTGGGTCTGCCCTGCCTCCTGCTGCTTGGCTTGCTAACTGTTTTCTAAACTCCCAGAGCAGAGGCATTTTCTTTAGTGCTTACTGCACATACCTCTGCCCAGCGAGCATTTCTACATGTTTATCTTTTGTCTATCCCCGTGTGGGACCATCTGCTAAGATTTTCCCAGGTGTCTCACCGTCTCTGCAGTTCTGTGGAGTAGGTGATAACCTCATACTATAGCTGAGGAAATGGACCTGAAGGAAACAAGTAGTTCAGCATCACTTAGTAGGTGGTAGGGTCAGGGTTCAAATCTAGGCCTGTCTTACTCTGAGGCTCGGTTCAATTTTCCAGAGAACCTGGCCCTCCCTGCAAGGAGCAGATAAAATGTTGGCCCTTTGGCCTCCTTCCTTTCTGGTTAACTGAACTGTGTTGTGGTAGCATCCACAGTATGCTGACTGTACACTCATTCTATGCTAAAGAAACCTGTTTAGCTGCTTGTGTATAAAAGCTAATGAGGGAAGAAAAATCCTGTTTTTGCTACTCTGTCTTTTGGGACTTCAAAGCAGATCTCTTAGGATAGCCACTTGGGCTTAAAGAGAAACCAGTACAAGTTAATCCCAGCTTGTTTAAGTCTTGTTCACTTGGCAGTTTTCTGATCTGTGGAACTGAGACTGCTACAGACAACACTGCTGCTGGTTTCTTAAGTTCTCCATTCAGGGAGGGGGTGGGGGTCCACACATGCACAACATTTGCTGTGTATCAGTAAACAAAATCTAGCTAACGTTCCAATTTTGCAAGAGTCCCAAGCCCTCCTGGGAGAAGGAAATTTTTAGCATTCAGAAGAGAAATAGCCTTTTAGGTTGCATAGGTGTATGTCCTGAGGTTTTGGAGCTTAGGAAGGAGCCAGGGTGGGCGTGTTAGCCCCACATCCTTTGTAAGCTGTAAGCGTGCCTCTTTGATTTCCTGAGGAGATACTGGAAGAAGAGTCTGAAGACAAAACTACAATGAGTTTCCTGTCCCATTGTCTCCTATGTGCATCTGATCACAAGGCTAATGTCACTTACAGGAACTGTTAACAGTTATGTTTATTTTTACAAGGGCTTGACCTTAGCCTTCGGGACTTTGAGTTCATCTTTCACCTTTTGTTGGGTCCTTTCCTTTGAATCGGGATCTGGAAGCTAGAATAAGTCAGATGAGCCCGGACTTGTTCCAGGGTGGTATGGTCATGGCAGATCTGCCCATCTGTCAAAGGATCAGGTGTCTGTCGGGTATGTTCAGGTGGAAGGTGGGCTTAAAGTTTTCAGAAAAGGCACACTCTGAAGTAGTCTGGGGAGGAGATTTTTGTGGGATGTTGTAAGCCTCATTGTATGTGTATGCTAAAAGAACTGAATTGTTCTTGTCAGGATGCATGAGTTTTCTTCTCTTGGGACTGGAGGGTGGTATATCTTTGAAAAGATCCTAGTTTAGTTTGTTTTGTGGGGAAAAACAAACACCTTCACAGCTTGTTACCAAGAGGACTGAGGGCTGTAGAGGATTTCCTTTACCCTTGTTGTCAGTCCTGGAAATGGGCAGGGGCCCTGCCATTGCAGAGTGCTTTATTTAGTCTTGGTCTGTAGGGGCTGTACCAAGTGGCTATGAGCTGAGCCTGAGTAGAACATTTCTCCTGTTGGTTTAACGGAGGCAGTGGTGGGAGGGCAGTGGAGGTGAAGTCTCAGTCTGTGGCATGTAAGATAGTTTCGTCAGGAAGAAGTTGCAGAACACCTTCCTCTCTTTTACAAGCCTGCTTTTCTTTGGCACCTTAGGATTTTTAAATAACAATTTTGAAAAACAACAAAAAGTACAGCTAGTATATTATTTGTAGTAAGTAATATAGTAAATGTAAAAGTAACTGGCTTCCCTGACAGGTAATCCAGGTTGGTTTAGACTGAGGAAACTCATCAAAGCTGATTAGAGTTGCTCTAGTGTTCACGGTCTCAGGTTTTCTCTGAGCATCTCATTCCCTTGGTTTCAAGAACTAGACTCACTCATCCCCATCCCTTCCTAGCATGCCCAGGAACTAGATGTAAAGTTCTGTTGGCAGGATGACTGGTTTCTTCGATGTTTCCCTTCCATGTCAGCAGCTCTCTGACTCTTGTCTTTGTGTGAACTCTCTCTGGAGCCAGGTGCAGAGGGAGTGGCCCCCTGTACTGGGAGAGTTACTAGAGTGTTGCCCTGGAAATGCTCTGCCGGTCCTCTCTACTCTTTGTCTTGCCTTTGATGTGCTTTCTCTTTGTGTTTCCTTAGCCTCAGACTATGGCATGAAACTGCCAATCCTGCGCTCCACCCCAGAGGACCAGATCCTGTATCAGACAGAGCGGTACAATGAAGAGACCTTTGGCTATGAAGTCCCTGTCAAGGAGGAGGGGGACTACGTGCTGGTGTTGAAGTTTGCTGAGGTCTACTTTGCACAGTCTCAGCAGAAGGTGAGGGTTATTTAGGTTCCTGCTTGACCAGTGGCACACCACTGCTTTTGAACAGTTCAATACTCTTGAGGCTAGAGTGGAAACCTGTGAGCCTCATAAAGGAGGAGCGGTGAGCTCCGAGGGAAGTTTGGGTCTTCCCTTAGAGAAGCTGCGTCCCTTGCCCATTGGCTGTACTGTCTGGGGCTTGGTAACAAAACTGGTACTTTTAGGAACCTCCTGCTCACTTCCTTCCTTGATTCTCAGTACTTTATCCCTCGGATTGTTGTTCTGGTGCTCTCTGTCTCCTTTCTCCCCTCTCAGGCCAGCATGCAACCTTGGCAATAAAAGGGTTGTGGTTTTGTTGGCTCTGGTGAAGGATGACAGACACCTTGGAGTATATCCAGAGCCATAACTTAGGTTATGAAGCCTAAGCAGATACATAATGTCTAATTTCTCCAAGGGATTTGAAGCTGGTGGTGTTAACTTTGTCTTTTCTTTTAATCCTGGAAGGTATTTGATGTCCGACTAAATGGCCATGTTGTGGTGAAGGACTTGGACATCTTTGATCGTGTTGGGCACAGCACGGCTCATGATGAAATCATTCCTATGAGCATCAGAAAGGGGAAGCTGAGTGTCCAGGGGGAGGTATCTACCTTCACAGGGAAGCTCTACATCGAGTTTGTCAAGGTAACAGCAGCTGTGCCTCACATCTGAGGGAGGTGGAGATGTTTGCTGCCACCTGGCCTGACTGTGTTTTTCCATTTCCTAGGGGTACTATGACAATCCCAAAGTCTGTGCACTCTACATCATGGCTGGGACAGTAGACGGTAAGTTAGGATTTTTACCTTCTGCTTCTTGACTAGTGCTGAAGGATGTGGTTGAAGAGTGCTTGAGGTGATTTAGCTAGTCATTATTTTGAAAATATTTAACATGAAATTATGGAGAACTCAGAGTCAGATGAATAAGGTCGAAGTATCACGTGGTGCTGGCCACAAACTGTTAAAGTCTGGTCTGTTTATCCCTGTCTGTTTTTGTTTAATCAACAGTTGGTCTTTGACAATATCTTTTTTTTTTTTTTTTTTTTTTTTTTTTTTAAGAATTATTTATTTTAGGTATGAGTACACTATAGCTGTTCTCAGGCACACCAGAAGAGGGCATCAGATTCCTTTATGGATGGTTCAGAGCCACCATGTGGTTGCTGGGAACTGAACTCAGGGCCTCTGGAAGAGCAGTCAGTGCTCTTAACTTCTAAGCCATCTCTCCAGCCTCCCCAAAAATCTTTTCTTTTTTCCTCTTGAAATAGAGTCTTGGGGCTGGAGAGAGTATCTCTAGTCCCGGCTGTCCTGGAACTCACTATGTAGACCAAGCTGTTGTCCTTGACTCACAGGACAGTCTCCTGCCTCAGTTTCCCTAATGCTGGGAGTAAAAATAAGACCCCCTCCCACATCCTGCCTCTGTGACAAATTGTAAACTGCACTATGAGTTGGGATTGGTGGTGGGTCCTTTTGGGATCCCTCCCATTATCTCACTCAGAATCACCTGAGGACTGGCAGGAGGGTTCATCAGGAAGTTCCTGCTGCTGAGACCATGACCTGAATATGATCCTTAGGATCTACGTGGTGGATGGAGAAAACTGATCCCATAGCCTTATGGCTGTGTGTATGCGTAGGCTCGAACGCACGCGCTCAGCAAATGTACTAGAATTACCTGAAATGTGTCTTAAGTTCCATTTGTAGTTTGGGTTTTAGTTCTTTGGAGAGAAAGACAAAGTTAGAGTCCCTGTGGGTTTGGTGGGCATTGCTATAGTACACAGAGGTAATATTCATTGTCAGTTTCTCCTTGGCCTTGGATCAGCCTTGATAGAGTTCTTGCTCCGGCTTTAGATTACTCTGGCACCAGTCTCCCAGCTGATTTTTGCAGGGAAAACTTGGTATCTTACTGGTTTTTCTTCATCTTTTCTCTGCATTATTTCCCGTCTTGTCTTGAATACATAAAAGTCATATCCTTAATTGTTTTAGACTTATTTCATGTGTATAAGTATTTTGTCTGTGTGCATGTACAAAATGTGCAAGTGTGTTAGTGTGTGTGTTATGTATGCATCACATCTGGTGTTTAGTATTCTCAGAAGTCCAAAGAAAAACTAGAACTTCGGTTATGCCATGGTGGCTTACAGCCACTGTGTGGGTGCTGGAAACTGAACCTAGGTCTTCTGCAAGAGCAGCTAGTGCTCTCAAGCATGGAGCCATCCCTCTGGCTCTGGTCCATGTCCTGATACTTCCCCTCCCCGTTCAGTGCTGATGCACATCTTCTAGTAAGGTGATACTTTACACCAAGCTCTGCTTGGGTTCCATAGGAGTCAGCACAGAGGTGCTCAGCACTTCAGTATCTGTAGCAGAAGGGATGTGGACACAGAGAAGGAAGAGGATTAATTGTCAGATCACTGTCCCTGCCTATTGTGTGAGCCTCTTGGAGCTTTAAAGAAGTGAGGCAGAGAGGGGTGATAACCTCCCTGTGAGGACGGCCCTCTATTACTTTTTTAGTACAACCTGAATATGACTACTGTTCCTGTGTTCTGTTTCAGTTAGAGATAACTTCTACCCCTTCCTGTGGACCTTGCTAAATCACAGGGTCTCTCTAGTATGGCTCGTTTACTGCTCTGAATCGTCTCATGTCAATGCTCTGGGACTTAAAGTGCATTTTCTTTTTTCTACTAGATGTACCAAAGCTGCAGCCTCATCCAGGACTGGAGAAGAAAGAAGAGGAGGAGGAAGAGGAAGAATATGATGAGGGGTCAAATCTCAAAAGACAGACCAACAAGAACAGGGTGCAGTCAGGTCCTCGCACACCTAACCCCTATGCCTCGGACAACAGCAGCCTCATGTTTCCTATCCTGGTGGCCTTTGGAGTGTTCATTCCAACCCTCTTCTGCCTCTGCCGCTTGTGAGAACAAATGGCCATCCTCAGCAGGGTGGCGGGGACTGGGAAAGAAACCAGACATGTTGGTTTCTATATTTTTCACAGTGTTTAGAAAAAGAGAAAACAAGTCAAACAACACACACACACACACACACACACACACACGCACACATGCACACATGCACACGCACACACACACACACACACACACACACACACACACAGAGGAAAGGAAATAAGAGAAACAGAGTGAGTGGGGTCACCCCACCAACACTGGTTGCAGAGCTGCTCAGTCTTACTCTGCCTAGCTGGCCCCCAGCTCTCTGTTCCTCGAGGTACTTGAGTGAGTGGATCCTTCCTCTCCAAGGATCTTCATTACATATGTAGTAGAAAGGACTCTGAACTCAGAGCAGTCACAGTTCCCAGTTTTTTTAGGTTAGACATTAACAAACAACAGGAAAATGTCACATAACCTGGGAAGACCACAGTGGGAGTTGGGTGTGTTCTGAGTTTATGTCCAGATGTGATTTCAGAAGTCATGGTATTCCAAGTATGTGTGTGGAGATAAATAAGTTGGATGGTAAAGACAAAGGAAAAAGCAAAGGACTGGAGAAGAAAGTCAGTGCTTCCTTCCTTGGAAGCCTTTCTGGGTTGATCATTGATGTCTCCACCTCACGTACCTTCATTGTCATCTCATCTTGATGTGTGCCAGTTAGAGGACTGTCTGGTACCCAAGACGACTAGCGTATGTCAGGTCCTCAGGTTGCCTACAGCTTGTTACTACAACAAACGGTTTTGATTTCAGTGCCTGTTGAGGACTTGATTTCTTCTTGATTTTTCTCTTAATCTGATTCATTTGAAATTTCTTACTTCTCAACCATAGAGCTAAATTATTGTCAAAACTGGGCAGGAGACAGGATATTGGAGTTCTCTCTGCTGAGGTGTCTGACCCTCCACCACCTCACCTTGTTGGTACCTCCCTCCCTGAATTCCTGAGCCAGCAGCCCTTACTGGCCCCTCCATAGGGTCTTGCTGCCAGGGGACAGGGATGCTTTCCAGCCTGCAGCAACAGAACACTTGACCTTAAAAGTCTCTTCTGGTCTTTGGATTAGAAAAGGCTTATGTTAGCAACCTCAGAGACTTGAGCCCTGCTAAAGTGACTGACCACTGTTTAGAATGTCCAGAATCTAATGTCCATCTGTCCCTGTGTCCTCTGTCCTCTTTCAGCTAGTTTAGGCTTATGCCTAGAGTCACCCCAAAGAACTGAGACTGGCTGCCCCGGCCCAGCTGTTCTCCTTACTGATCCTAACAGTGCTCTGCTGCCCTCTCCATCCACATAAGATGGGGCTGAAAGAGTCCTCGTCAGCCATAGTTCTGGAGGCTCTGAATGTCTAACTTTAGCATCAAAGTGTCTGTCTCAAATTCCCAGTAAACACCTCTGTAGGGGATGAAATTTCCGTGTCCCCTATCTTTCTTTTGGTCACCATCTTCTGTCTGTCAGTTAAGACACAGTGAGGGACAAGGAGGCTGCGATAAAAGGGATTTTCTAGGTCAGAAGCAGCAGGAATTGCTTCAGCTTGAGTTGGAGCAGTGCAAGTCTCAGGCCAGGCCCATATTTCTGAATGTGTTTAAATTTTCAGTTTGCCTTATCAGATATTTGAGCTGTGTGACACAGTAAGTAGCTCTTGGGCCAGGTCTTGACTTTGGCTCCTAATGATGACTCCAGGCCAGCACTTAGTCATTTGAGAACTGTTCTCTTTTTCTCTGTGACTTAGGCTAGCTCTAGGGTACTGAATTAGCAGCTGCATGGCTGTGGCCTGAAGTTGCTGTCAGGAGCACTTCCTGGAGTGCTTGCAAAGGCCCTGCTTCTGCAGGATGAGGTACTGCCACGGTCTAGGGGACTACCTGCCTAGCGCAACAGATGTCCTGACTAATCGGTCTTCTGACAGTGGCTTTGGTTCCTGGTCCATTGCTGTTTACAAGCCTATGGGACACTGTCAGCACATTCAATGAGATGAGGGAGAGAACACCTGCCTCCATGTTGCCTTGTTTGCCTGGGTCTCTGAGGAAGGAGGGGTCCTGTTTTCTCACCCCAACTCATCCCTTTGGTGACTCAGAGTCTCAGAAGGAAACCCTGACTCCTGGGGCCATTTCCTAATGGTACTGTAAGCCAAGCAGCTCAGCTTCTGCCTCTGTTTCCAAGCCCACCCCTTCCCGGAGGGATAGGGACGGGTGCTTTCCTCTAGTTGTGTCTAAACGGAAGGAACATCTTTCTGGAGCTAACAAAACTAAAAGGGAAGCAAGGAAACAGAAGGGAAGGAGTGTGGCGGGGGCTGGGGTAGATTTCCCTAAGCCAAGCCTGCCCAGCTAATAAGAGCTGCTTCGCATTGAACTTGAAAGTTTTTCCCTTCCTCCATGATGATGTAGGTACATGAGGTTTGGTTAAAGGGTTTGGGTGGGGCACTCTTTATTTTTATTTCATATTGTGTGTGTCAAGAATGACTCCATTGTTCATGTTGCTTTTTGCACTGTTTGTTCCCTTCTGTGTTTTGAGATAGAACAAGGAGTTTGCCTGGGATTGGGAGCTGTTGAGTGGTGCTAGTCAGGGGGTAGGTAGGAGAGGTTTTGTGCAGGGCTTTTGTTTTGAGCTATACTCTGACCCAGGGTTTTAGAGCCTACTGACCCAGCCTATAGAGAGATAAAAGCAGAGTGTGGCTCTGTTAATGTTTTGGGAAGAGTAAGCAAAGACAGCTGGGTTGAGTCCACGGTTCAGTGTGGTTTAGGTCAGTCAGGGGCTAGCTGGCCTTTGGCTGGGTTGCTTTAGGTCTTTATTCAAACTATCCTAAACATTGTGCCAATAAATGATTTGTGGGATTCATGTCCCTAAAACATTAAATCTATTGTTTGGAAAGTCTGCTGTCCTGAGGAGGAGCAACTCACTAGACACCCACAGATCTGGCAGTTTAAAAGGCAGCCTTCAAGAGCCTATCGTGTGAGAGGCGCTGCCTGTTAAGCATGTGACCTTTTTTCCTGCTCCTGCTGAGTAGGGGATCCCAGGGTCACATGCACCTCAGTGAGATGGGTAGAATTGAGCTGTATTTGACTCCTGCGCTGTGTGCCTGGGAGCAGTTTTAGAATCGTGGTTTGGCTTTTTAATTTTGTTGAGAAGCTTCTGTTTTAAGGAATTTCTCCTCCTTGTCTCGTTCCCGCCTCTCCTGGGAAGGCCTGTCCCTGGTCTAGAGTCTTAGCTAAGGATCTGAGAAAACAGCTGCAGTATTCCCTTCTCTTAAGGCTCAGAGCCCTCTTCTTAGAAACTGGCTCACCTTTCGGAGTCCAGGGAGGAGTCAGTAGGTTCTTTCTTCTCCCTGGAAACTGGGGAAGGACCCACCCCGCTCAGCACAGTGCCTTTTCCTCTCCTGCTCTGAGTCAGGTGGGTATCCCCTCTAGATCCAGGTCTGGGCAGGGGTTCCATAGTTCCTGCTGTGGGCTGTTTCCCTATCTCTCCCCCTCCTTGCTGGCCTACTCTGACATAATTCAAGTATCTTCTTGCCTTGAGGAACCTTAATGGACTTGTGATCACCATGTGTGACACTTCTTTTTGACTCTATAAAGATCTAGGAGAGCATACGAGCATTCTCAAATGAGAGACTAACAGACGCTCCTGCTGTTAAGACAGAGCTAGAGGGGTGGGTGACTTTAGGCCTCCTGCTATGGCCTCTGAGGAAGGTGACTCTCAGGTAAGACTGACTGAGGACACACAGACACCCAGGATCTGCTTAGAGATTGCAGAAGAGCCTGGCCTCTCTTATAGGGAAGATGTAACTAGGGATCAAAGAGCGCTAAGAAAATTGCAAAGAAGCTTTACTACTTACACCAGAGAGCTCAGGGCAGCTTTCTCTTCTGGGTGGAACTAAAATTGTCTGTGTTGGATTTCCCCGACACAGGAGAGGGACAAGGGCTAGATTTCTTAATGATGTTAGCCGACTAGCATGGTACTACTGGTGGTCAGCTGCCCAGGGAGGGCCAGTTTCTTTGCATGTATATGGCTTGCTGCCAATCTGCTCTGTCTTTCCCGGGCTGCTTTTGCCTCGCTTGCTCTAGGTGGCCAGATCATCTTGATAAGCGCAGATTTGGGGACTGGTTGGATTGGCAGGAAAAGAACAGAGTGCATCTCTTGGGATGGGCTTCTCTCAGGAGTGTAAAAACAAGGGGCCGGGATTGTGCTGGCAGCCAGGGAAACGTAGTGCCTGTGGGAGTTGGCAGAGAGGCCTTGGCACGCTCGCATCCAGCAATCTTGTGTGATGGAGCACATAGCATTGGGAGGAGCAGAGCTCCATCCTCACCTCTATTTTGAGCTTAGTGCTTTATTTCAGTATGAGGAGAAACAACAACAAACTGAAGTGTGCTTTCCGTCCTTTCAAAGGACAACTGTCAGGAAACAGTTGAGGTGCCAGGTGGGAGGGGAGACTTGGCAAGGAGAGATGTCGTGGCAAAACTAGGGAGACATTCTTGGCTCTTCTCTTTCCTGGTGTGCCATGATCCAGGGAATGAAAAGAAATTTGACCCTGGATTAGTTCCTTCGTTGGAGTTAAGGAACATTACCTTTTCACATCGTTCCCCTGGGATAGTATGGCTTTCCACTCTAAGCTCAGGGTAGCCTCTTCAACCACTGTTGGCCCAGCCTGGCTTGTGAGGAAACCAACCCTGCCCCTCAGTATTGAACTTGGCTGCTTCTTACGGAATCCAGTACTGGAGAACAGGCATCAAGTCCTTAGCCTTTGTAGCTCGTATTCTTTCCCATTTTTCCCTGACTGACTCTGGCCAGACCATAAATTTACAGCAGTGTGGCAAGGTGTATTGAGGGACCTTGAACCTGGCTGGCCAGGGAAGCAGCAGGGGTAGGTAAAGCTGTTGTTTCTTCTGGGCTGTCTCCATCTGTCTCCACCCCTTCCATGCCCCACCCCACTCCCACCAAAAAGTAAAAAATCAGGATGTTTTTCACTGTCCATTGCTTTGTGTTTTAATAAACAATTTGCAGTGATACTCCGTGTTGAGATTGAATTTAACTCACAAAGAGTGATGGTAGGCTGGCTGTGGCGGCACACACTTGTCATCTCGACTCTTGGGAGGATCAGGAGTTGAAGACCCCATTCATTTAAATACTCAGTTAAATTGTCAGTCTGGACTCCCCACCCCCACCGCTAATAAAGACCAGTAAGGTGGCTCAGCTGCCACCAAAACTGATAACCTGAGCTTGATGCCCAGTGTGTGGAAGGGGAGAGCTGATGCATGCTGTGGTACCTCCCTTAATAAGTACATCGTTCCCCCCCCACACCCCCCAAAAATAGAAGATAATGTAGGAGAAGTGGAGGGAAGGGAGGCCATGGAGGACTAAAAAATGACATTCCTGCCTCTCCTGGGGCTGGCAAGATGGCTCAGCGAGTAAAGGTCCTTGCTACCAAGCCTAATGGCTTGGCTTAGATCCTAGAGCACACAGGGAAAGTGAGAACCAGTTTACCCACAGGTTGTCATCTGACCTCCCAACGAACTGGGACACACTTTCTCACAAGTCCTCACCTGACCACTTGAGCCAGCACTCCAGGAAAAACCATGTGCGTGTGTTTTGTTTGAATGTGACTTCTGTTCAAAGGCTCAAGCTGTGCCTTTTGTCCCGTGCCCTCTATGGAGAGGAGACTTAACGTTAAAGTAAAGCCATAGAATATTTCTATGACACTCAAAATGTCAGTTATTTACCTGAGGCTAGTTAGTAAACGGTCAAACCATGACTTAGAACCAGTCTTACCCAGAGTACCCAGATTCTTCCTCCAGCTGTACTAACTCTAGCTATCCTCAAGAGAGCCTTTGAAAAGGGCTGGCCACAATGCCAAGCACTTTACAGATGTTACTCTGTGTTTTCCTTTTGAGAGTAACTGACCCATGGCCACATAGCAAGAAAAAGCAACAGACAGGATTTTTGGTTTGTTTATTTATCTACTTATTTTAGTGTAGGTATTTGACTAAGTAACCCGGTTGGCCTGGAATTCACTATGTCGATCAGGCTGGTCTCTGACTCATGAATGCCGGGATTAAAAGTTGTGGCCACCATGCCTAGTCCTCAACTCTAGATCTTGGTGATTGCTCTGTTGCCTTCCATCCCCCAGCATGTGGTGATATGTGTCTCCAGAACATACCCACTGTCTCTCCAGACTATAATGGAGGTTTCTGGCTTTGTGTGAGGAAGGACGAGTTTGCCCTGCCCTGCTGGGGAGAATTCAGCACTGAGCTCTAAGAGTAAAGCCAGTATTGATGGAGTCTGTTCTCAGGGACCACAGAGACTCTGGCTGTGCCCTCTCAAAGGTAAAATACTTTACTAATTTAGAGGTAGGGATTACTGTTATTTAGCATGGCAGCAGTGACCTACCAAATGGAGATGGGACCTGAAAAAGCACTGCTCTAGGGACTCAACAGGGAGGGAAATTGTCAGACAGAAGAGCATGGGCCAAGCGCAGCTGTTGGGTTGGACCACTCTGTGGGTCTAGATATTAATCTGACTTAGGAAATCAGGCTCCGGGTTGGCTGGAGCCTGTGTGCTAGACCTTCCTCCATACTTAACCCCCCTCACTCCCCACCCCTTCCTCCACAGAGGAGGAGAGGTGGTATTCTAACACTTACTGGAAATCTTCTTACAGCAAAGGTGAGGGGGTCAAGGCAAAGGGGGCGGTGCATGGAGGCTCTGGAGTTGGCAATCCCAAGAGAAAAAGAATCCTCAGTTTTGTTTGTTCTCAGCCATGTATAGTCGTAAAAAGTAAACCCCCTTCCTCTTTGGCTCAGACCTTGTACTAAAAAGTGTTTGAGGCTGTGTGGTGGCTTTGATTCCAGCACTTGGGAGGTAGAGGCAATTGGATGGATCTCTGCAAGTTCTAGGTTCAAGGTCAGCCTGGTCTGCGTAGCAAGTTCCAGGCCAGCTAGGGGCTGTATGATGAGAACTCAATAAATAAAATTTGTGATTTTTTTTTTCTTTTACTGCTGCATTCCCTAGTGGGCATTGCTTCTTCAAGGCCCCAGCTGGGCTCTGCCTACCTCTTAACTGATGGAGAGACCTGTATTCTCCCACAGCACTCCTTATCTTCCCTCCGCCCTTGCAGAGGGCCCTGGGGAAGGCCCTCTGAGTGTTGACATAGGACCATTCCCAGGATCCTCTTTGACATCTACACAGCACTGTTTGTTGCTGTTTCTGTTCTTTCTTCCTGACAGTTTAGGGTGTGTGGTGACTGACACATCCAGGGACTCAGATTCTGGGGAGGAATGGCCTGTCCAGAATTCCCACAGCTGCTAACCAGTAAACCTAGGATCTGAACTTAATTTTTTTGAAACAGAAATTTAACTGTGTAGCCTAGACTGGCTTTGAACTTGTGATAGCCCTGCCTTCACCTCCCAGGTGCTAGGTTATATAGGTGTGTAACACCATGCCCACCCCAAACTTGAACTTTTAGTGCCATGAAGTATGCCTGTCTCCAAGTCTGAAAACCTTCCCTGGGACCCACATGAGAAGAGAGAAGCAATTTCCCTAATTTAGTTTTGGTCTCTCTCCCTCTCCCTCCCTCTCTCTCTCTCTCTCTCTCTCTCTCTCTCTCTCTCTCTATATATATATATATATATATATATATATATATATATATATACACACACACACACATACATACATATATATATATGAGAAGTACACACGCGCGTGTGCGCACTTACACATTTTAACACACACATTTTAAAACAAACGGGTTGCATGCGTGCATGTCTCTGTGTGTGTGTGTGTGTGTGTGTGTGTGTGTGTGTGTGTTATTGAGAGTTACACTTCGCAGTTTAGTCTGGAACTCCTTGTATACCCATAACTACCTCAAATTCTCAGCAATCCTGCCTCAGCCTCCTAAGTATAGGGAAATAGATTCTTTCTCACCTAGTGTAGTGAATATGCTTGGCACAAGGGAAATGACACTATTAGGAGATGTGGCCTTGTTGGAGGAAGTGTGTCACTGTGGGGGTGGCTCTGAGGTCCTATGCTTAAGCTCTGCCCAAGGTGGAATAGTCTCCTGGCTCCCCGGAGAATAGTTTCCTTTCTGCTGCCTGTGAATCAGGATGTAGAACTCTCAGCTCCTCCAGCACCATGCCTGCTTGGATGCTGCCATGCTTCCTGCCATGCTGATAATGGACTGAACCTCGGAACCTGTGAGCCAGCCCCTACTTGTTGTCCTTGTAAGAGTTGCCTTGGTTATGTCCCTTCACAGCAGTGGGAACCCTAAGACACCATTAAAAGTAAGTTTAGCAAAAAATAAAAATAATTAATTTAAAAAAAAGTAAGCTTAGCTAGGAGATGGTTCAGAGGCTAAAAACACCTGCTGCTCTTCTGGAGGGCACGGGCTTGGTTCCAAGCACCAATTTGGCAGCTCACAGCCAAATATAACTCCAATTCCACAGGACCTGGTTCCTCCCTCTGGCCTCTGTGTGACCAGACATCTACGTAGGCAAATACCCATATGTATAATCCAAACTAAAAACTTAAAGGAACGTAACCTTTTAAGACATAATAATGTATGTATTGTGGGGGCCGGAGAATGGGTCAGTGGGTAACCTGTTTCCTGTGAAAACACGGGGACATGAATTTGGATTCCCCAGAACCCTGTGAAAAGCCAGGGGTGACTGTGCACACCTGGAACCTCAGTGCCAGCACTGCAGGCAGGTGGGGTCCTCGGGTGCTGGTCAGCCAGTCTAGCTGAAATGACTAGGTTCAGTGGAAGACCCGTCTCAGAAAAGATGAAGCAAGATTGAAGACGATACCTGTAACCTTGATTTCTTCAAAACCTCTTAATGATAATAAAAACACTTTAACCTCCCTTCAGCCCACCATCTGCCAGAGGTAGTGGGAAAGAAAGGGAAGTGGACCTGTTTAGGAGCAAATCCCATCTGTGTTGTCAGGAACTCAGTCAGCAGTTCATTTCACAGGTCGGCAGCGGCAGCTCGGCCCATTCACAAATCCTTCACGGACACACCAGCAGTCCAGTTCAGTTGAGTCTGGATAGCAAAGGCGAATCAACAGCAACAGCACTACCTAGCAGAGACAGCCACGCCTCAACCTCAGCTGGAGTCAGCATGAGGGACCAGGAGGGACGCCAGGAGAAGTTCTCTCTGTGCCTCTCTCAGGGAAGCAAAGATTAGAGAAGACGTGAGACCAAGATGTGTTGAGCTGTGTAAGCAAGCCAAGCTCAGCCCCTCACTGTCCGTTGAGTCCTACTTATACTCTCCCCAAACACCGCATCTCCACAGGTCGCCTCAACACACGAGTCTGACCTAGCAGAACTCCGGTGCTGGCTCGACTGACATCACCTTGCCAATCAGCCGGAGTCCAAGGAAGCAGCAGTCCCTATGGAGTCCCAACAAATGGAGCTCAGCTAGGCAAAGTAAGGAGGCCCACGACGTGTGTGTTAGTGAAGACACGTGTCCTTCCATGTGCTTGCTTTAGAAAAACATCCTTCACTTGTGTCTGATTCAGGCAAACACCATCCAACACTCTCCAAAGAACCCTTATGTTTCCACTGTAGATACCCGACATCAAGCTCCAGCCTCCACAGACAGAAATGCAGATAACCATTTTTAAAACCCTGGAACCAAATAGGGAAAATGATTTTTTTGTGTGTGTGTGTTTTCTTTACTTACTGGCACTAGTGATCAGATGCAGATGTGTCACAGGTATGACACAATGTGTTTGCCACCGCTGTATCTTCAACACCTGACCCCAGCAAATTCTGTTCACCTCCTTCCCCTTAAGGTCTGCAGGAGGGCACAGTCAGCAGACATCCCCGAATCCAAGCTCTCCAAGATAGGAGTCTTTCACAAATCTACCGCTCGCACCCTCACTGTCATTAATCAGACTGGAAAGGAAAACCTTGGGAAATTCTACAAGGGGAAGAAGTACAAGGCCCTGGACCTGCGACCCAAGAAGACGAGAGCCATGCGCAGCCGGCTCACCAAGCACGAGGAGAAGCTGAAGACCAAGAAGCAGCAGCGGAAGGAGCGGCTGTACCCACTGCGCAAGCGCACAGTCAAGGCCCGAGATGACAGGACAATAAAGTGCAAGACTGACTGGCAAAAAAGAGAGAGAGAGAAAACAAGAAAGAAAGAAAGAAAGAAAGAAAGAGAGAGAGAGAGAGAGAGAAAGAAAGAAAGAAAGAAAGGGAGAAGAAAGAAAGGGAGAAGAAAGAAAGAAAGAAAGAAAGAAAGAAGAAAGAAAGAGAAAGGAAACTGTATTTACCAATAATGTACCATGTAGCTTTGGAATATGCAAGAAATCTTTTTGGGAACAGGTAGGATGTTCAAATATGAATTGATGACTTTTTTTTTTTTTTTTTTTAAAGCCTTCAGCCTAGGAGTGAAGTGCCTTAGATACTGGGGAAATTACTAGTTTTTGGTCCCAGACCACAATGTGTGTCACCATCCAGCCCGGGGTTGCTGATTTGAGGCAAGCCCTCCCTGTCTGTGGTGTCAGGCTTACCATGAGCGCAGCAGCTCTAGGCTCTAGCCGCCTGGTCTGACTGGAGGCAGACTGCTTGGCTAGGAGGGACTGCCTTGGAAAACAGCCACGGCCACATTTCGTACAGTGGCTGAAGAGACCCCGAGAACAGTGTTGGGGTCAGAGGGAGGCCATTTACTGTTTAATACAGTGTTCTCATTCTCCTCTCTGCTAGGATATATCAGTAATTTTTTTTCCTTCAAAGAAAGCCTTTAATAAGCCTTAGAAAGGAGTGAGAAAGTTAAATTGGAAGTCATACTCCAGTTTCCTAAACCTGTTAAAAAAACTAAACTGTAGAACCAGGTGGTGGTATAGTTAACTCAGTCCTTGGGAGGCAGAGGCTTTGTGGAGCTCTGTGAGTTTGAAGCCAGACTTGGCCACATAGTTCCAGGTCAGCCAGGTTTACATAGTGAGACCTGTGAGACTCAAAAAAAAAAAAAAACCAAACCAAACCAAAACAAACAAACAAACAAAAAACAAAACACACAGGACTGGCTGGAGAGATGCTTTTTTTTTCTACCAAGAGACAAGGTTTCTTTGTATAACCCTGGTTATCCTTGAACTCAGAGATTCTCCTGCTTCTGCCTCCCTCCCAAGTACAGGAATTAAAAGCATGGGCCAGCAATTTAATTAATTGTTAGAGTTGTTTCAAAGCTGTTTGACTAAAAATATGTTTCACTTTATTTTTATTTTACTTCTCCCACCCCCTTTATTTTACTTAAAAAATATTTATTTATTTTATGAATACAAGTACACCCTCACTCTATTCAGACACACCAGAAGAGGGCATCAGATCCCATTACAGATGGTTGTGAGCCACCATGTGGTTGCTGGGAATTGAACTCAGGACCGCTGGAAGAGCAGCCAGTGCTCTAACCACTGGACCATCTCTCCAGCCCCTTTATTTTACTTTATAAGGATGTATTTTAAATATCCAGGGTGACTGGCAAGATCCTCAGGTCTCAGCCCTATCTCACTAATAGGATCAACGTTTGTCCGGGAGGCGGTTCCCCCACAGGTCCCGCCCCCAGACGCTCAAGCCCCGCCTCTAGGAGAGCAGGCCCCGCCCCAGGCGCCTGGGCCCCGCCCTCATTCTCCATAGTTACGGCGCCCTGAGGTGGCGGCCATCTTGGCGGTGGAGCGATGAGCGGGTCGAACTCGAAGGCTGCGACCGCAGGGTCGCAGGGTGGGCCCGGCGGGCTGGTGGCTGGCAAGGAGGAGAAGAAGAAGGCGGGCGGCGGCGTCCTGAACCGGCTTAAGGCGCGGCGGCACGGACCCCCACACACGTCCGACGACTGCACCGGGGCCGCGGTCACGGAGCAGGAGCTGCTGGCACTGGACACGATCCGCCCTGAACACGTCCTACGCCTCAACCGAGTCACCGAGAGTGAGTGGCGGGCTGGACACCGGGCCTGGGAGCCCTTAGTGGGGTGGGCCGTGTGGTGGCGCCGGGGTCTGCTCAGGCCGAGCTTCTGACGGCCGGATTTCCAGACCCGGCGGGCAGGTTTTCTAGAGTCCGAACGTATCTGGGGCCTGGTCCGACCCTCCCCGCCTGGGACCCCTCTCCCTGGGACCCCAGCCCTTAGCCAGGTTCCTGCCCATCCCGCTGATCTGCCCCCAGCTTCCGCAGCCCTCTGGACCAGAGCCCCTACCTGCCGACTCCGCCTTTCCCTCTGCTCAGGCTCCTGACAGTCCCTCCCCCACTCGACCTTGCTTTGGTCCCCCTCTGGGGTCGGGGACCCCTTTGTGTACAGGTAGCTTGTGCTTCCATCAAACACTTAGCTGTTGCATTTCTTGCAGACTTAAATTGTACCACACACACACACACACACACACACACACACACACACACATACACACAAGTTTGAAAGTTTGAGCGTTGAAACTGGCACAGGGATCTTGCTCTTGCAATTTTTTTCTAGTGAATTTACAATTTGTCGGAGTTTCAGAAGTACGAGTTTTGCATGATAAGTCACCATCCTGTCTTTTTGGCGGTGTAAGGAATGGTGGGAAGAAATGTGTGTCTGTTTCCTGATGACCTCTGTGTTTTGGAAGCTGCCCAGTCCAGCTTTGACCTGACACCCTTTCCCCCAGGAGTTTGCAGTCACCTGGTTAGCCTCGGTTTGTCCTCCTCACCTCCCTGCCCTGGAGACTTTCTAACCCCACTTCCCTGAAGGATGCCAGAGTGTCCGCTGGATTGCTTCACTCAGCCCGGGGCTGTGAGGTGTAGTTCAGGTTGTTCATGGCAGCTCCCGAGACTTGGAAATGGAGTTTGAGGGAAAGTGGCTATTAACTGGTTCAGCCTGTGCAAAAGGAAACCTCCGTCTCCTAAAATAGTTTTAATTGGATTTTGGGTGTTTGGTGACCCAGTTTCCCAGCACTGTTTGGGTTGGGGCACTCTTTCGTCTGTCTGAAAACAACTTTAGATAGTCATGCCCTGTGGTCCCAGAACAGTGAAAAGCTGCTTCAGTTCTCTGTTCTCATGGGGGATTTGAAAGTACAGAAATGCCCAACCACAAACATCCTGTGAGCCTCACTGGTGAGTTAGGACTGTCAAATGCCTGGCCCTACAGACATGCTGAGTACTCAGGTCTCCCCTGAACACCGGAGAGTGATGTCCCTTGCCCATCTCTGCAAGTTCTTAGAGAAAGCCACAGCTTAGTGGCCTTTGGATTTTATCACTCTTAAGTTCTTCTGTTCTATGAGTTGTTTACTAAGTATGTCCCACAGACACAGAACCTCTGCCATGAGCTTTTGGAGTTAGCAGTAGCTCTCCAGTCTCTCTTGTAGACTAGGAAACAGCGGACACACAGGCTAAGACAGTGCAGAGGGGCTTGGAAGATGTTGTGAGCAGCAGATGAGGCAGTAGCATCTTTGTGACTTGGGTTTGACTAGTTCCCTGTGTTGTAGGCGCTGCTTGGCCTCATATTCTGACTGCCTTGCTAATGTATGCATGCTTCTTTGCAGCACAAACTAAGAATGGGTTTAACCTTTTAAGTGGTTGAAGTAGATGTTAAAGTCTCATTCCATGTGATTATCCAACTTGGCTTCCGTGCGCACCGACAGTTCTGAAGACCTGCTCATTTGCTTATTTCCTGTCCATAGACCTTTGGTTCAGTGAGAGTGGAGTGTTTATGTCATGTGCTGTACAGCTGCAGAGTCTGAGTTACTGATAACTTGGCCTTTTCCAGAGGACCCAGGTTCACTTTCCAGAACCTATACCAGCAGCTACGGCAGCCACAGCAGCTCACAACTGTCTATAATTCTAGTTCTGGGGAATCCACACCCTCAGACACACATGCAGGCAAAACACCATTGCACATGAAATAAAAATAAGCAAGCTTAAGGAAAAAAACAACAACAACAGCAACAAAAATTTTGCTAGGCAGTGACTGTGCACACCTTTAATCCTAGCACTCAGGAGGCAGAGACAGGCAAAGCTCTGTGAGTTGGAGGCCAGCCTCGTTTGACAGGGCTACACAGAGAAACCTTGTCTTCAATAACAACAACAGCAAAAATTATTCTTTGTCAATTTCATACATATATAATGTATCTCTGAACTTTTCTCTCTGTCCTTCCTCCTTCTCTTTCTTGAATTTCCTAATTTTGATAATACAAGAGAGTGTTTGGGGTCTGGGGAGAGGGCTTAATGGTTAAGAGCACTGGTTGCTCTCCCTGAGGACCTGGGTTCGATTCCCAGCATCCACATGCTCACAACCACCAGTCATAAGGGATGCCCTCCCTGCCGACAGTGTACCCATGTGATACAGGTAAAACATGCGCCATACACATTGTGCTGGTTTGAATAAGAATCTCCCATAGGCTCATATATTAGAAAGTCTAGTCACCAGGGGTGGGACTGTTTGAAAGGATTGGGAGGTGTGGCCTTGTTGGAGGGAGTGTGTCACTGGGGTTGGCTTCAAGATTTCAGCTCACGGACGGCCCAGCATTTCCCTAGCAGCTGCCTACAGATCAGCATGGGACTCTCAGCTAGTGCTCTAGGGAAGCGGTTTCCAATCTGTGGGTCACCTAAGACCATCAGAAAACATAGATGTTTACATTATGATTCACAACAATAGCAAAGATACAGTTATGGAGTAGCAAAGCCCATGTTTTGGTTGGGGTCACATGCCATGAGGACTGTGTTAAAGGTCGCAAGCCTTAGGAAGGGAAGAAGCACTGCTCTAGCTCCAAGTGCTGCCATATTCTCGGCCATGATGGCAGACTAGCCCTCTGGAGCGTTAGCCTACCCCCAGTTAAATGCTTTCCTAAGAGTTGCCTTGGCCATGAAGTCTTCACAGGACCAGAGCAGTTACTAAGACATACATAAAATAAAAATTAATGTTAAACAAATCTTAAAGAAAATGTTTGAGCCTTGAGGGGTGGCTTGCTGGGTTGAGAGCACTGGCTGCTCTTTCAGGGGATTTCAGTTTAGTTCCAGCAGCCACATGGCATCTTACAACCAATAGTAACTACGACTCCAGAGGATCTGACTCCCTTTTCTGACCCCTTCCAACACTGCGTGTATGCCTTACATACAGGCATAACACCCATTCGTAGAAAATAAATAAACCTTAAAAAACAAAAGAATGTTTGGGGAGCATTTTCAGTGAATTGCATAAGAGAAGAACACATTTGCTTTAAAACCAGGGAAATGTTTTGAAGAAACTTTAGAAGGTTACTTAACAACATTGGTCTCTTTTCAGATTATTTATGTAAGCCTGAAGACAATATCTACAGTATTGACTTTACCCGCTTCAAAATCCGAGATCTGGAGACGGGGACAGTGCTCTTTGAGATCGCCAAGCCTTGCACCTCAGGTAGGCCTGGGTATTGTGGTCACGGCCAAGGAAGGGAAGATCTTTGGGAAGCCCAGTGTTTGTGGGCCAGCACATCTGTTTTTGGGACACCACTGTGTCTCACTTTCGTGACAGTTTCTTCCATCATTTCCTGTCAGCTTAGAACCAGTTAGGGCTATGTTAAAAGGCTGTGTTGTGTGTGTGTGTGTGTGTGTGTGTGTGTGTGTGTGTGTGTGTGTGTCAGAAGGTACAGGTAGAAGCCAGAGGGAATTTTGTGCAGTTAGTTCTCTGTTTCCACATCTCTGTGTGTGTGTGTGTGTGGGGGGGGGGTGTCCAAGGCGTGTGGCTGGCACCTGTGTGCACTGAGCTATCTCACTAGCTGGGTTTTGTTTTTTAGGATGGATTCTTATGTAGCCCATGTTGGCCCAGAACTTGCTGTGTGGCTGAGGGTGCCCTTGAACTCCTGGCATGCACCCTTCCGCCATGTGCTAGGGTTATAGGCATGCGTCACCACAACCAGCATAGATTGTTGACATTTCTTGTGTTGTGTCACTGTCCACATTCTTTAGCGAATTGCCTTATGTAATGTTGTCTCTGAGTGGCTCAGCCACTTTTTACTGAGAGGGAGCTGAGACCCACAGTTCCCACAGGACCTTCCCTAAGACCCTGTGCTTACGAAGGAAAGCTCTGCCCTGAGCGTGCGCAGTGAGGCAGCTTTCCTCCAGCCCTTGCTTGTCTGTAAGTCCTGCTTTCGGTTCCTTACCAAGCTCTGCTTTAATGGTTTTTTTTGGTCTTTTTTGATTTGTTTGTTTGTTTCCAAAGGTTAAAAAAAAATGTGTGTGCCCTTGTGTGTTCATCTGGGGTTTGTGCACAGGAGTGCAGTGGTCTCTAGAGGCCAGAAGAGGGCGCTGATCCCTCAGCTACCTGACTACTGAGTCAGTGTTCTGACTACTGAGCCAACTCTCCGTCCCCAAAAGATGACAAAAGATGAACCTGGGATTCAGTGGCCATCCACCCCCTGAGGTGCAAGCGAGCTTGTCTCATGAGGTTGTCTCACTTCCCGTTTGCCTTCTTTCATCGTTTTGAGACAATCACATGCAGCTATAGCGAGCGAGTTTGCCATTTAAATGGAGGTACCTTGAGGACTCCTTGCACCGGAGCTTCTGTGCTGGTTTTAATTTTTATTGCTACTGTGTATGAGCGTGGGGTGCATGCGTGTGTACATGTGTGCCAGGGCAGAAATGAGGTAGGGACAGCTCGTGGGCATTGGTTCTCTCCTCCCACCATTGTGGGTCATAGGGAAGCTCAGGTCTCCAAGTACCTTTATTAGCTTAGCCATCTTTCAGGCCCTCAACTGTGATTTCTGGAGAAACTTATTTTTTAATAACTTATTTATTTTTACTTTATGTGAATTGGTGTTTTCCCTGCATGTATTTCTAAGTGAAGGTGTTGAATCTCCTGGACCTGGAGTTATAAACAGTTGTGAGGCACCTTGTGGGTGCTGGGAATTGAACCCAGGTCCTCCGGAAGAGGAGTCAGTGCTCTTAACCACTGAGCCATCTTTTCAGCCCCTAATGAAATTTATTTTGCAAAGTTCTTCTCATTTGATTTGCTGCTCAGTATGAGCCTGCAGCTCTTTGAGAAGGTAGGTATTAGCATCTCAGAGAAATAAAAGATTGTCCCAAGCTGCAACTCTCAGGAAGAGTACTTACCTGGTTAAAGTAAAACAGGCAGACTCACTAGGGACGTCTTCGAGTCTTTGCTCAGCTTGATCACGGGCCTAGCTCAGCTTGTGTTTGCCTTGTGTTTCCACCATCATTTTCCAATCCTGCTGGAGGCACTGAAGCCTCAGAAAACCCTGCTGCAGATGGTGTAGGTATGTGGTCTCCATCCTTCCCAGCTCTGCCTGTAAGGCTCAGGCTTGAATCACATCACTGGATCCAGGCGCTCACCCTGTAGATCGAAGAAGCCCCAAGTCAGGGTGGTGTCTCATGGTGTCTCAGTGCCCCTGGGACATCACAGGCAGAGATGCTTGATGCTCAAGGCACCCACGTGCTCAGACTGTAGAAACCCTCACCCCATGTTCATATTATGACCATTATAGATCTTTTGTATGGAGTCAGCAGTAGGCTAGACCAGAGCTGGCACTGACCACGTGCCAATCCACATGCTGGTCCCGTTTTTCTAGGTAGTCAAAGGACTGGGCCTAGAATGGCCTGCAATAGCCATTAGTGCCTTGAGTCTATAGCTCAGTCAGTGTCTTTATTTGAAATCAGACAGTGCGCCCAGGATGCATCTTTCACTTTGGGACCTCTGTGACCTTTCTGTCTTGTGTAGAGGTTGGCACTCTGATCCAGTCATTAGGGACCTAGTCTATAAGATAGGGGTCATGTCAGAGCTTATCCACCTTGTATCTTATTTCACCCCAGGACATGCCCACTCCCCAAACTATATAAGAACAGACTTTGGTAGACTGGACCTGCATTCAGAACATTGCTCAATTCATTAACTGTTTTAGAACTTTGGGCGTGACAACATTTTTGAACTTAAGTGTCCTCATCTGTGAAACCAGAACAAGCAGCTCCTCCCCACAGGGCTGCTCTGAAGCCTGGTACATCCTGTTACACAGCATGTGCCCAGGCCGAAGGGCTGTAAGGTTGTCACGAGTCTCGGCGGTGTGCTCACAGCTCAGTTCTGCTCTTTCAGTCCAAGACCAGGACGCAGAGGAGGAGAGTGTGGATGTGGACATCAGCGTGGGGCGTTTCGTTCGCTATCAGTTCACACCAGCATTTCTCCGCCTCAGGACCGTTGGTGCCACGTGAGTGCTGTTATTTTTCTGAGGGCAGAACATTCATTCTCTTTGCTCCCAGGGAAGAATGTGCTCTGGGGTAGAGGCTGGCTGTGGAGGACGGAGGAAAAGAAGGAAGTCTCACAGAGATTCTCTTACAGGGTAGAGTTCACTGTGGGCGACAGGCCTGTGACAGGCTTCCGGATGATTGAGCGGCACTACTTCCGGGAGCGGCTGCTGAAGACCTTTGACTTTGATTTTGGCTTCTGCATCCCTAGCAGCAGAAACACGTGTGAGCACATCTACGAGTTTCCGCAGCTCTCCGAGGATGTCAGTATGTATTCCTCATTCCGTACAAGAGGGAAGTGTGGCTTGCTGTGTCCGGTCATGTGACCACAGGAGCTAAGGGGGAGTGAGGGGGAGTTAGGGGGGCAGCCCAGACTGAAGCGCTAAGGCCACACTGCTGCTCACAGCCCCACTGAGCCCTGCTTACTTCTGAGTCTCAGCTCTCTAACCATTGCACACTCTGGACTGGGTGGGAAGCCTGAGAGCCAGGCAGGGCGTCCTGACAATATTTCATCCTGGCTTGAGCTGACCTGGATTTGTAGATACTTGCAAGATTAGATTAACTGGTGAACCAAACCGCCCAAAGGGTGTGGAGTTGAGTCTGAGTGTAAATAGAATTGCCAGGGCCTTGGATGAGCTCAGAGGACTTAACATTTCTGACACTTTGTAACACCTGCGGTGGCTTCCCGAGGGCAGGTGGCTTTTAAATCAGAGCCTGCTGAGGAGGTGACTATAATTGTATTTACCTTCTTCCAGTGTGGAAAGAGGGCAAGGCGAGGGCTTAGACAGACAGACAGAAGTTCCCTAGGCAAGCAGGCCTCTGTCTAGATCTTGCAGGTAAACATCAGAACCCTCTCCAGAGAGTGGCTTCCCCTCTGTTCCTCAGGCTGTGCCTAGGGCTCTCTTGGCTTGCAGGCCCGTAAGCAGTAGGAGGGATGGAGTCATGAGGAAGAGCATGGCTTTTCTCTGGAGGACCTGGGTTCCCTTCCCAGTACCTACACCGTGGCTGCCCACATGGCTTTAACTCCACTTCTAGGCATCTGATCCTCTCTGGCGTCTGAGAGTGTAGCACGCATGTGGCACACACAGATATCTGCGGGCAGGCAAAGAAACCTGTACAAATACATACGTAATTTTTTAAAAATTAAAAAAAAACAACAAAGAAGGGAGTTTGTTATGGTGGTGCCCCCTCCCCCCATTTAACCATCAGCCCTTAGGAAGCAGAGGCAGGCAAATCTCTGTGAGTTCAAGGCCAGCCAGAGTGGTGCAGTGAGTTCCTTTCTCCACACAGAAGACAACCCAAAGAAGCTGGCACAGAGGGGCATGCTGCTCTGGTTTTTACTAGAATGTCCAGAAATGGCATCAGGCCAGAAGCCAGGGCTCATTCGCTGAGCCAGCCAAGAGCGTGGAGGAAAGAGGCCATGACTGAGGGAGAAGTTTGTTTCCTAGGAGACCGGCAAGACAGACCAGAGTAGGGATGACTAAAGAGTTGATTGCATCCTTGCATAAAACTGGATGTCATGGTCCATCTGGGGCCCTCCAGTCTCTCTGGCTTCTTTTGTTCTGCCCTGGTCATCTGGGCAGAGCGCAGTCAGACTGAGTTTCTTATGCCCAGCTGTGGGGCAGACTCACATAGTGTGCTCTCCCTGCAGTTCGCCTGATGATTGAGAACCCCTATGAGACACGCTCCGACAGCTTCTACTTTGTGGACAACAAGCTGATAATGCACAACAAGGCCGACTACGCCTATAACGGAGGCCAGTGAGTGGACAGGGAGGTCCTCTGCTGCCACCACGAGGCACACAGGAGGAATTGCAGCAGCTACCAGTCAACACCCACCTTGAACCTGGTCCAGGAAGCTGCAGCTGGGGCGGCGGTCTTTTGTGCTCCGAGGAGGTGCCAGCCAACAGTTTCTCTTCCCAGTGTTTGTTCCCTGCCCCTAGTTCACAGAGGTATTATAGTGAAGTAAAAGATTAGGGTAAGGTTCCCGGGATCCAGATAAAAGCTCATTTCTGTGTCGTCTTAGCTGTGCACTCTTGTCTTGACAAGCCTACCGGTCCAGGCACAGCTGTGTCAGTCAGAAGGCTTGAGCAGCTGAGAGCAGCTCACTTCTCCACCGTCCCGTGTCACTGGCACAGTCTCTCCTCGCCTATGCAGTTAGGCCAACTGGAAGAAACTTGAAGAAAGACTCAGGTAGGGCAGAGCCTGGGCTAAGGCACTGGGGAGGTGGTACCAGAGTCAAAGACAGGTTTCTGAGGAGGCTTCTTACCTGCCTTTGAGAAGCCACAGCCAGGCCTGGGAAACCACAGTCTCAGCCTGATGGCACCTTCTGTTCTTGCTCTAGAGGCCATGAGCTTGCTCTGTGCCCCTGGCTGTGACTTTAACATGGCCTTGCTGTGGCCTTTGTCAGTTTTGTTCACAGAACATGGTGTCTCTCGAGTTCAGTGCAGGTGAGTTGTTCTTTGTGCCCCTTATTCTCAGACTTCTTTGGGGGAATTTTTACATTGTCAGTGTTTAGTGCCCAAAATGCCGATAGGCTCCCAGGCTAATGTGGCTCATGGTGGGAGAGGCACCTTGGAGCTTTAGGGGAGCTGACTCTGTATCCGCTGAGCCTTGAAGAGTGGCTCTGGGGGGTAGGGGTTTGGCTCCAGAACAGAGTCTCATGTTCAGGAATGCTTTCCTGTCTGTCTTCCTTTCTGCTGAAGCCGTTCCTAGAACCATTGGCCATATGGTCCTAAGGAATATATATTCTGATCCTGCCTTCCAGCTGCTGTGTGTTTGAGTGTTGGGGAAGGGCAGCATAGGCTGAGGTTGCCTGTCAGAGTGCTGTTCTCAGACGGCTGCCTCAGGTGTCCTCAGATCCCCACTGACTGACTCCCAGCCACATGTTTGGCTCCCTAGGTTGTCCCTGTGGGTGGCTCTGGGACTCTGCTGTGGCTGGGGTCCGTTTGTCATTGAATGAAGTGCAGGAAGGGCGGATGTGCATAGATTGTCTCTGATGCACCTGTTTGTCACCTGTGATGAGACCAGGGCCCCAGAGTACTTGAGAGAAAGGACGAGCTTTGGCCAGTGTCGCTCTGTTGGCTTCTAGAGCATTAATGGGTTTATTAGCCATGCTCTGTATCTGGCCAGCACCTGACGATGCCGTGCTTGGGAAGTGTTGGGAATGAGGAAGCCTGGATTTTCCTTCCTGCTGCACTGGATTTACCCCCTGAGCTGGGGGAGCCCAGGTGCCCTGTGGTGGGCACTCCTAACCATTCCAGTGGATCTCAGAACTGGAGTCCACTCCGAATCTACGTGCCTTAAGAGTGGCTCTGCCCTGTGTGCTATGGGAGCTGTGGGGCTGTTGTTCTCCCTTACCTGCATATGGACATAAACAGTCTCTCTACCTTTCTCATGTGACTCCTCTGATGAGATTTCCATGTTCTTGACAAGCTTCAGAGTCCCTGCTCTGTTACAGCGTCTGATGAGGTATTTGGTTCCTAGTTTGTAAGTACTATCTAGGATGTGCTTCCTGGAGCTACATGGTTTTTGCTCAGTGGAGCGCAGCCTGGACCACTCCTGTTTCTTGGCATGCTGTTTTCTGCCCGTCCTGCTGGCTTTTCCTTGGAGATCCTGGATGGAGGAGCTGGGCACACTGGCTTGAGAAGGGCTGCAGCTCCTTTCCCGCCGGCCTGTTCTCAGTGAGAGCACACTGAGGCCAGCACTCAGTCACACTAGTAGGATGGAGCAGTCTTCTTTAGCTTCTGAAGGGCCAGTGACCCCTGTCTGGCTGCTTAGGGATGCATCTTGCTGTTTGCTAGAGAGTTTGAAATTTCAGCTTTTGTGCCCAACTTGAGTAAACTGGAAGTCATACTTTGTAACTAGCTGAACAAGCAGAAGCTGAGTCAGAGTCAAAGTGTCTAGGAACACAAGAGGCTACAGTGGCTGCCTGCTAGGCAGTGGGAGAGAGTCAGTGTTGGGGGGTGGGGCATGCTCCGTTCCCAGAGCAGTCGTCTGAGTGATGGTGTGAGGCAGGGTTCTGCTTGATCTCCATCCTTGTCCCATGCCTTGGGGCCAAGCTGCCCTTCTAAACCATAAATACAGGAGTAAAGATGGCCAGTACTGGGCTGACATCAGCTGTTGTCTTGGATTAGCTCAGCACTGTCTCCTACCAAGCTTCTCTAGGCTCCAGGCATCTGATTTCCAGTTCCTAAGGACAGCACTTTGCTGTCATAGACTCAGATTCTGAAAATACCCACATTCCGTGTGCAGAGCATCATAGCCACAGGGAGTCTGGAGAGGTGGGCTCACCTTGTTTCATAAAGGATCATGTGGTGATGTCACTTAAGTTGTGAAAGTCTATTTTCCCTGTAAATCTATTTTTCACAGAATATAAGAAACATCTCTGTCCTTAAAATCCTCATTCCAAAACAAACCAGGTGATTCTATTTGTATAAGATACTATTTTACCACAAGAGACAGTAATAAAGATTTTTTCACAGTATGCTTACTCTGTCTTGCCTCTTGATTGGGTCTTGGGGCTTGGGAGGTGGTGGGCTCTCGGTCCCTTTCCTCTGCTGTTGTATTTCTGTTGACTTTGAGTGAAACATCTATGGGATGGAGGGAGAGGTGGCTGTGTAATAGCACTGGCCGTGCTTCCCGTAGACCTGGGTTCTGTTCCCAGCAGCATATTCCACACTGTTCCCAGCCCCAAAGGCAGGCTTACTAGTGTGTGTGCTAACAAGATGACCTCGTTTATCTACACTTCTGAGCCGAGCATGTCAGCACGTCTTTAATTTAGCACTTGGGAGACAGAGGCAGGCCAGTTTCTGAAGCTGGCCTGGTTTACTATTCCAGGGCCACATAGTGAGACCCTGCCTCAAAAATCAAAACAACACAGGCAGTGGTGGCTTATACTTGTAATTCCTGGGGAAGGGGGGATTCTTTTTGCTCCCAAATAACTGCAGGGCTTTCCCGCTCTAGCCCGTGTTAGCTCCCCAATAGAAAAGGCACAGAGACCTGTTTGTTTTGTTTTTATTATTATTAACAAGCTTCAAGCCTAAGCTGGACAGATATTTTAAGATTTATTGTGTGTATGTGAGTACATTGTCACCGTCTTCAGACCCACCAGAAGAGGGCATCAGATCCCATTACAGATGGTTGTGAGTCACCATGTGGTTGCTGGGAATTGAACTCAGGACCTCTGGAAGAGCAGTTAGTACTCTAACCACTGAGCCATCTCTCCAGCCACTCTTGTTTGTTCTTTCTAATTGTAAATAGACTTGTAACCCTGGACATGTAATGAAAAAAAAAAAACACATAGTCTGTACTTGTTGGGTAATTATTCGTTCTGTGAAACCTATAAACAAAGAGGCAACCTGATTGGCAGTCAGTCAGAACTACGACACTGCCCCGTTGAGGACTCAGGTCACTGTCAAAGACTGCAGAAGCCCCCAGGCAGGTTCTGGGGATAGAACTCAGGTCATCTGACTTGGCAGCAAGTGTGTTTGCTCACTAAGCCATCTTATTGGCCCATAAGAAATTTATCTCCTCCCTTTCTATTTTTAGATATTTCAAAAATACAGGCTTGAATGGTGGCACCTGCCTGTGATTCCCCCACCCAAGAAGCAAAGGCAGGCTGATCTTTTGAGTTCAAGGCTTGTCTCTAGTCTTTGATGGCAAGTTCCAAGTCAGCCAGACCCTGTGGGCCACCTGGCCTGGTCATCTTTTGTTTTGTTTTTTTCGAGACAGTTTCTCTGTAGCCTTGCCTGTCTTGGAATTCACTCTGTAGACCAGGCCGGCTTCAAAATCACAGAGATCTCCGGAGGTCTGGGGTTGAAGGCATGCACCACCACAGCCCGTCTTACTGAACTGGGAGCTCACTGATTCACTTAGAGTGGATGTCAGGGAACTCCTAGAATCCTCCTGTCTCTGCATTCCCCATCAGATGGTCTACTACACCCAGGTCAATGGATGCACTAGCTTCCATCCAGTCCTGTTGACCAGGCAGAGAAGGTCACTGGACCACCACAGACACATCATTTAAAAGGCTTTTTTTAAAAGAGGAGGAATGAACAAATGAGAACCACACCACCACACTGTTCCCTCCATTTATTCTAGGCAGTGCTGGGCGGTGAGGCTCAGTGTAAGGTCAGTAGGACAAATGTGAACCAGGAGGGCATGAAGGTCAGACCCTGTGAGCCAAATCACACGGACAGTCTCTGGAACAGAGCAAAGTTGTTCTGAGGTGCTAGGATGAAACCTTTGTCATTAATGGGCGGTACCCCTGTCCCCAAACAGGGCTCTGCTCCCCAGCTAGTAGTTGCATAAGACAATAGCTCTGTTTCACACTCACATCTCAGGGCTGAAGGGGTCTTCTTGCAGCAATGGCATCCCCATGCGATGGGCCTAGATACTGAGCCCTCCAGCCCTTTCGGAATCCACAGACTCGTGGGAGAGATGAATAGTTCATCTGAAAAGAAAACGAAATCCCAGGGTGGAGTGTAAATGAAAGGGTGGATCTAAAAAGCTGCCTGCCTTGTGTGCTCTAAGCAAAGGTGAGGGAGCCAGGGATTGTGCTGTCACGATGCACAGGTGAGTGGGGCAGGGGTAGTAGGTTCTGACTCCTCTCCCTAAAACCGGAGTCCTATGTCTGCTAGGCAGGGGCTCTACCGCTGAGCTATATTCCTCTCGCCCTCTTTATACTTTTATTTTGAAGTAAGATACCGCAAAGTTGCCCAAGCTGGCCTTAAATTTACTCTGTAACACAGGGAGACTTTGAGCTTGCAATCCTCCTGCCTCGGGCTCAGGAGTCGCTAGAATTACAGGTTTGGTCTCTCTGTCTCTCTGTGCCTCTGTGCCTCTGTCTCTCTGTCTTTGTGTGTGTGTGTCTGTGTGTTAGCTCTTTGTATAGAACTGGGTTTGGGGGATGCGTTCGCGGACCGAGGGTTTTAAGCCGAGGATGATTGCTTGTTTAATTTTTATGCCTCTGCGTTGTCGGCAGCTTTGCTGGAGATGAGGGCAGGAGGAGGAGCTGACAAACTTTGTAGTCTCCCGATTGGCAGACGTTAACGTCCTGCTAACACGTGAAGCCCCCACCCCAGGTCCCTAGCGTGTCTCAGGTCCCGCCCCTGCGGCCAGATGGGAGTGGCTTAGGCTCGACGCCGGCCCCGCCTCTCCCGCGCGGTGGGCGTGACCAAGGCTCTTCGTTGGTCCTGCTCCTGTAGCCAAATGGGCGTGGCCCAGGCCCTGCCCCTGCCGTCCGGAACTCCGGAGCTGCTGCAGGAGGTCCCGGAGGTCTGTGACCATGGCCGCCGCGTTGCTCACCCGGGCCTGTGGCCCTCTCTGTAGAGGTGAGTACGCTCGCGGAGCTCCAGGGCCGGTCATAGGGCGGAGATCCTGGCGGCGGGTCCTCCTATGGCCCTGGGCAGACGAACGGGTAGCACCCCTGCGGCTGCGCGCGGCCTTTGTCCTAGTTCGGTAGCCTCTGGCCAGTGCAAGGCCCAGGCTCTGCAGGAATCCAGGCTCCTGCACGGCTTACTTTCTATGGGACCCTCATCGCCAGCTCCCCGTTACACTCCCCCTATCAACACCCCCTAACCCCATTTCAGCACCAGCTGAAGTTGTTCTGGGTGAGTTGGTCCTCCATTGCGGGGTCCTGGCATTGAACTCCGACCTGTGACCTTGGACATGACGCTCAACCTCTCAGGCATCAAGTGGTCCAAGTGTGAACTGTTTCCATCCTCAGAGCTGTATTAAATCACGGGACGCATCGTGGTTGGCCTCTAACATGTGTTTCCATAATGTTAGCCTTTAGTTATTTTTAATAGTGTTTTGTTTCATCTAGAGCAGCCTTGCCACTATGACCTCCGCTTCCTTTGGCTAATCCAGATCTACATGAACAATTCAGACTGGTGTTAAGTCAGTTAGGACTCCTTTAATCCTTCCACTCCCGGGAGCTGGGTGCTGCTCTTGTTCACATTTTATAGAACTCCAGACCCAGTGAAACTTAAAACTCTTTTAAGGTGTTGTAAATGGAATTCTATTGAGGATTCAAGTGTTTGGTGAGCAGTTAAGCATTCAGTTAACCTGGGCTTTTCTGTAACAGCCCTATTGACTTTGTATCCATAAAGTTGTTGGGTTTTTTTGTTTGTTTTTTGTTTTGTTTGTTTTTTCTTTGAGATGGGGTTGGGGGTGGGGAGGAGTGGTGCTTTTTTTTTTTTTTTTCTTAAAAGTTTATTTTTATTTTATGTGTATGAACGTTTTGCCTGCATAAATGTGCCACATCCCACAGTGGCCAAAAAAGTGTGCTGGATCCCCTGGAATTTTAGTTACAGACAATTGGAAGCTACTCACTAGGTAGTGGGAACTATCCTATAACTCTAGGTCCAGGGGAGCTGACGCCCTCTTCTGGCCTCTGTGGACACCTGCATGCATGTGTACATACATAAACACAGATACACAGACACATAAAGAGAAACGAGTCTTAGGATCTTTCACAATGTCCTTCCCTAACTCAGACCCTTATCTGATAGCTCTCCATGTTCGAGATTGGCGAAGGTTGCATACTGTTTACCAGTCTGTGGAGCTGCCTGAGACACATCAGATGTTGCGCCAGACATGCCGTGACTTTGCTGAGAAGGAGCTGGTCCCAATTGCAGCCCAGCTGGACAAGGAGCATCTCTTCCCCACAGCTCAGGTGAGAGCATCCTCCGTGGCTCACAGTGACCAGTCAGAGGTACCACAGTCTCTGGTAGGAGCCTCAGAACATGGCTCTGAACGTTTGCTTTGTTCAGCATCCTGCCCTGAGCCAAGATTTGCAAACTTAAAGAAGATGTGTTTTTGAATTTAGTGAGTATATATGTGTGCGTGTTTGTCTGTCTAGGTATCATGTGCCTGGACTGCCTGTCAGGGCTAGAAAAGAGCATCATATGTCCTGAAGCTGGAGTTAGAAGCAGTTATGAGTCCCCACATGGGTGCTAGGAATTGAACCCTGGTCCTCTGCAAAATCACCAAGTGCTCTTAACCTCCGAGTCATCTCTCCAGCCCCTATTTTGTTTTCTTGAGACAGGGTCTCAGTATGCAGCCTTGACTGGCCTGGAATTTTTGCTGTATAGATCAGACTGGCCTCAGACACAAAGAACTCTTCTTTGCCAGTGCCTCTTGTGTATTGATAAAGGCATATCCCACCTCACCTGACGTGACGGTCCTCTGAATACCGAGGTTCCTAAACTGTTATCACTATTGCGCATGTGTCTGTGTGACATGTATTAGGACAACGTCTGCTACAGCCTGCATGGGGAGGTCAGGGGACAACTGTAGGAGTGGGTTCTTTCCCTTCTCCTATACATGGATTCCAGGGGTCAGCCTCAGGTTATCAGGCTTGGCAGGTGTGTCACCCACTGGACCAGCTCCTGTAGTTGGGCCCCTTCTCACTTTGGTTTTATTTTTATGTATGTGTGTATGTGAGAGAGAGTGTGTCAAGTGTGTGCAGGTGCCCTGAGAAGCCAGAAGAGGCCATGAGATCCCCCGGAGCCAGAGTTACGGGTGGCTGTGAGCTGCCTCATGTGGGTGATGGGGCTTGAACTCGGGACCTGTGGCAGGGCAGCCCTTAACCACGGAGCCATTGCAGCTCTGTTGTACTTGTAGCTAAGGCAGCCAGAGAATGGAGACCTGCAGCTTCCTGGGTTTGCCGTGGTTTGGAGCCTGAGGGTCTGCTCCCCGACCCTCACAGACTGCGCCTTTCCATCCCCACTGAGGCAGAGGTCCAAGGGGGATCACCAAGGGGAGGAACTTGTCTTGTGGCGGGGACTGGGGAGGCTGGACAATATCATTCCAACATGAAGGTGGCTTCCCTGCTTCAGTGGGACTCCGGGGACAAAACATGTAGCCTGAGCTACATAGAGAGGTTAAATAAAAATAGTCCAAACCCCTACACAATCCCCAAATCAATAAAAGCGAAGGCATCATCATCATCATCATAAAACAACAACAACCCTCGAAGCTGATGTTTGTGCGCTCCAGGAGGGTTTACATGAACGCAACATAACCCATGTTCTCTTCGAAGCAGCATGCCAGAGTTTGTCCTAGTAAGTTTCTGCTTGTCCTAATAAATCAAACCAGACGTGACACTGTGAGACAGAATTCTGAGAAACAACCTTCTAAGCCACCTCTGCAGGACCCAAAGCTTAGAGGTTCCTAAGCTCTCGCTGAGGAATGGTTTTAATTCTCACAGGATCATAATAGCAGGTCTACAGCAGGGCGAGGGGCGGCCGCTCAGGAGCGTGGGCCAGACTCGGGGGGGAAGGCGCCAATGTCTGACTTTTGGCTGTTTCACAACCAAACTGGACTTCAGTCTTCTTACACCTAAACTAACAAAGGGAAGAAAGAAATGAGTTTATAGTACCAGCGTTTACAGCCAGCTTCAGAGTCCTTAACCTTGAGACGGTAATTTTCTCGGTGGTGGCCGCAGTGCCTTGTTTACAGCCCTGGGCCTTGCAGGGCCTGTCACGCTCGGCTCCTCCTCAGTAAAGGAAAAATGTTTTCAAATAGGTTTTTAATAAATTTAAAAAACTATACTTTTATGTGTCTGGTGTTACACAGACATACGTGTCTGAACACTATGTGTACGTCTGGTGCCCAAGGAGCCAAAAGAGGGCATTGGATCTCCCAGGGACTGGGGCTACAGATGGTTGTGAGCTGCCATGTGGGCACTGGGTAGGGAACCTGGGTCCCCTGAACCTTTACTTCAGTCTGTTTGCAGTGCAGGGCGGCCGATGCGTATGATCCCAGCGCTTGGAAGTAGAGGCAGGAGGCTCAGCCATTCTAAATAAGTAAACAGGCAGCCAGAGAGTCGGAGCCCATGAGTTTGGGAACTGGGGTGTGTGAGAGGGTTAGAGTGTGGGGAGGCAAGGGAGAGATGGGATGGGGTGCTCATATATGGAACTAAAACACAGATAAATGAATCTTAGAAAGCGGGGTGGAATGTAACTCACTTGGCATGTCTGATGCCTACCTGTGACTTCGAACACCTCAGAAGCCAAGCGCAGTAAGCACTGTTTACCTAGAATTCCAGCACCCAGGAAGTAGAGGCAGGAGGGGAGGAAGTTTCAAGGTCATAGCAAGTTCCAGGCCAGCCTGGGCTTACTTGGGACCCTGCCTTGAAAGAAAATTGATTTTTGAGAGAGTTTAATACATGAGTGTTTGATACCATTTCCCCTCCGCCTCCTCCCTCTGACCCTCACATTTCCCTGAACAGAGTCACGGTTCTGTTCCCAGCGTACACACGATGGCTCACAACCGTCCGGAACGCTCTAGTCCCAGAGGATTTGATGTCCTCCTCTTGCCTCTGTGGGCACTGCACACACATGGTTCACAGACACACATTCAGGCAAAACACTCAAAGCACAAAATAAAAATAAAGGAAAGGGGCTGGAGAGATGGCTCAGTGGTTAGAGCACTGACTGCTCTTCCAGAGGTCCTGAGTTCAATTCCCAGCAACCACATGGTGGCTCACAACCGTCTGTAATGGGATCTGATGCCCTCTTCTGGTGTGTCTGAACAGTGTACTTATAAATAACATAAATAAACCTTTAAAATAAAAAAAAAAGGAAAAATTTAAGTATATGAAGGGCATACTTTGGGTGCCATTGTCTGGAGCTCCTGTGTGTTCTGTAGCTGCAGGGCATCATGGGACCAGCCTCTCAAGGGACACTGAAGGTTGACTAAAAGTATCTGATGGTAGTGGCATATGCACTCACGCACATAGGGACTGAAGAAAAGTCAGTGGCAGAGGGCTTCTGCTTCTTGCCTCAACTTCCCCAACGGGCACCTTCTACCTGACCCTGCTGCAGCCGAGGGCTGAGAAGCACGCGCTGTGAATGTGGACGCGGCATCTTTGGAGCGGATGGCGCTGCGTGCACGTCTCAGCTGGGGGACCAGGATCGGTGCGAATGGTTCGGGTCTGTGGCCCGAGCGCGCAGGTTCTGCCTCCGGGGCTGGAGCAGCTGGGGCGAGGAGGCTCGAAGCGGCTGTCCCTGATGTGCCCTCTCTCCCTGGTGCCAGGTGAAGAAGATGGGTGAGCTCGGGCTGCTGGCCATGGACGTACCAGAGGAGCTGAGCGGCGCTGGTCTGGATTACCTGGCCTACTCGATCGCCCTGGAGGAGATCAGCCGCGGCTGCGCCTCTACCGGGGTTATCATGAGCGTCAACAACGTGAGTCTTTCTGGGTCACGGGACACAGTTGGGGGAGCTGCATGGCTGTGCGTGGACCCTGGCCATGTGTCTCTGTAGCCAAGCACAGCCAGCCTGGGCTCCTGGACTTGTCTCCTGGTAGTGTCCTGAGTCCTTATTCCCCAGGGAGGGCCTCAAACTGCTCTCTGCTCTCCCGTCAGTCTCTCTACTTGGGTCCCATCCTGAAGTTTGGATCCCCACAGCAGAAGCAACAGTGGGTCACCCCTTTCACCAGTGGTGACAAAATCGGCTGTTTTGCTCTCAGCGAACCAGGTACTGTATGGACCCTCCGTCTCCTTACCTCAGGGATGTCCCCAGAGGGAGAGGCAGGCTTGGGGCCTGTTGCTCTGGGGTCTTGAACCACCGGAGCAGGTCTCAAGGTGGCTTGCTGGGATGGGTGGCAGCTGCCTGGACATACCATGAGGCTGCCCAGCTGGGGTGAAGGTTTTTGGCTTGAAGATGTCCCATGGCTGTTCTGATCCCCGTGTCCTTGTGCACGAGTTTTAAAGGTTTGGTATAAGGTCCCAGCTTTAGAGCCCATGTCGCAGGGAAGTTGTGCTTGGCAGCCAGGGCTCTAAGCTTGAGAGATGGGTCCCCGAGTCTGTGTTTCTGGCAGGCAACGGCAGTGATGCAGGAGCCGCTTCCACCACTGCCCGGGAAGAGGGTGACTCGTGGGTCCTTAACGGCACCAAAGCCTGGATCACCAACTCCTGGGAGGCTTCCGCCACAGTGGTCTTTGCCAGCACAGACAGGTCCCGGCAGAACAAGGTGGGCCAGCAGACCCCTTGGGGTGGTCCTTGCAATTTCTAGGTCAAAACTTTCTTGGACCTGCTGGAGTTGCTGCTGGGGCTGATGTGAAGCCTTTCTTCCCCCCTAAAAGGCAGCCAAGGGCACAGGGGCTGGAGTGGGGGCGGGGCTGGAGTGGGGGCGGGGCTTGAGCTTGGGGCGGGACTTGAACTTGGGGGCGGGGCTTGAGCTTGGGGCGGGACTTGAGCTCGGGTGGCTGCTCTAGCTGAAGCTCTGCAAATTCATTCTAGTTCTTGTGGCCTTTCCAGGGTATCAGCGCCTTCCTGGTTCCCATGCCAACTCCTGGGCTTACTCTGGGCAAGAAGGAAGACAAACTGGGCATCCGGGCCTCATCCACAGCTAACCTCATCTTTGAGGACTGTCGCATCCCCAAGGAGAACCTGCTGGGGGAGCCTGGGATGGGCTTCAAGATAGCTATGGTGAGCCTGGCCACCGGGACAGCACCCTGGGGCCGGGCCCTGGGCCCAGCCTACAGCTACTGACTGGGCGGTCCCCACAGCAAACCCTGGACATGGGCCGCATTGGTATCGCCTCCCAGGCTCTGGGCATTGCCCAGGCCTCCCTGGATTGTGCTGTGAAATACGCTGAGAGCCGCAATGCCTTTGGAGCGCCCCTCACCAAGCTCCAAAACATCCAGGTAGGGGGTTGGAGGATGGGGCTTCTGGAGCCGGGCACAGGGCTAAGGGAAGGAAGCTTTGTTTTTTCACTTGCTAGTCTCACCCCTACCACACCCACCCCTACCACATCTACACATACCACACCCACCCCTACCTCTCCCACACCCACCACCACCACCCTCTCCTCTCCCACACCCACCCCTACCTCTCCCACACCCACCACCACCACCCTCTCCTCTCCCACACCCACCCCTACCTCTCCCACACCCACCACTCCCACCCCATCCCTGACCACTGGAAGGGAGAGCATCGGTTGATGGGTGGGGCTGGATTGTTGCAGTTCAAGCTGGCAGACATGGCCCTGGCCCTGGAGAGCGCCCGCCTGCTGACCTGGCGCGCTGCCATGCTGAAGGACAATAAGAAGCCTTTCACCAAGGTGCCTGTGGGGCGGGGCTCCCGAGGCTCGCTCTGAGGTGGGGGGAGTGGGCCCCACAGGACTGTGAAGTGAGGTCTAGGCCCTCCCATACGATGGGGAAGGCTGTGCGTGCTGCTCACAGAGGGCGTTGAGCCAGGGGGTCCCTCTGAAAGTGAAGGTGTTGACTTTGCCATTCTTTGGGGGTAGGAGTCCGCCATGGCCAAGCTGGCTGCCTCAGAGGCTGCAACCGCCATTAGCCACCAGGTGAGCACGGAGCCCCTGGGCAGTGCCCTTTCCCCAGTGTGGGGGACTTTGCCCTCCTACTGCCCGTTTCCCCCTTAGGCCATCCAGATTTTGGGCGGCATGGGGTACGTGACAGAGATGCCAGCCGAGCGGTACTACCGAGATGCTCGAATCACTGAGATCTACGAAGGTACCAGCGAAATCCAGAGACTGGTGATCGCCGGGCATCTGCTCCGGAGCTACCGGAGCTGAGCCCTTTGTGGGGACTTGCCTACCTGCGGCGGACGGGGGCAGGCTTCGCTTTGAGGCCTGGTCGGACCATAAAGGGACCTGCATGGTTCTGCCCCTCCCTGTAGCCCCCTAGTCAGACTTGGCTAAAGTCTCAGGGAGGGGGAAGGCCAGCTGCTGTGACCTGCGACAATTGTCAGCTCAGCTCAGAGCGGAGCTTGGCTACCTCTTCACCCCCTACCAACAGTGCCTCTTCCTTCCTTCCTGCTGGAGGCAGGGCCAGGGCCATGGACTCTGAGTGACTCTGGCTCTCCCAGCGCCTTTCCCATGAGCCCTCAGAGGCAAGAACACAAGGGACAGGGCAGGGGTCAGGAGGGGGAGGGGATGAGTGCCCAATTGGGTCACAGGGCTCTCACTAGAGGTCAAGTGAGCGCAGGTGGGTATTCTGGGCGCCTGTGGCGAATAAAGCCTCACCTGTGTCCTGACCCGTGTCCGTGTCCGTGTCTTTCTTCAGGCCAAAGCTCTCACCCAGCAGAGAAAGAGAGGGGATGAGAGAGAGAGGGAGGGAGTGTGGTGTCAGGAGGGTGGCATCCTTGCTTGGGAAGGCTGGGTCTGTCACTAGGTGAGTGGAATGAGCAAGTGGGCGGGAAAGGGGGCGGGGATGTGGCGTGTGGCCTGCTGTGCCCTTCCTAGACCTTAAGTGACAGGCACAGTGTGAGGTTCATGCTGGGAGTGTAAGATTGTGATCCGGGGGTGTGGGTGTGGCAGGCACACCTGGGTCTGAGGAAGCTCCCTGCCATCCTCTGGAGGGCAGAGGGAGGCCTCTGCAGCTTGCAAAATGGCTCTCCTTCCCCCTGGTTCCAGGTGAGTGTCTACCGGAGGGTTTTGTTGTCCACTGTGTCTGGGTTCCCCTGTCTGGCTCTTCTGTGGTCTTAAGTGCAAGCCAGGGGTACAGAGAGCAGAGTGTGACGTGGGTCCCTCTTAGCTCGCCCTACATTGTGGCTGCCACGGTGAGCCAGGAACTATGCAGCTATGGGTAAGTGTTCAGAGGGTCCGTGGTCTCTAGCTCTGTAGCTTTGACTCCCAGTCAGAGTGGTTCGGGAGGGACTCGGGTGCGTGGCCCGGAGAGCGCGGGGAACCCAATCGGATTCTGTGCCAGCTTTCACTTTGTGGCATTGGTTCTAAGGGTTGTCACAGCCTTGTGACATGAGCTCTGTGTACCCAGCAGGGAAATGGGTCAGCTGTAGCCAAAGAGCTTCCTTACATGGGTTTCTGCATCTCAGGACTGGTGCCCAACCTCAGGGTGCAGGGCAGCTCAGGAGGCCAAGGAGTGTCCCTTTCCACACTGAAGTGACTTTAAGCCAAGTTCCGGTCCGCACACTGGAGTGTTGCAAAGGGTTTAGTCTGCTGCTCAGCTAGGTGGCAGCTTGGCTTTTGAAAGGACATGTTTGCTCACTTAGGACCCGCCCTCGGATGCATTTGAACCTGAATTGTTTCCAGTGCTTTACACCAAGGTTCTCCAGCAGGTCCACGTCCTAAGAACACTTGCAAGATGGGACAGTTGCCTAATACAAATTTAACCTCTGGGAGTCTGGGACTCCATTCAAATTGGCTGTTTTCTCAGCATTCCATGGTCCTGTTGGCTGGGGACCAGGCACCAGGTTTGGCTCAAAGTCACATTGGACCGAACACCAGCCCGCAGCTTACTTTGTGGTGGAGATGGTTTTGAAGAGCCCAGGCTGGTGCCCTCAACCCGATCAGTCCGAGGGTCTCAGCGTGACTCAACTCAGCTGTGCTGTGTAGCTCGGTGATTCAAGCTCCTGGTCTTCCAAGTGTGTCTCGTTTCATTGATTACGTTCACCCCTCCAAAGACCAGCTGCTGCCGTTCTGGATCAACAATGTCAGTCCTGTGTTTTAAAACTAGTTTGGCTGAGGGGGTGGGGTCAGGGACCACGGGCTACTCTTTCAGAGCACACACGGGGCAGGCTCAGAACTTCTGGTAACTCCAGCTGCAGGGGATCCATCCCAACACTCACGTCACACACAAAAACAACTATTTCTTACAAGTGTGGTAAATTGTACTATTTTAACCATCTCAGTCCTGGTAGAGCTGGGGGACCAGCTTTTCCAAGACAGAAGCTCCATGCTTGTTAACCGCCGATATCCACCGTAATTACATTGTGCCCTCGGATCATCTGTAATGTTTAAGTCTGCTAAACACGCCTTCCTTCCCCACCCCACCCTCCCTTTGAATCGGGGGGTGTCACTATGTAGTCTGGCCGGGCCTGGAACTCAGAGATCCGGCTGCCCCTGCCTCCCAAGAGCTGGAATTAAAGACGCGTGCCTGCCTCAGTTTCTTCTGTGTTCCAATGGCCATTCCTCCTGTGACTGGTTTTCTGCCCTGCTCCTGGCTGTGACTTTATACCTGAGCTGCTCACTGTCTGTCCTTGGCCCACCCTGCCACCCATCTCCTGCGGTTTGGTAACGCTCCTGACTTTCTCTTCTGCATTTGTCACTTGGGTCAACTCTGTTGCTGTCTTCGGGTTCACTAATCTTTTCTTCAGCCATGTTCACTGTGTTAATCTCATCCAACATGTTTACAACTTATTTAGACTGTGTGTATACATGTGTGCATATGTGTGTATGTATGTGTATGCATGTGTTTGAATGTGTGTATATATGTGCGTTTGTATATATTTCATGTATATATATATGTATACATATATGTATACATGTGCTTGTATGTTTACCAGTGTGTTTGTATATATTTGTATATGTATGTGAATGTGTGTGTGCATGTATGTCGGTGTAAGGAGGTATGTATATGTGTGCATGTGTGTATATATGTATATGAACATATGTTTGTACATGTGTGTGCATATGTGTGCATATGTCTGCCCACTGAGCTGTCTGCCTAAAGTTTTTTACCCCTTCTCCATGCTCAAGGCTCCCTTTGCTTTTTCTTTCTCTCTCTCTCTCTCTCTCTCTCTTTTTTTTTTTTTTTTGGTTTTTGGGTTTTTTTTGGGGGGGGGAGTTTCTCTGTGTAGCCCTGGTTATCCTGGAACTTGCCTTGTAGACCAGATTGGCCTTGAACTCACAGAGATCCACCTGCCTCTGCCTCCCAGTGCTGGGATTAAAGGTGCTCCTTGGCTTGCTTTCTTTATCTTCCTTTTCTTTTTTTCAAAGATTTGTTTATTTATGTGAGTACACTGTCACTGTCTTTAGACACGCCAGAAGAGGGCATCAGATCTCATCACAGATGGTTGTGAGCCACCATGTGGTTGCTGGGATTTGAACTGGAAGAGCAGTCAGTGCTCTAACCACTGACCATCTCTCCGGCCCATCTCCTTTGCTTTCTTAAAATACGAAAGAAACATAATTGTCTGTTGAACCCAGCGCTTGGCTGTTTCTGTCCCCTGGATTATCTCTGAGTCTGTCCCTATGGGAATTTTTTTTTCTACTGTTCAGTAAGTTGATCTTTTTCAATTGGATAACAGGCACTGTGAATTTTACACTGTAGGCCATGTCTTAGTTTCTCTCTCTCTCTCTCTTGCATTTTGAGAAGGAGTCTCTCTACGCATGCCCTTGGCTGTCCTGGAACTCTCTGTAGACCAGGCTGGCCTCAAACTCAGAGATCCACCTGCCTCTGCCTGGTGAGTGCTGGGATTAAAGGTGTGCACTGATATAGCTCTCAAATCTTAATAATCTACAATTTTAAGTATGTGTGCATGCATTTGTGTGCATTTGCATGTGTGTGCATTTGCATGTGTAAGCATTTGCATGTGTATGCATGCATTTGTGTGTGTGCATTTGCATGTGTGTGCATTTGTGTGTGTGCATTTGCATGCGTGTGCATGCATTTGTGTGTGTGTGGCACAGTATGGAGATCAGGACAGCGAGGCATTAGTTCTCTCTTGAAATCGGGTCACCAGGTTTGGCAAAAGTGACCTTTAGCCACCAAAGCACTTGCTGGCTCCCCCATATTTGAGATAAAGGGATTGAATCCATGACTTTACCCAGACTGGGCAGGTGCTCTACCTCCGAGCTGTAGACCAGTCCGATGGTCACTGATGTTCAGTTCCTGCCATCCTCCTGCATGGGGTGCTATTTCATTCCTCCTTTTTATTTCTTTATATTTTGAGACAGGGTTTCTCTGTGTGACCTGTCTGTCCTGGAACTCACTCTGTAGACCAGGTCGTCCTGGAACTCAGAGATCCACCGGCCTCTGCCTCCCGAGTGCTGGGATGAAGGTGTGGGCCACCAGTGTCCTGCTTCAGTTTAAGTCTTTAGGTCTGACACAACGCCCCAAGTAGGGATACCACCTTTTCCTGCCCATGGGGTGTCTAGGCTGATGTCACGCCCTGCTGGAGTGACCGGTGCTGTAGTGGTCATGGCTGTGCCTCAGGCTTGTGCTCAGGAGTGGTGCAGAACGCTCATAGCCAGCGCCGAGCCCCACACCCAGGCTTCTCTTGACTTTGTGTGGGTGTATGTGTGTAGGCTCTGTCAACTCAGGTGACATTCCTGGGATGTCCATGTCGTCTCTAAGCTGCTCAGCCAGCCTGGTCTTGAATGTGTTAACTTTTTCTCACAGGACTGGTGACTGACCTTGTCTAGCTAGTGTTTTCTTGGTGTGAGCCACTGACGGGGTGAGGTGAGAATTCAATGTAGGTTGTATCTGAAGTCCCCCAGTGGGTGAGGACATGTGTCTTTCCATGTAACTATTGATTTATTTGTACATCTGCCTTTAAAGGTGTGCTTTGGTTATGTGTAAATATCTGTACATGCACCTGCATGCAGTACCCAAGGAGACCAGAAGTGGGCGCCTGAGTCCCCAGGAGCTGGAGTTATAGGTAGTTGCGAGCCTCCAGTGTGGTGTGCTGGGATCAGCAAAAATTCTTCACTGCTGAGCCATCTCTCCAGCACCGGTCTGTTCAGTCCATCCCAGCGTCGTTGATGAGATTACTTAGAGTTTGGATGTTGGGTTTCTGAGCTTGCTGCATGTGTGGGTCATTAAACCTCCTCTGGATAACTTTATGCTGATAATTCATTACTTCCTTTACTGTGCAAGAACTCTTTTTTTTTTTTTTTTGGAGACAGGGTTTCTTTGTGTAACCCTGGCTGTCTTGAAACTCGTTCTGCATACCAGGCTGGTCACAAACTCAGATCAATCTGCCTCTGCCCTGCAAGTGCTGGCTTTAAAGCTGTGCACAACCATACCCTGGTGTGACTGATTTTTTTTTTTTAATGACACCTTTTGTTTACTGATAACTTGAATGTGGCCGGGTGGTGGTGGCACAAACCTTTAATCCCAGCACTCAGGAGGCAGAAGTGGACAGATCTCTGAATTTGAGGCCAGCCTGGTCTATAGAGTGAGTTCCAGGCCAGCCAGGACCACAAAGTAAGACCCTGTCTCAAAAAAATGTGTTTGGTTCATTTCGAGTTGAATTAGAAAGAGCTATTGATTGATGATTGATTGGCAGGCAGAGAGAGAGATTCCCAAGCACTGTTTGCCGGAAGGACTCCCTTTTCTCCAGTGTACTTTTGGGGACCTTTGTGTGAACCTCGATGCCGGGTCTGTCAGTAAACCTGGAGCTAGACAGCCCCGTGGCCCTCCTGTCTCCGACCCTTGCCGGTGCTGGGTGCAGGTATATGCTGTGCTTGGCTGTATATGGGGCCGGGATTCCAGCTCAGGCTCGTGTGGTAAGTTCTCAGCCATCTGCGCAGCCTGCCTACTGCTTTTCAAGTTTTGTATTTTTAGTTTCTGCATTTATGAAGTACTTAAGTGTGATTTTCTTCCTTTTCCATATATATATAATATACACATACACACATATTATAAATACACACACATATATAAATGGAATACATATATATTTATATATAATTATCTCTGTGTAATATATTCTATTATATACTGGTCATGTATGGTATCTTACACAAACACACATATATAATACACAAACATTTTTGAGACAGGGTCTTACCTGTAACCCAGGCTGGTCTTGAACTCGGAGATCTGTCTGCCCCTGCCTGAGTGCTAGGATTAGAGGGGTGCGCTGTCTTGTCCAGCTTGGATTTATTTATTTTGTGTTTTGCCTGAAAGCCCGTATGCATGATTTACATACAGTGTCTACTGAAGTTACAGACGTTGTGAGCTGCCGTGTGGGACTCAAACCTGGGTCTTCTGTAAAAGTAGCCAATGCTGTTAACTGCTGAGCCATCTCTGAGCATATTCTTCCTTTGAATCTTGTCAAGGTCCTGCTTGACATGACAGGGTAAACTGAGGCAGGCAGTGAGGTAGTATTGGCAATTGGGGCCAAAAGCTGATGACTTCTGGCAATTTAACTCTCTTGCTATTAGGGGCTGAAAGGTGTTAGTTCTTGACAATGAACTCCTGCTGGCGGCAGCAGGGGAGGAGAAACTTAGTTACTTGGGTTCTTTTCTCTTTGACTCTGGGCCCTCTCACTGGCCAGGCAAGAGGCTCAGAGTTCATTAACCAGAGAAAAGAGAGGTGCAGTCATATTGTTGTTCTTAGTTTTTATACTTTCTCAGGAAAATTATCACATAGACTTCTAAGCATCTTTACATTCCATAAGTTCATTGTAAGTTTAAGGCAGTAGTTCATGTCATAGATAAGACTTAAGGAGTTACAGCAGAATTGTCTTTCCATTAAGCTAGTACCTGACTAACATTTATTATCTGCTACTAGCGCCATAAGTTCATTATACGTTTAAACAATTACTTATTTTAAACAAGTACTTATTTTATGTGAGTAAATTGTAGCTCTCTTCAGACACACCAGAAGAGGGCATCAGATCCCATTACAGATGGCTGTGAGCCACCATGTGGTTGTGGGATTTGAACTCAGGACCTGTGGAAGAGCAGCCGGTGCTCTTAACCTCTCTAGCTCTAAGGTGATGTTTTTTATGGTACCAGTTAGCACGTTTTGTCAAGAGACAAATCATCTGCCTTGTATATTGCTATACACAAGACTAGTCCATTTATTTTCTGTTCTTGCACCTACAATAAACTGCCCAGTCCCAGCTTATGTCTTTTAGTTACCAGATCTTGGCCTCATCCCTAACCTAGGAGGAATGTTTTCCTAGTTCAGTTAGCTCAGGGCACCTGAAGGTTTACAGAGCTCCACCTGCAGCTTTTATTCTATGGAGGGCTTCAGATAACTTGTATCAGTTTAGGGCTTCTATAAATCCTCAATTTGTCCACAGTGTTACTACATAAGAGCACATCTATACTTTGATCTGCAAGAAATCTGACCAACAGGGTGGGCTGATGCCCAGGAATCATTAGGGTGTGTAATAGTGTCAGGAAAGGCATCTCTGTCAGAAGCAAGCCTGGGATGAAGTCTATGAGGATCCTACATTTCACCTAATTATAACCATGGAAAATGGTGGGACCATCGCCGGGAAACTCGCTTGCCTTCCCAGGTGGCTTCGAATGTAGCTGTAATAACTGCTTTGAAAGTCTAGAATGGGAGGAGGGTCTAGTGGAGTGGGAGGCGGTTGGGGACATTCGCTTGTAGACAGGAAGAGCATTGGGCTGAGGAACTGTCAGAGGGCCCACTGGGGCAGGGACAACCTGACTGTAAAGGATTAGTAATAATCATCTTTTGAGTACTGAGCTCAGTTTCTGCTCATGTGTATGACCGACAACTGTATCCTAACACATCGCCGCAATTCTGCCAAGGACTCTTGTTTAAATGTGGGCATTTAAGCCCGAGTGATGGCCCAGTGGGTAAAAACACTGGTGCCACAAGTTCGATGCCTGCAGCCCACAAAACAGTCAGATACAGCCATGTGTATTCCAGTTCGCCGTCGTGAGAGGTGAGGACCGAGATGGGCCAGGTAGGATGACATGCAGAAGCTAGAGACTATGCCTCAGCAAGGGGAGGACAGGCACAGACTCAAGGACGTTACCCCCTGATCTCCATGTGTGCTGTGGGACATGCATTCATACAGATACACACAAAATTAATCCCTCTGTGATGTCTGGCAGCTGACATTCAACAGTCTCTCTCTCTCTAGGCTGCTTTCATCTCTGCTAAGCATAGCTGATTTGATCAGTGTTTTCAGTGTGCGGTAGTAAATATTTTATTTACATGCACACGAGATCATAGGATCCCATCACAGATGGTTGTGAGCCACCATGTGGTTGCTGGGAATTGAACTCAGGACCTTTGGAAGAGCAGCCAGTACTCTACCCACTGAACCACCTCCCCAACCCCAAAAGATGTGTTTTAACTATGCCTCACTGGGTCCTTCCTCAGACAAATGACAGGCCCCCACCCTTACCTCTACTGGTCACTCTGGGGCGGCTTTTTTATTTGGTTAGGATTTTACAGGTGTGTTGTAAGGGTGGGCCCCCTGCCCATGTCAAGACTCGTGACATCCTCATGTTTAAGATTCTGTCCGGCAGGCTGAGACTCAGTCTTCTCTCAGCTGGGTCTCAGCAGAGCGGTCTTCACACTGGCAACAGGAGCTGGGAGCACGGGTCCTGCTGCCTCGGTCCTCGGACTCCTGGCTTATGTGAAGACGCAATCTCATGACTGGGAAATCACTATCTGTTTAATCCCGATGGTATTTTAGGGATTTAAAGAAATTTTATTTATGTATTTTTTTAAAAGAAAAATACAGGAGTGGGCTGCCTGCATGTACACTCACATGCTAGAAGAGTGCATCAGATCTCTTCATAGAAGGTCATGAGCCACCAGGTGGGTGCCAGGAATCGAACTCAGGAAGAACAGCCAGTATTCACTGCCGAGCCATCTTACCAAACCCCAGAGATGAAGCTGTGTGCACGCACGAGCTGGAGCTGGTATGCATGCAGGTGCAAGGAAGAGGTGCGGCGTCCCCTGGCGTTGAGGAACCCGATGGGCATGTTTAAAGACTTCTCTGTATCTTGGTGGGTAGGGGGCTTTTCTAACTTGGTGATGGGCAGGCAGTATGAAGGCAGAGGACACAGACCCTGACTCGATTATTCTTCCCATCACCAGTTGTGATCCTGGTGGTGTGGCCAGTCCTCTGTGTGCAGCTACTGCAAAGGACTCTAGGAATTCTCCAGCTTGAAGCCTCCTCCCTCCCATCCTTTGTCCTGAGGGTCTGAGGGCAGACCCAGTTCCAAGCCCACTCTTAAAGCTGTGCAGTCCTGAGCCACACTTTGTTTTCCCACATGGGCATGGCTCCAGACGGAGGCAGAGGAACTGACAGCCATGGCCTGGCCTGCTGGCAGGCAGCTGTCCTGTGGACACCCACTTGCTTTCCTTCCTTCCTTCTTGCTTGCTTGTACGTACAGCACCCTATGCACTGGTTGGTAGACTCGCCCAGACCTGTTTGCCCTCCTGTCCGTCTCCCTCCTGTCTTTTGGTCTCTGTGAGGGACTAAGAAAGGCTGAGGCCCATGGGTTAGAATGTTCAGTGTTCCTGTTGCCGGAGACCAGCACTAGGGTTCACACGGTCTACCAAACAGAAGGGGCTGACCAGTAGGACCAGACCAGACCAGACCTTACTGTTCTTGTTTTCAGACAGGGTCTTGGTCTGAAGCTCAGGCTGGCCTAAAATCATGTTGCCTTTGCTGGCCTGGAAGTTGCCATGTAGACCAGATTGGCCTTATAAATATACCTTGGCCTAAAGGTGCTGCCACCGTGTTCCAAGCTTCAACACTACAATCCTTCTGATCTCGCTTGTGACATTCTCATGTAGGTTGTCACAGCTATGATTCAAATACCTAAGGCAATAGTACATAGTGTGACCAGCTTTAAGTGCCGGCACACACACAACCATCACACCACACCCTCTTGGCAAGGGAATGACCCAAAGACTTGTGAGCTATGCTGTGGTTAAAGGTCAAGGCATCACGAGCTGCAGCAGTCTTTCCTTCGTGGCCATTCAGATGTAACATCTGACAGGGGCGTGGCTCCTGAACCAGCCTGTCCCGCCTTCTTAGCTGGGATGTCTAGCCTACCACTGTCAGAGACGGGAATAGGTGTGTGCCATGGCTCTCCTCTACTGTGCTGTGACATCTCCCTGTGTAGTTGGCGGCCACAGCCAGTGTTCAGGACAGCTTCTGACTACAAGTGTGCAACTTGGTTTTGTGCCTGTCAGCCTGAGTACCACAGAACTAGATGTCCTGCAAGGGTGGGAAGGACCTTGAATTCTTGGGGGGGGGGGCAACAAGAGGGAGAAACAAACCCAGGCAAGTCTGAGTTCCCACTCTCCTGGTGGCAGCTGGATTGTGTAGCGATTATCTGTAGGTCACAACCGACCGCTTTCTTTTCCTGTTGGCTCATGTTAGAGACTGATGGAGTGTGCCAGCCACAGGCACAGCGTGAGTGCTGAGCAGCATGCCCGGGGAAAGTGGTGCAGGCCGCTGGCGCCTATGGGAAGCAGGGCTGGAAACTGTTTCTATTTCACGTACACTCAGAACTCCGAGAGGCTGGAGAGATGGCCCAGCGGTTAAGAGCAGTTCTTGCGTAGAACTGGGTTTGAAGTTTAGCACCTCCATGGCAGCTAGAAACCACCCCTAATTCCAGTTCCGGGAGAGCCGGATGTCCACCATGGACACTTGCACACACACACACATTGTGTATACATACATGGAGGGAAAAAATCTTAGGGGCACTGGTATAGGACCCTGACTTGGTTCCTGGCACCTACAAGATAGTTCACAACCATGTAGGACCAGTTCCAGAGGGTTTGACACTGTCCCCTGGCTCATGTGGCATCAGACATGCAAACACCCTCACACATAAAACAAGAGGAATTCCCATATTAACCCCCAGCTCTGACAGTGTTGCCACACAAGGCTAGGACCGGTGAGCTCCACAAGCTCATAAGGTTCTATTTTGAGCTCCAGTAACATGTCCATGTCCCCTCCCCCACCACCCCTTTTCCTTGTGGGCTCAGTACCTCACCTGGGTAACAGAGGCCTGTGCTGGCCTGCTGTAGAGGAACTTCAGCTAGTAGCCTGCTGCCTAGGTCCCCACAGCTCCAGCTGTCCCACACAGGGAGCTACATGGTCATTTTAGTCAGAGGACAGCCCAAACCATGGCAGTACAACCATGCTTGGGGGTAAAACTCAGCCATCAACAGTAGAGATACCAGCACACAGGCTCTCTGAAGACCGTGCCTAACAGACTTCTGAGAAAACAGTGAAAGCTTCCACCGAGCACCAGGAGGAATAAGGGTGTAGAAAGTGCCTGGAGGGACTGTCTCCTCAGGCCCCACTCCCCTCTGATGGTCTCCAGAACTTACGAACATTCTGGCACGTGCTGAGGCTGCCTCAAAGGTTCTCAAGACAGGCATGTGACCTGAGCTGTACTGGGTGCTAGCAGAACTTCTCTCCCACAAACTCAGACTAATCTCCAGGACTGAAATGACAACGTCCAGGCATTCCTGGCCCTTAAAGTCACTTCACCGTGGAGATGCCCCAGCCTCCCTGGGGCTGAAGAAGAGACTCCCCTCAGCACTGAGCACAGGAGTCTTTGCCACACGTAGCGATAACTCTGCTGATGATGGGACTCTCCACTTGAGTCCACACAACAGAGCCAGAGCTGCAGGTGACAACCCTGGGGACAGAGAAGTTCAACAGTCTCTGTTGAGAGGTAAATGGGAGCTCAGCTCTGCACCAACCACCAAAAGTGAAGTCAGGACCAAAGCTAGAAAAAGGAGTCATTTATTAGAGACAAAACCGACCCTTCAGACCCTTGAGCAGAGTTTGAAGAGGACAGAGAAACCGACAGCATGGTGGCACGCTGCTCCATTGACAAGCCGGGCTCGGGCTGTGTCCTGTGCCGCAGTGTCTGCAGGGACAAGGACAGGCAGAGCTTACCAGTGTGAGGTGAAGATGAGTCCACGCTGGACTCTGCACAGCGCGGGGCCAGGTCCAAAGTCACAGCTGCAACCTGCTCTGTCTCCAGCTCCCGGACTTCAGCTCCATTTGCAGAGGCAACTGACATTTGTCCCCAAAGCCCAGTTGTCACCACAGGTAAACGGAGACTGTAAGTACAACAGCAAGGACAGGACTGCGTTGCTTTTTTCCGTTTTGTTTTTTCTAAGGGTCTGAGGGCATGGAAAATACAGCGCACCAATGAAACCAAATGTCAAAAAAAATACAAAAAAATATAAAATAGAAAAATGTATTTACAGTAGTACATCACTGTGATCAGAAAGCACAGACACCTGGTGCTATAATACATGCACTGGTCCGAGGCGGTTACTAAAACTGCGAGGGAGAAGCCTGTAAAAAGGAAAGGATCAGAAAGTTCAAACTTTTCATCCCTAATTTGCTACACTGATCAGAAGGAGTTCCCACAGCCCACGAGTCTATCGGTTCAACGCGTCCACAGCTCACAACCGCACGTGACTCATATGGGAGACGGCAGCTTATGCGAGGAAGCCACGGTAAACTGTTCTACATGCTCAAATGACAGCAAGCCCCTGTCTGCTACACGGCATGATCTTAGCAGGTTTTTAGTCGCTGTTTACTCATAGATATCTATGTGCACGTATATATATATATATGTACGTATGTATAAAACCGTGTATTGCTCACTGCCAACACGGTTGGACACAGTCATTACAACAAATTCTTATGTGTATGTTGTAAGAAGTCATTCAATGTCTGTGGATTTAATAAGTCACTTCACACCACAGGAAATATTTAATAAATCCAAAAGAAAAAGAAAAAAAAAATAACAGGACAGATGTTCTGCCCTAGGTCTCTGAAATCGAGTCCCCCAGAAGAAACTGGTCCCAAAGTTTTGGAGGGTTCACTGAAGAGACTTCGGTTTGCTAACTGATTCTCGTCCGTTTAGTGTTCAAAGTTCTAGAACAACTCCTTGCTGTTTGTAGTTTTTAAATAAGTCAACTTCTCCATCTCCCACAAGTCAACAGTCTGGTGCAGATCCGTGAAAGCTCGAGGAAGCAGCACCGGGAGGTTCTGCCCCGTCTCAAGGGTCCACTCTCCCAGAGCACAGAAGAGAAGGGCTCCCTCCGCAGGGCTCCAGTACCCTCTGCGAATGCTCCCCTCAGACACAAACTCCAGTCACACTGCAGTTCCGTGAGCAGGCATGCCTCCGAGTACCCAGCAAGCTTGCAGAAGGAACAAAACCACACCATGAGAGGAAAGGACGAGGACGGCGCTCTGGTTACTTCTTACACGGGCATCATACTTCCAGGAACCGGGAGCTGCTGGACTTGGAGTGGAATGGCTCAGACCACATCCTTCGTAAGTCACCCTGGAGACAGAAACGACACTGCTGAGGTCCAGGTTCAGAATGCCAGAGCATCAACCCTACTCACTGCAGATGTCCAGGCCTCTCGAGGAAGGAGAAGCCTGTCTCAGGGGCCTCGGTACAACTGACCTGAGTCCTGAGGGAAGTTCTCTCTGGTGTGCTCACGAACCTTTGTAAAGTAAGAGGCTAAAAACCTGGCAAATAAGTCACTCTTTGGGCTGACACAGGTCCACAAAAACCTTTAGGGATGTGTAGGTTAGTATAGACATTTGGGAGGTAGAGGCAGTGGATCCCTGAGAACACTAATCTGGTCTATATAGCCACTTCCAGTCTAACCAGGGCTACATTAATTACACTGTGAAATCCTGTTCAAAAACAACAAAAATCTTTAGTAAGAGAATTATGAAGCCTCCGAGGGACAGCAGTCATAGTGCTGTAATAGTATATACACACTATTTAGATGTATTTTTAAGTGGATGAGTATTTTGCCTGCACATATGTATGTACAGCATTTGTGTGACTAGTGTGCATGGCGGATCTCCTGGAACTGGAGTTACACACACATGGTTGTGAGCTGCCACACAGGTAATGTGAACCAAGAACAGCAAGGATTTGAACCACTGAGCCACATTTTCAGCCCCAATATTAAACACTAAAATCATTCCAAACACATACTGTTAGAAAGCCATCAGGTGGCAACAGGGCCTTGCTGTGTTTTGTTTGGCATTTGGGAGATGGAGACTGAATCCAGCGCCCCTCCAGCTCTAGCCCTTTAGGTTTTCACTTAAGAAAAAAAAAAGTATCTATTTTATGGACATGATATGTGAGTACACTGTAGCTGTCCTCAGACACACCAGAAGAGGGCATTGGGTCCTACTACAGATGGTTGCTGGGATTTGAATTCAGGACCTCTGGAAGAGCAGTCAGTGCTCTAACCACTGAGCAACCTCTCCAGCCCCTAGATTTTTACTTCTATACAGGAGCTTGCTAAGCTCTACAGGGCTACGCAGGCCCTGAACTCAAAATTCTCCTCCTGCCTCAGCCCTAAGTGGGCTTGGCCTTAGGGCATTGCTGTGATCAAAGCAAGAAGTCTATCAGCACACATCCCTGCTTGGCTTCACCTGGTCCCTCAGTGGTCCTGAACACAGCAGCGGGACTGTCAGCGCCTCCCCTGTGCAGCCGGCTCACCTTTAAGTAGGCCATCGTGAGGAGCGGCAATAAGGTAAATGGCACCAAGTAGAGGAGAGCGGGCTGGGCAGCTCGGTGGATACGGGACGCCACGGTCGCGGTGAGCAGACCTACGAGAGAGGCACTGGTGAGTGGCTGTGACACAGCTGACAGGTACAACTCAGGTACAACCGTCAGGAAAGAGACCGACCAGTGAGGCAGCTCTGACACCCCAGGACTGGGCCTGAGCCCAGCCCCAAGTGTGATAGCAGACGTGAGCTATGACACAAAGCCTCGGTGACAGCACTTGCTGACCCCTCAGGGTTTGCAGACAGACAGGAGCTCACTCCTGTGTATGCAGGTGAAGGGAAGCTGCTTTTTCAAACATACTCTGCAGCAGCACAAGCGTGTGTGTGGTGTGTGCATGCACTGCATTTCTGCCCGAGCCCAACGGTGTCTTCCTGTTTGTGGTCTGTGAGTTAGTCTGAGGTCAGAGGTAATTTATGCATCAGAGCTGACGGAGGCAAGAAAACAAAGACTAGGTTATTCAGTGACTAGACCCTTAGCATCCAGTGGGTGCGGGGCTGAGAACTGGCCATGTGTGTCTACATTACTCCTCAGTTACGGGCACTCGACATATGGAGCACACAGCACCTCAAGGATTCCTTTGGGTTATCTAAACAGCAGGCAGTTTTTGCCTTTCTAGTCGGCGGCTGGAAGACGCGGTCTGATGGGCAAGCCTTGAAAGAAAGAAGCGAGCAGACCGGCTGCTTTGTTGCTGGTCTTTCTTACCTACAAAGTACCCGATGAGGGTGCAGTGGAAGTAGGAGACCTTCTGCATGCGCCCGGAGATATTAGCTGGACCAGGGGCTCCACAGGAGTCTCCACTGGCTTGTTTCTTGTAGTTGTCATAGCGAAGAACAAAGCATAACAGGAGGCCAGGCATCACAATGTCCCCGATGCCCAACATAGAGAAGTGACTGCCAGTGGAGCTGAAACACAGGGTCACATGTTAAGGACACTGCAGTCTGTCACCTCTGCTTGAAGGCTTTCTAAGACATACAATGAGGCACCATGTCTGTGCACTGGGTAAAGGTTATCTCTGTGATAGTCACATATTGAGTTCTCTGCCCTTGTGTCTTGTTTCAATCCCGACACAGCATTGCAATGCTCAGGTCAAAGATCTCCTGTCTTAAGTTTGTGAAAACAATTCTTACCATTTATTCTCTGCCTTGTCAGTAAATGCTGGGGCAGAAGAGAGAAGAGGGTGAAACCTTCTGCCAACCACAGGGAGGCGAAGGTCCAAGAAGACACCATGAGAAAAAACATCTGAAGCCCAAAGAGCCAGACCAGCAATACTATGCAGGTACCATGGGATGGGGCTGGGAGGGAGCCAGGTTACCACAGGGTTGATATAAATCATTTATCTGCCCTGTATTAAGGTACAGCTTAAAGTGAATCTTGGTTTCTCTGTGTGGTTATTAGGGACTAGCAAAGGTAAAGAAATACAGCTGCTGGATTAATTCACTGATTCCACTTTCCACTTGTTTTTATAATCTTTTATAATTATTTTTTATAATTTCTCATTTTACAATCAAAGGACTCTATTTGTTTCTTTTGGTTTGAGACAGGGTCTCACTGTAGCTCTGGCTGGCCTGGAACTAACTGTAAGTTTCAAGCCACTTGAACTTATAAAGACTTGCTTCTTTCTCTCAAATCCTAGGACTGAAGGCCTGTGCCACCATGATGCCTCCCTGCCCCCTTACTTTTTGTTTGACTTTTTTTTTTTTTGAGATAAGGTCTTGCTATGGGGCCAAGGCTGGTCTCAAAGTTAGATTCTTCCTTAGCTTCCTGAACACTGGAATTACTGGCACGAGCCACTATGGCAGGCTCAACACTAGCTTCTGAAAGTGTAAAGATCTCAGAGCATTGGCCTCGGGAAGCTCTGAGGTGGCTGCTGCTTCTGGAGAGCACTCAGTGTTTGCTGGGTGATCCACACATAGGCACCTCTTATAAATCTTCACAAACAAGGAACAAATAAGACCTATCACCATGTTGCAGAAATACACCCAGTACCAAATCACTCCACACACTTGGGGAGATTAAAGAGAAAGCTTTTTACTGGACGAATGAAACAGCACGAGGCAGACCGTGGCTAATGTCCAAAGTGCTGGCCATGACAGAGGATGTCACTCACTACATATATGGGAGACTTGTTCCGTCCACATACACTGTTACCCTCAGTCTCTCTCGGCTCCTGGGCCTAAGGTACACTCTGAACACTTTATACAGACAGGAGTCTGCCAGTCTGGCTACTTAGGCAGACGGGGGATTACACAGCAAAGAGATCACATTTTGCCATTTTAGGGACCCAACTGTTTTCTCAGAGTTACCCTGCTCACAGGGGACGTCATGGTTGTGAGCCTGCACCCACCTGATGTCTTGTGTTCTTGGAGGACTGGGGCCTAACTGCTGGTTCTAAGTCAGGATGTGTCCTTGGTTATGGGAATGAGGTCTAACAGCTGATGAACCTTGAACAGACGTTCAGCAGCCTAAACTCTCTCTAGCAGGCCTCATTCACACTACTCACCTTCTGGAACTTGGGAGGTAATATTCCTCTGGCTAAACCCCACTTGTGAGTTAATGTCTCCTAAGCAACTTTTCAAAGTGTCAACTATTGCCCTGCGTGTCTTCTGCATCAGAGTGAGGAGCACACTGGCTCTGCCAGGACGTCACTGAGGCTGTTACCATGAAACCCAGTTTTACAAAAGCCTCAGGGAAAAAACCCAGAATCTGTTCATTTCAGCCAACGGTAAAGAGCAAAAGCTGCAGAGACACGCGCTGTTGTGTGACGGTGTCAAGGATACCTGTAGACGATGAGGACAGCATAATGTCTCAGATGTTAACAAGAAGGGTCAGGGTGACAAGGAGCAGCATCACACCTCACATGCGATGCCAGCATATGGAAGAGCACACACAGAGCAACACAAAGACAGCAGCAGCGACAGCTGTGACTTTGTCCCACCCCTCGGGGAGGGAGACGGACCAGCATCTTACCTACCAGGTCAGCCTAGTGGCCCGGTGAAAACAAGGTGCTCTCGAGCCTTCAGTGCTTGCTCAAGTGTGACAGCGTAAGGGCAGCAGCAGGGGCATGGGTCACTGTCACTCTTATCTGCTAGGGCTTCTAGTTGAGAAGAAGCTACTCTGAAGGCTTGAGAACTAGGAATAATCACATAGCCCAGTCTGGGGACTGCTGTGTGCAGTAGGTTTGGAGTCTGGTTTTGGGCATGCTGAGTTTAGGTGGCTCAGACAATAAGGACACGGTGAGCCGCGGTCCTGCTGCTCTGGTGAGGACAGCCATATTCCAGTAGAGCACTGCATTTCTGCAGCCCACCCTGCCCAGGGCTGGTGGGACATCAAAGTGCTGAGCTTGGTCCTCACCACGTAGCCCAGGACTCCGTTTGTTTCCTCATTTTCCAAAACACTAGAGAGTTTTCTCTACTGGAACAAACTGGGGAGACTCTAAAGCAGGGCCTCTCAACCTTCCTAATGCTGCGACCCTTTAATACATTCATGTTTTGGTGACCATCAACCATAAGACAGTTTAAAGATTTATGTATGTGAGGACACTGTGGCTGTCCTCAGACACACCAGAAGAGGGCGCCAGATCCCATCACAGATGGTTGTGAGACACCATGTGGTTGCTGGGATTTGAACTCAGGACCTCTGGAAGAGCAGCCAGTGCTCTAACCACTGAGCCATCTCTCCAGCTCCACTTACGATTATTCTCGTTGCCACTTCATGACAATAATTTTGCTACTGTTATAAACCATAATGTGAATACTGGTGTTTTCTAATGGTCTTAGACCCCTGTGAAAGCTTCATTCGTTGCCCACAAAGGGTTGAGACCCACTGACCTAAATGTACATATTTTTTGAGACAGGTTTCTCTGTGTAGTCCTTGATGTTCTCAAAAAGCGATCTGCCTATCTCTGCCTCTCCAGTATGGGGATTAAAGGTGTGTAGAGCCAGGCTAAATTTAGGTGATTTAGACTAAAAAAAAAAAAAAATGCATAAAATTCTACAGAATATCCCAATAGCTATAAAATACACATTCTTCTCAGTAGCCTGTGAAATTTTAAGAAAAAGACAATGTCACATTTCAGGTGATAAAGCAAAAATCAAGTCTTAAAGACCCCTGAAATAATTTCCTGCATTTTATCAGGTTATATGGGAAGAGAACCAGAGATGAATAAACAAGACTGTGTCCTGGTTCAAGTAAGAAATGCCCCAGAAGCTTTTGTGTTTGAATATTTGGCCCCCCAGACGGTGGCTCTGTTTTCCAAAAATTCAAAGCTATTAGGAGGTAAGGCCTACAAGGAGGAAGGGTCCCTCAGGGGAGGTGGTGGTGGTGTCCTAAGGGACTCTGTTTCCTAATCCTCAAAGAAAGCTATGCCCAAAGTTTCCACCACTAGAGATGAAGGCCCAGCCACCACACACCTCCCTTCAGGATGGACCACATCTCCCTAATTAGGGAACAGGATAAGCCCAACCTCTTCTAGGTGCTTCTGTGGGGATTTTGTTACCGGGACAAGAAGGTAAAACTAATGTGCTATTCAAACACACACACAGTCCTGAGTATCAGAGGTCAATGGAGAAATAAAAATGCAACAAACATAGATCTAATGCTACCTTTACAGCTGTTAGGATTTCCATTTTAAACTATCATAAAACTTTTAAGACATCAAAGTCTCACCACAAGTAAAGTAAGCCGTAGGGAGAGACTCAGAGTGAAGCAGCAGACCCAAATTAAAACAGAGAGAAATAAGAGGGATCTTACAATCTTATGTTCCCCAAACTGGAAGATGGTGACAAGGATAAACCCCTAGATACATACAATCAGCCAAAATGAAATCAAGGCTGTAGTAACCTCACCAGATCAAGAGTGAGCAATGAAGTTAAGGTGAGCAGTAAGGAAAGCCCAGGACTGCACAACATATGCCTGCTGACTTCTGAGACCATCCATCCACACAGTCAAACTACTCCACACACACAGGAAAGGACACTGCCAAACCCACCACACCAAACCAAACTTTCCTTAACGCTAAAACCAGATAAGGAAGATAAGGACTTCCCAACAACAAGGCTGCAGACCATCTTCCCTGGTGCTGCAGGCAGGAGATCTGTTAATTAAAATTCTTTCAGCTGAACTCAACAGCACATCAGAGACCATGCTCCACAGCCAGGCTGGGTCAGTCCAAGGGTCAGAGAACGGTTCAACTCACCTTTAGTACTCCTTCCTTTAAAAAAAATTTTTTATATGGTGCTTAAATTCTTAAAGCCACAAGGCAAGGGAAAAACAAAACAAAAAACCCACCTCACTGTGTAGACAGGTTGGCCTGGCCAGCAATAGTTTTTTACAGCCCAAAAGTGATTCCACAGGAAATGGAAAAAGCTACTCAAGGACCAGCACTGTGAAAATGGTTGTACTACTAAAAATGACCTACATATTGCATGATCATCAAAATTCTAGTTCCATTCTTAGTAGAAATAGAAGACGGTACTAACTAAAATACACATGGAACCCAAAGGGCCTGAACAGCCACAGCAAGTCTAGTGCCACTAGTAAGGCTAGACTTCATTTCAAACTGTTAGCGTTACCATACACAAGCCAATGGAATGGACAGACTGCAGAATACTTGTGGTCTCTCATACCTGATTCGTTTTATGGTGCAAGAGCCATAGCGCTGTGTTCTATCCCAGCCCCCAGTGCACACCCCATTTCTGACAAAGATGCCAGCACATACATCGAAGATAGCTTTTTCAACAAAACATCTAGGAAAGCTGGATGCTCATGTATATTATAATAAAAGGAGATCCCCATGGGGTGTGAACAGGAACGGCTCCCGCAGGCTCATGTATTTGAATCTTCCTGAGAGAGAGGCACTATAAGGAGGTGTGGCCTTGGTGGAGGAAGTGGCCACTGGGGGCAGGTTCTGAGACCTTAAATGTTCAAGCCAGGCCTAGTCTGATCATCTCTTCCTGCTGATCCAACGTAGAACTCTCAACTACCTCTCCAGCATCAAGTCTACCGACGTGCTGCCATGCTTTCTGCCTAGATGACAATGAACCTCTGAACTGGAAGCCAGCCCCAGTGAGACGTTCCCTTAAGAGCTGCATGGTCTACTTCACAGCAACAAAAACCCTACCAAGACAATCTGTGATAAAACCAGCTCAAAATGACTTAAAGGGCCAGATGGGTCAGTGGTTAAGAGCACCGGAGGACCCAGGTTTGGTTCCAGCACACACATGCCGGCTCACAGCCATCTGTAACTGCAGTTCTAGGGGATCTGATTCCCTCTTCTGGCTCCAAGGACACCATAAAAACATTTTATGTGACACATGGAGGCAAAACACACAAAGTGTATTTACAAAACAAAACCCTAAGACTAGAAACTTTAAAGCTGGTAAGAGGAACACATTTCCAACAACAAACAGGCAAAATTTTGCGTAATGGCTTCAACAGCCCAGGTGATACTGAGAGCTGACAAACAGGATAGCATCAGAGCTCCAGCAAAAGGATCCAAAGTGGAGAGACAGAGCCTGTGTTCGTGTTGCTGGGGATTAACACAGAGTATATAAAAACCTCAAAACTTGAAGCAAAGTGACCAGTAGAAATTGAATTGAACAGAATTCTCAGAGTTATAAACAACTAATAAGTCTTACTGGAAGAAAGTCACCGACTTCAGGAAGTGTAATCAAAAGCACAGTGTGATTCTACGTCACCACAGTCAGAGTAGTTGCTATGGAGAAAACAGAGGGGAGGTGTGGTGGACACATCCTATCTCTCAGCACTCAGGTTCTGGGCTAACCCTAAGGAAGCACGCTAGTAGGAATGTACATTATTAGTTCAGCCACCATGGAAATCAGAGTCCCCTCAAAAATATAAAAGTACAAGCAGCACATGATGCAGTATGTGAGCATTACTGCCGCATCGGTCACACCACACTTACCAGTACACGAGGAAGTGAGGGTGTGTATGTGTATCAAGAACAAAGTATCATTTGTAGGAAAATGGAATCTAGACTAACATGTGAGGACACCATGACAAACTCACAACACGACATGCTAATGCTAAATTCCCCGCCTACACAGGTCTGAGGATGATGGTCCTTCTCAGTGTAGGATCCAAGTGCTGATGAAAGAGGACCCAGGCCCAAAGGCCCTGTGTTCCCTGATGGGGGAAGGGGACCCCAGGTCAGTCCTACCTGGGGAAAACCAGTTTTCCAGGCAAAGACAGGCGAGGAACATCACGCCCCACATTGGGTCCCAGGTGGAGCTTCCGGGACAGAACATCGAGGGGATTGTCAGCTGGCTGTGTGGCCACTTTCACCATGACATTGCTGTTGAAGATGTAGGCTGAGAAAAATACCTGCCGAGATGAAGAAATGCTGCATCAGGAGCTGCTGGATCAAGGGAGTCTACTGCCTCAGACTGCTGGGTGCCAGGCTTTGAGCAGCAACCACTTCAACCGAATTCAGAAGCGAACAGGACGTCTAGGGAAGTACATACTCACCCAGAAGACATCGTAGATGAGAAGCCCTGAGAGAAGCAGGCAGGAAACCTTGAGGCTTGGCAGGCGGACGAAGGCGATCATGGCGACACAAAGACCCATGGCCAGAGCTAGAGTGTAGAGTGAGCATGGGGTTCAGTGTGTGGGTGGGAGGTCTCTTTCCATAAGCCCTTGACTGCCCAGCCCTAGGTGCTCTGAGCTCTCATTTCAGACAATTACTTTTCACTGTAGCAGCCCATCTGGACCTGCGAAGGTGTGAAGCAGGTCCCCTCACTCACTCTCCTACACAGAGCTGGGCTGCCTGCAGGCACCCAGGATCTCTATCACCCTGAGCTACATGGCACCTCTCTACTCTTGACACCCTGTTCCTTTAGAGAGTATACTACCCTGTTAAGAAGCCAATTCAGCTGGCCACAGTGGTGCACACTTAATTCTAGAACTCAGGAGGGCAGAGGCAGGCAGATCCTTGAGTTCAAGGCCAGCTTGGTCGACATAGTGAGGCCTTGTCTTTTAAAGAAAACCAAACCAAACCAAAACCAACTTATCCCTGAGTCCCCTTCCGTCATTCAGACACCATTCCAATAATTCACTGTTTTCTCTATTAGTCCATTGATGCAACATCTGTAACATTTTAATCTTAACATAATATTTGCCAATAACCCACCCCTCTGTCCACTCAATTCTCTGACCTAAAGGTCCTCTACAGCCAATTTCTTAAACCATGTTTAACAATAAAAAGAAAAAACATTAGTCACTAGTAAGGGTTTCTAAACATGCAACCATCAGAAATTAACTTAAAGACCCAAATATGGGAGGGGCTCCCACCTGTGCAACAGCACCCACTGGACGCCTTGAGATGGCCGTGTGCTACACAGGCCCAGCAGGCAGCTGGGCACTGAGGGCTCCAGCATTTTTCACTGCACACCAAGTTTTCTGCTCTCAAAGAACAACGGTGAAATTACAAAGACTGTTCCTACAGCCATTCTTATTGTACTTCTGGATTATAGCAGGTTAAATTATTTGTTTTTAAAAACTACAGTGTGAGGATCTGAGTGAACAGGCCGTTCCGCACTGAGTCAGTGCGAGGGCAGTCTTGGCCTCGATGAGCATGGCCTCTGGACACGGGTCAGTCCTGAGCAAAGACGGGGGACATGCTACACAGCTGCACATGGAATAGTCAGCCAGACCTTTTCTGTTAGCTTTTGTTTGTTTTTGGTAAAAGTAAAAAGTGCCTCTGTTTCAGCATCGTGCATGGTTTGGGTTTTGTTTTAAATACCGGAGACTGGAGTCTAATATGTAAGCTTTGCCGTGGGAACCTCCCTGCCCTGTGTGCACTGAAGTGCACTTTGTCCTTAGTAAGTACCTTATGTCCATCAAGCAGTTATGGTTTTTAGGGACAGGGACTTTCTATGTAGTCATGGCTCACCCGGAACTTCCTATGTAGTTCAGGCTAGCCTGTAACTCACAGAAATTCACCTGCTTCCAGAGTGCTGGTATTAAAGGTGCTACTATACTTATGATTTCTTACCAGTGTTTGATAGTGTGCTTGTTTTATACACCTATAACCCAGGCTGTACAAGTTTCCTTGGCAGGGCACTCACTGACTGCTCTCCCAGAGGTCCTGAGTTCAATTTCCAGCAACCACAAGGTGGCTCATAACCATCTATGATGTGACCTGATGCCCTCTTCTGGCAGATAGAGTACTCATACACACACAAAATAGTCTTAAAAAATTCCTTTAAAAATTTTTTTTGAGCAAAGGGGGGTTGTAAAGTAGAGAAGGCTAAACATCTCCAAAGAGCTGTGGAAGACATGGTATGTGGCAGCACACGCCTGTAATCCCAAGGGAGACTGAGGCAGGGTCTTGGAGGCAGGTTTGCACTACATGGCAAGCCCGTCTGAACGAGGGCTGGTCTTTCTTACCTGTCCAGTTCTTGTAGCATAGGAACAATTAATTGAGCTGGGCATTAAAGGTGGAGCCAGCTTGGTCTAGGAATGGTTCCAGGACAGCCAGGCCATGTAGAGAGACCTTGTCCAGGATAAAAATGCACATGTGTGTGCACAGGCATACACACACACACACACACACACTATGCCTGGTCCAAACAGCAATTGTAAAAATCAAATATTCAACCCCAACCCCAGCCCAAAGTGACAGATGACAGCAGAGGAAAGCCCCTGCTCTATCACACCGCTGTGTCCCCAAGGATAGACTGCAGCTGTTGTGTACACAGACACATGGGGATGAACAGAGGGCTTTGAGGCGGGCATGTTGTGTCTTCAGAACCAAGGCACATGATGTTGCAACAACTGTGCACAGCGTCAAAGCTGTGGAGTCACTGTGTGTGTGATTCTCAATTTTCTTTTGCTGTTCACAATTGTTTTTTTGAAATTTACACATTTGCACTGGTCCATGGCCCACAGGTGAGGCCATGGCCTATGAAGCCATGAGAGGGACAGACACAGCTTATGGCGTCACATACCATCCATCAGAAGCCAGTGTCCAGTGAGAACCCAGATGAGGACCAGCATGACGGACAGGGAGAAGGACAGCAGCTCTGCAGCAGTGAAACGCCCACAGCAACCGAAGGAAATCCTGGAAAACACATTGGCTGCACTGAGGGGCACGCTAAACTCAGTGACCAAATGATCCCGCGAAAAGCATTTACAAGGGCTGGGTCAGAACAGGGCAATACCTAATACCTGGGAAGCTACAAGATCCAAACCTGGTTGGAGTCATTGATGAAATACTCAGGAATTATCATTCAGCTCCCAGTTGGTGACGCAGTTCATTTTTTCAATTTGTATTTTATTTATTGCCATCATTGTGTGTACACAACTGTGTGTGTGGGTGTGGGTGGGGGGTGTAAGTTGAGGTCGGGTGACAGCATCGTCATTCCATTGTGTATTCCGAGGATCAAGCACTTTCACCCACTGTGCATTGTTACACTAAGCTTTCAGTATGGGTGTCTAAAAGTATAATGTAAAATAATCAGTCTCTTGGAGCTGACTAGGAGGCAAATCTTATTCTTAAGAGAAAATACAATCAAGTGAGGAGTAGGTCCCATTCATTTAGCACCGATGGGGTAATAACTCTAAGCTGGGAAAATGTATGTGACTTGGTTCTGGAAAACCAGATGCCACACTGATTGTTTTCCCCACACCACCTCTATCGGTCTGGATGTCCATGGAGCCATGGCTTCCAGGAGGTGAGGGTGTCAACAATGAGCTGAGCCACGGCAGCACCATCTGCAGTCACCAGAGACCAACAGAGTCACCACTCCTACAAGGCTGCTGTGTCCTCCTAAGGGAGCAAACTTCTAAAGATGTCTGTGCCTTAAAAGGTGCAGAAGGAGACATTGTCTTCCCGCTTTAACAAGGGCAGCTACGCACCTCACTCCCCAATTTCTCTCTGGCCATTTGTGTTTTTCAGCCAACACCTGTTACTCTTGTACCTTACAGGGAAAGTCCTAAGTACTTACTTATTCTGAGGTGAGCAGGGTCTTGTCAAATACTGGCACATTGGGAGAAGAAGAAAAGCAAAAGCTATCGTTGCAAGAACTAGAAAAAGAAAATAAGTTTTATTAATTTTTTTCTTTACCCATGACAGGAAAAAATGGTATAACTCATGGAAGATGGTTTTCCAATATATATTTTAACAAGTAGAAAAGTTACCTAAAAGATCTTCCCCTTATCTGTCTGCTTGTGCTGAAGCACTTACATCATAATTTCCGAACAACAATTAAAAATACTTTTATTCCTTTTAGTAAACTTGAAGCTAAATTACCTGCTGTACATATTGTGAACACCACTTGAACTGAGTCAAAGAAGAAGAACATGACCAGGAGAGAGACGGATGCTCCAATCGGAAGGAACAGAGCTTGGGTGGAATCAATGGTCTGGATACCTGGAGAGGAAAGCAGGGCACATTAACCCTTACTCCACAGCAGGCAACCTAGCCACGCACCCTGCTTTTACAAACTACTGCACAAACTGGGCATCACATGATAACCTGAGGTATCTGAGAGACTTTAGGATCCATTTATGTTGTTGTCATAGCCTGAGGATTTTTCAGACCTTAACTGGAGGTAACAGATCACAAAGAAATGCTCAACACATGGCCAGAATGGAATTCATTCTACCCAAGAGGGTTTAAGCACTGAAATGCATTTTTAAATTACAGTCTTTTATGTGTGTGGAGTTTTGCCTGATGCAGGTCAGAGTGCATGCAGTGCCACACAGAGTCGGAAGAGGGCACCAGATCTCTTAGACCTAGACTTACATACAGTTGTCAGCTGCCATGTGGGTGCTGAGAATCAAGCTTTACAAGAGCAGTCAGTGCTCTTGACTGCTGAGCTGTTTTCCCAGCTGCTTGGTGAACTGGAATTGACATCAGTTTGTAGACCTGCCATGTCTTCAGTCCTTATCCAGATTCCACATTCTACAGCTGCCATCCTTGTCCTTCAAGGAACACGCCTGTGCATTTTACAGCAACTCATGAAACAGGGTTCCTGACATTGTTGTGTAAGGTGTAGCTTCCAGGCTCTAAGGCTTACAGTGAGGGTGAGCTCCTTGCTGTCCTTGGTGTCTTCAGTACAGTGACCAAATTCCTAACAGCCACCTGCCTCTGCTGAGACTAAAGTCATTCACCCCACTGCCATTGTCTGGCTTTTGGGGGAGTGGTGGTGATGGTGGTGAAAAAATTTTTTTTAAAGATTTATTTATTTTATGTATGTGAGTGCACTGTAGCTATCTTCAGACACACCAGAAGAGGGCATCAGGTCCCATTACAGATGGTTGTGAGTCACCATGTGGTTGCTGGAAATTGAACTCAGAACCTCTGGAAGAACAGCCAGTGCTCTTAACCACTGAGCTCTCTCCAGTCCTTGGCTGTGAAATTTTAGGGCACAAAACAGGAGACTAAAAGAGAAAGTCCTAGGACAGAACAGGACACACAGCTTGGTGTTCTTTCTTAATTCTTGGCCTTCCACTGGAACCACCTGAAAAAATTTTCATTATGTGGAATTACAATTACTTACTTATTTTCTGTGTTTGTATGTGGGTGTGCCGTGGCAAACATGTGGAGGTCAGAGGACAACTTGTGGTGTTACTGCCTTCTCCCCTGTCTTGACTCAGATTCCCTGGCTTGGCAGCCTGCACCTTTACCTGTTGAGCCACCCTGCCATTTCTGAAGACATTTTCTTAAATATTACACTACTTAGTTAAATCTCTAGGGTTGGGGTCTAGCTAAAATTCTACAACAGAAAAGTTAATTCTGCACCAGGCGCCAAGACCTGTGAGCAGAGTATTTACAGAGTCAGAATCTGATGATGGCTGAATGAGCCCCCTCCCCCCATTATGTATGCCATGTACATAATCCTGCTGAGACTGAAAACTCCTATGAAAATTGTCACACAATCTATTATAATGGAATGTCTAAAGTAAAAATCTGTGTTAAGGCTACAAGTCAATGACCCAATTAAGGTGAAACCTAGGCATAAAGGGCTGAAAATGACAAGGTGACATTTAAAACTATTGTTAAGACTAGGGAGAGCTCTCAATGGTTAAGTGCACACACGCTGTTCTTGCAAAGGACCTGAGTTCAGTTCTCAGTACCCACACCAGGCAGTTCACAACCACCTGTGTACTGATAGCTCCAGGGGACCTGATGCCCTCTTGTGGCTTCCGTGAGCACCTACACTCTTGTACTCTTGTGCCCATTCCCTCCCATTTTCATATGCACATGATTTTTAAAATAAATCACACACACACACACACACACACACACACACACACACACACACACACCTGGTGATCTCAAAACTAGGCTTGGGGACTGGCAAGAGAGCTTATTGTTTGGCGAAGGCACCTGTGCCAAGCTTGATGCCCTGAACCTTCATGGTGGTAAAAAGGAGACGCCCACATCCACACACATGCACATTGAGCAACAAAAAAGTAGTATACATTTTTAAAAGACCAAACAAACAAAAACAGACACAGAGGCAAAGGCCTATGAAGATTATGGTTCAAGAACATTCTAAGCTATACACTGAGTTTGAGCTATGTAGTGAGCCAGTTTTAAAACAAAATAAAAATGAAAACAAAAGGCTCTTCTCCTAGAAATTTACATTTGTCTATCCCAAGAGTTTTTTTAGGGCTGTAGGTAAAATCAGTATTTTTTTCAAACCAAAACTGCTTCTTAGTGGTAAAGTAATTTACAAACAGGCACAGTTCAGAGAAGATGGTCTGCTCTGAGCAGCAGGCACAGAGGATCCCCATTGTGTGCATCTACAGGACAAAGCTTTATGAATTCACTTCCCTAAAGAGTTCTGAACTCTTCTATAGTTCAAAGAGCTAAGAAAAACTACAAATTTCACAAAAACAATAGTTTTTGAAAAGAAATGATACATACAAAATACGTAAAAATTTAAAAATCTTAAAAAAACCCCAAAAAACCCTTTCTAAATCTACAAACCTAACCCATGTCTACATTCTTTTCTCTCTTGTAAAACAAAGCATGCTATAGTCTACAGATAAAGTCAGCTTGCCTGTGGGTGTGGTTATAATCTTGTTTTTTGCCTGATCACTTAATTCCCAGAAGTAACCACTCTGAGCCTAATTATTTATTAATAAATGCTTAGGCCATACATAAGCTTCAGCTTGTTTTCCAACGGACTCTTAATCTATTACCCTTTATCCTAACCTGGGCTCAGCTACATGGCTGGTTTCCTCTCCTTGCCTCCCCAGCCTTCAGGGAGAATCTCACGTGTTCCTGACTATTTCCCAGAATCCTCTCTATCCCCGATGGATGTCCCACCTCCTATGTTCTGACTAGCTCATTGGCTACCAGCTCTTTTACTAGCCAGTGATATGTAAAGGAGACTCTCTCCACATATCCTATCTGTGACCCCAGTGAGTTGAGGCAAGTGTGTCAGATAAAGATCAGACTTGACTATAGTGACTTTGAGGTCATCCTGTCTCCCCCAAACCAAAATATGAACACAAAAATTAAGGTGCCTGTAGAACAAAGATCACATTAGCAAGCCTGTAAGATTATAATAAACTTATCTTAGCATGGTAACTAAAACGCAAACGAACACAAAGGACAGTGAAGATATTAGAGTACAGTGATTTTGTATCTTCTGAAATCAGTGATTTTAAACCAAGAGAAGATGTCACTGGGCAAGTGAAGCTCTTTTAGTTGCTGCCACTGTACTTCTGGGCACCAGAGACAACGGTTCTACAAGGGAGGAGCTAGCCATACGCCAATGATTCAAAAGTAAAGTCAAACAAAACAAGACACAGAAGCATGACAACCACAATCACAAAGGCTCATACAGCTGCAGTCAACCTAGGAAGAAGGCATAACTGTGGAATTTAAACTTTTTAATTATTTTGCTTGCTTTGGAACTCAGCCTTATGTAGCCCAGGCTGGCCTCCAACTCACGGGCATGACCTAAGTCCTTACCCCCTTGCCTCTCCCTCTCAATTGAACCGCCCAGCCAGCCCACACCTTCATCAGTGAAGGCAGCCAGAGGCATTTTGCACCAATGGCGTAAGTGTAAACTGACGTGTGTGACCTACTGAATTTGTGACTTTTGATTAAATATTTGCCAAACTATCACAGACTAAAACAGGAGGGATTATGAGAAATTTCTAGTTTTTATGGCCTTTGCAGTCTAGATGGGGCAATTAAAGATGTGCCTATCCACCAATTACCACAGTTCAAACTCGAGCTGGCCATGTTAAAGATCCCAATGCTTCAATCCTAAGGGATAATCGCTGCTGGGCCTCTATGAAATGGCAAAGCCTTCCTTGGAGTTCATGCCCAGATGATGTTCTCCTTGAAGGAATATTTAGGGTGTGAGGATTGCTCTCCAACTGACACATACTGACATTAGCTAAACCTGCCTTCCTGCTCCGGCTGTGTACCAAAAACTCCACCTCCTTGTCCATCTGTATACAACAATCGTGCCTCTCTGTTCAACTGAATATAATAACCTGGACAAGCTTTAGGGGTGTCTCTACAGTTTCTCCCCCAGAGACCTCAGTCTACCCTATCCAGATTTTCTTTCCATGTGTGTCTGTCTTTCTTTGTTCACTTACTGGCCACCAGGCCTGTTCCTGGAGGCCTTGTAAAGATTAAAGTAAGTCAATGGAATTTATGTGGCCTTTTTTCTTTTTCTAATTAAAGGAAGAACTGGGTTAGACATGGTGGAACACACCTTTAGTCCTAGCATTGAGAAGAACTAAGGCAGATGACTTTCAATGAGTTTAGGCCAGACTGGTCTACACAGTGAGATGAAGGAAGGAAGGAAGGAAGGGAGGGACGGAGGGAGGGAGGGAGATATCTGCCTGCCTCTTGGGTAGACAAAGAAATGAGAAGTACACTGGGGCAGTCAGAGATGATCTGGATGAAAATCCCTGCTTCTTACAACTTTCTTTCCAACCATTTTCTGTATGTATGGATTTTGACTTTTCTTTACAGACAAAGTCTGTGTAAGTGCAGGCTGGCTTTGAGCTGGAGGCTTTACTCTGTACTTTAAGGTACTCTTTTCCATGCCTGGTTTTGGAACTTTACATATATTAAGTAATGTATGTCTAGTTTCTTTCACTCAACACTATTTTATAAGAACTATTTTATTCTACAATTTCATTGTATGAAAAAAATCTTTCTATTCTATGACTGACATTTAGGTGTGTTTTTTTTTCCCCCTAAAATTTTGGCTATTACAAATAATTCTTCTTTGTACTTCTTTGATATTTCAGTATGTGTGTGTGTGTGGTTTCTGCCTGCATTTATGATGGTCCAGCATTCATGTAGTACTCTCAAAGGCCAGTAGAGGGCATCAGATCGTCTACAATTAGATCTACAGATGGCTACTGGCCATCATGTGGAAGCTCAGAACCGAACTTGGGCCCTCTGATAAAACAGCCAGTTCCCTTAACCACTGAGCTATCTCTCCAGCCCGACTGTATTATTATTACTATTTTGAGACAGAATATCACTTTGTAGCTGAGGCTAGCCAGGAAGCTGCTCTATAGCTCAGGGTGGCCTCAAAGTTGTAATTTTCCTTCTTTAGTTTTGCACATACTGAGGTGACAGCAATCCTTGTGTCATGGGGTGACATTTCCTCCCAAACTTCATCCAGTCTCAATCATGGCAGCAGTGGCAGCTCTTGGGCTCTTCAGTGAGAATTTATGCCTGGATACTAAGAGCCATCATGAGTTTGGCAGACAATAAAGGAAAAGCAAAGGTGCCTCCTCCTGTGTGAGGGCAGTAATAAGCTCAGTGGTCATGGAGCCCAGAGTTCCCAGGAGAGCACTAGGGGAAAGGGCAGCAGGTCGTGTGCTCCACAGCCGGGCAGATCTGCTTTGCTGTTTCTCCCAGAACTGTTTTATTGCTTTTATCTGCCCTGTCTCGCCCTTTAACCCTAATGCTGGCATGTTCTCATCTACAGCCTTCCAGCGATGTGCGCCAGTAAGCATGCAGCCTAGAGCCACACTGTTGGGTCCAAGAGTGGTGGAGCTTAGTAGATAATGCTGAACTGTATTCATGTCTGTGAATACACACTGCCCCAGGAAATACAAGAGCATGTGTCTTTATCACACTAGGTGTGGCCATCCTGGTGGCTACACAGTGCTGTTTCAGACAGTTTCTTTCCTGATTTCTAACAAGCCAAGTGCTGTACTCTCCAGGAGGCTCTGCACCCTTTGGCTATCCGGCAGAGCACACCCATCTTCTGAAGGAAGAGCAGTTTTCACTGTAAGCTTTGATGGCTGCTGTGAGTCACATGGCCTTCCCCACTCCTTCACTTCCATGTCTGTTTGCTTCCCACAAACTTCTCCACTCTTGGGTATTTTGGAAGAAGGCAACTGTGATCTTCCACAAACCATCATTTGGTCACTTTATTCTTTAACTGGTCCAAAATCAATCCTCTTGCCAGCATCTTGGCACTAACTTAGCACCAGCCTTTCCCTCGGCTCTGTGTGTTGAGGACCCCGGTTTCTTAAGTGCCCACTCAGTTGCTTGTGCTTTCCATTCAGCTTTCTGGACGCCAATTCTATCATTTTTCAAAGTGTGCCCTGGCTGGGTAGTGGTGGTGGGTATGCCTTTAGTCCCAGCACTCCAGAGGCAGAGACAGACAGATCTCTGAATTCAAGACCACCCTGACCTACAGAGTGACTTTTAAGACAGCCAGGCTACACAGGGAAACCCTGTTTCAAAAAGCAAAAACAAAAACCAAAGACCATGTGGTCCATTCCCCACACGATCCTTCAACCTGAAGGATGGGGTGCTCTATAGGTGAGTGCTGACTCTCGGAGCATTTTCCTTTCTTAGCATTTTCCAGTCTGCATCAAAGAGAATGGCACTGTATGACAGTAACCTGTCAATCCTCCTGGTATCTGGGTCTAGGTGCATTATGGGAAGGGTGCATAGTCTGGCACAGGAGGCAGACTTTAGAAAATGACTAAGAGACATATGACCCTCATGTGACCTGATAAATAACAAGAAATAAAACTGATAGTAGCAGGTACTTCCTTCCGTGAGATTTTAGTCAGACAATACACATTTCTCTGATTTTGTGATGCAGTGTGCCACAGACTATAATCTGTCTTATATCATTTGAAAATATGTTGCACAATACAGGACTTTAGAAATAAAGTTACAAGTGTTTGACTTGACTTGCAGTACTAACAGAAGATAAATTATGTAATACATCAATCTGAAAATCAGAGTTCACACTGGGTTTAATGTGGTTCCTAGTAAATTACTGGTACAGACTTTATTTTACACAAAGATTTTAGCATTTGTGGAAAGAGATTTTTTAAAGGCAGTCTCTTTATGTAGTGCTGACTGTCCTGAAACTCCCTCTGTAGACCAGATTGGCCTCAAACTCAGAGACCTGTCTGCTTCGAGTCTTTCTATTTAAGTGAGTCCTACATCACCGTCTTTGTCAAGTGAAATCTGGTTGTGAAGTATGTAGGAACCAAGCACAGGAGACTATTCTGTCATCTCTTTCCAACTTACTGCAAATCGGAGGGGGGCTTCTTCCCTGCCCCCAGCAGTGGGATTACAGGCACCTGCCACTATGCCTACGTCAATATATGGGTGCTGAGGCTCTGAGCTCAGGATCCATGCTTGCAGGACAAGCACTTTTCTGACTAGGCCAACTTTCTGGCCCCAAGTACTTCATTATCAAATATGAAATAATATTCCCTGTGTGGACAAATGACAATGTTTACAAACTCATCTCTACTTAAAAAAGAATTTGTTCTTGTAGAATTTTTCAAATCAGGAGACATTCCTAATACCCGTCTTGCCAAGCACTGGAATGTGCTCTTCCAGATACTAAATTAAACTGTCTTCCGTGCAGAATCAGCAACCTCACAGGACCACTACCAAGTCACAAGTGGTGGACACGGCCTGTACTTCACAGGTAAGGAGTGACCTCAGGAGCAAGCATCAGGCTCAAGCTTCTGGTACGTTAGCAACCAGTGACTTTAGGTTTAGAATATAAAAATGTAGCAGGGAGTAGCATATGGATTGAAACGTACTGCTGTATCTAATATAGGCCATTGAGCGAGTGACTGAAGGTACAGAGAGGTCAGCTGAGGTGAGCACATGGGGGAGGTTGTGACTATCAAGAAGCACACAGGAGGAAATGGTTGGTGTAACACGCCTTACTGTTATTTGTGCTGTTGCCGTTGAAAGAGCCAGAAGAACTGTTGCTGTCCTTCTCCTTATCTTGGTTTTCAAAGTCCATATTAAGAGACCTGTGGGAAAGAAAACAGGTAAGTTTCAGTTCTGCTTATGAGAGAAAGCAGCGATGCCAGTCCTGAGACAGGCAGGGAGAGGACAGCCTCTTCCCAGAGGTGAACGTTTACAGCCGTCAGTGTCAGCTCAAGAGCTTTCCAACTATAATAAAGCACTCCAGGGCAGCTCAACTTGCCACAGTCTCTTAATTACTTTCTTATGATTAAAAATCTGTAAAGAGAAATGTTGGGTAAAGAGCCAGCACTTTTGAAACTTTTATACCCTCTAGAGAGAGTAGTGGAGGTTCCTCTTTAAAAAAAAAAAAAAAAAAAAAAAAAAACAGCAAAAAGCAGGGGAACACTCATGCTTCAAACAACACTCTTACAAACAAAAAAGGCCACTCATGAGATGGAAGAAAATACCTGCAAAGCATGTGACTGGTAAGAGAGAACTTGTACAGAACAGCAAAAATCAAGTCAGGTAACAGTCCAGGGTTGGGATAGAAAAGGCGAAGAGCCTCATGCACTGAGGAGCTGACACTAATTGGGTCAGTCCAGGAAACAGTCAACTACACATCTGTTTTTCCACTTGAGCCTCCAGAACTCTGAGAAGGTAAATTTCGGTTGTCTAAGCTGACTAGGGTACAACGTATCTTGCTATGGAGTGTGTTGTATATATATAGTCCAACTTGTTTCATGTCTTCCAATATGTCCAATATTAGCAAATATCTTAATATAGGTTAAGTAAAGAACTGTTTTGCTGTTGAGGCATTTCACAAATGGCAGATTAAACTGATAAAGAATACTGTTTAAGTGGGACTTGTTGGGAGTACTCAGGCCAGACTGCTGGGCAACCATGAGTTTGGGTCCCTAGAGACCATGTCAAAGCTGGGCATGATGGCACACATCTGTACTTCCACACTGGGACAAGGAGTATGTGTCAGAGAATCTAGGTCAGCAGATCTAGCTCAACTGATGATCAAGGTTCAGTGGAGACAGACTGAGGAAGACAGAGTCTTCTGGCCTATTCATGCAGGTGCACATATAACCTAAGCCCACAAGGACATTAGTCACATCCACCGTACGAACACTCATTTTCTTCCTGCTTGCTTTGCTCCATTATGGAATTAAAGACACTGTTATCTTAAGTTGTATTTGTGGGCTCTGTTTTTCTCTGTGTACCAGTTTTTGTTTCATGAAATTTGAATATCTTTTATTATATGACAAGCATTTAGGAGGCCCAGAGAGATGACTTAGGTAAGTTTCTTGTTACCTGAATTTAATTCCTAGATTCTATGTGGTGAAAGAAGAGAACCAGTTCCTGCAACTTGTGTACACACACACACACACGCACACACACACACACACACACGCACGCACACACACACACACACACACACACACACACACACACACACGATGTAAAGAAAGAGAAAGGGATTCCTGTAGAAAAGTAAACACATACACACACACCCATGAGTAAGAGAAGAAAGAGACCAATGATGATGATGATAAATCTAGATTATTCAGTTGTCTAACACTAACACTAACTGCTCTGCTTGCAACATTTGGGTCATACATTTACGTTTAGATGTTCCAGAGGAAGATCCTTGGCAGGAACTGCCTTATCTGCCTTCTGGTAGTTGGTCCCAGAGGACGAGCTGTCACTTCTCACTTCCAGTTAGGTCTCTTAAACAACACGAACACCTACAGACTGAAAAACCTGCATTCAAGGTTAAAGCTACCGTCTCTGCCATGACAGGAGTGGTGGTTTTCAGTGTGTGCTCCGCTCCTCTGTCTTTCAGTGTTCCCTATTAGTTGTGACAGAACTCATCTCTGATGGCACAGGGGGTCTAGACTGGGTCTTCCCGTGGGTGTGCACTGGGAGAACATGCATTCATGTGCGTTTTCAGACCCACTATGAACATAGCAACAGTAAGTACATCTGTGTGTCCATGCTGCCATCTGACCCTGGGCTGGGACGCTGTCAGCTGTCTTTTGGTCTCACTTGAGGCATGGATGTTACACACAGCTTCTCTCAGAAGGTGGAGTTAAAGAACCTGGGTGGGTGCTGAGGTGACTGCTGTCCAGTGTTTAACTCTTCCAAATCATTATTAGCTGAGAGCTATTGAAAAGTCTACTTTTAGCCAGGTGTGGTGGCAAATGCCTTTAATCTCAGAACTCAAAAGACAGAGACAGTGGATCTCTTAGTTCAAGATCAAGTTCCGAGACAACCAGGGCTATGCAGAGAAACCATCTGGAAGAACCTCCTGCCTTCTCCCCCAAAAGACAAAGAGATGGATCAGCAGTTAAAGCTTTTGCAGAGTTCAGTTTCTAGTGTCTGCAACGACCTACAACTCCAGGGGATCTGACGTGTTTTTCTAGACTCTGCTGGACACAGACACACACACTTTTTTAAAGAATATTTTTGACCAAGCAAAGCAAGTAAATTTCATCTTGCTGCAGCTGAGGTGCTTTGGAGACGGTCACCTTCCCATGGCCCCCCAAGACAGGAGGTTCCTCTGTAGACCAGGCTGGCCTTGAACTCACAGAGATCTGCCCGTTTCTGCCTCCTGATGCTGGAAGGCCTTATGTAACTACTCTGAACTTCTATTTGCCCGAGTCTTACTGAATATCAAGCCTTGTTTGATTACTGGGGTTACCATTGCACAACACAAGAAATCTACATGAGTGGAGGGCTGTGTTCGTTTGTTCACGGTGGGACGTGTTCTATCTTCCAGCTTTACAGAGTTCAATCACTGGGCCTGGGCTGGGATCCAGCCACAACCTAGTACACTTGCACAGCTCACAGCAGACTCCAGCTGTTTAAATGCTGTCTTTGTGGGAAGACTTCTGTCTTAGGGCACCAGGACAACTGTGAACTGTGGGCTTTTATCCTAACTTACTTGGTAAGTTATTAACTCTACAGACAGCCCAGTGCTTGGGTAGCCCTTGAACAGTCTGTTCTGTGTGCACAAATGACCACCCTCATCATCCCTGTCTCACCACCATAATCTTGTCACTGCTCTACAACAACATAAGATGCAAAACTATACACCAAAATGTTATTGCTACACATTTCATTCAAACTGCACCTCGGCTATTTGCTTAACAAAGAGCACATCTGAGTTATTCCAATCAATGCTTAAATGAGCAACAGGGCCATGAGAGCTCAGCTGGCAGGAGCTCACTGTGAAAGCCTCACGAGCTTGACCACATGAGGGAGAGTCAACTCCACACACACAAAACCGCTCACATACAAACAAGAAGAAAGTAAAAATGATCAACAGAAGGAACTGGATATGGTGGAAGCACATGTCCAAAATCCCAGCAGCTGGGAGGCTGAGGCAAGAGAATTGTAAGATGGCAGGGTTATATGAGATCCTGTCCTTAAAAAAAAAAAAAAAAAAAAAAAAAACACCAATGTTTTGATTTCTACTCAATACCATCTACGATAGAAGTGGCAGTAGGTCAAGCTTTAGAGGGTGAATGAATATCCAGTCAGAGATGCACACAGTCAGCATTCAAGACAAAAACAGAGGAAATGGCAAGTTTGAGGAAATCCTGTCCTTGACCAACAGACCCATCATCACTGCACCTAAGAGGGTTGTCTTCTGATTAATGGCTGGAAACATTCTAAGCCAATACTGACAGTAGAGAACTGTTTGTTCGGGGAGGGGAGGTCAATGTGAGACAGGGTTGGTCTCACTATGTTCTTCAACTTCTGATCCTCCTGCCTCCATCTCCTCGTGCTCAGTTTACAACAGTTAACCTTACCTGCACTCACACTGGTCAGACACTGCTGGCATGGGCACAATCAAGATGACTTTCTTTGCTTTCTTCTGGTGGCAATGGAATACGAGCTTTCAGACATGCTATGCAAATGCTCTGCCACCAAAGCACAACTCTCCAGCCCAAGATTTCTTTGAATTTTCAGAGTCACCCCACAGGCCAGAGGACTGCAAGTCTCTATTAGTTCATGATTTTGTCCCACCGTTCTTCAAAATCCCCTCTTTGTGTGTGGTGCTTTGGACTGTAATGGCACTCTCTACCTATGCTGGACTCAACTGTGTATTCACAAGATTCCTATCTGCAGTTTTAACCACAAGACCTGAACAAATAAATGCATTTGCAGACAGTTTTAAAAGAGGTATTATAGGTAAAATAGTTCTTTTTTGTACTGCTCTTGGGGTCTTACTGCGAAGCCTTCAGTCTGGTCTAGAAAGCTGGTGTTGAACTCACAGATACACCTGCCTCTGCCCCGAAAGTGCTAGGACTGAAGGTGTGAACCACCACACCTGGCTTAAAAAGGTATTGAAGGAGATAAATAAGCAAATGTGGGCAAGGGAAAGAAGAGACAGATGGACATTCCAGACATCTGTGCAGTCAGGAGAGAAGGGCAAGTAAAGGCGACATCTACATCTATATGTCCAAACCCCCAAGCCAAGGAGGGGAGTAAATAAAGCCCATCCTGCTGACTTCTTACATCCTGGACTTTCACCCTCTAGAAATAAAGTAAAGCTCTCTGTCACTGAAGCAGTCAGTCCTTGTCAGGCAGCTCAGGGTTTTGGAGTCACCGTCTCATGGTAGCAGCCTGGCCTTTACCTACCTCCTAACTGAGAGGTGATCACAATACAAAACACACAAAATGATGATGATACAAAGCAAGAGACCCTAGAACCTTTGTGCTCTATGAATAAATATTTAGTATGTATTTGTGTGTGTGTGTGTGTGTGTGTGTGTGTGTGTTCGTGTGCGTGGTGTGCTGCATGGAGAAACATACATCCATGTGAGCATTTGTGGTCAGGTAACCCTGGGGCTACCCATAGCCACATGCAATTCTGCATGTGTGCTAGAGATATGAACTCAGATCTTTCTGCTATCACAGGAGCCTTACCCACTGAACCATTTCCTAGTCCAGCTCTTTCTCTTTAAAGTTGGACTAATGGACTAGAGAGATGGCTCAATGGTTACAAAAACTGCTCATCCAGAGGTCCTGAGTTCAACTCCCAGCAACCACATGGAGGCTCTAAACCATCTGTAACGGGATCTGATGCCATCTTCTGGTGTGTCTGAAGTAGGATTAACACCCCGCACCACCGTTTTTTCATGCACTATGGCGCTAAGGACAGCTTTCGGAGTGCCACATAAAATCAGCTATTGCAGCTTCCCCTTCAGTCTGGTCTCTGGTGTAGACGAGCGGTGTATATGCTGTCTTACTGTAGACAGGCCTTTTACATGACACCACGGCTTCATGCTGAGTTGGACAGAATCAAAGCCAACTAATTAGTGTCAAATACAAGATGCCACGTACATCTGGACAAGAGTCTATCGTGACATTATAGCAGGAAGTAATTTAACACACTCTCAATGTCTTAATAAGGCTTTATTTAGGATTTGTTCTTTTTATAAGAATTCTTAAGAAAGGAGTAGAATGTTATTCAACTAAGGTTGAGAAGATGCCTCAGTCAACAAATCGCACAAGCATGGGGCCCAGAGTCCAGATGCAGCAGCACAGTGCAGGATCCAGTGCTGAGCTACAGACAGGAGGACCCACAGTGCTCAGTGCCTGACCCAGGGAGCTCAGATTCAGTGAGGGACGTCATTTCACAAAGGCAGACCGCTACTGAGGAACCCTGTTATGCACACCCACACAAACATGCACAGGCATCACATACATAGGCCAAAATGAGTAATTTAACATTTATTAATATTTAATAAACCTTCAATATCAGAGTTTTATTCATGGTTGGCAAGTTCTGTGTTCTAAACTCTACATCCTCACCCCATGAACAGAAAGAAGTCCTGGAAATCAGCTCATTCTTTAGATTCAGAGGATTTCCTGAGCAAATCTAGGATTCCTTTGCAAACCACGCACTATGTGCCATAGACAAGGAGAACACAGGCTTGCCCAAGGCTTCATTAGGTCTGACAGAATGTACTGTGAGAGTTAAGACACTGAGTCTGTATTCAGTGGTAATAGTGCTTCTGTGGTAAGAAAAGTTGATTTCTGTAAAAACAGTATTTGTGAAAAGGTCTTTCAGGACAAAAAAGGCCTTTGCTAGCTTCCTGAGCACAGCTGTGATCTTGTTTACTTGATCCTTCTTTGTCTTTTCAAGGCCAATGATTACTAAACTTTGATTTAGAGTTAGAAAAAAAAATTACATTTACTCTTTATCATTCATTTAATTGTTTTCTGCTTTGAACTGTTTTTTTTTTTTTTAATGAAAGAGGATCCTTTTTTTAAAATTTATATGTGTTCATTGTCCCTGTCTTCAGACACACCAGAAGAGGTGTCTGATCCCATTACGGATGGTTTTGAGCCACCATGTGGTTGCTGGGAATTGAACTCAGGACCATCTCTCCAGCCCTTGAACTGTCTTTCTAACCATGTGGTCCCCATGAGAGCAGAGTACCTGCCAGCACTCCTCACAGCCTCCCTAGTTAACTCTGCTGAGTCATAATCAATCAGTCTTTATACATTTGCATTAATATGCTAAAGTCATAAGCAAAACTAAGACATGTTTAGCAGCAGTCAACCAAAGAACAAATTAGAATTAACCAATCAAACTCAAGTCCTAATAAACCCATTCCTCTCCACAGAGCAATGCTTCTTTTATATGCAACTGAACACAACCCAGAAGAATGTCTTACCTGAAACTACCATAGACTATAAGAAGAATGGATATCAGAAATGTCGACACTTGACTGGAATCCACCAGGGAATAGGCCCTAGAGAAACAAAAGGACAGACGTTAAATCATAGGCAGCAGGTTCTCAAGGAGCTCACAGTCCCTGTCTTTAAATGAGATGTACACCAGCATTAGCAAAATCACATTCTTAAAAGGAGATACTTTTAATTAACAAAGGATACAGACAGCTCCACAGTGAGGTAACTTCCTAGGATGTTAAAATGGTGCAAAAAGTCACCATCACGCACACACAAAATCATTTTATATAAGCCTGTAATATTAACTCCCGACTTGAACCTATCCCAGTGAAAACACACTTCAGTGCTTAGACTTTTATGAGTTGACAATGAATAATCAAAGATACTTTGTTGGCCTGACTTAAAGATGAGGTAAAGACCACATCTCTCTCTCCCATTCCTTTTCTTGTTTCCTAAAGTCTATTGACTATCTCCATCTGGATGTGGTTGGTAAGGAGGGTCTAAAACTAGTTTCTATTTTGTAGCTAGTTGACTGTCTAAAGAAACTGTCTTCTTCCTGCTGGCTGCCTCTCCTAAGGCCTGGACCTAGGGGAATGGTAGTCCTGCAATAATGCACCCTCAAGCATCTCCAGAAACTCACAATTCACACGGCTCAGTCCTGGGCAAAACAAGTATCCTTACTTTATTTTTATTTATCATTTTATTTATTCTTCTCACATCTATTACATCCTGAATGCAGTTTCCCCTCCCAATCCACTCCGACTTCTTTTCAGAATAGAGAAATCCTCCATGAACATCAAAAGCAGCCAAGAGGCAGAGGCAGCCCCCGCTCCCACTGTTCAGAGTCCCACAAACAGAACAAGCTACACAACCACACCATGTGCAGAGGACCCAAGTCAGTCTCATGTAGGCTCAGTCTCTGTAAACAGGAGCCTAGCTAGGTAAATTGGTTCTGTGGGTTTTCTTGTGGTATCCTTGACCCCTGACTATGATCCTTCTTCCCCTTCCTTCCACGGGATTCCTCGAGATCCACCTGGTGTTTGGCTGTGGGCCTCTGCATGTGTTTCCAACAGTTGCTGAGTGAAGCCTCTTGATGACAAATACACTAGGCTCCTGTTTATGAGGAACCACTTCATCGACTCTTTTTTAAATTGCCATCTGTTTGGTTCTATCCTAGGTTTCTGGGCCATCTAGCAGCTGGTTCCTGGTCCTCAAGATAGTGTCAGGTGTGGGCTTCCACTCGTGACATGGGTCTCTAGTTAGATCATACAGTTCTTGGCCACTCCCACAAGTCCTGTGCCCCTTTAACCCCAGCACATCCTGTAGGCAGGAAGGACCAACTGTAGGTCAAAGGTTTTGTAGCTGGGCTGGTGTCCCAATCCCTCCACTGAAAGTCTTGAGTGGCTACAGAAGATGGCTGGTTCAGGCTCCATATCCCCCATTATTAGGAGTCTCTAGCTAGGGTCACACTTGTGCATTCTGGGAGTTCCCACTGCAATGTAGATGTTTAGCTAATCCCAGAGATGCACCCCAATTCCAGCTGTCTCTCTTAGTATTTTCTCCCCCTCCTCCACCCCTCCTGAGGGGACATCTATTCTATGTCCTGACCTATGTATCTACTCACTCATAAGCGCTACCAGGTATAAAGTGAAGGAGAGCCATGACACACTCCATAGGTCTAGAGAAGCTAAGAACAAGGAGGACTCGAGAAGGGATGAATGAATTACATCTCTGGGGAGAGAATTTTTTTTTTTTAAATTCAGAAAAATTTTGGTGTTTGCTTGAGAGAGTCTCTTTCTCTTTGTGGCTCTAGGTGTTTGGGAACTCATTATTGTAGATGAGGCTGGCTTCAGACTCAGAGATCGTCCTGCCTCTACCTCCCAAGTGCTGCGTACAGTGCTCTATCACTGAACTGTATTCCAGCCCACTAATTCTGACAATATTTAATGGGGCTTCTGTGCCTGGTATTCTGAAGCCACTTGGGGATATGGAAATAACTGGTTCCTTGGTCCCTGCCTTAGTGCCTTTTCTAACATGAGCTGTGCCAGCTCTACCCCACCCCACAAACTAAGTGGATGCAGTTGTGAAGCGCTGTACAGAGGAGAAAGACAAGAACAGACCTGCTTGCCTGGGGGTGGAGAGGCAGACCCCATCTAAGAACGGGCTGAGAAAGGTTTCTAGGGAAACTAGTGAGAGACACACTTAAGACACAGAACGAGGAAGTACATGAGAAACCTGAGATGAGTGTGTGTGTGTGTGTGTGAGTGTGAGTGTGTGTGTGGGGGGGGCAGACAGAGCAACAGAGGAAGAGTCAGAGCCCAGCAGCTGCTCTGTGCTGGAGTGTGATCACGGGTGTGAGTGTCTTCCCAACAGTGGGAAGAGGCCAAAGATAGTGGCTGAGAACCCTCCAGAGGTAGGAAGACAACTGGAAAGCAAATCAAAATAGAGAAAGAAGGACCACGGATGGCAGGTATGTAATGAGGCAGCAGGGTTAGCTGGTCTCCTGACTGGCTCCCATCATCCTTTCTATCTGTGACCTTAGGATGACAGAGACACTCTGTGACAGCTGTTACTGGGTAAAGGAGTAGACCGTATAGACATTAGCACGGTTTTACTCAGTGCTGTTTGCTTCACATGGAATGGTGACCTCTGCAAACACCATCTCCCCTAAACACCCTCTCAGGACCTCCTCCCAAGACAGGGTTTCCCCGTGTAGCCCTGGCTGTCTTGGAATTTGCTCTGTACTTCAGGCTGGTCTCAAACTCAGAGATACTTTAAGCCTTTCCAAGTGCTGGGCTTAAAGGTGTGGGCCACCATGGTCCTGATGGCAAAGAATAGCTTAATGGACTGGTGGGTATCAAATTGGAACTGTGAAAAAATTCAAGTTAAGAAAAATGGTGATTAGGTGGCTTTTGTTGTTGAGGAGACTAGAATGGCAGTTGGAGGAAAAAAATGAAGTGATCTTTTTAAAAAATATTATTTATTATATATAAGTACACTGTAGCTGTCTTCAGACACTTCAAACTAGAGCACCAGATCCCATTACAGATGGTTGTGAGCCATCACGTGGTTGCTGGAATTGAACTTGGGACCTCTGGAAGAGCAGTCAGTGCTCCTAACCACTGAGCCCAGTGAGGATTTGAGTTCCTATTTCCAAAAGTAGCAGAAGAAAATGGATTCCTGACAGCTGTTCTCAGACTTCTACTGTGCTGTGCGTATGTCACTTTAAGAAACACGGTTTTATATTGATGGAAGACACTCAACCTTTCTGTAGTGAGGAGGGCAGGGTGGATGCAGAGGAGTCTCTTCTATGTCCTCTAATACCAGCACTGTGCCTGTGCAAGTGGGACGACCAGGAGATCAGGGCCATCCTTGGCTACAGAGTGAAGCCTCATCTACACAAGACCCCTCACTACCATGTCCCCACTCTTAGTTTTAAAGGCATCTCATTGAGGCCCACAGTTTATATTTAGGAATTCTCATTACACTTATTTATTTACCTTTCTTTGTGCATTCACAGGTGTATGGCACCCTTGGGATATTCCAGTTACCACTTGTCAGTAGTCAGTGCTTTTATCTGCTGGCCACCTGTAGTCAGTTTCTGAGCAGTAGCTACTATAAATATATCTAGTACTTATAGGTGCATGTAAAACAAACATAACTTAGTCGAAAGTTCACAAAGCTTAGATCGTTCTAACCTTAAGTAATCAAAGCCAGGTAGCATGCTACCCAATCAGAAACTGCCAACTAATGTCTAATTGGAACTTTCGTCTTGCTTTTGGAAACAACTTATTTAAACTAGGAGAAGTGGTTCATGCAGGTGGAGGCAGGAAGATCAGAAGGCTGAGGTCATCCTTAGCTACCTAGAGAGGTCAATGATAGCTTGAGGTAGAAATGTCTGAAAGACAACGTCTTTGTGAGACAAAGTCTGTATCCCTGGCTTCCTTGAACTCAGTAGACTCCCAGAGCTCTGCCTGCCTCTGACCTCAAAATGTGTGTACACCTGGCTATTCAAAACTATCTAAATCTCCCTGCCTGCCTCCTGAGCTGCCAGATTATATAGTGTTTGTTAACACCCCAAAGTCTAGGCTTTGGTAAGTAAATCTTTAAAATATAAAATGTTTCAAGAAAATGACTAGAACAACAACAACCCCCCCCCAAAAAAAAAACAAAGTAACAACAGCAAACCTGGGGAAACAGTTAAAATACCTAATAAGAGAATTTTATTATAATGTCCTACTTTTTTTGCATGTTTCAATTTTCATACTAAAGACTTTTTGTTTTGTTCTAAGAGGATGACTTTGGTGTGTAAAGGTGTTTGCAGCCAGATGGTAAGTTCAATCCCTACGTCCCCCAAAGTGGAGAGAACCAACTCCTACACTCACACATTATCTGCCACAGCATGCACATACCCTGACACACACACAGTGACATTTAAGAACACAGAAGCCGGATTCTACCAGTTATTTCTCACTTTTTCTTTGTTGGGGACTGAACACAGGACATCGCACATGTTCTCCCTACCCTGTCCCTTAGGAGCAAAAACCAGAATTGCTTTGTGGGGTGGGGGCAGTTAAGAGCTCTTTCAGAGGATCTGCATTGGTTCTCCAGCACCCAGAGGCAGCTCCAGTTCCAGAGAATACATACCCTTTTCTGACCTCTGTTGGGGGCCAGGCATACATGTGACGCACATACTTACATGAAGACAGAAACACTGACACATAAAGTAAATGTAATGAAAACTCTGCTAGAACAAACCATTCTGTATCAAGGACTCTTGAACACTGAACTTGCAAACTTGTGAGACGCTATGTGTGCAAAGGTCTGACGGGGAGGCAGAGAGCTACCTGCAATGGGACAGACAGGTTCACCAAACCAAACTGCCTCCAGAGATGACACACCATTTTGCACTCATATCAGGAATAAATTCAAATTCCTGTTTCCTCCAGCTTTGTCAAGGACACTGTGTTTGAAAACTATGTTAGCGTGATCTCCTTTTGCCTTGGGTTTCTAATGTATTTACAATTAGATTTGTTTGGAAATGAGATCAAGCATGCTTCCATGACATCCCTAGAAGATATTCTGAGAAGCAATTTTGATTGTTTTCTTCCCTGACTAGAGATAGAATGAAGAACTCTCCTGGGGGCTTACCTCCTGATGGTAGTTTATGGAGATGACTTGGCTTTTGTATTTGTGGTGGATTAAATGTTTGTCCCAGAGAGTGGCACGATTAGGAGGTGTGGCCTTGAGGAAGTTGGGTGTGGCATTGTTGGAGGAAGTGGGGATGGGCTTTGAGATTCTTCTAGCTGTCTGGAAGACAGTCCCCTCCTGGCTGCCTTTGAATCAAGAAGTAGCACTCTCAGATCCTTCTCCAGCACCATGTCTGCCAGGGCACTGCCATGCTTCCTGCCATGATAATAATGGACTGAACTTCTGAAACTGTAAGCCAGCCCTAATTAAATGTTGCTCTGGTCATGGTGTCTCTTGCTTTTTTGATGCACATTGTTATTATTTAAAACCTTACTCCACAGCTTCTTCCTGCCCTCTGCTTCCGACTATCAAAGCATTCTCAGAAATGTGTTGTACCTCAAGGCTTCCAGGAGCTCTCTAATACCCAGGCATCGATGTGTGTCCTCAGACTGTAAGAGCCATGCTGGAAGAGGGGCAGTTAAGATCCATTTAAGCTGCTTTACCAGCAAATGTAACACTAAAGCATCCTGCAGGCTGAGACAGACTGTTGAGTAATGTGTCCTACCCATCAGTCAGGTCTGCAGCAGAACAATGCAAACTCTCCTTCCTATTCCCCCTCTGCACATGTGCTGCCTTAGGCCAGCCTGTCTCATGCCTTTTTGGTTGCTCCACCATTTATACTCCTAAAACTGAGGTCTCCTAAGTTAGGCTTCGATTTGTGTGAGCTGTAGTCTATATTTATTACTATATTAGAAATTTAGTAACTTGATTATCTAAACCTGTAATCAGAGCATTTGGAAGGTAGAGGCAGAAGTTCAGGACCAGCATACACTATATGATATCATCAAAACGAAACAACAAGAAATTGAGAAGTTTAAAATATTTATTATTTTACTTATAATGAAATTACTGTATGCTAATATACCATCTTAAAGGGAAAAAATAATATTTTCTGAACAATTTCTCTGTAAACATCTTTGTGAATGACTCCGAGCACAGCTGGAAACTATGTGCTTCTATGCTTTACCTATTGGCACATGTTGCCAGGCTTGAACTGTATGGAAATCCCGGCCGTAATTCAGGCATGCAGCTGCAGGAGAAAAGCTGTTTAAAGCTTTTTCAAATAACTGGGGGTGGCTTCCTCTAATGTTCATGGGATGTTATTTTCGTTTTTTAAATTTGTTTGTTTTGTTTTTCCATTTTTTTTTGAGACAGGGTTCCACTATCCCCTGCAGGCTAGCCTTGAAAATAATGATCCCCCTGCCCTAGTCTCTGGGATTGTAGACATAAGCCACTATACTTGACTAGAGTAACTTTCTAAAAAGTGGGATTTTGAAAACCTGTCTACAGAATGACAATAACCGTAAGAACATATCACATCTGAGCCGAATGACCTATTTTGTACTCTGGGTGATCTTTTTCACCCATGGCAGGTTTTCAAACAGGATGCAGTAACAGGTAAGCTGCTGGTGCGCTAAATTTATACAGTTCTTATAAAAGTTTCCAGCTTTTCTTTTACAACATTTGAAGATTGCTATCTGTTAACTATCATTTCTAAAGCTCGTGGCAAATAAGAATCCCCCAAATCTCTAATTTCTATTTAAAAGCTAAAATTTTGCCATTAGCAAGGTTTACTTTACTTTGAAGAACTGACAATACTTACATTATTTTACTTACTGTAGTCTGTCCACCACATCCTCCCCAAAAGAACAGATACTGTCAACCCCAGCTAGTGTCTCACACAGACGCACAGAAGCTTTGCTAAGATGAGCAATGACACTTTATCATATGCACAGATGCTTGTAGGAACATTAAAATTCGTGTGCAAGGATTGAGACAATTAAGGAGTATATAATAATATAATAACTGCTTCCTCAACAACACTCTAGGGTAAAACTGGCCTTAAAAATAAAAGCTGCATGCCTGATGAACAGCACCATGGTTATTAGCTCAGTGAGGGGCTACTGGGTTCATGTGACCACAGCGGGTTTTCAGGTGCCACAGAGTTCCCATGACCACAGTGGGGTTTTTCTGGTTTCTTCCTTTAAGAATTGATGTGGGAGAGGGGATGTGGGGTGGCTGGAGAGTTGGCTCAGAGGTTAAGTAAGAGCACTCAGAGGTTAAGCAAGGCTGCTCTTCCAGAGGTCCTGAGTTCAGTTCACAGCAACCACATGGTGGCTCACAACCATCTGTAATAGGATCTGATGCCCTCTTCTGGTGTGTCTGAAGATAGCTACAGCATACTTACATAAATAACATAAGGCTTTTAAAAATGAATAAATAAAAACAAACTACTTAAAAAAAGAATTATCATGGATAGATTACTCCAAAAAAATACAGGCCACAGATACTTTACATTTTTTAGTATATTTGTTCTCTGTGTGTATGCATGTGTATGTGTATGCATATGTGTGGGAATGTATGTGCCATACCCTGGTATGAAGGTCAGAGGACAACTTGGTTTTCTTCCACTACATATATACTGGAGATAGAATTCATCCGAGAACCCAGGTCCAATTCCCAGTGTGCACATCACAGCTAACTGTCATCTGTAACTCCAGTTCTAGATGAGCTGACATCTTCTGCCCCACAAAGGCAACAGGCACACAAGCGAGCAAACTATTCACACACCAGTATATTTTTACACTTTAATCTTTAACATTTTTCATAGTTAGAAAGAGGTTGGCGGGCACAACAGCAAGCTCCTTTGTCTGCTGAACCACCAGTTTGGCCCAAGCATTTTGTTGTTGTTTTGTTTTTTGTTTTTGTATAGCTCTGGCTGTCCTCAAACACAGAAATCATCTACTTCTTCCTCTTGAGTGCTGATTAAAGGTTTGGTGGCCCAACTAGCCCAAGCATTTTGACTTCAACAATTTAACACTAATACCCATAACAATTTTTCCACACACCCACCCCGCGTTTTATAGGAAAGACACCAATATGCTACTATTGACATTTTGGTCAACAATCACAATCAGATCAAGTCAGTGCAAGTACAAGTATGATGTCTGTATGATTACAACACTTTCAGTTGCACACTTCTCAGAAAGAATACACAATGTGACTGTATTCTAAGCTTGAGAGAACCAGTATCCTGTCAAATAAAACTTAAACAGATGAATCATTTATTGAAGAGGACACAGGTGAGTAAGAATATTTAGGGACAGTTGTGTAAATCAAAGGGTACAAAGCAGCACAATGCAGTGAGGTGGAAATAAAAAACTGTGGGAAGGAAGTGTTACCACATCTCAGGAAATCAGCAAACTACAGTCAATTATTACATTCCAACAGGCAGACAAGTCCATTCCTTGTGTTCTGTCTAGCTGCCACTTCAGCACTTTGACAGCTCAGTTTTTGTGAAAAATACCATATGGCCCACAAAGCCTCGAATATTTACTATTTGAACACATATGGAAAAAGTTTAGACACTGCTGTGTCCTCTTGTTTTCTGAACAAAGATACTAGACTAAGGCAGCCAGTAAAATAAAGGACAACCTATCCCTTCCTCCCAGTAGATTGATTTTTACAATGAGTATAGTCTGGTATGCAGAAGAACCATGTCCTAGTGGATAGTGCACTCAGCTGAAAAGATGGGTAAATTTTCCTTTCACAAAGGTAGTGTTTGTGTGAGCCAGCAGGAGTCCTCAGCAACCCAGAGCAGACCATAACAAGGTGCTGGATTGCTGAGCATCACATTATCATCATCCTTTCCTAAGTATCAAGTGTTTCATTCTTCTTTCAGGTTTAGGGAAAGAGCACACACAAAGTACACTACATGTTAACAGCTGCATTTACCAAGACTAACACAGAGAAGATCACTTCCATCAATCATACCAGCGATTGAGGAGCAAAGTCTCCCAGGCAAAAGAGATGAACTACAACTGGTTGACACAGTATCAATAACCTTTGCAAGGTAAGAATGAGTTCAGAGCAGAGCAGAAACTACACACCAAGGTTCTTGTTACAATGTGTTCTTTTTCCTAAGGTGACCCCTGGTGTCCTCTGGGTCTTACAGCTACAAAAACATGTGCATTTTAATTGTGATCTGAGAATAGATCCAGTATCACAGCTGTGACACCTGTGCTGAAGACTGTCCTACACTGACTACCACAAATACATGGCAAGGAAAAGCTCAGACAACCTGTGCAAACTGGAAGAACATGACTTACATACTACACTACTCAAGTGACTGATTTACAGAGGGAAATAAGAGTGGCTTTTTCTTTTTAACCTCTATACAAGACTGTTTTAGAACTTGACCAAAATAAATCTTAGAAACCTGCAGAATTCTATATTAGTCAGAGTTTCCTAGAGGAACAGAACTGTTAGAATGAATCTGTATCAATATATAAGAGGGAATTTATTAGACTGGCTTACAGGCTGAGGTTCAGCTAGTCTACCAATGGCTGTCCACCAATGAAAAGTCCAAAAAAGCAGTAAGTTGTTCGGTCTAGGAGGCCCTGTATCTCAGCTGTCCTTTAGTGTACACCCGTATCCTGAAGAAGTAGGTTCTCGTGCCCACGAAGGAATGGACTCCACTGGAGTAGAGGGGCGGGCAGAGAGCTAAAGTGTCCTTTCTCCATGTCATTTCTAACGGCTGCCAAATGCTGATGCCTGCCTACATTAAAGGTGGATTCTCCCACTTCAAATGTCTTAATTAAGACAAAAATCCAGCCTGAGCAGTGGCAATACATGCCTTTAATCCCAGCACTCAAGAGGCAGAGGCAGGTGGATCTATGTGAATTCAAGGCCAGCCTGGTCTACAGATAATGTTCCAGGGCAGCTACCACTACATAGGGAAACCCTGTCTTTTTTTGGGGGGGGACTCTCTCAGGTGTTTCCTAGGTGTTTGGTTTTTTGATTAATTCAATATGTTGCCAAGAACAGACATCACATATGATGACCAGAACTGTTATTTCACACTGGAACCACTCCACCCCGTCTTACAAACCATCTTATAAAATGGTTTGAGACCCTTTGGGTATACATGTCCCCAAAGAACTGAGAGCAGGGACTCAGATAACACCAATATTCATAATTAATATTATACACAGCAGCTAAAGGCCACTGCTAGGTGAATGGATAAACATGTAGGTGAGTATCAGACTCAGAAAGGAAATTCTGATCATGCTACAATGCACATAAATTTTGAAGTATGATGCTGAAATACCTACATGCAAAAGAACAATATTAATTTCACTTATATTTGTCCTAAAATATGACAAATTCATAGAAGTAGGAAGGCTAGCAGTTATGACTGATGGCTGGGGCAAAGGAGATTGGAAATGTAGGAGTTTGGGGAGACTGGAAAAGAGCTGCAGATATGGGTAACTGTTAGACCAACGGTAACTGCTACACCAAACACAACCGACGCACTAGTGCCACTGAGTTATATACTGACCAATAGCTAATATGGGAGGTTAACATTTTTACTCTGAATACTGTATTACAATATTTTTAAAATAACAATTAAGAAAGACTTAAAAACACTACTCTTATAACCAGTGTCATAACTGGTCCTTTCCCATTAAATCTTATTAAAAGAATATTCTGTGCCATTCATTGACTTTAGACACAAAGTCCAGTAATAGTACGCATTTATAAAGTTCCAAGATTTAGACTGTAAGACACATTCCAAGAACTCACAGCAGCCAGACACTGTGTCTCTGTGGGGCTCAGCCTCCTAGAAATGAATCTGCTCTGTACAAGTGGGAGGGGCTGAGTAAGTAAGTGAATGATGTTTTCATTGCTTGTATGTTTTTTATCAGATAATTAGAAAGGTGAAGAGGAATGTCTCATGAACAGTTTTAGGCACCCTTCTATTCTGTGAAGAGACCATGACCAAGACAACTTAAAGAAGAAAACATAATTGGGAGCTAACAGTTTCAGAGGGTCATCATGGCAGGAAGTAGGCAGACATGGAACTGGAGCAGTAGCTGAGGGCTATACATACTCATCCACTGAGGCAGGCCAAGGGAGCATGATTGGGAATGGGATGGGCTTCCAAATCCTCAAATCCCATTCCCAATGACACATCTTCTCCAACAAGGCCGTGCCTCCTGATCCTTCCAAGCAGTTCATCAACTGAGGACTAAGCATGTAAAGATACGAGCCTATGGGAACCACTCTCACCCAAGCCATAACAAATACTAAAAACAAGGGAATGTTTGAGACTCAACTTCAGTAAAACCACTTCCACTTACTAAGGTCACCTCTCATTCACCAGATCTAAAACCAGGCAGATCTCCAGTCTTCTTATAGGAGCTAATGTCTATAAACTCCAGTTAGTAAAACTGCTTCTGGCCAGCATTCCACCTTACTTCATGCACACTGAATGCATGACCAAGCAGTCAAGCAAGACAACTGAGGGAGAGAGGAAAGCAAGGGAGCAGAGGTGCAAGAGATAAAGAGGTTGTCATTCTTTGTGTGTGTGGGTTTTTTGTTGTTGTTGTTATTGTTGTTTTTGTTTTTTGTTTTTTTGTTTTTTTTAATGACTACACTGTAGCTGTCTTCAGACACACCAGAAGAGGACATCAGATCCCATTACAGATGGTTGTGAGCCACCCTGTGGTTGCTGGGAATTGAACTCAGAACCTCTGGAAGAACAGTCAGTGCTCTAACCACTGAGCCATCTCTCCAGCCCCTATTCCATTCTTGTACAGCAAGCATTTCACCCACTGAGCTATCCCCAGTCCTCAACTGGCTTATGTGATGAACAGCAGCAATGGATAAATATATTGGTAATAACTGAGCTCCTGGCCTTTTCTAAGTAGAGAGCTTTCTGACACTCTTAATAAAGACTGCCCACAAATCTTACTCGTTTTCCTTAGAGAATCTAATTCTGTATTCTAGAATACATGCTCTGGTAAGCCTTGCTCCAATACAATTTTTCTCTTAAAAACATATGGCTAGAAAAACCCTTGTGATTCAAGTATTGAATACAGAATAACCACAATAAGAGCAGCAAACAGTATTTAAGTGTTATTTGCCAAGTAACATGATATGGAATTTTAATTTCATTATTTACCATCCTATGAAATATGTAATGTTTATCATCCCTAATTTATAAATGAGGAAACACAAATGTGAAACGCATTACCAGGTTGGCATTAAGGATCTGGACTTGAGTGGTGGCTGCAGTGCCTGTGCACACCTTTAACCCCAGCACTCAGGAGGCAGCACCAGGTGGGTCTCTGTGAGTCTGAGGTCAGCTGGGACTACAGAGCAAGTCCCACCACAGCCAGTGCTACACAGAGGAAACATTTGTTTCCAAAACAAAAACGTAAAAAGACTGCTGGATTCCAGTCCACAGTGAGAGATGTATGCCAATCCCTACAATGTCTTAGGACAAACCTGACTGAGTCAAACTCTCTTAATATTTATATTATAGTATTTTTAAGGTCTAAGTTACATAAAATTAAAACTTTAAGACAGGGATACCACAATATCCAAACAAATGTTATATGGCTTCCCAAATAAAATAAACATAAAAATATTTTAAAAGGGAAAAAATATTTTAAAAGGGGAAAAAAATCTTTGAGAAGTATCTAAGCAACCAAAGCAAAGGCGTACTGAGAGCCCCATGCGACTCAGAATGAAACTGCTACCGGGACAACAGTGACAGCAAACACTGTGTGGGCTCTTACTGTGCACTGGAGTTTGCCACCTCATCTCCATGACGTCCAAACCCCAGAGATGATGCTCATTCAAGTGGAAGCCACAAATCTGGGAGAAACCAGCATCTGGAGTCCATCAGTCTGGCTCCACTAGCTCCAGATCAAGAAGCCATGTTCTAATCAGACACAACTTCCAACCCAATGCTGGGTATCTCCCTAACCTTAGCTGGACCAGAAAGCATCATGATCAAACTGTGCCTTCTAGGGTGGGGGATTGAGCTTCGTTGTATGGCTCTGGGCTGGCATAGGTGAGGTCCCTAGTTAGGCCTCAAGACCACAAGAAAGAAAAAATGGAAAGCCAGCCCGGGATAAAATGCTACAATGTCTCCACCAGATAAACAGGGGTGAGCAAGAATGTGTGACTCTTTCATTTCTTTCTTTTTTTTTCTTTAAAGAATTATTTATTTATTATATATAAGTACACTGTAGCCGTCTTCAGACACACCAGAAGAGGACATTAGATCCCACTGCAGATGGTTATGAGCCACCATATGGTTGCTGGAATTTGAACTCAGGACCTTTGGAAGAGCAGTCAGTGCTCTTAACCACTGAGCCATCTCTCCAGCCTGACTTTCATTTCTATATAAAACCAACAATGTCATTAAAGAATAAGCAAAAGTTGTGGACATGCTCTTCCTGGAAAAGAGAAAGCAATGGCAAGTGAGTAAGTACATGGTGATGCTAAACTATCACTTGTATCTAATAAAATAAATATTAAAACACACCTCAAATATAAGCGCTTGTGGGTTGGAGAGATGGCTCAGAAGTTAAGTGCACTAACTGCTCTTCTAGAGGTTGAGTTCAATTCCCAGCAACCATATGGTGGCTCACAACCATCTGTATCAGGATCTAATGTCCTCTTCTGGTGTGTCTAATGACAGCTACAATGTTACTCATTGTATACATTAAATAAATAAATAAATAAATAAGTTAGTTGTATTTTAATAAGTGCTTGGGAGGCAGAAGCAGGTGGAGCTGAGTTCAAGGACAGCCTGGTCTAGAGTGAATTCCAGGACACCTAAAACTATGCAAGAGAAACCCTGCCCCACAACCTCAAAGCATAGCAGGAAAGCTATTCTAAACTCAGGTTAAAAAAAAATTAGGACCATGGCCATCAAAATGGCTCAGTGGATAAAAGCTCCTGCTGCCACACCCAAATGATCTAAGTTTGAACTCCTTTACTCACATGGCAGGAGATGGGAGCATGTCCACACTTGCACATATGCATCTTGCACACATGCATCTTATACATACACACGATAAATAAATTAAATAAACAAATGGGAATCTGCAGGGGATGAAACACACAAAGCTCTGGGTTCCATAGCTTGCACTACCTCAATCGGGCAGGGTAGGAAAAGCCTATAATTCCAGCAGCATGTGGGAGACACAGGCAGAAAGATCACAAGTTCAAAGTCACTTCTGAGCCCAGTCTGTAACATGTGAGAACCTGTTTCAGCCCCCACCCCACACAGAAACAGATGGCCAGAGGGACACACACACACACACCTCTAAAGATCTGAGATCTAACTCTCTGGCCCCACTGTCCCTTTCACAACAAAATTTAGCTTAACATTGCATTTAAAAAATATTAAGAAAATGTTTTCCTAGTTTCAATTTCTTGCCTAAAAGTCTCTTTCCTTCTTCTACTTCTTAAAAGATCTGTTCTAAACAGCGAAAAACATCCATACAAACTAGAATACATATCAAAACTAGAATACAGTATCCTTACATGTCTCCCAATAGTAGCACAGAATCCAAAACTATGTCGACAAGGCCCCTCTATCTGAAGAGCACAGAGACAGCGGGCCTGGGACAATGAGGCAAATTATCCTCACAGCCCATGAGCCTTTCACCCAAAGTGACTGACTGTTCCACCTTCCCCTTGTTCCACAAATACTACAGATACCTTGGGAATCCTCATCATAGTTGATGATTTAACTCTGGTAACAGAAGAGCTTTATGTGCAGCTGCCGTTTACAGAAGCCAGCTATGTAATCATCACACTTTAGCTCTTTTTCTGGGATTTCAAACTAATTCACATTTCAAATGTGAAGAAACAAAAGATTCATCACAGATACAGACATCTGTACCATCTACACACAGTATATATACCAGATTGTCTTCAAAGTTGGCCACTAATGACAGTCTACTCTCCAACACACGTGGTCTCCATCAGGAGGCAGACTATTTTCCTTTTCTTTGGAATCTGGGCTTCTTTGCTTTGTTCCATCCAAAAGATAGCGCCTTGTGGTTAGATTAATTCAGGGCCTAGGCAGCTGCCATTTTTGTTTTCTTGGAGCACTGGGCAGACAGGTAAGGATGTTAGTTCAGGTTCTTCTAACCGAAGGAGAGAACACAGAGAGACCTACTGAAAGAGACACATGAGAGGCCATCCTGACAAAAAAAAGCCAATGTCAAGGCTCCCGTTATGATCTCTAAGGCCAGGAGAGTTCAATAAATCTCATGGAGAACAAAGACAAGTCACCACCAGCGAGCCCTCCACAAAATTACTAGTGTGCACAAGATTTTTAAAGGACAAAACTTTAGAAATGTCATGAGCATTACTAGTCACCAGTGGTTGGGGACCAGAGTGGGAGTAGAGGCCTGTAGTGGCTATTCCTGGTTGTCAACTTGACTATATCTGGAATGAACCACAATTCAGAATTGGGAGGTTCACCTTTGATCCTTTAATCTGGGACACACCTTCTGTTGGGGACCTGCATAAGGACATTGGAAGGAGGAAGGCTCTCTTTCTCTTAGCCTGCTTGCCTCGTGGGACTGAGCATCTGCTAGATCCTTGGACTGCCATTGTTGGGGAGTTGGACAACAGACTGTAAGTCACCAACAAATACCTTACTACTTAGAGATTACCCATACGTTCTGTGACTCTAGAGAACCCTGACTAATACAAGGTCCAAGTCAACACTGGGAGCCAGGTGGGTTTGGGTAGTGCTGCAAAGGCTTTAAAGTTGAAAAGGTTAATCTCAACAGTCCGGGGGACACATGGGTACAGACAATGGAGACCAGTGAGGGGAGTGCACATACTGCCCTCATAGGCAGAAACCTGAGTAAAACCACTGGATTGTATCAACCTCAATATTCTACTTTTCTGAGGCTGACAGGGAGAACATGTTCTCACTATCTCCAATGTAGTCACAGGACACCTTAGGGTATAGTTTTATAAAGTGTTATCATTGGGTGAATCAAGGTAAAGAGAGCATGTGATCCATTTATTTTTAAAATTACAATATACAATTAACCCAGTAAAACTCAAATTAGAGAGAGTGAAGCTCCTAATTTTGACATGACTTAGGCATGGGGTGGGAAGTGAAGACAGGGCTTGAGGTAGTAGCAACAGATGAATGGTATAGGCTGTAAAATTCTAATGAAACCTGTTACTTTAGCCTTATAAGAAAAGACTGATTGGGAACTTGTGATGCTAACAAGAACAGGAGTTTAGTAGTTATTTCTGCTTAGTTTGTTTGCATTTAACCACATAGTTCCCAATGACATGTAATAATTATCTCTTCAGCTGGCTAGAGAGAAATGGGAGACAAAAGCCAATCACAGAAGAAATAGCATTAACAAAGATATGCTTTCTCTGAATTTTAGCAACTTTGAAACTGAAGTACATTTCAAACCAGGCAGCATAATTTTTCTTTAGTGGCATACAAAGAATGGTTCATTTAAAATAATCTTCAATTAGTTGAAACAAATGACGTTTAAACCATTCTTTCTAAGTTCAAATTAGATGCATTTCAAGATAAACAATTTCTTGAAGTATCTTAACTTTTCCCTGTATAATAGCTGACCTTGAAAATGAGCACATATGTCCTCACACTTTATAGTCACATGAAAAGGGTAAGATCCTACAAGGCAACAGATCAACTTCCACCAAGACAACTTAGCAGGCAGCCACCTACACAGCATTCCCCAAACACCCACTGTCTCAATGCAGTATGACCTCTCTGGCCCAACAAAAAAAAAAAAAAAAAAAAAAGGCAGAAACAAGAACAGAGCTCCAGTATGACAGGATGCAAGCTTCCTTTGACCTGGATTCTCTCTCTCTTTTAACTTTTTATCGACTCTGACAATTTCACACTGTACACCCCAATCCCACTCACTTTCCCAACCCTTCATATCTGTCCTTCGTATTTATCCTCCAGTCTTGCCACCTACCTTTCAAAAGGAGAGACATGCAGACAAAACCAAAAACTCTGGAAACTGTAGTGTGTTACAGCATGTTATCAACATAACTAACACTTTTCTCATTAAGGATCTATCTTTTATGTATATGAGCATTTTTCCTGTCTGTCTGCCTATCTGTGCATCATGTGTGTGTTTGTTGCCTATGGAAGGCTGAAGGTATCAAATCTCTTGGAGTTACAGATGATTGCAAGCCACCTGTGGGTACTTGGAACTGAACCCAGGATCTCTGCTAAAGCAGCAAGCCACTGAGCCATCTAGCTCTCTAGCCCCCAGGAGGACTTTGTTACTCTGACTACAGGGCATGTTGTAGTCAGAAGTTTAGATAGAAAATAAGATACAACTAAATGAATCATGACGGCCAGCTGGCTGCTTCCAGGAGAAGAGGAAGAGTCCTGCAAGCCCAGTGCAGCGGTTCCAGACACACACACACACACAATCTTGGGGGAAGTAAAAAAAAAAAGATTTCTGAAGTTATGAGCCTGAAACACACACAGGAAGTTGATACTCTTCAGGTAGAGTAAGGAAAGACACACAGGCAAATCCCTTCTGACTGATAGAAGTAATGATACAGCAGGTACCACAGAGCTAAGACTATAGACCAGCCACAAACTCTTGAGTAAGAGCATAGCTATGACATAGCTGCAGGTAGGAGAGGAGTCTGTGAAGTGTTCTTGGACAGGAGATGGGTGTTTAAAAAAAAAAAAAAAGATGGGAAGTTTAGGGCTCAGAATACTGGCTGCTCTTCTTTCAGAGGACCCAGGTTTAGTTCAGTGTCCATGGAACAGCTCACAACCAGCTGTAACTCTAGTTTTAGGGAATCTACTGTCCTCTGTAGGTAATGCATGCACATGGAACACAAACACATGCAAGCAAAACACACACACAAAGACAGGGTAACTTGTCTTGCCAGCCATCAGGCTCATTCTGGGTTCAGTAAGAAACCCTGTCTGTAGAAAATAAGATGGGAGCAGGACATCTGATGTCTACTTCCTGCCCTTATGAATGGACAGGCACATGTGCATGAGTGGGTGCACTCTGTCTTGTCATCTTCAAAGACAGTGAAGGGGTAGACTGAGCTGCTAACTGGATGCATTAAACTGATAATTTGTGAACAACAGAGGTTGGGAAGTCTAAGATGACTAGGTTCAGTGTCTGGTGAGGATTAATGTCTCAGGGACAGTGCCTTCTCAGTGTATGCTTACTTGGGTGAAGGAGCTACCTTAGAAACCACAGAATAAGTGTATTTAAGCTCATTCACAGGGGCTGTGCCCCCCCACCCACTTAGCCACTGTCTAAGTTATAGACCTCACCTAATAACTACTATACAGAAAATTAAGCTTCAACACTTTACTTTTGGGGGAGGAGCCAACTTGTAATGCTTGTAAACACTGAGATCACAGCGCAAATACAGCCTCAGAGTACAAAGTCTTTTCTCATAGTGACTGTGACTGGTCACAACCCCACTAGGACAAGTCTGGGTCCACACAGGTACCAAGTATACACACATAAACCAGGTAGCAGCCCTCTCCAGACTTACCTTGAAAACAAAGCGTTTGCTATCTTACAGAGTACAACCACCTGCCCTACCCACAGGCTGTACAATCCTGTCTGCTCCTCCCTCCTTGATCCACTCATTTCTACTTTCCTAAGACTGCTCAGCAATGCCGATAATTTTCTTGAAAATTTCAGCTCCTAGATTCAGGCCCTGCAAACCAGTTCCTCCCACTTTACTTGCTGCTCCTCTCTGTCACCTCAGATGTCTGTCTCTCCTAGTGTCTCACTCTTCAGCCCATAGTTTCCCGCATTAACTTTATGAGTCAGTGTTATTTTGTTTGTTCTGTAGCACTGGGAATCAATCTAGGGCCTTGTACACACCCTATTACCCAGGTAATTGACCTATAACTCCAAACTTACCACATGCTCCCATCTCCACTTTGAGCACTTTAGTTCTATCAGCACCAACCCATCTGGAGCTCTCACAAGGCTCCAAACTGCTGTGCCAGCCACTCGCCTCCTCAGCTTCATCACTGTGTCTCGACTGCTGTCACACCTCGTTAAAAATCCTCAATGGCTACCTCCTGTACTGTTAAAATCTAATTTCTCTGACTGAGAGAGGAATACATGGAAGGGGCTGGAGAGAGTAAAGGGAGAGGAGAGATTATGTGATTACAGTATGATCTCAAAAAATAAAAAAATTTTAAAAGCAAACAAATATCAAACACATAAAACAAACATCTTTCTACATGTCAAAAACACCCTACTAAATTAAGCTCTTGTATTTGCTTATGCCTCTATGGTTCTCTGCAGTAGCAGCAGTAGCTAAGCTTCAGGAGAGCAGAGGCTAAGATGACTTGTTCAGAGAATACTTGTGTTAGACATAGTACTACCTGAGGACCCAGTTATACCACTCCTGGGCATATACCCAACATATAACAAGGACACATGCTTCACCATGTTCATAGCAGCCTTATTTATAATAGCCAGAAGCTGGAAAGAACTCAGATGTCCTTCAACAAAGGAATGGATACAGAAATTGTGGTACAACTCACAATGGAGTACTACTCAGCTATTAGAAACAATGACTAACAATGAATTCATGAAATTCCTAGGCAAATGGATGGAACTAGAAGCTATCATCCTGAATAAGGTAACCTAGTCACAAAAGAGCACACATGGTATGCACTCACTGATAAGCGGATACTACCCCCAAAAGCTCAGAATATCCAAGAAACAATTCACAGACCTTATTAAGCTCAAAAGGGAAACCAGAATGTGGATGTCTCAGTCCTTTTTAGAAGAGAGCACTCATGGTAAAAAATACAGGGACAAATAAAGGAGCAGGGATTGAAGAAAAGATCATTCAGAGACTGCCTCACCTGGGGACCCACCCCATATGCAGCTACCAAACCCAAGCACTATTGCTGATGCCAAGGAGTGCTTACTGGCAGAAGCCTGATATGGACGCCTCCTCAGAGGTTCTGCCAGTCATACTGATATAGTTGAGGATGCTCGCAATTAACCATCGGACTGAACATGGGGATCCCAATGAAGGAGCTAGAGAAAGAACTGAAGGAGCTGAAAAGGTTTGTAACCCCATGGGAAAAACATTATCAACCAACCAAACCTTCCAGAGCTCCCAGGGACTAAGACACCAACCAATGAGTACAAATGGAGAGAACCATGGCTCTCTAGTTGCATATATAACAGAGGATAGCATTGTCTGGCATCAATGGGAGAAGAAGGCCTTTGGTCCAGCGAAGACACGTTTTCCCGGTGTGGGGGAATGCCAAGGCGCTGAGGTGGGAGAAGGTGGTTGGGAGAGGGAGCATGGGGAGGGGAGAGGGAGGAAGGGGATAACATTTGAAATGTAAATACAGAGAATATCCAATTTTAAAAAAAAAGAAAAAGACAGTGTCCACACACAGACACACACAACATCAGTTTGATAAATACTCCAAATAATTAGAAAACTGAATTGTGGAGACACCAGCGTGTATCAGTATTCTGCCTGTATGTATGTATACACACTATGTGTGTGCCTGGTAGAGATCAGAAGAGGGTGCTGGGAACTAAACCAAGATCCTCAGTAATTGCAAGGGACGCTCGTAACCTCTGACGAACCTCCAGCCTCCACACACATCTAACTGTATTAAAAGCAGTGGATTCTGCTGCTTCAGATCCGTGAAACAATCCCAGATCCTCCCAAGTGTTCTTAACTGCTGAGTATCTCTCTAGCCCCAAAATCTGAATTTTAAAAACCTGCAACAAACTAAAAGTTCTTAAGAAGGCAAGGGCAAAGCTTTCAAGAAAAAAATTTCCTTTTTTTAACAGTGTAGATAAAGTTGGTAAGATGGAATGGAAACACCAGACTTTGGAGAATTTATCGGAGCCATGTCCCAAATTTCTAAACTGCTTTCACAGAAGCTTTTGGAACAGACTTGTGGTTATGTTTGCCAGTCTGAGGACAGGAATAGAAAAGCCAAGGGCCTGTGTGGAAGTGCAGAGAAGTTCCTTCAGGCCGTCTATCTATGACAGTGAGCACCAGCTAAGCTCAGGGCAGTAATTAAGTAAATGGTGTGCACATTACCAATGGATTTTTAAGGTTCTCCAGAATCTCAAGAAGTACAACAGCATTTTGGCTTAATAAATACAAGTAAATGAAGTTTTATGTTATTGAATTATTTCCCTACACACAGAACAAAACATGGGCTAACTTATTTCCTTGCTTCAAAACCTCGCTGGGGTTTTGAAAATACATGTTCATTTTTAAGGGACCCACTAACCTGGCTTCTGATGACTGCTAATGTTGAAATTCCTACAAAGCGTTGTCCTCCTGGTCTCCTCAAGTGTCTTCTCAACTGTCTCAGCAAATATCAACTCTGTTCATCTTAGAGGGCATAATCACTGGCTTGAGAATAAATTTTTTTAGATTTAATATCTGTTACTTTCAATTATGCACATATGGGGGATAGCTGCCTGTAAAGTTAAAAAGAGGGCATCAGATCCTCTGAAACTGGAGTATAGGCAATCCTGAGCCAAGTGATATTCAGGTGCTGGAAACTGAACTTGGGCCCTTTTTAAGAGCAGAAACTATAACCCCTGAGCTATCCTATCTTTCTAGACAGAGATTAAATTTTATATTTTATAAGCAGCTAATAGTGAAAGAAAGAGAAGTATGGGAAAAGCCCAACAACCTAATCTGCTTGCATCAACACCACTGGGATGAGAGCACTACATGAGCACCAGTCTCACCTCCTGATGGAGAACAGAGCGGTCAGGTTCTACTACAGGGAGAAGAAATTGCTACCACTGACTGATGAGAATCCTATCTTTCTGCTTCCCGTCAAAGAGGCAAAGGAAAACTTGAAATGTCTAATTTCATTTCCTTCACCAGCTAGTGTCTAATATACTAGGAGCAGAATAATAAATGTCAAGACACCTCACAGGAAGAGCTTCATCACAGTTAAGCAGTCCTAAGGCAATTTTAGGGGTAGGCTTAGGTCTAGAACTATCCTCAATCCACCTCAAGTTAATGAACTCAACACAATGTGAAGGACTGTACAGGACAGATTCTGTTCCTGGATAGTCCAAGTGGCTGAGGCCAGTCATGCTATTAACAGAGTGGCAGAGCTTTATTTTGCCTAAGTTGCTTGCTGTCCCCTGACTAAAACTAGCCTAACAAGTATTATTTTTAGAATTGACACATTATTTTAAATGGCGTACTTTAGATACATTTGTATAACTACGTATTCACAATTAAAGTAAGCCAAATTTGTAACTTTCATTAATTACTACTGATTGTTCCATTTCCCCACCCCCCAAATCATTTAAACCCAGAAGGTATATACACACATGGGGGGGGGGGGAATGGCAGGGTTCTCTCAGACGCTCTAAATTGCCATTCTTTTTGGCACATCCATTATATGTGATATGCAAAGAAAGTAAAAACATGGGGGGGGGGGGCTGCCCTTGAATTTGCTACTTGTTGAGGATAACCTTAAACTTCTGACCCTTCTCATTTACAGATGCTGAGATACTGAGTTCATCATGCTTGGTTATAAACTATTCTTTAATCAACAATTGTAATGATCACACAATGAGTAAGTGTGTAGAGATTTAAATAACTCACATTTTTTATGTTATGGGTGCTTTATCTGTGCGTATGTCTATGCACTATGTTGTGCCAAATGCCCATGGAGACCAGAGGAAGGTGTTGGACCCCCCCCCCGCCCTACCACCCCCAGGAGTGACACAGTTGTGAATCACCACAAGGGCACTGGGAATTGAACTCAGGACTTCTGCAAGAGCAGACTGCTCACCTATCTCTCCAGCCTGACTTTGAACATTTTAACATGTAGCTTTTTAATTTTGTTTTACTTATACTCTTTAGGACAAATTACATACATACTTGGTAACTATAAATCTATTTATAGGAATAGAACTAAAACTGCATTTATATGACTACTTTGATGTATTCTTTCTTCTTTCTAACAAAATTACCAAAGACCATAGCTCCATCCTTGAGTGTAATAACAAGGTTCATTCCAGAGGAGAAAATGCATGCCTGATACTATAAATCTGGTCAAGAACCCATGACTGGGGAGTCTGCAGGACTGGGGGTTTCTCTGTGTAGCCCTGACTGTCCTGGAACTTACTCTGTGCCTTTGCCTCTCAAGTGCTGGGATCAAAGGTGTGCACCACCAACTGTCTGGCTGGGGTGAATGTCCTATTACTCTGCTAAATGCACACAGCATCAAAGCTCTGTGTTCTTAAGTTGGTGTCACAGTGGTGCAGCTCTCAAACCTCATCCCAAGTTCCAATCCACTGATTGACAGACACCCATAACTGAGCCCAGTATAGAGAGTAAGTATCAACAAAGCTCTGAGACCCAAATGGGACATCTATATCCTCTCCTTTCCTGAAGCATTGGGGACCATCGCAGAAAAGGGGGCAGAAAGACTGTCAGGGAGGACAATAAAACCATGCCTTCTGACAAGACAGGATCACAGCCCTCAAACTCACAGCCACTGTGGGATAAGAAAGACCTGGCCATGACCAAGCCAATCAGTACTCTAGCATGGAGCAGTATTTTAAAATGGGGCAGGGGACACCAAGTTGGTAGGTTGAGGAGATGAAGGATGTGAAAGGAGTTGGGGGAGGGATGAGTGAATATGAAGTACACTGTGTACAAGTATGAAATCCTCAAAATAGACTGATAAAAATACATCTAAACATATATTTATAAATTATATATTCTAGTAGTTGGATGCAATTATATCATTTATATATTGACAAAAAATGTAGAAGACCTGACAAGATGGTTCAGTGGGTATAGCACTTCCTGGGCAAGCCTGGCTAGGATTGGCTGAGCTCAGCCCAAGTGAAAGAGCAGAGAACTGACTTCCCAAGTTGTCCCCTGAACTGATGCTGTGGAGCGCTAACAGGCAGCTTATCCTTTTTAACACACTCTTACCAACCAGTAACTAATGGGAAAGCCTTAGATGGTACTAAAACAAACAAATGATAAATCCTAGGTTCTATTGAGACAAAATTTCTAATACTAAAAATATTTCTAGGATTCAAAATGCTTTTAAATTAAACCTACCTAAAATATAGATGCCACAGAGTTCAGGAATCATTCTATATGACTGAATGGAGCTTCCTGTCAGTCCTATGTGCCAGGTTTTCCAGTAATGCTTCTTGTCACGGAGGAGGACAGAAGAGCAGGACCAGAGCAGATTTAATAAGGTGCTAGTTCCACATCTCACTTACATTATCGTTTAACTTTGCTTAAATAAAACTTTAAAATCTCCCTATAGGAAAACTTTTTACTGTGCCTTCCAGAAACATTAAGAGGTAGAATTTAAAACAACAACAACAAAACATCATTTATTTCAAAGTCAGCCAAACAAGTAAAAGAACTTCTTTCTCTTTGACTCCCAACAGTGACAGCAAAGGCTTGGAGCTCAAAAGCCCCACTGGATGTTAGGTAGTCAGCTCTGACTTTTGAGACAGGGTCTCACTATGTAGGCCTCCCTGGCTGGCCTGAAACCTGATATATAGAGCAAGCCAGTGTTATCAAGAAGTACAGGATGAGCACCTAGGGCTATGCCTGGGGTAGACAGGAGAGATATGGTGGGGGGGGGGGGTTAAAGAGAAGATCCTAGAAGCCAAGCAGAGACTCCAAACTGCTTCTGCTCTTCTTCCTCTTCTTCTTTTCCTCCTCCCTCCACCCTTCTTTAAATGCTCAGCTCTGCTTTGGCCGGCATGTGTGCCTGTGTGAGGGACTTGGATTCCCAGGAACTTGAGTTACTGACAGTTGTAAGCTTCCATATGAGTGCCAGAACTGAGCCTGGGTCCTCTGGAAGAGCAATAGGTGTTCTTAACCACTAAGCCGTAACTGCAGCCCCCCCTCCAAAAAAGCTTCTTAAAGATAGCCAACTATGAACAAATACATCAATACACAGAAAATGAACTGACCAATTACGGTTAGAGCACAGCGGCTGAAACAGAATGGAAGGAGACAATGAGTGCAGACAGCTCTTGAGAGCTGAGGTGGTGTGGGATGGAGAATGCAAATAAGAGAAGCACTTGAAAGAGCATTCAACACCTTTGGGATCACCTGCTACTGTGGGGAGCAAGTAGACCCAGTTTTGAATGAGCATTCATGACATGAGATGGCCTCAGGCCCATGGGAATGTCAAGATCTTCCCCTGGGTGCACAAAGCATCAACCACAGCTTCCTCCTCCCACACTACTGCAGAGACTACTCCTCAACAAGAAGCTGTACTGCTTTTGTTGATTAGCTACTGAGATTAGCTAACCTGTGTCCTTCAGAGATACGTTATACCATGCTGCTGATGCATTTCCTTAAGAGCACATGGCCCATTGGATGCCAGCTTTTCTATAGCATGTGTCGTCCTGCTGCCTTAGCCAGCTCACTCCCAAAACCATTGTGGCTGAGGCAATATAGCAGAGGAAGAAAAGATGAACAGGAGAGAAGACAACAGTACTAGAGTGATGACCTAGACAGGGCACGAACCATTTGTATTGGAAGAGAGGGTCAGAGGCTGCAAACAGAAGCAGGTTATCAGGTAAAGTGAGGTACTACAGAAGATCACTAAAAGAATGGAGTAATTTGTCATATTATTGAGAGAGAGAAACCTAGAATCAGCTGTTTTTGAGAAATCAGGAGGTGGTTCGGTCTATTGAAGCATGACATGCAAGTATGAGTGGCCTGTCAAAGGCAGGTGCAGAGGTGGGAACAGGCGGATCCCTGGGGAATCATTGACAGACACTCTAGCAGATCAGTAATTCCTCAGCTCAGTGAGAGACTGTCTCAAACAGGAAGATCAGAAAGACCCAACATTGACTTCTGGCCTCCATGGGCATATACATGTAAAAGTCTCTCTATAAAGTTATAAAGAATTTTCACAATTACCAGGATCTCTCCTTCAGGCTCTAAATTCCCTCAATGTTTGGCTTTTATATAGTTACTATGGACAGTCAATTTCAAAACAAGGGTTCTTTTAACACTTGGGGGAATATTATATACTCATATGTAACATTTATAATACTGAAAATCTGGAAAAACATAAACATTTAAAACAAGCTATTATTTAAAAATAAATGGGTAGAAAACTTTTATGAACTATTAAAAACTATTATAAACTCACATTGCAGAAAGCTTAAAAATGAAACAATAGACAAACTATGAAGTTACAGACATCATGACTACAGATACAGACACACAAAACACAACTAGATCTAAGGCACATTAATAACCATATCTGTATAGTCAACATTTATCATATATTCTTCCTATTTCCTCTTATCATTTCTCATGTAAACTTATTATTTTTATAATTGTTGCTTGGCATAATGGCATTCAATTTTAATCTCAGGACAGAGATGACAGAGGCAGGTGTGTCTCTATAAATTCAAAGCTAGCCTGATCTACACAGCAAGTTTCAGGCTCCATAGGGCCTACATAAGGAGATCCTAACTTTAAAAAAAAGAAAAAAAAAATGATGATGTCAAGAAAGAAAACTGGTAATACATCCAAACAGTTCCCAGGTACAATGGGGGACACCAAGTCTGAGAACAGGCCCACTGGCTGCACTAATTCATTATTTCTATTCTATGACCTGGTGGTAAAGAGCCCTATGTCCAGGAAGGATGATGATTTACATAAACCCAAATAGAATATGGTCACAGAGGCTTTAGCACTGGCTAATAAGATGAGACTGTACCAAGCACTGCAGAAGAAACAAGACTGTATTGTCCTATCCAGCCTTACACTGGCTTTATGATTCCCCAATGACAAGTCTGTGGAGTACCAGTAGTCCTACACTTACGGAGAACAACTTCTCGCATCCTCCCTTCCTCCCTTTTCCCCTCCCTCTCTCCCTCCCTTCCAACTGAGGCTCTATAAACACATGTGTTCTTGTTTATCTATTTGTTTTAAGATTTTTAGACAAGGTTTCACACTATAGCCCACACTGACCTTCAATTCTACGCAGCTGAAGCTGATCCTCCTACATCCCCAGTGTTAGGGTTACAGGCATGTACCACCATGTGCAGCTTGCAAACACATGTTTAAAATAGACGAACTAAGACACATATAAGCCTTAAGAACCACTTTGCTGGCACTCTGGTGCCCTTTAAAGCCTAGCCTACTCAGTGGCCATTTGGTCATGTGAACACTCACATAAAACCTCTGAAGGCCACTGTATCTCAGGATGAGGTCTGTATGACTTAACCAAGCTCACCTACGACTCCGAAGGGCTCTGCTACACACTGGCTTTATCACCTCCTGTGTGTACCTCTGTTCAATAGCTGCTTCATCCACCACAAAAGGACTCCTCCATGAAGAGCCATGTTGCTTGCTCCTTTATGTCTTGAATGACTAGATGAATACCTCAAGCAATTGCTCAGAAGATTTAGCTAATCACCTGAGAAAAGCAACTAAAAGGAGAAATCTGCTCTGCTCACAGATTCAGGGACCTCAGTCCAGAGTTACTCGGCTCTGTGTACTTGGGCACAACATGATGGATGGTGTTTGTGCCAGAGACAAGCCATTCACTTCATGACAGACAGGAAGCAGATAGTTTAGTCAGTATAGGAAGAGGTAAGACACAACCCAAAAGACACATCCCAGGTAATATCCTGCCTCAAAAGCCTGTGTTTCTGTTATCACCTTAGTGCTACCAAGAGAGTACTCCATGGATCAGGTCAGAGTCCACGATCAACACAGACACACCCAGACGTGTGCTTTAGCTAACTCCAAGGCTCCTAGCCACCTAAGCTAGGACCATCAGGATTAACCAATATAATATGGAATGGAACTCTTGTGGGAAGCTGCCAAGCCCATCTGTACTTTGTACTTGTTCAAAGCCCGGCCTTAGTTACACAGAAGAAAGTGCAAACTGAATAAGCAACACCTCTCTCTACCTCCACATATCCTTCCTTTGGTCATGATCTTATGGGGCCCATTATTTTAAATACCATTCTCTGGGCTACATCTATTCACAGAATGTACGTACACACACACACACACACACACACACACACACACGAAGCTTTTGCATTAAACCTTAAAAGCCCATAATGAAAATGAAAACGGAGTCATTCATACACAAGTTCCACCTTACCAAACAAAAAGGAAGAACGTAACTTCCTAGGTGACAGGCCAGTTTCAGTGGGTACGAAAACAAAGTCCTCTGCTTCCGCCTTAACAGAAACTAGTCTAGGGTTCGTAAGCCACTCTTCTACTGCTGTCCCCCTGTTACCCACAATCCAAAGAATCAACTTGTTTTGTTCCCTGTAATTTTATGTCCTTCGGCCTCTTTCCACATATAAACTAACATTCTCTGCTCGGCGCATGGGAATGCTCATTTTATGTATTGTACCCTCTGACAATACCTTTTGTGGCACAGGTCAGCTCACTATAACAAAAAAAACCTTTCTAGTCCAGATATTAAAAATACCAAGGCTGGGAGAGTTCTGGTTTCAGGAAAAGGGTAATTGGTTGCTAGCATCTTTGATCAAGTGTCTAATGCCATATTATATACTGCGAATATAGCACTTCACTTTATCTCTAAACTGTTCCTTAAAAAAAAAAAAAAAGACTATTATAATCTCCATTGTAAATAAGAAAGCTGAGCTCAAAGTCAGAGTCTGCCACAATTAAACTTGCTGGGCATAACTGGAATGCATATCCAAGGCTATTTTCATGAGCCTCCTGCCTCCACCTAGCTTTTTTGTTTTGTCTCTTTTTAAAGACAGGGTTTCTCTGTGTAACAGCTCTGGTTGTCCTGGAACTCACTCTGTAGTCCAGGCTGGCCTTGAGCTCAGAGGTTCACCTGACTCTGCCTCCTGAGTGCTGGGATCAGACATGAGCCACCACCGCCCAGTTGGCACCAAGCCTTTTACATCTGCTCTTAACTGCTGTGCTCACTGACTGGGAACTGAGAATCCTGTTCTCTCACGTCTAACATACACATCTAGCATAGTGTCTAACACAGCAGGGTGTCAATTATTCAGGAAAAGTGTGGTTTCTACTGGCCACAGGGGCCTTGAGTTGTCTGGCCCTGTCTGGTTTCACTTTGTCCCTATTGTGGCACCATCCTTGGCTCCAAAGTTCAGCCCCCGCCCCCTTTATCCCAGCCAGCTACCCAATAACAACACAGAGAGACTAAGATTCATTTGCAATTTAAAAGCGCAATAGCTAGATAGAAGACAGGGGTTCAAGATCTAGACTTTACAATTTCTCCTTGGCAGGGGCCTTGAATCTTAAGTCAACTCTGGAATCACAAGATCACTTAAACTTAGATTAGGAAGGACTGAAGCTGCTAGTATAAATACAAAACTTATGGCTCAATACAGAGCTCAAAGGAAGAGTAATCATGGGCCGGTGGGGAGGGCAGGCCACTGTTCTTTTTAGCCAGATTGTGGGCAGAAATTGCTCTACAAGGAATTCTTTTACCTACTAGTAAAGAACAACTCTAAAGGGGTTTCTAGGAGTCCTGGTAAAGTCTGAAAGCTGAAGTGGAAGGGATTTTCAGTCCTAGGAAGATCAGCACAGCTAAGGGCTGATTCGGGGCCCATTTTTGAGCATTTGTTGCTGAGGAAGCAATGCTTCATTGGTCAGAATTACTCAACACTGGGGGCTGGAGAGATGGCTCAGCAGTCAGAAGCACTGACTGCTCTTCCAGAGGACCTAGGTCCAGAAACCAGAACTCACATGGCAGCTAATAATTTGTAACAATAAATATTAATAAAAATGTATGCTGTAAATTAAAACAGCGGCTGTTTTTCTTTATCCTAGCCAGCTACCCAATAACAACACAGAAAGACTAAGATTTATTTGCAATTTAAAAGCACAATAACTAGACATTACAAATCTATTTTAATCCTCTAATCTCATCTGGCTACCTAACTCCCAGCCCAATTCCTGAGATACTTGCATTTTTTTTTTAATGATCTGAGTTTCAGATGTGTTCTCCCATGATGTCTTCCTGGACCCTTTCCTGTGGTAAACCCTCTCTTCCCCTCTCCCATGGCTGGCAGAAGTTCTGCCCTACACTCTCTATGGCCTAGTTATTGGCTTTTCCGGCTTTTATTGACAAATCAGAATAAAACGGTAAGCATTATTTATATATACTTGAGACAGGTGATTGTTATTAAAGTATTTAAATCCTGGCCCTGGGTTTCAACCCCCACCTTATTCTTTGAGTTCTTGGATAAAAAACACTCAACCCTTATTTTTATAATAAATCTTAAAACAACACAAGAGCTGAGCAGATACCTACTTTCCATGTTGTTAGAATCTACTTTCCTATCAATAGCTCCGAGTTATTACTATGTTTCATTTGGGCTGCTCTTGGCTCCAATTGGGCAGCCCTCAGGCCCAAGCTCTCTTGAGTCTTAAGAACCAAGGCTGCTGCTTCTTAAACACATTCTTCTTCTTCCTAGTCCTCTTCTTCCCCCAGCCCATGAAACCTAAACCCCACCCACCTATGTGTCTTCTGCCCAGCTATTGGCTGCTGGCATCTTTATTTACTAATGAGAATTAACTTAGGGGCAGGTCATATGCAGGAGACCTCAACAGGAGAGCCCTAGCATAAGCATTACCATGCCAGGACTGAAACTACATAGAAGAAGTCAGCATTTGAAAGATACAATGGTAAACTTTATGTAGTGCACAATAAAACATGCCTATAATAGTTGTCTGTAAATCCTGCCCCAGGGAACCTGACACCCTCTTCTGGCTTCCACAGCCACTACACACATGTGGTGCATAGACATGCATGCAGGCAAAACACCCATATACACAAAATAAAAATCTCAAAAAATTTAAAGGGGGGAGATGAAGAGAATCCCCAACATTTCTTCCAGTCATCTAACTAGACATATTTAGAAGGCCCTTACCAAGAGCCATGAGTGCTGAGTCTTCAGAGTCCTTACTCCCCACAAAGATCAGTCCTGTTGTCTAGGAAGGTGGGGTCATCTTTCTGAACTCCAATGGAGCTGGAGCTACAAGTGGTTGTGGGTCACTTAATGTGTGACCCAGTAATTGTAACTGCTGAGTCACCTTACAGTACCTTCTGCAGGGTTCTGCGTGGTGGGCTCTCAGGGGGCTTTACTGTGGCCCCAGCAGCAGTTCCAGAGGACCCAGGAACTGTCTATGTTTGGTCTGCCTCTCTGACAGGAGGCTCTAATTAACCCAGAACAGAAGACATTTGAGCCCCCACTCTCTCCTTTTTTTTCCTGTAGAAACCCCCCTGCTGTCCACAGAGAAAGAGAATCTTCATAAATGCCAATCAAAACTCTACAAATGGTCGTTATCCAGCTCCATGTGCTTGTTGGTGCCACAGCAGTCCATTCATTCGGGACTCATTCAGTAGACACTGTGTGCTCAGTAATAAAATCCACTTGCTCCAGATAAGTATGACTGCCCTGGCACCCGAGTAAGCCAACCTGTCTGATGCCCTGGACAAAGCCTTGGACTTGAGGTCAAACTAAGTAAGAGGTTGCAGGCAGGGTGCCCAAGCTATATTTATTCTGCAAACTGTATTAATAAATGAATTAATTTGAAATTGAGGATTTGCCTAAGAAAATAGCCTGGTCTTTTCTTAAAAGTCAGAAACAGTAGCAGTATTATGTATGGGGCAGCAGGGTTTTTTTTTTTTTTTTAAAGATGTATTTATTTATTATATATAAGTATACTATAGCTGTCTTCAGATATAGCAGAAGAGGACATCAGATCCCATTACAGATGGCTGTGAGCCACCATGTGGTTGCTGGAATTTGAACTCAGGACCTCTGAAAGAGCAGTCAGTGCTTTTATTCTCCAGCCCCAGGGCAGCAGTTCTAAATGGTTGCATTAACCTGGTTCTCTCTCAGGATTTTCACTTACTAGTTCCCACCATTCCTGCACAATGTCACTTATCTCACATTCAGTTGCCATCTTCTCAAAATGTGTGTAGTTTAAGGTTCTTCAAGCCCCAAGCAGGTAGTTTACTGTTATCTAGAAGCTCCATGAGGGTTGGATTGTAAGAGGGGCCACACATACTTCAAGCTTCTGAACATCACACAGCACTTTCCACTAAATTAAGAGTCCTCTTCTTCCCGTGCAGGAAGAAGAGGACTCTTGATGCATATTTGTTGTTTCTGGGGAAGTTCTCAATATTATCACTAGATAGCTAACCCAAGAGTCTGTAAAATGAGCGAAAAGGGAATAAAAATGACTATGTTTTTTGGTTTCTGTGGTGGTTTGAGTAAAAATGGCCCCCACAGGCTCATATATTTGAATGTCTGGTTCCTAGCTACTAAACTCTTTAGGATTAGGAAGTATGGTCTTGTTGGAAGAGCTGTCACTGGGGGTGGGCTTTGAGGTTTCAAAAGACCACACTAGTTCCAGTCTCAGTTCCTGAAACTTGTGGCTCAGATATGGGCTTTCACTTACTGCTACAGCACCATGCCTGCCACCATGCTCCCTGCCATGAACCTTCGGAGATATAAGCAGGCCCACAAGCACATGCTCACGGCGTCTCCTTAGAAGCAGGGCAGTGACTAGAACAATACTCCCTACAAGTCTTTGGGGGAAAATGCTTATTCAGCAGGAAACAGGCCCTGGGTTTGATCACCAGCACTACAACAGAAACAAACAAGCCCTCACTTATTTAAAAAGTAAAGGCCTATAAAAATATCCTCATGAAAATCAATTTTCTGATCTGTAGAGGAAGGACACAAGACCTGGTAACTTTAAGATTTAATGTTGAACACAGCAGCCAGGAGCAAATGCACTGAGGAAGCAAGTTAACACATGAAAGATACTGCAGTGTGTCTTGGAGAGTGACTAAAGAGGAGGGACGGGGACGGGCACAGCACCTGAGGCTGGACCTAAGTGAGGAGGTGGCTTTGCCAAAAGGAAGGACAAAGTGGCCCTTGCAGGAGCTGCATTCTTAGTAACTAAAACAGAGACTGGCAGTGCTGACTTGGATGGAGGCTTACAGCCACTCAGTGACCTTTCCTCATTCTCCTTAACAACTCTCAGTTCTAGTCAAATGAAACAAAGTTGGCCAAACCTTAGATCAAAGAGCAGAGTGGGGTTGTGGGGGAAGGACTAGAAGGCTATGCGAGAGGACTACCTAAAATCTGATGAAGAATAAAATTTAGCCAGCATCCAACATTTTTATAGAACAGAAAACTTGTGACTTGTCACGGTAAATATAAGTCTTGGTAGCAGGCTGCTTTGTCATGTGGATGTCCTCATAAGTGGTATCAGAATGGCTAAGGTCTGGGACTGAATGGAATAAGTATTTAATCGACTTTATATCATTTCCTTAAACCTGGGTATACTGCAAATCTATTGCAGATACTTGAGTACTATTTGCACTGGAGAACATGGGAATCCATAACTGTTCCTGTCATCTGCTTTCCTGGAAGAAGACTTACAAGGCAGGAAAAGATAAGTCCAATGAAAAGAGATAGCCTTTGGCTGGCTGGGAATGTGGCTTAGCGGGCAGAGTGCTTGGTTAACATCAAGTCTCGGTTAGACCCAGCACCACGAAAATAGAGAATAGTAGCTCAATCCTAGCCGGAGTCTGGAGAATCCAAAGTTCAAGGTCATATTCAACAAGATACAGAACTTAAGGCCAGCTTGGGATATAGTATAGGAGACCTTGTCTAAAAGGGGGAAAGGGGAGGCTTTAAAGCTGACCTTTCTACCTTTACCCACCTCAGCACCCATTCCCACCTGAGCTCAGACCATAAATGTGCTACTATGTGGTCAACACCTGCATGAAGCAAATTATTGATAGTGTAACACTAAGATTCTAGAATTGTGGGTTTTTTGTTTTGTTTTGTTTATTCCTTTCTCAGAAGAATGACAATAAAATCCTACCCTGTACAACAACTTGGCAAAGTAACAAAAAAAAAAAAAAAAAAAAAAAAAAAAAAAAAAAAAAAACCTAACTAAGCATTTTTAATGCCACAGAAAACTGCAGAGGAGCTTCAGTAGTGACATAAATTTGCTTCTTTATTTGCTGAGACAGGGTGTCTCTATGTAGCCCTGACCGTCTTAGATCTCACTATATATCAGGTCAGCCTTAACTCACAGAAACCCATTTGCTGCTTACCTCCCAAGTGCTGGAACTAAAAGTGTAGACCTCACCTGGTTGACGATGGTTATTTTTAATAATGTAAAAGTGTTGAGATGTGTAATGTGCTTATTGAGCACATGCACTCAGAAGAGAACATGGCACAAGCCGTCAGAACTCATAAAACCAGTCTTCTGAGGTAAATGCTGTCAATTATGCATTGAAACTAGCGCAAAGTCTTCTTAAACCTTACAGAACACACTTCATGGTCGTCACTTTGCCTCTGGTATTTGTTCTCACCTAAAGTAAAACCAACAGGAAAGCTGAGGCTCACAGGGAGCTCCCCCAGCCCTGCAGTGGTGACTGTGCTGCTATGTGGCAACTGACAGAGCCGGGATGACCGCCACACTGTTCTTAGCAAACATCCTTAAACATGTCACTTATTGACTGCAGTCATGTGTCATGATTTTGACAGTCAACTGTCATGATTTTAATGTGCTCATGTGCAAATAAATGTAAAAAATTTCTTATTAGTAGCCAATAAATTCAGATTCAGGGGAGAAGGACTGGTAAATGCCCACAGAGCAGAGCCTGCTGCTTTTTAATGGTTCAATGAACACAAACTTTTGTTTTATGAAAAAAACATTATTTAAAGTCTCATATAATTGTCTTCAGGTTATGTGGGTGGCTGTAGGAAGACTGCCATAAACTCAATTCAAAATTAGCCTGGACTACAAGCGGAAGCCATCTCAGAACAGAAAACTAAACAAAACCAATTATAATGCCCTAACTGTAGCTAACCTGTGACTACAATACCCAGAGGAATTCTTGTGCATATGACACTTATACATATGACACTCCTTATGCATGTGACAAGCTTCTCCAAATACTAAACAGTTGGCCAAACTCTAAATAAATGTACAGTGTGCTTCAACATATAAGCATGTACATTTAGGGACAAAGCATCATGTTAAATGCTTTGAATTTGTATGCAATAACATTTCCAACTTTGGTAACTAAAGGAGAGTGAACCACCATTGAGACAATCGCAGTCACCCACTGTAGGATGCTGGGCTCCATACTGCAATGGCTGACAATCCTACCCCTGCCCACCAAATGCCTGAACCAACCCTGCTAAGGATGACAACCAAATATTTGCCCAGTTCAGTAATTTCCTCCAAAGGATCATCACTGCAGGTGGATACATGTCACTAGGTCAGCTCGCACAAGCCTTGGCACCTGCTGCACATTCACTGAAGCAAGCACGTCTGGTACTACACAGTACTGTTCTCTAGACAATACAGAAGAGGCTGTGACTACAGAAACAATATGTAAATGCACACATACTTTGAGTATGTGTAATCCAAACTCAAATACAACCGGGAAGTGAAATATACACATAATTAAAAACTTCAAACATGCAGTTAGGGAAAAAAACAGTATCTGGAAATTGTGTTTACTGGAGCAGCAAGTCACTTATCACCAGGATGTTGTGTAAAATGAAAATCTGTCACAAGACAATGACAAAACAAAACACTGAAACTATCGTACTATTTCAGAATATAAGCAAAATTATTTAAGTTTTTAAATAACTTAAATGGAGAGATGGCTCAGTGATTGAGAGCACTGCCTGCTCTTCCAGAGATCCTGAGTTCAATCCGCAGCAACCACATGGTGGCTCACAACCATCTGTAATGGGGTCTGATGCTCTCTTCTGGTGTGTCTGAAAATAGCTACAGTGTACTCACATACATGAAATAAACAGGAAAATATTTTTAAAAAATAAGCTCTCTTACTCTCTTACCCTCTCTGTCCTTTATCTCCCCATTCCTCTCCCCACTCTCTCTCCCAAGTGTTCATGGTGGCAGGCCTCTCCCCTCCCGCCTCTGCCTTTCTCTACTGTTGCTATTCCCTCAACTCCCCTCCCCATACCCTGAAATAAGCTCTATTCCATACTAAAAAAGAGAAAGAAAAAGAAAAGTAAGAAAAATTTAAAAAATGTGTCAGGCTTTACAGACTAGATCATAAAAAACTATTTTGTTATATTAACAAAAATATACTATTTATATACTGATTTTTTAAAGCAAATATAAATACAAAAATAAAGCAGAAAGAATTAAAGGGCACTGAATCCAAAACTCTTGGTGAACTGAGAAGAGTGGGGAAAGGAAGCATCCAGATCTGTGGAGAGGAGGCTGAAGAAGGAGAAAGCCTGCAGCCTGCAGGATCCCCTAAGTCTCAAGTTAATCTGCAAGTACCTGATATCAGAACTCACAAAGGGCCAGAAACAGTCTGTGATCAGAATAAAGAACCCACATCTCTGTGAGAATGTTGTCTGTGAGGATCAGCAATCAGCCCATGCACAGTGATTTCTGTGAACATACAAGCCTTAACAAAGTAGCATACTAATTCAAAAGGTAAGCACAGCATAATGCCGTCTGACAGCAAAAGTCAGCACCTAGTAAAACACAAAATTCCCACTGTCCAGGCATGAAAGGCGCAGGAAATGATGAATTGAATGGAAGAAAAAGTAATGGGAGGAGGGGGCACTAGAGAGATGGCTCAGTGATTGAGAACACATGATGCTCATTAGAGGACCTGAGTTGTGTTTCTACCAACCATGTTGGGCAGCTCATAACCCTGTGTTACTCCAGTTCCAGGGATATAGACCCTCTTCTAGTCTCCACATATACAGGCTACATTCCTATATATACACATACACAAGCACTTTAAAAATTAAAAATAAATTTAAAAAAGAGCATGCTATGCAAATTTTCAAGGTTAAATGAAGAGCTATGGCAGGAGGACCCTAGGCCTGCAAAATGACAGCATCTTAAGTATAAAAGACCTTCCATAACTGCCTTCAGCTAGTGTCAGTGCTTGTCTTTGAGCTCCCTCAGCAGGGGCCACAGGCAGACTTTTTTGCTGTGAACCAGATGATGCTCAACATATAGACCAAGCTATTTCAGGACTGAGTTACTGATAAGCTTTTGGCTTACTGGTGACTCTTGAATCATTTTTTGAAAGCAAGATTAAAAAAAAAAAGTGAAATACACCAATTCATTAGGTCAATTACAGTCTAAATTACAGGTGGAGGTGGTGTAACTCCAGCACCACAGACAAAACACTGTACAGCCTGTACTAATCACCAAGATAGAGAGAAAAAACCACAGGGGGGGCATGTGGTGGCTCACCATTAAGTGGCAGAGGCAGGCAGATCTGAGTTCAAGCCTGGTCTACAGAGTTCCAAGACAACCAGGGAAACCAATCTTGAAAACGGAAACAGATCGAGAGAGCGAGAGCGAGAGCGAGAGAGCGAGAGAGAGAGAGAGAGAGAGAGAGAGAGAGAGAGAGAGAGAGAGAGAGAGAGAGAGAGAGAATGCAACAAACAAGAAGTCATAAAAACTAACTCCAGGCTAGATACACTCAGAAGTTAAAGCTAAGTGTTACTCTTCCAAGGGATCCAAGTTAGGTTCCCAGCACTCTCCTGCACACATGCACATACAGGTGTGAGCATGCACACACAGTTAAACATAGGTCTAAAAAGAAAGGTACTCAACTCGTGCTAAGGGAAAAAGAAAGGAAAATATAGAAAAAGAAAGGAAAATAAGACAATATTTTCAAGAAAAAAAATCAAATCTAAGAATATTACATAATTATATAAAACATGAGCTAACTTCTTCAGTTAAAAGATAATAAAGGCTGTTTCAGTGACAGAAAATGCTTGGTACTGGTTAAGACCAAACTGGAGGAGGGAGTTATAAAGATTGCCACAACAGACAAACAAGCCTCAGACATCAAGAAATATTTAAATATAAAGACACAGATAAACAATAAATGAATGGCTGTGAATGTTGGCACAAGCCTATAATCTCAGCAATGGGTAGGCAAAAAAAGTCTTGAGTACAAGGCCAGCCTGGGCTATAAGAATTGAGTCATTCATAAGCCACTACAAAAAAGAATGAGGAACCATTTCCATTAAAACAGAAACATAAAGTATAGAGCACTAGGTAATTAATGTAACGAATACAGACAGTTGTTTAGGAAACTAACCTAAAAAACCTTTGATAGCTGCAGAGAAAGACTGTATTTCATCATGAAGACTATCTGAGACAAATAACAAGTATAACAAATTTCCAAATAAAACATTAAAATACTTTACAGAACTTGGGAAGTTGGAAAGATAAATATACAAAATACCAAAGAATATTCTATAAAATCTAAAAGCTGAGCATGAAGGCTCACACCTTTAATCCCAACACTTGAGGATGAGACAGAAAATCTCCACGAGTTCAAGGCTACCCTGGGATATGCTAAGTAAGATCCTGTCTCAAAATAACCAACCCACCCACCAAAAATAGTTAGCCTATAAAACACCAAAAGCAAAGCCTAATCACATAGTGTTCACCATCCTAACACTCAGGAAGTACAAAAAGAATTATGAGCCCAAGGTCACCTAAACTACATAGCACATTCAAGGCCAGCTTAGACTACAATAAGACACTGTCTACAAAAGCAACACCCCAACTCCCCTAAAAAAACAAAGCACCCAAACCAGAGACCAGGTCTCAAAATAACTGATAAATGACCCATAAAATACAAATTGGCTACTAGTCATTCATTTGCTTACCACCACTTAAGATAACACTTTGTTCTGTTCTGTTCTGTTCAATATTTAAGTAATATAACCCTACAGAGACAACCTTTCATTTCCTGTTTGTCATTGTGGTACAGCTAAAACAAACAACCATGACTGCCCAGGATCTCAGTCAATGTCTTATGTCCTGCTGCAGCGAAGTCTTCACATGTCACATGCTCGATATGCTGCAGCTTAGCTTTTGTCACTCGGACAGGTAAATTGTAGTCACATGCAATTTACCTTTGGGGAAAAACACATTATTCTTTCTTTATAGACACCCTACAGTAGACTTTAGGGAGGAGAAAGTGACATCCTGTCCCCTTCCTTCTCACCTCCAATAGCTACATGCCCAGTCTGAGTCAAAGAAGTGAAGCCTATAAACTCATTCTTTCTCAACAATTTAGAATTTAATTCTGTGTCCTCAGAAAGAGAATGCAAGGTGTGTGTGGTACAGACCTGTAATCCCAGCACAAAGAAGGCTGAGACAGGAGGATCCCATGTGGGGGTTGGAGGGAGGAAGAGACTAGTAGTAAGATTAAACAGTCCAAGACCAGCCTGGGCAAAAGAGCAAGTTCTAAGCTAGCCTGAAATCCTATCTCAAAACCAAAAGAACATTACTAGGACACACACAACAACAACAACAAACAAAAAAAAACAAAAAACAAACAAACAAACAAAAAAACAAGACAGTTCTTGCAAGAGGCAAGTACAGGAAAGAAAAGGACAGTGAGAGGAAGACAAACCTTAAAGTAAAGTGACTGCATACGAGACACAGAGAAGCCAACAGGCCATAATTCTGACCTGAACCTGAAGCACTGTGAAGTACAGTAAGGTTTAAGTACACATACCAAGGTATTGCTTTAAGTTGCCCTTTTGAATAATGATGATTAAACATGAAAGAAGAGTGAGTTAAAAGAAAAAACTTCAGACTCTCTAAGGTGGCTCAGTAGGTAAGTGACCTGAATTCAGTCCTTGGAACTCCCATGATGGAAAGAAAACCTGCTCTACAGTTATCCTTCAACCTCCACACATGTACTGTGGCATGTTTCTGTGCACACACACACACACACACACACACACACACACACACACACACACACTCAGACACACACCACAAAATAAATACAGGAAACAACTTTATTTTTGTGACAAGGCTCCACTATATACCTCTGGATGTCTTGGCTCTCTATGTGGTTTACATAAGGAGTTCCAGAGCAGCCAAAGCTAAAGAAGAGTTTAAAAAAGAGAAGACTTGCTGCTCTTTGATACAGGGTATCCAGCGACTCCTCTGGTCTCCACGGGCACCAGAAATTCATGTAGTACATTTACATGCATACAGGCAAAACACTCATTCACATAAAATAAAAATAAAGAATTTTAGAAGTATATGGGCTGGGGATGTACCTTAGTTGGTGTTTGCCTAGCTCATAGGACACTGGGTTTGGAGGTGTAAGGATCAGAAACTCAAGAGGAACCCAAACGATTGGGAGGTGGGGGAGACAGACAGACAATGCAGGTCCAGTTGAAAAAGCAGAGTAAAGCACTGTGGTCCTTTGTGCTGCCAGGACAGCAGGAAGAAGGCACCTGTGATAAAAAGGAGTAACTCTTCTGCATTTGCATCAAACAGCAGGGTCCTGTAACTGTCCACTCATTTCTAGGTGTTCTATCATCAGATTTGGAAAAGCATATTCTACTCTAAAATTCAAGGTCTAGGAAGTTATATCTTTAAAATACTCTTTAAAAACCAGAGTACCAGCCTTGCCAGGGTGACACGCCTTCAATCCCTCCCTGCATGCACAACCAATGGCAGAGGGCTGAGTTCAAGGCCAGCCTGGTTTACAGAGTGAATTCCTGAGGAACCAAGCCTACCTACAGAGAAACCCTGCCTCAGGAAAAAAAAAGGGGGGGGGGGGCGGGAACCAAAGTAAATAAAAGTTTAAAATTAGAATAAAATTCTGAGCACCTACTATGTGCAGGTCCTGACCCTACACTCTGTTGTAAAGTTTTACTGTCACGAGGTGGGAAACAACCACATTACACACATTCAATGTCACAACAAAGAGCTACAGGTTTCACCAAAAGGCCTTGCAGCAACACAACATTTGGGTGAGCAAGGTGGCTCATCAAGTAATACTGGCTGACCTCTGCCCCATGTAAATGCAGAGATGAACAGTAAGAACCAGCTAAGTTGTTTCTGACCTCCACACAAGACCCACAGTCCACCTGCCACACAGGCCATGCACATTTGCCAGTAAGTAAAATGAAGTGAGACTCTAGAACATGATGACATTTCGGATGGATCCTGAAAGCATGGGTCTATATCTACCTACATATCTAGAGATGGGATGGGGCCACCTGTAACTAGACAACACATACTTCAAAGAAAATGGAATTATAATGTCTTATTTGCCCAAAAGTCAGATATAAAAAGGTTGAATTTTATACTCAATCAATTGAAAAAAAAAAAAAAAAAAAACTACTACCTAATACAACTAAAGTTAGCAGCAGCATAACCAAGACCAAGTGACAAGGTTAGACATACACACTAAACATTCCCCATTAATTTTGCAGCACAACTATTGAATAATAGCTTTAATAATTTGCAGAAAAATAAATTCTAAGCTTACACGACAGGAAAACAAAAACAAAGCCTTTCTCTTCCCAAGATCAATTTCTCCTTCAGCCTTCAAACAGTCTGTCTAAAGTGAAACCAAACACTCTGACCCAACTGGCCATCCAACACCCTCTTTCCTCAGTGGTCTCAAGAGCCCTCAGGACTCCACCCCTCAGCTCTGAGCTCTACTGCACTAATGACTTCCCTGGCAAAGTCAGAGGCCTGGTTTTTGGGTTTGATTGTTTTTTCACCCTTCTGCCTCTGAGGTGGTGAGTCCCACCCCTGAAGCTCCTGTTTCGCCTTCCACTCTCACTTTCCTAGAGCCCACTGTCTCTGACTCCTCTCCCTCGTTTCTTTGCTCGTTGTGAATTTCTCAAGTGCTCTCAGTGTCTGATCTTCTATTTCTTGCCCTCACTAGCTAATGACTTCACCTCTCCCTAGCCCAGGTAATTGGTTAGCTGAGCTTTTGGTAACAAAAACATTTTTAAAAATGTTTGCAAAGATAGAAAATTCACTCTTTACAATAAATTCTTACTTCTAAGATGTTTATAAGCATTTCTGAGAAATGGATTTAAACGTGTAGATATATACATCCACAAAGAGCTGTGAATGCCAGCAAAATATTTTCTTTTAAACAAAAGCAAAATTAAACAATTTTGAAGGTAAAATTAGACAATATTGAGGACAAATTAAGACAAAACAAGGTCAGACACAACTCTCAGAGAGTCAGTACTGCCAGGCTGAAGAAACAATGGACATGATCCCCCTTCATGTCCTATTTAGGTCAAGAGTGAAGTTGGCCACTGCAGGATGGAGGGAAGTGGGTGTGCCTGTCAGACTCACTGTGGGTAAGGAAACAGATAACAAACTGGTAAAACCTTTCTTTCCCCTGGCCTTAGAAGAAGAGTGGAAAACTTTCCTGTGCATTATAGAGAAATCCATGATAAACCCACTTGCCCCCCCAAAGGACCCAATAATTATTGCATGAAAAAAATGTAACCCTACCATTTTCTTTCCAGTGTGAACTGCAGTGGTAAACTATGAAACCCGTGAAAGGTCATGGACTGACTACCTAGACCAGTAAGTCAATAACAAATTGCAAGTTATTCTACTTTTTAATACAGTCTCATTTGGCATTCCTGATGAAGCAGACACCAAAAAGTTTCAATGTTGGTTAAACTGTCAATAATAAAAAGCATTCCTATGCTAAAGAACTTTGTCTGGAACCTACCAGAATCTAGTAAGTAGAAAACAGGCAACCACCCTTTAGAAAGCACTGAGCAATTCCAGAAGCATTTTTAACACAGCACCTCACAGAACCTCTGAAGCCTGCAGAGGACCAGCAGAAGCAGTTTAAACACTGACTGGGGTTAGGGTGGGGGGGTCGCTCAGTGGTCCATACAGTGCTTGACTAAACACTAGGCCTGAGATATAGTGAGGTCACAGTAAATCAGAGGTGAAAAAACATCACTCTCAAACTAGGAAATTCCCAGTGCAAACACAGAATTTGGTATTGGGTTCTCAAATTTCAATGTAGTAAGAAATAGATGCCTACATGGTCACTTACACTCAGTTTAAGTCACGAAGTGAAAACCACTGTGGTAGTCTAGATTGGGGGAGGAGGTCAACTATTCAAATTCCAAAAATAATTTATCTACAACTTTTCTGCAAGTTAAAATAAGTCCTAGAAGCAAAGCAAACAAAAATAAAAACTTTTCTAAAGGTCTCCAGCAGACTAATGCTAATGCCAAGACCTTTTTGTAGGGCTCCATCGGTGAGACTTCCTTATTTAAGATAGAGCCCTAGTGACAGTGACTGCTAAAATATGAAAGGTGACAGTTCTTCCCAAAGGTCGCAAGACCAACCTGTATATTCTCCTGTAAAATTGAACCTGGTTATTTGGAATCCCTTGGGACACACCTAACAGGTTTTGTGTCTAACTCCTTAAGATTAGAAAGTGTAATACAGAAACTCAAAGTTATAGGTTCTCATTTTATAGAATCACATAAAACTAACATTTTAACTTCCAAGAAAAAAAAAAAAACATTAAACTTTAAAAACATAGCCAGGCAGTGGGGCACACACCTTGAAAACTTCTAGCACTTGGGAGAGGCAGATAAATCTGAGTTCAAGGCCAGCATGGTTCATAGAACAGGGACAGCTAAGTCTACAAAAAGAAACCCTGTCTAGAAACAACAACAAAACAAACAAAGTGAACCCTTTAAGAACATTTTAAAAATAAACTACAGTGCTTTCTAAAGGTCAAACTGCACTCAGGTATACTGTAAGGGAAATAAGTTACACAAGTGTCTAGATGCTACTGCCCAACTAAAGCAACACTTGATCAGTTACTCTCAAAGTATTCTTCAGTCCCAGGTAGTGATACAAGCTTCTAACCTACAGTCTGGAGGCAGAGGTAGGTAAACCTGTGATGAGCTCCAGACCAGCCTGGTCCACAAAGCAAATATCCTTTCATTCTGCAGGAGATGGTTTGACGAAACAGATAAGAACAATTAAATTAGTGATTTATCGACGATACTGATATTACAATCATATAGAGCTATGTGACATCTCCCACTGTGGTGGCACCTGTCACCTGTAAAGGGAATGACCACATAAAGATGTCTCCAATTTCTTTTCCCTTTAAAAACTTCATAATAAAACTGAGTCATGATTTAAAAACAAATTTATGGAGTTAACATTGGCTAATTTTAGCTTAAATCTCATGTTACCCAAATCACATCATCATAGCACTTTATCCTATAGGCAAACATATTTGAAAAAGTCTTGTAAAGTCTGTACATAACCCTAACCATGTTTTAAAGTATATTCTGAAAAGTGGCAGCTGCTAAAATCATTAGAACAAATCCAATGTACATAAAGATAACCTAAATCAGGACTCATGTCCACTAGCTCTGAGACCTGTATCCCTTCTCATTTTCTGCACATGATAATGTCCATGACCACAGAGCACCACCCTAGTGGAATGAAGATCTAGACAGCAGTACAGGCAAAAACAATCCTCACTCATCTGCTCAGTAATCTACCAACTACCACTGCAGGACAAGAACTCAACACAGCCTTGGGTAAGGCATTCTGTCTGTCTGTCTAGATGAAACTCAACAGCCTGGCAAAACCTTTCCTCTCTCAGAGTCACAGAGACACAAGCTCGTCAAGCCTTCGCACTGAGCTCCTAAGCTCTATGTTTTCAGCGAGTTTACTTTTCTTTTTCTCTTTTCTCCAGTCAGGGTCTCTATGTGGCCTTGGTTGTCCTGGACCTGGCTGTGTAGACCAAAGTGGCCACCAACTTAGAGATCATCTGCCTCTGCCTAGGTTACTGGGATTGTTAATATCAGTTACATAGTCTTGACTCTGTGTCCTTTTATGGGTTGTATCTGTGGATGAGTTGCTTACAGTATTTTAATTTTTTTTTTCATTTTATTTGTATGTGAAACATGAACACATGTGTGATATGTGTATCTGAGTATGACACAGGACAGCTCTGTGGAGTTGGTTCTCTTCTTCCATACTGTGAAGTTTGGGCCAGCACGCATAGGAAGCAGTCAGTTTCACCTTTGAGCAGTCTCACCAGCCCTACCCTTTTTGAGCCCCCGTTTTTTTATGTTCCAATCCTCAAAACATGAGCACAAGAAAAATACAAAATATATTACTATGTCTAGGGTAATGAGACTCACTTGAATGTTACAGGAAGATGGCCTTCTCCCTACAGAAAGAGTAAGCCAAGCACAACCATTAGCAGGTTCAAGTGCAATCCTACACAAAGATTGCATTGATTTCAAGTGCCAAGTTCAGGCTTCTCACAGCACTCATACTGAAACAACTACTCATAAGTACACACTGGGCAAGTGTTTCCCTTCAACCTTCAAGTTGTGTGTTTGCATGCATTCTTTTACTTCCTCAGTGTGAGTAAAAAGGACACAGAACCTTGCAGTTAATTCAAAATGAGGATCCTAGGGAGGCTGGGATGTACTCAGTTGGGAACTACTTGCATTACGTGAGAGAGTAAAACACCGGGTCTGATCCCCAGCACCAGGTGAACCCATGAGGAATGTGCCCATAAATCTAGCACTGAAGAGGAAGGAGTAGAAAGGTGAGTTCAAAGCCAGCCTTAGGCTAGCTTTAAACTTGGAGGAACATGTGTCAAAAAAAATAAAGGGAAGGCAGAAAGGAAAAAGAAACCCAAAACAACAAACAACAACAACAAAGGCCAAACAAAGCAAATAGAAAAAAGAAGATCCTGGTGTCCTTACAAATTCAAACTTCTATAGGGAGTAGTGTTGCTGGCTTGTGGTGCCAGCATCCAGAAGATAAGCAGGTAGATAACAGTGAGTACAAGGTCAACCTGAAATCCTGTGTTCCAGGTCAGTTTGGATGCTACAGTCAGGTCCTGTCTCAGAAGAATAAACAAAGTATGACACCCATACTACAAATACTATGGTACATCAGGACACCTAGGAGACAGGGACCCTGCAGTAGCCCCTCCATCACCTTCACCACACAGGGTTTCCTGGGCAGAAGCTGTGTTCCACTAGACACTGTGTTCCACTCAAGAGGACAGAGGGTAGCGTCACATGGTCCTTTCCCTCAAAGTACAGTGAGCAGGCTCAGTTTTTACACAAGAAATGGAAGGGATGATGCAGACAGGACCACAAGTATTAAAAGTAAAAAGATCGACTTCAGGAATGGGCAGGAAACACTTCAGTCAGACGGAGCTTGAGCTAACACCCTAGAGTGATAAATTTTTCTAGGAAATAAACGTGCAAGAAGTCAGAACCCTATGATCTTATAGGTAGGGTTCAATTTTCTAGCGTTATTACAAAAAAGTTAAATATGCAGAAGTCAACAGAATAAAATAAACTTGAGAGCTCATCACAGTATTTACCAATCCTAGCAATCTTGTTTTGTATATAGCTGGCGTGTGAGAGGCTATAACATAAGCCTATTTTTAAATACCACATTCCTTCTAGGATCCATTCTCAGACAACTCTACAGGACCATAGTACATTTTTCCTAAATGCAGAACACAAATAAAAACATGATTTTGTTTGCCTGTGTCCTCCTCTGGAAATAAGGAAAATTTCCCCACCTTAGAGACCCGTTATGAAATGACTATGTGTCAAATACTATGTGTTTAGTTTTTGTCCCTGGTTGACCTTGGAAAAATCCAGAAGACCAGGGTAGGGGCTGAGCTTCCCAGTCCTCTCCCCTGTGCACCATCCTTTCTCAGGACACTGTGGACTCCACTCCTGAAAACAAGCTGGAAAGGAGGGGCTGAGGGTCCTGATAGCAAGGCGCTTCCTCGACTTTAAATCAAATAAAGTATAGACCCAAGGGAGTGTTTCAAGAGAATCTATCAAGTAAATGAGCAGCCTTCACAAAGTAGTCTCCCCGTAACTAGTAGGACCCATGAGTATCACAGAAGTTGTATGTGGCCTACCTACCCAGTGAGACACTTTAACCTTCCATGTTACAGACAGCATCACTCTGTACCCCAACCTGGGATTGCAAGTGTGGGTGTGCCACCATGTGTAGCACTTTCCCCACTTTCTGATCAGTTACGTTTCACCCAATCCATTTTGTTTTTACAGTACAGTTCAACAAAACAAAGCCAGCAAGGCAGCCATGAGGATGCACCAGGAGTCCTCGTGGAGCAGGACAAGCTCTAGGTGTTGCTAGCACCCACGACAGTACCTACATTCATTCCCTTCACTTCCTAATTCATCTGCAGGAAAGAAACCGAATCCCTGTGGTCCACACCACCTGCCACTGAGATGCCCCTAACTGCTGCTGAGAACTATCAGATAGTCTGTCCTTTAAACCACAACTGTAGCCACCAAAACCCAACTTTTCTTTTAGTAATTTCTTCTCAACTTCCCAGTTATCTTTTTTAGACTGTGTATACATCGCTGAAGATTGCATTATTAAATTATGTTCAATCACTAACCCTCTGTCAGGACACGGTGAGCTCCCGACTTAGCATAACTATCGATTTCATAGATAGCCATTTCTTTCACTGTCTCCCTATGGTAGTTACAGCACCACTGTGCTCATGACACTAGACAGTTTTCCCGGAGCTTTGTAAAGGTATCCACACAATCTGTACAGGCAGTGGAAAAGACAATTCTTGTACTTTAAGGTTTAGGGTCAAGGACTGAAGAACTACCTCACTTTTTCAATTACAAAATGAAGTGGACCTTTAACCCTACACTACGGAGAAGTCTACAGTTCTGTAGAAAGCACAAGTACTTTAAACCATCTCCAACATCTAGGCTGCAGCAACCAGGTTCCCTGCCCCGTACCTACAACCAACCACCCCTCTCCTGTTTTCTCACCCTCAAGCCACTGCTCCCAACCACACCATCCCCACTCGTCCAGAATATAACCAAATTCCCTCCGCTGCAAACACACCACACCTCTGTCCTTCTCACCTCTTTCCCCCAAACTTGGACGCATTGGTCAACCCCTGTAAACTACAATCGTGGGCCTCAGTCTCTTAATTGCTTAAAAGTCCCACAGACAAGGACTCAACCTGCACACCGCCCACATCCCCCCCCCCAGAACACGGGCCAGCACTCTTAGAACCCCTAGAGCAGAGTACCAACCCTTACAAAGACTGCCCATGCCCCACTGCTACCGACGACTTCCTTTCCAGAATGTGGTCATCCCAACAGACTCCCCCGCGGCCGTGCAGGGCTCCCTCGGCGCAGGGCCTCTGCCCACCGTGGAGGCGGCCGCTCCTCCCTCACTACTTGCAAGTTGTGCCTCTTACCACCTGTTCTCACCAGAGTGGGGTACACCTTAGCCCCGGCCCGCCTCTGCCCACCCTCTGCAGATCTCCCCTTGCCAGCCAGCACCCGCGCCAGTCGGTTCCGCCGTGCGGCTCGGATGACCGCCCCTCCCCCGGGCTCGGAGGACGCCCGCCGCCCGCACCCGGGCCCCGCGAGCACCTGCGGCCCGGCCCCCCCAAGCCCGCACTCACCACGAATAGGTCTGCTCCGCCATGGTGCTGCCTCTCGGGGCTCCGCGGCTCGCTCGGCCGGCGGCAGAGGGCGCGGCCGGGGGCCCGGCGGCTCGCTCGCACGGCGGACGGGCACTCGGGCTCCGACGGACTCCGACGGGCCCCGCTCCCTGGGCCCCGGCGCGGGCCGGGCTCCGCGCTCGGCCTCGTCAGCCGCGGCGGCGGCGGCGGCTCCGCTGCGGCTCCAAACCCAACATGGCGGCGGCGGCGGCGGCGCGGAGAACAAGGGCCCCGGGCGGACGAACGGTGGCTCGGGCCCGCGCTCAGTGCGCGCCGGGCCGCGGGAGCGCCGCGCTCGGGCGGCGGCGGCGGCGGCCGGGGGACATGGCCGGCGGCGGCGGCGACGGCGGCGGCGACGGCTGAGGGGGGCGCTAGGCGGTGAGGCGAGGCCGCTCGGAGCACACCCGCCGAGGGAGGAGGGAGCGGGCGGGGGCGAGCCCCGGCCGCGCGTCACGTGCCCAAAACACGCTCACGTGACCACGGCGCCCCGCCCCCCTCGCGCGGCCCATGCGCGGAGCGCTCGTCTCGGCTGGAGGCTACGGTTAGCGGCCGCTGCGCGCTAGGCCCCTTCGGCCCCGGTGCGCGGCGGTTGACTGCCATTCAGCTGTCAACCTTCTGTCAATAGTCCGCCGGCCTGGGTCCTCAACTGCCAGTCAACTGTCACATGGCGGGCAGAGCGCTGCATTCGGGTTCCCGCGCTGCGCGGTTCCCTCGTCGGTTTCTGCAAACAGCCCTCGGAGGCGCCAAGTCAAATGCTAACAAGCTCGGCTTCCTAGAACCCATCAGCGGATCCTTGTTGGGTGCCAGCGAGGCGTCGGCGCCTTCACCTGGGCCCCTGTCCTTGCACAGACATTCTCGGGGAAGAGGTATGGGTTGTTCAAGTCGGCTAAAGCACAAAAATTATTTCAGTCATGAAGCTATTAATAAAGTAATGGAGAACAATGAATAGAGAATAAAGGAAGGATGCAGGCTACTTTAGACAGGGTGAATGGGCACAGCTTAGTTGGTAGGAGTGCTATGCGTGACCATGTCTTAGGGGAAGAAAATAAAAGGCCTTGCCTAGCTAGTGGCACATGCCTTTAATCCCAGCAAAGGCAGGCGGACCCCTATGAGTTCGAGGCCAGCCTGGTCTACATAGTGAGTTCCAGGCCAGCCAAGAAAGAATACATAAATAATAATAAGACGGGGAAACGTGAAAAAGCACATCGCTAGAGATGAACCATATCTAAGAAAGCTACACAGTGTGTGTTTCTGACCACATGACATTCTGAAAAAATAACGATGGAAATAGCAAGAGGGTCCCCGGTTATCAGGCCGAAGGGACACAAGCAACAAAACCAGATGACACTGTAATCTCAGAACCGTAGGGGGGTCGCCCTCAGCTATACAGGGAATCTGACTTATGGAATTTGAAACAAAATTTAAGGCCAGCCTGAGCTGATGAGATCTTGAAAGAGAAAAGGAAAAAAAAAAAAAAAAAAAGAAGAAGAAGGGGGGATAAAAACCACAGATATAAGTGTAGTAGACCAAAGACCAACCTCAGGAACCTAGGCCTCAGGTAAAGACAGAATGGTACAATGAATTGAACCCCCTATGCCCCAGAAGCATTGGAGAACATTTCCTCTGGAGTGAGATATCCTCAAACAAAAAATCATTTTGGCATAGAGCAAGACCCAGTAATTGGAATTTCTGGGCTGAGCTTGGAACCAGGCAGGGAGGGGATAGAGGAATTATGCTACAGGTTGTTGAGCAAAGACACTAAAATGATGGGTGAGGACCAGGCTCTGAAGGATCTTCCTAGGCCTCCCACTCAGTTACTGTGCTTGTGAATGAAAAGATCAGGTTTGGGGACCATGCTTGGCCTACGAACATAGTACCGTTCCCAGAAATCCCATTCCTGCCGCCTCTACGGAGCAAGTCAGAGGACCTGCACAGAGAGCCCATGGCTCTCCCAGCATTAGGCCAGCCTCTGACTCTGCTTTAGTTTCCCAAGCCCTGCCCAGGCTTACAGAGGATGCCACACCCCAATCTTTCTCCAAACAGATCAGTTGACCACTGCCCCAAAAGCTGCTGCTTGCCTGTACTCCAAGGGGAAGACTTTGATGAAGTTCAAGTACACTGTTCCTGCATACTTTCTGCCTCCCTTTCCCCTTTTTCCCCCCATGCCAGGTGCTGGGACCAGCCAGGTTCTAGGTGTCCCCTCCTGAGCATCATCAGGGAACCCAAGAAAATGTGTCAGAGAGGGTTTAACCCAAGATCTCTATAAAACCACCTTTTTCTAACTAGGAAAGTATCTGCCTTCAATAGTCTGCCCAGCCACAAACCCCTCGTGTCCTGCGGAGATCAAACATCGAAGCCCAAATTCTTAACATGCATGGAAAAAAACTCTAGGTACTTTCACAAAAAGCCAGTTGTGACCTTAAGCGTGATACAGCCACTCTGAGTCTCCAAGCAGAGTGACTGGGGTTTCAGATCCCATGGGAAAGGCCCGAAGCCATAGCAGGTGTGACTGTGGGAGGGGCCAAAACTTTCTCAAGGGTGTTAGGAACAAAACAGACCAGACTCATAGCTAATGAAACAGAAATGACAAGCTGGTGCCTCTGGGCAATTCTCTTAGGCTTTGATTCCCAGTGAGTCACAGAAGATTAAGCCAAGTGAGAAGTTAGTCTGAGGTGAATGGAGCAGAAGTGACTGAGACGGCAAAGCCAAAGCCTCACTAGACCAGAAGACTGCGCTAACCAGTGGCTCACAAAGTGTTTCTCAGGAAAACACACCAAGTCTATGACAGGAACCAGATTGCCCTTGGTGCGGCCGGGAAGGCCATCCAGGTCCCAGAAACCCTGTGTGCCCTAGAGATGAAGAGAGAGCCCAGAGCCTGGTGACTCGAGCATCTAAGGCTAAGACTCGGGATGCAGGAGGCATCTCCAGGTCACCAAGATCTCCGCAAGCTCGCAGTCCTCGGGACAGGACAGACTGGAATAAACTGGAGCCCTAGCGTTGGCTGGAAGCTGCTCTGTCTGTGGTACTCAAGGAGTGACTTCCAGTGCCTGTGCCAGAGACATGGGGCTCCAAACCACCGCTCGGAGCCGGCCGGGAGTCAGGTGTGCTTGGCAAGGGTTCAGGTGTCTGCTCTCCCCCAGCGTGGTGCTTTGTTCCCCTCCACCCCTCCCCAAGATGAGAAGGCCATAGCTTGTTTAATACTTGTTGAAAGAGACCATGAAAGTGCCTCTAATTATCCCCATGGTAATTATAGGACGGTTCTATCCACTGAGCACGTTCAAAGGAGACTTGGAGAGCCTCCCAGGAAGCATCATCTGCCTCAGGCACAGACTCCAGGGAGCAGGCATTGCCAGGCCCAGCTGAGGCATGCTTCTGGGAGGGTCGAAGGCACAGGTCTGGCCTGAGCTCTACCTATCCCGAGAGCTGGTGTGTCACTTGCATCTCCTCCCTGACACTGCACCAAAAGCCAAGGGTAGTCGGTCTTCCCCAGAAATCCACCTGACTGTCCCCAATGTCTTCTCTTTGGCTTCCATTTTCTGTGGTAAGGCCCAGACAACTTTCCTTACTCAGTCTACATGCAACTTCCTGAAGTTAGTTCTCTCCACATGTGGGTCCTGGGTACCTGACTCAAGTACCAACACAGGCCATGCTTGGGAGCGGGTAGCTCTGCAGTAGAACGTTCTTCGCACACACAAGGCCCTGGGTCCAATCCCTAGTACCAAAAGAAAAACAAGCAAGCAAGCATACATACAGAAAGAGGAAGAACAGCTTCAGCTACAGAAAAAAAAGATTGGAAACTACCAAGCATTCTCTGACATACAGCTTCCCCTAATGGTTCCACAATTTCCCTCTGTATTTCTAAGTTCCCTGGGCTTGAGCAAGCATGTCGTGGTATGTATGCAGCATTACAGTGTCATGTGAACTAGTACTGTCTTAAAAGTTTCTATGTTTTGCCTATTCACCTCTCTGCTCAGCCCCTGAGGGACAGTAATCTCTTCACTGTTTCCATAGTTTTAATTTTTCCAGAATGTCACGTGATCAGAATGATATAGCTCCCTCAGATAGTCCCCACCTGCAGCTTTTCTCTGCATTTTCTGACTGAATTTCTGACCCTCCTGCTGGGGTCTTTCTGCCAACACACCCAGGACATTTGGTATTGGAGACCGAACCAGGGCTGTCTGAATGGTCTGTAAAGATGCTAGCCAACTTTAGTACATATCCAGCCTCCTCCAAGTCTTGTTATGGCCTCTTCATAGATTTAAATTTTTTTTTACATTTATTATATATATATATATGAGTATTTTGCTAGAATGTAACTAAGCCCAGGGAGTAGTGGTTCTCAACCTGTGGGTCGCGACGCCCTGGGGTCCCTGTTGGATATCCTGCATAACAGATATTTACAATACAATTCAAACCCGTAGCAAAGTTACAAAGCAGCAATAAAATAATGTTGTGGTTGGTGGTCCCCACAACATGAGGGACTATTAAAGGATCTTGGCGTTAGGAAGCTTGAGAGCCAGTGTCACAGAAGATGGCTGTTAAGTCCCAGGCAGTGCCAAGAACTGAGCCCGAACCAGCAGCAAGGGCCCACCACTGCCAAGCCAACTCCTATCCCAGATTTGTCTTAATCTGAGACGAATTTTTAATCCATAGTAGGACTGACTCTGGTGGTAAAGTGTTGCCTGGCACAAAGCAAGCCCAGGATTCTCTCTCCATTATCCCATAAAATGCCGAAATATAATTTCAGCATTTGAGAGGTGGAGGCAGGAGAATCAGTAGTTTAAACACATAGAAAGTTGGAGGCCAGCCTGAGCTAAAAAAAAAAAAAAGAAAGAAAAGAAAAGCAAGGCCTGTGGGATGGTTCCGCAGGTAAAGGCACATGCCTGCCGCCAAGTCTGACATCCTATCCTGTGTTCGATCCCCAGAACTCACAAGATGGAGGAAAAGACCTGCCTCCAGAGAGTTGTCCTCTGGCTTTTACATGTACGCATGCAAATGTTCAAAAGCAAACCCAAGCGTGTGCACTGCGCACTTGGGGTCAGGGTCTTAAGTCACGAGCTGATACCAACACTGGCAACAGATCCCATTGGGACATCAAGTGACAGTCTGTCACCTGAAAACCCAGGCTCCCTCGTGCGGTCTTTCCGAAGGAGATCCTGGCTGCTCCCAAGTGTTGGGAATTATGAATAAAATGACAGTAAACATTTGCAGACTTTGTTTGGGCATATGTGCCACGTATTTGGGTTTTTGCAAACATGTTTAATTTCCCAGATATCTTAATTGTGGGATCTTTCTAGCTGAACAAATTCCATAAGACTCCAACATTCCGAAGCTCTATTAAAATGTGCTTATGACCTGGTGTCTGGTTTATTTTTGAGGTTACTTCTTTGTTGTTAAAGTTGCATTATTTGGGGGTTTGGTGTACTCTCCAAGTAAATTCATTCAAGGAGGTCAATGACATATTCACATATTCACATATTCTGTCTTACTGATTTTGTTTTGGTGTGTGCAGTAGTGATAGTAGTAGCTGTTGTAGAAGAATCCACTCCTTAAAGATCTTTGCTTTACCTTCGCTGTAACAATGCAACATTTTCAGATCTATCGATCGTTTTATTTATTTGTTTATTTATTTATTTGTTTGTTTGTTTGTTTATTTCTGGGTTTCCCAAGACAGGGTTTCCCTGTGTGACCATGGCTGTTCTGGAACTCACGCTGTAGATCTGGCTGCCTCCTGAACACAGGGATCAAACGTGAGAGTCAGCCACGCCCACCTTAGGGGCTGGAAAGATGGCTCAGTGGTTAGAGCACTGACTGCTCTTCCAGAGGTCCTGAGTTCAATTCCCAGCAACGACATGGTGGCTCACAACCATCTGTAACGGGGTCTGATGCCCTCTTCTGGTGTGTCTGAGGACAGGGACAGTGCACTCATATAGATAAATCTAAGAAAAAAAAAAAAGAATTCCTTTCGTGTTTCTTCTGACACGGGTCTGAGGTGGCAGAGTCTGGTTTCAATCTTCTGATGTTACCCTCTTTGAGGGTCACTAGAAATCCCCGGCCTCCAACCCCTGAGCCACAGCCTTACTGTGGCCCACACAGTCCTGCAGCACCATGTCCAGCTCACTGAGCACTTGGACAGCTGCCTCCCACTTCTACACTGAGGAAGCTGAGGTGCTGGAACCTGAGACCATGAAAGCCTATACTGAAGGCTGCACAGCTAAGCCCAGGACAGAGCCGGGCTTTGAACCAATCAGATCACATCTTGATGTGCGTGTCCTCAGGTCTCACCAGCACACTTTCAGAGAGCTTTGGATAGTGGCCTAGACTCCTCCGGAAGATCTTTGAGGACAAGAGGCGGTGAGAGCTCTCCAAACCCCCGTTTAGAGTAGGGCTAGGTAAACCGTCAATCACCAGAGTCATCTGAGAAAGTATGCTTCCCCAAGGCAGGAACTGAGGAGTCAGCAGAGCTCAGCCAGGCGGAAAGCCCCTCTGCGGGGGCAGCTCCTCCCATGCTGCTCCACTCTAACTCCCATCCTGACTCAACTAGTAGGCTTTAGAGTCCCTTGAGAGCCACTGTGGCCTGTCTCTTAGTTGCCAGGCCTCAGGAAAGTACGGTCATCTTTCCAAGGTCCCTTCTTCCTCTTCCTCCTCCTCCTACTTCTCTCTAAGATTTTTTTTTTCACTTTTTTGTATATGAGCACACTGTCGCTGTCTTCAGACACACCAGACGAGGGCATCGGATCCCGTTACAGATGGTTGTGAGCCACCATGTGGTTGCTGGGAATTGAACTCAGGACCTCTGGAAGAGCAGTCAGTGCTCTAACCACTGAGCCATCTCTCCAGCCCCACTTCCTCCTTTCAAACTGGCACCAACCTCTGTGGTGAGGTAATGGGAGGGATGAGGCTGTGCCTGATATACCGCAGGCTGCATGTATTTGTTTTTTTAAGACAGATATGGGGGGAAGGGGGATAGCACGGGTGCATCGCAGAGGCAGAGTTGTCGATACAGGCAGTTGTGAGTCACTTGAAGGGGTGCTGGGAACCCATCTCTGGTTCTCCAGCATCGACATCACAGTACTTTTTTATTGTCTAAGGTCTCACTAAGTAGCCCTGGTTATCCTAGAACTTGCTATGTAGACCAGGCTGGCCCCAAACCCCCAGAGATCCGCTTCCTTCTGCCTCCTTAGTACTGGGATGACAGGTGTGCACCACCACATCACCTTAGGTTGCATTTTTTTTTTTTTTTGAGATTTATTTTCATTTTCTATATATGAGTGCTCTGCCTGCGTGCATGTCTGTGCACCATGTGCATGCTGGGTAGATACCCAAGGGATCCAGAAGAGGATGCTGCATCACCTGAAATTGGGGCTATGGCTGGTTGTGAGTCGCCGTATGGATGCTGAGAATCAAACTCAGTTTCTCAACAAGAACAGCCAGCGGTCTTAACCGACAAGCGGTCTCTCCAACCCTGTGGTGTCATCTGTAACACAGTCTCCCACCCGTTTCCTTCGTCCTGCTTCTCGACCATATCACAGATCTTTAGAGTCAGATTATCCCTGGGTTCTCTAGGTCACCTCAGAATCCCTTCCCCCACATTCTCCCTTCCCTTGGCCTCAGCCCTTGCAATCACTCATTCCATTTCTGGGCTAACTTCCAAGAGTAGGAAGCACTTTTGTTATAGCAGGGATGGAACCCCCCAGGCCTTAAACATGCTAGGGAAATACACTGCCCCTTAAGGAGCCATAGTTTCAAAACTAGAAACATTGAAACTTATCCCAGAGCCCAAAAGAACTTCTTAGAAGTGTTCAGGGGCCCGGGCTCAGATTACAGCCCTTCCTGCAACTCCAAATGGGTGTGAAAACAGCAAGGTTAGCTGCTACTGGTGACTCTGCCCACCTCTACCTCAGGGATGTAGGCCCAGATCAGGGTACTCTATGAAAATGCAGGGACCCACGACCCAGGGAGGCAAAACTCTTACTGTCCCATTTTTAGACGTCAGCCAAACATGTCAGCAGATGTTAGAAGACTTGGTTGACAACCTCGGAGCTTGCCCATCTCATAAATCTCTCAGAGAAACTTCTTGGTTGGCACATTCTAAGGTGACTCGATCGGGTTCATCTGTTGCAGCTCAGCTCCCCGCCTCAGTCAGTGAGGTGTGTAAGGTTTCAGCAAACATCGGGGCTGTCTGGGAGCCAGGGCATGACCCTGGGAAAGAAGGAGGAGGACCCACTGTTTCCTGAGATCCTGTCTGTTCCAGATGCTGTCTGTTTTTATGTACCTCACCTGTTTTCCCAGTGTCTACTTTCACCCACCTCCCCCCCGCCCCAAACTCCCAACACTCGGCAGAATGCTCCCTAAATATTTAATCTTGCGTGCAGACGTGAGGACAGGAGGTCAGACCTGCAGCACTAACACAGATCTCAGTGTTCAGGGGACACACACACACATACATACACACACAGTTCAAACATATGTGCTCATGCAGAAAAGGCTGATCCCCTTAGATGGACAGCTATAGAGCATTAGCACTAACTGAAGCAGGCCCAGCAGGCTGTACTGACACGTCTGTTTGTTTCCACGTCTCTGTAACAACCATGGTTAAAGGGGAGGAAGCAGGGGACTTGGGGATCGGGGCAGGAAAAGGGTAGGGGAGGAATGATATAATTATACTCTGATCACATAAAATATGAACACGTGAACAAAGAAAAATGTCAGCAGTCCCCTGATACCTAGGGCTTTCTTCCTGTTTCTTTCTGTCCTAAGAAACTAAAATACAGAGAAGGTGGATAAAGGATAGAAAAGAAAGAGGTGGGGAGCGGGGTCCAAGTTCTGAATCCAGCAACACAAGGCCATCCAGGAAGAGTCAGAAGAGTCCAGAGGATGCAAATGGAGAGACCGGGTGAGTATCAAAGGAGGTGTTTCTAGGTAGGAAAGGGCAAATACGTATCTTGGGACAGCTGGCAAGAAGTCACCTGTTAGAACAAGTGTCATAGAAGCTGCCAAATGGCCCCAAGCTACTCCCTCCAGCAAGGTCATGGTCTCAGGTCCACACACCTTTCACACAGGAAGAGGCAGAACCTCCGACTCCACCAGAGCCATTTCTGGAGACACAGTGTGGAGGGCTGGAGGCTGCCCCAGAGACTACGAACCTCTGCTTTCATGAGCATCTGGGGTTAAAGCCTGCTCCTGGAGGCTTTGAGCTGGAGCCAGAGCAGGAGGCTGGCTCATTTTGGCTCATGGTGAGTCACAGTCAGTGCCCACTCCCAGGAGTCTGAACCTCCCTGGGCAGGTAGGAGCACATCCCAAATGCTTTTGGCCCCTGTCAGTGCATTAGAGAACAGCCACCCACTCAGCCCCATTTTGTGGTGAGACTTTCTGCTGGAGTCATCTCCCCGGAGGAGCCACACAAATGACCCGGGTAAGCCATTCTATACATCTGATTTCTCAGGTGACACAGAGACCTCTCCCAAGAATACCAGGCCTGAGAGTAGTGGTCCCCAAAACAAAGCCACTGATATGACCCTTCTCCTCTCTATCCCAGTTCATCACAGTGTCCCCAATAATCATGGCTGGCTGCCTGGCCCACGGCCCCAGCACTTGGCTGCCATTGTGAAGTTAGTCTTGACCAAGTACTCACTGACTTGTTCTCATATCCTTACTGTCCCCAAAGCAATTTCTCCTCATCCCTTAGTGGGTTTTTTTTTGGGGGGGGGTGTTTATTGGTTGGTAATAGTGGTTGAGACAGAAGGGTCTTTTTAATGATGCCCTAGCTGGCCTGGAGCTCTCTACATAGACTGAGATGGTGACGAACTCACCTGAGGCACAAGCCAAGCTCAATCCCTGCTGTTTGCTTGCTTGTTTTTGTCTTTGTTTTGTTTTGTGGCAAAAGTCTCACACTGTGTCCCAGGCTGACTCAGAGTTTACTGTATAATACAGGTTGACCTTAAACTGGAGGCGATCCTCCTGCCTCAGCCCCATGAGCGCTGGGATTACAGGTCTGCACCACATCCAGATCCAGGCTTCTTGAAGCTCTGTTCTGCAGGCCCCAGCCCCAGGGCCCATGCTGAGCCTTAACTCAGGCTGTCTCAAGATGGTGCTCCCTCGAGACTCTTCTCCATAGGCCGCTTGCTTTCTTTCCTATCCAGCCTGTGCCTGCTTCTGCCAAGCCTGTGGGGCTGGTTTGGACCTGTCTGAGTCCACATTCCTGTCCAGCCCGTCTTTCCTGTCCTCCAAAGCCCTGTGGGTCCCAAGCCAACCGGAGGGTGTTTCCTGAGGGGCAATACCCACTCAGTTCTTCCATACTCCCTAGCTATTTGGGGACTGGGCTGTTCCTGGATACTTGGGCCCCTTCTCAAGAACTTGGTGGTTGGACCGCTCAGTTCTGACCCAGACACACAACAAAACCTGACTAACCTTTCTCAGCACGTAGGAAACAAGGCTGGAGGGAAGGGTAAGCAGGTCAGCCTGAATTCTATCCCCGGGACTCATGTGGTACCGAGAGAAAGAACTTCTCTCCAGCTTTCACGCGTTCACTGTGGTACCCGTGCCTACACATGCACAGGAAGTATGTGGAATAAATACTTTCCAAGCCCCTGCTAGGAGCCAAGCATCTTGAGGAGCCCTCCAAATTTAAGCTCTCGGAATCCCCTAAGTCTTCATCAAACGTCCATGAATAATGGATTGCGCTGTGCTGACCCTGTGTTAATGAATTTTTGTAGTCCGAAGGGACCTTTAGGGACAGTTTCCTCCCTCCACATTCACTGGGGTTCTGGAAGGATCGACCTTAGGTCAGCAAGCTTATAAGCAAGCACCTTTCCGCGCTGAGCCATCCCACCGTGCCCACATCTTATGTCTTGAGACAGGGTCTCTCTGTCTCTCCCCGGACCTGGAGTGTGCTGCCTCTGCTGGATTAGGTAGCCTGGAGTCCCAGGGCTGCCTGTGTCTGCCCCCTCCCACGTCTGGCTGGTTGGTTGGTTTGTTTGTTTTAAAAGACAGGGTGTTGCTAAAATTGCTTCCCTTCCCTGGGGAAGATATAAACAAATCTAACACACACACCATGATTCCAACAACAACAACACCCAAGGAGTTCAGTCTGAGGAGCCAGTGAGTTTGTGAAGCTTACTTGAAAGCCTCATATACAATGGGGTGGTGGGCAGAAAGGTGGATGAATTTAAAGCAGCCGCGATGAAAGATCTCTACCCCAGCGGGGACGATTACTCCTCCGTGGGTGGATTGATGGAGCCTCCCGTCCTAACCCCTCCCTAACTCCTGAGGTGTAATCAGGGCAAAACAGCATGCAACCGGTTGGGAGGCCTGTTGGATACTCAGGTGAGAGTCCCATGACCCTTTCTGCCTCTCCTTCTATGAAGTGAGGTTGACAGCCAATAAACCCAGCTACGGTCATCTTCCGTGAGCTGACCCAGAGCGGAGGCAGTGTGGCTCCAGGGATAGCGCCACACAACACAGGTTCTCATGAAGGGCTTTCCAGGGGCCCTGGCTGGGCTGGAACTTACCAGCCCATGCTGCTCTCAAACACAAAGGGATCCACCTTTTCAATGTGGGTCCTGGAGATGGAGTTCAACTCCTCTTCCTTGACCAGCGAGCCATCTCTGGAGACCGAAGCGTCCGTGAACTGCCACGCCCCCTCACAGTGAAGGAAACAAAGCGCAGAGAGATTAAAGGGTCCACCCGAGGTCACTCAGCGAGGAGATGACTGCAAAGTCTGCGGAGCTTTGCCACAGTTTGTTCTCAACTGAAGCATTAAAAGTCAGACCGGGGCTGGAGAGACTGCTCAGCAGTTAGGAGCACCCGCCGCTCTCCAGACGACTCAGGTTTGACCCCCGCACCCACATGATGGCTCACCCCAGCAGACATCTCCATTTTCAAGGGATTCAAAAGTCTCTCCGGGTCTCCGTGGGTACCAGGCATGAGAGACGTGCACCGACACCGTGCAGGCAAAATGCTCACGCACATAAAAAAAAATTAATCAATAAACAGTCAAGGATATAATGAAGACATCAGGACTTTCCACTCACTTAAACAGAGGGATGTGGAACTCAAGTGCCTCCCAGACCCTCAGAGATGGCGGCAAGGGAGGTGAGCCGGGTGTTTCCCGGCCAGCCCACCAATTTACAGTCCGTCTGAAAGGGTCTGAGTGCGGCTGAGCTCCGGATGAGTCCTGTCATCCAGACAGTGATCAGTGTGGTCAGACCTGAGATTTTTGTTTCCATGGAAATCGGGAAACCTGAAACTTTTATATGTGATTTCCAGACAAAGCGTAAGAAGTCTGGATAGGGGCAAACACACTGGTCCCCTGGACAAAAGACCCCCGGGGGAACTCTGAAAGAATTCTGCTCACAAATCTCATAGAGTGCAGCTCAGAGGCTTCTGTTTATTCGTTTGTTTGGTTTGTTTTTTTTTCTCGGGCAAGTGAGGTTTTAAAAAAGTAACAGATTCCCGCAGAAGGAAGGGGTCCAGGAAATGGGTTGGCCCATTGAAGATATATTTTATTTTTATTACTTTTTAAAATATTTATTTATTTTGTGTATGAGTACACTGTAGCTATCTTCAGACACAGCAGAAGAGGGTGTCAGATCTCATTACAGATGGTTGTGAATCACCATGTGGTTGCTGGGATTTGAACTCGGGAACTTGGGATTCCTAACAGCTGAGCCATCTGTCCAGCCCTTTTTGTTACTTTTATTACATGTGCATGTGTGCACATGTGCACGCGCTTGTGCATGTGCACAGATACCCTCGAAGGCCAGAGTAGGGCTTCAGGTCCCCTGGAGCTGGAGAATAGGCAGCCGGGATCCACCTGACATGGGGGCTGGCTGTGAACTCCTGCCCTTTAAGAGAGCAGTAAGCAGTTAGCCCCTGAGCCTCCTCTCCAGTTCTGACTGGTTTTGCTTGCTTTGCTTTTTTAACCCTGTACTCTGTGTTGACTCGGAACAGACCCTCCTTCCAGGGCAGGAGGATGAGACGCAGGGAGGTGTAAGACACACATGATGAAAAGGCGCATCACACTTCAGAAAATACTCTCAGCTGCGTTCAGCACGCGAGGGTCCCATGCCTGTTACAGTCTTGCCAAAGACAGAGTCTGATTTGGGGAGCTTAGGCAGAAAGGAATTGGGTCTTAGGAATTTGGCTATTTAGGATTAGTAAATTTGCAGAAGCCACCAGAGGTAGGCGACTGGAACAAGAGCGAAGTTCTGCCACCACTGCTGGGGCTGGGGTTCTACGGTGAACTTCCTGAGCAAACTCAGGGAAAACCTGTCTGATAGCTTTGTTCCACAAGATGGAGCAAGATCTGATAACTCTGATTCAAAACGTGGCTCTTCCTGTTTTGATAATTCCTTCCCTAGGACGAAATAAACAACTTCTGTCCCTGAGGTCCCAACCACAAGCCAAAGCACACTCTGGGGACCCAATGAGCTTGTTAGGTTTATTGAACTGAGTGAGGCTCAAAGCCTGGGCCACTTCCCCACACCCCCTCCACACTACCCCAGCACACCAAGCACAGATGATGGCTTCCCCATAGTGGCATAGTTGGAGGACCCCTCTGTTTACTTTCCTGCATCTGCATACTCCAGCCCTTCCTCAGACTCTGGAGGCCTTGTGGGATCAAGATAGAGCTGCAAGAAGAAGAGGAGGAGGAGGAGGAGGAGGAAGGAGAAGGAGGAGGAGGAAGAAGACAAAAGAAGATGAGAGAAAAAAGAAGAGAAAAGAAGAAAGAAGAGAAAAGAAGAAAGAAAAGAAGAAAGAAGAGAAAAGAAGAAAGAAGAGAGAGAGGAAAAAGAAGGAAGAGGAGGGGGAGGAAGAGAAGGAGAAGAAGAAGGAGAAGAAGGAGGAGAAGGAAGACAAAAGAAGATGAGAGAAAAGAAGAAAGAAGAGGAAGAAGAGAAAGAAGAAAAAGGAGGAGGAGGAGGGGGAGGAAGAGAAGGAGAAGGAGGAGAAGAAGAAGGAGAGGAAGAGGAAGAAGGAGAGGGAGAAGGAGGAGGAGGAGAAGAAGAAGGAGAAGGAGGAGAAGAAGGAGAGGAAGAGGAAGAAGGAGAGGGAGAAGGAGGAGGAGGAGAAGAAGAAGAAGAGGAGGAGGAGGAAGAGGAAGAAGGAGAGGGAGAAGGAGGAGAAGAAGGAGAGGAAGAGGAAGAAGGAGAGGGAGAAGGAGGAGGAGGAGAAGAAGAAGAAGAGGAGGAGGAGGAAGAGGAAGAAGGAGAGGAAGAAGAGGAAGAGGAAGGAGGGAGGAGGAGGAGGAGAAGAAGAAGAAGGAGAAGGAGGAGAAGAAGAAGAGGAGAAGAAGAAGAAGAGGAGGAGGAGGAAGAGGAAGAAGAAGAGGAGGAGGAGGAAGAAGGAAGCAGCAGCAGGGAGGCTTCGAGTGAGCAGGTACAACAATCGCACACACCTTTCACCCCAGCACGCGGGAGGCAGAAGCAGGCCGATCTCTCTGAGTCACAGGTCAGCCTGGTCTATGGGATGAGTTCCAGGATAGAGGGCTGCACAGAGAAACCTTGTCTCAAAAAACAAACAACCCCCCCCAAAAAAAACCCCTCAAAAGTAAACAAACCCTTGCCTTACAGGGGTTCATAGGGAGACGGCTCAGTGGCTAAGAACATTTGCTGTGTGAGCAAGAGGACCTAAGTCCAAATCCCTGGTCCCAAGTTAGAACCTGGCACGGTCACGTGCTGTAACCCCATCACAGGGTCACTCACTGAGCCTGGATAGAGCACAGGTATCCTCCTGCCTCCACCTCCCAGCGCTATCTCACAGGCCTGTGCTTCTACAAACAGCTTTTGTTTCCGCAGCGAGCCCTTTACCAACCGAGCTGCCCACACCACGGTAACGAGGAAAATCTTGACATAGACTGATCAAGCTTAAGTACTGAATAAATAAGACCCGTGAGCTTGTCTCCTGCTGGGAGCTAAAAACAACCCTTCCTGACACTGCAGGTTTGGGTTTTTGCTTTGCTTCATAATCTCTCCCTCTTTGGTTAAAGCGCCAGTCCTCGGATTTAGGTATACTTAAAGTCTGGGGTCTTCTCAACACACAGGGAGGTGGGGGTATTTTATACAGGGTCTCACTGTGTAGCTCAGGCTGACCTTTCACTGACCCTAAAGCATGTCATATGTCAGCTAGCCAGCGAGCTCCTGAGATCTGCTGTGAATATCTCTTCAGTGCTTGGCTGACAGACACAAACCTCCATGTTCAGCTTTGGACCGAAGTTTTGGAGAACCCCATGCTTGCATGGCAGACCCCAACTAAGTTGACTCCCCAGCCCTGTCACACGCTGTTTAAATTGTCCCATGTGCCCACTTTCCCTTTATGACTTAACTATACAATTTTTTCCCCAGAACACTTGTTACCATCTGACAGCTGAAAAATATTAGCTTTTCTCCCTGTATAAAGTATGTGAGCTGTCTTAGCCCCCACCTGTGCTTTGGAACAGACATATGATTATATGATATGAGTCAGTTATTATATAATAGCATGACCATTATTTTGTTGCTGTTTTGAAAGAAAGTCTTGCTGTGTAGGCCCAGATGGCCTGGAATCCACTTTGTAGCCCAGACTGGCTTTGAATTTGAAGCAATCCCCCTGCCTCCAACTCCTGATTTCTGATTACAGGCAGTCACTGCCACATTCACTTTAAAGACTTCTTTTAAAAATTAGATTGATTTTATGTGTGAGTGTTTGGCCTGCATGTATGTGCACCACCACGTGTGTTCTTGACTCCTGAAACTGTACTGGCTGATGGCTGTGAGGCACCACATGGGTCCTGGGAATCGTACATGGGTCCTCTCAAAAGCAACTTTTTTTTTTTTAGTCAAAGACAGATTTTTTAAAAAGATGTATTTATTTATTATATGTAAGTACACTGTAGCTGTCTTCAGACACATCAGAAGAGGGCATCGGATCCCATTACAGATGACTGTGAGCCACCATGTGGTTGTTGGGAATTGAACCCAGGACCTCTGGGGGTAGTAGGACACACAGGAATACCGGGTGGACATGGCAGCCTTCCCTAATGGCATCAGAAGGTAGAGATGCGCGGTGGAAGGGCGTAACTGACCCCTAAACTCTGTTCTCTAACCTCCACGTTCACACCTTAGCATATGTGTGTCTACACATGCACATTAAATAAATATCATAAAAATAAAATTCCTTCTTAGACCCTCCACGGGGACCCTCTTGTTCCCCTTTTCTACACCACAGGGAAACCTCTGTCAGATTCCTCCAGGGAAGCTCAGCCTAAAATAATAGCTGATAGGAGACTGCAGAATTAGCCAGCCCTCTTCTTTCTCCCTCCTGAGAATGGATATGCTGAGACTGAAGTCTCCCCTGAGGCCCTTTCGTCTGTCCGGGTGGATGGACGGGCACTCTGAGAGTGCGCGGCGCACTTCCCTTGCGTCTCCACACACTTCATAATCTATGTGGCCATTTCCAGTTTGCTACAAGAAAATACCTGAGGATGAATACTTTTTAAAGCAAAGAGGTGTATTTAATCTATAGCTCTGAAGGTCTGAGAATGTGCTGTCAACACCCACGTGACTGTAGTGGGACAACCCCCCCCAGAGCCCACCACCTTGCCTGTGTCACAGTGAGATACAGATAACATGACAGTGGGGGTGGATGGGTGTGTGTGTGAAAAGGGAAAGACATAAGTAAGCTTGAAGGTAAGACAGGAAGCCAGAGCCTGGAGAGAAGATGGCCTTGTTCTCTTTTATAACAACTCACTCTAGAAGGAACCAACTGAGTTCCTGTGAATACTTAATTAATTCCTTCCAAGGGCATCACCCTGATGAACCAAAGATTTTTCCATTAGACCCCGCCTTTAAATAGTTCCACCCCTACTCAATATATGGGGGTTGATAAAGAGCAATTGGAGTCCATATATTCCATCTTGGAGGAAAGCTTGAGACTCAGGATGATCTACAGAAGGCAAAGCATTCCATTATACAGGAAAGCTCCTTTAGATTCAGGAAGTCAACAACTCAGAAGTCTCAGGAAGTTGCTGAAACTGATATTCATATGCCCCTTTCACCCAGAGTTCAAAACAGTAAGGGCTGCTAAAAGTCACATTCAGGTGAGTCAAGGTGCTTGGAAGAGGCAAAGGCAAGTCAAGCTGCCAGGTGGGGACACCCCTACTTTTCAAGCTGCCTGCAAGTTGTGCACTGAGTTCCAGGGTTCCAGATTTTCTGAGCCTCTCCCATGCTGGGGTGGGCTTTGGGTGGTGCAATATGGTGCTTGGTGAAAATGCAGCCTTGGTTGCAACAGATTCTTCAGAATATTGAAGATGCCAGCACTGTAGGATGACCCCCAGGGACAGCAGCAAGTGTGAAATGAGGCCTGTGAGTCATTTCCATTCCTTCATCCTTACTTATAAGTGATGCCAATAAACTCAGGAGATGACCGAGTTGGGCTTTGATGGGATCCTTACTTCAGTGAGCTGTTGGTTCCTTATCTGGAGTGAGAAGACATTTATTCACAACTCCCAAGAAATAGTGTCACACAACAGGATGTGCATGAACCTTTGGGGCACAAAGTATGTGCGAACCACAGCAACTTGTCTGTGTGACCCTGGCTGCTTCTCATCTGCTGGATCTCAAGTTCTTCAAAGGCAGAAATCACATTTGTCTTGTTTTCTACCTTTCCCTCATGGCCAGAACCTTGAAGGAGCCAAGGAAATATTTGGGAATAAATGTTCCTTGCTACATTGTTTATAATACCAATTGTCTGCAAGTAAACCCAATGCCTCTCAAAAAGAAGTTATTATGGCTTCCTTCTTATGCTTTTGGTTGTGAGCCTAGCCTTTCTATGGCTGAGCCATCTCTCCACTACAATAGGCTTCTTATTTTTTTCATAACTTAATCGGTTAATGGAATATTATCTATTAAAATGAACCAAGTAGATTTTAGTGTCTGGTGTAAAACAATCTCCAAAAGATACACATGAAAAAAAAGCTATGCGTGGTGGTTTGAATAAAATGTCTGTCTTGTCTTCTAACTACTAGAAACTTTGAAGCCACTGTTTTGTTAAAGGTGTGTAAGTGTGTATGTGTGTGTGTATGTGTGTGTGTGTATGTGTGTGTGTATGTGTGTGTGTATGTGTGTGTGTGTGTGTGTGTGTGTGTGTGTGTACTTCTTTTTATTTTGAGCAAGGGCTCACTATATATCCCTGGTTGGTCTTAAACTCTCTATATAGACCAGTCTGGCCTTGAACTCACAGAGTTCCTCTTGCCTCTCCCTCCTGGGTGCTGCGATTAACGGTGTGTGCCAGCATGTCAGGCAGTATTTTCATGTTTTTATCCAGAAAAACACAAAGTACTTTATCAGAAACCTTATCAAAGACTGTTACTGATTTCTGATTTCTGATGGTTTGACCTTTCCACCTCAGGACCTTGGGAAGGTGGTACAAGGTAGGAAATGAGCTTCATATCTGAACTTTGCTCTTTCTCCAGCAGAGCTGTTCAGAACAACTCGTTTTCCCTTTCACTTTGGCCTGGAGTCTTCAACACATGATCGCATGTGGTGGTCTGAATGAGACCAACTCTCACTGGCTCATATGTTTCAGCACTTGGTCCTCTGTCCACAGAACTGTTTGGGAAGGATTAGGAGGTGTGGCCTTGTTGGAGGAGGTGTGTGGCATAAGGTTTCCCAGTGTCCCTCTGTTTGTGGTTCTAGATGGGAGCTCTCCACCGCTCCTGCCACACCTTCACTCCACCATCATGGACTCCGACCTTCTGGAACCACAAGCCAAATTAAACACTTTCTTTTATAAGTTACTGAGTCATGGGGTTCTTATCACAGCAATAGACAAGTAACCAAGACATCATGTGAGATGCCTTGTACAGTCGATGGCTTTGCCCAACTGCAGGTTAGTGTAAACATTCGGAGCATGATTAAAGCAGGAATGGCTAAGAGGTGCTGTTCAGTATGCCAGGGGCATACTTGTGACTTAAGAGATCTTCAAGTTAGTGTTGGTTTATAAGGATACAACCCCATTATTCTGACTGAAGGAAAGCAAATATTAAATGGTCAAGTAAACACCAAACGGTCAAGTGCAGCTATTCATTCAAAGAGATGAAGAGGGAGAAATTGGCAAATGTTTAAGAGTCACATTGGGACATGGTAGATCTAGACCAGGTTTCTTGTGCAGCTCCTAAACCCACTGCTAGAAGTGCCACAAAAGTGTATCCAGCAAAACGAAGGCTTTGCAGCACTGAATGCTCTGCTGGGACAGACAGATTCATCCTAGAAAAAGATTACAGAGGCACCCGAGCACACATGCACACACACACAAACACATGCATATGCACACACAAGCACACACATACATGCACACACACATAAACTCATGCATACACACACACACACACCCATACACACTAAGGTAACAAGATAAAAATAAATATAAAAGCATACAAATGCATTTTAAAGAACAACCTCGAAAATATTTGCAAGGATGCAAAGACATTAGCAGCAAAAAAAATTACAAGGCCAAACTCACGGTTTCTATCAGGAACCACAAAATGTCCCATCCCCACCCCTTGGCTAGTCCACCTGTAAAAGAGCGAGGTTCTGAAGCCAAGGTGATTATCTAAGGGAGAACATTTTTCTCTATGACTTTACATCTTTCAAATACCATACCGTGTTCACATATTATCTGGCCAAGGAACACATAATCTTTAATAAATTTAGGGAATAATTTTCATGTCTGTTATCTACTTAGTAGACACAAGAAGAATGTACCCCGTATATATGCATGTAAAGGTTAGGGGATAGCCTTGTTTTTATCATGTTGGTCCAAGGGACAGGATTCAGGTCATCAGGCTTGGTGGCAGGCATCTTTACCCACAGAACCATCTCTCCAGCCTGGGAACAGAGCTTTGGATGAATTAATAAAACAGATGAGTAAGTAAGGAAACTATTAAGAGCAAAATTCTTTGGATCAATTAGATTCAGGAGCGTAAATCTGAGCCAAGCCAGACAACATGGAAAAGATTTGTCACTGGGCAGCTCCCTGATCCAGAACCAACTCCCCAAACCAGAACCAGCTCTGACCCTCCAACCACAAGAGTGTGACAGCATCTGTAGACCAGCAGGAAGGAAGCATAGAAAACAACTTAACTGAACACACCCGAGTTAATCAACCAACAAATTGATTAACGCTTATACATCAGCTGATACGGCTAGCACACTGTATCAAGGTCTTCTGCAATCAGCCTGAAATCACTTCCTGTGTGTTTCCTGGTTGGGTCTGTTGGGCCCAGGGCAGGTCCCAGATACAAATCCTATGCTCTTGCCTTTGGCCTCAAACTCCTATAGCTGAGGATGGTCTCAAACTACTGGGCCCTCTTGAATCCACCTCCCAAACAGACGCTTGCCAGTGCACCAGGTTTTTGCCATTCTGGAGGGTCCAGAGACTCAGGCACACTAGGAAAATACTCTGACCGCTGAGCCACAGCCTCAAACTATGACCATAAGTTTTATTTAACAAAACGAATGTGACCGGACAAGAATCTCCAGTCACAGGCCTCACTGATCCGGAAGAACCCGCCCCCCCTCCCCCCGCGCGCCCTCACTCCCCTCCCCGCTCAGTTCTGGCATTCAGTGAGCTGCATTGGTACCTGCTGCTCTGCTCTGAGGTCAGAGAAACAGGAAAAACCCAATCTCGCCATCAGCCCCTGCTTGGGAACCAGGATAGGGCACTCTGAGGAGCGTGGGACTTGTCAGACTGTGTATTTATGGACTCTAAAAAGCATTCAGACACTGTGACCCAGGAAATGTACGGCTCTAGGAACTAATCCTGAAGAAACAAAGAAGGGTTATGTCTAACGTGTAGCTTGGAAGGGCATTGGCTGAAGGACTGCCTATGGTAGTGGGGAAAAGACGGGAACATCCTGGTTAATAGAGATGACATGCCCAGTTGATATTAATATTGGCCACTGTATACACCTTTTTAAAAAAAAGATATCTGTCTATTTTTTTTTTTTTTTTTTTGGTTTGGTTCTGTTTACATGTTTGCGCGTAGGCATGCGTGCCACGGCGGATGTGTGGAGGTCAGAGGACATCTCTCCGGAGTTGGTCCGGGCATTCCACCAGGTTGTCCGGCTTAGTGGCAGGCATCTTTACCTGCTGAGCCGTCTCACCTAATCTGCTTACCTTCCTTGTGTCGTGTTTTATCTATTTTTGCAATTCTGGAAACGGAATTTGTGGCCTTGAATATGCTGGACTCTCCCACTGACCTACTTTCCCAGTCCTATGGCACTCAGTTTGTAGTCCAGGCTGACTTTGAACTGGAAATCCTTCCGCCTCTGTTCAGAACTGGTGGGATTACAGGCAAGTGCCAAGGTGCTGGCTTGGAATTCCCTTGCCGGACTCCCATCCACCCGGATTTGGACATCAGGCTCTTCTGCCCGTTTTCGGCTCCCTCTACTGCTCCTCCACGCTGACGTCCGACCTCTGCCTCTATCTTCATCACTCTCTCCTTCCCAGAAGTAAGGTTTTGCGATGGTGCTCTCCAGGTCCGCCCGCCACTCAATTGCCCCTGGGGGGGGGTGCTGCTTTTGACCAAACGTCCAGCAGAACAAAGAAGGGGAAGGAAAGGGTCCTCAGCTCACCTTCCGAGAGTTTTGCTCCGAGGCTTGGGTGCAACCAAGCAGCTGGAGTCATGGTGGCTGGGAAGCACCAGGCCACGGAAAGGGCTGGAGTGAGGTCAGCCCAGGGACACACCACAAGTCCAGCAGGCAAACACAACAAACAGATGCTGGCCTTCGAGGAGCCCCCAGTAGCCAACATCATCCGACTAGGACCCACTTTCCAAACTTCCCAGCCTCCCGATGATCTGTTCAAATTGTACTTCGCTTTAGAATTAAATTATTCAAGACCCTCTAGATAAAAATCTAACAGTCGCTGAAAAGGCCCTCGGATACGCCCAGAAGTGTGCCTTACTAATTTACTAGACTGTTCTCTATTGAATCAAGAGTTTACGATCACAGGGCTAATTTGTGGACTATGTCCTCTATGAATGCCCCTCCCCATTTATATATTCAAGTTCTACTCTCCCAATGTTTGATAGAGGTGTGGTTTCAAGAAAATACTCAAGGTTAATTCTTTCTCTTTTCTTTTCTTTCTTTCTTTCTTTCTTTCTTTCTTTTCTTTCTTTCTTTCTTTCTTTTCTTTCTTTCTTTCTTTTCTTTCTTTCTTTTTTCTTTAAGTTTTTCTCTGTATGGCCCTGACTGATCTGGAACTCACTCAGTAGACCAGCCTGGCCTCGAACCCAGAGATCCGCCTGCCTCCGCCTCCCAAGCACTAGGATTAAACGTGGACACCGCCTTGTGGCCTCTTCTTTTTAATGTTTTAGGGTATTTTTACTTTATATGTACGAGTGTTTGAGCTGCATGTATGTCTGCACTGTCTGCATGTCTGCCTGGTGCTCAAGGAGGTCAGAAGAGGGAGACTTTGGACTCTCTGGAACTAACTGGCTTTACAGACAGTCAAGAATCACCACATGATGCTAAGGACCGAACCCAGGTCTTACGTAAGAGCATCCAGAGCAGGAGCTGTGGCATCTCTCCAGCCCCATGGGCACTTAAGACTCACAAGTCAAGAGGCCTCAGTCCAAGATTACCTCACTGCTGCCTTGACCCCGAACTTCGAAGAATGATGAGAAATTCCTCCGTCCATGGCACTGTGTTCTGGCAGCCCACACAGACGGAGACATAAGAGAAGCTGCCTCGCACTCTTGTTCTCCAACGATGAATTGTTCACATGCCTGGCACATGCCTGGCACATATACAGTGAGTTCTACTCACTGTTTATTTATCAACCTTCTCACATATTGAATTCATTTGCTGAATGAATAAACAAATTCGTCTTGCAAGTTAGAGCTCACACATAATAAGCTCTCTTAGAACCATTTAGCTGGGTTGTAGGAGCAGTGGTCCTCAGCTGGATCCTCAGCTGGATCCTCAGCTGGATCCTCAGCTGGATCCTCAGCTGGATCCTCAGCTGGACCTCAGCTGGATCCTCAGCTGGATCCTCAGCTGGATCCTCAGCTGGACCTCAGCTGGATCCTCAGCTGGATCCTCAGCTGGTCCTCAGCTGGATCCTCAGCTGGATCCTCAGCTGGATCCTCAGTTGGATCCTCAGCTGGATCCTCAGCTGGATCCTCAGTTGGATCCTCAGCTGGATCCTCAGCTGGACCTCAGCTGGATCCTCAGCTGGATCCTCAGCTGGATCCTCAGCTGGATCCTCAGCTGGACCTCAGCTGGATCCTCAGCTGGACCTCAGCTGGATCCTCAGCTGGATCCTCAGCTGGTCCTCAGCTGGATCCTCAGCTGGATCCTCAGCTGGATCCTCAGCTGGATCCTCAGCTGGATCCTCAGCTGGTCCTCAGCTGGATCCTCAGCTGGATCCTCAGCTGGATCCTCAGCTGGATCCTCAGCTGGACCTCAGCTTGGATCCTCAGCTGGATCCTCAGCTGGTCCTCAGCTGGATCCTCAGCTGGATCCTCAGCTGGATCCTCAGCTGGATCCCAGCACTCTGGAGGCAGAGGAACGTGGAGCTGAGAACTAGAGGCCAGCCTGGTCTACATAGTCAAACCCTGTTGCAAGCAGACAAACTAACTAACTAAAGCTATAATCTCTGTGTTCAGTTGGGTAAAAGCAGAAAGAACTTCATTAGTTTACAGCCAGCCTGGTCTTCTTGGGGGCGGGGTCAGAAAAGAAAGGTAAAATGTATCTGTATTATAACCAGGACAGGTTTTCACAGAGACGTTGCTGATAGATCTACAAAAACAAACACATCATTTTGCACTGGGCAGTGGCTGGAGAGTGTGTGAATCTCTAGGGCTTTTGTTTGTAGAATGTTGCTCAGAGGCTTCCGGAATCTCTCCTCATCCCGAAACACCTCACTCACACTGCATGCTCCAGGGCCTCATTCAACAATCACAACTCCACAACTCACATGAGAAAGCCAGGCACGGGCGTTTACACGTACAATTCCAGTGCGGGGGTGGGTGAGGGGATAGGGGTAGGGGCACAGAGCCCTTTGGCTTGCTGGCTGGCCACTGGACAACTGTTGATCTCCAGTCCCAGTGAGACACCCTGCGTCCATAAGACCAGTCAGGGGCCTGAGGAGGTGACAGTTCAGTGGACAAAGGGTGTGATGGCATGTTATCTGTGTTCCCAACATTCAGCAGGCAGATACAGGAAGATTTCTAATTTAGACCACCCTGGCCTCTGTACACAGACCCTGTCTCAAAAGAACTCCAAACCAAAACCAAACCCAAACCCGAACCAAACTAGACCAAACTAGTCCCAAACCAAACTGAACCAGAATCAAACCAAAACCAAAACAAAACCCCGAAACAAACCAGACCAAAACCAAAACCAACCCAACCAAAACCAAATACAAACCCAAAAACAAGCCAAACCAAAGTGAAAACCAAGACCAGACCAGACCAGACCAAACCAAATCAAACCAAACCCAAACCATCATTGACTCCCAGAGTGAAAGCCTATTTGGGGCTCTAGAGATGGCTCAGAGGTTAAGATTGCCTGCTCTTCCAGAGGTCCTGAGTTCAATTCTCAGCAACCACATGGTGGCTCATAACCATCAGAAACTGAGATCTGGCGCCCTCTTCTGGCTTGTAGGCATATATGCGGGCAGAATGCTCTGTACATAATAAAGAATTTTTTTAAGCCTATTTGATTCAGGTGTGTCTGGGGTGGGAAGAAATGCAGAACATGTAAGTGGTAAGCTTGGGTGTTATGCTTGGCACAGAGGTGCACGCCTTTAATCCCACTGCAAGGGGGTTTCTGTGAGTTCAAAGCTAGCCTGGTCTACAGAGTGAGTTTGAGGCCAGTCATGGCTACAGGTTTGGGTCTTAGATTCTCTGGCCTTGAGCCTCAGTGTTGTTGCCTGGAAAATGAACCAGGCTTTACCGAGCACGCAGAGAAGTGGGAGCACCGAAGGGAAGCATTTTGCAAACTTAGCTGCTGGAGCGTCTCTGTAACGTGTAGTTACGGGTTGCTGATATGGCCCTGGAGACCTGCCCCGTAACTGCCCACTACTGCCCATTTGGTCAGCATCTGACATTTACACGCATTTTGACTGCCGAAATCTCTGGCACTACTGAGTGCCACAATGTATTTTTCTCTGCTTTACTTCACCTGAAAGTGTTGGACTGTGTCTGGAAGAGCCGCTTTAATTACCCCAGCAGGGCTATTTATTGAGACAGACACTAAGCTATATGTGTAATATATGCAAGCCAAATATAACCAAGGCTTCTCATTGCCTCTTCTCTGTGTGACGACTTATTTGGCAGAGAAAAATGTAATTGGATGTAATTAAAATCTTTTTTTCCCCCAGTTTCTCAGAAGATGCCTGGATGAGGAGGGTTCTTTTTTCCACTTCTCTTTGGGACGAGGGTGAAACCGAGTGCCTTGTGTTAACTTGGATAGTGCTCTACCGCTGAGCGGAGCCCTCATTGACATGAGCAAGCACTTTTTTTTTTTTTTAAAAAGACTGAATTTCTCATAGCCCAGTCTGTCCTCAAATTCACCATGTAGCCGAGAATGATCTTGGGTTCCAGATTCTGCCTCTACCTTCCAGGTGCTGGGACCCCTGGCATGCTCCGCCGTGCCTGGCTTTATGCAGTGTTGAGAATCAAAGCCAGGGGTTGGCATTTGCTGGGCATGTACCCTACCTACAGAGCCACAGCATTAACCCTAGAGAGAGACATTTGTAAAAATAGCTCTAAGGCTGGCGAGATGTCAGAAGACCCGATTGTCACCAGAGACTTGTAACCTGAGTCTTGTTCCTGGAATCCATGGTAGAAGGCAAGAACTGGCTCCCACAGATGGTACTCTGCATCCCATGTATATGCAGGAATGCCTCTGTCACCCCGGGATGTGTTATTCTATGTGCACGTGGATGCACACACAATAATAATAATTAATAACAATAATAAATAAAAATAAAATAATAAATAACCTTAAAGAATAAAATAAAATGAAAACAATCAAACATTGTTATTATTTATACTATACATTACTAATTATAAATATAAATAAAACGCACACTGCTTTGTGAAGACATAACAGACCAACAATACGTTGTGTGAACCGCCATGGTGTAATCTGAGAAGCAACCGCAGAGATGGACACCTCTCACACCAATATCACAATCAAGGTCATTAATAGTCACAGCAATGGCAACATCTCTGGCCTGAACAAGTGTAACTTCAGTCCTGTGAGATGAAGTGACCCCAGAGCCACCTTGGTTTATATAAGCACATTCTGCAATACTTACACAGGAACATCTCAGGTCCCGTATGGTCCGTATGTATCTAAAATGTATGTAGTTCTTAAGTGGGCCTGTGTCACTCTCAGAACCTCCCTCCAGGCTCCCCAGGGGCCACTGGCCTGCTATCTGTGGTGTCTGTAAAGCCTAGTTCTGTTTCATCAGTGACAACTCCCTCTGACTGACTGCAGGTACATTTTCATTTCCGAGAACATCCTATAAGATAACATCTTACCGCAGGCTTTTTGTGCTTTTAAGAACTCGTTTTCTGTGTATGAAAGCATGTGTGTGTTTGCATGTTCGTGGGGTGCCCACAGAAACCAAGAGAGGGCCACAGATCCCCTAGAGCAGGAGTCACAGTTGTGGGCTGTGGCTTTAGGTTCTGGGGACTGAGTTCTGGTCTTCTCTCTGCAAGAGCAGCAAACCTTAATGCTAAACCGTCCCTTCCGTATCTCCTTTCTACTAACAGAATTACTCTAGGTTCATCCACGGCTCTGTGACAGATGCATATTCATGTCAATACATTGTGCATTGATTTTGTTGACATTTTGTGTGCTTGATTGTGCGTGTGTGTGTGTGTGTGTGTGTGTGTGTGTGTGAGTGTGTATGATGTGAGACTTAAGAGTGCAAGAATGTGTGAGAATATATGTGTTTTGGTCCAGGAATCACCCCACAAACCACATAGGCACCTATCTCAGTCAGACAGGGATAGTTTACTGAACATCTCCCCCTCCTCACCCCAAACTGATGATGGAGCTGAAGCCCCGACTCTGAACATGTCTGAGAGCCAGATTGTAAAGGCTAAAACTGCGAGAATCACAGTGAGGGACTGGAGAGATGGCTCAGTGGTCAGAGCACCGACTGCTCTTCCAAAGGTCCTGAGTTCAATTCCCAGCAGCCACATGGTGGCTCACAACCATCTGTAACAAGATCTGATGCCCTCTTCTGGTGTGTCTGAAGATAGCAATAGTGTACTCATATAAAATAAATAAATACATAAATAAATCTTAAAAAAAAATAGCCACGGTGAGTTGGTGCACAGGGGTAGGATGTGCTGTCTGGTGGTCGGCCCTGACCCAAGTAAGTGTAGACATAACAGTTCATATAGACTTTCTTTGTTTGTTTGTTTGATGGATTCCCAAATGAAGCTTATGGTTGTGGAATTCCTTAAGACTGACAAACCTCATAACATAGAGAACACAACAGGGTGTGTGGTCAGTGTGACCCTGCTCTGGGTCAGTGACTGTCAGGCAGATCACAGCAGCACTGTGAAGTAGCTGGCAGGCACGGAACAAAATGGCTGCAGCTATGCTGGGGAGGGAGGCCGACCACCACAGTATGTACGTGTGCATGTGTGGATGTGTGTGAGCACCATACATGTGCAGTAAGTAGCCTGTCATTGGGTTACATGTCCACCCTTGATGACATTTTCTTCATCCATTTAGGTTGTTTCTATTTTTGGCTGCTAGGAGCCTCTGCGTGCCACGGCTGTCTGGCTCTGTTCTCTGGTTTCTCCTCAGTACATTCTTACAAACGGGAGGGTCAGATCGGGATTGCGATATATTTAACTTGCTTTGGAGACAGTGCATTCCAGGCTGGCTGGCCTCGAACCCCAAACCCTCCCACTTCGGCCTTCCAAGAGCTGGAGTCACAGGCCTGCTTCATCAAATCCAGTTATATTCCGTGCTGAGGACCGAACCCAGGGCTTCCTGTATGCTACGCAAGCACTCTACATCTGACTCCCCAAGTCAGACTCTGTAGAAGACCCCAGTGGCACATGGTGGCAAATACCTGTCTGGAATCTCCGCACTCCAAAGCCTGAGGCAGGACAACTCTTGGTTTGAAGCCAGACTGCGTTATACAATGAGGACATTTCTCAAACGTCAAGAATAAGGGCTGGAGAGATGGCCGAGTGGTTAGAGCACTGGCTGCTCTTCCAGAGGTCCTGAGTTCAATTCCCAGCAACCACAGGGCAGCTGTAAAACAAAAGTAAAAAAAAAAAAAAAACACCTCAAAGCAATCCAAACCCCACTCTTCCTCTAGATTCGGTCTCCCCCTACGCTCAGGTGTGCAAAGTCAGCTCCATTGCCCCAGGAAAGGCTGAGATGAAGCAGGTTGGGAAGGAGAGATTATAAATAACCACATCCGAGTGACGACAGCTTTGCTCATCTAACCCTCAGAGTAACCCCCACGAGGTCACAAGCATCCTCATACAAGAGCGATGACGAAATAAGCCGCGAGAGTCAGCTGCGGAGTCGCACGGTCCCATCTGGGCTTAAACGCCGGTGCAACCTGTTCACCAGCTTGGGCTTGGGCTTCTTTCTCAGATCTTCCAAGGTCCCCACCAGGCTCCAGAGGTCACAGAGGGTCTGAGATGTGCCAGTAGCTAAATGAGCAAGGGACTGAGTCCTTCAGTCAGAATCACTGACCCCAAAGTGCAGGCGTGACCCCCAGGACTCGTGTCCATGTGGCCCAGACTGGCCTCGAAGTTGCTGTGAAGCCAAAGATCACCGTGAACTTGATCTCCTGGCCTCCGTGTCGCTTCCCTGGTGTGAGCCGCCACATCCGGTTTACTGCTGTTTTTAGCAAAGTCCTGAGGCTTTGGCATGGCAGACCAGCTGAGCTACATCTTCTAGGGTACAGTAAGGCTCTGCTTCTTTGTTTGTTGTTCCGAGATAGGGTTTCTCTGTGCATAACCTTGGCTGTCCTGGAACTTGCTCATAGCCCACGCTGGCCTCGAACCAGAGATCTGCCTGCCCCTGCCTCATTAAAGGTATGTGTTGTCACTGCGGGGTTCATAGCCGCTTAACATGCTGAAAGATGCTATCAGTTACCAAATTCTAGCTTAAGAACCGTGTGACTGAGTTACAGAAAATGAAACACACACACACACACACACACACACACACACACACACACCCCTAATATTTTAAGTTGGGCCCAACTCGCAGCTATCCAGGGTAGGGCACTCAGCCCAAAGGCCTCAGGGTAGACACACCTGTAACATGTAAGCAGATAAAGATGCTGCAGAGATTACACACACATGATCAGTAACCTTCATTTTTCACTTTCTTGAGTCTTCTATTTCAAAACCACAGGCTGGCTTCATGCCTTTAATCCCGGCACTCGGGAGGCAGAAGCAGTCGGATCTCTGTGAGTTCAAAACCAGCCCGGTCTACAAAGTGGGAAAAAGTTATTCTCTGGGAAAATAACAACAACAACAACAAAAAGAAATTTCCAGCCATTTTAAAGTTATCATTCTGGGGGCTGGAGAGATGGCTCAGTGGTTAGAGCACTGGCTGCTCTTCCAGAGGTCCTGAGTTCAATTCCCAGCAACCACATGGTGACTCACAACCATCTGTAATGGGATCTGATGCCCTCTTCTGGTGTGTCTGAAGATAGCTGCAGTGTACTCACATAAAATGAATAAATAAATATATATTTTTTTAAAGTTATTTAAATTCAGCAAGCTGGTTCATTTTTAAGTTTTATTATGCTGGCCAAGTGTGGCGGCGCATGCCTTTCAAATCGGCACAGAAGAAGCTAAGGCGGGGCATTCTGCATTCATGCCAACCTGTGCTCCACGGAAGTGCTCCACGGGGTTCCAAGCCTGCCTGTGCTACATCGTGAGACGCTCTCTAACGACAATAAATGACCACATCCCTAAAAATAAACACCAGCTCTGTTCGATCTCGCTGGTCTCAATTATTTCTAATTGTGTGTTGGTACCCACAGGTGCACAGGAGGCCATGGGTGTCAGATCCTCTGGAGCTGGAGTTACAGACGGTTGGGAGCCACCATGTGGGAGCTGGGAGCCGAACCCACGTCCTCTGCAGGAGGAGCATGTGCTTTTAATCACCGAGCCATCCTTCCAGCCCCCTTTAAAAATATTTTAAACTCAGGTGAAAACTCTAAATGGCCACGGAGCGGGTGGGCCTGAAATATGCTAAGATCTTTCGTCTTTGCGGCCACTCTACTGCTGTAGCTTTGCGTTTTGGGGCTGGATTCAGGTCACACCTTAGGTACCAACTCAAAAGGCTGATCTGATTCATACAGGATGCCCACATTCGGGATTTCCACATGACGGAAGTCATTTCCTCCCACGCCCCTGCCCTTTCTTCCTCGGGTTTAGAGCTAGGCAAGCCTTCTACCGCTGCGCTACACCACCAGCTTAAAGACAGACAAACGTTTGCTGTGGCAGGACCTCACTGGGTTGTCATGCTCCGCCCTGCCATCCTCTAGCCTCAGCTTTCTGAGTGGCTGACATTCTAGGCCGGCGCCATTAGGCCCGGCTCCCCACACACTTGCAGGCAGTGTACGCAGCCAGTATACCGTGTGGCTTCCGTAGAGAGACAAGAGTCTTCTGCACATACTCGGTATAGATGCTATTTTTAAAACAGTAATTCATGACCTTTGACTGTTTGAATGTACAGACATGGGCCCACAGACTCAGAGGTGGGGGAGATAGCAGCCTAGCTAAAGAGAAATGTATAGTTTAAACGCAGGCATATTTGCATAGGGACCCGACTCCTACACTGTGTCCAGCAATTCTTCGGTGTTATAAACCTGACTTGAGATGACTGCTTATCACGGATTCCACAGGGGCAGCCTGAGACTTGCATAAATCAGCTTCTGCACACACTGAATGGGAAAGAAGCTGACTGACTTTAGGGACGGAGAGTCAGCTCAGCTGGCTGGAGTTCGGGTCCCAGCGCCCAAATTAGGTGACCCCAACTACCTAAGTTCAGCACACACACACACACAGAGGTACATGTAGGTGAATAAGACAAAGAAAAAAAACTTAAGGGAGCTAATTTTAGCCAGGAGTGCAGCTCATACTTGTCCTCAGGAGTCTGAGGCAGGAGTATTGCCTTGAGCTTGAGGCTGTGTTGAGCAATGTTGGGAACTGAAAGATCCTGTCTCAAGGGAAGGAGAAGTAAAGCGGAGAAGGGCCCTGGGCTGTAGCTCAGTAGGTGAGGTGTTATCCTGGCACACACAAGAGCCGGGGTTCAATCTCAGGTTCCAAAGAACTGGATACACGGAGGCACACACCTGTGACACTAAACACCCACACAGGAGGCTCAGAAACACAAGGACATCTTTAGCCTGAGCCACCAGGGACCCTGTCTCAAAATCAAACAGGGACAGAGAACTGGAGAGAAGGCTCAGTGGTTAAGAGCACTGGCCTCTCTTATAGAGGACCCAGGTTCAATTTCCAGCAACCACACAAATGTAGTTCCAAGGGATCCAATGCCCTCCTCTGGCCCTGCGGGCACTGTACACATGTGGTGTCCTGGCATAGCACAGACATAGGCAAGTCACTCCTATGTAAAATAGAAACCGTTTAAAAAGATGAAAAGAATCAAAGAAACAGCAAATAAGTAGCCATTTTTTAACTTCTAGCAGTTTGTGATGCATTTTATATTTTACTTGTATACTATTATAATTTCTTTTTATTAAAACCTAACACCAACTGCCACCCGTGTTTGGATACAGCACCAAGCAGACAGAGATTTTTATCACTGATATAGTTAAGAATTTCTGTGGTTGGACTGGAGAGACACCTCAGCAGTTAAGAGCACTGGCTGCTCTTCAAGGTCCTGAGTTCAATTCCCAGCAACCACATGGTGGCTCACAACCATCTGTAATGGGATCTGATGCCCTCTTCTGGTGTGTCTGAAGACAGCCACAGTGTACTCATATAGAATAAATAAATAAATAAATCTTAAAAAAAATTTCCTGTGGCATGACAATAAAAAGTACAAAACTGGTTTTTACTTGATTTCTTTTTAAAAATTATGTTTTTCATTATTTAGTGGCACATGGGTGTGGGGGAGGGGTTCATGCACACACAATTGGTTCCTCCCTCCCACTTGGGTCCCAGGGATCTAACTCAGGTCATCCGGGTTGGCAGCAAGGGCCTTTATTGTCCGAGCCATCCTGCCGGCCTAATGTTTAGTTCCTTTTACCTTTTCTTGAGAAAATGATCTCCATTGCAGCTGGACTTCCTGGCTCGCCATGGGGTAGGTCACTGGGCAGAGGTCCAGTCTCGAGTGATAAAAGGATTAAACCCAGCCCTGACCATGCATAGCTAGACAGCCCTAGCCTCTCGGGACTCATTTCCTTATTACTCAAAATCGAATTTAATCACACGTGCCGTCACGGGGCTGTCCGACGAACGGTCAGAACCAGGTGTGGCAGCTTACGTCTGTCATCCCTGCGCCTGGGTCTAAGACGGAGTTGCTTGGACAGCCTGGGTTACACGGTGAGACTGCCTCAAGCAAAACAAAGCCGGGGGCTGGAGAGGCAGCTGAGTGGGTGAAGGCGCTTGCCGGAAAGCTTGAGGACTCGTTCGAGCCCCCAGGACCTATTTCGTGGACCGCGAGAACCGTTTTCCACAGGCTGTGATCTTGTTTCTTCCTGCACGCGCCCCCGCCCCCCAACTACACTAAACACTTTGTTTGTTTGTTTGGGTTTTTGTTTTGTCTTTGTTTTTTCGAGACAGGGTTTTTCTGTGTAGCTTTGGCTGGCCTGTAACGCACTCTGTAATCCAGGCTGGGCTCAAACTCAGAGACGTGCCTGCCTCTGCGTCCAACCAGGGCCACCTTCAGGGCTCGGGATCTGGCAGGCTTGAGCCGAGGCTGGAGGACTTGCTTGTTTAACAAACTCCGGGAGGTGGGGCTGATGCAACTCCTCCCAGAGAACAACTTGTCAATCATCCTCTGATTGGCTCAGAGTTAGGTCTGTGGACCAATCAATGAGTAGCAGTAGATAGTGCTCTTTGGAGGCGTCCTCTAGGAGTGGCGGCTTGTGGCCCTGAGCAGAGCCGACTCTGGAGAGCCACATTTCAGGCTCGCTGGATGGCGCTGGGTTTTTTTTTTTTTTTGGTTTTTTTTGTTTTTTTTTTTTTTTGTTTTTTTAAGATTGATTGATTTCATGTGTGAGTACACTGCTGCTCTCTTTGGACACACCGGATCCCATTACAGATGGTTGTGAGCTATTATGTGGCTGCTGGGAATTGAACTCAGGACCTCTAAAAGAGCAGTCAGTGTTCTTAACCACTGAGCCATCTCTCCAGCCCGATGTGCTTGTTTAAATGAGATGTCCCCAAAGTCTGGGGCCTTTGAATACATGGTTGCCATTTGGAGGCTACTTGGGAGAATTAGGTGGTGTGGCCTTGCTGGAGGAAGTTTGGCTCTAGGGACCAGGGAGAGGGGCAGACTTTGAAGTTTCAAAGACCATTGCCTATTAACTCTCTTTGTCCCGTCTTAGGTTCCGGACATGAGCTCTAGGCTGCTGCCTGCCCCTCCACTCCACCTTCAGAGGCTCTGAAGCCTCAGAAGAGTTAATGACCACACCTCACCTTGGGATTGTTTGTATGATTCTGGGGAAACTTGACTAAGATGCCTGAGAGTGAGGTGTGAAATCAAAGCATTGGGAAAGCTGAGGCAGGGGGATTTCGAGGGCCATACTTCGAGACTTTACCTCAAAGAAAGAAAGAACGAAAGAAAGAAGGAAAGAAAGAGGGCAATTAATTTATCCCAAAGAACACAGGGTGGCTGTCCTCAGAGGGGAGAGCATTGGTTTTAGAAACAGGGTCTCATGTATCCCAGGCCTAAGGATGTCCCTCAGTAAATGGTGATGCTCCTGCCTCCACCTCCGCCCATTTTATAGCCTCGTGGAGATTGGACCCTAGGGCTCCGCTCGTCCCAGGCAGGCCGTGGGCTACATCCTCAGCCTGACGAGTGAGAATTCGGATTCAGATTAAAACCCTCCCACCATCCACACAACTTGAACTGTTTTTTGGTTGTTTCAAGAGCTCTACCCTCTCCTACTTTACTCCCCTCCCCCACCTTTTGGGACAAAGTCCTGTTTACATAGCCCTAGGCTGACTTGGAAATTGCTCCGACTTTTGCCTCCAACTTGCAATCTTTCTGCCTCAGCTTCCTGAGTAGCTGGAATTATAGGAATCTACCATTGCACCTGGCGCTCCCTCTCTCTCTCCCTCTCTCTCACACACATATACATTATATATGTACATATACTATAAAATACATAATATAGTCTATTCTATAATAGGATATAATATATATCCAAATGAGTGAGCTCAGACCCTTGGCAGGCAGGTGGCAGCCCCACAGGTCTCCTGGGATCTAGAGTAATGGTGAGATCGTGGGTGGCCCCAGTGGTATTTCTGAAAGAAATTAGGCTGGATTTGGAATACCATCAAGGCCTTGAGTTTCTTATATACAGCTTGAGCTGATGATACTAAATCACTGTTACTTTCCGAGCTGACTTGGGCTACACTCGCTGGCCCTCCCTCGCGGGCTCCACCCCTCACAGCCCTACCAAGGGGAATCGGGATTCAATAAACAGCGGTGGAGGGGAGGGCACAGACATCCGGCCTGTAGCGGAGAAAAGGGATTGGAAAGAGTGGCTGGGAAGGGGAGAGTGACTCATGTAGACAGATCCGGATGGGTTAAGCCCCTGAAGCATGGAGAAGCTTTTTAAGAGTAAAGGGCCATCCATAGTCTCAACCCTGGTGGCGTGTGGGGGAGGAGTCTGACCCACAGCTTCCTGTGCCCCAGCTCCTGTAGGCATGGTGGAGGGAGATTTCATGCAGTGGGCAATCCTGATGCCAGGCTTCCGCGCAGTACGGCTCTCGAAGTTTCTGTCTTCTTCTAGGCAAGATTCAGGATTGCTCGTGGTAGAAATTCTGCAACATCCTCCGAGTATTAGACGCACGATCCTGCCCTGTACAGAAAAGGAAACAGGCTCAGAGCAGCCACGGGATCTGCAGTTGTCTGCTCAGTCCCGGGCTCTTTCAGCCAAAGGGTGCCTTCAACAGGTCCCCGATGCCTAGCTGGTTGCTGTCTGCGCGCATGCGCATGCGTGCGTCTGTATGTCCCAGGCGCATGAGCGGGCCAGGGGTTGGTGGAGGGTGTCTTCTGTCATGCTCTCCACTAGTTTCTGGGACGGGTTCTCTTGCTGACCTTGGAGCTCACTGTTTCTAGATTTCCTGGCCAGTGAGCCCATGATGGTTCAGGTCTCTGCCTGCTCTGCGGTTATGCAGACGCAAGCCACACCCCGGCGTCTAAGCACTTTAGCCAGCAAGTGTTGCCAGCCCGCGTTTCATTGTTTGGCCAACTTTGATTGGCATCTCTGTATCATAGATGTCCTTAGGCTTTTTGCTTGTGAAAGAACCAGATTGTCTCCTAACAGCACCTGCGGAGCGGGGAGAGCAGGTGAGATCCTGGCAACGCTGCCTGAAGTGTTTGCTTAGACAAGAGATTCTCTGCCATTTGGACGGTGGGGGAGTCTGATCCAGGAACAAAGTGGGTGGATCTGAAAAAAAAAAAAAAAAAAAGTTCCCTCCAACTGAGAATTCTTAGGAAGGAAAATGGCAGAAAGCTTTGGCGCGTGGAGGTCGATCGCCCTCTACTGCTGAAAAAGAAGATTGCACCCACGCGGAAGGACACGGGACCTGCCTGCTCAGCCACCCTGTTTTTCCTGTCCCAAATTCGTCTGCGTCCAGGTCGGAGCTGGATCCGCGGAGGGAAAGGAAGGCCGAGTTGCCCCGCTCTCCCCGAGTTCAAGTCTTCTTGGGTTGAATACATACGGTCGGGAAAATCCGGGAAAGAACGCGGTGGGAGGAGACATCCGGATCTCGCAAGTTGTCCTTCGACCTCATATGCTCACCCCACAACACACAATGATAAGAAATGCCTTTCAAGGGCCAGGCACACCTCAGTTCTCCTTCCTGTTGGGGCTGTTCGTCCCTGGATCTGCACCGGGCTGTGAGTGCGGGTGATGAGAACCGCGCTGCGGGGCTCCGCTTAGAAAACCGTGCGTGGATGAGCGCCAGGGATGGGCAAGGGGCTCCAGCAACGTCCCCAGGGTGGGCGGGCCTTGTTCGCACCTTTGTTCTCGTCCTCTGCAGCCACAGCCAGGTGCAGATCCAAAAGAGGGTGAATTAAAGCCAAGACAACTCTGGGACCGGCTGTGACCGCATCCCTCTTGCGGTGTCTAATAAAATCTTACTTGGTGTTTGAACCTGGTGTGTTCACAGCTGGTTTTTGAACATTCACTATGTCCGTGGAGGCCCTTGAGGGGTGAAGTTCCCAGACCACGCATCTCAGGACACAACTGAATGATCTTAGAGCGATTTAGTAGGTAACACAGACACACTTGTCTCGGTGCCTTGCAAAACAACAACACAAACAAAAACCCAGTTCCCCATCCTTCAGTCTGGTCAAGGAAGCAACTCTCGTTCCTTATTTACACGATATGTCTTCCTCCTGAGACCAGCTTTACGACCCTTTGATACAGAGTGGGCGGGCAAACTGCTCGCCGAGATGATCACAGAGCCGGAAATGAAGGTGATAGATTCCAATCTGAAGCCAAGATCGGAGCTGCTGGATCTGGTGGAGTCAACAGGACACTGCTATGCTAGGACATCAGTACAGGTGCTAAGGGAAACAAGACAAAACAAACGAAACAGGCCACAGCTCAGATCCCAGCACTCGGAAACAGAAGCAGGGGAATCTCTGTGAGTTCAAGGACATCCTGCTCTACATAGTAAGTTCCAGGCTAGCCAGGACTACACAGAAACACCTGTCTTCAAAACAAAACCAAACCCATAAAATAGGGCTGCACCCGAAGCGGTCACCGGACAGTTTTTATCTAGTTTGCACAAAGTCCTTATAGACTACATAAATATTCCCAGCACACAGGAGGTGGAGGGCAGGAAGGTCTGGAGCTCGACATTAGCCTGTGATATTTAGCAAATTGCTAGCCTGGGCTACATCAGGCAGTGTCTCAAAGAGTGTAGAGGGGAGGATAAAGCATAAAGTTATTTTTTTTCTTTCAACAGATGTATGTAGTATTTTCTATTTTCTTTGAGTAATTGTTAGGTATTAATACTTGGGTTTGTTTTTGAGATTTATATTTTTATTTATATGCACACATATTGTTGCTGTTTTCAGACACACCAGAAGAGGGCATCAGATCCCATTACAGATGGTTGTGAGCCACCATGTGGTTGCTGGAAATTGAACTCAGGACCTCTGGAAGAGTAGCCAGTGCTCTAACCACTGAGCTATCTCTCCAGCGGGGGGGGGGGGGCCTCTTTTTAGATTTATTTGTTTGTTTTTATGTGTATGAGTGTTTTTGCCTAGATGTATATAAATGTGATAGTGCATACCTTTAATCCCAGCACTCCAGAGGCAGAGGTAGGCCGATCTCTGAATTGGAGGCTAGCCTGGTCTACAGAGTGAGTTGCAGAACAGCCAGGACTACACAGAGAAACCCTCTCTGGGAACGTCATGGACACAGGAGCAATGCCTGACCCTGGAGGAAAGAGGGTCCCCTGTTCCCAGGCTCGATGTCCGCTCTGAGGGACTCCGATTCTCACGGAACCTCTCTGTGCCTCTCTCCTTCTCCTCTGCAGAGTGGAACGACAGCAGAACTCATGAGTGCAAGACGGGAGTGTTCAGCAGAGCCCGGCCAGGCACAGTGTCTTCATCTGTATCCACAGCCACAAAACCAGATCGGGAATTTACAACAACCAGAAAGCAGTTGGCATCATGACTCTAGAGGCTGGGAGATCCAGGAGGGATGGCCCACCATCCAGCCAAGAAGCCTTCTCACTGAGCCCTGGAGAAGGGGAGAGGGCAGGTCAGGGCCACACTTGCTTTGCCAGCAACATCACTCAGGACAGTCAGCCCACCCTGGGAAGGAGGACATGAAGCTTTCAATGAGGCAGAAGACCCAGAGACACTGCCGCACTGGTGTGGGTTTCCAAACCAGGAGGAAAATATTCAAATCATAGACAGAGATTGGACCTCTGCACTACACACACACACACACACACACACACACACACACACACACCATACTCACATAAGTATACCCCCCACACCACACACACATAACCACACTCCACACTTGTACACAGCACACACCACAAAAACCCCACAAACATGGTTAGTTGTAATGAGATTTATTTAATGAATATTCATTTATTTATTTATCGGTTTAGGTTTTCTACACCATAGTCTCAGGCACTGTATGAGGCTCTGAACACATCCGTGAATGAATCAGAGAAGAGCCTACCCTCATGGGGCTCACATTCCAGAAAATGAGCAGCCAGTCAACCCTGCCTGCTTAGTTATTCTTCCAATGCGTGATTGACACCTGGCAAAACAGAGCCTGGGGAGGGAAGGGTTTATTTTGGCTCCTTGTTGGGACGGGGCTTCCTCATCACAGTGAAGGAGGCACGCTGACAGGGACATGAGACACACCAGAAATGGGCATCAGATCTAATTACAGATGGCTGTCAGCCACCATGTGGTTGCTGGGATTTGAACTCAGGACCTCTGGAAGAGCAGTCAGTGCACTAACCACTGAGCCATCTCTCCAGCCCCATTCCTTCTTTTCTAATGACTCTAGCTGTGTCAAGTTGACATCAAGCTAGCCAGCACAATGAGTCAGCAATAAAATAACTTCACATTAATTATAATTAAATGCAACATGATATTATAATTATAATAACATAATGATTATATATATAATTATATATAATAAGTATAATATAATTTTATTTTAATGGAATACTATGTAAATTACTTTAAATAGTTTTTTAAAATTTATTTACTTTCATCTTATGTGAGCTGGTGTTTTGTCTGCACATATGTCTGAATGAGGGTGTTCAATCCCCTGGAACAGGAGCTACAGATGGTTGTGAGCCACCATGTGGTTGTTGGGAATTAAACCCGGGTCCTGTGGAAGAGCAGCCAGGGCTCTAACCACTGAGCCATCTCTCCAGCCCCGACTTAGTTATTTTTTAAATGTGTGTGCTGGGGATAGAACTCAGGGCTCAGGCATGCCAGGGACATGCTTTACCGATGAGCTAACGTTTCATCTTATTTTTTTTATTTTAAAATAAAAAATAAAACCATTTCAACAAGAGGTCTCAAAGTTCTTGGTAGCCACGTGTGGCCGGTGCTGAGGAGGAATCCAATGTGGAGCACCACACACGGAGAGGGGTTCGAGGGAAGAGGACATGGCTGACTGTCCCGTGCTTGGCTCACCAAATGCATTCTTGCCAGCTGCTGACCTGGAGGCTTTCTGGGTATTGCCTTCTGCTCTCCCTCCCACACTGCAAAACTTGACCTGGCTCCCAAGAACCCTGAAGGTTCTGGAAACAGAGTTTAGAGGCAGCTCTCTTTGAGAAAAGGATGCGGGGACAGGGGTGGGAGTGAGGGGTGGGATGAGGGCCAAGTTCCCTGGGGCCCCACTGGGATGAAGTAAGGGAAGGGTGGGCTGGTTCCTATTCACAGGTTTTTTTTTTTTTAAACAATTAATTTATAGTATGTAGCCCAGGCTGGGCCAGAACTCCTGGTCCATGTGATATGTTTCTTAAATTAATGAGAAGCCCAGAAGGGTGGAAAACATGTGTTCACATAGAAAACTGGATGTGGATGTTTCCAGCAGCTAAACCGTGGGCAGAAGATGCATAAACAGCCGTCCATGGATGCCCCAGACGGTGTGCCGCAGTGTCCAGTCATGACCACGGCTGCCAACGCCGCATTCCAAAGGGCAGCAAGGTGCTCAGTCGGGCAGCCTGGGTTCCACAGGGTGGAAGAGAGGGATGTCCCCTGCAATTGTTCCCTGACCTCCACACCTGAGCTGTCACACACACTCACACACACTCAAAAAGGTTTAAAAAATTAGGTGCTTCCATTTTCAAAGAGGGTTGAAGTAAGTTTTGAGCTGCCCAGTGTAGTGACATTTTAGAGAATTCTGTAACTTTGGTTTCTTAAAAAAAAAAAAAACAAAATTATAACAATGTGTTCGTCTTAATCCCAGGTGTAGAGAAGAGGCTGCTGAGGACAGTTCACAGCAGCTGACTGTGATTTGCCTCCTGCTATAGCAGAGACATTCTCGCCCACTGCAGACAGTTTCTGTGACCCCGTGATGTTTGGAATTCGGAGACCTTCTCAGAGGGTGTATAAATCCAGGTCCCTGAGCTGGGAGCTGGTGAGCTGGGAGCTGGTGAGCTGGGAGCTGGTGAGCTGGGAGCTGGTGAGCTGGGAGCTGGTGAGCTGGGAGCTGGTGAGCTGGGAGCTGGTGAGCTGGGAGCTGGTGGTTGTTGCTCATTCAGGGAGCTTGGATGTAGTTTGTTAGTGGTTGTGCTCACAGAAGAAATAAAAGGAAAGAAATAAGATTTAGGGAATCTCTCCCCCCCCACTCGCTTTCCTTCTACCCTTCTTTCTTTCCTATTTAATATAGGGGATGAAACCAGAGAAGATAAATGATGGGAGAAAGAAGAACCCACAAATTAGCAAATAAATAAATAAATACATAAATAAATAAGTGCTTTCTGCTATGGCTCCAGAAAAAAAAAATTAAGTGCTTTCATTGATACTGACGAAAGTTATACTTGAAAACAATTAAATTGATGTAATTTTGGAGCCAGGGTTCTGTCTCTTGACAGAGTCCTTGCCTAATGTATACAAGGCCCTGGGTTTGACCCCAGCACTTAAAAAAAAAAGATTTAATATTTATTATATGTGAGTACACTGTAACTGTCTTCAGACACACCAGAAGAGGACATCAGATCCCATTACAGATGGTTGTGAGCCACCATGTGGTTGCTGGGATTTGAACTCAGGACCTCTGGAAGAGCAGTCAGGGATCTTAACCATTGAGCCACCGCTCCAGCCCCTGACCCCCAGCACTTCTAAAAGTTGGCTGTGGTACAGGCCTGTAATCCCAGTACATGGGAGGTAAAGGCAGGAGGATCAGAAGTTTAAGGTCAGCCTGAACTACATAAGATTGTCTTAAAAAATCAATTAATATGCATGCATGCACACAGACACACACAGGTGCACACACATGTAGATTAGATACACAGACACACATAGACATACACACACAGACATATACACACAGACAGACACAAATACATGTGCACATAGATACACAGACATACAGAGACAGACATATACACAGAAACATACATACATAGATTAGATACACACACACACACATGTCCTGGTTGGGGTCACACAATGATAAGAAGCAATACGTCATAATCCTCAACACAAAAATCTCAAGTGCTAAAACACATTTTTTCCACCCTGGAAAGTCTGCTGTTGGGCTAGGATTGAGGTGCAGTGACCCACTCCAGGAAATGTGACCTAATTCTGCCCTTGAGAACTGGCCCAGTGGCCCAGAGCTTCCTGCTGCTCCAGCAGCCCAAAGAAACAGGCTTTCAAACTTTTCCTGTGCCGGGTTGAAGTCATCCTGGGCAGTGGGACCCAGCGCTGCTCCCAGAGGCCTCCTGGCTCCTGTGGCCTCTATCCCTGCGCCCCTGGCCCCCGCTCCACCTCCCTCACCCGCCTCTCTGCTCTCTCTCAGTTGCAGGCCATGGCTCTGGGTCCGGTCCCTCTCACTGCCGTGAGGCCTACACTTGCAAGGCTGAAGTCCAAAGTTCAGTCCCCTTCGCTAAGCACACGGATAAATATGAACCTTGGAGAATTTCCCCAGCTCCAATGTAAACAGAGCAGGCAGGGGCCCTGATTCACTGGCCGCTGGGGCCAGGGTTGGGGGTTGGGGGTGCCCACAGGGCTTGACTAGTGGGATTTGGGGGGGCGGTGGGTGCAGCGAGCCCGGTCCGTTGACTGCCAGCCTGCCCGCAAGTAGACACCGGCCGTGGGTGGGGGAGGCGGCTAGCTCAGTGGCCTTGGGCCGCGTGGCCTGGTGGCAGCGGAACCATGGTTTCTAAGCTAAGCCAGCTGCAGACGGAGCTCCTAGCTGCCCTGCTCGAGTCCGGCCTCAGCAAGGAGGCTCTGATCCAGGCCTTGGGGGAGCCAGGGCCCTACCTGATGGTCGGAGATGGTCCCCTGGACAAGGGGGCGTCCTGCGGTGGGAGTCGAGAGGACCTGACCGAGCTGCCCAATGGCCTGGGGGAGACGCGTGGCTCCGAGGATGACACGGATGACGACGGGGAAGACTTCGCGCCACCCATTCTGAAAGAGCTGGAGAATCTCAGCCCGGAGGAGGCAGCCCACCAGAAAGCCGTGGTGGAATCACTTCTTCAGTAAGGTCCCCACCCTGTCCCCAGCACTCAGGAAGGGACTGTCCATGCTGCTGGCAAGTTTCACTTCCCGTCCAGAACCTTGGAGGCTGTGATCTTCAGGCTGGTGGTCAAGGGCTTCTTGCTGAACCCTCAGTTTGGTCCTACATACCCCATATCCGTGGGCTACCTGTTTGCAGCCTGGTCCTTAGGAACCAGGGACAGGCCTGAGGTCACTTTGAAATGGAGGACAAAGGAAGCGAACCCCAAGAATATGGTTGGAGAACCAGCGGGTGGTGGTAGAAATCTTTCCCCAGTGTGGTCATTTGTACTCCCACAAATTCCAAGTTCTTTGCCAGGGGGTCGGATCCCAGGTTTGGGGGCCCAAAAGCCTCTGATGAGGCCGGGTTGATTTGGGGGTCTTAGGGGGATTTCCTGATACGCCAGGGCCTTAAGCACCTGGGTGGGTAAGCCTGGATTTCTTACCTGAGGCAGATGGAGCTGAGGGGTGGCAGCTTCCATGCATGGCCAGGTGCTGCTCCCTGCCTTGACCCCAACCTGGTCAGATAGCAGGTTTAGAGGCCTCCCCCTCCCCAGCAAAGCCTCCCTGGTTACTAATTACCCATGTGCGTTATTATTTCTTTTGTTTTATAAATTTATAAATAGCAAAAGGTTCTGATAAGGCCTGTGATCATTAACTTGTAGGGACGGTGGCTGGGAGATACCCAGCTGGGGGTGGAGAATGGGAACACCAAGGTGGGGGAAAGGTAACTTGGGGGCTGTGAGGGAATCCTACCGCCCCCAATTCCTAGAGCCACCACAGTTTCCCTGAGATTATCTCCCTGCTTGCTATTTTGTTAGGGTTTTTCGGTGCCTAAATCCCCATGATATAAAATGAGCCCCCAGAAGGAAGCGGTTAATAAACCAGCTTTACAGTTAGGGAAACTGAGGCTTAGATGGGGGAAAGGAGCTGTGAAGGAGGGGCCTGAGGGATAGATAAATTTGAAGATAGTCTCCCAAGAATACTCAGGAGGCAGCCTCTTTTCTGTCCAAGGTCCTGATCCCGACTTGGGGTGGGGGAGGGCTGGTGGATCTCAGCATTTCTGGAAGTGTCAGGGAGTCAGTCTCCCCTGGGCCTTGGGCAAGGGGCAGAGGAGCAGTCAGGCCCCCTGACTTGGCAGAAAGTGGAGGGCAAAGTGCTGCCTCGATGCAGGGGAGGGGCAAAGGGCCAAGGATTGCCAGAACCAGGGCGCAAGAAACCTGGATAGGGTGGAGCTGGGCCTGACCTCTCCAGGGGCCCCAGGTGGGACTAGGGGCTTAATCTGAGGCTGAGGGGCCAGGAGGCCAAGGGTCTTCTTACCTGGCTGTTCATCGGCCCCCATGGTGGGGGCAGTGGGGGCTGGAGGGGAGCTTGGTCCAAAGCAGCTGGAGCAGAGGTCAAAGTGCTCGGGGGGGGGGGGGGGGAGGCAGCAGAATCCCAAAGGCAGAGGAGACAGGGTTGCTGAGGAGGAGGAGGAGATGGAAGAAGAGGGGTGGGAGAGCTGGGAGAGCAGAGGAACCAGGAAAAGAGAGGGTCTCTGAGCAGCTGGGTGAAGGGGCAAGGGAGTGAGGCTGAGCCGAGAGGAGGCTGGAGCGCGTGTCCCTCCCAGGCTGCCTTTCTTTAATGCTAACAGCGAGCTGTTTGCCTTCCATTTAAATTCGAGATGTTGCTATAAATTATCAACCAGCTCCTTGTTCCTGCGGAGTTTATAACTAACTACCCGGGTTACTTATTGTTCAGGTAACAAAGGGGACCTGAAAATGTCCCCAGGCACAAAAAGTGGGGCCTCTAGTTTCAGGACTGGGGTGGGGGTGGGAACTCTGGGGAGAGGGCTGGAAGACCCCCTAATGAGGGCCTGGGTAATGGGGAAGTTGAGGCTGGAAGAGGCGGTGGGAAAGACCAAGTCCCCTTGGGAGCTGTTGATTCCAAGGTCTACCTTTGGAAGATTTGGAAGAGGGAGAGATGGGTCTGGGGTCTCGGGTCCCACCCCCAACCCATACATATCACGTCCGAGGCCACGGCAGACAATTCACTCTCAGAGCTCCATCCTTTGTCTACTGTGTGACCTTGGGCAAGACCCTTTCCCTCTCCTGCCTCAGTGTCAGCAGGTAGACAGAGTAAAGACAAATTCTCTGTCTTGGTTCTACTTCTGTGCTGTCCCCTCCCGCCAGCTTCCCTACCCTTCTCCTGCGCCCGGATGCTGGCTTCGCAAGTCCTGGATGCGCACGCGCTCTGCTTTCCACCCAGCGTTGCCTGCTCCAGTCTTCCTGCACGGGACCCTCTTCCCACTTTCTCCTTGGCTTTCAGCACCCTGCCCGAAATCTCTGCGTGAGGGCTGTACCCAGCTCCTCTGTCCTTTGCTGCTTCCTCCTACTTTTTCCTGTCCACTGTCTCATTATTATATCTGTCTCTATGTCCATTCCTTGTCTCCAGATGTGAAAACATCTTCAGGGAAAAGCTTGTGATATCACCACGTGCTCTGTCCCTCATCCAGCCATGACAGACACCAGGCAAGAATGAGGGAGAGACTAGACTTACCCTGCCGCACCTCCTACTCCTCCCTGGGAGAGCATTTGAGACCCAGAGTTCTATCCCAGATGCCCTTGCAGGACCTTCCTATCTGCTAACTACTTAAACCCCAACCTTGCCGGGTCCTGATGCCTCCAACCCCAGCCAAGCAGCCGCAGGGTTCTCCCAGCCAGGAACTCTGCAGCTGGGGCAGGCAGGCTGGACGCTTCAGCAGACCGTGGCCTGCCTTGGTTCCCATGCCCCTCTCTTTGTAGCCGGTTAGGTGGGCACTGTCCCCGAGATCTAGTTTTTTTCTGCGGAATGGTGAAGACCGCACTCAGCCACAGGTTCAAGAGCATGGCACATAGTTAGGCAGGGTGGCATTTGAATGGTCCCATTTTACAGATGAGCAGAGGAAGGCTCAGTGAAGAAAAGGGACTTCCTCAAGAAGTAATGCCAGACTTGCATGTGTGTGACAGCTTCGTCTCTGTCTACACAGTGCTCTTGAGTTCTGTGTTGTCTCTGCACGTTCACCAACCCCCACACCCCCAGAAATTATTATTGCTTATCTTGACAGGCCTTGAAACTCATTGGGCTTAAAGATGTACTAAACTTAGGTTTCCCTCTGCACAGTTTCTAAAACACATACACGCACACACACACACACACACACACACACAGGCACATGCATGCACATTCATATGTACACACACATGCATAAGCACACACATGCATAAGCATACACAGGGACAGTCATACACATGCACACACACAGAGACACATTCATACACACATGCACACTGATACACAGGTACAAGCCCCGACACCCACCCAGACACACAGACACACACAAATGACTCACACAGACACACAAGTACAAGCACACATACACACACACACAAGCAACCATGGATCCAGGTACTCAGTCATGAATGCACAGCAGGGTCTCCAGTATGCCAGACTAACCTCAAACTCAGTGTATTAAGGATGGCTTTGAACTCCCAACCCTCCTGCCTTTGCCAGTCAGGTGAGGTGTTTATAGACCTATGCCTCCATGTTTGACTTATTTGTTTTGAGTTCTGATTTTTTGAAACAGAGTTTCTTTGTGTAGCCCTGGGTATCCTAGAACTCACTTTGTAGACCAGGCTTGACTTCAACTCAGAGATTATTCACCTGCCTCTGCCTCCTGGGTGCTAGGATTAAAGGTGTGGGCCACTAAGCCTGGCTTATGTGATTCCAGGACTGATCCAGGGCTTTGTGCATGCTTTCCAACTGAGCTATATCCCCACGATGTGAAATAGGAAATATCTTTAATCTTACTTTATAGGTGAAGGAATTTGGGGACACATGTTAAGGAAATCAAAGAGTAGGTGGCAGAAAGAGCTGGGATTTTTTTTTTTTTCTTCTCAGATCTAAGCCCGACCCTGGCCCTGACTGAGAATTCAGCTTCCTCTCTAGAGTCTCAGCTCCATGACTCTGGGAATCGGGGAACCAAAGACACAAAGCTGGGAACACCTGTTTGACTCCAGAATTGGGCAGGGAAGCAGGGGGTATCTTCAGCCTTTCTGGGTTCTGCTGTGGCGACTGGGATACACAGGACCATAGCGATGATGATGGTGGTAGTAATGATGGTGATGGTGGTGGTAACAGTGATGGTGGTGGTGGTGGTAACAGTGATGGTGGTGGTAGTTCTGGTAATTTTGTTTTTCATATGCTTTTTAAGACCTCATGACCCTACAGCCTCAGCCTCTCAATGCTGATTACAGACCTGTGCCACCACGCCTGGCTCGGCCTGGCATTTTCTAACCACTCTTTCCAGTTGTTAAGAGAGCCGTTTGATGGGCAGATGAGATGGTGCCTCTAATCCCAGCACTGGAGAGGCAGAGGCTGGCAGGATGGGTCAGTGTTCTCATGAGTTTGATGCTTGCCTTCTGTTGGTTAGTGTTTCTGGTGCTTGTGGAGGGTGGTTACTGTATCTGTTCTTCTGTTTGACCAAGAACAGCAGAAATAAAGACAGAGGTGGAGTGAGAGAGACCTTGAGATTAGGGAAGAAGAAAGGGGGAGAGGGTGCAGGTAGGGGGAGGGGAGAGGAGGGAGAGACAGAGACTGTATGAATCAGAGCACTCAAGTCAGAATGTAAGAACAGGTCCCCTGCAGCTAAGCAGCTAAGCGACCCACTCTTCCTACAGAGGAGGGAGAGGAGCAGGGCGCGGGCTGCCCTGGCTGGAGAAGGGAGGCCACCGATAAATATGTTTGCAGAAGCACGGGTTGGACTTTGTTCCTGCTTCCCTCCTAGCCCTGACTGGCACCCAGGGAAGGGAGGAGGGGTGGGGCTCCGTGAGGCTCCCAGACATGGCCAGAGGTGGAGAGAAGCATCTGGGGTCCCTAGCAATGAGAGGTGTTTCCGAGCCCCAGTTACAATCACCTGGGACCAGGTTTCACCTTTCTTGAGCCTGAGTTTTGTCATAGCTGGAGCCAGTGTCCAAATCAAGCGTGCTTCCTGGGTTGAAAGAGAGATTCAGGCAGCTCCAGTGACCCCTAGGAGTCATGTGTCCCATATTATTTGCTGTGCCAGTTTAGATGACTCGGGTCACCTCCATTGTGCCGCTGCCCATCTGCTGATAAAGGGAAAGAAGTCAGAGAGTCTAAGCCAAAGGCTCTCAACCTTCCCACCCTTTAATACAGTTCCTCCTGTTGTGGACCCCCAACCACAAGAGTATTTTTGTTGCTACCTCATAACTGGAATTTTGCTACTGTTATGTATCCTGATGTAAATATCTGTGTTTCCGATGGTCTTAGGTCACCCCTGTGAAAGGTCCTTAGAATCCCACAAAGGGGTCACAACCCACGAGTTGAGCACCCCGATAGGCTCTGCCTCTGATTACAGCATTACTGAGGTGCAGGGTGCAAGGCAGAGCTGGCTCTGGGGACAGAAGCGGGGGAGCTGTGGGACTGGCTTCAGAGAGCCAGGGGCAGCTTTCAGTTTGTCTTTGCTTTGAAACACTTGACGAAGCCTGTCCTCTGTATCACTGAGTTCCAAACCTGTCGGTTCAACCAGGTGGGGGCTGAAAAAAAACATTTAAAATTGCTTCTGAAATGAACCGGCACAGTTGTGTTTGTCTGATGGTTTGCTTTCTTGTTGCTACTTTGTAAACACTAATAACCCGAGCTGATTAGGGCAGGGTTAGACTCTAAGTCCTGGCCTACCCACGTTTAATTCTGGAGACAGAGTACCACTGAGCCGCCCCAGCTGGCCTGGAGCTTAATATAACATATAGACCTGGCTGGCCACCTGCCTGTGCCTGGGATTAAAGGTGGCACCGACAGGCTTGAACAAAGAATGATTTATCTACTATTTATGTATTTGTGTGGGTGACTGTCACATACACATGCTGCTGGTAGAGGAGGAAGAGGGGAACGGATTCTGGGAGCTGGATTTATAGGCATTTGTGAGCACCCAGATATGGTATTAGGATCCAAATTCTGGTCTTCATGATTGACCAGCAAGTGCTCTTAAATACTGGGCCATGTTGTCCCTGGTTATGACTTTTTGAGATAAGGCCTCACTGCGTACCTCAGGCTAGCACTGAAACTCTGACTCAAGGTTAAGGTCACAAGTGCAGGCTGTACCCAACTAGAATGTCATCTGTATTACCTAAGGGCTTGTAGTTTTCATATCTACTAGGGTCCTAAAAGCAGTCTCCCAATGACCTGAAGAGTCACTGCATTGTATGTAGTGTGTAACATAATATTATAATGTATCACATTCTTTAAAAAAAGTTTCTGATGGACTTCTGACATTTTATGGTTACACAAGAGTGTGGGAAGTCTCCTTTCTTCCTTCCTTTCTATTTAAGATGTATTTATTGATTATATATATGTACACTGGTACACTGTAGCTGTCTTCAGACACAGCAGAAGAGGGCATCAGATCCCATTACAGATGGTTGTGAGACACCATGTGGTTGCTGGGAATTGAACTCAGGACCTCGGGAAGAGCAGCACAATGCTCTTAACTGCTGAGCCATCTCTCCAGCTCAGGAAGTCTCTTTTCATACACATCCCATGCACACATCATACACACATCACAAATGTGCACCCCACACATGCACAAACAGACACACGTATCCACACATAACAAAAGAAATATTTCCTTTGAGACAAGGTCTCCTGTAGCTCTGGCTAGCCTTTGTATGTGGCTGATGCTGGCCTTGAGCCCCCAATCTCCCTGCTTACACCACCTACGTGCTGGGATTGCAGGTGTGAACCGTCAAGCCAAGAATGCCCGCTGCTCATTTTTTTGCTTTTTCAGACAAGTTTGGAATATGGAAATCAGGCTAGTTTGACTTGGAGATATTCCTGCCTTGGATTTCCTAATGCCGGGATCATAAGCGTGTGCCACCACACCGTAAGCATGTGCCACTACACAGAAATCATGTGCCACTACAGTTGGCTTCTCTCTCCTTGCTTCTAATGTCAAATGAGCAGCAAGCAGCACACAGAAACCCCGGCAGGCCTTCCGTCTGGCTATCCAGTGGGATGCAAAGGCTGCCGGGACAGCATTAGTGTCTTTTGGGCAGACCTTTTGTTTGCCACAGCAAGCAAGGAAGAAACCACTTTCTAAGGATGCTGTTTGTCATGCGTATAAAATCTCAAGACTTAAGTTTTAGAAGCAGAGGTAGGAGGGGGCACATGGGCTTTCCAGCCTCGTGGACTGAGGTGTGTTTACTGATAAAAGAATATGGGGTGGGGTGCAGGGTGCTGGAAACTTTACTGGCAAAAGAGTTTGAATTGGATCTTCAAGACCCACATGGTGGAAGGAGACAAGGCTCCTATAAGTTGTCCTCTGACTGTCGCATGTGCAACCATGTCTCTCTCTTTCTGTCTCTCTGTCTGTCTCTGTCTCTCTTTCTAAGAGAGGTTGTTCATTATGCAGGCAGTCTGTAAACACACTCCCTCCTGTCTGTCAGGGAGACCAGCAGTGAGGAGAGGATGAAGTTCTGAACCTTAGGTGGTCTAATGGGGGGCCCTCTCTCCCCCAGAGTGGGATTCCAGCTCCCGAGCAACCACATTTGTAGCAAAGAAGCCTCTAACCCCATTGGCAGGGTCTCTGGACTTCAACGCCTCTCAGATAACTTTAGCTTGTGTTAACTTGACCAAAAAAAAAAAAATAGCAAACAGCCAAACAGGTCACCTGTTCATCCATCCACCCAGCCAACCACCCACCTACACACCCATCCAAACACCCACCCATCTACCCACCCATCCATCCATCCATCCACCCACTCATTCACCCACCCACCATCCATCCACCCACCCACCCACCATCCATCCACCCATCCCCCCACCCATCTACCCACCCATCCATCCATCCACCCACCCATGCACCATCACCCATTCATCCTCTATCCACCCACCACCATCCATCCATCCACCCATCACTTTGGGTTCTGGGAACCAGACAGTTCTCCCACCATTAACAGGTAGAAGCACTCGCTGCAGAAGCCTGGTGGCTTGAGCTCAATCTGCAAGACCCACGTAAAGGTGCAAGGAGAACCAAGTTCCTCACACATATTGTAGTGCAGGCGCACATGAGTGCACTTGCGTGGACGCACACACACTCATACACAAACACGTATGTGTACGCATATACGGGTACATATACATACATGTACACACACACATTTTGAAAAGTGTCATATAACACTTCCAGGTTCAGTAGAGAAGAGGATCCCTAAGGGCATCATAAGCTGAGGGTCTTCCCTACTTGGGTGGCACAACTTCCAGTGGGAATCTACTCACACGTGAAACACGTTTTGGTATGGAACCCGAGTACAAGTCTTATCCATGGAGGGTCTAGTCTCCAGAACCCCAGCCTCACCGTAGCTACCAGGAAGGGCCATTGAGCAGACCCTGTCCTTGCTCGCCTCCAGGGAGGACCCATGGCGCGTGGCAAAGATGGTCAAGTCATACCTACAGCAGCACAACATCCCCCAGCGGGAGGTGGTTGACACCACCGGTCTCAACCAGTCACACCTGTCACAGCACCTCAACAAGGGCACCCCCATGAAGACGCAGAAGCGAGCAGCTCTGTACACCTGGTATGTCCGCAAGCAGCGAGAGGTGGCTCAGCGTAAGTAACGACCCCAGCCTGTGTCCTACTCTCTGGCAGGGGCTCCCCCACTCCCAACCCCCATACTTGGGAGAGAACACATGTGCTAAGTTCCCAGCCCTCTGTTTACTTTTTATTTTGAGACAGGGTCTCACTATGTAGCCCAGGCTGGCCTTGAACTTGTGACTTGCTGACTCAGCCGACCAGGTGCGGGGTTGACAAGTTTTCTCTGCTACTCCAACCTGAGCTTCTCTCTAAGGAACTAGCAGTTGGCTGTTATTGGGGAGGTATCTCCGATTGTTTGACCAGCCACTTTCTGAGGGACTTTTAGGATTTTCCCCAGACAGGCTCTCATGACACTTTGTTGCAAAGAATATCCAAGTACAAAAAGTTCCTAGAAGCCCCCACAGGTCAGCCTAGACTCTCTGCAATGTTCTGGAGGGTTCAGTTATAGTTCTGGAGCATGGTCTTTTTTTTTTTTTTTTTTTCAAGACTTATTTATTGTATTAGATAGAAGTACCTTGTAGCTGACTTTGGACACACCAGAAGAGGGCATCAGATCCCATTACAGATGGTTGTGAGCTACCATGTGGTTGCTGGGAATTGAACTCAGAACCTCTGGAAGAACAGTCAGTGCTCTAACCACTGAGACATCCCTCCAGCCCCTGGAGTGTGGTCTTCTTGTGGGAGTGGGGAGTCTCTGACTCTATCACCTGCTCTTGGGACCCTTTTCCTTCCACTGGATTGCCTTGTCCAGCCTTAATGAGGGGAGGTTTCTAGTATTAGTGCAACCTGTTATGGTGTTGGGTTGACGTCCATGGGAGGCCTGCTCTTTTCTGAAGAGAAGCAGAGGAGCAGGTGTGGAGGAGAGGAAGTGGGAGAGGAAGGTGTGGAGGGAGAGGAAACTGCTGTCCAGATGTCTCAAATGAGAGAATTTAAGAAAGGGGGGGGACAGAAAAAATTCCTAGATGTGGGATGTTGGGGCGCTGAGTTTTTTTCTTTTTTCAAGATTATTTATTTTATTTATGAGCACACTGCATCTGTCCTCAGACACACCAGAAGAGGGCATCAGATCCCATTACAGATGGTTGTGAGCCACCATCTGGTTGCTGGGACTTGAACTCAGGACCTCTGGAAGAGCAGTCAGTGCTCTAACCACTGAGCCATCTCTCCAGCCTGGGGTGCAGATTTTCAAGTTGTTGATGGACAGTCATGAGATGGCTCAGGGGCAAAACTCTTACCACCCCATGACCTGAGCAGGATCACCAGACCCCATGATCGGGTTTTTTTGTTTGTTTTTAAATATCTATTTTGTCTAACTCTCTTTCTTTTACTTTTGAGATTATAATTACACCATCTCCCCCTTCCCTTCCTTCTCACCAAGCCCATCCCCATACACCCCCTACCTGCTCTCTTTCTAACTCATGGCTTCCGTTTTCATTAACTGTTGTTACATGCATATAGCCATGCGTATATACATACATCCCTAAATATAACCTTCTTAGTCTGTGCAATGTTATTTGTGTGTGCTTTCAGGACTGACCATGTGGTGTCGGATAACTAATTGGCGTGTTCTTCCCTGGAGCAGACTATTTCTTCTATTCTTGGCTTTCCTTGGTTTCCTTTACTTTTTGTGCTGAGGATTGCTTCCCCTGGCTTGCTCAGCCTGCTTCTTATAGAACCCAGGTCTACCAGCCCAGGGATGGCACCACCCACAATGGGCTCCCCTCCCCCCTTGATCACTAGTTGAGAAAATGCCTTACAGCTGGATCTCATGGAGGCATTTCCTTAAGGAAGGCTCCTTTCTCTGTGATAACTCCAGCTTGTGTCAACTTGACACACAAAACCAGAAAGTACAGTCTCACATGTAGCCCAGGCTGGCCTACATTATCTTAGACTGCTCCTCCCGGCTCTATTTTCCAGTGCCGAGATCACAGGCGTGCACCACACCAATGTGTCAGCTTGGTTCTGTTTCCTCTTCTGTGGACAACCTTTTTAGGGGGGTTCTTCCTAGGGGTGCTGATTGGTCCTAGGAGTCCTGTGCGGCCACAGGATCAGCTCAGCAACCTCACAGGTAAAAGCAATCTTTCAGGTTTCAGTTGAATGACTTATTTCAAGAACAATTTAAAAAAACTTTAAAATAGGCCTAATATACAAAAGTCCACAGATCTTTTGTTGTCGATAGTGAGGTTTTTGTTGCTAAGGTTTGTTTGTTTGTTTATTTGTTTTGACACAGGGTCTCACTATGTAGTTCTGGCTTTCCTGGAACTCGATCTGTAAATCAGGCTGGCCTGGAACTCACCGAGATCCCCCTGCCTCTACCTCCCAGGCGTGAGCCACCACCACCTAGCTTTTTCTTCCTTCTTGAGGCAAGGTCTCCCTGTCACTCCAGCTTGTCTGGAACTTGCTATGCAGAATAGGATGGTTTCAAAGTTATAGCAGTTCTCCTGCCTCAGCCTCCTCCAGAGGGGTTTTAGTTATGAGTGACAGCACCTGGCTCTCTCAATGCATTTCCCAAAAGCTAATACAGCAACAGAGCTTCCTGCCCGTTGAAGAAGTGAGCAGCTTCCTGGCAGCCCCTCCCCCACAGCGTAGTCACCGATCCTGACTCCCGACCATGGCTGCTTCTGAAGTTTTCACGACTCCACTATGTGTAACGGCTCCTTAGGCTCCATATTGTGTGACATTCATCTCTGTGCTCCCCTGTCACTTCGCATGGGTCAAATTCATTGTCCTGTGCGACCATTCCCATGGGTGGAGGAGACACTGCTCTTCTTTGGTGGACGTTTGGGTTGCTTCTGATCTCTCGATTCTGCAAACAGGATGGATGGCTCAGAACATTTTTCCTTGCGTTTTAGGTAAAGGCGCATACGCAGTTCTATTGGCTGCGATTACTGGGTGTTAGCGGTTCCTGCCCCAATCGCTGTGGGTTTGCAATCAAACCATCATGGCCTCAACATTTTAGATGCTTCTGAAATCTGCCTTAACACTTATTAGTGTTGGCCTCTCTTCATGTTAGCCACGAGGTACCCACGGTGGTATTGTATTGTGGTTTTAACTTAAATTTTCTTGGTAACCCTTACACTGATTTATTATGTCATTATCTTTAAGAAGTACCTATTTTATTTAGGGCCAGGCTTGGTGATGGACGGGAAGGGATTAAAGATCCCAGAGGCAGAAGGCAGAGGTAGGCAGACCAGCTTGGTCCACAAACCAAACTCTAGGACAGACAGAATCACATAGTAAAAAGCTACTTTTCCATCGGACCAGAGCTCATGCCTAGTACCCACCTCTAACACCCTTTTCAGGCCACTGTGGGCACCCCTCCCCCACATGACACACACACACACACACACACACACACAAATATATTAAAAATAAACAAGTGTTTCAGGTTTAGGGGGGCCAAACTATGGTTTCTGGTACCTCAAGTCTTGGCCATGGTTCCTGCTCTCCTGTGACCACTCAGTGAGTGTGGACAGAAACAAGGTAGCCACCTCAGAGGCAGTGTGAGTGGGTGGGTGTGACTGGGCCAGGCTGGCCTCGAACTCATAGAGATCTGCCTGCCTCTGCCTCCTGAATGCTGGTATTTATGGCACCAAGTCCCCTTTTGGCAGGGGGTGGGGCTTGGTTTTGGAATGGACTAAGATTTCGTGCAGGCTAGGCACGATCCCTACCAACTGACTCATGGCTCTAGTCTCGAGAGTAGATGATTTCAGTCTTAGCTGCCATCTTCGGTGTTTAAGCACCCTGGGGAAGAGAGAGACCGGGGAGGGGTGGGGAGGGGTTACGGGAGCTGACAAGCAGAGGTGGGAGTGGTCAATGCCTCACCGCTCTCTGTCCGTACAGAATTCACCCACGCAGGGCAGGGCGGACTGATTGAAGAGCCCACAGGTGATGAGCTGCCAACCAAAAAGGGGCGCAGGAACCGGTTCAAGTGGGGCCCTGCATCCCAGCAGATCCTGTTCCAGGCCTACGAGAGGCAGAAGAATCCCAGCAAGGAAGAGCGAGAGACCTTGGTGGAGGAATGTAATAGGTAATGTGGTCTCTCACCAGGGCAGAGGCTAAGCCGGGAAAGGGATGGTGTCTCTGGGTTTTGGGGGGCGGGGTCCTCACCAGTCCTTGAGAGCCCTTGCTTTGTTTTGAATTCTCCCACCTACAGGTGCTTGTTTCATTTTATCTCAAAAGCCCTACGGCTTGTTCTCTGAGAGGCTAAGTCTCTTGCCCAAGGTCATGCAGCGGGACTGGTCTTGTAATCCAGCCCTAGGGTACACCCCACGTCTCAGCGCCGTCCTCTCTCCTCTGAGCCTGGCTTGGAGGCTCACGGGTGCCATCTTTGCAGGGCGGAATGCATCCAGAGGGGGGTGTCACCATCGCAGGCACAGGGGCTAGGCTCCAACCTTGTCACGGAGGTGCGTGTCTACAACTGGTTTGCCAACCGGCGCAAGGAAGAAGCCTTTCGGCACAAGCTGGCCATGGACACATATAACGGGCCTCCACCGGGGCCAGGCCCGGGCCCTGCGCTGCCTGCCCACAGTTCCCCCGGCCTGCCCACAACCACCCTCTCCCCCACTAAGGTCCACGGTGAGTGCTGTGGGTAGGGAAGCTGGAATAGGAGGTAAAGAGGAGAAGCAGATGGGTAGGGGGCGGGAGGGACTTCCCCAGCTGTGGCAGCCACCAGAAAAAAATGCTCTGCACTACACTGGCCACTCCCCTCTCAGCTCCACACCCCCTCCCCCAATCTACCTCAGTCTCTCTCTATTTCGGTTCCTCCCACTGTGCTCAGTAGAGCTGCGCACTCACCTAGGTGGATCGCATTGGCCCACACAACCCTGCCCACTCTCTGTCACCACGGGTCCCTGTGTGGTCCATCCTGGGCTCTATTCAACCTAACTCTATTCAACCTAACTCACCCCTGGCTACTTCAGTCCAACGCAGTCCCCTTTGGATCTACCTATTTGAGCCATTTCAGTTCAACTCAGTGGTGTTCAAATCACAGTTTAACGCAACCAATTCCCATCCCAACCATTCCCTTTGAACAAACTAATTCCGTGGAATCCGATTCATTTTACAAAGCATAGCCCTTGGCGCCTGGGGACTGGGGGCCAGGACCTCTTGTAGACAGGTATGTAGTATTCACCTCCCTCTGCACCTCCTACTGCACACTGAATCATCTCCTACGATGCTTGATACCCAGTACAGTGTGACCCTGATGTAGACACACTGTATTGCTGGGGCCTAGTGACAAGGAGAGAAACCTACGTGCTTTCAGCACAGATGTGAGCTTTTTTCTTTTTAAAAAAGATTTATTATATGTATTATTATTTGTATTATATATTATTATTATTTATTATATATATTCAGACACACCAGAAGAGGGCATTGGATCCTTTTACAGATGGTTGTGAGCCACCACGTGGTTGCTGGAATTTGAACTCAGGACCTCTAGAAGAGCAGTCAGTGCTCTTAACTGCTGAGCCACCTCTCCAGTCCGTGAATTCTCCCCCACCCCCAAATATTTTGACTCAACAATTGATTGAATCTGAGGACTCAGCACCTTCGAATGAGAGGCTGAACTGTAAGGCTCAATTCGATTTGGTCTGATTCGATTTGATTTTGTTTCAGCTCAGCCAAAGCTCAATCTTGCTGAACTCATTTCTGGTCCTGTTTAAAGAGATCTCATCTAATTTGGCCAATCGCAGACTGTTCTGCTCAACGTGGCTCATTTTCATTTAGTTCTCTGAGCCCCGATTGGGCGTCTTCTGCACAGAGGGGGACACACCTCGTAGTGGGGGACACACAGTGTAGTGGAGGACACCGCCAGGCGTTAAGAGGGCTGGAAGCAGCCAGCACAGGAGGAAGGATGGAGTGCTGGCCTGAGCAAGCCAGGCTCTGGTGTGGTAAGGTCTGTGGGACAGGAGTGGACAGGGAAGTGGGGTGCTGACATTGCTCCCCACTCTAGGTGTGCGGTATGGACAGTCTGCAACCAGCGAGGCAGCGGAGGTGCCTTCCAGCAGCGGAGGTCCCTTGGTCACAGTGTCTGCGGCCTTACACCAAGTATCCCCCACAGGCCTGGAGCCCAGCAGCCTGCTGAGCACTGAGGCCAAGCTGGTGAGTGAGCGGCCTGTGGAAACCCCTCCTGGCCCACTCTCTGTGGCTGGGAGACAGGGTGAGGACAACTCCGGCTCAACTCGGTTTACCCTCACAGGTCTCAGCCACGGGGGGTCCCCTGCCTCCTGTCAGCACCCTGACAGCACTGCACAGCTTGGAGCAGACGTCGCCAGGTCTCAACCAGCAGCCGCAGAACCTCATCATGGCCTCGCTGCCTGGGGTCATGACCATTGGACCGGGGGAGCCCGCCTCTCTGGGACCCACGTTCACTAACACGGGCGCCTCCACCCTGGTCATTGGTAAGTGGGTGAGGCGGGTGGGGCTCCTGTGCGTTGGGTGGGATCTGGAAAGAGCTACTGGGACTCATTGGCCCAACCATAAGGCATCCGCTTTCTGAGAACCTGCGGGCTAGGCACCCACAGGTGGACGGAACAAAGTCACTAAGGATAGTGTAGAAAGTACCAGACATCAGACTGAGGAGATAGTGGGGAAACAGCTGGATAAAAGCACAGGTGTTGTGTTTTATAAAAATATCCAGAGAAGAAATATGTTTAGTGGATGTGCAGTCAGGTGTGGGGGAAGAGGTGCCTCTGTGGGCCCACACTGAGGTGAAGGGCCAGCCTCACAATGGTATAGTATAGAATAGTTTATTCAGGATGTAGGGAGGGGAGTTTGGAGGGTAGTAGAGGCAGAGAAAGGCAGAGGGAGAGGAGTAGAGGCCTTCAGTGAGCACGGGGGGGGGGGGGGGCTGAGCAGGAGGGAGAGGACAGAGCAAGAAGGCAAGAGAGCAAGAGAAGAGGGGGTGAGCAGGCCTTTTATAGTGAGTCAGGCATGCCTGACTGTTGCCAGGTAACTATGGGCTTGAGCCTAGACAAAATGCTAATGGCGTGTGTGTGTGTGTGTGTGTGTGTGTGTGTGTGTGTGTGTGTGTGTGGTGTTCTGTAGGTCTAGGGTGTTTTTATTTACTTAAGTTTTAAGCCCTTTATAGGCAGGAACTCAGTGGGTAAGACACCCGGAGCCGCTAGGACAGAGGTGCAGAGGGCGGGGCTGGTCTAACTCCTGCCTGCCCCCGACAGGTCTAACCTCCTCTCAGGCACAGAGCGTGCCGGTCATCAACAGCATGGGGAGCAGCCTGACCACTCTGCAGCCGGTCCAGTTTTCCCAGCCACTGCATCCCTCCTATCAGCAGCCTCTCATGCCCCCTGTGCAGAGCCACGTGGCCCAGAGCCCTTTCATGGCAACCATGGCTCAGCTGCAGAACCCCCACGGTGAGCATCCCTCGCTGGCCTGGGAGAGGTGGGCTACAGGTTGGCAAATGGGCGCAAGGCCCGGCAGGTAGTGGGTGCTGCTGCCTGCTTGTGTGTGGCGTGTGTGGTGTAGATCTCTACGGGCCCCCGCCCGTTTGTGTGTGCAAAGGAGCTTGTGTGTGAACTTTTTAGTGTGTGCGATGCTTTGCTTGTCTTGGTGGCAGAGTGGAAGCCTCGGCCTTTTCTCTGAAACCCTTGGGGCTGGGCACCTGTCAGTTTACAACTTTGCTGTTTAGAAAGCTGGCTTGTGGATGGATCGTGGGTTACAGATTACTCCCAGGGCTTCACTATGCACAGAACACTGTTGTTTCTTCAGCAAAAGGCAGGTACTACATGAAGTGGATGAAAGACTCGGGATGGGGGAGACAGCTCGGTCAGTAAGTGCTAGAGACCAGAGTTCCATCCTTCAGAATTCACAGGGGTGGGGGTGGGGTGAGGAGAGGGAGGACATGCTGGTTGGTGGACACTTCCCAGAGCAGACAGAGGAGATAGAGACAGACAGATGACCCCTGGGGCTTACGTCAGCCAGTCTAGTCTACTAAGTGAGCTCTAGGCCAGCGGGAGAACTTTCTGAGGTTCTACAGACCTCACGTGCCTGCACTTGTATACAGACAGATTCAGCCATGCACACACGCACTCAGCCTCTTGTATGTCAGATCTGCATAAGGCCAGCCACAAGATGGGCCATGGGGCCAACCTTATGCAAGCTTTGGGTTCGGACCTTTCGGACCTTATCACAGACAGAGGTTACGGGCTTGTGGGCCAGTGTGCGGCTGACAGCATATGTCTGTGTGTGGGTGCTCTGCTTTTGGCTGAGTTCCAGGGATAGCATGCCACTGCTGTGTGCTTGGTGAGTGTCTAGGTCTCTTGAGAGGCAAGCAGTGAAACTTCGAGGCACATGCTGGAGGTGCCCTGGAGATCCAGGTATTGCTGGCTGCTGCCCGGCCTCGTTCACCAAGACGGAAGCCACCAGCCTTTTCCTCAGAGGCATGGCACCTGCGCTGCACGCCCCATGCTTGCTGCTGTGCCGTCTGGAGAGTGCCTGTGCTCAGCCCAGCAGCACAATGCCCCTGCTTCTCCGTAGCTGCGGTTATGTTCAGTCAGGGAAACACACACAACAAGCCCAGTGCACAAAAGGAGCTGGAGCTGTGCTGGCCCTTCCCCAGGCTGCTCCCACCCGGCTTAGCTGTGCAGGCCTCTGTAATGAGAAAGATATGGCTCCAATGGAATCCCCAAGCACTCACTGTCGGGGTGTTCATCAGGCCTCATGCCCACTTCCCGTAGGGAAGGGTCCAGGGAGTCATAGCTACTATGCCTTCTCCTCCCAGCCCTATACAGCCACAAGCCTGAGGTGGCCCAGTACACGCACACGAGCCTGCTTCCACAGACCATGCTGATCACAGACACCAACCTCAGCACCCTTGCCAGCCTCACGCCCACCAAGCAGGTAAGTCCCTGCCTCCTGAAGCCCGGCCCACCGAGGCTGCCCACTCCCATGCCCCAGGCTTCAGTGGGTTACTGTGGTTCCCTAGGTCTTCGCCTCAGACACAGAGGCCTCCAGTGAGCCTGGGCTTCCTGAGCCATCGTCTCCACCCTCCACTATCCACATCCCCAGCCAGGACCCATCGAACATCCAGCACCTGCAGCCTGCCCACCGGCTCAGCACCAGTCCCACAGGTGAGCGGTCCTGGGCCCCCCAGGAGTATGTGATGTGGCGTGTGCGATGGACTGGGGGCAGATGGGAAAAGCTTCTTCCTGCTGAATGTGGTGCCTGCGGCACACCAAGTGACATATGCAGCAGTCTGGGACAGAAGTTAAGGCCACGGCTCACTGACTTGACAGAGGACAAGGGTAGACAGTCAGATGCACTAGGGGAATAATGGGAGCCTGACATGACACCCCTATGGTTTGGTTGATCTCAGGGGTGCAGAGGCCAGAGGAGGATGTCTCGTGCCTTCTCTGTGGTCATCTTACTTCCTAGAGTCAGGGCTTCTCAGTGAACTGGAAGCGTACCATTTTGTCAGGGCTGGCTGGCCAGTGAGCTCCGGGGATGTTTCTGTCACCCTCGCCACCCCCCCCCCCCGGCACTGGGGTCACAGGCATGTGTAGACATAGTTGGCTGTTTACATGAGTGTTGGGGATTCAAACTCAATTTCTTGTGCTTGTATGGTGAGCACTTTTTTAAAACGTACGGATTTTAATTGTATGTTTTGTGTGTATGGAGGAGAGCAGAGGCCATCCAAGGAGTTGGTTCCCTCCTTTCGCCATGGGCCCAGGAATTGAGGTTATGAGGCTCCACTTTAAGGTTTTGGATTAGATGTGACCCACCCATACTGTTAAGGGCAACTTCTTTTGCTGGAAGCCAATTCACTGTTAAATAACACGTCTACAAAATACCTTCTGAGGAACTGCTCCTTAATCCCCAGGAACCAAAAAAAAAAAAAAAAAATTCCGGGAACAGCTATGTTAGTGCTTGCCTCCTGGGAGCGGGGTCGGAGGGGAGTTGGCTGACAGCTAGTGACCTCCTTTGCTTCTGCAGTGTCCTCAAGCAGCCTGGTGTTGTACCAGAGTTCTGACTCCAACGGGCACAACCACCTGCTGCCATCCAACCATGGCGTCATCGAGACTTTTATCTCCACCCAGATGGCCTCCTCCTCCCAGTAACCATGGTGACTGCCTCCCTGGAGCTGGGTTCCCAGAGCCTGCACTGCCTGCACAGGGGGTGAGGGCCACAGCCTGCCTTGCCACCTGACACAGGCTGCTGGCCTTCATGCCACAGCTGCTTCTTCATCACCAGAAAGGGACGGCCCAGAGGTGTCTCCTCAGCCTGAGAATCCAGCCTCAAGGAGCCAGAGGACAGCCTAATCTGGGCAGTATTTTGGACCACCATCCCTGCCATTAGAATAGAAAACCTAGTGCTTGAATCAGAAGGGGAAAGCCTGTGCTTCTGGCACTCCCCAGTCAGAGCTTGCAGGCCTGAAGGATCTCTGCTGAGCTGAGGCCCTAGATCAGCATGGCTGCTGTGCCTTCCAGGCTGTTCCACCCTGCACCAGAAATCCTCCTGCCTGTCTGTGGATTCCCCTCCCCAGCACAGGTATCTCCCAAGAAGCTGTTTGGCCAGGCTTGGGAGCCCAGAGAGCAGGGCTGTCCCAGACTTTCACCTAACACATTCCTCCGCCAGCCCCAGGACCTCATTTTCAGGGCACTGGTTCCCTTGAATATGTCTTCTGATGCCAGCTTGGCATCTTGCCTCCACTAGAAAGGCCACTTCAGGGCTAACATTGTCACCCCTGTTCCCTGGGCACATAACTTGTGCCAAGGCTGCATCCTGGTCAATCAGCTCCTCTGGCTATAGGGCTCTGACAACTTCCTTCCTGGTGTGAGACCTGCACAACTCAGAAGCCAAGACCTGAGTAGTGTCCTCAGAGAGGGCGCAAAGACAAGCAGAGAGAAGCCACCTAAGTGGCCTGGGGGCCGGCAGCCATTCTGAGGAATCCCGGGCCCTGGGCAGCAGAGAGAACCAGAACACACCTGACTGTTTCCTGGGGCCTACTGCCAAGAACTTGGACTTCAATGGGCTCTGTCAGCCTGGAAAGAGCCAGTGTCCCCTGCAGCCATGGTCAAGCCTGTATGTTTATTTAACTTTTAGTAAAGTCAGTACAAATCATATGGGAGCTTCCTGATTACCCACTGGTGTCCAGGAGGGAAGGTGGAGGGAAGCCGGGAGCAGGCAGGGGCCAGAGGTGTCAGGGTCACGAGACTCATGTTTACGCAGCTTTTCAACTGGAAATGAAGTGAGGTTGATTTTACGAGTCCTCCTTGTTACTGCATGAAACCCACCCAGTCTATGTGTGGTGCCATTCCCAGGAGTCTTGAGGCTGGGGTGACAAAGGGTATCTGGGGGTGTGGGTGGAAGGACACCGTGGGTTCTGTGGAAGATGTCCCTGTAACATTCAGCACAGAGGACGTAGTTCAGTGGTACAATGCCTGCCTGGTAAGTGGGGTGCCAGGGGTTTGATCCCCAGCCCCCAAACAACACAGCACTGAGGGCTCATTGTAACTACACAGGAGGCAAACCAGGAGACCGGCAACTTTGAGCTACTCAGAGACTCAGACAGACAGACAAAAAGGAACAGAGCAGGACTGGTCTAAGTCCTGATAATTTATTTCCGTTTTCTTTCTTGGGGCCTTGTGCCCAAGCCTGCAGCCTGCCACTGAGTGGGTGCTCAGCACACTGGCACCTGATTTTCAGGGAGTGAAGTGGCTCACGTGTGTTATTAACAAATCAACATGTTATAGACAAATGTGTGAAGGAGGAGGTGGGGATATCTTTCCTTCTCTTCCAGACAATGTGTGGGCTGGGGCAGAGATACAAACGTTTCCCGGGGCCTCAGTAGTTTGGTGACCCCTCCCCATCATTCTCGGGAACAACTGTCATCCTCTGAGACTGCACAGGTTGGAGAGATGCAAAAGCCGTACTTCCTGAGGTGATGGAACGTTCTGGAACCACAAGTCAGTTCCAGCCTGGCACAAGCTTCTCTCATACACCCACTTCTTTGCTTGAACTCTTGGGCAAGCCCAACTCAAGTCACCTGTGGGCAGTCAGTGCTGGAGGGTTGGAAACTCGGAGTGTGGCTTGGCTCTGCCCTAACCCCAAGGGCCCCTGATCCTCAGAGCTACAGCCTGGGGTCAGTTCTCAGGCTTAGCCACTGCACACTCTGCTGGTGGGCACAGGGAGTCCTCTCTGGCTTTCTTGGCCTTTTTCTTTTTCTTCTTTTTGGTCTCAAGCAACACTGGGTCCTCACTGACGCTGCCTGCCTCCTCTACTTGGTCCAGGCCTGTGGCTGTAGCCGGGTTAGCGCCTGCCTTCTTCTTGGCTTTCTTTTTCAACTTCTTCTTCTCTGCCCCCTCCTCCACCTTGGCAGGACAGTGTATGGCTGACTCCTGGAGAATATCTGAAGCCGACACAGCTGCCTCCTGGCACCGCTGCCATTCCTCATCACTGTCCTCACTGTTACCGTGGAGAGTAGTCAGGTTAGCTGGACGAGCCTCAAAGCTTCCTGGCCACCTCCAGACCAGACGGAGGCAGCCAAGACTGAGCCAAGTAGCTCAGACTCTGGCTGGAGCCAACTTTTCGGCTTGTCAGTCACGTGACTGCATCAAGTTCAGTCACGTGACCACACCAAGTGACTGAAGTCTCTGACCCTCAGTATTCTCATCCACAACAAGGGCTCTGACAGTACCCAATCCTCATACAGCTTCTCAGGAGGCAAGGATGATAAAGTATACAGATCCTCAGCTCCTTGGAGAGGACCCTGAGCCTTTCTGCTAGGGGAACGCTTTGGCCTATTATCTGATGGTCTCTTCCTTTGGTCTGAGCCTGACTGGGGCAGCTTAACTATTCCTCAGGCTCATCCAGGAGAGGCTATGAGCTCTTACCTGGAGCTGGGGGGCTGGCGCTTTCGGCAGGGTTTTGGAGAAGCTTCCTTTTCATGGCCTCCAGGGACAGATGTGAAGAAAAGGCGGAAGCCTAAGACCACAGGACAGAGCCAGCAATCGGTAAGGCAGACACTAAAAACCACAGGACAGGGCCAGTGGTCGGTAAGGCAGACACTGACCCTTCCTTTGGGTGCTGAGGATGCAGCCAGTCCTCAAGTCCCAGTCTAGTGGCAAGGGCTTAAGCATCTCTGCCATGTGTGTGTGAACTGAGGCTGGTCTGAGGCAAGACTTTCTAGCTCTCCTGTGGAGCCAGAGACTGCTACATCTAGCCAGTGAGCTGTAGGGGCTGCTGGTGGACTCGGTCTGTTTTGAGACAGGATTTTTCTGTGTATCCCTCGCTGTCCCGAAACTAGCTATGTGGACCAGAGTGGCAATGAAGTCGCAGAGATCTACTTGTCTCTGACTCAAGTGCAGGGATTAAAAGCACGTGCCACCTTACCCAGCCTCCAGAGGCTCCAGATGTCCACAGTTGTGTCTCTTGCCTGTGTTAGGCTCCAAAAGGGCCCAAGTGTGGGACAGGATCAGAGAGAGTGGGAGGAAAAGACTGGAATAAGAAGCCAAAATGCTGCAGGTACTAGGGAAAGTAGGGGAGTTCAGAGCTAGCTCATCTTGGGAAGGGGTGCTATGATTCCCACCTCAGAGTGTGGGGACAGCAGATCTGTCCCTGCGGCAGCACTGATCAGCACTCTAAGGACTCACCGTCCTCCTTCTCAGCCGCCTGCTGCACCTTTGCCTGTTGGGACTTCTTCCAGACTTCTGCGATGGCAATGGAGCTGAGGGAGAGGAGGTGCCAGACCAAGGATGACGTTTTGGGTAGCAACAAAAGTACCTCTTGTTTTTCAATTTTAAAACCTTTTCTCTCTTTTTCTGTTGGGTTTGGGACATGAAACTGTAATGCCAAATAGGGGAGGCTGAGGTCAGAGGATCACAGAATGATGCACGCTACTGCTCACCTGTCCAGAAGTGCTCCCAGTTTCTTGGCCACGTGGGCTCGGAACTCAGGAGTGGTCTGAAGCTCGTTGCCATCTTCCTCATGCTGGCTCACCTCACGCCTACGACACACACACACAGACATCACTTCCTGACAGCTTAGAAGTTGCCCTTACCAGGGGGGGACCTCTTGTCCTGTTCCCTCTGACATCCTGTGGTCTAGCCTAACGTCTGACATGCACAGGGGAGACCAGTGTTTGCTGAATGACTCAGTGAAGCTTCTGTGCAGAGCACACAGTACCTGCGGCTTGGCTGGGGGGCCGGTGCTTGTTTGTCTGCAGCACCTGTGGAGCAATGAAAACAAGGCACTTACAGGGCGGACGAGAGGGCTGTGGCCTATGTGATTTGCACTTGTAACTCAAGGAACCTCCCCCAGTTTCTGTTTGGCAGGTGGACGTTATCCCCATTCCGCAAAAGAGGTGAAGTCAAAGATATGTAAAATAATTTGGATACGGACTAAAAGCTAATTTTTTTTTAAATGAGATTTTGTTATATAGTCCAGGCTAGCCTTGTGCTCATGCATGACTAATAGCTGATTTAATGGGAGCTGGGAGGAGCGCACAGGTCATTTGGCTCCAGAGGGCCTGTTAATGTTTACCAGGCAAGCCCAGGTGTAATTAGACGATGGTTTATGGAGTGATTGCTTGTGCTGCGCTGTATGCTGTGGGAGAGGCGGTCACTGGGGATGCTGATGGTGGAGCCCACGGAAGAATGTGCTGCCGCGTGGCTGTTAATAGAAGCTGCTCAACCTGAACATCTCAGACAAACGGCACTGTCCTCAGAGGACCTCTTGGTGAACAAAGATGCTAAATGACACTTATGCACAATATGTAACTGGCTAATAGCAAGAAAACAGAAAAGCAAGGGGGTGCAGTGTGGGGGACTGTTCCTCCAAAGGAAGGAAGGCTTTGTAAGGTGACAGCTGGGCACAGACCCCTGAGATAAAGCTGTGAGTCAAGTGGAGGCCTACGAGGGTCTCCAGCCACCGGGAAGCAAGGCTGCGAAGACAGAACCTGTGGTGCTGAAAGCCTGCTAGCTGCTGGGGGGCCAGGAGAGGAGAGACTTTGTTGGGGTGAGATTACCCAGGCCTCTCAGGAGGGCAATGTGAGGGCTCGGGACAGGAGAAAAAAAGGGCATTGGCAGAGTAAAGGCAGCGAAAGAAACCAGCTCAGCTTTAACACTAGACAGAATGAGACCAAAGAGGCCAAGGTGTGTGCTTCTCCCAGGTCTCTGAGGACATGACAAGCTAGATGCTGTATGGGAGAGACACTGAAAGGTGTCTCTTAGGTTCTGATGTGGATTGAGCCTAACAACTTCAGTTCGATCCCCAGGACCCCCACTGCAGAAGGAGAGAAGTGACTTCTGAGGTCCATGTGTCCCATGACACCTGTGTGCGTGTGCACAGACACATAATGTAAAACGTAATAAAAAAATTTGAAGATCGCTTTTAAAACCAGGCTTGGCAACATATGCCTTTAATCCCAGCACTGAGAAGGCAAAGGCAGGAGGATCTCTGAGTTTAAGGCCGGTCTGGTTTACATAGTGAGTTCCAGGGCAGCCAGATCTACACGGAGAGAGACAATGTCTCCAAAAACAACAACCACTATAAGTTATATAGTTTGTTTTTACATCTGTCCCCTTCCTAGACTTGAAAATGTTTATTGTTGTTGTGAGTCTAAGTCATAAGACAACTCTTGGGAGTCAATCCTTTCACCAGGGGTTCTGGGAATCCATTGCAGGTTGCTGGGTTTATGTAACAACTGCTGAGCCAATCACTGATCTGGAAATGGAGCTAGACATTACAGGAGCTTTAAAGCTGAGAAAAGTGTTAATGATTTCTTTCCAACAGTGTACTGTGAATGAAATACCTGGATGTATCTGCAAAATGATGTAATGGTATAACAATATGGTGATGTCAGCCAGGACAAAGCCACGGGCATTATCATGTGACTGTGGCTTGTTGCTCACATGCATGAGAGAAAACGGTGTTAAATTTCAATGAAGAGTTGATGAAAATACAGATGCTGTATTTTTTTTTCTACTCTAAATTATAGGACCTGTTGGAGTCTAACCATGATTGAGACTCTTATATTGGCAGATCTCGGATTCATTCCCAGTTTGCTAGGAAATCTCTAGGCTAGGTGTCCTCAGTCTCAATGCGACAGCATGTGAGGGCCGGGAAAGATGGGATTCTGAGAATACAGGAAGGAGGTGCATCTCGGTCATCTCAGACAGGTGATGGGTTACCTTCCCAGAATGACATAGGACAGACGCATGGGAGGCGCAGTCAGGAGGCATTTAGGTACCCCTGAGGCCTTCACGAGAATAAAAGGAGCTCCCTCTGCCCTTTGTGTGAGTATAATCCCCAACTGGTCTCAGAAGCTTCCCGAAGAAAGCTCCTCCGAAACGTCAGGAAGCCATGGCTCCCATCCTACCATGCATCCATTTCAGGTCCCAGGGAAGAAGCCCCATCCCTCGGACAGTCCCCTACCGGCTCCGGGTTTCTCCGCTCCCTGCGGGCGCTGCTCCAGCCCCCAGGCGGGCGTCGCCGCCTCACGGCACCGCGCCAGCTCCTCCGCATCGCTGCTGCCACTGCTGCTGCTCTCCGAGTCGCTCATTGCACCATTGGGTGCCACCATCTTGGGAAGCCGCAAAGGGCTGTGGGGGAAAGCGTAGGGTTTCAATTTGACCTTCCCTCCCACATGACCCATGTCTCAGAGCATTATGGGGATTGTAGTTCCCAGGCCACCATCGGCGGCAAACGGTCCAGAAAGATAAACCCAGAAGGGTCCAAGAGAAAACCACCTTCTCCACTCTTTTTCTTTCTTTCTTTCTTTCTTTCTTTCTTTCTTTCTTTCTTTCTTTCTTTCTTTCTTTCTTTCTTTCTTTCTTTCTTTCTTTCTTTCTTTCTTTCTTTCTTTCTTCCTTCCTTCCTTCCTTCCTTCCTTCCTTCCTTTCTTTCTTTCTTCCTTCCTTCCTTCCTTCCTTCCTTCCTTCCTTTCTTTCTTTCTTTTTCTTTTCTTTTTAAAAAATGTCTATTCATTTTATGCATAGGAGTACAGCGTCACTCTATTCAGACACACCAGAAGAGGGCATCAGATCCCATTACAGATGGTTGTGAGACACCATGTGGTTGCTGGGAATTGAACTCAGGACCTCTAGGAAGAGCAGTCAGTGCTCTAATCACTGGACCATCTCTCCAGGCCCCTTTTTTCTTTTTCTTTTCTTTTTTCTCTTTTCTTCCCCTTTCCCCTCCTCCCTTTCCTTCCCCTCCTCTCCTTTCTAATCCCCTTTCCACCCTCACCCCCCATCTCTTTACACAGGGGACAATGCTATCTTAAAGTCAAACAAGACGGTGGTGACACCTTTTATTTTTTAAGGAAAAATGAATTCATTTGCGATTTGATGGAAACGAGAAGGCAGCTAACCACTCCCCCCCCATCAGGTTTTGATCTTAGGAAGATTGTTAAACTGTAGGCTTTGAGGGTCTGATAAACAAACGGAACAAGCAAATCAGATCCGAATGACTCTTGGAATAGCCGAGGCCTTCGCAGTTAGCTCACAGTCCATAAAACACTGCAGACTAGCACTTGAGAACTTTTTATAAAATGCAGAATCTGATTTCAAAACTCCTCCTGGGAATTGTATGTAAAGCGAGTCTTAAGGCAGGCCAGATGAACAGTTTAGTCTGGGAAATACTGCAGTTTTGTGGCCCCCTGCATCTTAAACCACGGGGAACTGAATGGGGAGGATCATGAAACACGGCAATAGCAAAGGCTTCTGAATGTGCAAAGAGCAAAAAATTATTTCAAAACGCAAGCCTGTGGAGAAACTGTGATGTTTCTGGAGCCTGCTTAATTTTGCTGTAGCATTAAACACACGGTGATCACACCCTGCAGTGTCTTCACACCACACAACACCAATGAACACACTGAAACCAGGCTCGGCTTTGAGACGGATGCCTACCAAGGGCAGTGTTCCTACCTTACACAAAGGTTTCTGCTCTTACAGAACACAGCCTTTTCATTGAAGAAAACAAAGAAATGTTTTTATGCCATTCCTTAGCACGTATCGAATTAATGCATCCTTTGACTGTTCTCTATTAGAACAATTGGTTCTAAGAGTTGCCATTTGAGTTGTTTGAGTTTCATTACAAAAAAATAGTTGGCTTTTGGCCTGGGTTTAAGACAGCATTTCCAACAGCTTCTGAAGTGGCCTGGCCTATGTGTCTGCTGTTTTGGACAATATTGGTGAAAAGAAATACTGTTGGTTTTGCTGACCATAGAACTAAAATATTGACCCACTCTAAAAACTCTGAAGAAGTTCTGAGTCCCACGGTATCAAATATTTAGGCAAGATTTATGTAAAAGTAAACAAATACCCCCATCTAATTAACATGCAAAATCGCTTTAGTCTTTCTTTTCCTTTCTTTTTAAAGATTTATTTATTTATTATATATAAGTACATTGTAGCTGTCTTCAGACACACCAGAAGAGGGCATCAGATCCCATTACAGATGGTTGTGAGCCACCATGTGGTTGCTGGGAATTGAACTCAGGACCTCTGGAAGAGCAGTCAGTGCTCTAACCACTGAGCCATCTCTCCAGCACATGATTTCTTTAAGTGTTTGATTTGCCTTCTTATTTTATATTATTGTATGAGCTGTGGTGATGAAAACATTTCCTGAGAACAAGCAGTCAGGTGTGGAAAAGTTTTAAGAGGAGCTGGAGAGATGGCTCAGCAGTTAAGAGCACTTGCTGCTCTTCTAGGAATAGAACCCGGGTTCTGTTCCGAGAACTCACGTGGTGGCTCACAACCATCCATAGCTCCGATTTTAGGAAATCTAACAGTGACCTCTGAGCACACTCAGCACACCTGTGGAACACACATACATATAGGCAGTAAAGTGAGTGAGTCTTTGAAAGTTTTCTTCAGAGCCTTTATCCCTACCATCAGCGCTCTCAAAGATCTGCCTTTCTCTCCTACCACATGAGGATCAAGTGAGGAGCTACCACCTATAAAACCAGCAAGAGGTCCTCACTGGGTGCCAACAATCTTGAACTTCTCAGTGAGAAACAAACACTTGGTATTGATAAGCCATTGAGTTTGTGGCGTTTTACTATGGGAGTCTAGCTCAGGCTGGCCTCCAACCCGCTAGGCAGCCAAAGATGACTGCATTTCTGATCTCCCCATCTCTGTGGTGGGATCCTAGGCATACGACACCACACCTGGAAGTGCTGGGATTAAACTGGGGACACCCTAGGAGCCAGGTGAGTGTTTTACCAGCTGATCTTCCTCAGCCCTGTTCATTCCCTCTTTAAAGCACCTACAGTGTGAACCATATTATGAAATCTATGAAGATCAGGATTGAGCTAGACTGTCTACCCTCTGGAAAAGATACTGTTTTAGGCCCCAGATGCAAAAGAGTTGGGAAATATGTAGAATGGTATTGCTAAATTGACTAGAGTTTTTTGAAAATCAGCTATGAAGCCAACTTGGGGCTAAGTCCACCAGAAAACAGGTCAAAAGGAAGATTTGGCATAAACCCAGTACAATATTTTTTGGCAATACGAATCTGGTTTTTTTTTTTTTTTTTTTGGTTTGGTTGGTTAGTTGTCTCTAACAATTATTTACTGTTTGTGTGTGGCTTTTAGGAGTTATGGGCAGAAAACTTTTGAGTTAGTGTCTTACTCTGTAGCCTTGGCTAGTCTAGAACTCACTGCATAGCTCAGGCTGGCCTCCAACTTCCAGAGACTTTGTTTTCCAGGTGCTGAGATTAAAGGTGTGCACCATGCCCAGAAAGAACTTATATTGTCTCATCTCCCAGATTTTGTCCCTTTTTGACTCAGTTTCCCTACACGTGTCAATCCCCAGAGTTGAGAGGCATCTGTGGAGAAGAATGAGTGAGGAGTGGGAGGAAACACAGGCTGTTTAATCTCCATTTGAAAGGAACTTGATACCCTCCCTTGCCTTGATAGTCAGAGGCAGGAAAAAGTGTTTTTGGGGCACAGGGGAAGGCTTTATTCAGATCCAACCCGATGGAGGTTTCTGGTACGGGGAATTTGGAGGTGGGACAACCTGAAGCAGGGTCCTCGCGATTGATTAAGAAGATCGCTTGGCTTCCTCTGAACAAGGGAGAATAGTTTATTTGTGAGACTGCCATTCACTGACCCAGTCTTGACAGCATGGCCATGAGGACGGCAGCGAGCCTGGTGTGACTTCCCAGGTGACTGCAGAATTCCACCGTCACACAAGAGTGTCTGGCTGTACAGGATTTCTCAAATCTCTCTGGGCTCCCTGCTGGCAGGGTACGGAAGATGCGGACCATCCTGGCCGAGGACCGGAAGGAGGGGCAACGAAGCTGGGTTTAGGATGAGACAGTAAAAAAAAGGCAGAGCCGTGACAGGAAGCTAGCTGGGTGCCAACGGAGCTGTCGCCTCTCTCTTTCTGGATAGGATGATTGTGACACTGTCTTGGATACCGTAGGATTTAAAGTCAAACCAGTCATCTAGGACACGGCCCTGGAACTCCAGCTGCTGCTCCGTGCTTCGAAGGCCCTGCCTCTCTTCTATCTGTTGCTTCAGGCACAGGACTAAGTCAAATGGGTGGATCGCGTAGGCGTGGCTACTACCATCCGGGTTTTTCACAAAGACCTGGATCTGGGGGGAGATGGTGTCCAGCAGGCAGATGTGGGTGTCGGAGAAGATTCCGTAGTAGGCAAGAGAGCAATGGCTTCTGATGAGCTGCCGTTGGCCGCCGGGCTCCTGAAAGGACAGGCGCTGCAGGCCGGAGTAGCCCCGGCTCAGTCGGATTTTCTCTTTTAGCTTCTTTATGGGTTCATAAGGGTTCATCCAGAGGATTAAGTCGGAGTGACCCCACTGTTGTACGGTCACCTGGATATCTGGTGCTCTCTGCAAGAGAGGGAGGTGGCGGGGTTAGGCTCACATTTCTGTCTGGTGACCCACAAATTCCCTTCCCAGATGAGATATGTGAGTCATTCTGGGTGGATCTCTGTGAGTTTAAGGCCAGCCTGGTCTATATAGCAAGCTCCCGGACTGTGAGAGCTGCATAGTTCCTGTTTCACAAACAAACCAACAAACCCCAAGGCGTATCCATTCCTGCCTATCTCCTGGCTTCATTTGGCTAGAGCGTGGTGCGTGACTTCTTGCTTCTGAAGAGCTGCTCTCCACTGGGTGAACCAACACTAGGCAGGTGTAGTGTTCAGAGTGTCAGCCTGGGAGGAACCATTACCTTCACGGTCCAACTGGGGACGGGGGTGTCCCTGATGTCATAGCAACAGTCCTGTTTCAGACACTGGTTGGCTCGCTGAGCAACTATATCCCATCTGTAGCCTTTTGCCACATTGTGGGTGGGGTCTGCCGGGTCCAGGATGATGGGCCTGCAACACAGAGAGAGATGCCCAGGCTCTGATGGCTTGGAAGCTACAGGTTAGGGAGATGTTTTCCAGTCACCGTTCTGAGCAATCTGTGTGTCCCCAGAGATGTCCGTCAAAAGGGACCTTGACTGGGCATCACTGGAGAGGGAGGGCGGGGAGATGATGATATTTCTCATCTCCTTGAGGAGAATGTCCTGGGTGGGTAGGATGGGGCTGTAGAATGATCCTAGCACACCAAGAGATGTCCACTTGGCAGGGGAGGCATCTCAAGCCCATGGCAGGCTTTAAGGTCAAATTTGCTGTGATAACAGTGACATTACTAACATCCACTGATCGCTTTTGTAGCACTGGGCAGGAACCTAACCTAATTCTACAAGGGTTATATGGTCATCCCTGTTGTAGAGGTGAGAGAACAGAGACATAGACCTGAAGTTCTCCCCCCTCCCGCCCCACACACTCCCTCCGTGAGACTTGGGGAGCAACGACCCCGGTACCTTTCTCCTTTGAGTTGTCTCCTGACAAAGGCCCCAATGACTGGGTGCTGCAGTGTGTAGTACTTGGTCCAGTAGATGCAGATGAGTTCATAATCCTGGAGCAACTCCATGACTGTGGCAAGACCTTCATCCAGCCTGAAGTTTGCATCCTCTCCAGTGCCTGCTTCCCACGCGTACACAGTTAGCAGCTCCAGGGCATAGAGAGGGGGCAGGTTGGCCCGGGGGCACTTGTCCCTCACATACTACAGAGAGAGCACGGAAGAGGCAGAGACGGATGCCAAGATCAAGATGACACCAGGTGTAGGGGCGGAACATTCAAAGTCTAACCCATGAGCCGTATGACCTGCCCATTTCAGGATTAAGTGTCTAGGTTAGCCCAGAAGACATCAAATTGTGTCTGAATTCAAATTTGGAGGAATATAATTTATTTTTTTGAATTCTCTTTTCACCCCCCTCCATGTCATGCCGTGATGAGGTGCTGGTGTGGAAGCCAGAGTTCAAATTCCTAAGGTTAGTTCTTTCCTTCAGCCTCTACATGGGTTCCCGGGATCAGGTTAAACTGTGGTGGCTGAGCTACTCTGGCAAGCCCCTTTAATCCGTGAGCCATCTCTCCAGATACATTTAATGTTTTTTCTTTTTTTTTTTTTCTTTTTTTTTTTTTTTTTGTATAAGCGTGTAACAACATGTGTGCATGGGGATGGAGGCTGGGGGCAGGGTGAGACATTTCCTCAGTCACTGTCACATTTTGAGACACCAGCTCTCTTAGTGAACTGGATCTCTCTCGATGGCTAGACTCAGGAATCCCCCTGTCTCTGCCCCCCGTGCTATGATGGTAGGTGTGCACTGTGCTCAGCTTTTCACATGGGTGCTGCGGATCTGGTCTCAGATTGTCATGTTTGTGTTCCACGCATGTTACTAGCTGAGCCATGTGCCCAGCCCCGATGTCTATTTTGGACCTATATTTAAAAATCTACAGCCGCTGTTACTGCTTGTGCAGGGCAATCTTGAATCAACTTGACACAAGCTAGCATGAGAGGAGGGAGCCTCCGTTAAGAAAATGCCTCCATGAGATCAGGCTGTAGGTAAGACTGTAGGGCATTTTCTTTTCTTTTTTAAGATTTATCTATATAAATGTGTGTGAGTAACACTGTCACTCTTCAGACACACCAGATCCCATCACAGATGGTTGTGAGCCACCATGTGGTTGCTGGGATTTGAACTCAGGACCTCTGGAAGAGCAGTCAGTGCTCTAACCACTGAGCCATCTCTCCAGCCCGGGAATTTTCTTAATTAGTGATTGGTGGGAAAAGGACCGACCCATTTGGGTGGGACCTGCCCACTGTGGGTGGAGCCATCTCTAGGCTGCCGATCCTAGGTTCTATAAAAAAGCAGGCTGAGCAAGCCAGTAAGCAGCACCCTCAATGGCCTCTGCATCAGCTCCTGCCTCCAGGTTCCTGCCCTGCTTGAGTTCCTGTCTTGACTTTCTTTAGTGATAGGCTTAGGATGTGGAAGTGTGAGCCGAATAAACCCTTTCCTCCCCAACTTGGTCCTGGAGTCTTATGGCAATTGTAACCCAAACTAAGACTAAGGTGGACAGCGCCATCCAAGGGGACTGAGGTAGAATTCTACTAGACTCCTTACATTTTTTTTTTACTTTATTTTTAATCATATATGTGTGTGCGTACTTATGCATGCGTATGAGCGTGTGAGTGTGTCGGTGCTCACAGAAGCCAGAGGCACTGGATCCTTCCGGAGCGTGAAGTTAGAGGCAGGTTCAAGCTGCCTGACAGGGGTGCTGGGAACTGACCTCAGGTCCTCTGCTAGAGTGGTAGGCGCTCTTAACTGCGGACTCATCTCTAGCTCCGGTTTACTTGTCTGTGAGGCGGGTCTCACTGTGTAGCCTAGGATAGCCTGGAACTCACTGTGCCGTCTGGCTGCTGTGTCGTCTGGCTGATTCATGTGCTCCTTTCTCCCAAGTGCTGGGGTTACAGGTGTGGGCCATCACAATTTACCTGCCTCTTTTGTATCTGTTTCTTTTACAGGAAGATGCCCTTCCGCCGTGCGTGCGTGCGTGGGGCGGGGCTACTTCTGATGCTTCCTATTTCAGTTTAGATTAACTCTACACACCGTCTGCACTATACTGGGTTCTCTTCAGATGCCCCATGTGGCACTTGAAAAGTAGTCACCAAGGACTGGTTCCTCCCGTCATGACCAGGACTCAGAAGCAGTCACTACCGAGAGTCCGAGTAGTACCAGTGGATTTTAAGGATTCCTTCTCCTTAGACTTGAACTTGTTGGGCTTAAAGTTCACGAACCGCAGGAGTGGACGTCAGCCCACGGAGACAGGAACTGCAGGTTACAGATGTCCTAGCGTCGGCCCACCCTTCCCGCAACCCTGTCTCCCGTTGATGTCTTTCCCTAGCCTCACTGTGGCGACCCCCTCACCTGCTGGTACCAGTGTTTGACCAACCGCAGGAGGCTCTTCAGCTTAGTTGGCCGATGCTTCACAAAGTTTCTCTGCAGCTCGCTGAAGGATGGAGAGAAATATCCTGGGTACCCATTAGCCTTGATCAGATTCACATAGACCTCAGAGTTGAGACAGGATGGGTCTGAGGAGAATGGAAGCACAGACTGAGTGAAGATTCTGGAACCCAGTGTGGATTACGTAGGCATTTGGGGAGGGTCTCCTCGACTCATTAGATTACGGTTCATCCCCAGAGAGAACAGATGTTGGCTCTGCCCCAGTTACCTGGCAACAGCCAGGTGTGCGTACCTGACTCACTATAAAGGGGGCTGCTTGCCCCCTCCTCTCCCTCTTGCTCTCCTGCCCTTCCTTGCCTTCCCCCCTCTGCCTTTCCTTCCCCTCCCCTTCCCATGCCCTGAGTTTATCTATACTATACCATATGCAGAGGCACCCATTCCCCAACACCATACTGTGCCCCCACCAAACACATCTCTGGCTGTCCTGGAATTTTACCAGGGTGGCCTAGAACTCACAGAGATCTGCCTGCCTCTGCCTCCTGAGTTCTGGGATTAAAATCACCCCCTTCCCAAATTTCTCGTGTGATTCTTTAAAAGCTACACATTTTCAATTTTATTTTGGTGACAGAATCTCACGGTGTACACCTGGCTGCTTGTCATTTAAACTGGTCAGGTCTTGGACCATCTAATGCTCTTTCCTGAGTGTTGGGCTTAAAGGCACCCTCCAACACACCCAACCTGGTGAGTCTTACTCAGGAGAACCACCACTGGGCTTTAAGTGTCGCAGGTCCTCCCTGGATGTCCCCAATATTTCCAGCTTTCCTTGATGTCTGTTTTCTCAATGGATCTCTTTTTGGATGTCAGAATGGTATTTGTCAGTATTCATAGGGGAGAAGTAGGTCTGTGTCACACCATGAAGGACTTTTCTTCTGAGGCTGAACACCATTGCTAACAACCATGACACAGCACTGTACAGCCTGTAATCAGTGGTGTGGAGGGTGCCGTACAAAAGTTATTACGGTTAGCATCTCTGAACTCTGCTTCTGAGCAAGGTCACACAGACCCAGGAAATGCTACCTTGCTTCTGATTCAACTCTGTCCCCTGGTTAGGCCTTGGATCTTTCAAAATATTCTTCCCACAGGAAGGCCCTTCCTGAACCTTATTTGGTAGTTGCTGGGGGAACCCCATTCTTGCCTCTGATCACTAGCCGCCATTGTCTTGTGTTTCGTTTCTGTTTCTCAGGTCTGCACGGCAGCTCACCCCAGCCCAGGACATACCCAGGAAGGAGGAAAGCATGTGGCCAGTCTCCGGGGCAGTGGGGGATGTGGGGACGGTCAGGCCAGGCATGTGCTCCTGTTCCCCTTACCCAGGGCTCTGTAGGCAGGCACGACAGTGACGGTGATGGGCTCCCAGTTCTCCCTGGTCTGGATCGTGAAGACAAGACTACTGGGGACTCCTTCAGTCACACCCACGTTACAGAGCCCAAGGTCCACCAGGTCCTGGCAGTAAAACATCCTTTTCTGCATTATTCCTAGGACAGCGTGGTGGTACTTGGCCTCTTCCTGGAAGCTGTGGAAACAGCTCAGGAACACTACCAGCACCACGTCTGTGGTACTCCTGAGCATCGTGCCATTCCCGAAGCAGCCTACCTGTAAAAGACAGGACCCTGTCACCCCAAGGCCCTCTGCCATGGGCCCAGCAACCTGGGGCTCTTCATACAATACAGCCCTTTAGTATAGTGCTCCCCCACACAGGCTGGCGGAGAAGTGTTGCTCCCACACTGCAGATGCAGACACATGGAGGATGAATTTTTGCAGCATCTCCAGCAGCTGGACTCCAGCACTCGGGCCTCTTTACGTTTCCTCTTTCTTTTCTGACACAGCCTACAGGTGACCTGGAATGTGGTATTTAGCTCAGGCTGTCCTTGGACTCATGATCCTTCTGAATCAGCCTCCCAAGGTTGGGTTGCAGGAATGGCCACCGAGCAGCCCCTGCTTACCTCCTGTACTGTACACCTTTGGAGAGTCAGTCTTGTCCAACCCAGAGAAATGCCCACTCCAGGGGAATAATGACTGAGTGTCCCCGGTATAAACACTCCAAAATGTTCAAACTCCAAGAGTCCTTTACGTGCTGACCTGCAGCCACAAGTGGAAAAATCCCACACCTGACCCCATGTGACTAAAAGTAGTCTGTAAAATTGCCTTTGGGTATGGGAAAACACACGGATTTCAAGAATAGATCAGGGTCCTATCCTAAGGTATCTGACTATGTTTATGTAAATAGGCTGAAGACTTGGGGCGAGGGTGTTTCTAAACCTGAAACACTTCAGGGCCTAAGTATCTGGTAAAGGACTCCCCACCTGCAGAAATACCCACTGCACTGTCTGTGAAACAGATAGTTGACCCCACCTGTCTGTCTGTCCGTCCATCCATCCATCTGTCCATCTATCCATCCATCTGTTCACCTGTCCATCTATCTATCCATTTATCCATCTATCCATCAATCTGTCCATCTATCCATTTTCCCTCTCTCACTTCCTCCCTCCCTGCTTCCCTGTTTAAACTGTATGTGGATGGCTCAAGGAGTCTCCACCATGGAAGGCAAAGTCTTTGGCATTAGAGCTATATGCCTGGCCCTGACCTGACTCTTATTCCTGACTCGTGTGACCATTAGGAGCCCAAAGCCCATTGAGTGAGAAATCAAAACAGCAACAGGATTATTGGGAAGATCAGACACTGTACGTTCAGGCCTTTTGTGGGGGCCTGTGTCCCGGAAGTCAGCAGTGCGTATCTCTTCCCTTTTTATCTACTTGATCGTGGCTGCCTACACATTAGTCACATTGGTTCCCCCCCTCAGAGATTTATTTCTTTTATGTATATGAGTACACTGTAGCTGTCTTCAGACACACCAGAAGAGGGCATCAGATCCCGTTACAGATGGTTGTGAGCCACCATGTGGTTTCTGGGAATTGAACTCAAGGCCTCTGGAAGAGCAGTCAGTGCTCTAACCACTGAGCATCTCTCCAGCCCCCTAGTATCTATATCTCTTAATGACAAGAGACTGGACTGTTAGGTTTTTTCCATTTTATTTATTCTTGTGTGTGTTGCACGCACCCATGGCATACACGTAGAGGCCAGGGGACAACTCGTGGAACATGGTTCCCTCACTTCGTCACGTGGGTTCCTGGGATTATAATCTGGGTGTCAGGCTGGCCATTTGGCACCTTTACACGCTGAGCTGTCCTGCTGGCCCCCAACCCGGAAGACTTTGAAGAGAAAGTCTAGGCTTACCCTCCTGGCTCTGCCTCCCTGGCATGCACAGCCCCACACCTCTCTAGCTCACCTCTGCCTCACCCGACATTGGACTGCTGGGGTTGGGTCATTCTCTGGGCGGCCACCTTTCCTGGTTAATGAGTCACTGCAGAAATTAAAATGCTGATACCACAGGTCAAGCAGTTCCTGTATCTGGCACCACCAAAGGCCATTTGATGCACATCTCCTTTCTAGTCACCCTGGAGATGGGCCCTGGGACCTGCACAGCACAGAACACAGAGGCGGAGGAGAGTAATCCATTGGCAAGGTCTCCCAGCCAGCCAGGGGTTTAATTCAGCAGGCAGGGCCAAGGGCTCCTCCTCTCCACCCTGTGACAGTGTCCACACACTATGCTCTGCTCCCGGACAGCAGACAACCGGACAGCAGTTGTCTGCTGCCTTCATTCTCTGTTTTTATCCTGGTTCCACCAGTGTTCCGACTCGGTGTCCCTATCCTGAGAGAAAGGACTGGAAATTGACTGTGGATGTGGACAAAGGACGATCCTTCTGCAGGTCAGGTTATGTCTACACGACCCTCTCCCTTCCCCAGTGAGGAAAGCACAGCTTAGGACACACTTCATGATTTGCTTTGGTTGTAATCTTCTCAGAGCCAGTCATGTGGACAGCTCAGCCCTCTGGAGAGCCAAAGGTGGAGGGATGAAGTGTGGAATACATTGAGTGTATGATGCATTGAGTTTAGGGTACATTGTATTGAGTGTACAATACACTGAATGTAGGATACATCCAGTGCAGGATACACCCAGTGTAGGATACAGCCAGTGTAGGATACAGCCAGTGTAGGATACAGTCAGTGTAGGATACAGTCAGTGTAGGATACAGCCAGTGTAGGATACAGTCAGTGTAGGATACAGCCAGTGTGGGATACAACCAGGGTAGGATACAGACAGTGTGGGACACAGTCAGTGTAGAATATAGTCAGTGTGGGATACAGCCAGTGTAGGATACAGCCAGTGTAGGATACAGTCAGTGTAAGATACAGCCAGTGTGGGACACAGTCAGTGTAGAATATAGTCAGTGTAGGATACATACAGCCAGTGTGGGATACAGCCAGTGTGGGATACATCCCGTGTAGGATACAGCCAGTGTAGGATATAGCCAGTGTAGGGTACAGTCAGTGTAGGATACACTCTTACTGTTCTTGCTTTATGGGCATGGCTATCATTTAGTGGGTTACGGGGAGGAGAAATGAAGTTTAGTTAGCATCTGTAGCCGTCAAAACTTAATCTATTTGGTGAGTATTCCTTCTGCCTAGAAATTTGTTATTCTACCCATTTCTTTCTTAGGTATGTCAGGGAGAGAGTGGTCTAGAGGACAGCTTTGCTCAAGAGACTCCCATGGACCAGGAAAAAGCCCCAGGCAAATATCACATGAAACCCTGATTCTAAGAATTTACCCTCAGATGACCTTTAGACTGCATGGTCTCCATGCTGGGACATGGGAGATGATGTTTGGGACGGCTGAACCCCAGAGGAGCAGACCAGGGACTTGAGACATGAGACGGGATAGTCAAAATCACACAGCTGGTGAGAGGAAGAACCCAGACTCAAACCCTCTGTGTGTGGTGGGAAAACTATGGCTGCCACTTCTAAATCACGTGACCCAAGGTCTTGGAGCCAGAATAGGTTGCAAGGAAGGCCGAGGCTTAAGGCTGCTAAATTTGTCCCAATAGAGCAAGATAAGCCTTAGGCCCGAAGTCCAGAGTTCCAATTCTAGTCTGGATGCTGCCAGCAGATTGGGGAATGGCATCAGGTTGCGTCAAAGCTTTCCCTGTGTCGGTCTCCTTAATGTTTAAATGAACAATTGGCTGAGGCTAGTTCTTCTCCCAAGCTGTGTACGTGCATGTGTGCATCCCGCACTAGTGTGCACCCGTGTGTGGAGGTCAGAGGTCAACCTCAAGTATCCTTCTTTAGGCTGCCCATTTTGGTTTTTGGCACAGGGTCTTCTATTGTGCCCTGGGGCTTGCAGATTCGGCTTGACTGACAGGCCTCATGGTTCTCTTGGCTCTTCCTCCCCAGGGCTGGAATTAAAAGTTTGAACATCTATACTCAGCTCTCTTCCAACCCCTCCCAGGGTCTGTTGAACTCTGTGAGCCTTAGCTCAGCTAAGGCGTGGGTGAGGCAGCTGGAAGGATTTAAGGGGGAAAAAATCTAGGTGAAAACCTTGGGTCACCGTGAGAGTAACCATGTTCAAATCCCAGCACCAACGCCAGCAGGAACAGCCCTGAAGAAGCTAGAGGCCGCTCTCAGCTTCCGATGTAAGAGTCTTTCTATTATCAAAAGAAAAAATAGGAAGAAGACACTACCCAGGCACCCGGCACATCTGGGCCACATCGGCGGCCATCTTTGCAGGAGCGCACCCCCAAGTCAGTGCTAAGGCTTGAACCCATAGCCCCATCCATGCTAGGCTTGTGCGTTAGCCTTGAGCCACATTCACAGCCCCCACATCTGCATCATCTCAACCACTTTGAACTGAGTAGCAGACAGCAAGGAACTTTGCCCCAAAACAGCATAGCATGTGAATCCCCCAAAAGAGGAGCGCCCCCCCCAACCCCAGTAGGCACAATTTGACTTAACAAACAGCAGTTTTCTTACCAAATTGCAGGTCATATTAAGCATTTACCATTCAACTCTAAACTCACTGTCTCTGTTTCTCTGTTTCTGTCTGTCTGTCTGTCTGTCTCTCTCTCTCTCTCTGTATGTGCTGTTCTGTGACATGTAACCTAGGCTGGCTTTGAACCCATGACCCTCTTGCTTCCACCTCCCACATGCTGGGGTTGCAGAAGTGGGCCCCCAAGTCAGGCTCCCCCAAAATTGTCTTTTACAAATTACAGATCAGGATCCAACTAGAGGCCTTGCATCGCATGGGGGTCATTATAGCTCTGGTATTGTCAAGCTTTTATTAGGCTCATCTGTAAAATGGGACAATAGTCGCTATCTGTCTCACAGAGTACAAGTTGTAACAATAGAACTCAAGGGTGTAAGCTACAGTCCTCCCCAAAGGTGGTTTTTCCTTGTCTTCTTCAGTAGTCGTTCTGCTCAAGCAGTAGGTGGTAGACAGCTAGCTGGGCTGTCGGGAGATGTCAGAAGTATGAAGTAGGGTCCTGAGGCAAGGGGAGCCCTGTTGGCTGGGAATGGAGAGGTCCAGTCTTACCTTGAGCACCTTGAGCACTCGCACATTCTGGGCCGGGCCACATTCTTCACGGAAGTTCGCCTGCCTCAGGAACCGCTCCACCGTCTGCACCGTCTCCAGGACATCTCCTTTCCATTGCTTGGTTGGCTGCAGGCACTGAGCCACGAAGAAGTCCAGCTTGGAGGCTGGGCAGCTGTACAGCTCATAGAGCTCCTGGGCTCCTGCCATGTCTGCAGGCTGCCCCCAGCTGCCGCAGGGTTATATAGCCGAGACCCCACCCAGCTCTGGGCACACGCCTCTTTTCTTAAGGCGGCTCCTTTCCAGATCACCTCCAGCTCCCGACCGGAGGAAAGTGGGGGTGAAGAGAGGAACTTGGGAGCAAGGCTCTGTTCGGGTCCCCTTCTGGGAGATGTACTGCCACGGCAGGTGTACCGAGGGACGGGAGGCGGGGGCTGCCGGGTCCAGACCTCCTTAAGGGGGTTGGCCTCTGGCCAGCCTTGGTGCTGTAAGTTTCGATTCTCAGCATTTGTAGTTTCCCTTTTGTGACGTTTGTAAACTGAAATTGGCTTGAGTCTGACCTTCCCGGGACACCTTGTCTAGATGACTCAGGCAGACTGCCCCCCCACCCCAATAGGGAAACTGAGGTTTGGAAAGAGAAAGAGCCTTACTCATGGTTGTGTAAGGAATGAGGAATCTGGAATCAAAAGGACACTTTGAGGTCCTGTACCCTTTGTCAGATGCTTGGCTCTTTTTTGTTTATTTTCTAGAAGAGGAGTTTTAATTATATTTTATATACTTATACGCATTTAAATTAAATTTATTATATTTATGTAAAAAATTTTAAATTTCTATTTATAGTTATGTAAAAGAAAAAATCATTTTTAAGTATTTTTGGGATTATTTGGGGGGTGGTGGTGCATGCCATGGCACAAAAGGGGGGGTCAGAGTACAACCTGCAGGGGTCTGTTGTCAGCTTCCACCACGTAGGTTCCTGGAGCTGCACTCCAGTCGTTAGGCAGCAAACACTTTAGCTGCTGAGCCATCTCGAGCCAGACTCACATTCTTGGTGCACCAGGTGGATTTGGTGATAACAGCATCTCAGAAGCTCGTGTGGGCGAAACGTAAGGGAACTGTAAGAGCCGAGAAAATGTGTGGTCAAGGCAAGAACCTTTACTTTCTCACAAAACATTTATTTAGTGACCAGCGGGCACCGTACAGTGAAGACAGGATGGGCTCAGCGCCCAAGGGGGTTCTCTGAGCTCTGGGACAGATGAGCAGGAACTGAGATTCCCTGTGGGTGTCATTCCCTGCGGGATGACAAACTGGGAATCACAAAAAGGTGGGCGTGAGGCGTGCGTAGAGGCTGAGAAGGACTCAGGGGGGGGGGGAGTGGCAGATATACGTCAGAGTTTGGTGAGGAGGGGATATACCAGGGCAGGAAAGCACAGTGCTGTTCACTGGCTCATCCCCACTTTCCTGTGTGGATTCAGGCATCCAGAAGTGTTTAATGAGCACCTACTATGTCCCAGGCAGCCGACTAGACCAATGAACAGACAAGAATCCCTGTCCCCAGAGAACTTACACACTAGTGGTCGGAACAGGTGACGAGTGGGATCAATAGGTGACGTGAGAGTAAAGAGAAGGTGGAAGAGAACTAAGCAGAAAAAGAAAACAGGCAAGGGCCAATGGGGCGAGCCTGCGTGTGTGTGTGTAGGTATGTGCAGGCCCGAATCCATGCGTGCTTGAGGTACTTAGTCTGAATCGGCAAAGGCTGCCTGAAGGAGACCTTGAACAAACACAAGAAGGCGGTGCAGACTGAGCTTCATGGACAGGGGAGGGAAGAAGATTCTCTATAACAAAAGAAAACCAAAAGCATGTGCAAAGGCCCTGTGGTCACGCACTTGTTGGTCTGAGGGACATCAGGCGCCTAGAACGGAGTGATCCAGATGGTGAGTTGAAAGGAGTCGTGGGAGGCTCCAAAGACGGCTGTTCCACGCTGGCTTTATCCTGAAAGAAAGAGGAACAGTTGGGGAGCTCCAAGAAGAACAGAGTATATGTGGGCTGATTGATTTCTCTCAGGAGGCGGAGTCAGGCTTGATCTCTGAGTTCAAGGCCAGCCTGGTCTACAGAGTAAGTTACAGAGCCAGGGTTACAGAGACAGAGACACAATCGTCTGGAAACCCCCCCAAAAAAAACAAAACAAAACAAAACAATTTGAACTCGTGTGCATTTGCACACGCAAACATTGCACACGGTATTAATAAAACGTTTTGAAAGTCAAACCAACCCGAATGAAGATGGGTCTAACAAAGAGATCGTTAGAGCCACAACACCTGTGAGAGAAGACAGCTCTCAAGTAGCTAAGGATTGAGAGGTCTGGGAAATGCAAGAGCTCAGGGAAGAGCAGGAGGGTGAAGGGAAGGAGAATGTTCCGGAAGCCAAGTGGTAATTCTGTTTGACAAAGAGGAAGTGCCCACGGGGTCACATGCCAGGTGAGTCCGTTCTGCCAGAGGCAGGAGTGAATCAGAAGCTTGGCGTGCAGTGAACTTAGAACCCAGCACAGATGCTTTGCCACCCCTTACTGAGGCTGAAATGCTACGGGCAGGGACATGGGTCTGACACCGAGTGGTGGTCCAAGTAGGACACAACAGTGGGCTGGCAGTGGTGGCGCACCTTTAATCCCAGCACGAGGGAGGCAGAGGCAGGTGGGAGCTGTGGGAGCTCACTGAGTGGCAAACCCGCCTGGTTGCTATGGTGAGGTCCAGGTCAGCTGGGGAGTGTAAGGAGACCTGTCTATGGAACGAAAGAAGGGGTGGGAGGGAGCAGTGACTTGGACCAGGATTGGACACAGAGGAAGTGAGGAAAGGGCCTGGGTTCTAAGTCTCTGGAGGGGGAAAAAAGGGAGAATGCCCTCCTTAGGCTTTGTCCTTGGGCTGCCATTAGTAAAAGGAGGGATTGTAGAGCCGGTGGAAGCCTAGGGTGAGTCTGGGAAGACGCAGAGGCGCCCGTAAATGAGGAGGTGGGAAGTTTCATGTGGAGACCACACTTGGTTTTCCTTGTCATACAGATGGTCACTAGTACTTTGAGGAAAGATACATCACACTTAAGTGGCGGGGAGGAAATGCTGCCCTAGATGGAGTGGCCAAAGAGGTGGGGCCAGAATTAGGACTTAAAAAATCTCCAGTATGGCATTCTCAGGAGAAGAAACACAGGTCTGAGCTGGAGGTCAGCCTGGTCCACAGAGTGAGTTCCAGGACAGCCAGGGCCACACAGGGAAACCCTGTGCCAAAACAAACGCACGCGCGCGCGCGCACACACACACACACACACACAAAACCAAACCCAAAGCAACAACCAAAGACAGAGAGGGAAAGAAGTTTCTGGCAATCAAGGTGTAAGCTCAGGATGGGGCAATGCTGAGTTTTGACCGGAAGTTGATCGGATTAGGAAACACCTAGGAGACCGCCACAGCCCAGCCCTGGGTAACTCTGTGCGGGATTTCTAGAGCCACGTAGACCCTGAGGGCTCTGCCCCGATCAATAGCCCAGTCCATGAAAGGATTGCAAGTCTGAATGAACTGTTGGGAGGCGGTGAAGCTGAGGGAGGGGGTGGGGTTGGAGGAAGAGAATGACTTTGCCCGACTCCTCTCTCGACACATTTTCCTGTTTCTGATAACGTCAGCTCCTCTCAGCCTTCCTGAGGCTGCAACCGGTGACCCCCAACCATAAAATTACCTGCTGCTACTTCACAACTGTGATTCTGCTACTGTTATGAGTCAGAGAGTAAATATCTGATGTGCGACCCCTGTGAAAGGGCCGAATGACCAAGGGAATCACCATCCACAGGCTGAGCACCGCTGATGTAAACTGCTCCGTGTCCACTTCGCTGTGGCAGACTGATACCTTTGAAACCATAAATTAATCAATCTTTCTGTCTTTCTGGAGGTCTTTCTTCTCCTCCTTCTTCTGGTTCCTTCTTTCTTCTTCCTTCCTTCCCTCCTCCCTCTCCTCCTCCCCTCCCTCTTCTTCTCCTCCTCCTTCCACTCTTTCCCCCCCCTTCCTGCTCCCTCTCCTCCCTCTCCTCTTCCCGCTCCTCCCTCCCTCTTCTTTATTTTTCTTTTAGTAGTTCCTGAGCCTTGGTGTAGGGATTGGTGTGATATACGTCCCGCTGATGACTGAGAGGGACACACAGCCAGCTAGGGGGTCTGTGCTCTAACCACTCCACAACTAAAGTCCTCCTATGGGGTCTGAGAGATGTCCTTATCTACATTTTTCATCTTCCTAGACTCTGTTTTTTTTTTTTTAAGATTTATTTAGAGAGCGCTACTTGCATGTACACCTGCATGCCAGAAGAGGGCGTCAGATCCCATTACAGATGGGTTCTGAGCCACCATGTGGTTGCTGGGAATTGATGGGAATTGAACCCAGCACTGGAAGAGCAAGCAGTCAGTGATCTTAACCGCTGAGCCATTTCTCCAGCCCTCCCAGGCCCTGTATTTTTGAGATATGAATTTAAAGTTCATTTAGCACATACTAGGTTCACCCCAAGACCTCCGAGCTCCCCAGCTGTAGGTTCTGGGCTGGGTATAAGGTACTGGGCGTGTATTTCTTCCGATGGAAGGGCCCTGAAATGCAGCCAGGAAGCAGATCTCATACCATTATTGAATCCACGAGTATCTCTTGCTAGGCGGTCATCCTAGCTCAAAGGGTACACAGCTGGCTAAACCTGTTGGTTTTTATCCTCGCCAGCCTGCACAGAGCTTTCCCGTACTGTGAAAACTAACCACCAGCGGGCGCTTCGCCAAGCTACCAACTTGATTTCTCCAAGTCCAGTGACTTCACTATGGCCCTAACTGGTCTGGAATTCATTCTATGAACCAGGTTGTCTGAACACTCCCAAATTTGGCCTCTCCACCCCACCCAGCAAGCACTAAGTTCTTAGCAAGTTCTGCAGTGCTGGCTTTTCAGATCTTTCTAGAAGAGGAGGCATCATCTTCGGGTCCCTTCAGAGTGTGGCCATGTGTCTTGCATTGACCTTTAGCAAATGTGGTGTATGCGGAGGCTTTAGGAGTTGTGTGCAAATCGGGTCCTTCCCTTTCTCTCTCTGCTCTCAGAGCCCATGACCCTGTGAAAAGCTCAGGTCACCTCACTAGATAAGGAGACACCAGAGTGGAAACATTCATATGCTGTTGTTGAAGGAGGTGTTGTTGAACAGGGGCCATCTTGCAGAGTTTCCTGTGTCTCTGTTCTGGCTGGTTTAGTGTCAACTTGACACAAGCTGGAGTTATCACGGGGAAAGGAGTCTCAATTGAGGAAATGCCTCCATGAGATCCAGCTGTAAGGCATTTTCTCAACTAGTGATCAAGGGGGGAGGGCCCAGCCCATTGTGGGTGGAGCCATCCCTGGCCCAGCCCGTTGTGGGTGGAGTCATCCCTGGCCCAGCCCATTGTGGGGGGGTGCCATCCCTGGGCTGGTAGACCTGGGTTCTATAAGAAAGCAGGCTGAGCCAGTGAGGGGAACAAGCCAGTAAGTGACATTCCTGCACGGCCTCTGCATCAGCTCCTGCTTCCTGACCTGCTTGAGTTCCAGTCCTGACTTCCTCTGGTGATGAACAGCAATATGGAAGTGTGAACTGAATAAACCCTTTCCTCCCCAACTTGCTTCTTGGTCATGATGTTTGTGCAGGAACAGAAACCCTAAGACAACTCCCATCCAAAAATTATGGGCTTCAGTGGAGCAAAGGCCTTTACCAAACTTCTCAGGAAAGAATCAAAAAATATGTGGGGCAGCTTAGGTCCCCAAGGAAAGTGTAAACAAGCTCTGAAGGCAATGTTGGGGTCCTTGGGTCTCTACTTCCCCCTCCCAACCCCTAGGCATCAGATCGCAGGAGTGGGCATTACATTGTCTATTCTGTTAAAAAGCCTGGTGTGGCCCAGCCCTGGCGTTCCCGCCTCTCCTGCACATCGGTGCTCACCCCATCCCTTCTTCTGCAGCTTGAGTCAATTGCCAGACTCGTGACAGGCTGTTCTGGATCTCTGCCTTCGGTGAGCCAAGTCAGAGCGGATGAGCCTCTCAGTAAATTCAGTCCTGAGTAAATAAAGGAGTGTCTCAAGGCGACTTCGTATGGCTACGTGGCATGAATAACTTGAGTGTCAGTTGGACTGCGGCATCCACGTGGCAGTTGATTTTAGGAGTCAGCTTATCTGAACAATAGGATACCAGATAGCAACAATATTCTCCTCCTCTGTGTATGTGTGTGAGAGAGAGAGGGTGTGTGTGTGGATATATGTGTGAGTGTGGATGTGTGTGTGTGTGTGTGAGTGTGGATATATGTGTGAGTGTGGATGTGTGTGTGGATGTGTGTGTGAGTGTGGATGTGTGTGTGTGTGTGTGAGTGTGGATGTCTGTGTCAGTATGTATGAGAGTGTGAGTATGTGTATGAGTGTCTGTGTGTATATGTAAGAGTGTGTGAATGTGTATGTGTGTGTGTGAGTATGAAAGTGTGTATATGTATGATTATGTGTGTGAGTGTTTTGTATGTGTGTGTGAGTATGTATGAGTCTGTGTGTGTGTGTGAGTACACATGTGAAAATGTGTATGTATGAATGTGTGGGAGTAGGTGTGAGTGTGGGTATGAGTGTGTGTATGTATGAGTGTATGTGTAAGTGTGTATATATGAGAGTGTGTGTGTATGTGTGTGTGTGAGAGTATTTATGTGTGTGTGAGTGTGTATATGTGTGTGTGACTACTGTATGTGTGTGTGCAAGTGTATGTATATGTGTATGAGTGTGAAAGAGTGTATATGTGTAAGTGAATATGTATGTGTGTGAATGTATATATGAGAATGTGTTTATATGTGTGAGTGTGTGCATGTGTTTGAGTGTGTGCATGTGTATGTGTATATGTGTGAGTAGGTTTGAGTGTGTGCATGTGTTTGTATGTGTATATGTGTGAGTAGGTTTGAGTATGTGCATGTGTGAGTGTGTGTGTATAAGTGTGTATGGGTGTGTGTGAGTGACTGTGGGGATGAGGAAGTCAGGGGACAACTTCACATAGCCTCACCTCCCACTTTGTTTTAGGTGGAATGCTGTATAACAGGCCCTTGATGGAAGCTCCATTCAGGTGTAAACTCAGCACGTAGACACCACCACCTGCCAAAATGAAACAAAGACCAAACCCACCCGAGTTCACAGTTCTGGGAAAGTCTCTAGGTGTCCTATGAACCCTGCTTTATGGCAGCTGTAGTCCGCTTCTGGCTAGCCATTATTGCTAATTGCAATATGTCAACCCAGGCTACATTTTTATTGATTGATTTATTTATTCTATAAGTACACTGTCACTGTCTCCAGACACACCAGAAGAGGGCATCAGATCCCATTACAGATGGTTGTGAGCCACCATGTGGTTGCTGGGATTTGAACTCAGGACCTGTGGAAGAGCAGTCAGTGCTCTAACCACTGAGCCATCCCTCCAGCCCACTAATAGAGATTCTTAAAAGAGCAAATGGACAGTGAGCACAGGTGATCAGGAAACTGGAGGCATTGCTGGGGGAGGGGGAGGCCCTGACTGGGGAGAAAGGGAAGTAAGCCTGGGGTGTTGAGGAAATGGAAGGCTCATTGCTCAAGATCCTCCTTCTTGAAATGGTAGCATTTCCTTCTTTAATCTAGATCAAAGTCACTGGCTTCCCCTCATGGTACCAGGCTCATCTGAGCTCTGATTTCCTCTGGACAGCATCCAAGGCCCACCCCAAAGCCAGAGCGCAGGTTTTGCGGGTACCTGACAGTAACCGCTTCTCCAGCTTCTTCACACAGTGTGAAGCAGGAGGTGGGGTTCCGAGGACGGCTCACTGGGTGGCAGTGTTGCCTGGTGCTCTGGGTTCAGGTCCCTAGAGCACACGTGAACGTGGACAGTAGTAACACAAGATCCCAGCACAACACCCACAGGGGGGCGTGGAGACTCTCCAGAAGCCACAACCCAGTCAGCCTGGCCTGTGCGCTGGTGTCCCAACAATATGGGACAATCCTGTGTCCCAAACAATGTGGAAAGGTAAGAAAGGACTGGTGCTGCATGTCATGACATTCCAGAGGTGCACAAACACATATGCACACACACACTCACACACATCATACACACACATCATACATGAACACATACTTGAATACCCTCGCACATATCACACACACATCATACACATACAACATACACAAACATACGTCATATACACACATCACACACACACATCATACATGAACACATACCTGAATACCCTCACACATATCACACACACATCATACACATACAACATACACAAACATGCGTCATATACAGACATCATACATATATCATATACATATACACACCATACACATGTCACACCATACACACGTCACACATGCACACATATATGAATACCCTCACACATATATCACACACACATACATCATACACATACCACACACACACACACACACACACACACACAACACACTCTCCCTCCCCATTATAAAAAGAACCAAAGCAAACAAGCAAAGCAGGAGAAATTCCTCTTCTAGGAATTCTGGACCCAACAAACCTAAATCTAGAGGCAAACATGCAATGTAGGCACCGACGCAGATGAACTCCACTGTTAGAACTCAATCACGTGGTCCTACTCAGTGCAAGGAAGACAGAAGACAGGGCAGTGTAGTTTTTAGCCCTTAACAATGTGTCTACCTTAAGGTTGTGTCACTAGGAAGGAAGGAGGTGGAAAGGCGCTGGAGAGACAGAAACTGCTGCCTCATCTTTTCTTAAGTAACTGTAGGAAATCAGCCAAGGCGGAGAGGACGGAGAGGACTCGGCTGTTTACAGTTCCTTCTGTTCAGAGACGTGAGAGGGTCTCAGCAGGAAGAAAAGGATTAGTGACACTGCTCCCTGCTAGATTCACTAATTTTTATTTTTTAATTGGCTGTGAGTATATAGGTGTTTGTGTGTGTTTGTATGTATGTGCCGTACTTGTATATCTGTGTGTGCCATGTGTGTATGTTATGTGTGTCATGCATGTGTATATATGTATATATATATGTTTGTGTGTTTGTGTATATGTATGTGTGTGCATGTGTATGCCATGCATGTATGTGTTTATGTATGTGCCTTGCTTGTATGTGTGTGTCATATGTGTATATTATGTGTGCCATATATGTGTATATATGTGTTTGTGTTATATGTGTTTGTGTGTGCTATATGTGTTTGTGTATATATGTGTGTGCTGTGTGTGTGTTTTATGTGTATGTGTGTGCCATATGTGTATGTGTATATATGTGCCATGTGTGTATGTTATATGTACCATGTATGTGTATGTGTGTTTGTGTGTACACATGTATGTTATGTGTATATATAATGTGTGTGCTTGTGTGTTCACTTTTTTGTGTATTCGTGTGTGTATGTGTTTACATGTTTCATTGTGTATATGCATGTGTGTGCATGTGTGTTTACAAGTTTGTGTTTGCCATTTGTGTATGTGTTTATATGTGTCTTTGTGTATATGTTTGCTATGTGTGTATATGTGTTTATGTGTATGATTGTATGTTTGTGCTGTGTGTGTATGCATTCTCAGAAGCTAGAAAAGTTACTGTAACATAGACACACAGCATATATATACACATACACACATAACACACATGGCACATACATACATATACACAAAGAAACACATAAACACGTACACACATGACATCGGATTCCCTGGAGGTGGAGTTGCAGGCAGCTGTGAACTGCCAAATCTGGGTGCTGAGAGTCACCCCTGAGTTCCCTGTGAGAGCCGCGTGTGCTCTCAGTCTCTGAGCCGCTGCTTCAAGCCTTTGTCCTGGGCAGGAGGAAGAGTCTTCGTCAGGATTGAGAGGAGAGATTCCGTTCGCAGGATGGTAGTGGCTGTGGCGGGCAGCACAGGGCCTGGGAAGGGAGAGCTGACATCCTAAGACAGCATCAAGTGGTGGTGATGACCGTCATCTCTGAACAGATGTACAACACGTGTGTCCGTTCTGTCATGAGAGCTCGATCAGAACCGTTGAGACGCTTACGTTTCTGTTTGCTTGGACCACACCACACAACGGATCTCATGCAAGAGATTTGGGAGGCTGGTGGAGGCCACCTGGGAGTGAGGACAGAAAAGACAGAGAGGTAGGGAGAGAGAGAAGGGGGAGGGGTGGGGAGTGGGAGGGACAGAGCCATGATAGGGGGACTTTTGTGGCAGCAGGAGCCAATCTGATGCAACTCACAGCAGGGTCTTATTTGAGCTACTTGCCCCCACCCCCACCAAGGCATCCTTGTCACACAGGACAGTTTTGGTGGTGGTGGTAAGTCCTGAATGTCTATGGGGCAAGGCTTTATAGTAAGCAGCAAGCAGGGAGTATGTGTGCAAGCATCTAATTGGAACGCTACTTTTACATTGGTGCTGGGAGTCAACATATCATAAACTTAATTTCTGTTCCCCTCTGCATTGGTGGTCATTAGGCAGGAAATAGGCTTGTAACCTATACTCCCTGCTTGCTGCTTGTTGGGGGAAAAACCTGGAGACACTGGTTTTGTTGAGGGCATAACCTGGAAATGCTCACCTTGTTGGGGTTTAGCCTAGAGACTGGAGTTAGGTTTGAGTTTTGTTGGAGGGCAACTTGGAAACTAATGCTAGGTACCAGCCTGTTAGTTTACCTGAGTTCAAACTTAGGTCAGGTTCTCTAGAATGGAGTCTGAACTTAAAAGATTTGGCATCTCAGCTACTGGTGCTGAAGGTGGGCTGGGGTGGGGGGAATGCCTGGTTCCTAACAAAGAAGGCAATAGTTTCCAATCTAAGCCTGTTGTGGGAGTCACATGAACGGCATGTGACCTGTGCTGGCTCTAGAACACAGGAAATAATAGCCACCAGTCGTGAGCATTCATAGTTTGATTGGCTTGGCCTAGGCAGCGGCCGAGTCTACCTTGGGTCAGGAGATGTTCCTTAAGCAATCAGCTAAGATCATTGGTATCAACAAGATTACAGTCACGATGATGAGGCCAGACTTCCTGGCATGTGCACACTGTGGGAAAGGAGAGCAGAATCCTTCCAACACAGGAGAGCCTGGACATGGATTGACCAAGGGCCTGTCCTGCTTCCTCTCCCTCTGAACATGATTTCCTGTATTCTGTTTGTTTGTCTGTTTCTGGACAGGGTCTCTCTGTGTAACCCTGGCTGTCCTGGAACTTGCTCTGTAGACCAGGCTGGCTGGGAAGTCACAGAGATCCTCCTGCCTCTGTCTCCCAAGTGCTGTGATCAAAGGCGTGCACCACCACTGCCTGGCTAATATATGTTAATGCATGCTAGTGTATGCTAATGTATGCAAATATATGCCAATGTATGCTAATATGCTAAGTTTTTTTTGTTGTTGTTGTTTTGTACAAACAGTAGAAGGGTTGTTAATTCTACAAGTCCTTCCAGTTCCAGGACAGCTGTGAAGACCGTCAAATGGCATTGTCGGTAAGAGTTCTGGCATAACGTTTGCACAAGTACATGAATGGGATTCTGCATGTATTTGTTGATAAATAAACTGAACAGAGCTAATGAAGCAGAAGGTCAGAGGGCAGAGAAGATGCCCCACTTTGATTTACTCAGTGACATGAAAGGGGAAAGGGGAAAAGGAGAATTTGTGTGTGTGGGAAGGAAGAACAAACAAGTCCAGCAGCCTCTCCCTGGGCACGTGTGTGCTTTCCTTTCCATGTCTTGCTATTCATGGCTCTATTCTGTGGGCGAATGGCTCTCTTTCTGTACTTAAGTAAGGGGTTGGGGGGTGGCGTCTATTCTTGGCTGTTCAGCTTCTTTCAATCCTGACTGTACGAGAAGTTAACTGTACCAGGCTTCACTTTCCAAGATTGAAATCTGTCATTGGATAACGGTAGCCATTGGATAGAGTCTATCTTTATCACCTTTGGCCAGGTTGGTTTAGACAGAAGGAGGCAATGACTCCCCACCAGCATGAGGTTTGTATAGGTGACTTGGGGGCATGTGGGTTAGGGGCACCTGAAAGTATGTGGATTCTAAAATGATATCAGGCCTGTCTCAGTCAGGGTTGTACTGCTGTGAACAGACACCATGGCCAAGGCAACTCTTATAAGAACAACATTTAACTGGGGCTGGTTTACAGGGTCAGAGGTTCAGTCCAGTATCATCAAGGCGGGAACATGGGCAGCATCCAGGCAGCCATGGTGCAGGAGGAGCTGAGAGTTCTACATCTTCATCTGAAGGCTGCTAATGGATGCTAGGATGAGGGTCTTAAAGCCCACACCCACAGTGACACACCCACTCCAACAAGGCCACACCCACCCCAACAGGGACACACCTACTATAACAAGGACACACCTCCTCCAACAGGGTCACACCTCCTAATAGTACCCTCCCTGGCCCAAGCAAGTACAACCATCACAAGGCCTGATAAAGACAATATTGAAGGATTCAAAGCCATTCTTTGGTTCGCTTCTTTATTTAACAAGCGCATGCCAAAACATTTGTACTGCATTGGTACCATTCTACAGCCTAAGGCATTAGAAACAATCAAGTCTCATTAGACTAGGGAGAGAGATCTAACAAAGCAGCATGATTGAGGTCCCACGTACTTTCACAGGAGTCTAACATGGATGAAGGGAGAAGGCAGGAACATAAGATGGCTTTGCTGCGTGGGCCAGAAAGTCATTGTTTTCAAACACGAGCACGCAGAATGACGTGGAAAGCTTGTTAAGACACGGGCTGCTGAGTCTCAGTAGCTCCGGTTAGTTTTTCCTTCTAAGAGGTTTCTGGAGAGGTGAGGAATCTGTCAATCTGAGGTCTGCCCTTTGAGATTTGGTGACTTACAGAAAGATGAAAACTCGGGCTGGGGGAAAGGACAGCTGAGGCAGAGGGATGGAGGTGTGACTCACACTCGGTATGACCCAAACTCCTGTGACTCTGCCCTTGGTACTCAGTGTGACTCAAGGTGTCACTCAGCATTTGGTGTGAGTTGAGTGTTTAGAGTGGAGTAAGTAGGGCTCAGCTTGATTACATCAAAGACTGTTAGGAAGAGAAAGTTGAACTTCATTCTGTGTTGAAGTAAATATAAAAATAAACCTACTGCTACCTACAGGTCCCGAGTGGTCTCACTGCGCTGGAGCTGGTCTCTTTCTCTGCCACATGATCTACAAACCACCCTCTCCCAGCTGTCTCCCTATCAGCCGGGAATTTGGCTCACATTCTCCACAGCTTGGGAAAATCATGATTCAGCAATCAATAATTTATCTATCAGATTTATATGTTAAATTCTAAATCCACAATCCATCCACACAATAAGTTTACAACCAGTTGACAAGGGTATAAACTGCCCACCTAGATAAGATAAATTAACCTATAGAAATCCATCCCTAGAAAGTATACATATGTACCCATGGCTACTCAGAGCCATGCAGATGGAGATGAGTCATCCACATCTTCCATGTTGAATTTCTCCACTTCCCCTTCTCTTCTGCCTTACCAAAACTTTATTCCTTACCATTCTCTACTGTCCAATCATGTATCGCCTTGACATCAACCTATAATTCTGTATTATTAGAAAACATAGGAGGGTTTTAAGCAAGAGAAGGATAGGTTGAAATTTAAGCTATAGAAAACATGTCAGAGTATAGGGCTGATGTAGGAAAGCACTGATATGAGTAGCCAGACTAGGAGTACATTACCCTACCAAGCTTAATGGTGTCACAGTCTTTGATCTGAAGCTCTGTGAGGCTCTCATCATCTTCCAGCTCCTCACCCTCAAACAGTAGAACCTGATCCTCTACACAAGGGCCTCCTCCATCCTCAATTTTCTTTTTCAGGTCTAAGATTGTATCATTAGGGTCGATGGCAAAGGGCTTGCTCTGGCCACCGGGATGCTTCACAAAGACCTGGATCTCAGGAGAAAAGGTCTCCAGCACCCGGATGTTCACCTTAGAGAATATTCCATAATCCGACAGGGTCTTCCGGCTGCTAAGCAGCCGCCTCTCCCCTCTCGGCTCCTGGAAGGAGATGCGCAACTCCCCACTGAGGTCCATTTTCCTCCTGATCTCTGCCTTCATCTTACTGATGGGGCTGTAGGGGTTTGTCCAAAGTGTCCACTCTTCTGTTCCTGTTTGTTTCACTGTCACCTGAACGTCCCTCGCTCGCTGCAAGAGAGAGAGAGGAGGAAGGGTAAGTGTGTGATAAATCCATTGTCTACAAAGCTTCTTTCTTCTGGCTCCCTGATACAATTAATTCATCATCTGCCGAGCAAGACAGCCTGGGAAATGCTATGAATGACTGTACGAGGCAACAGGTAAGCTGTTTGGCTACCCTAGGCTTAGAGTACCACTTAACTCATACTGTGTTCCTCCACTCACCCAAACTACATCAACGACTGGATTCTAAGTGATATTCTTCCTGTGTGGAATTATTCAGAATCTTCACCCATCATAGGTACACAACAGTGCTGTCTTGTGTGGTCGTAGGGGGAGACTAGTGTATCAGTGGGGGCAGGTTTTGGGATTCCAAAAGCCCACAGCATTTCAGGGTCACTGTTTTGGCTTCCTGCTTGCCACTGAAGATGTGAGTTCCAGCCACCACGCCCGCCTGCTACCATACTTCTCTTCCTCTTATCTCTGTGGAACTGTAAGCACAAATGAATGCTTCCTTCCATGAGTCAGAACAGTTTATCACAGCCACAGACCTGTTGAGGGTCTGTCTTTTACCATCTATTATAATGCAAAGTGTGAGCCCTCAGGCCCTGGAGTCCTGCCCCCCAGGTTAATTCTGATTGGTGAATAAGGATAGCTGGGCAGAAGAGACACAGGTCCAGGTTTCAGTGCCTGTGGAGATAGGAGAAGAAAGAGGAGGAGAAAGAAGAGGAAGAGGAGAAAGAAGCCACCATGGAAGAATGTGTAGGAGAGAGGAGAGCCGCCATAGGTTAAGGGCCAGGAGATCGTGGCCCCCAAGGGCTGCAGAGCAGCCCAGCTAGTAAATAGCAAGTGATAACTCAGGTTTATCGATAAAAAAGTAGACTTTAGCAGCGTGGAAGGTAGGCAGCTGCGTGTCTATTGTGCTGCCTAAGGCATATTAAAAATATAAAAGCTGTGTCTTTCATCCAGGAACATAAATAGTCTAAGGCCGGAAGAAGGCCCAGGTGGGGGATTTAAATAATTTTCTACCACATGGAAAAGTAACAGAAACAGATTTTCTTCTCGTATTTGTTGAGCACAATCCTGGCACTGGTGATACTCAGAAGTGCCCTGATTTGTACTCTGGAGGTACCTTCTGGATCTGTTTTTGTGACTAGAAATTGCGGGAGTGGGTGTGGTCTTGGTGGGTGGGTGTGGCTTTGCTGGAGTGGGTGTGGCCTTGCTGGAGCAGCCTGTTCTCAGCTTGCTGCCTGAAGATGAAGATGTGGAACTCTCAGCTCCTTGCCCAGCACCATGCCTGCCTGAACGCACCATGTTTCCCACCTTGATAATGGACTGACCCTCAGAACCTGTAAGCCAGCCGCAGTGGAATGTTTTCCTTTTTAAGAGCTGCCGTGGTCATGGTGCCTCTTCATAGCGACGGAAACCCTAACTGAGACAACAGACTCAGGCAGGTTGTTTTTATTTCATTTTTCCTTTGTTTTTTGGGGACATTCTCAGTTACTGGCACTTGATGGCTAGATGACAGGCTCCTGTCAGATCCTATCTGTCTACCTTGCTTCATCTGCTGTGGGGCCGCCTTTGAGGACAAATTTAAACTTTTCTTGCAGAAGATAAAAAAATGGGTCAAGAGACAGGATTTATGTGGGTTTAGCAGGCTGGCGAAACAGCCTCCTCGGGAAACCCCTAAGTCCAATCCTTAACTCCAAACACTGGATGCTGTCTTCACACTCAGATCCAAGATGGCGGTAGCCTATGGGGCAAGGCTGGACCGGAAGGCTGTGCAGCTGGCTTATTGTCTGTAGTGGGTTGTAGAAGACTCACTTAATTTAAAAAAAAAATTACATTTACTATTTAAATAGCGAGAATCCATACTTTGATGAGGCACCAAACGGGAAAGTATTACTCTAGGGGAGATGAAGGGAGAGGTGAGTAAATTCTTAGACTCTACCTCTGAGTTGACGACAGAGCAGGGCAGATCGCTTGCCCATCTTACAGATGAATGAACTAAGGCCTAGGTGTTTGTAGATAGAAACTAGGCTGCGATACCTAAACATGTGTGTCCCTGTGCTGGGACTTGTGAGTGCTGTGGGAAAAGCTGACTGATCCACATGAGTGTTACTGTGAGTTCTCACTAGGAGATGGTGTATAGTTTATAGAACCTGTACATCCCAGCGCCCGCTGGGGTCTGCAGTCACGCAACAGGCCTGCTGCAGGCAGTAAGCCGCTTCTAAGGCCACCACTTCCCATCCGTCTCTTCTTCCTAGGTTGTTGGTGGGGTCGGCCGGGTCTAGGATGATGGGCCTGGGGGGGGAAATGGCAGCAGATCAGGGTACTGGTCTCTGGGACTCATCTCTGAGGACCCATGGGATGTCATGGGATGTTTAAGGTCCCTAAAAAGCCGGCCCTGGAGGTGGGTCACCCCTCCACAACCTCCACTATTTCAGACCCAAACGCTGATCTCAAACTTTTTTTTCCCAAGACTTTTTGTCTTGCCTGTGGCTGTGTTGTCACCATGGTTATCCTTGTCACTGGCATCCTCAAAGTCCCCCCCACCCCTCCCCAATGAGGCTACTGTTGTCTATCCCATGCTACAGTGAGAACGGAGAGCTGGAAGAACAGTCATGGGTCAGATGCTGGGGAGTTGCATCCTTGGGGAGAAAGATCAACTGGGAACTCCAGCTGACTGCCTCAGTTTCCCCTTCTGCAGGGCGTTGTGAGCCTCTGGCCATGCAAGGGGCAGGCAGGGTCAGGGGCAAAAGCTGTTGCTTTGTTCACTCCCCCACTGGGGCTACTCAGTTGTCTGGATTTGGTGAGGTTGTGCTGAGGCCCCGCCTCTCTATGGCTGCTTCTCAGTGCTCCTTTACTTCTGCTTCCCGTGTGCTCCATAATGAACTCCCTCACTTAAAGGTACTGAAGGCACAGCCAGTAGAGAGCATTCTTCAGACAGCCCAGAGAGGGGTGGGCAGGCCTCTGTTAGGATGGGAGATACAGCCTCAGCCAGCTCTGGAGAATGAATCTCAGAGGGTTTGCTTGGCATATGCTTTCTTTCTTTCTTTTTTAAAAAAGATTTATCATATATAAGTGCACTGTCGCTGTCTTCAGACACACCAGAAGAGGGCGCCAGATCCCATTACAGACGGTTGTGAGCCACCATGTGGTTTCTGGGATTTGAACTCAGGACCTCTGGAAGAGCAGTCAGTGCTCTAACCACTGAGCCTTCTCTCCAGTCCCGACCTATGCTTTCTTATACTGGAAATTAGATGTCTATAGGAGAAGGCTAGAACCACTGCAACCTTGAAGCGATAAGCCTGAACTTAACAGTAAGACCCCGGGTAGGGAAGGGTTGAACCACTCAGACAGAAACCTTGGTGACACGGCCATACTTGAAGACTCTTTACCTCTGAATGTTTTCAAGTGCGGAAGCCTCCTGAGTCCCTTTATTTTCCCAAGCCATCTAGTCAGGGTTTTTAGTCCTCAGAGCCATAAATAACGTGGTTGATAGACTCACCGGTCTCCCTTCAGCTGTTTCTTCAGAAAGTTCCTGACGACCTCATTTTGAAAATCGTAGTACTTGGTCCAGTAGATGCAGATGTCTTGGTAGTCCCTGAGGAGCTCCATTACGGCTACAAACCCTTCATCCAAATTGAAGTTATCACTGCTGTTTGTACCCATTTCCCAGGCATAGATGGTCAGCAGCTCCAGCGCATATTTTGAGGGCAAAACCACTCCTCTATATTTATGTTTCAGGTGCTGGAAAGGTGGAGGGGGGTGGTGGGAGGGGAAGGAATGTCGGGGAGGATGGAGGGAGGAAGAGAGAGAGAGAGAACTCGATGTGATTGATGCTTTAAGAATTTTCAGGTTCCCTTACTGCTTTCCGAGACACAGCCAGGAGATGGCAGGTCTAGGCGGACTAATGACGGGGTGTCCCGGAGGACCACCTGTGTACCAGTCCATGACTTCCGGTTGGAACGGAGAAGGCAATGCGGTATATTTTAAATTCTCTACCTGTATACAGTACATTTGATCATATTCACCGCACCCGATCTCCTCCTCACTACCACCCCATCTTCCTTCCCTTTTCTTTTTCTTTTCTAAGTCTCATGGGGTTCAGTTAGACCTGTCCTATGTGCGCGGGCATAGGACCGTCCTCCAGAGCATGGGCATCTGTCAGGAGCCACATCTCTGAGGAAAATCCCTCTCCCAGCAGCCAACAATGGCCAGAAGCTCTCTGCTCCCCCCCACACCATGGATGCTAATTAGCTTACTTATGCGCAGGTCTTGGGCAGCCAGCAGATACTGCTGTGTGGACGGCAGTGTCCATGAGACACTATTTTGTAACCATCCTTCCTATCGCTGGCTCTTAAGACTCCTCCCACCTCCTTTCCCACAATGTTTGCCCTGCCTTGCAGACTGGGGGGGTGGGGGGATGGAGATGGGCCCACTGTAGCTGAGCTCTCCATTGTCACCTGCTCTCCGCCACTTAGGCTAGTAGTCATGAGTCTGTGATATTGGCTGCGCACCGGGGAGGGAGAGGGGTTGCTTCTCCGCCGAGGACACACTAACCTGGGGGCTGAATCTAGAAGACAGTTTGACGCATGTCCACTGAGTAAAGCAACAGTAGTAGATGCTAGTTAAAATCCTGGTGACTTTTTTGTTTTAGGTGGAGTCTTGTTGTGTAGCCCAGGCTAGCCTGAAACTTGCAGTTCTTCTGCCTTCCCTGCCCCAGGTCCTGGGAATACAGTGTGTCCACTATCCCTGGCTCCCGGTGGTGTGTGTGTGTGTGTGTGTGTGTGTGTGAGAGAGAGAGAGAGAGAGAGAGAGAGAGAGAGAGAGAGAGAGAGAGAGGTGCTTGTCACACATGTGGAGGTCACAGGCCAACCTTGGCTGTCAATCTTTACTTTCTGCCTGGAAGTAGCTGTTTTTGGCATAAGAATAAACCAGTCACATCAAGAGTTGGAGATGTAGCTGGGTGGCTGGGTGGTTATCTAGCCTGCACAAGGCCCTGGGTTCAATCCCCCAGGGCTTAAAAAGAAAAGCAATCAAGTATAACAGGACTGACAGCTCAGAATTAGTTCCCGTTTAACCATAACAAAGCTTTAACAGAGGTAATGTCTTAGTTCAGTGAGAAAGGACGCATAATTTAAGATGTGATGGGCAACTTGTTAGCAATGTGGAAGGAAACGAAGGTGTCACCAAAGTCACGTCATCTACAAGAAGTTAAAAATGGAATTAAGTACATAGTAAATATCTTTTAAGAAAAATTAGGTGGCTATAAATTTCCCCATCTCGACCCCCACATGCACACATGCAAACATGCACACAGATGTGCACACATGCACACACACACACAAAGTCAAATTGGAGGTTCCCTTATGAGCACAAACACAGCTTAACTTCACACGGATGCACACGTGCATACACTCAAAAAATTCTTACCTCCATTTTTATACATTTTTGATGCCGTTTGAAGTTTTTATAATGGACCCATTGCAATATCTAAATAACCATATATATTTTTCGATGGAGAGAGAAAGAGAGAGAGAGAGAAGGGGGTTGGTGGTTCAGATAAGTTAAAATCTATTCAAGAAGGTCAGGAATATTCGTGTGCAGAAATCTGAACCAGGGAGGTGGCTCAGTGGGTAAAAGATCCCTAGAAGTCACATAAGTGATGGCGGGGGTCATGCTTGCCTATAATCCCAGTACTTGGGAGGCAGAGTCAGGGGCTCCCCAGAAAAAGCTAGCTAGTTAGACAGCCATGTATACAACTCTACCATCTAAGGTCAAGGAAAGACTTTGTCAGGTGGAGAGATGGCTCAGGGGTTAGAGCACTGACTGCTCTTCCAGAGGTCCTGAGTTCAATTCCCAGCCACCACATGGTGGCTCACAACCATCTGTAATGGGATCTGACGCCCTCTTCTGGTGTGTCTGAAGACAGCTACAGTGTACTCATATACATAAATAAATCTTAAAAAAAAAAGAAAGACCTTGTCCTAGTATATGTGGAGGAGATTGAGGAAGACAACCATCCTGAGACCTACACACTGACACACATACACATACATAGACACTATACACACAATTCACACAAAAGAGAAATCACTATGTTCTTAAATGATGCGTATACATGTGTCTGTATGTACATGTGAATGCAATGCAAGTAGAGGCCAAAAGAGGGCGCTGGAGTGACAGTGGTTATGAGCTGCCCAATGTGGGTCCTGGGTCCGGAGCAAGAGCAGTAGGTGCTCTTAACTGCTGAGCCACCCCTCAGTCCACTGTGTTTTCAGAGATGGCCCAGTTAGAGCCAGTAGGTGACTGGTGGACCGATGAGAATGCAGCCCTGAGGAGGAGGTTGGTAAATACCTGTATCTTAGGAAGTCTTAGAGTTGACAGGGAAAGGACAAAGTAAAGTGTGAGGACAACATGAATAGACGGCGCTCTCTCAACCGACCCTCAAGTCAGCAGCTGGTGTGTGCGTCTAAAGGATGGCAGGACTCCCGGTCACCCAACATCCGGGCTTCGTGAACACAGATGAGAAGAAAGCATGAAAGCCACTGCACTGTTAGAGGTTTTTGAAGGGACTGTGTTCGAATCTCTCCTTCTTCCTTAAGCATTTTAGACTTTTTTTTTATATAGTGATGAGCCGTTTGCAGTAGTCGGATAACCAGAAATACTGAACTGAAGAGCACTTCCTGGGACAGCCCAGGAGCACAGACCTCTAGCATCAGGCACTCTGGTTCAAATCTCCTCTCGATTTTTATCTGTCAGCCTCAGTTTTCTCATCCCCAAGTTGAGGATGGGGACACATGGAGACAGCCGGACAGACTAAACGGGGAGATGGCTCCCGTGGCGTGTACAGCCTAGATCATGGGACCTAGTTAGTCACAATGGTGGCTTTATTATTGTTATCAAAATGCCACACATCTGAGGCTTGTCAAAGGCATGTCTGCTCCTATCTGAGTGAGCACTTTAATGCTCTTGGGGTAGGTGTCACTGGAAGCTGGTGGCTCTAAGCAAGAGGCAAGTCCTCTCACCAACAGTGATGCTGAGCCCTTATATGGTCCGGTGCACTCACTGTCACCCCCATTCCTATCCTCACTCCATCTCTCTTGGTGTTACCAGGGACCGAACCCAGGGCCTTGTGCATCCCAAGCAAGCACCTTGCCAACAAGCCCCACGCTCCCCCTCCCCAGCCCCAGTCTCTAAAAGAACGCTGGCTATGAGCACCCTCTCCTCTGTCTCCTCCCAGCTCTTACCTGCAGGTACCAAAACTTCACCAACCGTAGGAGGTTCTTCAGTTTAACGGGGCGACTTTTCACAAACTGTCTCTGTAACTCTGCAAAGCTTGGGGAAAAGTCACCAGGGTAGCCCTTGCTTTTTATGAGAGTCTCATAGACTGCCGGTGCTGGTTTTGAGTCTTTTGGAAAGGAGCCTAGGAGGAAAAGTTCATCGGGTCAGGAAACTACCTGTTGAGATGGGAAAGACAGGAAATCTCCCTCCCCTTCTTCATCCCCTTTCACAACCCCTCCCTCCCTTCTTTATTTTCTTTCCTTTTTTAAAAGATTTATTTATTGTATATATGTTGAGTATACTGTAGCTGCCAGACACACCAGAAGAGGGCATCAGATCTCATTACAGATGGTTGTGAGCCACCATATGGATGCTGGGATTTGAACTCAGGACCTCTGGAAGAGCAGTCAGTACTCTAACCACTGACCTATCTTTCCTGCCTCTTCTTTTCTGTTTTGACAGTCTCTCTGTGATGGATCCCAGACTTCCATTAGGCTTGTGGTCTGCCTGCCTCAGCTTCCTGGGTACTAGGACCACAATCATCTTTCCATATACCTTTCTTATCCCCCAACCCCAAAACTAAATCAATAGAGGCTGAGACGGTCGTGTAGATTTTCAGGCTCATGAAACCCTCAGATCAGCTCCATAAACTTAAGGTGACATGGGAAACTGTCATTTTTGTTGTTCAAATGTAGGCAAAAATCAGTTCTGATGACTCAACGTAACATTATCCCATGTAATAAGTTAGTATTCTCGACGTGGACATGCTAAGTTGTTGGCCCAAGGGACTACAAGTTATAAAATATGAAGATATGAGAGTCTTATTGATGTGCTTATAAAAAGATAAAGAGAGGGGGGTTATGTTCTATGGAGGTGTGGTGAGGTGTGGGGGAAGGGGTGCTGACAGACCCATGTTGAAGCATCCCTTCCCGATAAGAGAGGATGGTATAGTATAGAGTTTATTCAGGACATGGGCAAGGGAGTTAAGAGGGTAGTAGGGGAAAAGGGGGGGGGGAGGAGTAGAGAAGTAGAGGCCAACCATGAGCACATGCAGAGAGAGGGGGGAGGGGAATGGGGCAAGAAGAGACAAAGGGAGAAGAGGACAGGAGAGAAAGAGAACAAGAGAGAGCGGAGGGGGCAAGCAGCCCCTTTTATAATATCAGGCATACCTGGCTGTTGCCAGGTAACTGTGGGGAGGAGCTTAGACAGAATGCTAACCCTTATATTATTTATTTGTTGATTTGTTTATTTATTTACTTGCTTGCTTTTTTGAGACAGAGTTTCTCTGTGTCGCCCTGACCTACAATTTGCTCTGTAGACCAGGCTGACCTTGAACCCACAAAGATCCGCCTGCCTCTGCCTCCCTGAATGAGATTATGCTCCGTCCCACCCAGTTTGTGAGCCTTGTTTTAAAGGTGATTCTAATATAGTTCTGTCTGACTCCAAAGACCTTGGAATGTTTGCCTGACCTGGTGTTTCCCAGGAGATGGGGAGGGATTCATTATTTATGACGAATCCTCCCTCCCCATGCAACAGAGAGCCATGGGAACCCATGCAAGGGTATTTTTGGAAGGATATCTGTCGTCACGTCACGGTATAGCTCCAGTCCCTCCTACCCAGCTACAGAGCAAACACCATTGGTTTCTGTTTTCTCTAACCTCTCTCAGGAGACCCCAGGGTCATGTCTTTAAAGTGAAGACAAAAACCAAAACAACAACAAACCACTGGATTTACCCAGAGCATCGTAAGCCGGGAGAACGTCCATCCAAATAATGTCATCGCTCTTCCTGGACTGGACCTTTAGGGTCAGGGAGCGAGGGGTCCTCTTGCCTTCTCTGTGTTTAAGGACAGTGATGTTGTAGGCCAGGCTTTTCCTACAGTGAAGCAGCTTCCTCTTAATGAAGTCGAGGACAACCTCCCGGTCTCTCGCCTGCTGTTTGAAACTGGAAAAGCAGCTTAGGAACAGAATCATGTCCTGGTCAGAACTGTGGTTCAGCGTTGTCCCCTTTCCTGAGGAGCCTGCCTGTGGAAGGTGACAGTGCCAAGTTTACCTCTCTTGAGAGGTGGTGCTTTGGAATTGAGAGTTAAGCCCGACCCATTCCTGGTAAGTTCTCTCTGCAGTCCTTTAAAGAGGCCGTAGCCTCCTATCATGGAGACCTTTGCTGTGGGCACTATGGCTTGGGCATCTCAGGGCCCAGAACTGAGAGACCCAAATGCTCTGAAATCCCAAACAGAAACAATAGCAACACCTTCTACACGTTTGACTGGTTTGCCTGCATGAACACATTCGCCATAGGTGTGTCTGGTGTCTGGCCTCAGAGGTCAGAAGAAAGCCAGAAGGGAGCTCCTCTGGAGTTAGTTACAGATGGTCGTGAGCCACCATACTGGGCAAAGAACATATCAACCTCAGGAGTACATCCCTAGCCCAAAACAAATTACTGTTTGAAAAAATGCTGTAATGAAACAAAATACTTTGTGTACTAGTTAAACAATAACAACAACAGAAACCAAAGATGAGGAGAGTATGTGAACCTCACCTCCTCCCTTTGTCCCTCTAGACAGGGCCTCACTGTGTAGCCAAGGCTGGCCTGGAACTCACCATGTAGCCCAGGCTTGACCGTCTTAAACCGGTAGTCCCCCTGCTTCAGCCTCCTGACTGCTTGGGTTACAGGTGAAGGCGGCCACACCCAGCTCTGCTCTTCCTACTTTGGTGTTTCCTTCAGTCCTCGAAGTCAAGAGGCTCACACAGTGCTAGCCCTAGGTCAGTCAGGTTTGGAGGAGCCAGAACCCAAAAGGGGTAAATTGTACCCTTTGCAGCAACTGTGGGGGCTTCAGTTTCTGTCTCGAAACCTTTTTTTCTTTTTTTTTTCTTTTTTTTGCTAACAGCTCTCCCTGATCTCTGGTTTTGAATGTTTGTCTAGGTTCTTCTTAGTCAAACGCTCTCTCTCTCAAATCCTAACCTCTCCGGCCATGGCTCAGAGTTCCCAGGTAAAGCCTGACTTACTCAAGTTCGTGCAAGATGTCCTTCATTTTAGCAAAATGAACAACACCGAGAGCTCTGATCAAACCGTCTTGGTTGGAGGGGGGTAGGTTGTACGTTTGTGCTTCTCTGGGAGAGATGGAGCTTCATAAATAGATGCAGAATTATTTACACAGGCAGCCCTTGGAATCCCAATAGTTTACCAAGCACAATAGCAGTAGTACTTGCTAGGTGATCTCTAACATGACCAACAGTACTAACTTAGAGAACCATAGGTCTCCTTTATAACTTCAGAAGTGAAATTGCAGTATTTCTTTCATTTCTTCCCTTCTCCCCCCAGACAGGTTTTCTCTGTGCAGCCCTGGCTGTCCTGGAACTCACTCTGTAGATCAGGCTGCCCTCAATCTCAGGAATTTGCCTGCCTCTGTCTCCTGAGTGCTAGGATTAAAATTGTGCAGGACCACACCTGGCAAAGTAGTAAGCAGGAAGCAAAGGCACACATTTTATGGAAACTGGTGGCCGTGGTCCATCCAGAAATCAGAATTCCAAATTATCATCACCACCTCTGTCTGTGCTTTAGCTGTGCAAGGCTGATTTTTATGAACAGAAACATTTTCTAGGCTTTATCCCATTTACTGCCTCTACTAAACCCATCGAAATGAGACACAGGCTCAGAGGAGGTGAAACGGCTCACCTCTCAAGGTTACAAGCCCCACTGGGCAGAGGTGAGATTTGAACCCAGAACCCAGTGTGCTCACCTTCACCACCTTAGGCACCTTGACTTCTTGGTCCAGGAGCAACTCATCATGGAAGCACTGTTCCCGAAAGAACCTCTCGATTCTCTCCCAGGCATCCTTCCCTTCATCTTTCCAGTCTCTCTGGGGCTGAAGGCTGTATTCCAGGAAATGGTCTAGACTGTCCCCAGAGGTGGCATACAGGTCAGGGAGTGGGTCCATCTCTGCTGGATCAGCCTGTCCCCTGGATTGAATCCCCTGAGCTTCTGCTCAGGAGACAGTGGGACAGAGAGAGTAACTTGTGCTTCAGGGAAGGAGAAAAGCCTGTGATTTCTCCAGGCTGCGCTCTGCCTCTGCCCGCAGGGCTGTTGCCAGTGGAACTGGGAACTGGAAACAGAAACCGAGCTTTGACCACAATTGAAAGTGAAACTGCCTGGAGACACAGTTTTTTTTCTCCTTTTTTCTTCTAGGCAGAAAGAAACAGGAGTTGGGGAGTACGGATGGAGTCTCCCCATGAGCTCTGCTGTGAGCACATTAGAACAAGGTCCAGTAGTTTCCATGGCAGTGGTTTGGCCACATAATCTCATCTGCCCAGCAGAGGCAGACACATTTGTTTGTCTTAATCACTCACTGTGTCCGTCACTAATGGAGTCTCGAGCCATAGGGTTAGGCCTGGTTATGCTGAGGGTGGTCACGTGACATCCACTGTCCGCGTCCCTAACGACAGACCTCAGCCAGTCTCCCCAAGGCTGCTCCTCTGTGCACGAATCTTAGCTGAAGGCCAGATTCTCCAGCGCCTGGGTCCATCCAGGTGACATTTCTCTGCTGTCCGCCAAAGTCCCGAAGATGTGAAGAGCAAAGCATTCTCTCGGTCTGTTTATACATTGTCAATCGGACAGTGTGAGCTTCTCCTCCTCACCGAGTTTTCTGTCTGGTTATCTTCAGCGAGGGATGTGTCTGGGTTCTGGGTACCAGCTGCAGCCTTGGGTGAAGGGTTATGTTCCTAACTAAACTAGATTTTCGTGTCTAAAAGGCAGGTTTTGCTACGCTCACCACAAATAGTAACTTTCAAATCACACAACCTAGTAAATATGTCTGTATATCATGTCCTGGTTAGGGTTTCTATCAATGCTATAAATGCCATATAATTACCAGAAAGCAACCTGGGGAGCAAAGGCTTCTTTATTGCCTATTAGAGGTTGTCCATCATACAGGGAAGTCAGGGCAGGAACTCAAGACAGGAACAGAGGCCACGGATGAGTGCATGGTGCTCATTGGTTTACCCCTCATGGCTTTCTCATACACCCCAGGGCTACCTGCCCAGGGTTGACATGACTCATAATCACTAATACACAGATACCCCACCGGCTTTCCCAAAGGCCATTTTTATGGAAGCATTTTCTCATCCTGAGATTCCCGCTTCTCAGATGAAGGTAGCTTGCGTTGAGATGTGAGATGCTCGCTGGAGATTGATGCTAGAAACTCACGAAATACGAATCACACTAAGCAGCGTGTTAACTCCCCCGTCCACCAGTGTAAGCATGGATGGCCACTGGGGCCAAGTAGACTATGTCAACAAGGGAGCGCTGAGTTGCAGCAAAGCTACAGAGGTTGAGGAAGGAGTCTCTGCTTGTGAGTCCCGGGTGTGACGCCTCACGTGTGAGATGATGGTGTAAGTCGTCTGGTGGGAAATGAAGATAGTCTTTATTTCTACAGTGCTCTGCCTGCACATACGCCCACAAGCCAGAAGTGGGCGTCAGATCCCATTACAGATGGTTGTGAGCCACCATGTGGTTGCTGGGATTTGAATTCAGGATCTCTAGAAGAGCAGTCGGTGCTCTAACCACTGAGCCATCTCTCCAGCCTGAAGATATTCTAAACATAACTTGTGTCTCTTAACCTATCAGACTACTATAATTGAAACAATGGGGCCCCCAAGAATCTCATACTGGGAGAGGAAAGGGGGCAGCCAGAAGGAAATCTTGTCTCCTAGGAATAGATTTTATACAAGTCTAACATCTTGTTAGAGTGCCTTCAGGATAAGACTGAAGCCTAGGCAAGGAAGGGTTAATGGTGAACCAGACCACGGCTAGACCTGGCATGCTTAGGCATGCCTATCTTTGGCCCATTATTCAGATTTTAATCTTACTTCCGGACCCCAGATGGCGTTGCGGGAACTGCCTAATCCTGTCCATACTGCACGTGTATGAATGGCTGCCTGCATGCATGTCTGCGTGCCGTGTTCATGCCTGGTGCCACAAGAGGACAGACGAGGGCATCAGACATAGTTTATTATGTGGGTGCTGGGAATCGAACCTGGCTCCTCCGGAAGAGCCAGTGCTCCTAACCACTGAGCCATCTCTCCAGCACCTTCTGCTGTTAATTTGGCTCCTTTAGCTGGCTCATTGGGAATGGGTGGCTGGGCCTGCACAGGCGGTGACTGCCAGCTTCTCTGGCAAGGTTACGTGAGGTCGTGCCACCTCAGTGTCCCTGGCTTTATTAGGTGCAGGTGTGGGAGCCTTTCCTCCGTACAGTGCGTCAGTAACTCCCTGAGCCTAATTTCCCTGATGTGATTTTAACACACCCATGTGCTCCTATGGTCTCAATTCTCCCCCCAATAAAATTTTTTTAAGATTTATTTATTATATGTAAGTACACTATAGCTGTCTTCAGACACACCAGAAGAGGGCATCAGATCTTATTGCGGATGGTTGTGAGCCACCATGTGGTTGCCGGGATTTGAACTCAGGATCTCTGGAAGAGGAGTCAGTGCTCTAACCACTGAGTCATCTCTCCAGCCCGCCTAATAAATTTATAGGTTGGCTCCCTGGGAATTAGACATTTGCCAGTATGTGCTGAATGGGTGGAGCCTGGCAGATGGAGCTGACTCTGGGTCTGCCTATCCGCCACAATCATCCTCTACTCTTAAAATGGATCATAAGCCGCTTGTAAAATGGAGTCTCCCAGGGTAAGGCACATCCTGGGAGACTATCACGTTAGACAAAATGGAGTGACTTAGAGTAGTTATTGTCAGGAGATCAAACTGCCGAGGCTCAGGGTAGGGGCGCTGGAGAGGAAGCAGAGAGGCCAGCAAAAGGCAGAAGACACCCTGACAGTTTTATAGGGATAGGCTGGTGTGGGGGCGGGTTGGGGGGGGACTAGAAGCTCATGGTAGCCTAGGGACCGTGATCTGTTACAGGCTGGCTTGACCTCACTGGAAACTAGATGCCCTTGCCAGAGGTAATTGTCTTGGGTGGGGTGGATAACGGAAGTAAAATCTTTCCCTGATAAGCAGGCTTCGGAGGAAAGCAGAGTTCTGTATTTCTGCCAGAGACCCTTCTGTGTAGACAGTGTGGAGCAGTCAGTATTCTGAGACGGTGGGAATGCCTGGCAGGAGAGAACTTATATATGTGTGTGTGTGTGTGTGTGTGTGTGTGTGTGTGTGTGTGTGTGTTTGTGTGTGTTTGTGTGTGAGTGTGTGTGTGTGTTTGTGTGTGAGTGTGTGTGTGTGTGTGTTTATACATACCGATAATTTGCCGCAGAAGTCTGAGAGAGCTTTGCATTCGGTGCAGCTGGGGTTAAGGCAGCAATTTGCAGTTACAAAGAAAGGAATAATTATTGTTTATCTTTAAAAGTAATCTTGGAAGAATCTTAAAAGAATCACAAATTTAAACTTTTATATGAATATCAGCCATATTTACCTAAAATCCTATCAGGAAGCTGAGGGCAAAAAAGGGTGTAAGAAACCAATCATCGCCAGTCCCGCCTCAGTGAGAGTCACGTCAGCCAGAGCTGCCAGGGATCTTGTTCCCTGACCCCAACAAATCTGCCTTTTTAAACTTTAAATTGTTTCCTAAGATTGTCTGCATTAGAGCCAATAGTAAAAACATCTCAGCCATCTTCACTAACAATTTTATTTTTCCAAATGTTTTCTAAGGGTGGCCGTCATTGCTGACAATCTACATCTCTAAGTTCTCCCCTAGGGGGCGACTCTGCTCCAGCAGCGATGCCTGGGAGAGATCAAACATTATTGTGTGAGCCAGAGATACTACCCAGTGAGGGGCTGGAAGACCCTTTAATAATTCTTAGATTAAGAGAGATGGGAGGGCAGCAAGCAGAGCAGAACTCTGTAACAGCATGGAGTCCTCAGGACACGTGGTCCTCAGGGTACCTGCCACACCAAGGTTCATGCATGTGGCTGTAGTAACCTGTGAGCAGCATTCCATGAGTTCTAAAGCCATTTGTCATTTCTTGACTTGTCATGGCCCTTGACAGTCAGAGGAGATGGGGAAGCCGGATGATAGGCAGAAGAAAGGCAGGTCTGCTGCAGTGGTAACTGAAACTCAGCCGTGGAGTGTTGCAGGCAGAGAGGGTCTGTGTGAATGGGTTGTATATGCTTGGCTCAGGGAGTGGCACAGGGTGGAGGTGTGGCCTATTCAGGGTGGGTGTGGCCTTGTTGGAGGAGGTGTGGCCCTGTTGGAGTAGGTGTGGCCTTGCTGGAGGGGGTGTGGCTTTGCTGGAAGAGGTGTGTCACTGTAGGCGTGGCTTTAAGACCTTCCTCCTAGCTGTCTGGAAGCCAATCTTCTATTAGCAGCCTTCAGAGGAAGATGTAGAACTCTCAGCTCCTCCTGCACCATGTCTGCCTGTTCACAGCAGTAAACCCTGACTAAGACAGTCTGCTACCTGTCTGGCAGCACAGGAATCATGCCTTTTCATTTCATTTCTGAGTGTGTCTCAGTTATATTTTGATTAAGTGCATTGGCAAAAGCACAGAAGGAAGGGAAGGTTTATTTGGGCTCAGTTTCATCGTGGCAGGAGACAGATGGTGGTGTGTCAGCAGTCAGGAAGCAGGTAGTGAGTGTTGGTGCTGATGCTTCATCCTGCCTCCTCCTCGGGGAGCTCCCTCACTGGATGCTGCCTTTAGGGTGGGTCTCCCCACCTCATTTCCATTGTGCTGTTTGTATTTTGATGCTAATTCTGCTTCCTCCAGAGGGGCTGCCCCTCTGAGGAGCGGATTATGTACTCAGGTGATTCCATGTGAACCTTCTCCCCACTCTAACTGGTCAATAAAGATGGCAGACGAAGATGGCAGACGCTAATCGTTGGCTCAGAGGGTCAGAGGTTCAGTCCAGTATCATCAAGGTGGGAACATGGCAGCATCCAGGCAGGCATGGTGCAGGAGGAGCTGAGAGTTCTACATCTTCCTCTGAAGGCAGGTAGGAGAAGACTGACCAGAATGAGCAGCTAGGATGAGGGTCTTAAGCCAAGCCCACACCCATCTAACAAGGTCACACCCACTCCAACAAAGCCACACCCACTCTAACAGGTCCACATCTTCCCTGGGCCAAGCACATGCAAACCATCACAGCCATCATTAATCAAAACAAGAGAAACTCAGAAGTCGGTGGGCAGAAGTCAAGAGCAGGCAGAGAGTACCTCAGTGAAGACTCTGAGACACACTCCCTGAGGAAAATAAAGGTGTTGGGGGGGGGGGAGTGAGGCTCTGTGTAAGTCGGGGGAGAGCGATGTGCGGAGATCTGAGAAAAGTGCTCCAAGCTGAAGGGAAACGCTGAGATCTGATGGAGAAATGACCGAACCCGAAGCAGCGCAGGAAGAAAACATGAAGGCCTGTCCCTCAAAGTCTTCCTGCCAAGGAGCCGATGCTGGGGACTGGTTTCCCGTGAGGACACTGGGCGCTGGCCGGAAGTGTTCTTGGGAAAGCCTGGGCTCCAGGGTAAAGGACTAAGCCGGGCTTCCCTGGGGATAACAGATCAGAGCGGAAGTCTTCCTGGATGGAGCCGGAGCAGCGCTGAGGAGCCTCGGGGAGGGGCACAGCGAGCGGTGGGCTCCATACCAGACGCTGGGGGTGTGAGTGGCCATGGGAGACCTTGGGTCATGTTGCCCCATGACGCCCTCCAGACGGAGGAACAAGCTGACTTCAGTCACCAAAGTCCCTAGGCAACAGCGACACGAGACAGGTGACAAGTGCCCACCGGGCAGCTGTGTCCAGTAGAGACCTGGCGTGGGGCCTGGCTCCAGGGAGTGGCTGTGGGTTAGTACATTGAAAATCAAGTCCTCTTTAGGGACTTGTTCTAAAAGTGCTTATATACGGGCAGCATCTTACTCCAGACTGGCAGAAATCAATTTTTATTTACTATACAATATGCACCAACGTAGAAGAAACATTTACAATTTTAAATAGCCAACACTAAAAAACAAGAGTATTTCTAACAGTAAAAAGTTGCAAACGTGCAAAACTCTAAATATGAACATTTGAGGATCCCATTCCGGGAAGGCAAAAGGGTCAGAGAGTAGTGTCTTCTGTCCTTGTGGTCACAGGTCCGCCCTCCTTGCTGGTGTCATCCTGGGATCCGGAAACACAGGAAACCGGAAGCTGAGGACTGGAAGCCCCTTGGGGGCTGGGCAGGCTGAATCCCACACACTGGGTCCAGTGGAGTTCCTTTATCAGAAGTACGAATAGAGTGTCATTGTGGCCTGCCTTCCCTCCCTGTGACCCCTTCTTTCTCGCTCTATGGTCCATCCCAAGATCTTTGAGGTACCCAAGACCAGCCGCCTGACCTGTTGGGGGCCGCCTTGTCTATCCTGTGACTTTTAGAAACACGGGGGCTGAGCACAGGTGTGAATGAGGCTTTGGATTCTACCCATGTGACCACCAAACTAAAAAAAAAAAAAAAGGCGTGGGGGTCGGGGGGGGGAGTTATGGGGGTGAACCGAGGCTGGGCTAAGGAAGAAGGTGACAGGCAGGGACGTTTAACATGCTCCGAAGAACAAGGGTTACAGATGTACAGGAAAGTCACAACATGTGGCAAAGGGGGTGGGGGATGGGGAAGAGCCCCAGAGATCCGATGGGAAGCTTAGAGAGATGCAAAGGAGTTGAGCTGCGTACTAAAGGCTGCTTCTGCCTTCTCCTCCTCCTCCGTGGCGTCAGACAAGCATGCTTCAGCGTGCACTAGGGCGGTGACAGAGATGGAGTGTCCTTGGGGAAAAGAGGAGGGGGTTAAGGTCTCAGGTGAGGGTCTGAGCCTCCAGGGTGCACCGCCTCAGACATCACTTCCTCACCCGTGCTCCAGTCTAAGGGTCCTTGTGCCCTGCGCTGCATGGTAAGGGCAGGCTCTGGGCATCTTTTTCCAGCCCAGACGCCACCGTGATGCTCAGGACCAGTGCCTGTTTCCTCCTAGTCCTAGAGGCGGCCACAGTCTCTGGCTTTTTTTTTTTTTTTTTTTTTTTTTTTTTGCATGGTGGTGACACTCCCCCACCCCCCACCCGGTGTTGCTACCCGACTCCTCCTCCCACAATCCTCCTTCACAGGGAGATCGGAGGAAACATCAAGAGTATATGGCTACCTCCCTACCCATTCAACCTATGGCCTTTACACACAAGTGCGCCCCGTCAAGGGCCAGAGATGTGTTTGTCTCCTGCAAGAGACTGGCAGCCGGCACACCCCACACCCGTTGAGGGACCGGGGAGTCACTGGGACTTCAAAACAATGTCATTGCTGATAGGATAAACACGGTTGATAGGTTGAGCGGAAGGAAGAGGCTCTGCCCTGAGCCTGTGGGTTCCCGGGCGTGTGTCAGGTGGAGAGGCTGTGTGTTTTGCCCCCTCCCGCACGGGCTCGGTCACTGCAGCCTTGCTTCACAGAGGCTCAAGGCACCATCGGACTTAGGGGTCCCTGAGGGAAGCACTTCCCTTTGCTCCCAGTCTCACGGAGTTAGAGCCGAGGTGAGGCTGAAGATGGACTCCCCACCCCTCCCGCAGGGCCCGGGACCATGCATGTGGCCTCTTTTAAACCCATCCCCCAGAGGGGGTCCATAAAAGCAGGTGCTGCACAGAGAGGACAGAAAATGGCCAAGATGCTGAGGCCTTTGCGGGTACGGGGAAAGGAGGGGCGGGCTTTTCAGCCACTACCCATGCGGCCCCAGAGCAAGAGACCTGCATCTCGCTGGAGGTCGACACAAGCCCGAATCCACAGCCTCCGGCTGGTCTGGCGCAGAGCCGCGAGGACAGCAGGCAGTAAGCATTGTCTCTGATGTGGGGTTCTGTTCCCAGCCGGTTTGTGCTCCCTTCCCATGGTCCCAGGGCAGGACACACATCCTCCCCACCCCCTTACCTGGGCGGGGGGGGGGGGGGGCTTTTCCTTAAGGTTCCACCGGAGAGGTTACTTACCTTTACAGTCTTCCTCGTCGCTACTCCAGGAACACCGTCTCTGGATAGTCCAGCCTTTAGAAACACAACCACCAGCAAGGCGGTCAGTGGACCGTGGAGAGCTAAGCTTTCTAGAAACGTGGCAAGAGTTTAACACTGGGCCAGGACCTGGAAGTAGGGTCAGGTAAGAATATTTACAAATTTGGGCTACCTTAAAACTCTGAGGTAAAGTCAGCTGAGGAATGTGTGGTGTTCCTTTTATTTTGGTCATGTAATTGTCTTTTTCTTTTCAATCCTCCCTTCCTCCCTCCAGACCCAGTTAACTGACTGAGTTGGCTTGGTCAGTAGACACTTTCCCCCCATTCCCTCTGTCTCTCTTGTACTCGTGTGTGTGTGTGTCTGTGTGTGTGTGTGTCTGTGTGTGTGTGTGTGTGTGTGAGAGAGAGAGAGAGAGAGAGAGAGAGAGAGAGAGAGAGAGATCATGGAGATTAGACTATGATGCGTGTCATGTGAGTAGGGTTCTGTCTATGTGGGCCCATTATTTACAGAGATGCAAAAGTGGCCCAGAGCAAATCTACTCTTGTTATGAGCACAAGGTAGTGTTGGAGCAGTGGCTCAGTGGTTAGAGCACTGGTTGCTTTTCCAGAAGACCCTGGTTCAATTCCCAGTGCCCACAAGATGCATGATAACTCTAATGCAAATTCCAAGGGATCCACGACTCCGAGGGCCTCAATGGGCCCTGCGTGCATGTAGTGGACAGACTCCATGGAAAACAAAATCAAGGACAAAGAAACGGGAGGTGTTTGTGAGTGCCGTCTGCGTCAAGTGTGTTATTAGCTAGTGTGAAGTGGATTGGGACTCAGCCGCTATGGTATATTTGTGATATTTAAAACTTCCTTCAAAATCCACCAATGGATGCCTACGCTGTACAACGCGTCTGGGTTCACACGGCCACGCCATGATGCTATTGGAAACATCCGCTGCTAGAGGACAGTTTCCATGTTCCGCGAAGATGCCATCAACCTACTTGGGCATTCGATGGATTTTTCTGGTCTTCGGTGGTGATGGAAAGAGTCCCTCAAGTTCTCCAGAATGACTAGGGAAGAGGGGGAGACACCGTCAGTACCCGGGAGCCATTGATTGCCCGTAGGTTATGAAGGCGCATCTGTGGAAGGACATGGAAGGGACAGAAGGCAAAGGAGAGGTGTGGGGAAAGACGGGGAGCAGGAAATTTGGCCCTCCCGCTGAGGGCACCCAGCATCTAAAACCGTTTAAATGTGATGGGCACGAAGCATGTGCTGGGCCCCAGGGACACAGTCCCTTGCCTCCTCTGTACACCAAGAAGCTGAGCCCAACTGTCACCATCTTCTCGGTGACTTCTGAGGTCTTTCCTTCCCCAGATCCACATATGTTCCTCTACATATTCTCTTCCTAAAGGATTTGTTTACTGGACAAAAAATGGGGCCTTCGACAGGCACGGTGTCGCACGCCTTGAAAACCAGCACTTGGGAGGCAGCGGCAGGCAGATCTCTGTATCTCTGTGGATTCCTGGCCAGCCCGGTTTACATAGTTCCAGGCTAGGGGAAAAAAAAGTGATCTTTGTTCGGAGATTGGCTTTAAGGTCTAGAAAAATACTCGACTAAATTTATATCGTTTTGAGACAAGTTATAACTGTGGAAACGATAGAATCCTGTCATTTTCAGATGACCACCTCAAAGGTGTGACAATTTCCCTCGATTTGTTTTCCGTTTGTACAGAATGTGTGGTAATATCCACGGAGATGGTGGCTGACCGGCTGGGGAGAGGTTCCCGCAACGCGACAGACAATTCAGCTAGAGTTTAGCGTGTGGTGTCTCAGCGCCCTTGCAGAGTATGTTATAAGTGTGCATCAAAGGGACTGGACTCCAGTAAGAACCAGTTGGAGCTTTGTGTCATGTGTTCATTTAGACATGCTTGCTGGGGAATTTGAGGGTCTATAAGTTTTTAGAGGGTCATCTCATCAAGTTCAGTCAACCCTGTGGTGCTAATCTGCTATGAGCAAGGGGTGAGGAAGAGCTCAGGAGGGGAAGTTATATGGACTTCACATTAATGACTTCTGTGTGTGCTTTTTAAATGCAGCCTTGGATTGTGTGAACTCCATGACTGTTCTCCAGGGATGGGCAGTGCTTGAAACTCCATAGGGTGGGTTCTCACTGGTGTTTGTCTAAGCTGAGATACCCTGGCATGGTGACTACGGGTCCCCTGACTGAGACTTGACTATGGGCTTTGCAGCTCAGAGCATCAACACTGAGAGACGGCTCAGTGGTTAGAGCACTGACTGCTCTTCCAGAGGTCCTGAGTTCAATTCCCAGCAACCACATGGTGGCTCACAACCATCTGTAGTGAAATCTGATGGCCGTTTCTGGTGTGTCTGAAGACAGCTACAGTAAACCCACATACATAAAATAAATAAATAAATCTTAAAACAAGAGAAAACGAAAAACCACTGAGACTCACGCCTCATTCACCTCTGACCTTACGGAGGCATGAACCTGAGCCAGTTACCTCTGCAGTGTCTGCGTGTGTGCAACTGGTCTCGACGTCAAGCCTTTCTTGGATGGAAGCAACGCCATTTCATGTGACATGCGCACGTTGTTCTTCCCCTCTTTGTGGAGTGTGGGGTTTTATCCCACTTGGGCTCAGCCACAGCTACCTTCCAACCTCCCGTGCCCAGCACAAGTCTACACCGGTAAGATGACAGAGAGGCTGTCAGCCATTGTGGGTGGCCCCGTGTTTTCAGTGGACCGCCAACCCTGCTCACCACAGGCAAGAAATTCTATCCCTTTTTAAGCACCTAAGATCGCCCTGGGCAAACAAGTTTGGAACACTTACTGTTGTCCTTGCCTGAGATTTCCACCTGTGGTCACAGAAGGAAAAAGAATGACAAGAGAGAGTGTCAGATCACACCTGGCCGGGTCTGCTCACGTCTCCCGTGCTGTCGTCTGGGGAGCTGCGTGGGGGACAGTGGTCTAGCTGTGCTGCCGGGAGCCGCCTGGGAGAAGGAACAGGGCAGGTGATCGTCCTGAGGAGGTTTCACCTCGGACTGTAAAACTGTGGCGGCTGAGGCATTCTGGGCAAGGCTGAAGGGACTACGTTTTAGGAAAGGTTCCTGCTACTGGCATGCTTCTGTTACTATAAGTATACCGAACGATCGCTAGGTGTTAGCCCCGCCCTTCGGGTCGGATTTCTGCAGACCGACGAAGATGCACTGTCTTCTAGTGTGTCGTATAGACATGTATATGGGTTCTTAATTCTTAATGGTGGTCCTATAGGAATTTCTAAAATATACCAGCAAGCATTAAGCCCTTCATCATAGGCCTGCTGTCAAAGCCCTCTCTGACATGAAAACTGCACTGAGGACTCTTCCAGTCTTCATGTGCCACGAGTTAAGGGCTTCCAAGACACAACTTAAAACATGTTCCAAGAGGCTGTAAAACAACCAAGGGTCATAGAATAAAGCTAAGGAGTTATTTTAAGTGCCAGGACAGAAGACATAATATTGACTGGGTGTGTCAAGACCAAACTTCAACGGTAAACCTGTGGCGCCAGTGAGGGAAAGTCACGTTTAGCTAAATAACTAGTCTTAATGAAGGCGCATGCAAACATTCGCTGCTGTGAACTTCATATTCGATGTGTGATTTGAATTTATGTGTAAACTCGTGGTTAACTTCTTGCCAAGTGATCACGCGTTCTGAAAGATGTATAAGTGCTGAGGACAACAAGAGCTGAGGGACAAACTTTTTGGAGAGAGAATTTTTGGAGGAGAATTTTTTTTTCTTTTTTGGAGAAGGGGAACTGAGAAATAAAGGCAAGAATCACTTTCTAAGTGTCAGTTTTTCTTCCTGTGAGCAACTTTGACCTATGGACTGGAAGCTGTACAAACTCCCCCAGTCTGCTGAGACATGAGAACGCAGGCTACTTAATCCCGAGATGTTTTCTGAGGAGGGGCTAAATAAATGCCAGACATTCTGCAGTTACTGGCCTCAGAGGAACTCAGGTGAGCCAGCTACCACTGCAAAGTAGCTTAGACTTAAGGCAGGTAAGCGATTTCATATTTAAAAAGAGCCTTAATTTTTTTAAAAAAAGATTTATTTTGTATAGGTTAGTAGACTGTAGCTGTCTTCAGACACACCAGAAGAGGGCATCAGATCCCATTACAGATGGTTGTGAGCCACCATGTGGTTGCTGGGAATTGAACTCAGGACCTCTAGGAAGAGCAGTCAGTGCTCTAACCACTGAGCCGTCTCTCCAGCCCTCAGCACTTGATATTTCTCCACAAAGAAAATTCTGTGTGCCTAGATTTTGATGCTTAAACTTGATCCCCACAGAAGTAGACCAGTAAGACAACATGCCCGCCTCCGACACAGAAGGATACACCTTACTTTTCCGACAGACTCTTCCTCTTTCTCTCCCGAGCTGACACAGGGGACCACCTCCATGATGACCCTGTTGGAAACTGGGAGGAGGCAGGGTGCTGTCAGTCCGTTGGCCTTGGCGATGACAGACATAGGAACATGCGTGTGGTGTGGACACAGAGCTGGTGGCTATGTGACTTACACAGTGTCAGGTACTGCTGGGACATGCTCCTCACGGGTCAAAGAAGAACAGGGAACAGCCCCAGATGGAAGTGGAAGATACTAGAAGGGCAGCAGTGTGATCTGATCGAATGGACTGCTGAAGAGGGCAACTTCCCTCAGCCTTACATGGTCCTGACTGACCAGCAAAGGCAAAAATGGCGGTACAGGTGGACTTGAACACTGTGCTGTGGGTAAGACTGTGCCACTGAAAGGTCCATGTTAAAACTCAGCTGAGGGGCTGGAGAGATGGCTCAGTGGTTAAGAGCACTGAATGCTCTTCCAGAGGTCCTGAGTTTAAATCCCAGCAACCACATGGTGGCTCACAACCATCTGTAATGAGATCTGATGCCCTCTTCTGGTGTGTCTAAAGACAGCTACAGTGTACTTATATATAATAAATAAATCTTTAAAAAAAAAAAAACGTCAGCTGTGGTACACACCAGCAGTCTCAGCATTGGAGAAGCTGAGGCAAGTAGGTGTTCATTTCTGAGGCTGCTCGTAAATAAATGGGTATGTGCAGACATCGGATAAAGAGATGCGTGACCTAACACAGTTATGGTTTCTCCTGAACTATATTCGTGGGGGACACTGAGTACATGAAGTCATTGCTCATGAATGGGCCCGAGGACTCGGTTTTTACAGACCGTCACTGGAGTATGTCGGCTCCACCCGGCTGGGCGGCCACAGGCGGATCCGTGTTCCATGGACAAAGTGTCTCTTCCTCTGAGGGACGTTGTCATCTGGGCAACCTAGGAGACAGGAGATACTGAAGACAGTCGCTGACGTCTCACATAGGCTAAGTTGTAGTAGTTATTTACGGGCAAACGCTGTCAAGATTGGCGAACAATCACTGCGTATTCTGAGGCCCAGTCTGTTTCAAGATATGTTTATCATCCTGTGATAAACATATAAATATTTTTTTTGAATGATAAACATTTTCAATATTAGACATCACTGTGTGTGGTGAAGGTAAACTGTGGGTCTTGGGACAACGTGGGATCAGACTGGAGGACATTCGTGTTGAGTAGACAAAACACAGATCTACTCCATTTTGCATATGGGATATTAAGAAATGGATCTCCTCAAAGGTGAGAGAGATCAGACCTGGAGTTGGTAGAGACTGAGAAGATGGCGTGACAAGTGGAAGTTAAGAATGTATTGGGTAAAAGATGTACTCTGTGTGTGTGTGTGTGTGTGTGTGTGTGTGTGTGTACAGAAGAGGGTGTTGGATCTCATGGAACAGGAGCTAAGAGGTTGTGGTGTTTTGAATAAAATAGCCCCATGGGCCCATAGGGAGTGTCACTATTAGGAGATGTGGCCTTATTGGAGGAAATGTGTCCCTGGGGAGTGAACTTTGAGGTTTAGAAGCTCAAGTCAGGCCTAGTGGCTATCAGTTTCTTCCTGCTGCCTGTGGGTCCAGATGTAGAACTCTCAGCCACCATGTCTACCTGTGAGCTACCATGCTTCCTGTCATGGTGACAATGGACTAAACCACTGAAATGTAAGCCAACCCCAATTGAATGTTTTCCTTTATAAGAGTTGCCTTGGTCATGGTGTCTGTTCACAGTAACAGAAGTGGTTGTAAGTTTCCTCATGTGTTGTTGTTAATCAAACCATGATCCTCTTAGGGGCTCCTAACTGCCGAACCATCGCCTCAGCTCACGTTCTGGGGTTTTATTGCACAGTCTGTGACTGTCTTTAATAAAAAGCATCTATTGGGAAATTAAGACTATTAACATTCAGACATTATTGTTAAAATTTGGATCTGTCTTAATTTCTGTCATCGTGGTCTTTGCTTAAACATCTTTTGATTGACTGTCTCGATGTTGTCTTCTGTGGCCTCTTGGGTGTGTTTCTTCTTTCAGTGTCCTCTGTGGAGCTGGCTTAGTGATTATAAATTCATATATATATATATTATACATGTGTATGTTAATATAATTATAGTTTTATTTTTTGTTCAGTTTTAATAAGATAATTGTGCTGGGTATAATAGTCTTGATTGACAGTTGTGGCCTTTCTTTGTTCTGTGTATTAGCTATATGTCATAGGGAGTTTATTTTTTGATCTTTTCTATGTGATGCTCTGTGCCTTGTGCCTAAAGTGGCAGGGGCTTGAGGGGGGTGAGTTATGTGCCTGTGTCATCTGGCTACTGCTCTGGGCTTCTGGACAAGGCTCGGTAGAGGATGAATAGTTGTCACAACTTCCTATTCACAGCCTCTCACTTCTTCCAGGTTCCACAAGGCTGGGAGCAGAGTGGACTTGTCTTAGCCTCAGCCTGCAATCCACACATGGGACACTTTCCGAATGCTAGCCAAGCTCCTCTCTGTCTCTGTCATTAAATAACTACCTCACTGAACTCTGGGCACTCTACCTTGTCACCAGTGTTTCAGCAGGTCCCAAACATCGCTAAGTCAGGCTCTATGGAAAATCCCACTTTGTTTCCTTCTAACTCTGAAATCTAAGTGTTGTAATCTAAGGTTGGATTTAAGCACACACACACACATACACACACACACACACACACACCACAGTTGTATGTGTGCAGAAGTCAGAGGCCAATGTCCAGGATCATACCTCACCATGGTTGCACACACCAAACACACACACACACACACACACACACACACCACAGTTGTATGTGTGCAGAAGTCAGAGGCCAATGTCTAACATTATACCTCACCATGATTGCACACACCAAACACACACACACAGACACACACACACACACACACCACAGTTGTATGTGTGCAGAAGTCAGGCCAATGTCTAGCATCATACCTCACCATGGTTGCACACTACACACACACACACACACACACACACACCACAGTTGTATGTGTGCAGAAGTCAGAAGCCAATGCCTCACCTTGGTTTTGAGATCGGCTCTCTTGTTTGCTGCTCAAACTATGAGCTAGCTGGCGCTTCCGCTACCAGCAGAGCCCACTGAGATTCTGCTCACCGACGCCTTGTTTGGCTTTTACAAGGTTATAAATTGTCAGGCTTGCTACAAGCTTGTTCCCCACTGAGCCATCTCCCCAGTCCTGTTCCGCTGTGTGCCTCCAGAAGAGTTTCTCTAGTCAGTCTCCTTTCGTGGACTGTGTATTAACTAAGTTTAGTGTCAAGAGTCTCCAGTGTGGCCATGCTGTCCTGTGACCCTCTCTGGGAGACTGTGCAAAACAGGAACTGAGGCAACACTGCGAGTGATGGAGGCGCCAATATGAGAGACTTTAAAACCGGCAGAGTGGTTGTGGGGGATGGGGACGTTTGAGGGAAATACATCACGTGACATTGAAAGGGACCCCTGGGGCTGAGGGAACCTCTGCAGCAACACTTCAGGTTGCCCATCTCTGAGGAGTCTAGGTAGTGCCCTCAAACCTTGCCCCCTGCTCTCGGACAGACCGGAACCGTTTGACTCACTGAGACACAGTTGGAATGGAACACCGGGCATCCGCTTGCTCATTGCCATGGTGACCATTCATCATGGAATGTTCGGGGCACCCATGGGGGTGCTGTTGTGGTGCGGTGTGGAGAAGTGTGTTTCCCGTGTCCACGTGTACCATGTCAGTGGACGTGTTGGGTTTCAGAGGCGGGGCTCCAGGCCCACACTTATTAGACTGGGCTTATGTTGCTTTTCCTTTTCTGTTGGGGCTTGAATTCCATGCCTCGTGCTAGCCAGCAAGTAATCCCTGGGCCTGTGTGTTTGTTAAAGCAAGTTAGATAGTAACATGGTGATATCTGCCACCATCTTTTTCTCCATCATGGACGAACTATAGAGTTGAGAATAGGAAGAGGGCCAACTGAGACACCGACCCCTGTTCCTGAATGCTCACAGGAGTTCAGGGAAACGTAGCTGCTTTTCCATGCTAACAGTTAGGTGACTTGTGGGAACCCCTTCCCATGTGTTTTCTCCCCATGGCAGAACCGTTTACAGGAGCCAGCAGGCACAGGGCGTGGCTCCAGCTGCCCCAGCCTCAGAAAGGTACACCCCGAGGAGACATGAGATACAATGCACGCATGTCCTGAGGGGCTGCTATCCCAAACCCCCGTCTTCTATATCACGTTGTGGATGCCTAAATTCAGTATCACCTGCATCCTCCTTCCCAAATCTCCTCACCCCTAAGGGGCTGAGGAGACGGGTGGTCACGTAGAACCCGTGTCTGGCTCACAAGAGTTGCAGGACAGCTTCGAGTGTGTCCCGCCCCCAATTTTTGTATGTGGTTAAAAAAAGAAACCGTATTGCTCGGTACTTGGGCCCCGAACTTTGCAGGTGACAGCATCTTTTAGCCGCTGAGCCGAGTGGCTGGCTCCTGGAATTTAACGTCTCCAGGATGAGAGGCGGCATATGTCTCATTCCATGCAGGGATGTGCAGCTTCCCCGGCACCCCGTGCAGAAACTGTCTTGTTCCCCGTGCACCGGAGCACACTGTGGCTGGGTTGTTCTCAGACCTTCTCCTCTGCTCCATTAGTGAAGCTCCTGTGCCTTCAAAAATCTCACACATGTTATTTTTCTCTCTGGAACTTGTTTACAGCATTGTTTGTTATAGGGATCATGGAGTACACCCAAATGTAGGAAGCCGTTGGTGCCAATAGATGGCGCCAGCTTCCCGCCTATATTCAGCCAACATAACCTTTCCCCTCATGGAGCTCACATTATGCCACATACGTCATAGCCCACTCTCGGGGCACACTAATGAGCTACTGGAGGATGCACCAATCAGGTAGCAACACAAGTCTCTTAGGCATATATAAGCAGTGCATTTCTCTCCCACGTAAGACCCGAGCAGAGGAGGAGACCCCCGCCAAGGGGGAGATCGCCTGTTCAAGAGAGAGATCCCCTGCCCAAAGAGAAGTCCCGCGTGGAGAAGTCCCCTGCTCAGGGAGTCCCCTGCTCAGAGAGAAGTCCCCTGCTCAGGGAGTCCCCTGCTCAGAGTGCTGTACAATAAAGGTTGTTCGCAGAAGGATCCTGTGGTCGAACGCCTTTTCCTGCCGGCGGGAAGTGGGGCGCGCGACACCCAAAGTTTGTTTGTTCATTTGTTTTAGCCATAAATATTTCTCAAGGAAATCTTATTTGAAATAGAATCCACCGAGGTACACAATTCACTTCCAATGCAACTTGAAGAATTATCCCCAGTTATATTTGTACAAGGGTCACTGTGTGTGGGGTGTGTGTGTGTGTGTGTGTGTTATGAAAGTATACAGGAGACCATATGGGAAGAGAAAAGGCTAGACTCTGGTCGTACCTGGGACATGTCTATAAAAATGATGTGGTAAACATTGGTAATGACAGAGACTCAACAAAAGATTTTTAAGTCGGAAGTGCATAGGGAAGGGGGCTCGACGATTTACATACCAATTTCTGTTCCCTCTTTCCTAATCCTCCAAATCCATGACACATACTTCTGGATACACCAGGACAGTGACCATGATGGAGTGGCCTTGGGAGGAGGAGACAGGGGTCACGTTCCCCCACACACACCACCGCCCCCCATGTCTCGGAGCCCCAGGCGCGGAACCCAGTCCATCCCTTCTTGTCTGGGAGCCTCAGTCACCTTGCTGTGCACCATGGAGGTGACTGGGATTCAGGGCGATGTCTCCCTGTCCTTGCAAGACTTAGCCGAGGTCTGGGTTTCGGTTTCGGTTACTCCTGCAGGGTACCTCCCTCCATCCCTCCCTCCCTCCCTCTGCTCTCCCTCAATCTGTTTGTCTCACCCTGTTTTGCTTTCTTTTGTCTGTCAATGCCCCCCCCCCCACTCACAAGGGTTCCTCCAGTGTGGAGACATTGCCAGAAAGACCGGGGCTGCCTTCCTTCCCAGCCCCGTTCACTCACTCACTCACCCGCTTCCCGCCCCAAAGCTCAAGACGTGTTATGGAACTAAGGGGGGGGGTGTCTATCCTGTCTTGTGGGGGAGATTTACAACCAAACTACATTCTGTGGGATGAGGTGGGGGACTGGAAAGACGGCCCTTCGCAGTGGCCGCGTAGGTAGACAAGAATGAGGACCAGTCGAGGGGGTGAGGTCAGACTTGTGCAGATCTATTTTGTAATTATATCCTACGGGAGATAGCAATGAAGTGACCCAGAGAGAAGGGACCTGGTGGGGTTTTGCACTGGGCCACAGAAGAGCCAGCTGTTGAGGGAACTAACAGTCTGAGGACAGGTGTTGTCATCTGTCTGGAGGGGTGGGGCTGGGTAAAGCAGAAACCACAGGGACCTGCCACCTAGAAGCCCCTTGCTGATCTCGTTTAACTCCAAGAGATGAGGCAGGCTGTTCCCGAGTGTCCTTTACGGCAGCTGGCCTGCATCGGGTGGCCGAAGAGGCAGCTGGACGCAGGCTAGCTTCAGGTATCATGATTAGCCCCGGGATGAAGAATAATAACGAGAAAAAATAATAAAGGGCGTGTTTCTGCCACTCTACGCCAAAAGTAGCAGAGACATGTCTACATAGGACTCACGTTCTAGGACACTACTCTTTACACCAGAAGGGCAAAGAGAGTTTAGAGCAGAAAATGCTTGGATCCTTACAAATGCTGGGTGTGTTGACCTCTCACCCTCCACCGGGGTCACACCTCCACCTCTATGGCCACCTGCCGTCTGTGAGCAAGGCCTTCCCCATGCTGGGTCAACAGATAAGACCCCAATCCAAGGCAAAATGTGCAGAGTTCCAGAGGGGGCAGTGTTAACCTGATACACCATCCAAAAGTCATGGCACAGACTGAACCAAGACCAGCAGGGCTGGTGGGGAGGGTTATTCTTAACCAACGAAACAAGAAAAGGTTTACGAATGGTATGTTTGAGGCCAGAGACCTATGGCTCATTTTTCCATGTCAGTAAAATATACAGCAGGAAAAAAAAAAAAAAAAAACAAACAAACAAACAAAAAATCAAAAAACTTCCCCGCATGTCTCCAGTCTGTATTCTCTGCCTTTGTGTCAGAGAAGCAGGTGCACCCAGTCCCTGCCCCCGGGAATCCTTCCCCGAAGGCCTCACTCCAAGGAGTTTCTCTACCTGCAGAATCTCCTGGTTCATGGCTCTGGTTCCACTGTTTGTGTGCCCGCCGATCTTCAGAGACAGAAACACCAGGCAGAGCATTAGTGGAGAGTCCTGCCCATTTCTTCCGTGCCTGTTGAGGTTGTGGTGGGTGCTGTAGTTTAGGTGTGCCTTGAACCAGCAAGGTTCGGAGGCTGAACGTGTGGACCCCAGAGTGTGGCAACTGGGGGGAGCGTAGTGGAAGGTAGCTAGGTCACTATGATGGGTTTGATGTCGTTTTCTCAGAGCTGGATAAAAGGAGCAAACCGGGTCTCCCATTCCCCTGTGCTTGTTTTATCGCTACAGAGTCTCCGTCTTATGAATTCCCACCCCTGTGTTGTAATGACCCAGGGGTTGTCATGAAATCTAAGCCCTTGTCCATGATGTGCTTTTGAACCCCTAAATCATGAGCTAAATTTCCCTCTAGTTTATAAAATCCCCGCACTGGGCATCTTGTTATATCACAGAAAACAGACTCATGTAGTGATTATGGCCGGTCTCTCGGCTCCACCGTGCCCCTGGACTCTCGGATGCTTCCCAGGTTCTGAGGACTCGGGAGCCTTCAACCAAAGAGGCAATCGCTGCAAGCCCTTAAGTGGGAGAGGGGAGTTGAAGCACTCACCTCTCAGTTTGCTTCTTCAGTGGCCCGGGTTAGCTCTTGTCTCCACATCTGTCAAGCTGGACCCCCGGCTGTGAGGTGCCCACGGGAGACGTGGGTCTGATGAGCAGAGCTGGGCCTGTCTCAGCCCGTGAGGGGGTGACACTGTTCCCTCTGCACCAGGAACAACCTGGAACAGGAAATGTGGCTAGTGGACTGAGTACTCTTGTCTAAATCGATATAATATACATAGCATTTTGGTTTTGGTAGTAAGTGTGGTATTGCAAAGCCCAGAGAGCCCGGCAATGAGAAAAGCTGACCTGCCCATTTCCTGGCATTCTGCTAGAGTTGTTCACCTGTCCTGATCTGCTCCCGCACTTCCAACCCCTCCCCGCAACCCTCCAATCCCTGGGCACATGCACAAAGCTAGCTTTTCCCTGAGGTGCTGGGGATACTAATTTGGTGAGCTTCACATCAAGGTCCAGCCACGCTTTTTCCGTGGGCACGAAATTCAGGATCGTAAAAGTATCAGGGACAGAAGGAAGACATCATGCCGACTTCGGGGGCCACTCCCATCCTCGGAGCCAGCTCTGGCTAGGGCACCACAGGCTGAGGGGCAGAGTTTTCCAGAACAAGTAGGTTCATATCTCATGTGCTTCTGGGGACAGAAAAATGCCCTAGTGGTGTGGTGTTGACCTCAGGACCAGATGGTAGGCGTTTGGAAGCGGAGGAGCAGTGGGAAGCTGTTCCTGTTCCATACTTGGGGTGTCCTCAGAGCAGCAGGTGCACACATCACATGACATTCACCTGAGATTAGGAACGGCGACCATGAAACATAACCTTATACAATGTTACCAGAGCTTCCTGGGTTTGGATGGGAGTCCAGACCTCAGGGCATCGGGGAAGACCCGGAGGGAGTGTCTGCACGCTGGCGGGGTTGCTCGTGAGCTACACAGGAGCCTGGGCTGAGGTAAAGGTGGATTGAGAGGAGGGGAGCAGGAAAACAATCTGAAGGCGACCTATCCGGGTCATGTGTGCGTGAAGTGCTTGCTGAGCTCAGGGGCTGTGTGGCAGACTCAGAGAGACAAGAGCCCGGTTCTGTAGGCTATGGCCCTGAGCAAGTGCTACAAGATGTTAATCTATCAGATTCCTCCAGCCTCTCAGAATCTCTATCCCGAACCAAACCACGTGAGGTATGTCTGCTGTTAAAGGTACCTCGAGGTTAATGTGACTGATATGTGACCACATTACAGTGATGGACACAGCCTGGGACACCCACACACACACACACACACGTACATACAGGCTTTCTTCCTTATAGACAGAGGCTTAGAATCCAGCCCTGGTGTTCAGGTAATACCATGGCTGAGGGATGGAGGTATACCTCGGAGTATCAGCACCAGGATCCAGATCTCGCTAGCCTGGGCCAGTCACATCTGTGCCCTCTCCATACGGGAACCTATTTACCAGAATATACACAGAGGCTTCCCAGCCCTCGTGCCCACACACCCACACCGCCAGTATGACACAGCCGCTTCTGGGAACAGCAGAAGATAGTCCATATTCTTCATCGGCCTAGGGGGTTCACGCCCATCCGTTCTTTCCAAAAGGAAAAGGAGAGCAAGATGGATACTTTGAGATGTAACCATGCAGAAAAGTCCAACTTTGTCAGGATGTGAGTTAGTTGGGAATGCACACCCTTTTCTCGGTCTGTGGAGAATGTCAGTGTTAGAGGCACCACAGGGGACAGTAAAACAAGTCCTGTTGGCACAGTTCTGTTAGTCACAGCAGAGACACTAGAGCTGGATGGAACCGGTGACAAAGGGCGTGATCCCCGCAAAGCACAGAGAGTGTGTAGGGAAATGCTGCGGCACACGCTGGGGGGCACTCCCAAGTCCAAGTTGGGTAGCTCGTATGAAATTCTTTCTGAAACAGGAAAAGGTGTACAGAGGAAAACACTCGCTATGCTAGGTTGGTAATGGTCGCTGTCTGGTGTGAGAACCACCCGGCATTCACTGGCAGCCTCCAGTCCACCGCAAAAGCAATTCTACAGGTCCCGTGTGTGGTATACAGGATCAGGCTTGAAACTGATTAACAAAGACAGAAGCCAAATGAATAACACTTCCATCTCAAACGAGGGCAACTTTATCTTCCTCACAGACAGGCCCTCCTCCTCACAGGGGGTCATCTCAGGACCTTCAGCGAGCTGGGGAGGAAACAGGAAATGTCAGTAAACTCTTCTTGCTCTGGAGCCTCCTTGGTGGGGGACACAGGGGGCTCTCGGGTGGACGGAGGTGACCAGTTGACATAGAGAGACTCAATTGCTGCTCAGACATGCTCCTTGGTCCACGAAGGAGTTAAAAAGTGTGGAACCATTCACAAATGAAATAAAAGAGAGAAACAGATTTTTAAAATGGGGAGGGGGGCTGGAGAGATGGCTCAGAGGTTAAGAGCACCGGCTGCTCTTCCAGAGGTCCTGAGTTCAATTCCCAGCAACCACATGGTGGCTCACAACCATCTGTAGTGAGATCTGATGCCCTCTTCTGGTGTGTCTGAAGACAGCGACAGTGTGTTCATACATAAAATAAATAAATAAATCTTTAAAAAAAAACTTTATAAGAATGGAGTGGGGGCTCGATAACAGGTAGATGATGAATCCACGAGTTAGCAGTTTTCAGTGCCCACTGGTCAGTGGGGAGCCCCTACAGTTCCCTCTGCCGGTCTCTAGGAGCCCCTACAGTTCCCTCTGCCGGTCTCTAGGAGCCCCTACAGTTCCCTCTGCCGGTCTCTAGGAGCCCCTACAGTTCCCTCTGCCCGTCTCTAGGAGCCCCTACGGCTCCCTCTGCCGGTCTCTATACCTCCACTGCCGGGTTCCTCAGCAGCTCTCAGGTCTGGAACTTGGATATGGATGGTGGACTCTTGCCGAGTCACCAGTGATGTGCCTGGGGAAGGTCCTCACTACGAAAGTGTACCGTGTGACCCCACAGCTGTTCATCACCAGCAGAATGAGCTCAGAAGGGCTGGGCTGCCTGATCATCTCATCCCTGGTATCAGTGGGGCCTGTGGGTCAGCAATCGGCTGGACCGGAGGGGAGGGAAGAGGGTTAATCCAGTGTCCTGTGCTCGAAGTCAGACCTTCCAGGCTGTATTCTTTTCGTGATCAGAAATAACTTATAACCACAAGCTTTCAAGTGTGTTGTTAGTGTTTTTCCAGCTTCAAAGCCGTTCTGATTTCAGGGTGCTTTTCACTGTCCTAGGATGAAACCCCAGTTTCAGCCAGTGCTTGCTCTGTCCACAAGGCTATGAGCTATCTCTGTCGATGTTTCCGTTGCTTTGCACATCTCATGCCGGTAGGTCTACACCACACTGTGCAATCTGTCAGTTTTAGTGTCTGTTAGTGAGATTCACTGGAGGTTTGTATGTGTTGTGGTGTGCACCTGCGTTGCACTTGTGCTGCTGCACCTGTGCTGCACCATGCACCTGCACTGCATCATGCACCTGTGCCACACCTGCACTGCACCTCACCTGCATTGCACCTGCATTGCACTTGTGCTGCTGCACCTGTGCTATACCTGCTCTGCACCTGCACTGTACCTGTGCTGCACCAGCCTGGTGCATGCTAGCATGTGAACATGTGACTCGTATTTCTTCTGGGTGTACGAATTGCTGGACCACATGGTAGCTCTTTGACGTTTTCAGAACCGGCAAAGCACAGATGACTCTGCCTTTAAACAGACAAGTTCCTTCTGACCACTTTCCCATGGACATATCCGTCCTCCAGAACTGCAAGTGCAAAGCTTTCCGCTTGTCTAAGAGACAGCGGTTTGTTCTAGCGAGCAAAGACCCTACCAACAGCTCCTCTGTCTCGGCTTGTGCCTCTTATTAGCTCATCCCTGAATGTGGGAAATGGAGACAGTCCCTGTGAGCGCAGTCCTGAGTGAACATGTGTTTTGACTCCAGAGCCTCAGACCCTTGGAGGAATGCATTAACACATTTCCCGTGCGGTGGGATTCAGAGGCATAGCAAAACCTTCCTGGGGGCACGGAGTGCAAGCGTCGATGGTCTGCACAGCCTGTCCACGGTGGCTCTCCTCACCCTGGATGTGTACGGCCTGACGACTGTACCCAAAGACACTGTGCTGAGCAAGATTAGCTACAAGCGTCTCCTCGTTCACTTGTAAACCATGAACTCCATTCGCTTAACTCCATCCACCCTGCCTCCTTATCATCCATGAGTTCCACCTCCCTGTTCAGCTCTAAATTGTAAACACACTAAGCCTCTGGGGTGTTGTGGTTTCTTCAGCCTAGCACTCAGACTACTCAGTTCCCCACAACTGTGAGTCTCTGTGTTGGTCTTTTCTCATCCTTTCTCTGCCACAGTCAGGTCTATCCTGGCACTGAAATGGAGCAGGGATTTTCATGGTTTAGACTCTAGAGAGGTAACCTAATTCTCTGAATGTGATTTCAATAGCTGATACAGCTTGTCTGGTAAGCCTTATGGCCAGACTTCTCTAGGGATTGTATATATGTATGTGTGTACTCCTGTATGTGTGTATGTGTTGGCCTGTGCTGAAAGGTCTTAAGAGCATCTGCAGTTTTGTAATTCTTCAGGGACTGGACACAGCACATACTTAAACAAATGGATAATTTGCTAGAATAGAGACACATTAAGCAAAATGCAGAGAGGGAAAGGGGGCATGGGTAGTCTAGGGGACTCGTACAGTCTCCACACATTTGCCCAAACCAGTCACCTTGGAGTTTGTTTCTTCGTGAGTAAAATATGTATTAGAGAAGCGGACTGGGACCTCAGTTATCTGGACACTGGAGGGGGCCAGGGGCTTGAGGGACTAGTGATCTGGTGCATTCTTCATCAGACAGGCTTAAATTCTAATGTGCCAGGAAAAAAAAAAAGGTCAGGTGGCCACCGTGGTGTGTTTGATGCCCAACTGGCCCGGAACCCAGGACATTCCGACCAACTGCCCGTGTGACAGTTGCATAAATTAGATCTGCCTGAACTGGCCAAACCCAGAGGAGCATCATGAAGAAGCAGCTGGGAGGAGCTGCGGTGCTGGGGGTGGGGGATCATTCGGGGAAAGTCTACGGGCTCCCGCTCGATCTGACCAACCCACTGAAGCAGCCTGGACACGGGAGCTGAGAGCTGGCAGCAGCTCACATTCTGGCTCACTGTGACTCGGCTGCTACTGTGCCAAAGGCATCTGCTGAGGAGCCCAGCCAGCTCTGAACTGGGGCAGACAGTAGGACGGCCTTGGTGGCTGCTGCCTGCCGGTCTTGGATTCCCATGACAAGGATGCAGAACCTCTTGCGGGCACTGCAGTAGCTTTCTGGATCATCCTGTTTGAATGTCTTAGCATCTTTGCATCTTGTGCCATTGAGCCACACGCTTAGACATGTTCAAAACAGGAGCCCAGATGTCCAGGGACAGCTTCCCAGGTGCTCTTTTCTTCTGTTGTCCCCGCTGCCTCGGGGGCCAGCCAGAGCTGCATTGGGAAGAGGGTCTTACAGTGTAGGGCAAACTTAAGGCACCCAAGGGGCAGAGTCTGGAATAATATTTAGAGAGAAAAGATAATATAGTAACACAGAGCCCAGGCTTGTGCTCAGGCCCCAGAAGCCTAGGGACACTGGAAAGGGACCTCATGTTTTCTTTTCAGATGTTTCGTGGCTAATTTACTAGAACCCTCCTTTGGTTATCTACCATTCTCGGGGTATAAAGCTTAATATATTGATTGCACATGAAGTCAGGAAAATGGACCGGTGCTTTCTGGCTGTGCCTGATCAGCCAGTACTACAGGTCTGGAGAGAGCCAGATGTGTGAGGGTGTTTCCTCTATCCAGAAAACACCAAAACATTTGGTGGGTTCAGAGTTCATGCGAGCATGGCGCAGCTCCCCAGAAGGAGCTGTGGTCGTCCCTGTGGCCCCCACATCAGCCCCGCGCAGCCAGTGGGGCTTTCTGTATCTGACAGTCCATGAAGTGACTTGCCCAGAGTCACACAGGTCTCATGGACCAGATGGAAGAGTCCATGATGATGCTTTGGACCCCTCCCAAGGGCTTCCCTCACCCCTTTCCCAGATTTTCTCCCCCACGGAGGCCGTGAAAAGAGTGGGTGCCCCGAGGAAGTGCTTGGTCAAGAGAAGGGCGTGTAGCTGACCCCGACTCCTGCCTGCACTGCAGTCCTGCACCAAAAGGCAGGGCGTGTTTAACGGAGTGGAACTTGGAGAGTAGAGTCTTCTCTAGGTCCCCGCTTCCTACGAATTTCCTCTTCAGCTACCAGGGTCCTCTTGAGGAACCAATGTTCTTCTTGGCTCCCGTGTGGCTCAGAACGCAAACCTGACGTCGTCCCATGGCCCCACCGCATGAGTGGGCTCGGCTCCACGGGGCAGCCTTGGATGGACTGTCAATGTTGATTACTGGGGACAAAGTAGCTCGTGGCTGTGGTTCCCTGGTAGTGGGCGGAGCCGCCGTGTCTGTGTGGTCTCTCCTGACCTGACACTTCTTTGACAAGAAGCGTGGCTGGGGCCGTCTGTATCTGCTCTGAGGATGTTCCTTCCTGCTGCCTCTCCTCGGGAACTCTCATCCCGCCTCTGCCCTGCACAGTCCCGGGCAGAGCACCTCTGTGAAGTTCCTTCTGTAGCCGCTGGCACCTGCACTCTGGGTTTCTCCTGAACCATCCTGGCCCTGCTATCACCACGGCCCTCTGCCATCAAATGTTCACACTAACTTGACAGCGATGACTCTCTAGCCCAGTCCCAGCAGCGTCCCACAGTGAGGATTCTGTCCCTTCCCATCCATGGCTGTCCCACTTTTGAATCCCACCCGCTCCTTTCTGAATATCTCCTTTCTGAATATCTCCTTTCTGAATATCTCATTTCTGATTACCTCCTTTCTGAATGTCTCCGAGTCTAAATTGCTCTTAGTGATGTCAGGTTTTGACAAGCATTTTCAGCTGTTAGGACTGTCATTCAGCTTTCCTGCGATGTTGGTTGCTGAGGTGGCCCCAAGAGTGTCCCGTCCTGGGGGAAATGTGTGCAGGCTTCCCTTCAGACCTACACTTGGGGGAAATGTTAGAGGTTGGCATAGTTTCTACCCGAAACTGAAGCTGTTTGGTGGAACTCAGAGGAGGCTCCCTGGGCCTGAGGTTTGCCTCTCAGAAATTTACACTCAGTATAGGACACGTGAGCAACATTAAATACGAAAGAATCAAACACATTATGCCCTGAATGTTCACTACATAGGGCCAATCTAACCGGTGCAAACCTTGTTTCACAGAGAGGAGAGGCCATACACCCAAGTGGCTGTGAGCACCAGGGATGCAGGCCATTGACCTCCTAAGGTGTTGCTCATTATTGGAGTTTGCAGCAGCACAGACAGGGGAGATGCAGTGACCAGGGAGGAGGGAGGGGGAGGGATAGAGGGGAGGGAGAGGGAAGGAGGCGGCTGGCTGGGAGGCTGAGTAGTTCCAGAAGGCTCCTCAGATACCCACAGCTCACACCCAGCAGCCACCAAGCTCTGTCTTGTGACCTTAGCTAAGGTGTCGTGTGTGGGAAGAGCACGGCTGTCCTCCAACAGTGAGGTTGCCTGGGCTCTCACTGGGCAGGCTTCGGGGCATCTCTGTCGGTGAACCTGGAGCAGCAGAAGGGGCATCTGGAGGACACTGGGGTGGAAAAGCCGAGTCCCAAGAACCTGGGTCTCTGAGGTAGGAGGTGGAGTGATACTGGGTAAAGCCATGCAGTGTCCCCCATGAGTGCCCTCCACGGGGGCCATCCTGAAGCCTGCACTTAAATATGGGCTAGGTCTTTGTGTTTCCCCGATGACGGATTTGATACCCCTCCTCCCAGCCTGCCTGTCTCTCGAACCCGGAACAGGTCGCTATGCTGGAGGAGGATTTCTCAGGACAGGCATTCACTGCATTGATTTTCCGCTGATCTTGACCTTTCCGGTCTTGACACAAAAGCAGCCACGGTTGCTCTCTCCTTGATTTTGGTTTCCTCAAATTGAAAGCCAAGGAAGAGGTGGGCGGATGGCAGTTGTTTGCCTTTGCTCACCACACCCTCCTCACACTCTCTTCCTGCCCTTCACTCCTCCTCACCTCGTCCATCCTTTGCGTCTCCAGTGAGAGGCGGCGGAGAAGCGAGTTGCGGAATCACCTCCTGTCCGGAAGGCAGAGCACACTCGCTCATACGCACCCGGAGCGCCGGGTGCCCCAGGCCCTCTCCTGAACCTTGACATAAATGCTGATGCCCCACAGCTGTCCTGCCCCTGTCCCCATGAAGAGCCCTGCCTGGCTGCGAAGGGTTACTTCTACTCAGTGTTGTAACCTGGCGTCTGAAGCCAGGGCGCTGTCTAGCAAGAGTCTGGGGGTCTCTGTAGAGACCGTGAGCCCGCTGCCTGCCCAGGAGGCCAAGTGTCTGGATGGAGCAGAGCAGGGCAGAGGGGGCTGACACGCAGATCGGTTCTTCCTGAGTCTTCACTGTTGCCAAGCGATCTTCTGAGTTTTAGGAGCAGTAGTGTTGGGGTGGCCCTGGGGTCCAAGAGCAGGGGGAGATGGAGGAGAGACCTCAGGGCCCTGCTGCTCTGTGGACAATGGTGTTATTCCACAATATTCACGTCAAGACACTACCAATGACCCCTCATGTCTGTGGTCCTCATCGACGGCCTGGGCTCCCTCACCCTGCAGCAGGGATGGATGGAGGTCTCTGGTCTCTATAGTTTCCCATCAGTCCAATTCCACAGCCATGACCGGGAAGGGACATCTATGCCATGCTCTTTCTCTGCAAGGCCATCAGTCTCTAGAACTTTCTGTCCATGACATTCACTGCAATCACTGAGCTTCCTTCTTAATAGCACCCATGCATGGCCTTTCTCCTTGTCTCCTTGTTTAGTCGCAGACATCTCTAAGAACATGGAGGCATATAGACACCCTCCTCTCCCAACCATTACTGGGTCCATTCCTGCAAGTGTGGAGCCCTTGCTATGCATGGGCCTTAGGATGCAACGATTCCCACATTGAGTAGCTGAGTTGTTGGCTTAGCATCTAGCATGATGTTAGGTACTCAGAAAAATCTGGATTCTCATACCAACCCCACACATTTCCGTAGCGTTAAGATGTTAAAAGTAAGCGTACCAGTGTCTCGGGAAGGACTTCAGGTACGGTCTGAACCCATTTTGTGTTAAGTTGGCCAAGGCCTTAGCTGGGGAATCCTCCTGTGCCATAGTTAAGTTTATCTCATCCTTCCTTCTATCTACCTTCCTTCTCCCTAGGACGCTCACACCTTGACTAGAACATCTAGCCTCTCTTTCCACTCCCTGTGGCTTGTCAACGCTGTGTGGAAAAGAGCTGGTTATAAGCAATGTGGTATAAAGAGGAAAGTCACAGCCGTGAAGTCAGTTTGGTGCCAGTCTCATGGCTGAAGAGAGTCTTTCCCACAGGGTGGATGCAGCAGAAAAGGAACATGGATCCCAGGGTTACCAGTTCTGGCTCCCCACTCTCTGCATGTGGCACCCACGTTCCACACCCTCAAGCTGTATTCTGTGTGTGGAATGAGGGGCGGAGTGGGAACCATTGAGGTGTGGTTGGCTTATCATCCAGTTCATCCATGTCAGCTCACCACGAGCAGTGACCTTTAGACACCTTGAGGACAATTTCCCGGACGGTCTTTGTGCTCCCTTGTTTATGGGGCTGTATGGGGTACAGCGCACACACTTGCGCACACACTTACAGTTTGACACTTCCAGGGAAGGGTGATAGAAATAGATCTGGTTTCTGAACCTTGTCCCTGCCTGTCCCAAACTTCAGCTTGAAAGGACTCCCTTTACTCATGAGGTGACTGACTGGCCTCCCCCTACCCCCCAAAGGGTTAGATGGTTGTTAGCTTTGGATGAACTAACCTTCCAGGGAGGGAGAAGGTGGGGCGGCTGTCCTGTTTAGTGGCAGGTGCCACAACCAACCATAGACTAGCTCCTCCTCCAGGCCGTGCGTGGGCAGAGCTGCCGGTTGCTAGGGACCCATTGGGCACTGAGGCAGGCAGAGGTGTGAATGGGCCCAGCTGGGACCATGCTCTGCAGAGGGCCGCAGCAGCTGAATGCACCAAGCAGGGCTGGGCGCTTGCTTACCCCAGAGGCCAGTCACCCTGGGTGCATGTCAAAGAAAATAACGCTCCCCCCCCCCCCCGCCTCCCCGGCCCAGTGCAACTTGGTGAACCAATGAATTTATTGAGAAGTTTCCTCAGGAGTGGGGGTGAGGGACAGAGGGATACCTACATGAAGATAGGTGACTAAAGGACATCTGTGCCACCAGAAGGCCCTCCCCCCGGCCCCCACCACATGGTATGGTCCACAGTTAGTCACTGCCCTCCCCCAGCCTGGGAGAGTAGAGCATCCTTTTTACACAGATGGGAGCCCAGAGAAAGGCACCGCCACATTCGAGGTCCTAGAGACTTTATATTGTTCATTCTTTGGACCCCAACCTCAAACATGCAGCAGGGCTGGGACTAGGGTAGATCGGGCAGGGGTCTCCGGGGGCTGAGGGTGGGCTGCGCGTGGGCGGGGAGGGGTGTACATTCGGAGGAGCGTTTCCCCTGGTGGCTACAAGTCCTTTGCTGGCTCATACCTGAAAAAAATGAAAAGGCCTCCAGAGCAGTAGCCCTGTGCTCCGAGGCTCCCAGTGGGGTGAAATCAGTCGCCTAAGCTCAAGGGAGAGAGCAGTTTGGTCCTGGCTCTAGGTTCATTTGTCCAGGTTAGCACACCGCTGCCAGGTAAGGGACACAAGTGGACCCCAGGTGTGGTTCGGGGGAGCCCAGACAGGCTCCCTGACCCCGCAGCTGAGACGACCACAAGGACACTGTTTTTGTCCCCCCACAGCTAGCAAAGTGTCCCCTGCATGGTCCCCAGGGTCCGACCGTGGCATCAGAGGGGTGTCCAGATGCTCAGAGCATGGGGTGATGCTGGTTTAGGCATACATTTTTGGCAACCTAATAAGGGTTGACCTCTCACCTGTATCCTACCGCCCAGCAGAGGTAGTGGAAGAGAAAGGTTATTAGATGTGGCGGGGGGGGGGGGGGTGGACCTGTTCAGCAGTGGCTCTCTGGGGGCGAGCTTGATATTCTCTGGCAGCAGCTCAGTCCCGTAACAAGCAACCAAGTGCGACTCAGCGGCAGCAGACGGGTGCTCCTGGAGGCAGGCAAACAGCACACTCGAACTGGCAGCTCCAGACCAGTCCTTTGGGCAGGCTGTCACCAGGCACAACCCTATGGGCTGGGACACACTCTTCTATATGTTGAGCCTCCAGCTGTTCTTATACCAGCTGTTCAAGTGCCTGAGATTTTTCTTTTGTCATGGGCCCGGGAAACCCAATCCCTGTGACGTGTTTTGACCGTGGGCTCAGCCTACCATTGTTCACCTGCACCAATGTCTTCGTCGGGAGCGTCCACCGTATCGCCTCCAATTTCCTCATTTGCTGCCCCAACCAAAATTGCAGAGATATTGATTTGAGTACCCCATTTTTTTTTTTTTTTTTTTTTGCACTCAGATATAGTAAAAGATACCTTCGCTGTAAGTTTATGGGCATATCAGCCACATGAGGTCTCGACTTCCCAGCCTGCCCCTCTGGTCCCATGCAGGTAATCCATGGGACACTTTGTCTTATTCATGACAATTCACCGATTCCTACCAATTGTGTGTAAACCTTCTGAAGTAGCCAGTCTGGGTTCCAAGACGTTTGGAGACATACACTAGCATCAGCTCCTGTATCCACCAAACCTCCTATGTCCACAGCATCCATTTGTATCATTAATTTGGGCCTCTGAGCATCGGCCGCTGTTTGCCGTGTTTCTGGCTTCCCGGTGCCCCCGGGGTCTCCTTTCCCCTCTGCCCTTGCCGTAAGGAAACAACAGTGGATCCCTTCTTGACTCTGCATCCATTAGCATCTCCTTGGTCACATAGATACACAATTTCTTGCTTGCCATTCCCACGGTGCGTGGATGCACCACACGCCCCTGGGAAGTCAATCCACTTCTCAAGTCTATCTGTCCCCACTGTCCCCGAAGGTAAGGGACCATGCACACCGGTGGGCAACGTGTGACATTCAACTTTGAAGGATAATGTAAGAGGGGTTTGTATCTGTGGCCAGATCCAAAGCTGCGCTTCCTTCTGTAGCATGCAGGAGCTGAGAGATACCTAATTTTGATTTTCTTGCCTGCTTGATACCTCCTGACTAGCCAAAGGAAGATGGATTGCTTTTTTTTTTCTTTTTTGCCATGGGGCCTCTGGCTGACAGGCCCCTCGCTCCCCCCCTCCCCCCCCCCCCGCGGCGAGACGATACCTTGTATGTCTCTCCCGGACTGGCAATCGCTTGACCGCTGTTTGTCCTTTAGCGACTGTAACACTCAGGACTCTGTGACCCACAGTGACCAGAACCTGCTTGTTCTCTCCTCGGATTGCCAGAGTCAACGTACCTGTCATTTTGAGCTCTGAAACTTCTAGCCTTATGATTTCTTTGGAAATGACCCAATTTGCCACTATTAAAAGGTTGAGCGTTTTGGTTCCCATTATTTCTAGCCCTACGATGTTTGTAAGATGCTTCTGAGAACGAATACCCATTGTTTATCTTATCCACTCGTGTACAGGGGCTCCACAGGCTCCCCATGGTCTGACTTCTCTTTGCATTCCCAAACTCCGGTATTCCCATCAATGACTGTCTGTCTTCAGGGTCTGTTATGGCTCTATACACAGCTGAACTCAACCTCCGTGCAGATTCTGAGAAGGCTCCTCTGGAGCCCTGTATTATTTTAGCAAAGGAGGTAGGTTCCACTCTCGCCGCCCTCCCCCGCAGACCACCACCAGGCTTCCCAATCAAATCCCAAACTCGTAAAGAGGCGACATGATGTTGTTTGATTACACCATCGTCAAATCTGATTTTGTTTCTGTAAGTCAGCACAAAGCCCTTCGCCAAGTAGCCCGTCTTTGGTAACATTCCTTTCCCTTGCTGGATTACATTGTACTAGCTTTGTGGCTTTGTGCCTCCACCAGGACAGCCATTGTGATTGTTGACCAGCTTCTAGAACAGTTGACCCCAATCCCTTCCTATCTTGAGGGATTACCCTATGCTGTGTAGCCCGGTTGTGTTAGCACTTCTCTGACAAAGGGGGAATGCAAACCTGCAATACCACTGCCTCGTGGACGTTTCTATTCGTCTTCAGGTCGGTTCATTATAAGCCTGTCCACCACTGTTAGCAGGCATACGCTGCACAAAGACCGGGAAGCCTGTGTAGGCCCAAGCAAATTCTCTGGTGGTGGGCTCTGTTGCACATCAACCCGTGCTAGTTCCTGCTCTTCCAGGCCCCTAGAAGCAGGGCAGGGCGGCAGCTTCCGGTCCAGCCTAGTTTGCTTCCCGCTTTCATCGTGGGGGTACATTCCAGGTCTCATTCACCAAGCCTGAACTTTTCTCTCCTCCCGGCGGCCATGTTTTGTTTTCCAAGCGCTTCTACCTCAATCTGCAAACTCTCTAAGTGCACAGCCAACCCTGCCATCTTCCCTGACAGAAGAGAAAGGTTGGGTTTCCCATTAAACGTTTTCAAAATGGCAGACGTGAAAATTACGACGCAGAACCAAAACGACCAGTGACATAGCTGCCATTTTGCCAGTCTCCTTAAGCGTACACCGTACACCGGTACCCGCAGCCGGGCAGGACCTATGCTGAGCCCTCCTGCCTGCCTCCGGACACTTCTGGTGGGGGGTTTGGCTCAGAGCCTTCACACCCCCTCCCCTCAGCTCCTTGGCCCCACCAGTCTCCTAGCGTATGTCCCGTGCGCCACTCAAGCCTGCATGGAGGCGCACAGGCTACTGGCACCTACCATTGGTAACCACCTTTGCCAGTCCCTGCGCCACACCACCACCGTCCACCATGAGTGCGCAGACTCCAGACATTTTGATTGCAGAGGATTTGCAGCAACGCACAGCCCAGAGCTCCAGCGATGTTTTGGCGTTCTCTACCCCACCCCCACCCCACCCTTCTTTCTAACTTGGCTCTACCCTCTCCACAACTCAAAGCAATGCCCTCGGCTCCGTACCTGTGGGATTATGACAAGGGCCGCACCTGGTCTGCACGAACCTCTGTACCCCACCCCTACCCCTCCGTGTGCCTCCTTCGCTCTTTTGATTTGTGTGTATAACCCACAAGGCGAGCCTCCCGATAAAGAGGCCGGGTTTTTCTTACCTCCATTTTACAGATATGAAAGCTGAGGTTGCGAGTAGGCCAGAGTGGCTGAATTGGGATTTGTCCTCTGTGGCCCTCGCCAGTCTGGTGCCCCTTAGCCTCCTGCTGCTCAGTGATGTCCAAGTCTGAAGACCCCCGCCCCCTTACAGACGCCCAGAAGGGAACCCTGGTTTGGGAATCAAATAATGAGGTTTAAAGAAAAAGAGTGGGGGAAGAATGCTCTGGGTGGAGGGGGAAGCTAGTGTTAGGTGAGCCCTGCTTGTCCAGAGACTAAGCAATCCAGTGTGACAGTGCCCAGGACAGGTGATGGGAGGGGCCCGGCCATGATGAGTGTTGTAGGTCATTATCAGGAAACTGCAGTTGAGCGTGGGGGTCCTGGAGCACGGGGCGGGGTCAGCATGTCCATCAGGGCCTTGGAGCACGGGGCGGGGTCAGCATGTCCATCAGGGCCTTGGAGCACGGGGCGGGGTCAGCATGTCCATCAGGGCCTTGGAGCATGGGGGCGGGGTCAGCATGTCCATCAGGGCCTTGGAGCATGGGGGCGGGGTCAGCATGTCCCTCCAGACCCGTGCGCCCAAACTTTACAAAAAGTAAACTACGGCTCAGTTTCACAGCCATAAGTGTGTCTAGAGGAGAGCACACACTTGGGTCACCGGCCCCAACAGAGAATGGGCCTCGGGCACACCGTGCTAGAGACAGCGCTCGAGGCTTGCGTGGAAAACGTTTTGGAGAAAAAGAAGGAAGCCAGTGGGGACGGGCCCCAGTGACTCAATGAGACTGTCAGTGGCCAGCCAGTGCCAGCGTGGGGCCTGGCGCTCAGTCAGTGTCCTGAGAAACGGGAGGTGATGATTCCCGAGATATTTCCAGGTGCTCACCCCTCAAATAGTACCATCCGGTTGCCATCTTCCTCCACGAGTCGTGGCTGCACGAGAGGTCAATAGATGACCAAGGGGGCAGTGGGACTCTCAAGGCCGGGTCAGGAAGGCAGAGCGGCTTCCCCTCCTTCTCTTGAACCAGTTTTCTGTGGCAGAGGCTGGAGTTGGTGGTTTGGGTCTCTCTCAGTTCCTGCTGTGCGCATGCGTGGTACAGCCCTCGGCGCGCCTTGCAGGGGTTGGCCTGCTTTCCTGGGAATGTTTCATGTGCTCTTGATGTAGATTCTCCTGTTGCTCACTGCAGGGCTGTGTGGATGCTGATGGTGACGGGTGATGGGTGAGGTTCTCCTGCCTTTCTGTCTTCTGCGTTTATCAGTAAGAAGGGAGGGCTGAGTCTCCAACTGGAGTAGACAATTTGTCTGTTCTTCTGCAAATGTACCTGGCTTTGCCTCCTATGAGACTCTCACATCAGCACCCAGCGGTGTGGATTCTGGGGACGCCATGACTTTGACTGGCCCACCGAGCCAAAGGTGAGCCGTGTTTGTCCACGATCACTTTCCTCACGGTTGATGGCTGCTTGGCTTTCTTTAGATTTGTGTGAGCGAAACCGGCGCCTTTCTCCACCCTTTACTTTTAGCTTGTGTTTCTGTACTGAAGGTCGGCCTTTTTGTACACAGCATGTGGTTAGGTCTTATTGCTGTTTAATCCATGGTGCTAGTCTCTGACCTCTCACTAGCACATTTAGGCCACTCCCCTTTCAGGAGATTTCTGAAATGGGAGGGGGAGACAATCTTTCAGGACAAACTGCCCCTAGCTACAGTCCACGTGCACACTGTTTTGAAAAGCAGGACAGGCTCAGAATGACAGAAAGATACACAGGGACCTCACTGGAGGAAGCTGACTTTTAAGCTGAGATTTGAAGGCTGTGACGAACTTTACTGCCGAGTGAACCACAGTCTCAAGAACCGGGAAGCCTCCATCTTAAGGGAAGAAAAGGGTTGCTCTTGTGATGTATGCAGATGGGCTGGAAGGGGCTGTGGGGGAAGGAGAGGGCAGGGCAGCCATGCTTCCTTCCAGACATGGGATGCAGCAGCTTTAGCAGACCCTAGAATGGGTGTCCCTGTCCCTGTCCCTGTCCCTCTGCTATGCTTATGGTGGCACTGGAGAGGGAGCATGTGAGCCGGGGGTGGGGGGCGGGGGGAGCAGGAAAGCGTGCGGCAATGGGTCCTGAGTCTCGGGTGATAGCGAGAAACAATCTTTTCACCCATGTGTGAGCGTAGGAATCTCCCAATCTCATCCCCAGACCTTTCCCCATGTGTGATGCATATGACAGAGTCTGTTAGTGTCTGACACGGGAGAAACCAACCCAACAGGTAGAGGGGCGTCCCGCCTCTCTTCCTAGAGGATGTTGGGCTGCGGCCTAGAGAGGGTTGCGGCGCCCCCTTTTCTGATGTGGCCGGAAACCTTGGGTTGAGTTGTGTGACTCTGGATGGTAGCACACTGGGGGCCAGGGCTCACGGACGAGGTCTGGAACTCTGGTTAGAGCTGTCTTCAGAGCTTTATTTTGGGGCCCTGCCGGGGCAGGAAAGACCATTAGCAGCCGATCTAGACGTAAGGACGGAGTGGCCGAGTTGCGTCCCTGTTGAACTGGAACTCCTGCTCTGCATGCTGCTTCTCCATTAGGGGGGTCCGCATGCTCAGCTGTCCCTGCTGACCCTTCCCGAGTTCTCCCAGGGCTCTGAGTGCAGTCTTTTTATGCAGGGGTCTTGGACACATCTGGGTGTGCACGGCGCAAGCCTACAAACTCTCTCACCTCTACCAGACACAATCAGGCCAGTAAACGGCAAACTGGGCTGTGTGTGTGGGGGGGTGCTCCCCAAGGGGGAGGCCTGCAGAATCCAGCAGGGACCCAGGAAGGAACCCGGGGTCATGGAGTGGGATCTAGAAAACACACTAGCAGACCACCCATGCAATGTCACCGGATCCTTGAGATGTCCTGTAAGCCGGAGCAGGGGCAGCTGTGGGATCGAAGCCATCCCAGGGAAGCTGGGGGTGGGGTTGTGCACATGCTCAGAGCAGCTAGCTCTTTCTACTGGTCCTTTAACCCTAGAGCCCAGGCAGGCCATAGGACAAAGGGCGCCCGGGACCGAAGCAGGTAGTCTGAAAGTTTGGTGTAAAGAACTAACTTCTACCTTCTCTTTCACCTGCCGGCCACTGGGCTTTGCCATGCGTGACCCACGGCTGGCACAAGCATTTGGAACTGTGCGTGAGGAAGCAGAAGGTGGGTTCAGAACCTGCTGCCCGGGCCCATGTGACAGATGCCTGAGGAGACACAAGTGCGTGCGCGCGCGCACACACACACACACACACACACACACACACACACACATACACACACAGGTTGCTGGAGTCAAAGGCTGGGGATCTGGACTGCCCAAAGGCTGCAGATCCTCCCTCTGGGCTGTGGAGGGTGGAGGGGATCTCCCTGAGGGGTCTGAGCTAGAGCAGGACTGGTCCAGCTCCAGAGCTGTCGGCCCCCCAGGAGGCAGGAGCCTTGGGGACAGCGCCTGGTGCCCTCCTGCCCTCACCCTGAGAAGCCACTGCAGGGGTGGGGGCAGGGCACTGAGCCCATGACAGTGGATATTCACTCAGAGATGCTGAGGCTTCTAAGCTGTGGACCAGGGTGGGCTGAGAGGGAAATGCTAACCCTGTGCGTCTGCACGTCCCTGCCTAGGTGTCTAACTAAAGCAATAAAACCTCATGCTCTCACAGGACTCTGTGGATGCTCTAGTTCCGTTGTCTCCTAGATGGAGGAGCACCGCGCACCGGGTCTTTGTCCTCTGAGCTCAGGCTGTCCTGGGAATGAGGAAACGCTGCTCTCGGCGGATGCCCCTGGTGGGAAGAAGTGAGCTTCAAATTTCCACTTCACGTCCTTCTGGATCACGAAGAGTTAATGGATCACTTCGTTCCAAGACACCCCTTCGCACTCCCTTCTCTCTGCCCAGCTCTCTGCACACCTGTCCGCGTGCCCACAAAGTCCAGGCTGCGCCCTGCCTGGGTCACTGAGCGCCTTCCTGACGAGAGACTCCTCCGTCAGCCCTGGGGTCTCTCTGGCCTCTGGTTTAAGGGTGTACTTACTGTGTGTGTACTGCCAGGGTTTGCACCTGGTTACGAGCCTCAGGAACAGGATGCAGAGGCTGATGCTCAGTGCCGCCTTCTCATGCTCCAAGATAACAACCATTACTTCACGGTTTCTGGTGCACAGGGTCCAAGCAGATTCCTTCCCAGCACCTACTGTGGGAATTGGGCATGAGACTCCCTGATCCCTAACCAAATTCAAACAAACAAACAAAACCCATCTTCAGTCAACAAAGGGTTTGAGAGGAGAGGTGAGTTTCCTGTTGAGTCTCACTGGTTATATAAGCTACATTTAAGGGTAGACCCAGTGCCAGCAGCGTATGGCCGACAGAGAAGGAACTCAATAGCATCCTTGTGGATTTTCAGTTTTTTTTTTGTTTTTTTTGTTTTTTTTTTTTTTTTTGAGATTTGTGTTTCGTACTCCCTTTCTCTCCTCCTCTCTCCTCTTTCTTTGTCTCTCTTCTTCCTCCCCCCACTTCTCTGTGTTACTAGTTTTGTTTGCATATTATGTTTTCTGATTTCGTCTTTTTATGTTTATTTCCCTTTCATTTGCACTTAAAAAATTTATTTGCCTCTCTGTTTTATGAAAAGAAAGAGAAAGGAGGCCTGGTGTTGGAGGAGGCGGGGAGGCGGGGAGGATCTGGGCGAAGATGCCAGAGCAGAAACCACAACCAGAATTCACTGCACCACTTTTCAACCAATAAAAACAAATACAGGTGGGAAAAAAATGAATTGTACTCTGTAGAGAGCCTAGTGTCACCACTGGACACACACCCGTGCTGCCGTTAGTTGTGGGTATCATCTCACGGACGCTTCACGGGACGGTTTACTGCAGGACGTGGACCCCATCTGGGAACTCTGCGACTGGGTGTAAGACTGACCTGCTGGTTCCTCACCCTGGTCTGAAACTGGAGCTGAGGCTCAGGGGTGGAGGTGGGGGGTGGGGGAGACCTCCCTGCTAGCTCTGCCGGGCTGGCTGCATCTCTGAGGCAGCTGTGAGGTAAGTGGTGTTCCTCAAGGCGCATGGGTTGGAATCATAATTTGAAGTGCATCATTAGGCCGAGACATGGGGCGTTTCCAGGGAGTTCTCTCTGCCGGTGTGGTTGTGGAGGTGGGATTGAGCCTGAAGGTGGGTTGAGCCTGCTCTTCTCTCTTGCTTGGAGGCACCGTGGGATGACAATATGGGCCAGACCGGTTACCCTCGCCTCCTCGGTATCAGACTTTCCAGACTCTAGGGGTTAGGAATAAATGTGGTTTTTCCTCATAAACTCTGTAGTCTCTGGTCTTGGGTCACAGTGGGACAGAATGGGATAGAAGATAAAAGACCAGGGTAAGAAGCTGCTCTGAGGACATCACACAGGGGCTGTTGCAGAGCCTGAATGTGGGCTTTCCCCTTCTGAAAACTTTCATTGACGTAGCAGTCTGCAAGCAGAACAGCCTTACACACTGATAACTATTTGGGGCCATCCTTTGTAGCACGAAACAGCACCGTCTCTGGCTCCGCAAACTGCAGTGTCTGGCGCCTTTTGCGTGACTTCCCACTCTATGTCCTAAGGATGGTTTTATCCACTTGGGACTGACGCTTTAAGAAGCAGATACAGGGCTCCTCAGGGGTGTCTGTTGGGGAGGGAGCTAGTCATGGTGGCTTCGGCTATATAGAAAATGTAGTTCGATATTAATATATTTTATGACTCCTTTGAGAGATGTCATACATTTGTGAAGCGGTTCATCCCACGCCTCCTACTAACTCTTCCCAGACCTATCCCTGTCAATTCTGTGTCCCTCTTTTCTCTGTTTTTATTTTGTTTGCAGAAGGGGTCTCTACGATGTAGTCTTGGCTGTCCTGGAACATGCTATGCAGACCGGGCTGGCTTTGAACTCACAGAGATCCACCGGCCTCAGCTTTTCGAGTGCTGGAATTAAAGATGCAGGCCACCGTGTCCAGCTGACAGGATCCAGCTGCCCTTACACTTGTGTATGAGATTGTCCATCTGCTCGAAGTTGACGGACCGGAGGCCACACCTACAGCTTCTCTGCCTGGGGTGGGGGCACGAGAGCCCCTTCACGCCATCTGGGTTTAGCGTGTGGAGGCAGCCACAGCTGCTTTGAGTTTGTAGAGCACAGTGCTTTTCTCTTCTGCCCGGATGAAGTTGTTGATTTTTGGGGTTTGTGTACACGTGGGCCAGCCCTCCACTGGCGCTTTCATCAATAACATTGGTCACCGTCCGTGGTAAAAGGCCTAGCTGTGTCAGCACAGCAGTCGGTTCTCTGACCTCCTTCTTTCTCAGCCTCCAGTGGCCCTTCCTTCTTCTTAGATAAATCTTGTCCCCATAAATGCATGGCTATGTCAAGCCGCAGAAGGTCTCACAAGCTTTCCTGGCTGACCTTCTGGCCCCACACTGGCCCTGGAATATACTCATCACCCACCTCACATCCCATTATATTTGAGATAAACTTCCAGCTCCTAGAAACTGGGCATAAAACTTTTTAGAGCGGCCATTCTGAACACGTAACAGTTACAACAGCTCCTGCATCCACCAAGCCGTCTGTTCTACCCCTGCTGGCTTGCCGCCTCTGATCTTTAACAACTGTTTGTCAGGACGCACGTTTTCCTGGACTCCTAACGCTGATGGATCTACCGCAGCTCTGCCTTTGACGTCGGGAAACAGCAACAGCTGCGGGATCCCACCACCTGTGTGAAAATGGATCCCACCACCTGTGTGAAAATGGATCCCACCACCTGTGTGAAAATGCACTTTTTTTTTTTTAACTTAAGCCATTATTTTCACTTCTCTGTTGACATCTCCATCTGTTATTCCTGGACACACAATGAATCCTTGGGAAGGCAAACAGCTCCTATTGCCCCCAGGAGAAGGACCGAAAACTCCAGGAGTTAGTAGTCTACAAGACTGAATTCTGGGAGATACTGTAAGATGTTTATCCGTGGTCACGTCTAGAGCAGGACTGCCTAGCAGATCTGCAATTCTTAACTGAGCTTTTTCTGCCTGCTTGTTATTTTCTGGCTGACGAGACAAACTGCTTGTACTTTTGCTGCGGGGCCTCAAGCCAGGCTCCCCATTTTGTTTCCCAATGGCAAGAGACTGCCATTGATGTCTGTTGGCCCTTCCCTCACTGGTCCAGTGGCAGCCCTTGTCGCGTTGCCAGGCCTTCTTTATGATTCGGACTTAGAAAAACCATTGTCCTTAGAGATGCCTTGTTACACAGTTGTTACAAACAGCCACACACTCCGCAGTTAGAGCACCGTGTGTTTTGAGATCTAAAACCTTTAGCGATGGCTTGCTCAGTTATCAATAGCATTATCTATGCTAGAACCAATAACCGTCGTCTTCCTGATCCACTCTTCCACAGGTGCTGCCCTCCCCCTTAACAGACTAATAAACTTTTTTTTTTTTTTCACATTTCATGTTTGAATTTTCAAATGTCTAGGTCTCAGCACTTGTCTCAGATCAGGGTCTGATATAGTTTTGTTCATAGGTGAGCCTAATTTTTTTTTTAAATCATCGAAAACTTGCCCTGAGCCTGGTATAATTTTTGTAAGTGTTGTGGACTTCTTTCCTGTCTCAACTCTGTCCCAAGCTCTTCTTAAAGGTGCGGAACGAGGTTGTTTTAGGTTTGCATCTTCTAATTGAACCTGTTCTTGCATATCAGCACACCAACCTTCAGCTAGCAACTGATCCCCCCTCTCTCTTTCATGCTGTTACAAAAATTGTTGCCTTCTTCTATCATGACAGTCACTGCAACTGAGGACCAGCCTCTAGTACAGCTGTTACCAATCCACTCCCCCCCCCCATGTTTGGGGAATAATTCTATTTTAGTTTGTTGCACATAGACAAGGAAGACATCATGGCCGCTCTAAAGCTCCTTAGGTCCGCCATTTCTACAGGCTACAGGCTATTTTGTCATAGCCATGTGGATCGACACTGTTCAGCTACAGGGAACACTGTAGGTGATTTTTGTGACCCAGGACTGCTGGTCCCCCAAAGGTTTGGTGGGTTTAACCCGTCTCCTGAAAAAGATTGTCTCATCCTCCTGCTTCTCCCTTCAACCCGCCTGCCCCTGTCCAGGTTCCTTGCCCTCTTTCACTTTTGGGGGGTGGGGGTGGGGCAGGGTGACTTCCATCTCTCTGGCTCTGCCACTGGGAATTAACCTGTTTGTTCTCCAAGCTTGTCCACCTCTACTTTCCATTTCTCTAGCTGCACAGCCAACGCTGCTGCCTCTTCAGAAAGGAGAAGAACCGCCCCTCTGGCTTTCCCATCTCCTCCAGGTTTGATTCTCAGCCTTCTCCAGTTTCCACCTGTGTTTTTCTCCAGTTGCTCAGCCAGTCTTTCAACCTTTTTATAAACAAAATAGCCCAGAATGAGGAAAAGGGGGGGGGGGGATTCTGCTGCTGAAAACCACATGGGGCGTGTACCAACTTTAGTAAACACCCCCATGGGCTTTTTGAAACAAAGTATCCATCCCTCCTTTTCCTGCCTTTGTTAGAATGGTAACCAGTTCTCTGGACTCCGGCCTGGCTCCCCTCCCAGTTTCCCGCCAAACCCTTCAGACGTTTCTCCCAGCCATTCCCCAACAGTGTGCTTAAACAGTCCCTTCTCCCAGTTTTCCCAACCCCAGCAGCTCCAAAGTATATGCCGACTGTTGTAGCCTATCTGCTCAACTCAGCTTCTCCTGTCTCCTAATGACATCTTCTGCACCAGCCCGCTATACAGAGAGACGCCTCCGATGCTGAGTGAGTGACCCAACCTGTGGATGTGGAGACACAAACCGACAGGCTGTTTCCATTGGGCGGATTAGTAGTGTATCTTCTTCCCTGGGGCCTCTGAGCGTCCATGAGTTCTTGGCCAGATTTACAGTGCCAGATGTGTGATTCCTCCTGTGGCCCAGGTCTTAAATCCAGTCAAAGAGGCTGCGTCCCCACTGACTTCTGTGCGACCATCGCACTTGACAGTGGTCCCTTGTCTCACTGTTCACTGTTGTGGTTGGCAGGGTTGACGGCTGGCCGAGACCTGATGATGATATTTTCCTTTCGCTAGTCAACACAGTGCCTTCCAGTCCTGTGGAAGCTAGCCTCAGCTGGTAATTCTTCTGTTAGGATCACTCTAACTTAGCTCTCCCACCCATCCCCAGTTGTTCAAAATCTTGTTCTCAGCCAATCCCAGACCCCCTGCCCGAAACTTGTGTCTCCCGTGCCAAGGGAACTTTGAACCTTGGACCAACCCCTCCCTGTTTCTCAAGATCAAAAGCCCCGGCAGGGACCAGCCCACTTTCTACTGAAAGGAATTTCTATCCCGAAGTGGGTCTTCACAGAGGAGCAGCTTGGAATCCCCGCACCCTTTAGCTCATCTGGGTCGGGGCTCACAGACACCGTGGAAATGACAGAGCCCTTGCCTATAGCATTGAAAATAACCTCAGCCTTTGGAGCTGATGTGGTTACCTCCCCGCCCCCCCCCCACCCCATATACGGGCATGACTTTTGAAAATCAGCCAATACAGTGGCCTCTTACTCTCTTTCCTCAGAGGGCTTTTCTGTGATGGGTGTTTAGGGGTGAGTTTGAGGCACTGTGGCCATGAGCGTGAACCGCTGTCAAGGACTAAAGGGATCAGAGCCGTTTGTCCTGCAGCTCTATGTCCAGGCAGACATGAGAGTGCTCACAACTGTCTGGGACTCTGAAATCCCAGATGTAAAGATGAACATGTCCCAGTAGCTCAAGCCAGACCAATCCGCACAAGGTGCATCTCTAGGTATGGTGGAAATAAGTCTTAAAATCAAACTATTACCAATAAACTCAATGGCCAAGGGATCTGGAGACTAAAAATATGAGAGGCAACTAAAAGCCTGAGGGCGTAGGGATGAAGCACGTATCAAAATAAGTGGAATAAAAACTTGGAGGCTGAAGAGATGGCTCAGTGGTTAGAGCACTGACTGCTCTTCCAGAGGTCCTGAGTTCAATTCCCAGCAACCACATGGTGGCTCACAACCATCTGTGATGGGATCCGATGCCCTCTTCTGGTGTGTCTGAAGACAGCTACAGTGTACTCATATATATAAAAGTAAAAATCTTAACAAAAAAAAAAAAAAAAAAAAAAAAAAAAAAAAAAAACCCTTGGGGAAGAGTTTTTCTTTTTAAATGTAGACCAGGCTATCACTGTAGACCAGGCTATCACTAATGATATAATGGACCCTGGCAAGAATGCCTGCTGCTGGGAACAGGCAAAGATCCCAGTCCCGTGTCAGCACTGGTCCCCTTCCAAAGCCTGGCCTCCTCCTGAGAGACCAGAACCAGGGGCCGGATCACAACTGAGAAGGGCGGGAACATAGGGTGAGGGAACCTTTCGCCGAGAAGGCTGGTGGAGTGTCTGCAAGCGTGGCACAGCAACATCACATGGAAGCGTGGACAGATGGGGAAGGTTTCGAACCCACAGGACACGCCCCCCAACCAGGTACAGATTGCACACGAAGTCTCAGCACAAGAGGGCAGGATTGGGCACCGCACAGTCAATCCCAGTTCCCACTGGACAAATTTCCAAAGAGGGGAACTCTTTAAAAAAAAAAAAAAAAAACAAGAAGAGACCTATGGCAAGTAAGTAAGAAAGGGCCCCGTGAGGCGGGGTAAGAGAAACGCGGGAGCGGGCAGAGAGAGCTGTAAACAGTGCAAGATCAGTTCAGCAGTTAGCCCTAGGATGGGAGAGATTCCGTGAGGAGCATCCCTCACAGGAGGTGAGGGGGGGGTGAGGCCGAATAAGTCGGGGGAGAGCGATGTGTGGAGATCTGAGAAAAGCGCCCCAAACTGAAGGGAAGCGCTGAGATCTGATGGAGAAATGACCGAGTACCAGCAGGAAAACCCGAAGCAGCGTGTTTACAAAGAGGTTTTGCTAGCAGCTGGTGGTAAGCAACTATGTTTAATATTAACTATGCATGAAAAACAGAGCAAAGGTATTTGTATGAAATATATACATTCAAATAGAAAAACCTAACACACACACCCCACACAGACACACATACACACACACACATATACATATATATATACACACAGAGACCCACAGAAACATACCACATACACACACAGACACACTACACCATACCACAATACACACAGACACACCACAGACACACATACCACACACACCACACAGACATACACACATACCACACACACACCAGACATATACACCACAGCACACACACAGACACACACACACACCACACATACCACACACACACACCACACATGCACACACACCACACACACATGCATACACACAGACACACCACACACACACCACACACATGCACACACAGACACACCACAAACATCACACATGCACACACACCACACATGCACACACACAGACACACAGACATACCACAAACACACAGACAACACACACACACACACACACACCACAGAGGCCTGGGGTGTGCCCATCTGTACTGCAGACCACCAGTCTTAAGCTGTGGCAATTGTGGATGGACCGCTCCAGGTCACCGTTTGTCCTCTGTAGTGTCTGTCTGTCACCATATACTCTGCGTCCTCCTCTGGGACCACAGAAGCTGAAGGTGCGGACCCGTGAGGCTAGCCAGATCTTCTCAAATACCCGTGTGGCATGTGGCTTCTCCCAGTGGCTGTCAAGAACTCCCCAACCTGCTAAGGTGCGCTTCCCTCTCCTTTAAGGGGAAAAGAAGATGCAGAGACCTAGAAAATGGCCTGGGAGATCCAAAAGTCGCTTGAGGAGAGCTCTGGCTCTAGAGATGCCCATGAAGGTCAGCGTACGAAGGGTTCCAGGAGAGTGGGAGTTTTAGCTCCAGAACATTCCTTATCCAATGCTCTACACACAATCTCACCCACACTAAAACAAAGTGTTTAATGTCTAGTGCGTGTCTGGTTTCCCTAACAGGTTTTTTTTTTTTAAATACAAAATGTTCATTTGCGATTTCATGTATTATATTCACATCATTTCTACCTCTTACCCCTCCTCTGTGATGCTCCCTTCATGCTTCAAATTCATGGCCTCTCAAAGAGCGTCACACACAGACACACATGCACGACCTACTGAGCCCATGCAGTATCTCTCCCATGCACACGTGTTTAGAGCTAGTTACAAATACATGCTGCCACGCCCAGCTATTCCAAACTCTCTGAACTCACACCGCCGGTGCTTTACCCACTGAGCCACAGCTGCCCTCGTGGCCGCCCTTCGTGGCTTCACACCCCAATCCCAGCCTTAAAACATCCTCGACATCACTGGGATATCCACTTCCCCTTCCGACCACTAGATGTCAGGCCGTACCCGGCCATGACGCTGCGCGTTCCCTTCCGACCACTAGATGTCACTCTGTACCCGGACATCACACTACGCTTCCCGGTTCCTCGAAGCCGGGTGTGGATAGGCAGGTTCCTGGAAGGCCCCATTCCCAGAGGATGGGCTGGAGAAGGAGCCTGTTCCCTGGGTTCTCACGTCACAGTGGCACAGTAACTCCGCAGCCAGCTCTCAGGATGCCCCCGACTCTTTCACTGATCGGCTCTGACAGCTCCTATAGGCTCCAGCAAGCAACTTCCCACCGCATATGTAAAACAAGCAAAACCCTTGGGGAAAAGCACTTGTGCAACAAGTGTGAGGTTCCCTGTTCAAACCTGCAGAAACTCCTGAAGAAGCCAGAGTGTGTACGCCAAGCGTGTGTAATCCGAGCACTCAGATTCCTCGGGAGCTTGATAGCCAGCTAGCCTGGTGTCTCAGTCAGGGTGTCTATTCCTGCACAAACATGACCAAGAAGCAAGCTGGGGAGGAAAGGGTTTATTCAGCTCACACTTCCACACTGCTGTTCATCACCAAAGGAAGTCAGGACTAGAACTCAAGCAGGTCAGGAAGCAGGAGCTGATGCAGAGGTCATGGAGGAATGTCACTTACTGGCTCGTTTCCCCTGGCTTGCTCAGCCTGCTTTCTTATAGAACCCAGGTCTACCAGCCCAGGGATGGCTCCACCCACAATGGGCTGGGCCAGGGATGGCTCCACCCACAATGGACTGGGCCCTCACCCCTTGATCACTAGTTGAGAAAATGCCTTACAGCTGGATCTCATGGAGGCATTTCCCCAACTGAGGCTCCTCTCTCTGTGATAACTCCAGCTTGTGTCAAGTTGACACAAAACCAGCCAGTACAGCTGGTGTACAAGGTGGCAAAAGAGACACTGGGGCCTCAAAAGAGAGGGCAACGCTGACCGACACCCAGGATGGTCCTGTGACCTCCACACATATGCATGCCTGGACTCACGCAACATCACACAGTGCTCACAATACATGCACACATGCAAACACACACAAACCCAGATGGTTTTTCAGAAAAACATGGAAGTCATGACCCACACGCACTGGGACGCATTCGTCCTCCATCTGCTCCCCTCGTAACTCCTTCACAAAAGGACGGCAAATGCCCGGGCTACTCTCCTTTCCCCACACGGGAAAGATGCATACTCTTAATCACAACTTAGAGAAAGAAAAACATGGTCACCCCCCTGCAATGGTAGCGTTAACTCCAAGGCATGCACGGATCACACACCAGCCATCCAGTGATCCCACCAGAGTGGACCTGCTTGGTGGACCAGCGTGACCCAAGGGCAGGTACGTCACCCAAGGGTCCCACCCCAACTTGAGTGACAAGCTTGCAGACATTACATGAACGGAGTCCCATCCTCAGTCAACGTCTGTGCCCTGGACTCTCTCACACCTCAGGACCACACATAGCTGGGATCTCACCCGAGGTCTCCCCACTTCTACGGGGATACTCACCTCCCACCATCGCCACCGACAGAGAGGTCATCGTATAGCCTGCTTATTTTACCATGGCGACTGCAGGGCCTGTGTGGTCTGTAGGTCACACAGCAAGCTCGGCTAAGTGGCCGCTGGTGGTCAGGCAGAAGATGGCACTACAGGGGACTGCTGAGTGCTCCACACTTGGGCAGGCTTTTGTGAAGACTCCTTCGTGCAAGCTATCTGAAAACTCTGTGCTTCAACTTTGCACTTGCGTGCACACTCATGGTTGTCTGTGTGTCTGTGTGTGTGTATATGTGTGTATGTGTGTATGTGTATATGTGTGTGTATATGTGTGTATGTGTATATGTGTGTATGTGTGTGTATATGTGTGTATGTGTATGTGTGTATATATGTGTGTATGTGTATATGTGTGTGCATATGTGTATATGTGTGTATGTGTGTGTATATATGTGTGTATGTGTGTATGTATGGACATGTGTGTGTATGTAGGGGTATATGTGTGTGTATATATTTGTGTGTATATGTGTATATGTATGGGTATGTGTGTGTATGTATATATCTGTGTGTATATGTGTGTATGTGTGTATATGTGTGCATATATGTGTGTATATGTTGTATGTATATGTGTGTATTCATATGTATGTAGGAGTGTATGTATGTATGCATGTGTGTGTATGTATTTGTATTTGTGTATGTGTTACATATATGTGTATCCATGTGTATGTATGTGTGTATGTATTTGTGTGTGTGTTTGTGTGTGTGTGTAGGGGTGTATGTGTGTGTATGTGAGTATGTATTTGTGCATGTGTGTGTATGTGTATATGTGTGTGTGTATGTGTGTAGGTGTGTGTGTAGGTGTATGTGTGTGTACATGTATGTATGTGTTATATGAATGTGTATGGCTGAACCCAAGTCCCACCCCGTTACTGGCATTAACCTGTCGAGTTTCTCGGGACTGTCGTCTCCTGTCAGTCAGAACTCCACAGCACCGTGTGAATAAGATCCATTCTCCCCGTTAACTAGATTTCCCAAGAGCTTAATCTTCGGCTCTGTTCGGATCTTCTCTTCACGGATCCCTGCCTTCAGCAAGATGCGAGGCCGTCATCCCTCTCCGTGTCTGGGGTGTCGATAATCACCCACTGTATGAGACCGGCCCTGGGGACCTGCCGTGGATGGGACCAGCACTTGCCTCCTGCAGATTGCGCATCCACCTTGCGCAGGGCCAAAGATGGAGCCTCCAGCCTCCTCCTCCGCTGCCGTTCATTTCAAAGCCCGTGTACCATCTTCGGAGCCGGTACAACGAGGCGTGTTTGGGGCCAGGAGGCAACGCCTGGTCTGGGCCTTTGTGTCCTGACACAGCCTGATGAACTACAGTGACAACCACATAAGTTACCAGCCCCACCTCAGCTTCCTTTCACCCGGGGCAACCCGGGGACAAAGACAGGAGAGTCAACGGGCGAAGAAAACTGGGACTTCCGGCGGCCCCGCCTAGCTCTTGCCATTGAAGTGAACAGGGCAAAACACTGGGCTGTGCTGTTCAACCAATGGCTCCGAGCCCATTTCACACACGGAACCCTAAAGTCCCCAGACTCTTGGTTGTGCAGCCAACCGCGTGGAACAATAAATGCGCCTGCAGAAGAAGATGGAGCCGTCTTCACAGCTTCCGGGACAGGCAAAGATCACCGGACCAGGGTCGGCGGTGCCAGGCTGGCAGGAAGGATCGGCCTGGCTGCTGGCAGTGGGAGAGCCCTCCGCACTTAAACACCCGCAAAAGCGCGGGGGACAGGCCTGGGGTGGGGAAGGCTTTTTACCACCCGTGCTTGTAACTCAACAGCAACAGCAAAAGATCCGCCTGGGCACTGCGTGAAGGAGGCCACACTGCTGAGAAAAGTCTCATCCACCGTCATGCCCGGTGCAAAGGAAGCTGAGCACTGAGCGCCCGACGCCGCACGGCCTGGGTGGTCGGTGCTGCCGAGGGAGCAGAGGGGTGAAATTCCCCCATGGCTGACAGCCGGAAGACTGGATGTGTGTGTGTGTGTGTGTGTGTGTGTCTGTCTGTCTGTCTGTCTGTGTGCATTATCGGCTCCAGGAAGCAAGAGCGCTGGTCTCCACGGGTTCCTTTCCCCTCTGCGGGACCCTGACAGAGGCGCACAGGCATGGCACGGCCACAGCCCACCCCCAATCCTCGCAGCCAGTGTTCTAGTGCCTCCCAGGGAAGCCATGACCACAGCAACTCTGATCAAGGAAAGCGTTTAACCAGGAAGAGCGTGCGCGTGCGTGTGTGTATGTATGTGTTTGTATGTATGTATGTGCATATGTGTGTATGTATGTGTGTATGTGTTTGGTGTGTGTGTGTGTATATGTGTGTGTGGTGTGTGTATGTTTGGTGTGTGTGTGTATGTGTGTGTGGTATGTATGTGTGTGCATGTATGTGTGTGTGTGTGTGTACCTGAGTTTCAGAGGCTTAGTCTGCTATTATCATGGCAGGGACCATAGTGACGAACAGGCAGACAGTGGAACAGTGGCTGGGAGCTAGAGTCCCTCTAACAAGGCCATGCCTCCAAGCCCTTCTAATCCTTTCAAATAGTTCCACTCTGAGCTACTAACAATTCAAATATACAGGCCCATGCATGGGTGATGTTCTTGTTGAAGCCAGCACACCACCTCACAAGTTCAGGTGACTGTGAGCCACCACTGGGTACTGAGAACCACAATCAGGTAAGCACCTCTAACCACCGAGCCACCCAGCCCCACGCTTGCATTTAAACACCAGCAGTGAAGGACTGGTTTAAGGTCTGTGTATTAGTCAGGGTTCTCTAGAGTGACAGAACTTATGGGTAGTCTCTATATAGTAAGGTATTTGTTGGTGACTTACAGTCTGTTGTCCAACTCCCCAACAATGGCTGGCAGCAGCTGTGAGTGGAAGTCCAAGGATCTAGCAGATGCTCAGTCCCACGAGGCAAGCCGGCAAAGAGAGAGAGCCTTCCTTCTTCCAATGTCCTTATGCAGGTCCCCAACAGAAGGTGTGTCCCAGATTAAAGGTGTGCACCACCACGCCTGGATCTGGGGTTTGCTTTGTCCCAGATGACCTTGACCTCAGAGATCTCCTTGCCTTAGTCCTAAGATCCACAGCCACTATGCCTCAAGATCCAGGTCAGACACTTGTATTTCCCACCCTCAAGATCAGGATCACTGGCGAGCCTTCCAGTTCTGGATCGTGGTTCATCCCAGATACAGTCAAGCGGACAACCAGGAACAGCCACCACCCTCCGTATTCCCGGGTAGTTGTAAAACCTTAGGCAAAGCCTCTCAAGTGGGGGTTTTCCTTTCCTCCCGGAGGAACAGGTAGAAATGCACCAAGGCTACCTCTGTTGAGAGAGGAGGAAAAGGCCACAAGGAAGCTGAGCAGGAAGCTAAGTGCCCTGCCCGGGCCCTGCCCCCCAGAGCACCAGGGTACCGTGCTACCATGACATTACAGACTCAAGGCTGATTGGTTGGTGGCCAAGGGAATTTCTTAGGCTCAGCAGAGACCCTGAATCGTTCTAGGTACCCCCCCATGCAGCTCTCGACTGTTTAACCGCTCCCCTCCCCGGAGGCCTTGTGCAGCTCTGCCAGTGGCTTTCCTGGGACGATAATTAGATTTAAGCCCCTGGTCCAGTCAATAGATTCTCATCTCAGGGTTACCAAGCCGATCATGGCCAGTAATTTACAGCTTGAGCTGTTCTGAAATCAATACAGATTTTGCTCTCCAACAAGAGGGCCGTAAAACACGGTGACAGGCGGGCCCCAAAACCCCGTCAGCTCCGCAGCGGAGCACTCGCGGAGCCTGCGGAGGGGCCTGGCGATTGGAGCACGGTGAGGTGGCTGTGGCCAGACCCAGCAGAGCGTCCTCTCAGGGGGCCCTGCCTACTTTCAGCATCGGAACTGTGTGTGAGCCATCTTGTTTGACAGGTGCGGTGGGAAGGGAACAGGTTCCCAGTCAGGCTGAGTGGTATTTGGAGGTGACTGTGTGGCTTTCTACACTGGGGGTTGGCCTGGTCCCTTGATGCTTGGGCCTCTCATCTGTAAAATGGGCAGATAATGGAAAGACGGTAGCCCAGATGGTGAGAGGAAGCCGCATTTAGGCAGCACTTGGTTGACCACAATGAGGCAGTGTGGGGGTGCAGGGGTGCGGTGGTGCAGGGGTGTGGTGGTGCAGGGGTGCGGTGGTGCAGGGGTGCGGGGGTGCAGTGGTGCAGGGGTGTGGGGGTGCAGGGGTGTGGTGGTGCAGGGGTGCGGTGGTGCAGGGGTGTGGTGGTGCAGGGGTGTGGTGGTGCAGGGGTGCAGGGGTGCGGTGGTGCAGGGGTGCGGTGGTGCAGGGGTGTGGTGGTGCAGGGGTGCGGTGGTGCAGGGGTGCGGTGGTGCAGGGGTGCAGTGGTGCAGGGGTGTGGTGGTGCAGGGGTGCGGGGGTGCAGTGGTGCAGGGGTGCGGTGGTGCACAGGGCTGTGGGGTCCAGAATGGTTGTGGGTTGCTGAGGTCGGTTCCTGCTTCTTATTCAGCTGAGCGGCCTGGGGTCTGGGCACCACCTCCTTCTACTGAAGGAAGGATGGAGCACTAGTCCAGGGCACTGAGAAGGTCACAAAAGATAATTCACATAATGATCAATTAGCCCAGGGCCCAGAGCCGAGCTCGGACTCTGAGCCCGGTGCTTTTTGGAACTTGCTTGACTCATGCCTGTGATTTCAGCACTGGGAAGACAGAGGCAGGAGTCTGAGGCCAGCCTGTGCCACACAGTGAGCCGTGGGCCTGCAAACATTCCAAGTCTGTCGCTGTCTGCTCAGGGGTGACCCATTCTCCTGATGGAAAAATCGAGTTAGAGACGTGGAGAGTTTTTTTGCCCGAGCCCAGACAGCTGTCAGAATGATGTGATTTGAATGTGAAATGTTCTTCCGGGGTTTAAAGTGTTCGGAAGCTGGACTCCCAGCCAGCTGTGCTGTTTAGGAAGGGTTTAGAAATATCGGGGAGAGGAGCAGGAGGTGTCATTCCCTAGAGCCTCAGGAACAGGTGAGGGCCCTGTGCCTAGAACACTCAGAATCATTCAGTATGAATTGTCTTCATATTTTCATTCATCCACCCACCCATCCATCATATATCATCCACCCATCCATCCATCATCCATCCGTCCATCATCTATCCATCATCCATCATCCATCCATCCATCCATCATCCATCATCCATCCATCATCCATCCATCATCCATCCATCATCCATCATCCATCATCCATCCATCATCCATCCATCATCCATCATCCGTCCATCATTCATCCATCATCTATCATCCATCCATCATCCATCATCCATCATCCATCCATCATCCATCATCCATCCATCATCCATCCATCATCCATCCATCATCCATCCATCATCCATCATCCATCCATCATCCATCATCCATCCATCATCCATCCATCAATCCATCCATCATCCATCATCCATCATCCATTCATCATCCATCCATCCATCATCCATCCATCAATCCATCCATCATCCATCATCCATCATCCATCATCCATCCATCATCCATCATCCATCCATCCATCATCCATCAATCATCTATCATCCATCATCCATCCGTTCATCATCCGTCCATCATCCGTCCATCCATCATCCATCCATCCATCCTTCATCCATCCATCATCCATCCATCCATCCATCATCCATCCATCCATCCTTCATCCATCCATCATCCATCCATCTATCCTTCATCCATCCATCCATCCATCCATCCATCATCCATCCATCCATCCATCCATCCATCTATTCCATGTATTGAGAACCGACCAAGATAAACACAGTACAGCAGAGAGCAGAGATGGGTCCCCAAAGAGTGCCCAAGTGAGGAAGCCAGGTAGATTTGAGGCATCACTGGGAGATGGTACAGGACAGGGTTCAAGGAAGACCCTTCTAGGCACACAGAGGAGCACCTAAAAATGCCCTGGGGTGGGAAAGATGGTGACCCAGATGGAGAGACACAGAATACAGCCGAGGAGGAAGCTGAGTGTGGAGCCTCAGTCTCCTTGCCTTGGGAACCATGAAGCCAGAAGATTCAGCAGGGGTCAGCGGGGGTCAGCGGGGCACTTTAGGACAAGACAAAGAGCTAGGACTTCATGCCAATGGCAGAATGGAGCCACAAACAGGAGAAGCCAAGTCCCTAACACAGAGAGAACAGAAGGTCCTAGGGTGGAAGAAAGAACATGCAAGTGGTCACGATGGGTCTCCAAGCCCAGGGCTGCACAGACTTCGCTTTATCCGACCCCTGTAGCTCGCCTCACCTTTTGCTGGGTTAGTGCTCCTCATGAACAACCCTGCCATCCTTTCTTAGCCCAGTGCTGTGTTAGATTTTTCTTGACTCTTGAGAATTTCACACGCATGGACAGTGAAACATGAACATACCAAGTACCTCCGTTCCTCCTTCTGCCTCTCCTCAAAGGCCTCTCGACATAGCCCACTCCCCACTTCATGGTTTGTGTGTGTGTGTGTGTGTGTGTGTTTAAATAACCCACTAAGTCCAGTGTGTGCCGCCTTTATGTGCATGGGCCTGGGGCGGTCACGGAAGCACGGGGAGCCTACCAGTGACCACACCCTCAGTAAAGAGTAGCACCCCCACAACTATTCACTTCCAATGTCTCCTCAGCATGGATGGGGCCTGGCGCTCATGCGCTCCAGCTAGAATCCCACCCAGCACAGGCCATAAGAGCTGCTGCCGGCTCATGGCTGCAAGAATGGCTCACAACACTCCCTGAACGAGTCATTATGGAAACTTCCCATGGGATACCCGCAGCCTGCTGCTGACCACGGGTCAGTGAAACTGTAGTACCAGGAAGGTTCCTAGAGGGGGCAGTGCACCAGGAAAAAACTGGACTCAGGAAGTCACTCACTTCAAGAGTAAAGGAGGCCACCTGGGTTCACCTCTATTTCCAGCGTACATGACTAAGGGTCTTGCCTAGGTCACACACACAGCCTGCTATTGCCAGGGGTCAGGAACAGGGTTCTATCTCAACGGGATACTGACTGATCTCACCTACCCCAGCACTGAGGTTCAAAAGTGGCCTTGGCTGCTCTAAGGCACCGAGGAGACAGCTTTCTGTAAAAGATCTCTCAGGCAGCCCAGATCCTTCCCAAGGGTTCCTCAAAATCCAGCAGAACACATATCTGAATTTTTATTGCCCGCACCATAATCGGAATATAACTTTATGATTTCTGGCTTTGGCAGCCACCATAAATCTGGCCCCGTGATCGAATCCACATGTATTCAGTGGAGCCGGGTCCTCAGAGGGGAGCAGAGTAGGGACTGGAGCGAGGCTGAGGCTTTTGGGGTTAATCACAGTCTGAATATTAACCATGCATCCTGCTGACTTCCTCCTGAATAGATTCAGATGTCCCAGCACGCACGCCTGACTCGGCTCGCGCAGTCAGAACGGCCAGTGTGCAGAACACGGGCTCAGAAAGCGTCCTGAATGCGGCGAGCTTCAGCTGCAGGCCAAGATTCATTTCCCCTGAGAAAAAATAATATCCCAGCCACTCCAGGGGGGCTTGAAACACAGTGAAAGGCTCCCGGCTGGAGATGGAGGCAGGGAGGAGCAAACCGTGGCTTGGTTTCTCACTTCCGAAACAGGCTCACGATTTTCAGTGAATGCTTGAAGGATTTTTCTGTCTTATAACTTCGTCTTCCCTTCCTTGTGGCTTTTTTTAAAAAAAGCAACGTGGCTGTCTGTGATTGGCTTTATTTATTTATTATTGGGTAAAGGAGATCAGACACGAGTGGAGAAGGAAATAGAAATTGTTCAAATGAAGATCAAGATTTAGAGAGGAAAGTCCTAAGTAACTCCCAGGCACTCCAAGGTCATTCTGAAAGAGAATGGACACCATCTTGCCCCTGAACCATGGCTGTCCTTCACAGAGACAAGCTTGCCCTCTGGTGCCTCCTGTAAATGATGGGGCTCTAAGGGGGCAGCAAGGGTCCCCACTTCTCAGACATGGAGACAGAGCCTAACCCCATTCCCTTTCCTTTCCCTCTTTTGACTCTTGCTTCAAACTCATGGTTCTTCCTCTTCAGTCCCTAAGTCTCCGGGACTACAGGTGTGCCCTTTCCGCGTAGGTGTCTCCCCCAGGACTGAGGTGCCCAGAGAGCGAACTCATCTTTAATTATTGCTGGTGCATCTTGGTGCCTTGTAAACAGCTTTGTGGCTAAGTGTCCAACGAGCACCCGAGCAAACACAACAGGCCCCCGCTGAACTTCTTGAGCCGGATCTGCAGCTTGGGCCTCAGAGTTCACCAGTGAACTGTGACTCCGAGCTCCGAGCTCTTTGTAAGGGGAGGGGACAGGGCTTGGGTCCACTTACCTCCCCTGTCAGTGAACAGAACAGAACACCCACGGTTCACACCAGACGATCCCAGGCATCACCGCCTCTCCCCTCCCCCAGCCCCTCACGACCACTCAACTGTGTGAAGGGATCCCTTTTCCCCAAATCTCTCTCCATCTTCCCAATCAGGGATTGAATGGATAAGGCACCCCACAGGCGCCTGTGTAATACAACCAGTCGCCAGTAGGTGGGGCTGTTTAGAGGACATTGTGGAAACCATAGAGAGTCTGGCTGAAAGAAGTCAGGCTCTAGCAGAGTCCCTTCCTGTCTACTGTGACCGTCACATTCCTCCAGTCACGGTGTTTTGTCCCAGCACATGGTACCAACCGGCACAATGAGCCCACTGAAGCTGTGGGCCCAGAAACCTCTCTCCCCACCTTGCATCGTTTGTGTTGGATATTGACCATAGCGATGAAAAGGTATTGAGAACATTTGGCCACCAGCTTAGTCCAACATGGCCACCACCTCTCTCCTCTAACGCTGTCCTCACAGTTCTGACCATTTCTAGCCCTTCAAACCCCGGGTCTGACTCATCCCGGCTTCAGCCTGTGTCGTAGTTCTAATGACCTCTCTCAGTACATCCCAAGTGGGGTACCCCAACCTAGAGCACACAGTGAGGCCCCAGGAATGTGAGAAGAAGCCGGAAAGTTTCTATCCCCATCTTATCCTCTAAAGGTTGCATTATGCGAGTTCTTCCTAATGTACATCTCAGACCGAATTTTGCAGAGCCCGAGGCAGGGTTCGAGTGGAGGGGATCTGTTGAGGGCCTACCAGGGAGACATCAGTGAGAGAGGAAGGGGAAGTAGACCACGGAGAGAAAAAACAGGTGACTTTTAGTCAGGGTTTCTATCGCCTCGATAAACACCATGGCTAAATGCAATCTGGGGAGGAAAGGGTTTATTTCAGCTTCCGATTCACAGCCAACCATAAGAAGAAGAAATTCAAGGGAGGAACTGAAGCAGAGGCCCAGAGGAGTGCTGCTTACTGGCTTGCTCCCCATAGCTTGCTCAGCATCAGTCAGGACCGCCCGCCCAGGTATGGCACCGCCCACAGTGAGCGCCCCCCCCATCAACCATCAATCAAGACAATGCCGGCCCACAGTTGGATCTTAGGGAGGCATCACCCCCTCCTCTCAGATGACTAGCTTGAGTCAAGTTAGCATTAAAAGAGCCAGCCACAGCGAGGCAAGATGGAAGGAGCAGCCACTGTGAATTACACTACGACGGTTAGCCACCGCAGGTTCTGTCTACATGCTTCTTTGAAACAAGGTTTCTCATTGGTCCGGGCTTTCTGGGTTCACTAGGCTGACTGACTGGTGCGCAAACTCCGGGGATTGCCCTCTCTGCCTCCTCCCCTGCACTAAAAATGGCAAGAACACACCATAGTGTGTGCCACCAGCTCAGAGCTCCTGGCCAAAGAGAGGATCCTCATCAGGCCTAACCAGAGCACATCAACTGGAAAGCCCCCTGGAATCTCAATCCTGGGTCAGTGTAGGCACTGGCCTTGGATAGAGGCTGGGAGCCCCAGCAGTGGGTACGCCATCACAGCCTTCATGAGGTGTTGTGGGAGAAACAGAAGCTGGAGCCAGAAGCTATGGGTACTAAGTGGCCATGGATAACTCCCAAGGGAGACAGACACTTTCTATGTCACCATGGCCAGAGGCTTTGGTCAGTAGGAATGTATTCTCTTAGACGGAAGCAAACGAGCCAATGAGAGCCTGTGCTTCCGGAGTCTAAGTTCTAGTATAAAGAGAAAATGGATTCCCCTGGGTCAGGCTGGGCCCCCAGTGTTGGCACCTCTGTTTGAGAAGCTCTGGGACCCAGGGGTACTGTGTGTTTCTCTGCCCCCCGAGTTCTGCACCTTCACCAGTGGTGAGGAACCTGAGGCCCCCAGAAGTTAGTGACTTGTCTGACGACATGCTAAACAGGCAACTCCAGGTAGCAGTTTTCAACCTGTGGGTCATGCCCCCTTTGTTGAAGACCCTTTCACAGGGGTCACTGGAGACCATCATAAAAAACAGATGTTTACGTTATGATTCATAACAGTAGAAAAATTATAATCATGAAGGAGCAAGAAAAATAATTTCATGGCTGAGGGTCACCACAACATGAGAAACTATATTAAAGGGTCACAGCATTAGGAAGGCTGAGAATCTCTGCCATAAGGTATCTATTCACTCACGTATGCATACATACATACATGTACGCATACACACATGCACATATACATATAACTCATCTATCAACTCATCCATTCACCCATCCATCCACAAGTACATACGTGCATACATACATGCATGTATCATACATACCAACTCATTTACCTGCTCGTGTATCCATCCATGCATATATCATATATACCAACTCATCCATCCACATACATATACATATAATGCATACATCAATTCATCCATCCACACATACATATAAGCATAGATCATACATACCAACTCACCCATCCACTCATCCATGTACACATCATGCATGCATACATACATAGATCATACATACCAACTCACCCATCCACACATACATACATGCCTACATACATAATACCAACTCATGCATTTACTCATCCATCTACTTACTCATCTACCTGTCCACCAATCCACTCACCAATCTACCCATTGAGCCACCCAGCCATCCATTTATAGAGTTGCAGGTGCAGTAGGACTATAGCAAAAAGCCCCAGTAAGTATGCACTATAGTGGAAAACATTAAACATAGAATTCCAAGGTTACAAAGCAGAGGTGCAGAAATTCGACAAGAATTAGGTTCTCTATGATGAGGAGACATCCCTGTAAGAAGCCAGGTGGGAGTCAGCAGGACATGCAGGAAAGAGCATCATGGGCAGAGACAGTGTGTGCTGGTTGCTAAGGTTAGCCTATTTACTTCCAGTGCTGTGACAAATATCCAGACAGACAGTAACTTAGGGGAGAAAGGATTATTTGGCTTGTAATTCCAGGTCACACTCTATTGTGGAAGGAAGGCAGAAACTCCAGGCAGGTACTTGCTGATACACACGGCATTACCACCGACAAAGGAACTCACTTTACAACCAAAGAAGTGAGTCAGGAACCCTGGGGATGCTGCTGACCACTGGCTGGATTATAATCAGCTAGAGTTCAAAATCGTCTGCCTAGGGAACGGTGCTGCCCACAGTGGGCTGGCTTCTCCTTCACCACTTACCCATCAAGACAATCCCCATGCCCTCAGTCAATCTGATCTAGGCAATTCCTTAAGTGAGATCCTCTTCCCATATAACTCTAGGCTGTGTCAAGCAGACAGTCAAAGCCAAGGACAAGTAGGAGAGGCAAGGTGGCAGGAACGTAGGGATTGGGGGGGGGGGAATGTCACCAGAGGAAACACTGGAAAAGCATGAAGTGAAGATCCTGGGGTGGGGGGCTATGTAGTGGAGAGCCAGGGGACAGTAGACCCAGGCTGAGTGACATAGACAGAGCCAATGCTCAGTAACTCTTACTCCACCTCAGCATTGCTAAACGGGGATGTGGACTTTCCCAGTTGCCCCTGAGCTTGGCTGTTGAAGGGTGTTAGCCGCATGCTTTCTGTGCTTTTCCTGAGGTCTTGCGTTCACTTTTACAGTGCCGTGGGTGGTGGACCTCATTATCATCCCATTTTACAGGAAGAAACTGAGGCTCAGGAGAGTTAGAAGTTCATCCAAGGTCACATGGTTACAGACAAATTCAAACGCTACACCTTGAACCTGGAGACACTGCAATGTAGACAGTACAGGGATCGCCTGGACAGGGAGGCAGTCACGTGCCCCAGCTGCCACCTCACTATCCAGGAATGTGGAAGAACGATTCTTCAGAGAGCTGCTCCCCGCCGGCTTTAGAGGGTCTGGTGGTTTTGACATTTCCAGACCTTGTATGCCTAGCACTTAAGGACTACAGCGGCTACAAAACCCACAGCCCCTCCCAGGAGGGTGGAGCCAGAGGGTGGAGCCCCTCCCAGGAGGGTGGAGCCAGAGGGTGGAGCCCCTCCCAGGAGGGTGGAGCCAGAGGAATGCTCGCAGAGGAAGGCAAGCTGCTTCCTCTCCTACAGGGTTCGTCTGAGTGTGTGGCTGGCCCCGGGTGCAGGAGACTCTGAACGCAGCTCACCTCTGCCAGAGAGTACTTGGAAAAAGAGGGTGTCCCTGCTAGTTTCATGTCAAGTCAGCACAAGCTAGAGTCATCTAAAGGAGAGATCCTCAATTGGGAAAATGTTCTCATAAGATCCAGTTGTAGGGTATTTTCTTAATTAATGATTAATGGGGGAGGGTCCTGCCGGTCCTGGGTGGGGCCAGCCCATTGTGGGTGGAGCCAATCTTGGGCAGGTGGTCCTGGGTTCTATAAGAAAGCTGAGCCAGCCATGCAGAGCAAACCAGTAAGCATCACCTCTTCATAGCCTCTGCATCAGCTCCTGCCTCCAGGTTCCTGCTCTGCTTGAATTCCTGTCCTGACTTTCCTCAGTGACAGTGTCCTGAAAGTGTGAGCTGAATTAACCCTTCCCTCCCCAAGCTGCTTCTTGCCATGGTGTCTCATCACAAGAGTGACCCTGACTAGAACAGAGGGAGTCAGCTGTCTGTCACCGTGGGACAGACACAGTTTAAGTCAAGAACTGAAGCCAAGGTTGTGTTCATGAGCAAAATACAGCTGATTGTGACAACTGAGCATTGTGTGTGTGTGTTTATGTGCCTGTGTGGATTTGTGTCTAAGTGTATGTGTGTCTGTTCATGTGTGTTTCTATCTGTGTCCATCCATATCTATGTGTATCTGTGTATGTGAGTGTATATTTGAGTGTGTATGTGTGAGTGTATGTGAGTGTATGTTTGTATAAGTGTATGATTATATGAGTATGTATATATGTTTCTGTGTGAATATGTATGTATGTATGTGTATGAGTGTGTGTGAGTGTGTGTATGTGTATTGTGTATATGTGTATGTGTATATTGTATGTGAGTGTGTATATCTGTGTGTCTGTGTGTGCAATGTTTTTCTGTCTGTGCAATGTGTTTCTGTGTGTCTATGTGTGCAATGTGTTTATCTATGTATGTGAGTGTGTGTATGTGTCTGTGCCCCAAATTCCTGAGCAGTAGGCTACGTTGAGCCAGGATAAAGCTTTGAATAAAGATGTGCAAACACATGTGAATGATCAGTGAGTGTGTGTGTGAGTGTGTGTGAGTATGTGTGTGAGTGTGTGTGTGAGTGCATGTGAGTTAGTGTGAGTGTGTGAGTGAGTGTGTGAGTGTGTGTGATTGAGTGTGTGTGATTGTGTGTGTGTGTGTGATTGAGTGTGTGTGATTGTGTGTGTGAGTGTGTGTGTGAGAGTGAGTATGTGTAATTGAGTGTCTGTGAGTGAGTGTGTGTGTGAGTGAGTAAGTGTGTGTGTGAGTGCGGTGTGTGAGTGTGAGTGTGTGTGTGAAGTGGAAACTTCAAGGGTTCTTTGGAAAGTTAGTTGTGTTGGATGATGTTTTGCTGGGGCAAAAACGTGAAGTAGTTTCCCCGAAGTCAACACAGGTGAAAGACTAAGACTCCTGAAGGAACATTTCACTGAAGCAGACACAGGAGAGAGGATGCTCTGCTAAAGCAAGTGTGAAAGGACCCATGATGAAGGATTCTTTGCTAATGACACATATGTACTGGTCCGCCTTACACTGCATAGTTGAGCTCCATTTGTCAGGACTCCAAAGAGAGAAATGCACCAAAAACCTTCTGGTGGTGTGCTGCAGCCTCTTGCCGTTTCTTCAGACTTGGCCTGATTGGCAGCGTGATGTCAGCTGAGCTAAGACCTGTGGCGGACACGTGATATCTGGAGGGAGTATGAATGGAACTTGGCGGACAGTGACAGGCCGAGCCAGGCTTGCTTAGAGGGCCAGCTGTGCAACGCTTGTTGGTCTTGCATCTTTGCTGATCCTCACTTCGCTGAGAGAGGCACAGCCAGGAACTCCTGGTGTTTCTCCTGGTCCCAACTGGCTGACTCGTGCTGAGGCTGGGGCCTGGCTGTCTCTGCTAGGTAGTACCACTGTTGCCGAATCCTGTTTGCTATCCTGACTTTAGTGAACTGGACTGCTGGTGTATCCATGTAGTGTTTGGATTGAGCTGCCTCTGCTAACATCTGAACTGAGCGGCTGATTTCCAGACAACACAAATGGGAGTTGCTCCAAAGAACCTTTCTAAACAGGTCCATTTCCCCTGTCTCCTTTCTTTCCCACTACCTGGGGGAGCTACAAGGGAGGCTAAAGCATTTGAGAACAATCATCGAAAGTAAGGTTTGAAAAATATTTAAGTTACACATGTGTGAGTGTGTGGACATGTGTGTGGGGTGTGGATGTGTGTGATGTGTGAGTGTGTAGACCTGTGTTTGGAGTGTGAGTGTATGAACATGTGTGAGTGTGAATGTGTGGATGTGTATGGGGGTGTGAGTATGTTGACATGTAAGTAGGGTGTGAGCTCGTGGACATATGTGTGGTGTGTGAGTGTATAGACTTGTGTTTGGAGTGTGGGTGTGTGAACATGTGTATAGAGTGTGAGTGTGTGAACACGTGCGAGAGAGTTTGTACCCTTACCCAGAGAAGGACATTAGGAGTCCTGTTCCATCCTTGTCTGCCTTTGAGTCAGGGTCTCTCACTGAACTTGTGAGTAGCAAAACTCAGTGATCCTCACGCCTCTCCCCCACAGCTCTGGGGCTACAGATGAGCACCCAGCCCTGCCCACCCCCTAACTTCTTAAAAGGAAGCTGAGGATTTGAACTCAGGTCCTCAGGCTTTCGCACCAGGCACTCTTGGCTGCTGAGTCATCCTCTTAGCACTGACATGTTTTTAAGACAATCTCTAAGAGCCCCTTGTATTTCAGATAGGTCTTCTCTGATTTCACAAATACCCGTTTCCACCCGCTGCTGCATTCTTCTTCCCTCCGTGGTGTCTTTTGATTATTATTAACAGCGATGGCTGTTTTCCAAGTTTCCAGCATCCCCCTTTAGTTAATGCTTTGGTGCTGTGTTTAATGGTCTTCACTGACTGCAGGAACACAGCACAGACCTCCGATGTGTTTGCTTAAAAGCTTCCCTTTGTGTCTTCACATGTAGACATGTAGTCACCAGGAATTGACTTTTGTGGCTGGTGTGAGGCAGAGCTCAGAATGTTCCAGCCCCCGTCCCCACCCCATGCCAATATCCACTCAAGTCAGTGCCAGCCTTTTGGTATGATCTCCGTTCTCCCTGCTTGCCCTGATATCTTTGTGATGCATCTGGCAAATGCCTGCTGGTTTCTGACCTTTGTGCTCTTGCTCATCTGGGCCTCATGAGCCTGTCTTTAGGAAGGTCCACTTGGAAGGGAGAAGAAACACCACATGCTGTGTCATGAACACAGCCCTGGTTAGAGGAAGGAAAAGAAAGCCACCCAGCCTCCAGAGGCAGCTGTTCAGTGGCCTACAGCCTTCCTAATTCGAGTTCTGGAGTCTAAAACATCTCTGGCGTTGACCATGGGGTCTCCCAGGAGCAGTCCAGTATACAGTGAACACTGAGCGTTCCTAGCGGAACAGGCTTAAAAGTTGACCCTCTGCACCCTCCAGGAGGCTACATGCAAAGCCCTCGACTCTGATTCTGTCTCCCCTGCAGATAGCTCCTCCTCTGTAAACAGTGAAAATGCAAGGTCTCACTGTAACCACCTCCACCCCGCTCACTGCCGTTTAAAATATGAGACACTGCATCATAGTGTGGAAGTCCAAAATTACCTCGAAGTAATCATTTCCTAGAGGGCTGGTAGTAAACATTCTGCCACAAGGCTATAGATTTTCTCCTGTCTCCAGCAATCACTCCCCTGGGAGATATTAGGGAGAACGAAGAGAGCCTGGGTGTATCCGCTGCCAGGTCCCCGCCGAGGGAGGCATGCTTGGTGGTTCGTGGCACACTGGCTCATGACAGGTGGGGTCCGTCTGCCAAGGGGCAAGGGATGAAAGTTTGGGTGCTGTGTGTGGTCTGTTGGGCTATTGGAGTAACCTTGGCACACTGAGACCAAGCAAGCCCCTTTGGGAGCTGCTGTTGGACGATACTTGACTATTCATCTTTCTCATGTGCCAATTTAATAAGCTTTAGCCTCCGCAGGACAGAGGTGCTGTATTAGCTCACACTGTGACAGTGGAGGAAATGGAGGCTTAGGGATGTTGGGTGTCTTGTGTTGGCAGAGCCAGGCTTTTTGGATCTGGCATGTCCCATTTCCAGGGGTCGAGGGCTATCTCACAGCGTACAGCTGTAGACTTAGATTTTTCCCCCTAAAACCTACTTTTAATAGGGGTTCTGAAACACTTCCACCCCCACTTGTAGCCCACTGTACAAAGTTAGAGGAGAAAAGATGGTAAATAGGAAAAGAGGATGTGGATCTGTTTAGAAGTAGTTCTTTGGGGGCGATTTTAATCTTCCTCATCTAGATTCCAGCAGTACAGTTCAGTAGTGTCAGGACACGAAGAGTCCAGTTCAAAAGTGTCATCAAACATGAATCAGTAATGGCAGCACGATGCAGCAGAAACTGCTAGGCCTCCGCCACATCGGCTGGAGTCAGCGTGGATGACCAGGACCAGCCAGAGCACCAGGAGCTCCCTGTCACGCCTCTCTCAGAGAAGTGAAGATCAGTAAAGAAGGCTTGAGACCAATGAAGCATTGCATGGCTAGCTAAGCAAGCTCCCCTCAGACATCACATGTTCTCTCGAGGGTCTTACCTCACAAAGCTTCACATGACACAACCAGAAACTTTCATTTCACACGGCTTCTCTCAACACACCCAGCTCTGTGCAGCTCACCAGTTCCCCTCCTCACTGACCAGACAAAGGGTGGAGGCTCCAGGTAGGGCAGCTGCCCGGTCAGGTTCAGCAAGAAGATGCTGGGCTGTGTACTTTCCACTGTATGCTAAACACTCTAGCAAAGCAACACGAGGGGAAAGAGGGCTCTTTGGCTCATGCTTCCAAGTAAAAAGTTCATCACTGGGGAAAAATCAGGGCAGGAACTTGAAGTAGAAGCTGTGGAGGCTGATGCTTGCCGCCTTGTTCACTGGTTCACAGACACAGGATGTGGATGTGAGGAACTGGAATGCAGTGCAGCTCTTGATGCTCAGCTGGAGTCACTTCCTATGCTTCCTCCCACAGCCACTGTCTGAGGCAAGCGTGTGTTGAAGTACACAAAGAACCAAGGAGTTTAGGCTCCTTCCACAGAGAGCACTGTCAGGTCACATGGGCAAGAGCTGGTCCTAGGATATTGCAGAGGACAGGAAAGCTGGGAGGAAAACCTAATCTCTGAGGTTGTTAGGCGTGGATGTCAGGGTGCATGTGTGTGTATGTGTGTGTGTGTGTTTGTATGTGCATGTGTGTATGTGTGTGTATGTATCTGTGTATGTATTTGTATATGTGTGGGTGTAAGTTTGTGTACATGTTTGTATATGTGTGTGCTAGTGTGTGGAGTATGTTAGTGTGTCTGAGTATGTGTGTGCATGTGAGTATGTGTGTGTGAGTATGTGTGTGTGAGTACGTGTGTGTGTGTGTGAGTACGTGTGTGTGAGTACGTGTGTGTGTGTGTGTGTGAGCATATGCCTGTATATGTCTCTGTGATTGTGTCTCTATGTGTGTGTGAGTTTCTGTGCATTCTGTGACCCCCCCTTGTCCGGGAGCATCAGCCTCCAGGGAGAGAGGAGCTTCCCCACACTGCACCAGAAGCTTTGAGTTCCTAGGAAAAAGGATTCCCAGCTGGAGGCCTGAGGACTATTTAGCTGCCTAAATACCCACTCGCCCACCAGACCCTCAAGGATCTCTCTTCAACTTAGGAGTGCTCTCGAGGCTGCAGGATGGTGGGGAGGGAGGTTTCATTAATGCAGACTGTGTGGGTAGTTTTAAGGAAACTCTACCTCTCCTTTTACGACTCTTCCTGCTTAATGAGCACTCTTCCAGTCCATTTTCCTCAAGGGCTTAATGAAAGTCTAATTTTAAAAATTAAGACAGAAGGAGAGAGTGCGGAGAGAAAAGCCATTTCTCCAGGAACGAGACATTCCCCATGCATCAAGAGCAGTGAGGAGCACCCTCCGGGAGCACTGGGGGATTTTTTTTTTAAGGTTCCACAAAACTCCGCCCTTGTTGCTATGGCCTGTGGGTTCTTGCCCACAGATAGAAATTGGATTTATGGGTAGAGTAATGTGGCAGTTTCTCGGTGGCAGTTTTAATTAATGCTGATCTAGGAGCTTGCTTCCTCTCGGACTCTGAAGCACAGGCAGGAGAGAGGGCACTGTTTGTAAAGCTCTCTGACATCTCTGGTTGCTTTGGTGGGGAGAGGAGGACGGGCTCTTGGGAGAAGTCGATCTTGAAGGGCAGCTGGTGAAAGTGAGATGTGCTCACATGTGCCACTGTGTGTGTGCATGTGTGTGTGTGGGTATGTGTGGGTGTGTATGGGTATGTAGTGTGTGAAATGTGTGCGTGTAAGTAGGTGGTGTGTGTGTGCATGTGTGTGTATTGTATAATATGTGTGTATGTAGGTGGGTGGTGTGTGTGTATGTATGTGTGCATATTGTGTGTGTTTGTGCTGTGTGTATGGTGTATGTTATGTGTGTGCATGTGTGTGTGGTGTATGTGCATGTGTGTCTGCATCTGTGTGGTGTGTATGTGTGTGCATGTGTCCATTTAATGGTCAGCACTGAACATCTCCCCATGAGCTTGTGGCCACTTGTGTATCTTTTTTAGAGAAGCATCTATCCAGACTCTTTGCTCATTTAATTAGCAGCTGCTCCATTGTTGAATTGCAAAACTCTTTGCATATTCTGGCTGTAAGTCCGCCTGCACGGCTCTCAACGTTCTCTCTCCATTCTGTGGTTTGTCTTCTCACTGTCTTGATGGCATCTTTTAAAAAAACTATTTTTGATTTGATGCGGATCCATCTTCCTTTTTCTTCCCTCACTTCTTTTTATACTGGAGACATTAAGCGAGTTCGATCGGTAGCGGGAGTGGAGAGCGGACCCCAGAGAGCCCTACAGCCGCCGGTCTAGTCACCATCACACCCGGGAGGAGCCCCAGTCACCATCACCGCAATCATGAGCAGCGAGGCCGAGACCCAGCAGCCGCCGCCGCCCCCGCCGCCGCCCTCAGCGCCGCCTACACCAAGCCCGGCTCCACGGGCAGCGGCGCGGGTAGTGGCGGCCCGGGCGGCCTCACATCGGCGGCGCCCGCCGGCGGGGACAAGAAGATCATCACCACGAAGGTTTTGGGAACAGTAAAAATGGTTCAATGTAAGGAACGGATACGGTTTCATCAACAGGAATGACACCAAGGAAGACGTATTTGTACGCCAGGGTGCGGAGGCAGCAAATGTTACAGGCCCTGGTGGAGTTCCAGTTCAAGGCAGTAAATACGCAGCAGACCGTAACCATTACAGACGCTATCCACGTCGTAGGGGTCCTCCACGCAATTACCAGCCAAATTACCAGAATAGTGAGAGTGGGGAAAAGAACGAGGAAAGTGCTCCTGAAGGCCAGGCCCAACAACGCCGGCCCTATCGCAGGCGAAGGTTCCCACCTTACTACATGCGGAGACCCTATGCACGTTGACACAGTATTCCAACCCCCTGTGCAAGGAGAAGTGATGGAGGGTGCTGACAACCAGGGTGCAGGAGAGCAAGGTAGACCAGTGAGACAGAATGTGTATCGGGGTTACAGACCACGATTCCGCAGGGGCCCTCCTCGCCACAGACAGCCTAGAGAGGATGGCAATGAAGAGGACAAAGGAAATCAAGGAGATGAGACCCAAGGTCAGCAGCCACCTCAACGTCGGTATCGTTACAACTTCAATTACAGACGCAGATGCTCAGAACCCTAAACCACAAGATGGCAAAGAGACAACAGCAGCCGATCCACCAGCTGAGAATTCCTCCGCTCCGAGGCTGAGCAGGGCGGGGCTGAGCGGGGCGGGGCTGAGCAGGGCGGGGCTGAGCAGGGCGGGGCTGAGCAGGGCGGGGCTGAGCGGGGCGGGGCTGAGCGGGGCGGGGCTGAGCAGGGCGGGGCTGAGCAGGGCGGGGCGGGGCAGGGCGGGGCTGGGCAGGGCGGGGCTGAGCGGGACGGGGCTGAGAGGGGCGGGGCTGAGAGGGGCGGGGCTGAGAGGGGCGGGGCTGAGCAGGGCGGGGCTGAGCAGGGCGGGGCTGGGCAGGGCGGGGCTGAGCGGGACGGGGCTGAGAGGGGCGGGGCTGAGCGGGGCGGGGCTGAGAGGGGCGGGGCTGAGCAGGGCGGGGCTGAGCAGAGCGGGGCTGAGCAGGGCGGGGCTGAGCGGGGCGGGGCTGAGTAAACGCCGGCTCACCATCTCTACCATCATCCGGTTTGGTCATCCAACAAGAAGAAATGAATATGAAATTCCAGCAATAACAAATGAACTAAGATTGGAGCTGAAGACCTTAAGTGCTTGCTTTTTGCCCGTTGACCAGATACACTAGAACTATCTGCATTATCTATGCAGCATGGGTTTTTTTTTTTTATTATTTTTACCTAAAGATGTCTCTTTTTGGTAATGACAAACGTTTCTTAGGAAAAAAAAGTCTGGTTTTTTTTCAATACACCTTTAACGGTTTTTAAATTGTTTCATATCTGGTCAAGTTGAGATTTTTAAGAACTTCATTTTTAATTTGTAATAAAGTTTACGACTTGATTTTTCAAAAAAGTCAACAAACTGCAAGCACCTGTTAATAAAGGTCTTTTTTTTTAAAAAAGACATTAAGCCCAAGGCCATGGCGACCTTTGTTCCCTCCAAGAATGTCACGATGTCAGGCTCTTTACCTTGGGCGTGGCAGGGGAAGCATCCCTCCTCACTCTGTGAGCACTGGCTCCTCTGACCCCACCAACTCTTCTCTTTATGAAGATATTTGGTTTTGAATTGTGTGTGTGTTGGGGGGTTGTGTGTGTGTCTGTGTGTGTATATATGTGTGCATCTGTATATTTGTATATGTGTGTATCTATGTGTAGATGTGCATGTTCGTGAGTGTGTGTTGTATGCATTGCGTATGTTTAAGTGTGTGCATGTATGCATGCATGTGTGTATGCATCTGTATTGTGTACATGTGTATGAGTATGTGTTTGTATGCATGTATGTGTTGGGTGTGTGTATGTGTGTAGATGTGTGTGCATATGTGTATATGTGTGTTGGGATTATACATGTAAATACAGGGTTTAGAAGAGGCTGACTTGGATCCCCTGGAGCTGGAGTTACAGGCAGTTATGAGCTGCCCATCATGGATGCTGAGAACTGAACTTAAGTCCAGTGCAAGAGTGGTTTTGCTCTTAACTATTGAGCCAGCTCTCCAGATGGTTTGCCACAGTTGTCAAACATCCCTGAGAGCTGGGCACAGCATTTGGGCGCAGAATCTGCCTCGGTTTTCTTTCAGCCCCTGTGTTGAGTCTCCCAAATGGAAGCAACTTAAGGGAGAAAGGATCTGTTCCGTTCACAGTTCACAGCACAGTCCATCCTTCCGGGGACGCCAGGGTGATGCAAACGTGAGGAAGCAGGGTAGCGAACAACTGTTTGCAACCATTTTTTTCTTCTTCCTTCAGTTCAGGGACCAGTCCCAGCTATGCTGTCCTCTACTTCCACGTCAGTGAGCACAGTTTAAGAAAATCCCTCACAGGCCAACCTGATCTAGACAGTTCTGCATGAAGATTCGTTTCTTGGGTATTTCAGGTGGTGTTTAAGATGATAATTAAAACTAACCACCATGCATAGCATCTCTCCAATTTCAGCACTTAGGCAGCTGAGGCAGGAGCATTCCAAACTGGAGAACTAGGATCCTGGCCTGCACCATAAAACTCTATCTCAAACAAAGAAAATAAACAAACAAAATAGCCACCCATTCTCACATATACAACACACTACTAGTTGCCATGGAGACCTAGGCTCAGAGACTCAAGAACATTTGCATGGCTAGTAAGTTGCAGAGCTAAGATTTGAACCCATGTTCCTTTGACTCTGGGGATGTTTAATTGTATTATTGGGTGGTTTTCTAAAAAAAGAGAGGCAGCTCCCCAACCCACAGGGAGTTCGTGAGAGTAATTCTGAGCCCTTGAAGTATCAGCTGCTGCCCCTGTAGAATGAAGCCTGCCCCTCTGCGTTCCTGTGCGAGTAACTGGGCGGCACAGAGATGTCAAATTCACCTGACCCGAGCCTCTCGCTGGGCCAGCCTGGCTCAGTCCTGTTGGGAAAGTTGGGAGACACCTGGGAGAGGACTTTTCTTGTCCTGCCTGGCACCAGGGTAGCTAGGGAGACTCTGGCTGTAGCCATTCCTCTCACAGCCAGAGAGCAGCGAGTCACTGAGAGGGGACGGTGGCGGGGAGATGGTGGACCTTTTAATAGAGTTGGGAGCCCATTCCTTCGAGGGTGGCCAGCCACAGTGAAGAAGACAAGATGATAAAATACTGCAGTGGGCATCCCTGACCACAAGGATTTCTCAGATTCATATCAAAGGCCATTGTTCACAATCACGAGCACTTTATTTTATGAGAGCACTCACAGGCATCTTGATGGACAGGCCCGGTAACACTGGTAGGCTTGTGCGCCGTGCACACTGCATGTATAGACACCTGTGTGTATGCATATTGTGTATGCATGTGTGTGCATGCTGTATGCATGTGGCTGTGTGTATATCTATACATGTGTGTGCTGTGTGCATATGTGTGCTGTGCTTGTACATGCGTACCACCTGTGTATGCTGCCCTCTGCACTGTGTTCATATGTTCATGAGTATGCTTCCCACGGTAAATGTGTATGCCACATATATGTGTTGTGTGTGCATGGGCTGTACCACATGTGTGTGCCTGCACTCCATGGGTGCACAGGCTGCAGGTGTACTTTGTATGATGAGCTGTGTGTGTGTGTGTGTGTGTGCCATGTGTGTACTGCATGTGTGTGTGCATTCTCTGTGCTATAGCCTCCCGTGGAAATCATCTTTTTGAGCCCAGGGATCTCAGCAGCAGTGAGGCTGGGTGAAACTGAGTCTTCAAGACAGTCTGCCCCCTGCTTCCTGGGTGGGGTGATGCCCGTGGTGTCCCTCTGTGTAGCTGGAGGTCTGGGAAGCAGAGAGCAATGGTTCGGGGAGAGGAAAGCCAGCTAGATCCTGGAGATGGGAAGACATGACTGTGGAGAACTATGTGCTTCTAGGTAGAAGCTAAGGAATAGGACACTGGATCCTTGGACCTCTGCATTCGTGCTCTAGACTTCTGTTCAGATCTATGTGGTCCTGGAGGTTTGTCTGCCCAGTTTGTTCCTTCCAAATATCATGGGGAAGTCGGCTCCCCAAAGTCAGTGTTGAGATGGAGTGGAATTGTCATTGCTCATGGGCTGGGTCAGGTCTCACAGTAGCGAGTCTTCGGGCTCTGCAGGGACTGTGCTGTGACTGCTGGGATAGGGTGTCACATGAAGTCACCCTTTGCCTCCTCTTCACCTTTCTGCTTCCTGCCACGTGCTGAAGCAACAGAAGACTCTCAAATGCAGCTGCCCCATGGTGGACTTAACATTCACAGCCAAGAGCTGAGCAGATCTCTGTCTTTTAAAATGTAACCAGTCTCAGCTATTCTGTTACAAAAGAACAAGAAATCCACTAAGACCAGGTGTAGTGTAGGCCTGGTTTGTTTTTTCTTTCCAGTTTGTTGACCACTTGTGAGGCCCACAGAGCTGTTTTCTTAGACATGGCTTTCAGAAACAGCTTCTTCCGAACAAAGCCAAGCAGAGCTCCCCAGCTTCCGATGTCATTTGCATACACAGTGATTGGCTCAGTTATTTTGCATGAAAGTTGCATCCGTTTAGTTACGTAATTGATCAAGTTAGACAGTGAGCCTATCTGAGGGGGTTTTAAAAATTCTTTTCTCTTACCCAAATCAGCTTATGCGTTTAATCTGGTTTTGTTTAATCTGGTTTCGTGGATACTGAAAACTGTGTTATCTCCATGAGAAGCAGTTTCCGAAACTCTCCCCAGTTAAACCCAGAGGGGGAGGGGTGACAGAAAGGGGGGCCAGCAGGAAGAGCCTGCAGGAAGCCTCTATGCAGCCTAAACTGCTGGAGAAATGAGGAGACTTGGGACCAAATGCACTGTGCCTACCCTGGGGTGGAATATTACGCTGCTCCAAACCAGTGCGGCTCGGAACTGTACCTTGTTGAAAGGTCCTCAGAAAGCACCTGCTGTAGCTAGATGTGTGTGCACTTCTCACAGAGAATCATCCACGGGCACAACACCTTCACACATGGCTTCAAGAACATGCCTGCTCTTGGCTACTCGGTGGTCAAGGATGAACTCATGTCCAATCAGAGAGCCAGTTGGTAAGCACACAAAAACAAACTCCACTGTGGGCTGGGAATACCTGGGTGTCCTAGCATTTGCCTGTTCTGGAAGCAAGGCTTTGAGAAAGCCCCCGGATCTGTCTCATGTGAACCTAGAGGGTCGGCCTATAGAAGCCAGTGAACTAATGTGCATAAAAACCACACAGTCAGTCCTCAGTCAGGGCTGGCCAGCCTTACAATGTTGTCAACATATCCACCATTAAGAGGGCGGAAGTTGGGGGCTGGAGAAATTGCTCAGTGGTTAGAGCACTGACTGCTCTTCCAGAGGTCCTGAGTTCAGTTCTCAGCAAGCACATGATGGCTCACAACCATCTGTAGTGGGATTGGACACCCTCTTCTGGTGTGTCTGAAGACAGCTGCAGTGTGCTCACATACATGAAAGAAATCTTCAGGGAGTGGATAGACCAGCTGTATGGGAATATTGCAGCTTCAGGGATGCTTGGAAGAGTCGGACTCCGACGGCAACAGGAAATCATCCGTTACGACCATGGGCGTCCTTGAAGCATCGTGAGGGTTGAGATGTAAATTCCTGGACTGATTAATATTCACATGTACTGATTAGTAGTTATTACCTATACAACATATTAATGTCTAATTATATAACACGGCATATTAATAACAATAACTTGAAGCAACTTATATCACCTCACCCCTCAGTTTTTCCTTCTGTTAAATGGGGATAAAAGCACACCCTCAGGTGCGTGTCAAATAAGCTGCATGACGGTCTGTCTCCGTTGTCAATTTGACTGGACTTAGAGTTATGTCACTCAGAAGGGGATCCGTGAAGGTGTTTCCAGACCAAGGACAATTCCTTCTCAGACTCCAGGAGGTGATACCAAATACCAGTGAGATCTCCCTGGGGGTAGCCAAGAGTTTTCCAGACTTCTCTTCCACCCCCCTTCCCTGGAGTCAGAAAGCAAACCCTCCCTTCATGCCAGACATTTGCTGCTCTCTGGAGTCTGCCTAGGGTGTCTTACAGGAAACCACGGAAAAGCTGGGCTCCTTCTCCAATCTGTGGTAAAGCGCTGAACATGGCTGCCCCGTGGTGTGCTTAGAATGGAAGTCACATGATAGAGAGTTGATACAGTAACCCGGGACCAGTCTGAAGTCGGATTTAGTTTAGACGTTATCCTGCAAACAGAGAGGAGCCATGGACAGCTTTAGAGTGACAGACCTCCGTGAGCTCTGAGAGAGCTCCTGCTGGATCCTTACTGATGGCCGGACAGTGGGAACAGTTTCCCTGTGCATCCGAGATTCTGCCTTGTGCTTCACTTGGTCACAGCCGTTAGCCCTGCACTTAGACAACTGGGCAAACGGTCTATGCCCTGGAAGCACTGAAGGTAACAATGGTGGCCGGCATCCCTTAAGACTGCGTACAGACTTCAATTTAGAAACAGGGCAAATGGACCTGATGGGGCTCCGGACTCCACAGCTCACTTCTGTTGATTGGACTGCCCAGCCAAATCCCTCCTCGGCTTAGCAGACCGTTCGGGTAAATCCATTAATCCCTTGTGCCAGGGTAGCCGATGTGGGGACGGCTTATACAGAAAGGGCATTATTAGCTTTAAAGGATAGTGTGGATCTTTTGTAGCCTGGGTCACAGTGTCTCCAAGGGAAAGAGGTGTCTGTAGCTTTTGAGCTGAGAAACGCAGAAATGGCTATTCGTGGCTTCTCTCGTTTAGCTGAAAGACGTGCTTTCTAGCCCGGGGACCCCCAAGGTCCTTCGGCGATGGTGTCACACCTCTACCATCTCCGGGACTGTTAGAGAACCCTGGCTGCCCTACAGGCATGCTAGGCCTCCTCCACGATCCCATTTCACGTCAGAACTGTCTTTCTTGTCAGTTGGAAACCAGCACCATCCCAGCAGCCCTCTCTGCCAAGTGTTACTGCGTTGGCCAGCTTTTACTGCTGAGATGAGATAACGGGGTTGAGCCACTTATGAAGAAAACAGACCAACTTCACTGAAAATCTTGAAGACTGGAGGGTGCCGCAGCAGATTGTGTTGGTGTGTGGAGGGACATGTGTCACGCATCTCATGACAGGGAGTCGGGGAAACCAAGTCCACACAAGTCCTTTCCTTACGACCTTCTATTCAGTCACGTCTTTCAATATCACCATATAGCTCAAGCTCCACAAACACAAGCCCTTGGGGACAACCCAGCCCTTGTCCAAACCATGGTAGCTGTCAATCACCAAGATTGCCTTGAGCCCTCCCCACAGGCCCTCCTGGTCCCTCCCTACACTTCAGCCCCACAACCACCATCTAGGTGATAGATCACCAATAAGGGCAGGAGTAGCCACCCGGTTATCTCGTCTCTTCCCCAGGCTCTCCAGCCTGGCTTTCACCTGCAGCTGAACCGGTATTTCCAGGGATGGAGTGTGACATGCCACCCCCTTGGTTCAGCCCTGAGATCCGTGCCCTTGAATTCAATTCACAAGCTGGACATCCCCTATTGCCTGTCCTAAAAATGCTCTCCCCCTGTACTCCAGTCAGGTCCTCGGAAAATCAGTATCTGTCCAGCCTCGGGCGCCAGCACACACCCGTCTCTGCCGCCTCTGATCATTTCCTGCCCCTGTCACAAGGGGGTTGGGGGGTGCTGGTAAGGGTCATGTTTCCTGGGGAGGCTCCTCCAGGCCATAGACCTGAGAGATTGATGAACTTGTAGATGATGAGGCTTCCGGGGGCATTTATTGACATATAAATCAAAATCCAATTTCCGTGAGGGGAGATCCCGGCAGGGTTATGAAGTAGTCTCTCACAGCTCCTCTCATGATACAAAATGATTTTGTCTTCCACGAAGAAAGCCTGACTCTTTAGCTTCGTCAGGCGTTTTTTGCCTGGCTCTCTGTTCAGTCTGGGTGATGCTTGGTGGCGGTGACTGCTGAGAGGGGGATGGGACGAGGAAGGCGGAGGATGCTCACTCTGTCTCAAGGACATTTTTACAGTAGTCTGTATGCGGGGGCAGTGACTCCATGAGAGAGCGCCAGCTTGGCATTTTCATCTTGTTTGAGAGGAAGGGGGAGGGGAGGGGGAGAGAGATATCGAAGGTTGCCACTGAGCATTTCCCTCAACTGATCTTTACCTTGTTTTCTGAGACAGGGTCTCTTACCGGACATGCAGGTTGCAACTTGCCCACACGGGTGGGACAGCGGTCCCTGCGGGCCCATTTATCTCTGCACCCCTCAGATGTTAGTGTTACCAGATGTGCGCTGCTGTGTCCAACTTGTTTGTGGGTGCTGGCGACCCAAACTCAAGCCCTTACACTTGAAGTGCAAGCATGTCACTGACTGAGCCATCTCCTGGGCCTGGTGACAACAGCATTTTCTCACCCACTCCCCCGGAGTGGCACGGCAATCTTTTTTGGCATGGCAGAAGGCCACACCTGGTCAATTACAACCTGTCCGGTAATGAACTCACCATTTCTATGGCTCCAGGTGTGGACAGTTAATTAGACGCTCTGCTCAGGGTCACCTAAGGTTGGCATCAACTTGTTGGCTGTGGTCTCATTTGAAACTTGGCTGGAACTGACCATGTTCAAGCTCATCTCTGTTCCTATTGGACAAGGGAAGACCTTTGTTTCTTGTTTTCAACTGGCTGAATATCCTCAGTTTCCTGGTTCAGGGATGATCCAACACAGCCACTGACTTCTCCAAAGTCAAGGAGATTGGCTTTTAAGCAAGGCAGACATTCCGGCCTCCAGGGTGTTTGACAGACGTGCCACCATACATTCTTTTTTTTACATGTATATTAGTTTTTCAGAGGTACTTCCCATCTCTAAGAGGGAGGAAGAGGAACCACACAGACCTGAGTGCCAGGAGGCAGGTCTGGGGTCACTTTAGAGCCTGTCGGTGTCAGAGAGGTGAAGATGTTGAGGTCACCAAGTTGCTTGGCTGTGCAGTTGGGTTTGGCTGTCGTTGCTGTGGTTTCCTGCTGGCTGACTCCACAGCCTCTGACACCCAGAACTTAACGTTAATTCAATACCAGTCTGGATTCTTTGCACCCTATTATTAAGACAGGGAGGAGAAGGGAAATGACCTTCCCCAAACCCAGAGGTTGTGACTGCAAGCAGGGAATAGACCTGGCGTTTGTAGAATGCTCCTGCTGGGGATAGGCCCTTATGGCTGGCATTCCCTGATGGAGTCCCCAATAGCCTCTAGGGAAATGTCACCTGGACCATTGATCACTCTCCTTGAGATCACCCTCCAAGAGGCAGGACCCCTCACATGGCTTTGTAAGTCACCGTTCTATTTCTCAGCCACCAACCAGACACTTGGGACTTCTTCGGATGTTGAATTCTGAACAAAGCATATTAACTCCCACATGGCTGTCACGTGCAGTTGTGTGGGCTGCACACTGCATAATGGATGCCTAGCTTTGGTTAGCATTGTTCTGTTCTGGAACATCCTCCCCAGCTACAGTTTTCTTCCCACACACAAGCCTGGGAGGACTGTTTGGGGCCATAGACAAGTTGGTGTCACACACACACACAGGCCTACCTCAGCTTGCAGCAACCCTGGTGACTGTTTTCAAGAGGCAGCCTGTTTCTGTCACACTGGGGCATTGACACACCCACCCGTGCTGACATCGAAAGCTAGAGACTCACAGTTACCCAAAGCTATCCAAGCATGGCGGGGGCTCTTCTTCTCACATGCTGCATGTAAACCCCTCAGTCCATATGCAGAGCCATTTAGCTTGAGAGCCAGCCACTCCAACTGTCGTGTGCCTTTAAATAAACCTGAGAGCCGTCAGCCTGGATTGGGTTTGATGCTGATTTTCAAACATAAAGGCTGTACTGGGGGGATGAGTGTTGAATGGGAGCATTAAAAATAAGCAACTGACATCAGCTGTGGCCCAATTAAACCCAACCGACTGCAGGTGTGTACAGAGGTAGGCGTGTGTGTGTGTGTGTGTGTGTGTGTGTTCCTCCAAACTATTCAGTTTTTTAAACAACAGAAGTGCTCAGGGTAATATCTATGTACATCCTGGAACAAAAGGATGGGTTTTGGGTCACACCCCACATTAGCTGGATCCAAGTGTTTGTACCAAGTTCCTGGAGTATCTTTATCACCATGGCCACTACTGCCCACTGTTGTGTGAGACCCAACTATTTTAAAAGAACCCTTAGGCTCCCTTACCTCCATCTCCCAACTGACAGTTAAGTTATTTAGCTGTGCCTTTCAAGGTTTAAACCTATGAGAAACTTCCGGAGACACACCCAGCAGAGAGGGTTTCTTCACCCATCACGTTCTGTAGAAGCGGTACGAGTGTTAGCTCCTTCAATTTTCTGAAAGATTCAAATGGCTTCACTATAAACCCTGAAATATATTTCTGCCAGAGTCAGGGAGGAAGATTTTAAGTGATGCCCGCCTGGGCTCTAGATTTAACTGTCAGTAAATTAATTTGACTGTATTTGGTCATCATCAAAGAAAATCTAACAATGGTCAAATGGTAGTCACAGTTTCAGGTGTGGGTTTCAAGATTCTCACAGGAATCTATAACTGCATGTTGTGAGTCTCTTCACACTCAGCATCTTGCCACCACAGGGTCTTGAAGTGTCTGCTTTGGCATCAAAATTCCCATCTGCACATGACCAGTACTGCTTTCAAAGGATAGAAAGCAAAGGTTCTGGAAACAGTGGGGAGAGCAGGAGCTCAACTGATACCCACTTTCCCTGTGCTAGTAAGGAAAATATCATCTAGGGACCATTACATATTTCAGTAGAAGTGTTGTCACCACTACTGCTAGAGAGTCTAGCTAGAGTCTAGCTGCAAGGGAGTCTGGGAGCATGACGATCTATTAGAGATAGACCTTTAATTTAAACCAAGCGATTACATGATGTCCTGGAACATACCTAATCGTATGTGGGATTCTCTGGGAACACAGAAATGGAGAAGTGTGTCACATGACCCTCTAGCAGTAGGGGGGGTCAAGCCAGAATCTAGCTGCAAGGGAGTCTGGGAGCATGAAAATCTATTAGAGAGAGACCTTTGGTTTGACCCAAACTACCCATGCTTAGAACACAGTTAAAGATATGTGGGGTTCTCTGGGAACACAAAATGGGTATGTCCTGTGAAGATGGAGTAGATAAGGTTGATAAGGGACCAAAGAAGACACTGGCTTAAATGTTAAGATCTAGTCAGAATGCCACCCGTTCCATGAAGCCTTTATTAGATTTCCCACCTTAGAAAGGATCTTTCTCTTTGCTCATATCCAACCTGGCTCCCTATTAGATTCACTCTTTAATAGAGGTCAGGCGTGTCTAGAGAGGTGGGCCAGCATTTAAGTTTACTGCCTACTCTTTCACAGAACCCAGGCTTAATTCCCAGCACCCACATAGCAGTCTACAACAGTCAGTAATGCCAGCTTCAGTAATGCCAATACCCTCTTCTGAGCTCTGAGGGTATCAGGCATGTGTATAGTATAGAGATGTGCATGTTGGCAAGACTTCATCCATGTGTGTGTGTGTGTGTGTGTGTATATACATATATGTACATATACATATACATATACATATATATATATATATATATATATATATATATATATATATATATATATATATTGTAAAAAGACTTCAAGGTAAAAAGGCTAGAATTTTTCAGGGCTGGGGTTGTTTATTCTTAGAAATTTTCCCCAAGGAATTTATATTGATAGATAGGATTGAAGCCATTGTTCTAAGTTGTATTATTTCATCATTTAAAAGAAAAGTCATTTTAGCTAGAAAGATGGCTTAGTGGTTGAAGAGCTTGCTGCTTTCCCAAAAGTTCCCAGCACTCATGCTGGATGGCTCATAACCAGCTCCAACTCTAGTCCTGGGGTTCTGATGCCCTCTTCTGGCCTCTGAAGGCACTACATACTCTCAGGATATTCTCTCCCCCCAATATATGTATACATTGTACAAGTCATTAAATTAGTTATGCAATATCATATTTTACAAATTTACACAAATTCAGAGGAATCACACTCAAATATTTCTTTTAAAAAAGATTTGTTTATTTATTTATGCATGTGCACATGTGCGCCAGAGTGCCTTTCTGTGCACCGCATGCATGCAGGTGCCCCTGGAGGCCAGAACACAGCATTGAATCCCTGGAACTGGGATTACAGATGTTTGTGAGTCACTTAATGTAGGCTCTGGGAGCTGAACCCAGGTCTTCTGCAAGAGCAATAAAGGTGAGTGCAAGAGAGGAATGGAGGGAGGAAGGGAGAGAGGAGAGAGGGCCTAGAAGGGAGGTGTGTTAGTAATGTGTGTGTCTGTGACAGGACATCTAAGGCAATGAACTTAAAGAAGGAAGGGGTTCTTTTGTCTCATGGTCTTAGCAGCCTCGGTCCACAGTTGCTTGGCTGCATTGTTCTTGGGCCTCTGGAAAGTTAGAAACACCATGTTGAAGGAATATGTCTGAGGAAAAACCCTTACCTTGTGGTAGCCAGGGAGCAGAGTTAGAGGATTGGACAAGGTGTGTCCTTCAGAGATACCCCTGGAGACCTGCTTCCTCCAACTTCGTCAGCCCCATATTACAGCTGATATTAGATATCAGCTGGGGCACACCAGCTCTTAACAGTCCAGTTATTGAGAATTCACCAATGGAGTAATCCATTAAGTAAGTCTGTGCACTGGGAACAATGGCTTTCATAAAGGATCCCTTCCTGGGAGACACTTAGTATCAAAATCATAGCAAAAAACGGAAGGGAGGGGAGAGGAGTGGGAGGGGAGAAGAGATCCTCTTTCCAGACATCAGGGTAAACACAAACTGGCAGTGGTGTGCGCTATAGGATTGCGAGCCTTCCTAAGTACAAATATATGGCAGATGCAGGGCAGGAAGCAGCTTCCACACAGGATAAACTAAACGTGTCAGTGACCAGGAGAAGCTTCTGGAAGGCTCCCAGAGTAACTTGTTTACAGGAGAGCTTGTTAACCCTGGAAAATATGCAGACAGAGATAACAATCCTCTTCGTGCAGACAGTGAGAGGCCGGTGGTGCTAATTCGGTGCAGATGGACAACCAACTTTGTTCCTCTTAGTTTGCAGTCGAGAAGCAGCAGAATCCCAAGGTTGAGGCTCTGTCTAGAGATGGCAGACCACAAAGAAGGATCTAGAAGTCTGCTTACTGGTGGAGATCTGGCTCTGTTTCTGAGAAAGCTGGGCTCAGATGTTCTGTGATACAGTCTTGATATTTCCCTAAGTCAGCCATGTTTAACAGTGTTGCTGATGACCACATACATGCAGAGGACAAGGACCGGGGAAGGTAGGGTTAGCCTTCCCACAGACAGAATGACTTCTAATCAACCCAGAGCTACTTAAGTGTGGACACAGTCTTCTGGCTCTCTGTGTCTATGAGTTCTCCTCAGTGAAGTGTAGAACATAATTTATCAGATAGCTGAGATCCAAAGTGAGACATCCCCTCAGTACAGCAGGTGAGGACCTCAGCAGTGACAGATGGGACCACTGCGGCTACCAGCCCAAGGACTTTCCCATGTTTATGTTGTGTTATCGACTGCCCATCTCACTTTTGACCACGTTCCAGAAAAATCGTGTGGTTGGAAATAACTTTCTTCTGCTGCTGAGGAAATGGAAACAGGTTCTCCAGCTCTTGCCACAGATACGAAGTCTCAGAATATAGATGATGCTGGTCAGAGCATCTGCTTTGCCCTGTTTCATCTGTTGGTTCATCCTGCTATCCATGTGTCAACCCATCCATCCACCAATCCATCTGCCTATCCATACACCCATCCATCCAACTATCCACCCATCCATCCATCCAACCACCCACCCACCCATCCATCCATCCATCCATCCACCCACCCACCCATACATCCTTCTACCCATCCACCCATCCATCTATCCACCGGCCCATCCATCCATCCATCCACCCACCCACACATCCATCCATCCATCCATCCATCCATCCATCCATCCATCCAACTACCCACCCATCCATCCTTCTATCCACCCATCCATCCATCCAACTACCCACCCATCCATCCTTCTATCCACCCATCCATCCATTCATCCACCCACCCATTCATCTATCCATCCACTTGCAACCTTCAGACTGTGCAAGTCACAGAGGTGAGACGCAGTCATCTTGTCTAGCATTGGAGAAGGGAACAGGGGAGTAAGGAGTAGGGTCAAGAAGGCTACCCAGCATTTTCTGATTCAAAGTACAATGTTCCCACCTGGCCTGGGAGTCAGGGAAGGAAACTGGCATCCAAGCTAAGCAAAAACTAAACTAAACTAAACTAAAATAAAATGGCATGTCCAAACAAAAGGTGGGCAGTCAGACTGTTCCAGTTCAAGAACACTTGGATGGGTCATTCACCGAGAGCTGCAGGAAAGAGGGGGTACAGTCCTCAGGGGTCACACACAGACCATGACACATTCTGAGGAAGCCCTTCCAAGGGTAATGGGGAGCCATTGGAAACTAGCTGGGAAGGTGGTCAGTCCGGTAGTTTGGAGAGATCTTACCAACTGCCTTGAGGTTAGGCACAGTTAGGGCTTGTGAGGCTGACTGAGCTGGTGTAGTTGTTCAAGGCTGGTATCAGAATGTGAGTCATTTGGGCTATGTTTATAAGGTATGGCAATAGTGCATGGAAGCCACCTCAGGGAGAAGCAGAGGTTGGATTCTACCATGATGGTGAGGGGCTGGGGGGGGGAACAGTGTCACAGTACAGAGAGTCAGTGGCATGGGGGTGTTTATCTGCCAGCTAGCCCTTCTGTTACCCCTCTCTTGGCACACTGAAGACCTTTGTTGGTTTGGCTGGTTCTCACAGGAGTTTAAAATAGGGTGACAATTACTCCAGGAAGCGAGCTGTCCCTTGGGACATTCTCTTAGAGAGGGACTATTTTTTGTTTTTGTTTTTGTTTTGCATAGTTTCCAAAGTCAATACAAGATCTACTCATTCCCTGCTTTTTAAATGCTCGTTTAGAGCTCTGTACTATTCCCATAAGTTTCCAAATCCTCCGAGGAATGCCACGGTAACAAGTGTATTGGTCAGATACTGCTGTGTAACAAATATCGTCACAGCCCAGTGCCTTAAAATATCTATTTGGCTATTGGTATTCAAATACCTGGGTGGGATCTCTGCATCTGTGTCTAGGTGCAGATTAGTTCCTACCCTGATTTGCATGTATTTTCAGGCCTTAACATGTAGGGTAGCTGCTCTGAGCTGCGTCTGGTCCACGTATCTTTCCTCTCCTGGAGGCTTGTCCTTGGGTAAGTGGTATCCAGAAAGGTTTCCCGGAGATACTGCAAAGTGTACACAGACTCTGGAAGCTGAGCCCGGAACTGACAGATACCACTTCGGCCACATTCTGATGTCCAGATAGTCACAAGGTTAATCCCAGATTTGGGCAGTGATGACATCACAGCAGCTGGCTCCATATGGATGGGTCTGGGCAGGGGTGAGGCAGGGGTGAGGTAGGGGCAGGGGTGAGGTGGGACAGAGGTAGATATGTAACTGGACGAGGGGCAAGGTCAAGGGCAGGGGCAAGGTGGGGTGGATGTAGGGATGAGGCCATACTGGGGGCAGGGGCAGAATCACAGAAAGAAGAAAAATTGAACTAATTTTCACTTAGACCCCAGGGACCCGTGCACTCCAGATCTTCTCAGAAAAAAAGAAATCACACAAGAGGGTTATGGTGAGAGGCTAGTCGGACAGAAACTCCTTTCAGACCTTTGTAGCCAACCAGGGGTCCCACAGAGACCTCTGTGTCGTGAGAAAATTCACCGGCTCAGTCAGCTCTGGCTATTTTAACTTCCTCACCCAGGCCGTGCTCTCTCTTCATCTCCGAGATGGGATCCTCTGTACAGACAATCAAGAAGTGAAGCATCAGCAGAGTTTACTCTAGCCTGAGGAGACTGCCGCTCTCCCATCCCACACAGTCGCCTTTGGCAGGGCTGCTCTGAACTATTAATAAACTGTCTCCTCTGCACTTTCTCCTGAAGGAAGAGATCAGCTCAGCTCCACCACTCCCAGCCCCACTCCAGCAGGCTGGGGAGAAGGATCTCTGATGGGCAGTAAGAATTCGCAGGTGTCACTAGCTTGGAGGAAAAGCCCCTGGGGTCCATTTTCCACAGGAAAGCCCACCTTGCTTCTTTTGCCATTCTTTAAGAGAAGCCAGCACACACTTTCTAAATCCGGTGGCCTCAATGTCCCTGACAGGATGTTAGCTGCGGAGGAGTACGTCTCTGGGAGCTGACTGCTAAGTGTGTGGAGAGAGGCAACAGATTCCCAAGAGCTTGAGTGAGAAGCTGGGAGTAACCTGATTCTAAGTTAGACTGGGGGCAATTGCTTTTTGGAAACCTACGTCTCTGCACTGCACATAACCAACAACCGCCACCCCTTCCACAGACAGAGGAGACAGGGCAGGAGGGTCACAGAATGGCAGCTTTCTGCTCTGTATGTCAGGTACCGAGCTTGGCACTGGGGCTGCAGAGAAAGAAACAGCATAGTTAGGTTCTTAAGAGCTCACAGTCTAGATGGAAGTGGGGTGAATCAGAAAACGGCAGATGGTGGTTCTTGACACAGAAGAGCAAGGAGCTCTGAGGATACCAAGAGCATTGTTTGAGGGTCTGGGCTGGGTCTGGACTGGGTATGTCTGAATCCCCAATTCCCAGCACCCTGGATGGATGACTGTAATAACACGCATCCACAGGCTTATCTCAGGAGCATCAGCCTTCGATAGAGATCCCATGTGTTTTTACGCACGTGTGTGGAGACACTGTGTCTTCTGTGTAGGATCTTGCTCTCTCCATTGATCCTCCTGGAAAACTTTTACGAACTGTTCAAGACTTGGGTCCCAATGCTCAGGCTTCTGCATCAACCTTGTCTCTTCCGGCAGGAAAATCTTGCCAGTCTTATGTTATAACCCAGCTGCCGCTGTCCGTGGTGCTGAAAGACACAGTTTTTATCACAGCTCCTGAGGCCTTTCTGCCTTTCACCCTGGACAGCATCCTTTTCACTCTTTGCCCTTCAAAGACCTTGTGGTGCTTTTTCGTTATGCCAAGCATACTGTCCTGGGGCCCTTGTGCCTGTTACACTTGCTGAACAGGTGACCTCCCTGAGCCCAGCTAGATGTCCACAAGGCTCTTCCCCTCATCTCCTTTCAGGTCTTTGCTCAAATGTTATCCTATCAGAAAGTTGTCCCCCAAGCACCCTATGTAAACTAGCATGCGCCACAACCCCAGGATCTGCCTGACATTTTGTTATGCCTGATTCCCTCATAACACTTTATCACCACTGACAAGTTTATTTATAAATATGTTCTGTCCATCTTTCCGTGCCAGGTTTAAGACAGCAGCAGCTGGGTCATGTCTGCCTACTGATTTACCCTCCATGCCTGAAACAGATGCTGGTTCATTCGTGTTTGATGAATGAAGAAACACATGCAAGAAGGAGTGTTGTTCTTGAGACACCAAACATCCCTGTGAGAGAGACATGATATGATTGTTCCATTTGGGGTGAGGTCTTGTAGGCTTGGGGTGAGTGGGGCTTGATGAAGCCACTCTCCTACTGAAGAGCAACTTAGGTGACAAGGACTGTAGAGAACGACTCTTTCAGATGGGCTGAGGTAGTTAGCAGAAACTCAAAGGGAGTGTTCACACTTTACAGAGGCCAAGAAGGGTAGGAGGCAGAAAGTGAGGTTAGTGGGAGCTGCCCAGCAAGGTGCATGGATGCTGGTGAGTGTTTACAACCAGTATTTTGTCTGTGGGAACTGTATAAGCCAACCTACATTGTCAGTCTCGTTCTGTGAACTGACTGCATCCAGTGTGGCTAAAGAAGTATAGGGCTGGCTAAAGGGGAACACCAGCTCACTGGGACTTGGAGAACAAGACAACCATTGTCTTTGGGACATCTGGTAGACCTCACTCAAAGGGGTAAAGGGTTGGGACATCTGGTAGACCTCACACATGGGTGGGAAGGAGGGTTGCACAGAATCTTACAAGGAAAACAGAGACAGGGGTTCTTGTGGGTTCAGGTCTTGGAGGAGAGATCTTACCTGTATAGGTCTGCAAACCCCAGAAAAATTGACTATCTTGAGAGGGAAATTTCCAGAAAGGCAGAATATGGTATAAGTCTGGGATAGAGCCTTGATCCCAAGGCTTATGAAATGTCCTCTGCTTCTGTCTTTCCTACATTGCTTAATTCTTGTGCCACCTTCTGTGTGTGTGTGTGTGTGTGTGTGTGTGTGTGTGTGTGTCTGTGTCTGTGTCTGTGTCTGTCTGTCTCTTTCTCTCCTAGCTGATTCAAGGAAGACACACATTTCTCCATAGCAGCTTACCTGCTTGGCCTCATCTGCATTGCAGACCCCTAGCATCTGTCAGTCTCAACTGTTCCATTCTGGAAAAACAATTTGATTGGTCCATCGATGCTCAGCTGCACATGCCTGGCCCAATCAATCCCCAGTTGCATGGGAAGGAGAAGTGTATAAGACTGTGAAATGATTCTCCTGCAAGAAGAGATGGCGGGCAGTGGGAGGACAAGCCCCAGTGTTTAGTATGGTACTAGCTGATGCAGAAGAGGGGACCTTTCACTCTGGGCATCTCAGCATCTGGGTCTGTATCCAGAGAGGCCATGTACACATGAACTCCACTCTCCTCAAACCCTACTGGGAGCAGGACCACAAGCTACTGATAGCGCCTTGGGGCCTTGTAAGGGATGTCAGTCACTGGCTATCAAATCTTGCTTTCTTCTTGTTGATTGACAGGTCTCCAGGAAGTGGAGGCATTCTGCCTGTGGACAGGCTAGTGTGAGGAGCAGGCAGCTCGCTGACATCAGAACTCATGGCATTCATTTGAAAACTGGGAAATCTGAGTCTGCAGGATGACTATGTGAGGGAAAGAACCCTACTGCAAAAGCTGATGGCCTGGGTTAGAGATCAAGGACTCACACGGTAGAAAGAGAGAGAGTCAGCTTTCCAAAATAATAGCCTGGCCTCCACACACAAACACATCATAGTATGTGAATACTCCCTCCACAAATGAATACATAAGCCTAAAACTATTTTAAGTGGGACATTACATGTGAGGGAATCAGGCTCATTGACATACTGGACCCCTGTGCCTACTGGATACTTTCTTGCAGACTAAATGGGCAGGACCTCCTGGAACTGAGCACCCAGGTGCTGTCATTAAGGCCACACTTCTGCCTTGGCAGGCCTGCCACTATCCTGGGCCACCTGTTGCTTAGCTATGAAGGCCTGGAGCCATGCATAATTAGTACAGATCTGACTGGGAGAGCAGTTGAGGACCCAGGGGAGAAGAAGTTACCAGAGGGAAGCCATAGTTAACGTTCCCTGTCTAGAGGTCTATCACAGCACAATCAGGAGAGGAGGGTGGGAGATACAAGAAAGAATATGGAACCTGACGTGAGAGGTGCTTTCCCAAACAGGAGTTCTTGTGTGCCCAGGACTGGGTGATGCACTCCCTAGTTCTCAGAGCGATGTATAATTTCTGACACATTTGTCCTGTGAATGCAAAAAAAAAAAAAAAAAAGAAACCAAATTGGTGAGTGTCCCAGGACATTTGACCACGAGGCGTTGGGTGTAACCTGAGAAACACTGGGCACTAGAGGGCTACAGGGCTTGCTAACCACCTTTGTAGACAGTGGTTCTGCGTGCCCACGTGTGACATGTATTTCTTCTTCCCTCTTTTTTTTTTACTTTTATTATTCATCCCTACACCCCCTTCCCTGTCTGATTTGTGTGCCTCTGGGCCAGTTTGAGTGTACGAGCAGGATATCAGACCAACCTGACGCTTCAGCACCATGGACAGTAGCCCGCTTGTTCTGACTCTGCGTTTGTTCAGCACCACGGACAGTGGTCCCTGCATTTGCCCAGTGGTGAGGTCAGACTGCACTCAGGGACTGTATTTCCACATAAGTGGTATGGTTTCTGGCCACCACTGGGGTATTTTGTTTCCTAATACACACTTCTGCTATCTCATGTATTCTTCTGTCATGGTTTCAGACAGACAGGGAATGTTGTGGTGGCTTCTAGCTCACAAATTCCAGTGGTTTCCACCAACATTAAGGTCCAGGAAATCCCCTTCCCTGTCCCCGGCGCTCTGTAGCTGGAGTCAGTTTGAGAAGGTTTCTGGCCCTCAAAAGCATTTTATGGAGTTGTGGCGATGGCTCAGAAAGGTAAGAACATCTGATGTTTGATCATGAGAACCTGTGTTCAACCCCCAGGACCTACACAAAAAGCCAGGCATTGTTGTGAACACCTGCAACTCCAGCGTCAAGTCCTGGAGCACAGACAGGTAAGGCAGCAGGGCTTGGTGGCTGCCAGTCTAGCTCCAGGTTCTGTGAAAGATTTTGTCTCCACAGAGAGAGAGGTGGAGCAGAACATGTGGCATCCTCCTGTGGCCTGCACATACATATGCACCTCTCTCTCACACATGCTCATGCACATACATGCACACACATGTGCACGCACATGCACATACACACATGCACACACAATGAAACCATAAAAAAGACCATACCCTCTCCATGGACAGGAATGAGCTTCTTCCCTGCCCCGCCCCCACCCCCACCCCGCCCCCCACCTCGAAAATGGAGGCAACCTGAGCACTTCTGGGAGGCAGATGCCAAGCAGTGTGAATAGATTAGACCCAGAGCCTCCTCACTCAAGCGCTCAGTCTAATGAGTCTTTCTTCACAATTCTGCTTACATTGCCAGCAAATGGGACCTGTTTGGTGTGAATAATTCAGTGTTCTATAGAGTTCTGCCCTTCTACTGTGAGCACAACACTGCCAGAGACTGTTAACTACTCCCAGGGAGCAGAACTCACTCTGCATTGCCTCTTAGCCAGAAAGCACTTGGGAAGACTGAATAGAGAATAGAAAAGGAAAAACACTCCCCCCCCCCACTGGCAGAAAGTGCCCCCGCCTTCCCAGCATGCAGCAGTGAATAGCCTTTCTCTCCTCAAAGCTTCAGACTTTGAGGAGACTTCCTCCAGGGAGATTTTGGCTCCTTTTGTTTGTTGGTTTTTTAATCTAAAAATGCAGTTCCATGCAAACAATGGATGTTCAATGGGAACCCTGCTCTGGGTAGATGGTCTACTGTCTGTCTCCAGAGTGGTGTGGCCACTTAAAGCCCAAGGAAAGAGACCTTTCTGTATGACCTTGGTCACATTGATCCCCTTCTTTGGGAGCTTTTGTAAATTAAGGTTTAGAGATTTCTTTTCTTTCTTTTATTTTTAGTGGTGTGTGAGAGAGAGCATGTGTGCATGTGTGTGTGTTTCTGTGTGTGCATATGTGGTATGTGTTGTATACCTGATTGGGTGTCATATGGTGTGTATGTTAGCATGTGTGTATGTGTTTGCATGTATGTGACTGTGCATGGTATGTGTGTGTGTGCATGTGTGGTATATGTGTATATGTGAGTGGGTGTCATATGGTATGTATGTTGGCATGTGTGTATTGTATGACTGAGCATGGTGTGTGTTTGTATGTGTGTGTGTGCAAAATGTATGGTATGTGTGTATATGTGAGTGGGTGTTGTATGATGTTCATGTTAGCATGTGTATGTGTTTGTGTGTATGTGACTGTGCATGGTATGTGTGTGATGTGTGTTAGTGTGTACATGTATATTTGTGTTTGTATATATGTGTGTCATGTATAGTGTGTGTAGTATGTTTGCTTGTGTGTACTCACATGTGTCATTTGTGATGTGTGTATATGAGTGTACATATGTGTGTTTGTGTGTCACATGTAAGGTGTGTTATATGCTTGCATGTGTGTGCACGTGTGCATTTGTGGTGTCTGTGTATGGTGTATGTGACTGTGTGTACATGTATGCTCATGATGGCCAGAGAAGAAAGGTCAAATGTTTTCCTCGATCACACTTCACCTTGTTTTCTGAGATGGTTTCTCACTAACCCAGGTGCTCCCATAGCTTCTCCCATGTCCTCCTGTGCAGCACCGGTTGACAGTAGCCCTCTGTCCTCTAGAGCCCCAATCACAAGTCCATCCTGTCCACCATACTGGCTTTCTTAGTTTAACTGTACCCCCAGTGGTTGGTGAGGCCGCTTCCACAAGGGCACTTTGGCGTTTTGGCTGTTGGTAACTCTAATCCAGCTGGAATAAGAGGACATTTTGCAGAAGTTTTTAGTGCCCCCCCTTTTAAATCATAAATTTGTTGCCTGTTTGAATCCCTCCTTTTTTTAAAAAAAGGTGTCTATTTATATTGTTTTTCCATTTTTAACTGGATTTATTATTGATTTCTCAAGTCCCCCATACAGTCTGGATAGCAACCCTTTCTCAGACTAGGAGTTTGTGACTTGTTTAGAATCCTATAGGTGTCCATCTGCCTGTAGCCACTTGAGTCTCTGGATGGATATAATCATCTTATATTATAAACATGTATGAATTTTACAAGGGATAAGAAAACATAGGTAAACTGACAATTAAAACTCAAGAAATAGCAAAGCAGCAAGCTTTTGCAGAGGCCCCAGGACAGGGTGCAAGGAGGGGTGCCTCAGCCGCACAGGGCGTGTTTATCCTCTCAAGGGACAATGCTCACTTGGATGTAAAAGCCAGCACTGGAGGAAAACTTAGCAGTACAGCAGATATGGCACAGAACAAAACGTAATGGAGCCTGCAAGCTCCGTCTCGAGGCTTCTGGTTCCCAGCCCACAACAGGATCCAACGCTCTAAATAAAGCACACAGGCAAACCCAAGGCACGACTAAGCAGGCTGGAGACTTGCACATCCATTTGCTCTCATTTACAAGGGGACAGCTTTAAGCAGCATCTCTGGGGTCTTTACAGATCTGCAGCTGCAGCTTGCTAGGCTGAAGGTACAGAGCCTGAAGTCTTGGGATCTGCAGTCAGCCGAAGGCCATCGGGGGTGGGGGGTATCGTGGGCTGATTAAAAGCCACACACATCTCTGCCCAGACAGTTGCTAATGTGAGGATCCCCACAGTCCCTGCCGCTCCGATCACCCTTGGGAGAGCACTGACAGCATTGTGGTTAATGCTAATGGCTCTTATGAAGATCAAAGCCCAGTAGCAGCTGCAGGCAAGCAACGCACAGAGTCTGGGGGAGAAGGGGGAAGGGGCAAGACTCTTCTCTACTCCCTGTGGAATTACCACACCCCACCCTCCCGCCACTGAAGCCTCCACAGAAATGAACCATGCATTTGGGCTTTGTCCCCCTCCCTCAGTGTGGCTGGGGCTAAGACAGCCCTGCTCACCCAGGTTTCCAGGTGCAGGGGACATCATCGTGGGGACAAACCTGCACAAGGCATTAGTTTGCACAAGGAAAGCCCCCACCGGTGACTCATGCCCAGGGCTGTGGACACCTGGGGGAAGTCACGGGCAGAAAGTCCTTTCTCAGGAAGGCTTGGGGAGTTTTGGATTTTGAACACACAGCGTGGGACACCCTGACCCAGATAGGAACACAAAACTCATGTCTGTGGCATAAGCAAATTATGCACGGGGCTTGGAGTGAGCTTTATGCTTTATGCAATATTGAAATGATTTTTGTGCATGAAACTGGATTTCACGGGGGAGGGTTTGATTGTGTTCAGATCCCAGAAATCCGAGGCTGTGGTGAGACTGAGGAGTTTGGGTTTTTTTTTTTTTTTTTTTTTTTTTTTTTTTTTTTGTTCACTCTGTTTTAGGAGATATAAACGAGCTTTAGAGAAAGATAGACAGCTTTTACACACACACACACTATCTCACACATACACACTCAAACACACACACACTGCACATATGCACATACACAGACACATGCACACACACACCACACACATACTCAAACACACACCACTCACACAGACACAAACATACCCATACACACCACACACATGCACATACTCACACAGACAAATACAGACACACACACCACATATACACACACTCAAACACACATTACACACATGACACAAACACATACACAGACACACACACACTCAAATACACTCACACACACCACACACATGCACATACTCACACACTCAAACACAGGCACACACTACACACTCAAACACACACCACACATATAACACAAACACATACTCACACAGACACATACAAGTCTACATACACCACACATGTTCACACATTCACACAGACACACTCAGGCACATACACACACATGCAAATATCACACACACAGATGCACACACACACACAAGTACCGCACACTGATACACACGTGGGTGTTTGTCTTCAAAACAAGATGTAGAACTCTCAGCTCTTTCACCACCATGTCTGCCTGGATGCTGCCATGCTCCAGCCTTGATGATAATGGACTGAATCTCTGACTCTGTAAGCCAGTCCCAATTAAATAAGAGTTAAATAAGTGTCCTTATAAGAGTTGCCTTGGTCATGGTATCTGTTCACTGAAAGGAAACCTAACTTTGTGACCATTTGCCTTGTTGAATTTCTCTTCCTTTCTGAAACCTGGAATGCTCTTTGTTTTAGAGATTGACTTGGGTTCTGTATTTGGGGTTTGGGTGTCTGTGTGCTCAGAATGGGAGATGGAAGCATTTTTTCTGGGTGCTTCTGAGCTCTCTCCACACCCTGACACCTGTGGAGGGCAGCTAGAGGTCAAAGAACAGTCCAAATGGTGGTCACAGCAGTGGCTAGCAAGGTGGCATAGGACACTCATTAGCACACGGATTGGTGGGTATGCAATTTATTTGCAACAATCATAGCTGTGTGGTGGGGGGAGAAGACCAGCCACAGCTCTACAGACAAGCAACAGTCGTTCAGTCACCCAGAGCCACGTGCCAAATGCTCCTGCAAGCACATGACAGACTAGCCATTCACTCGTCACAAAGTGTACCTGCAACAGTTGTCTTAGTTAGGGGTTTACTGCTGTGAACAGACACCATGACCAAGGCAACTCTTATAAAGGATGACATTTAATTAGGGCTGGCTTACAGGTTCAGAGGTTCAGTCCATTATCATCAAGGCTGGAGCATGGCAGCATCCAGGCAGGCATGGTGCAGGGGGAGCTGAGAGTTCTGCATCTTCATCTGAAAGCTGCTAAATTGCATGTATTTAAGCCCATCCTCACAGTGGCACACCTACTCCAACAAGGCCACACCACCTCCAACAGGACCACACCTCTTCCAACAGGGCCACACCTTCTCCAACAGGGCCACACCTCTTCCAACAGGGCCACACCCACTCCAACAAGATCACACCTCTTCCAACAGGGCCACACCTCCTCCAATAGGGCCACACCTCCTCCAACAGGGCCACACCTCTTCCAACAGGGCCACACCCACTCCAACAGGGCCACACCCACTCCAACAGGGCCACACCCACTCCAACAGGGCCACACCCACTCCAACAAGATTACACCTCTTCCAACAGGGCCACACCCACTCCAACAGGGCCACACCCACTCCAACAGGACCACACCCACTCCAACAGGGCCACACCTCTTCCAACAGGGCCACACCTCCTCCAACAGGGCCACGCTTTCTAATAGTGCCACTACCTGGGCTGGGCATGTACAAACTGTATCAGGAATCACTCTACAAATGAGGACATTTTACCAAAGCTGTTGAGCATCAGGGTCCTGTGTGATATGGCAGAGATGGGTTGAGCTGTAAAATTTCTGCCCCAGGCTTCAACATCCTACACCAGAGATCCATCATTACAGAATATCACCAAGGAGAGATCCTTGGTGAACTGGCATCGTCCTTACCTTCCTGCTGCAGCACAGTGGAGCCCAGGAGACCTGATTACTTACCAGGTATGCCTTCCAGCTTAGCAGGAAGCTGGCTGTCCTGCCTGTCATCACAGACACCACGGTTCTCACTTGTGTACCCACACTACAATAGCATAGCGAAGCTTTAAACCACACAGTCTCCTTGAGCCCATCCCCAGAGACATTGAGGGGAGGGGGTGTTGAGGGTTGAGGGTTTGGAGAACTCTGGACTCTAGGCTGTGGCCAAGGCTTACAGAGCAACAGGGAGCTGGCCAGCTTCCTAGGGTGCTGCTGTGACGAGCAGAGAAGGCCTTGGTGGTTTGAATAAGAACGTCCCCCTCCCCCCAGACACGTGCATTTGATGGCTTAGAAAATTGCATTATTAGGAGGTGTGGCCTTATTGGAGGAAGTGTGTCTCTAATGGGGAAGAGACTTTGGGGGTTTCAAAGGTTCAAGCCAGGCCCAGTGTTTTCTCTTTTTTCTCTTCCTGCTGCCTGAGGATCCAGATGTAGACGCCTCAGCCACCTCTCCAGCACCATGTCTGTCTGCACGCCGTCATGTTTCCTACCATAACCGCAATGGACTGAACCTGAAAGCCAGCCCCATTTAAATGTTGTCCTTTATAAGAGTTGCCTTGGCCATGGTGTCTGTTCACAGCGATGTACACTGAGTAAGACGAAGCCCTTCTTGCTGAGCCCCGAAAACATTCAGGAATCTAACTCCTCCTGACCACAAACCACATCCTGAGCACAGCCTGTGGGAACCTGAGCACTGGGCTCCATCTCCAGAGCGTTGGGGTGGGAAGGTCGTGGCTAAGGCCTGAGAAATTTGTGTCCACAGCACCAATGTTGCTCCTGTTCCCGGTCCTCCAAGGCTGCCATCTGGGACCATTGCCTTCCTCTGTCCCAGGTGAGCACCCTTCACCCAAGGTGCTGGCTCCACGCCTCTCTGTTTTCTGTTGACGTCTTGTTCTTCAGAGTTATGAGAGCCTCTCCTCCTCTCGGTCTTCCAGGAATAGCCTTGCTGGGTGGTATCTTGTACCCGAGCTCCTGGGGCTGCCCTGGACCACTCATGGTGCCAACAGATCATAGACCTTAAAGCCACAGAGATGTCCAGAGACCAGAAATTTCAAAAGCCGCCTTTTAGATAAAAGGATTCTCGTTCTTTCAAAGGAAGCCATAGTCCAAGTGGGGAGACCTCACACAAGGGTGGGGGTGCTTACTATAAGAGCTCAGGGACCTGAGGCCAATCCCTGCACCCCATGTTAAAGGAAAACAGCTTTGGTGGTTTCACCCACCGCAGGAGGTACGAGCAAGTGGATCTCTGGGGCTCATTGGTCATCTTGTCACCCAATCTGTGATCCCCAGGTTCAGAGAGAGACCCTGCTGCAAAACCCCCAGCTGAGGAGCTGTGGCTCAGTAGTAGGCTGTGTGCCCAGCATGCAGGAGGCCCCAGTTTGATCAAAACAAAACAAAACCCCCTAAAGAAACGAAATGACTCTCCAAGTCTTTTAGCACTCACATTGCTCTTGCCGAGGATCTGCGTTTTGTCTCCAGTACCCGTCAGTGGCTCTCAACTACCTGGACTCTAGGGTATAAGATACCCCTCTGGCCTTTTTTAGGACAACTGACAAATGCTCTCTTGCTCTCCCTCCCTCTCTCTTCCTCCTCCCCTTCTCACACATACACACATATACTCACACACACACATATACATCCCCCCTCTCTCTCACACACATACACACACACACATATACACACACTCTCTCTCACACACATACACACACATACTTTCTTTCACTCACACACATATACACATTCTCTCTCACACACAATCATAATGCACTTGTATACACTCTTGTATACACATACACATCTATAGTCACTGGCACACACATATACCCACTCTCACATACATACATATACACACTTTCTCTCTCACACACATACACACACATAACTCACACACACACATATACAGACATACACATACTCTCACACACATGCTAATAAAACATTAAACATAAATAAGGTAAAAAGAGCTTAAAGAAGATGTTGACCTCTGACCTTCACATATGATCATTCACACGTGAACAAACATGTATATACCACACACAGAGAAAATAGGAGAATGGGAGAGAGATGGAGAGGACAAGCAGATACAGTTTTAAGTACTACAACTACATTAGGGCGTGCTCCAGGCTGAGATTTCCTGGCCCGTGTGCAGTGCTGTCTGCTGGGAACCAGCTCTGCCGGCAATCAGATACTCATAAAAACCCACGCCCCCTGTGCCACTCCACCAGCCTCCTGGACCCATAAACATCATGGAGAATCAGATTGCTCCAGTATTACAGAGAACAGCCTCCTCTAGAGACTCCCCTGGCACGGAGACGCCTCAGCCAGAAGAGAACAGAGCTCAGCAAAATGAGGCCAATGCATAATCCAAGAGCCGGCTTGCCCCTGACTTAATTCCATTTTGTTAAGTAATGATGGAATATAAATCCGGGATGGGAAAGGAAGATGGGATCCGCAGCTGCATTTGATCAAATGCATATTGCTGTTGCTTCCAGCAGCTAAGCGGTTGGCTTCATAAACAGACACATAAATCAAATGTCCAAATGGCAAAGAAGTCAGAGCCGAGGAAGAAAGAAGACAGATTGGTCTCCGCTGGGATGTTCACTGGAGGCATCTCTGATGGGGAGCTGTGCTGAAGGAGGGTGCTGTGAAGGGGGTCTAGCCCTTGAGCAAGCCTCTGCTCGGGCCAGCACCTTCCCACAACAGCTTGACCGAGAGAACCATTGAAGGCCACCACTGAGGTTCTCGGTGTGGATTAACCGGGATGTGAGGGAAGAATTAATAGGGAACCATTAACCTAATGATATTGGCTCTCTGTAAACTCTTTAGTGCATCCGAGAGAAATGATTTCATAAATCTTGGTAGGAAATTCTGGTTGACCCACAGGAGGCTTGTCAGCAGGGCCGGGCTGTGTTGCCAGTCAACAGGACTCTACCTCTAGTTGGGTGAAGGATCTCGTCCGTCATCCCTTTGTGGTCTTCTATCTGTTGGTCTAGGGAGTCACTCAGATCAAGGGGGTGGGGGCAGGGCTTCAAAAGGACAGATTTCCCTGGTATTCATGAGGAGAGGTTCCAGGATCCCTTGCTGAGATGACAAACCCTCACACACAGTCGGGAGGTTGAAGGCAGTCCTGCCTCCTAGACATCTCTCAAGACATCTCTTCCTGCTTCTCTCTACTACAGCAGAAATACTGGATGGATGACTCTTGTGTAGACAGTGTGGCAGGTGACATCCAAGATGCTTTATGGGCTCAACACAGACACCTTTTTTTCTGGACTATTTCCCATCTTCAATCGGTAGACTCTGTGGCTACAGAGCTGGTAGACACAAGAGGCCCAGTCCAGAAGGCAGGAAAGGCTGGTCCTCACTCCACCTAAGCGTGATGTGTTCTGCCTGGGCTTCAGAGACCAGAGTCTGGAAATGAATCAACTGAGGACTTTAGACAAGTCATCCACCATGTGGCAGGCTGGGACCAGGAGAGATGGGGTGGCAGGGGATGGAAGTGGAGAGGGATCCGTGCCCTGATGACATAAAACACTAATGGGAAGAGCCATTAGGTGCATCCAGGAGGGAAAGGCTCTTCCTGGCTGGAGCAGATCAAGTTCAAAAGCCCCTAGGGTCGCTGAGCAGATTCCTGATGGACAAGAAAGAACACTTGTTGCATAAGCAAGAAGACCAGAGTTCAAATCCCCAGGTCCCACATAAAAATCCAGGCATGCTGTAACTCTGGTTCTCAGAGGAAGATGGTCGTACACAGGGGTATTTGTGGGGCTTGCTCGTCACCAGTCCAGCTCCAGGTTCAATGAGAGACAAAGTCTTGAGGGATAAATCAGTATACCCACATCTTCTGACCCCTGCACATGTATGTGTGTGTGTACTCACACACGTGCCTATACACATGCATACATATACTACACACATGCACCAACACACTCACATGCTTTCTGTGGGTAGAGTAGGTACAGACAGCTTAAAGGAAAGAGGCTCACTACTGTTTGGAAGAGGGGCTAGTGTATGTATACCTATCTAAGAGACAGGGGTGGGGTGGGTAACTTCCATGCTGCCCCCTGAAGAAGGACATGCTGGGATTGACAGGGAGGGCTCCAAGTTATCTGTCTAAAGACCAGCAGAGCCTGGCTCTTTAAACCACTAACATCCTTAAAACTCTTGCTATTTGGGTCAAAGCATCTTTTAGAAAATCTCTGGCCAATGGTGGTGTAGGAAACTTGGTGCAGGAATGGAGAAGCAGGCTCATCTCTGTGTGAGGATGGGGGGCTCTCTGAATGTGAAGTCCCTCACTCTGGCTTTTCTGCGCTAGGAAAGATTTCTTGAAAAATCCAAGGTCAGGTGCCCCTCCGTGGCCTTCGGCTTTCCCAGAGCTATGCTCCAGACCTCTGAGGAGTCAGACCACACACAATTTCCTGGCTCTAGCCTGTGGCCATGGTGGAAATCAATCACACTCCTCTGGCACCAGCCTCAGGAGGGAGGCACGCCACCATCTTGTCTCTATTCAGAATCACTTTATCAAGGTATCGACGTTCTTGGATGGAGGGATGTAAACAAGACAGATGGACTCAGCTGGCTCCAGGAAGGGAGGAGTTTGCTTCAGGCAGCTGCTGCAAAGTGCCATTGGTTCGTTCCTCTCTGTCTGGGAAGAGCTGGAAGCTGGGCTGGATGACTGACTCTGGTAGACACTCCTGGGCTGTATCCCTGGACTCTACCCTCTTTCCTGTGTTCAACACATCCAATGCCAGCCACAGCTGGGCACAACTGGCCACATGTAGCTAATCACATTGTTCCTGACCACAGGTCTGGACCAATGCTGGGTTCCTGAACCAAGAGGGGAACTACAGCCTTCCTTGAGTTCTCTCTCTCTCTCTCTCTCTCTCTCTCTCTCTCTCTCTCTCCCTCCCTCCCTCCCTCCCTCCCTCCCTTCCCTCTCTCTTCCCTCTCTCCTCTCTCTCTCCCTCCCTCCCTCCCTTCCCTCTCTCTTCCCTCTCTCTCCTCTCTCTCTCTCTCTCTCTCTCTCTCTCTCTCTCTCTCTCTCTCTCACACACACACACACACAGTGAAAATAAACCTCTGTCCAGTTCTTGAGAGATTTTACCAACTAGGTTAGTAAGATGTTAGCACTGTATACAGCAGACCATCCCAAAGCCTGGGGTCCTGAGGTAGAGAACGGAGAATGGACTCTCTAACACCAGACTCTCTCCACTTTCTGACTCCAGGTATAGTGTGACTGACCATCTCGGTCTCCTGTCTCCATGCCTTCCCACCTCTGCTTTCTGTTAGCTAGCTTATCACCACAAAGAGTTAAGTGATCAGATAAAATGCTTCAAGAAGCTATGTATGGATCCTGATGGCTGGGTCTGGAGTCGAAAGGAGGAGATGGAGGGGCAAATCCCTGGCAGCATCTAGCTAGAACTGGATCCTGCTAGATCCAGTTTGCGATTGGGAAGAACAGAGCATGCAGCAAACTACAGAACCCCTGCTTATCTAAATGGAGAGACGCTCCCTGGTTCACACAGGTGAGAGGACCTGGGCTCAGGTCAGCCTGGTTGCATAATTACAGAAGCCAGAAATCGCTGTGGGTAAATGTTTATTAGAATCAGCCCATGGTTCTCGATTGACACCTGGGGAGGGGGAATCTACTACTCATTACTGGCTGGAACTGCAGAGCAGGTGGCTTGACCCCAGGCCTTGGCAGGAAGTCTGGGATGGAGAGATGGGTAGGCACAGACCGCTGCATTTCTAAATTCTTCACTCCATGAAGTTTTCCTGCTCCTGGATGCTGAAGGCCTAAGATTTGGAATTTGTTTTGAAATGCTAATCACGGGAAGCAGTGATCTTGGTGTTGAGACTAATTTAGAGGCTGGCCTGCTTTAAACTTTGGAGGGCTCCTGCTTGTCTATGGCTGCGCGGCGGGAGCCAGGGACAAAGTGAGTTTCATTAAATTGATGGGACGAATCAAACAGGCAAAGTGGCTGGGCAAGGTGGGGGCTGGGATCATGGAGCGAGCTCATTTATAGAGCCGGTGGTGAGCGTCAGAAACTGAGATCCCACAGCATCCCCAACCCAGGGTCAGTGCTTATGGCTAGAGGGTGGTGTCCTGGGTGACAGGGCCCAGCTTTATTAGAGCTGAAGAGAACACAGAGGCTGAATAGAGTGGTCAGCCGTGACTGACAGGAACACAGTCCTCCGCAGAGCCTCTGCCAGGCCTGAGCTGTGCCTGGAGGCCAAACAAAAAGGCCGTTGCCCTGGTAGGCAGGAAAGCAGGGGCCCCAGGCATCCGCCCCCCTGCTGTTCTCTGCTGCACTTGCCTGGCCTCTGGATCCTTATGGGCAGGATACAGAGTTCTCATCTCCTACATGAGGAGACTGAGCAAAAGTGGGCTTCAGACTCACACAGCCTGACTCCAGAGTTCGAGACCAAGGTGCCTGCTCACAGTCCCAACCTGACGCCTGCCACTTTAACCTGTGGAGTCTCATGGGGACAAGCCCAAGGTCAGAATGAAGGGACTTTGAAGGTATATGGGGTCAGTGTCAGAAGAAGGAGGTGGGCTAGCCCTCAACTTCTAGGACAGAGGATTGTCCAGGTGGGAGGCAACCTCGGGAGGTTAAAAGCCACCAAGAACAGGACAGAAGGGGCAGGAGGGGCAGTCAGGGCCTTCTGAGCCACGTTCATTTTGTGGACTTTGAATCTGAATAAAAGACCAACCAATTAATCACATACAAAGCAAGTAAAGGACAGTGACCCCCACACCCCAAGTCATCAGGCAAGGAGCTGCCCAGGCCAGGCCTTGCTATTCCAAACTTCATGATTGCCTTTATTTTTCAGATGCTGTGAAGAGATACCATGACCGATGCAGTTTATGAAAGAAAGCATTTAGTTTGGAGGCTGATGGATTCAGAGGGCGAGTCCATGGCCCTCATGGCTGGGAGCATGGCAGTAAGAAGGCAGGCACGGCGCTGGTGCAGGAGCTGAAAGCTCACTCACAGTGAGACAACAACCAAGGGGTAGAGAGAAGGAGAAAGAAGGGGGATAGAAGGGGAGGGAGAAGAGATGGAGAGACAGACAGACAGAGAAAGAGATAAGAGACAGAGAAAGAGAGACAGACACAGAGAAAGAAAGAGACAGAGATACAGAATCAGAGAAACTGAGAACCAGAGACACAAAGACAGACACACACAGAGACAGAGAGACAGAGAAGGAGAGAGAGAGAGAAAGAGACAGAGATACAGAATCAGAGAACCAGAGAACCAGAGACACAAAGAGAGACACACACAGAGAGAGAGAGAGACAGAGAAGGAGAGAGAGAGAAAACAGACAGAGAAAGAGAGAATCAGACAGAGAGACAAAGAGAGGGAGGGAGAGAGAGACTGGGCCTGGTGTGGGCTTTTGATATCTCAAAGCTCACCTTTACCAACATGCTTTCTACAACAAGACCACACCCCCTAATGAGTCCCAAAGAGTTCCACCAACTTTGTGTGTGTTGGGGGGTGGGGGCAACCAAGCAATGACCCTACAGGGCATTCCATTTAAATCACCACAATACTATAGCCACGGACCCCCAAGGAACTATTTTCTAGTACTTTCATTTGCAACGATTCCCCCTTGGAAGTTTTGAAGGTTACCTTATCAGCGCTGGTATTTGACAGGACTGGTTTCAAGGGCTCTGTGATTTTGAGACTCCCGGGGCTTCAGTCTCTTGAATAAAATTACATGACAAGAATGGGCAGAGTGGCACATGCCCATAAATCCTAGTGACTCAGGAGGCCCGGAATCATATTCGTACATGTGACACTAAACCAACTAAGCAAGTTGTATGTATATATTTAGATGTATACACACACACTCACACACACTCACACACACACACTCACATACACACACATACATACACACACACACACACACACACACACACACATATGCACGCACATAGGGGGAAACAACCATTGTTCTCATGGTTGATTCATCTGCCTGTAATCTGCTCTCTCTGACCATCCAGTTTGTCAGTGAGTTAGGTCATCCATCCACCCACCAACCCAACCCAACCATCCATCCATCTACCCACCAATTCATCCATCCATCCACTCATGCATCCACACATCCATCCAACCATCCATCCATCCATCTATCCATCTATCCATCCATCCATCCATCCATCCATCCATCCATCTATCCATCCATCCATCCACCCACCCACCAACCCAACCATCCATTATCTGTCTGTCTTAGAATTTCTGTTGCTATGATAAATGCCATGACTGAAAAGCAACTTGGGGAGAAAAGGATTTATTTGGCTTACATTTCCACATTGCTGTTCATTATTGAAAGAAGTCAGGACAGGAACTCAAACAAGGAAGGATCCCAGAGGCAAGGGACTTGGGGTGGGGTGCTGCTTACTGGCTTGCTCCCCATGGCTTGCTCAGCCTGCTTTCTATAGAACACAGGACCACTTGCACAGCGACGGCCCTGCTCACCATGGGCTGCCTCCCTTCCCCCACGGATCACTAATTGAGAAAATACCTCACAGCTGGACCTCATGAAGGCATTTTTTCAACTGAGGCTTCTCTGGTAACTCTAGCTTGTGTCAAGTTGACAGACACAACTGTCCTGTATACTATCTGTCTGTCTGTTGGGCTGGTAACTCTAGAACACACTGTCTGTTTGTCTGTCTGTCTGTTGTGCTAGTAAACTCTAGAGCATGCCAGTGAGGAAATTATCTAGATTAGACTAATGGAGGTGGGAAGATCCACCTGAATTCGGGCATCACCATCCCATGGACGTGGGTCACAGGCTAACTAGAAAGGAGACAGTGAACTGGGGACCAGCGTTCATGTCTCCCTGCATCCTGACTGTGCTCACTGTGTGACCGACCCCCTCCAAAGGTTTCTGCCACCATTATGCCCCCACTGCGGTGGACTGTAGCCTCAAGCGTGAATTCACACATGCACTTTCTCCTTTCAGTGCCTTCAGTCCAGGCCTTTTGTTTTAGCAAAATGAAAAGCAACTAAGTTACCTGCGCATCCAAGCTGTTTGCTCATCTACCATGTGTCTCTTACCTACTGTCTATTACCTGCTCTTCCTCCTGCTTTTCTATCAGCCATCAACAATCTCCCTCCTCACCCATCTGTCCCCTCCCTGCATCCCTGCCCCTCCTCCTGCCTTCCTCTCTCCCCCATTCTAATAGGAATCCCTGAGTGCCTGCCCCCCCCCAAACTTCTGCCAACCCACAACACCCCCCAAGGAATTAGCTTCGCATTCCAAGAGTCAAAACACTTTGGGGGGATATCTGCTTTTATCAAGGCTCTGGGGAAATTATTCTGCGGGTGAGAAACATTTAGGAAAATAAGCATTGGCCTTCCACGTCGACCCACCAGAAACATCAGTATGAACACACACCAGCCTTCCCTCGTCATAGACATTAGTGCAACAACCGTGTGCCAGCACTTACCTTGTTAGACATCAAGTCACAGAGATTTGACTTGGAGCCTAAGGGGTGTGTGGCTTCTATGAAACCACATTATCTTATAAAGGGACTTGACCTCCCATCCTTAGCAGGCCAAGGTCTAGTCGCCATGGGCACCGAGAACTGACTCCACTGTGTTGGGAGTCTCCGGTTATGTAAAATATTTGCTTTTGTAGCCAATCGAAACCTGGCCCTAAACACACACAGCAGACCTGGGGGCTGAAGTACGGAAGACCATGGGTCTTCATGAGAGGAGAAAACATGGAAAACGTTTCTGCATCTCCTATCACTGTGGACCCCCCCACACACTGCCCACCCTTGTCTGTAAACCTCTCCTCAGAGAAAAGAAACTGATTTCCATTCTCAGGTGATAACAATTTGTATTTCCTCTGAAGTATCTCTTCCACTGGTCTGTAAAAGCCACATCAGGCCCAGGAAGGTAGAGCCTGTGGCAACAGTTGTGTCAGGAGCAGCAACAGCATTTGTCGGCCTGGGAGCACAGGCTAGCCCAAGATCCTGACAATCTTATCGAGACCCTTTTGATGGAGTAAATGTGCTCTCTGTCTCTCTTTGTCTCTTTCTGTCTCTTTCTGTCTATGTTTCCCTCCCTCCTCATTCTCTTCCTCCTCTTCTCTTCCTCACTCTCTCCCCACTCACTCTAACCCTCTCATCTTACTACATACTCCAGGCTAGCCTCAGATTTGCTATCCCCCTGCCTCTGTCTCCAGTGTCCTGTATGCATGCACCCCAATCTCAGCTTCCAGTATCTGCTTTGATTCAAGCATTGTCAGCCGCTCCTCACAGTTCCGGAGACTTGCGGAGCCGACAGCATGGAGTCGGAGGCAGCCAGGTCCCGCGCCGGCTCATTCATCTTCCTTTTCAATAGTCGAGTCCTCAGATGTGAAGCGGGTCCCCCGTGTCCTGGTTACCATTCCAGTTCACTGCATTTCAGGTGGTGATTCCTGTCATCCGAGAGTCTGCTGAGATCAAACACGCATCAGCTGCCTAAGGGAGCTTATTACCTACAGACAGGCGGCAAGACACAGCTGAAGCCTAGGGTCAATGACGGGCTTGCCCCCAGTTTCTAGAAAGCTGTCTCAGATGTGTGGAATCATGTTCATGTGTGCCTTGGCACACAGCGGCTCTGGGGGTTATACTCTATGTGTAACGTGGCTTTTTGGGCTAAGATGCTGCCCGGTGTCATCCCATTCGAGGAGGGACTGCAGAGCCCAAGCTGTTCTGACCCATCCCTCTCTGTCTCAGAATAGTGACTCCCACCACATTCTATAGGAACCATCAACAAACACACAAATGTCACAGTTGTCACTGTCACTCCTTGGTGCTAAGAATACAATATAAGGAAGCCCACCTTCCAAACATAGTCTGTATTTCCTAGAGATTTTTTAAAACATTTTTAGTCCCTACAAAGATGGAACATTTTAGTACCTACAAACATTGGAATCATTCATTCATTCATCAAATAATCCATCCATCCATCTGTCCATTCATTTATCCATCCATCTATTTATCCAGCCATCTGTCCATCTATCCATCCATCCATCTATCCATCATCCACCCATCCATCTATCCATCCATCCATCTATCCATCCATGCATCCATCCACCCATCCATCCATCAATCCATTCATCCATCTATCCATCCATCCATCAATCCATCCATCCATCCATCCACCCATCCATCCATCCATCCATCCATCCATCCATCCATCCATCCACCCATCCATCCATCCATCCATCTCTACACAAGCACTCACTGATCCACCCATCTCACACTCCCTATTAATACACTCAAACATTTACAGAGCCCTATGCACCAAGGATTGTATGACACACAGTTGCTCTTTAAGAAATTCAAGGTGTGGTGAAAAGAGGATAACAGGCTGATTGTCACCTAGCAGGGACACCCAGAAATCGCTGTAGGACGTAAGGGGCTACCATCCCAGGCAGTGTAGCTAGGCTGCATTCTAGAACATGTCCCCACAGTCTTCAATTCCACAGCCAGAAGACGGTCAGCCTACGATGCACTCAGTGGGCAGAGGGGCTCCTATGCTAGCTCATTCACTCCAGTCTGTCCTTAGACAGCAGAAGCCCGAGACTCGCCACCATCAGGGACCGGTGAGGCAGAAGGTAGGACACTCATGAAGAGCTTCTCCTGACTCTTCACACAAAGAGAGATCTGTACTGTCTGTGCCTTCTCACTTGTGCTCAGGAGAAAAACTAATCCACACATAGGCAGTCTTCGTGATCTGAGCCAGCAGATGCTCCTTCACCTCCCTAAGGTTTGTCTGTGCATCTGTGCACACAGCAGAAAACCCCAGGGTACTCGGCCCCTTGGCCGGGGAGTGGGGGTAGGGAGGACTGAGAGATCTGGCCTGTTGAGGACTATGACCACCCAAAAGAATTGTGGGATTAACTCGTGCGACACCTAACCATTATGGACAATCCCTGGATTAGGAATTATGGGGGAGATCGGCCTCTGGGTTTGTCTGAGAAGGCGTGTCCAGAGAATTTCAACCGGGGCAGGGGAGGCCTGCCTTGACTATGGAAGGCACCATCCCAAAGACAGTTGTGTCAAGCTGAGTAAGAAGAAAGCAAGATGAGCAACAACCCCACCCCCTCTGCTTCCTGACTGTGGGTGCAGCTGCCTCAGTCTCCTGCCTCAGGACTCCCCACCACCATGGACAGAACCCCCTCTGTGAGCCAAGGAACCCTGAGAAAGCAGTGTCCCTGCTCTCTCGCTTAGGTGCTTGCGGATGCCCTACTTTCCCAGTCTCTGTCTCTCACTTTCTAGAAAATTCCCTCTAAATCAGGGGCTCTCAACCTTCCTGATGCTGCGGCCCTTTAAGACAATGGTGACCCCCAACCATAAAATTACTTTGTTGCTGCCTCATATCTGTAGCATGGCTACTGTTAGGAATCCTAACATAGAGATCTGGTTTGAGACCACAAAGGGGCCGTGGCCCACAGGTTGAGAATCACTCTCCCAAATTAACTGCTTGACACCAATTTGCCTCAGGGTCCAGCTTTCAAAATGACTCAGACCTTGATGCCATTTGTATACTGAAAATGGAACCGCCCGAGGTCTCAGGGGCTAGTGAACGGCAGCAGACTCGGTGAGGGGGCTCCTGATTCACAGCCTTTGGTGTTTTAAACCACGTACTCTGGCAGCTGTTACTTACGGAAAAATAATCTCATGATAGGGTCAACTGATCAAAGGCTTGGGAGCCCTGTGCTGTAGCCCTGACCTGGACTCCCACAGCAGAATGGTTAAAGTAGACAATTCAGGACTCCCAGGCTCATCTGGGCTTGTCTAGCAAGACCCTTTATGTGTAGCCGTGGCTAGCCTGGAACTGTAGACCAGGCTAGCCTCAAACTCAGATTAGCCTGCCCCAGTCTTCCAGATGCTGGGATTAAAGATGCGGGCCACCACTTCTCGGCTAAATGTGCCTGTTTTAAAAGACCTTCTGAGGTTTAGGAGAAGGATTGGTGGGTAAAGACCTGCCAAGCGAGCCTGACATGGGGTGTCCCCCTGAGTACAGATACCCAGCTCTCAAATCTGCAATCCCAGCATGCCCGCCTGCAGGGAGATGACAAGTGGAGACCGGAGAATTCCCAGAAGCTCACGGGCTTAGAGAGACCCTGTCTCAAACAAACAGAAGGCGAGGGCCACACCCAAGGTTACTCTCCCACCTCCACACATGTGATGGGGTGCGTGCATGTATGCCTACACTTACACATACAGACCACAGATGCATGCACACAATAATTTTTAAAACAGCGACTGAAGAGCAAGGTTCAGTGGGATACACCTATAGTCTCAGAAACCGAAATAGAAGCAGGGGGTTCCTAAGTTTGGGGCCCATCTTGGCTACAGACGGTCTGAACTCTTTCCAAGTAAAGCAAGCAGAACACCATTTGGGAAGCTCAGGGTGACCAGGGACACAGGAGGCACTGGAAAACTTCAGATCCAACACAAACAGTGAACCACAGTTGTGGGTGCTCCCTAGAGTCAAATCCTGGCTTGGGTTTTTCTGCAGGTTATCTGGAAGGCCGAGCCTCTTGCCTCGGTTTCCCCAGCTCACAAATGGCAGTGACAATGAGGAAACATCTCCCCCCATGGCACGGTGGACCCGATGATGCAGAGAAGCTGAGAACACGGCTCACAGACATGCTGCTTTTTACCGCATCCTGGAGTCCAGTTCAGTCTTGACCAAGTCCATGCTTCTGCGGACCGGATGCTCCTCCCAGAAACCTGCCAGGTGGCTGATCTGCACCACCCTCAGTCCGAGGATGGCCGGGTGGAGGCTCTTAGAGCCTTTGAGGACAAGAAGCAATCAGCCGATGTCAGGAGGTGTGTCCACAGTTTGATCCAGACTGTACAAGGTGGCTGAGGGTGTGCAGTAGGAAGCAGGAAGAGCATTTCATGATTTTTACTTCTGCCAACGAATTCCACCTGTGTTTCTTGAGAAGATCCAAACTTTAACAATGGAGCCAAACTCATAAATATATCCCCACCTCTTGTCTCTGTCATTAAAAAAAAAATATGTATTTTATATAATAATGCATATCTTTGTTCTCTGCTGTCTCCTAGACCCTGAAGCAGGGGAAAAAAGCCTTAACACAAGTTTGTGTGTTGCTTCCTTGAAGCTGGGAGACAGCAGCGTTAGGAACGGGAGAGTGATGACGGTCTGCAGCGTTTTAATGAGTCGCCGCCCGATCTTTCTTTCCTTGTGACACGTGTATGATTACCCAACGTTGTCTGCTCGCTAATTAACTTTGTTTATTTCCTAATTAGGTTTAGGATCAGCTGTCTTGCCGTTATAGAAATAATTGTTTGATTAATGTGTGGGGATTTACGTCTTCATTAAGCTTCTGCAGAACTTCTACCTCCATTGGCCAAAACGCCCTGAAAGGAGCCGTGGTACAGCAATCGTAGCTGCCAACCTCTACGTGATAAATCTCACGTCGATTGGTGATAACAGTGTGTGGATAGCAAGTATTCATTAGCAGATGTTAAGCCGTGTAGCAACTGGCCTTTCTGATTGTCTTCAGGAACGGCCACATTCTAGAGATGGGCGCTCTGACTTGGGTAGAGCCAGATCTCTGGCCCAGCCTGGGCTCCTGGGTCTGGTGTCCCCAGTATGCAGGCAGGAAGCCCTTAAATGAAGGAGGTGAGAAATACAGGGACCAAATCACCCAAGACTCTGCATTTTGTTACTCTGTGTGTCCCTCGGCACAAACACCACGTGTTGCTATGAAGGAGCCACACTAAGAAAGTCAAGGATCTGCATCTGCAGAATTTGCTACACTTTGGGCCAAGAGAGGAAGGAAGTCAAAGCCAAGCACCAGGGACAGATTGTCAGGGGACTAGGCTGTTCTCTAATGGGAATCTGATTCCAACTAAAAGTAAGTCTTTAAGAGTAACACACAATCCTTGCCATGTTGGTACATAACTTTAATCCCAGCACTCCGGAGACAGAGGCAAGCGGATCTCTCTGTGTTGGAGGCAAGCCTGGTCTACAGAATGAGTTTCAGGGCAGCGAGGGTGTCCTGGCTGGTTGTGTGTCAACGTGATACAAGCTGGAGTTATCACAGAGAAAGGAGCCTCTCTTGAGGAAATGCCTCCATGAGTTCCAGCTGTAAGGCATTTTCTCAACTAGTGATCAAGGGGGGAGGGCTCAGCCCATTGTGGGTGGAGCCATCCCTGGCCCAGCCCATTGTGGGTGGAGCCATCCCTGGGCTGGTAGACCTGGGTTCTATAAGAAAGCAGGCTGAGCAAGCCAGGGGAAGCAAGCCAGTAAGTAACATCCCTCCATGGCCTCTGCATCAGCTCCTGCTTCCTGACCTGCTTGAGTTCCAGTCCTGACTTCATTTGGTGATAAACAGCGATGTGGAAGTGTGAGCTAAATAAACCCTTTCCTCCCCAGCTTGCTTCTTGGTCATGATGTTTTGTGCAGGAATAGAGACCCTGACTAAGACATAACAGCTCAGTGGGTAAGTTGCTTGTGGTGGGTTAAATGAGAACTGTGCCCTGTAAACCCCTATGCCTGAATCCTTGGTCCCCAGTTGGTGGAATTTCTTGGAAAGAATTAGGAGGTGTGGTCTCCTTGGAGGAGATGTGTCACTTGGAGCAGACTTTGAGGTTTCAGAAGACATGTGCCATTTCAAATGAACCCCCTCTACCTCTGGCTTTAGGTTGAGGTGAGAGCTCTCGGTGGTCCCGGCTGCTATGCCTGTGATCTACCACCAAGAACTCTAACCCTTTGGAACCTTGAGCCCAGATAAACACTTCCTTTTATAAGTTGCCTTGGTGTTCTATCACAGCATTAGAAAAGTAACTGAGACACTGGCACAAGGACCCCAGTTCAAATCCCACTTAAAGTCAGATATGGTGAGATAGCCTGGGGTACGCAGTGGTAAACAATGGAGAAAGGCAAGAGGATGGGTACCCAAGGTTACCCTCTGACTTCTATATACCCACTGTAGCTGTGTATGGCAACATTCACACACATAAGTAGGCTCATGCGTGCACGCACACACACATAAATCATTGATTTCTTGTACATGTTAGTATTATATATCATAAAGAGAGCTTTTCCATCAGCACCATCAGCAGGAAAGCAGCATTTTTCTGGTATACATTGAAATAAAACTGTAGGAACATGAAGGCCGTGTGCACCATCTAAGACTATCTCCCATGCGGTAGGAAATGATTGGCCCTCCTGGAAGCCTGTCTTGACCGTCCTTCGGAATCCAGCAACTTCAGGATTGTTTGCCTTGTGTCACATGTCCCTCCTTGTCCAGTCACCTGTGACTGTGACTGTGGAAGATGCGGAGAGACACAGCTCAAAGCCACGTGGGTGTGAGCATCTCGACTGAGCAAAGCTGTGAAGTGTGCCCTGCAGACGGTTTTAATACATAGGCTTTAGATAAGTGGCAAATCCACAAGGAAAGCACATCTACCTCTTAAATCTAACAGAGCTGCCCTTGGGAGTTCACGTCTGTAACCCCGCGTTCTGGAGACTGGAACAGGGAGATAATCAACAGGTCAAATCCGGCCTGGGCTTGGCAGTGAGACCCTGTCTAAAGCAAGGCTTAATGGAGCATAACTCCCCACAGGTCTCAGGGTATCTTAATTTGAGTACTCCAGAAGATGCTTCCTCGGGGACCTCCAGCTCCTGTCCTTACCTTGAGCCCAAGGTCCACCCCAGTGGCCTCTGACACAAAACTTCAGTGAGCAGAGGCCAGCTGCACCCTGCCAGGAAGCCCTTTGCTCAGACAGAGAAAAGTATCTGACAGAGAGCGGGGCAAACCCTGGATAGTCAGAGCCTCCTCTGCTCCCTTCAGACCTTCAGACTGCCATCTAGAAGGACGGCAGCTCACACAGGGCAGCTAAAACCATGCCCAGGGGAGGCAGAAAGGTGACCCAGACTGTAGAGGTTTGGGTTTCCTGTATCTATAGCCAGCCTGGCACCAGGGCAGTGCTGCCCTGAGTTTTATTACCCTTGAGGTAATTATACAGAGGCCTAACGGGTGCTCCCTCCCTCCTTTCCTCCCTCCCTCTGTCCCTGCCCCCTTCTCCATCCTCTTCTTCTCTCCTAGGACCTGGAGTGTTCTGGGAATCACTCAGTCTACACTGAGTTACGGTTCTAGACAAACTACCCAATCTCTGCATCTCTGTTAATACTGCATGCGTTTAAAAAGAAAGCATGGGCTGGGATGTATTGCTTCAGGATTTACCCAGGCCTTGATCCCCACAAAGAAAGGGCATAAGGCGGGGGAGAGGGAAGATGTGGAAGGAAGAGGGAGGGGAAGGGGGAGAGAGACAAAAAAAAAAAAAAAAAAAAAAAAAGGAAGAGGAGGGACCAGAGGTGGCTCAGTGGCTAAGAACACTTCCTGTGCCTTCAAAGGGTCAGAGTTGGGCTCCTAGCACCCAGGTTGGCAGCTCACAACCCCTATTACTCTGGCTATATGTGATAAGATGGCGTCTTGTCTCCACAGAAATGTGCTCAAGTGCAAGCACGCGCGCGCGCACACACACACACACACACACACACGTGCATAAATTAATAAGTAAATAAAGGAGAGAGAAAGGAATGGGGTGAAGGTGGAGGAGGGGTTGTTACGGGATGAAAGGCACAGGAAGTCCCGCCCCATGCTCTGCCCATAGCTTCTCTGACAGGGTCTGATGTGCCTTGTGGTGTGACATCTCCTTTGCTAGGATTTGTGAATGGCCTGCTGAGGCCTCCTTAGTAAAGATGTGACCAAATTAGGACGAGTTGAGGTGTGACAGAGCCACCTGAGTCTCTTTCCTGATGACAACAGAAACTTCAGCTTTCCCCCGAAGAAACCAAACTCACTGTTTTGTTCAGGCAGAAATTCTGTCATGAATGCTCAGCCAAGAAGCAGCTTGGGTCTCAGAACTTTCCAAGAGGAGGGCTCGCTCCGTTTCCCCAGTGTCTCCCCGTGGAGCCGCTGTGTGGAGCTCGGGTAGATGGTGGGCGCTCAAGGAGAGCTGAAGAATGGCTCAGACGGTGGGATGTAGCCTTTCTGTGCCTCACTTTTCCAGCTTTAGAATGGGACTCACAGTTGCAGCCATCTTGAGGTATGCCATTAGGAATAAAAGACACAGTGCATGGGACACATTTGGTTTGTGTTCCAGTTTGTTCTCTGTTGCTGTGATAAACGCCCTGACTCAAAGCAACTTATAGGAGGAGAGAGTTTGTTTGGCTTAAATTCCAGGTCACAATTCATCATTTGGGGGAAGTTAAGGCAAGAATTCAGGGAGCCAATCACATCCCACGCACAGACAAGCACATAGAGAATAGAAGCTTGCCTTCTGCTGAAACCGTTCACACTACATCCCACTTTTCCTCCAGGGTCTACATGGATTTGTGGGTTGATGTACCCGCTTCAGGCCAGCTCAGCTCTCTGTCCTCCAGAGTACATTAAGGAACAGTAGGGGGAAGGGAAGCCACTGCCTGGGGCCCTGGTGCAGTCAGAGGCACATCATGTGTGGAATGAACGAGGCTCTGCTGGGGCAACCTGTTTCTATAGATGGGAGAATGCCCAAACATAATAGTAAGACGTGTAGCACAGGACACACATGGATGTATCACAGAACACACATGGATGTAGTACGGGACACACATGGATGTAGCACAGAACACACATGGATGTAGCACTAGACACACATGGGTAGCACAGGACACACATGGATGTAGCAGAGGACACACATGGATGTAGCACGGGGCACACATGGATGTAGCACAGGACACACATGGATGTATCACAGGACTCACATGGATGTAGCACGGGGCACACATGGATGTAGCATGCGGCACACATGGATGTAGCACAGGACACACATGGGTAGCACAGGACACACATGGATGTACCACAGAACACACATGGATGTAGCACAGGATGCACATGGATATAGCACGGGGCACACATGGATGTAGCATGCGGCACACATGGATGTAGCACAGGACACACATGTATGTAGCACAGGACACACATGGATGTAGCACGGGGCATGCATGGTGTTCTTTCCACAAGAATGCACTTGTGGAGGGACTGGCTCCCCATCTGACTGAGCTCACACACCTGCCACCCACAGCGTGAGAGTCTCACAGGTAGGGAACTCGGAGGCAGCCACTTGAGACGGCAGGATGCTGAGTGGCAGGAAAACCGCTTCAGACACCACACAGGCTTCTTGGGTTGAAGGTTTTAATTAAAAGATCCTGGAGAATTATCTCCTTAATTCCAACACTTCTCAGCAACCCCTTCCCTCTGTACTGGTTGAGATTCTGTCTCAAGCTCTCTCTAAGGATGGGCTCAGTAGCCTGCAGCACCCAAGAACAGTGGTGGGCGTTCTCTGGGCTCTAGTCTTGGGTCCATCACTACTTGGACTCAGCACCTCTGTGGGGCTGTGTGTCCTGGAATCTATTAGAGTCTATTAGGTGTCAGCTACTGGCTCCTCAATTAGCCTGCAGCTCTGGGGGCCCAGCCCACACCCCAGCTGACCCCTGGAAGCACTGTTAACAGAGTCTAAGATTATCCTCTCCTCTTCCAATTGATCCCATACATGGACGGCTAGACCTGGATCCTGAAGCAAGAACGCTGGACCGTCTGTATTCCTGGTCTACATGCTGTGTCCTGAACACATCTGTCAGCCATACATAGGCTTCACAACATGTCAGAAAAGCTGCCTTCAGCAAGCCCATGCTTTGTGGCTTTGAGGTCTCTCTTGCTCATTCAAGCAACTCTGTGGTGGCCTAGATGTTCTAAAGAGTTAATAACTACCTTCTGGAGAAGGCCTAGGCATATCCCTGCAGGAGCTGGGGTCATTGTGTGTCAACCTGACCCAGCTGGAGCTATCCCAGAGAAAGGAGCCTCCGCTGAGGAAATGCCTCCATGAGATTCAGCTGTAAGGCATTTTCTCAACTAGTGATCAAGGGAGGAGGGCCCAGCCCATTGTGGGCGGAGCCATCCCTGGCCCAGCCCATTGTGGGTGGAGCCATCCCTGGGCTGGTGGTCCTGGATTCTATAAGAAAGCAGGCTGAGCAAGCCAGGGGAGGCAAGCCAGTAACATCCCTCCATGGCCTCTGCATCAGCTCCTGCCTCCTGACCTGCTTGAGTTCCAGTCCTGACTTCCTCTGTTGATGAGTAAGATGAATAAACTTCTTCCTCCCAACTTGCTTCTTGGTCATGATGTTCGTGCAGGAATAGAAACCCTGACTATGACACTTGGTGATAATGTCTCAAGTTGTCCTTGGGTGCTTGTTAGTCAAGTATGTTGTCAGTCATGTGTTATCAGTCACATATGTTGTCAGTCATATATGTTGTCAGTCAAGTGTGTTGTCAGTCATGTGTTATCAGTCACATATGTTGTCAGTCATATATGTTGTCGGTCATGTATGTTGTCAGTCAAGTATGTTGAGAGTCATGTGTTATTAGTCACATATGTTGTCAGTCATGTATGTTGTCAGTCAAGTATGTTGAGCATGTGTTATTAGTCACATATGTTGTCAGTCATGTATGTTGTCAGTCAAGTATGTTGTCAGTTGTGTGGTATCAGTCACATATGTTGTCAGTCATGTGTGTTGTCATTCAAGTATATTTTCAGTCATGTAGGTTTTCAGTCACACACATTGTCAGTCATGTATGTTGCCAGGGCAACAGGAAAGAAACAAAGATAGCATCATCATGGCAGTCACGCCCTGCTCCATGCAGTGTCCTTGTTGCCTCTTTTTATGAGGACTTGGGTATATTGAGCTTTGGACAACCCACGTGACCTCATCTTACCTTGATTACTTCTCAAAAGGTTGTCCTTCCCAGTGCAGCACCAGTCTCTGGCACTGAGGTAGACTTAACACAACGAACTGGAGCAGAAGGAAAACACACATCCCCCATTGCCACAACCTTCCTGTTCCCACAGTCACCTTCCTCGCCCTCACTCTATGAGAACATTCTAGATGCCTCTCCTCCCCCAGCTAAACTCTTGTCAGCAAGGGAGAAGAGTGTACACCCTGTGCCCACTCCCGGTGCCAAGAACACTGCCTGGCACATAGTGTACAATCCCTGAGTATTTGCAAAGTCTGCCCATCTCCTCAACATCCTTGAAATCCACGAGGGACAGGAAATAGAACCCCAAGGCTCATCCTGAAGTCGACCAGTGGCTGAGATTTGGGTAGAATAGTGGCCCTGCCATGCCCACTTTCTCCTTTGGAGCATCAACCCATAGGGTTCCCATTTCAGTCAGCCCTCACCCGCCTGGAGCAACGTGGACACCCAACAGCAGACCAGCCACACACCTTCTCACCAGCAAAGGGGGCTCCTCCTGTGGACGGTGAGGCCTGAGGGGTGTGAAGTAGCCCCACTGAGCCATGTCCAACTTTGACAAGCCAAGCGCTATTTCTCAACGACTTGCCGTGAGCCTCATTTTTTCCTCACTGATATTCTCGCCGCTGCCACTGCCCCGAACTGCAAGGCTCTGGCTCCCCAGCCTCTCTGTTGAAAAATAACAATGAGCTGTGAACAAGCATGCGAGGCCTGAGGCGCCTCTCGGTGTGATGTCAGCAGAGCAGGAGGTACTGGCCAGGACTGGATCGCCGCGGCTCCCATGTGCAGCTAGCCGCCTCCCACTGCCGTCCCTCACAACCATTTCCGTATGCAGCCATCAGGGTCTGTGCTGCCCAGTGTGACAGCCAGCTGCCATCCCTGGCTACCCAGAGCATGAGATGTGGCTAGTGTGACCAAAAAGCTGGGTTTTTATTATTTTCATTTTAACTAATGTAAATTGAAATAGCTACAGGTTCCTCTCTTGGGTGGTGCAACTTAGAGTCATCTCTCTGAACCCGTGTTTCCTTCCCTTTAAGACAGAGATAATGTTATAAGACTACACCATCTGTGTGTATCTGTGTAGGGTGGAGTGTGTGGCGTGTGTGTGTGTGTGCGAGCATGCTCTGTCTATGTGCATGTGTACATGTGTGTAGGCAGGTGTGCATATACATGTGCTTGTGGGGGTTATAGGTGTATGTTTGTGTGCATGTGTGTATGAATGTTTGTGAGTACGTGTAGTTTTGTGTGCATGTGTATGCACTGTTGTAGAGATATTTAATCCTAATCTGGGGTTGCTACCCTACCTTTGACCATTTGGTTCTCAGAAAAAAGACACCCACAACCTTTATATTTGTAATAAGCCTTAGTCAGCACAAATGCTGGGCAGCCGCCTCCCTCTGTGCCATTAGAGTCACTTTCCTATTATAACCCCACGTTGTTACTTGCGCTGCTTCTTCTGGGCTGCTCTTCTCAATTCCAGTTGGCCAGACCTCAGGGTCACGTTGTCTTGACTCCTAACCCATGGTATCTTTCTCTTCTCTTCCCCTTCTTCTCCCCCTCATAGCTCTCCACCAACCCCAAACCTGGGAACCCTAAACTCCACCTATGTCTCTTCTGCTCAGCTATTGGCTGCCGGCATGTTTATTCACCGATCAGAAATAACTTGGGTCAGGTCACACAGTGTCACTAGAGTCTACATGTGGACTCTCTTGTCTCTGGGGCAACAGGGTCTTGGGGGCCTGCACTTAGCATTACAATATATAGCAACACACCAAACATCAACGGTGCACAGGTGTGTATGTGTACATGCACACATGTGTGTATGCATGGGTGGCCCCTTCCATCCCTCTCTGCTATTATTTTGACACAGGGTCTCCCACTGAGCCTGGAGCACAGTGATTCTGCTAGAATTTGTTAGCCAGGGGCACTTGGGGTTCCCCTTGTTCCTGCCTCCCTAGCAACAGGATTGCAGGCATATGCTTTACCCACCACACAGCTCCCCAGCCACACCCACCACGGTGTAGCACGTGGTCCCCAGTCACCCACTGCTTTGACACGTGGCTCCCAGTCAGAAGCAATCTGGGTCACATCCCCTCCTAGGCATTCAGACTGAGGAGCTCTGCTGATGTCGGCCATTGTCCCTGTGATGTCCCCAGTGAGTCAGAAGGAAAGAGAACAGCAGGATGCCAAGGTTGGGGACTTCTCCCTTAAGCAATTAAGGCAGAAACTGTGAGAGCATTTCCAAAGAAAAGGCTCACACCATCTCACGTAATGGCGGAGATACTGAAGCCAGCCCCGAAGCTTGGGGTTTTGGTCTTGCTGTGGGTCAAGGAAAGACCGTGCTCTGGGGTGCGGATAGCTGGATCTGTCGTCCTCAGTTTGGAGGGTTGCCAGCTGCGAGATCTGATGTGCGTACACACTGATCATGTGCCAGTCAGCTACTGGTGTGGAAGAAACGACCCGCCATCCAGGATGAGGGCAGTGTCATGGTAACCGTTACCTGAGAGTTGCTGGGTCCACAGGTGATGATGAACTAACCTGTGCCCCTGGCTGGATCCTTCTGATTCTGCCTTCCACCCCATAATTCCTTTCCTTCCAGCTGGTGAGTAGTGGGGTCCTAATCGGGAGGGAACCTGAGGCTGCTGGATCTAGGATGTGCAGCGTCTTGCCAAGACCCGTTGTTAAAAGGTCAGGTGTTGCTACAGACCGCAGAATCCTTAAAAGAGGTGGCGCAGGGGCCGAAGGGAGGGCTGAGCAGTTAAGAATGCACACAGATCGTGTAGAGGACCCGGGTTTGGTTCTCGGCACCCACGTGAGGCAGCTCACACCTTCTGTAACTCCAGATCCAGGGCTTCTCTGATCTTCAGGTTCTCCTACGCTCACACGCACAGACATCATGTACATGCAATTATTTTAAGAGAGAGAGAAAGAGAGGGAAATGGAGAGATGGCTCAGTGGTTAGAGCACTGACTGCTCTTCCAGAGGTCCTGAGTTCAGTTCCCAGCAACCACATGGTGGCTCACAACCATCTGTAATGAGATCTGATGCCCTCTTCTGGTGTGTCTGAAGACAGCTGCAGTGTACTCGTATAAATAAAATAAACAAATATTTAAGAGCGAGACAGAGACAAAAACAGACAGCACCTAGTGAAAGGAAGCAAGGCCACTGGTTGTACTCTGAAAGGCGATGTTGGGACCCACTTCTTTCCTTTACTTCCTGGCTACCCAGAGGTGAACAACTTCCTCTCCACATGCTCCACCTCATGGTGCTGCTTGCTCAACCTCTTCACCATGGCAACGTGCCATGTGACTTCGGACTGAAGTCTCCCAAGCCATGTTCACAAACAACACTTCCTCTCTTATGGACTCCTGCCCGACACTCCCCCACTGTGCGTTGCTTTGGGCTTAAGAAGTGAGGTTACTGATCAGTTACTTCAGAGAGGAAGCTGTCTGAGGACTTGGTGGTACGGCTCAGTTGGGAAGCCCTAGGTGCGCAGCATGGAGATCCACATTAGTCCCGTTTTCCATGTGAGAGACTGAGACTCAGAGAGAAACATAGGTGGGAACTTGGAGCTGTTGGTTCTCCATGCTGTGTTTAAGCTGCTGCCCAGGTCTGGGGACATGTGAGACCCGAGCTGATTACAGAGCCATGGCCTAGAGTCTCCAGTGCACGAGAAGCCTCCTGGTAAGTAGCCCGTGTCGAGTAGCCAACACCGTGCTGAAAGCTCCTACCATTCGGGGGTGAAGAGACAGACTCCAGGACCCACCTAGCACCCGAACCAACTGCTCCAGGTGTTTTATTACAGTACTAGAAAGTGGCACCAAACCACACGTGTAGCCTCTTCCCTGGTCAGAAGTCATGACGTCAGGGTTCGGGGACCGGAAGCTATACCTTACTTCTTCAAAGAAACGGGAAACAAAAGAGTCCGATTAGCAACATGGTCTACGGGGGAGGGGGAGCTGCAGCTCCCTCTGTAAATGTCATTTTCTCAATAAATAATGCCTAGTGTGTTTTCAGTCCATGAAGACAAATGGAGTTTTATATTATCCATTTGTTCATGAAACAAAACCCATTCTGTATTTGCTGTGTCGGGCTTTATGGCAAAGGTAGCAGGCGGCCTTCAGAGTGTTAGGCATTGAATTCTACAACAAAACAGCACAATGCTTTATATCAGGGTGGGGGAACTCCGGAGGCTCAGCAGGAGAGCTTGCTTCGCACTGCTCAGCCCTAGGTAGACCTGATGCTCTCTTGTTATTTCCTGAAGGCCTTGTTAGCCATGACCCCTGCTTTGTATGCTGCCGTGTGGCTGGGCCTGGGGAGATCGGGAATCAACAGCAAGGTTCGTCTCTTGCTCACGGTGTTTCACGGGGCAATAAACCTAGGCATGTCCAGCCAACCCGAGCCCGAGAGGAAGAGGCTGCGTATGGATCTGCTAACCACCAGCAGCCCCACACTGCCTGTCAGAGGGATCAACACAGGAGGAATGGGAATGGTTGCCAAAGCCCAGGAGTCAGATCTGAAGGCACGGGGTGTGCCCACTACCACCGGTCTCTGTTTCCTCCCATGTGGCCCTCTCTCATCAAGGCCATATTCAGCTGACAACCCTGTGGGGGGCATGCTTTCCAAAGTTTCCAAATGAAAGGAATGTGGAAACAGAAAGGCAGAAGTCCCCATGATAAGGAAGGGTGAGCTTCTGGACCTGTGGACTCCTGCCCTACACTCCCCCGCTGTGCGTTGCTTTGGGCTTAAGAAGTGAGGTTACTGATCAGTTACTTCAGAGAGGAAGCTGTCTGAGGACTTGGTGGTACGGCTCAGTTGGGAAGCCCTAGGTGCGCAGCATGGAGATCCACACTAGTCCCATTTTCCACGTGAGAGACTGAGACTCAGAGAGAAACATAGGTGGGAACTTGGAGCTGTTGGTTCTCCATGCTGTGTTTAAGCTGCTGCCCAGGTCTGGGGACATGTGAGACCCAAGCTGATTACAGAGCCATGGCCTAGAGTCTCCAGTGCACGAGAAGCCTCCTGGTAAGTAGCCCGTGTCGAGTAGCCAACACCGTGCTGAAAGCTCCTACCATTCGGGGGTGAAGAGACAGACTCCAGGACCCACCTAGCACCCGACTCAACTTCTCCGAGGCCACGATCGTACAAGTGTCCCAGAAGGTCAGCGTTCAGGTTTCCAGATCAGAAACACTCTTTGCTGGGCGTGAGGAACCCCGAGATCTTGCCACCAAGTCCTCACAAAAGAACATCTCGGAAAGGTCTACTTCCGCGCCTATTGCCCTCAGCTGTCCCCGCCTACGGGGGGGGGGGCTGTGTGCAAGCGCGCATGCGTGCTGCCCCCACACTGTCCAGGAATCAGGATGGACCTGTGGGGCTCCCCTCGACTGCCCCTCCCAAGTGAGAGCCATTGGCGCGGGAGGGGTAGGCCCCTGGGATTTCTAAGAACTGCTGTGGTCAGCTGCATGCAGCAGTTTGCCCGTGAGGGTGTCTTCGGGGAGGTCTGTTCATTCTCAGAGCCTCGGTTTCCCCTTCTGTGAGATAGAAACAGTAGCAACCGTCCTACAGCCAGCGCACCAGCTAGAGAAAAGAACACAGTTAACGGCAGCTGCTCCTCGGCTGTACCCAGATCATTGCACTGAACGCCACAACAGGACGACTGTGAGGGCGGTAGCCATGACAGGAGATGATGGTAAGACGGGACTGGAGCTGAAACAGCCTGTTGGTGATGTCACCGCCGTCCGTCATCCTAAGAGACTTTCTGTAGCGCTGCCGCACACACACCTGCAAATGCAGCGCTACACGTCAGTAACTGACAGTGCCCAAGGTGCGGAACAGTAATCTAGGGGGACAATTAGGCCAAGTGTCCAAACAGTTTATAAACCGTCTCTGGGAAGCTGCAGGCGTCTCCCGTACCTCACAGGTGTCGGGTCTTAATTACCTCCAGACACCAAGTCAAACAACGGATGCACGTGCACCATCTAGGTGTGTGCAAGGAGAGGCCAGGACGTTCACAGACGGAACAGCCTGACCATGTGTCACGTGGCATTACCATCCTTCCGTGAAGCATGATGGGAATTACTGGTGTTGTCTTTAATACTCCGCAGAGCGCTGAGTACTCAGCGGGAGCACGGTCCGTACAGAGTGCTGAGTACTCAGCGGGAGCACGGTCCGTACAGAATGCTGAGTACTCAGCGGGAGCACGGTCCGTACAGGGTGCTGAGTACTCAGCGGGAGCACGGTCCGTACAGGGTGCTGAGTACTCAGCGGGAGCACGGTCCGTACAGGGTGCTGAGTACTCAGCGGGAGCACGGTCCGTACAGGGTGCTGAGTACTCAGCGGGAGCACGGTCCGTACAGGGTGCTGAGTACTCAGCGGGAGCACGGTCTGTACAGAGTGCTGAGTACTCAGCGGGAGCACAATAAAATTCTAGTCAAGTGGCGGGTTACACTTTAGTCTTAGATCCCTGTAGGGGAGGACCTGGCAGGCTTCCATACCTACATCAGCAGATGCAGCCTTCACCCTGGCTGGAACAAGACTCCAGGGAACCAGTGCTGAAAAGCAAGACCCAATAAAATCATCGGGCGGGCAGCTTCGAACAAGCCTGATTAAGCGAATCTAACCACTGCTGTAGGTCTCTTGGAATCATGGACCAGCAGAGGAACCAAGCAATCGATCGGGTTGTCTGAGCCAGAAGTGGGGCAGGGAGGGAGGTGTCTGCAAACCTCCACCAGCAGAAACAAATTCATTATGTCTGCAGAGGTGCCTGGCAGGCCTGCCATAAATCAGGAGGGTGATCGATGGTGTGGGGAGGGGGAGGACGTGGGAAGACCGGGCAGAAGGTTCTGGGTCCCAATGAAGTTACAGCGAATAGAGTCAGACAGCCCCAACCAGACGGGCTCTTTCTAGCTGAGTGACTCTGGGTCACTTGCTCTGTGGAGACCACTTCATCCTTTGCAGAATGGGGTTGCTGGAGTCTCAGTTTAATTACAGTGAGATTGTGTCCCTCTGCGTTTCCCAGAACGGTGCTGTGTGGCCATTGGACACTCAGGACACAGCAGATTAAATTATGATGTGTTGTAAGAGTGAAACTTCCTACAAGATCGTCTAGATGTGGCATGAGCAAAGGAAGAGCCCACAATTTTTTAATCTCGATTTTATTATTAAATAATACCTTAAGATCTGCTGTGTTTTAAAAAAATGTATTACTGAGCCAACTACAGCTGATTCTTTTAATTTTTAAAAATGTAGCTGTAAGAAAATCTAAAATAATCTCTTGTGATTTCCTTTCTACCGAATGGAAATCGGTAGAAACACTGGTCCCTTCTCATCCCTTCAGATATCTTTTGGACACGTAGATGCGTGTTCATGTGTATGTGCACGTATGTGCCCGTGAGTGTATAGGTCGGAGGTCAGTGCCAGGTGTCTTCTTTTGTTGCCATCCACCTTATTTTTTGAGACAATGTCTCTCTCACTGAACCTGGAGCTCACTGATTGGACCAGACCGGCTTCTAGCGGTTCCCAGGATCCACCCCTGTCTTGGTGACTGTTGCTATGATAAGACAGTGACCAAGGCAGCTTATAAAAGAGAGTCCACTGGAGCTTACAGTTTCAGAGGGTGAGTTCATGACTATCAGTGGCAGCAGGCAGGCATGGTGCTGGAGCAGTAGCTGAGGGCTCGCATCTGATCCACAAGCAGGAGGAAGAGAAAGCTAACTGGGAATGGCATGGGCTTTTGAAACCTCAAAGCCCAACCACAGAGACACATCTCTCCCTACCAGGCCACACCTCCCCAACCAGGCCACACCTCTTCCAACATGGCCACACCTCCCACAAGGCCACACCTCTCACAAGGCCACACCTCCCCAACCAGGCCACACCTCCCACAAGGCCACACTTCTCACAAGGCCACACCTCCCCAACCAGGCCATACCTCCCCCATCAAGGCCACACTTCTCACAAGAAGACCACACCTGTTTAAAATTCCAAAGTCCAAAATCTCTTCTGAGTCTTGAGGCAATCTCTTAATAGTAACTTCCTGTAAAATCAAAAATGCAAATTATTTACTCCCAACATACAATGGCACATTATATACATTACTATTTCAAAAGGTGGAGAAGCAGGCACGGTGAGGGAACACTGGGCCAAAGCAAGACCAGAACACCCCGAGTCCTGCATCTCCGTGTCTGATGTCGAAGTGCGCTCCCGATCTCCTGATCCTCCCAGCGTTGTTGACTACAACACGTATTCCTCTTGGGCCGGTTTCAAACCTGGTCTGTAGCTCTTCTTGGCAGGTATCCATGGCTCTGGCATCCCCAACATCTAGATGGCTTTAGAGAAGGCAATCCAGGTTTCACCTTCATGGCTTTATGCAATGGCCTCTCTGGGCCACCATGCCGGGCTAAACATGGGCTTTGGGGGGACAACAAGCACTTTCCCATCCCTCAGCCTCCTCGCATGGTGCTGTTGTTTATGTTTTGTCCCATGGTGGTGACCATAGCCAGGGGCTGCCACTAGGTGAACACTCAGCCATGGGACTGCACACCACCCTCTCATGTGTTTTATTTTATGGTGAGGAGCCACAGTGCTGTGCTTTGCCGGTCACTCTCTCCTCCTCCTCCTGAAGTCTCAGCTTCCTCCTTGGCCAGGTCAGACAGAGTAACTGTAATGGACAGAGTGGAGAGACCTGCATGGTTTACATCTCTCTCTCCCTCTTTCCCTGTGTGTATGTGTGTATGCACACATGCGTGTGCATGTATGTATGTGCATGTGCATATGTGTTAGACTGTGGAATTAATAGTAACCATGGCTAGCTTCATTGTCAACTCGACACACCTCGGAAGAGGAAATCTCAGTCGAGGGATCAACTCCATCAGATTAATCAGCAGGCAAGTCTGTGGGGCATCTTCTTGATTGCTGAGTGATACGGGAGGACCTAGTCCACTCTGGGCAGTTCCATTCCTAGGCAGGTGGTCCCAGGCTATAGAAACAAGCAAACTGAACACCAGGCTGGGAGCAAGCCAGTGAGCAGTACTCCTCTGTGGTCTCTGCTTCAGTTCCTGCCTTCAGGTTCCTGCCTTGGCTTCACCTGAGGATGGGCTGTAACTGTCAATCAAAATTAACCCCCTCCTCCCCAAGTTGCTGGTTGGTCGCCACCGAGTTTAGCAGAGTAACAGAGAAGGAAAGCGGAAGACCCTTTCTCCGTCTAGGAGACCAGGAGAACAAACTTTAAAGACTTCACCTGACTGTGCAACTTTGTTGTAAAACCTGCACACCTCTTATTCCTCTGCACCCCTCCTTCTGCACCGACCCCAAACCAGTCAGGGCTCTGGGCCTTTGCACACTAGAGTGAGTGAGAACCAGGACTCAGCTAAGTTGTTTGTAACAAAAGTAACCAACCAGCAATGGAAAAGGCTCATTTTGGTTCCTGGTTTCAGGAGGAAAACAACCTAAGAAAGGAGAAAGCGCAGACTTATGAGTTCTTTGTTACATTGTATCCAGAGTCAGGAAACAAAGACAAATGCTGTTCTCTGTTTCACTTCCTCCAGGATCCCATGGGGTGGAGCTTCCACCGGGTCTTTCTTCTTCAGTTGACTCTCTCAGGAAAGATCTCCATAGTGTCTCTCTCCTAGGTTATTCCCACACAGTCTCTTAAAAATATTCTATCATTCATTCATTCATTCATTCATTCATTCATTTGTGTGTGTGAATCTGTGTGAGGCAACTTGAGGGTGTCACTTTTCTCCTTTCACCCTGTGGGTTCTGGGGATTGAACTCGGGTCATCAGGCTTGGCAGCAAACACCTTGCCTGCTGCTGACCCTCTGAACCCAGTCCTGTTAATGAAGATTGTTTATTATACCCAGAGGTTCACGTGCAAGCACACTGTGTCTTCCAAGGGTTGGACAATGGCCTATAGGTGACACAACTTCTCTGGGGCAGCCACTGAGAAAGCTACCATGTGGCCCACACCAGCAGCCTGAGGGGTACCCTGTACCTTGGAGGTGGAGAGCCACCCCCCCCCCGCACTTCTACTCACCCCTGCTGACTTCTGCACTGCAGGGTGAAGTTAAACCTCCCTGAAAGTGGAGGTTCCAACGGCCAGGCTTTAAATTGTGTTAAGTTGGGACTGGGACAGTGCCTCTGAAGTCACTGGATGACAGGTGTGAAGCAGTTTTAGAATCTGTGTGGGAAGAGCGTGAGGGTCTGATAGTCAATATGTATAATGGGACCCGTCTTCACCCTGCTCTTCCTGAGCACTTCTGAATGTGCATAGAGCCAGAATATTCTCATTTTCTCTCTCTCCCTCCCTTCCATGTTCTTCCCTCCCTCCTTCCTTGTCCCCTCTCTCTGTCCTCTCTTGTCTCTCTCCTCCACTTCCGAAGTCACCTCCCCTGGCTCTTCAGTTACAGGGCCTCTGTGGGTCTCTCCCTTCGTTTTCTTTCACTTCCGAAGGAAGGCTGGGCAGACCAGGCAGCTAGTGCAGAGAAGGGTCTTCAGCCCTCCTAGTCTCATGGCTGGGGGTGGGATGGGGGAGCCCTCACAAAGCCCAGCAGGGCCCAGGGGTTCCAAGTGCCCCTCCCCGACAGACCCCCATTCTTCCTAGAGTTTGCCAGAACCAGCTCCGCTTCCCCATTTCAGTCCAGGTTTTGTTAACTGGAATGTGGCTGGGGAGGTGGATCTGAGGGAAAGAATGCTTCCCGAGAGAGCACGGGGCAGGAGTCAAATTCCCAAAACCCAGGGGAAATCCCAGGTATGATCACTTGTGTCGGACACAGCATTGGTGGTGAGAGGAGCAGAGGCTAGGGGATTGTAGTTTTCTTACCACCAGGCCTGTTCCAGATTCAGTCATACACACAAACACACACACACACATACTCACACTTGCTTACTCACACACATACACACATATAAACACATAGCATGCTCATACACACATGCCAAACACATACATACACATACACACATGCTCATTCACACATACATATAAATACATAGCACGTGTAACATATACATACAACACACACATACATACATACCCACATACATATATACATATGTGCACACATAGAAACAACACACATGCACACAAATATATAACACATATACATATATGCACACATAAAATATGCACATTTGCATATATGCATACATATACACACACCTATGCACATGCATACACACACAGAGACACACACACACACACACACACACACACACGAGAAAGCCCATCACTATGTGAATTATGTCCTATGATAGTGTGTTTAGTGCAAAGGAAAATGGGCTCCCTGTGGCTTTAACAGATGAGGCTTGAGGCTGGATGACCAGGGGCACTTTAAAGTCCCCAACCGACTCTCCTCTTCCTCTTTCACTTCCCCCATGCCCCTGTCTCCTCCCCTCTATCTACTTTCATCCATGCCTAACCCCTTCCCCCAAAAGATGCTGGAATATTCCTTTGCTGACACAGACTCTCAGAAACTGAGGCGTCCTGGCCTGGGGCTCTGTCTCCCGCTCCCACTTTGTTGGGCTGGCGCAGTGAGGCCTTAGCTGTCCAGTTGCAATGACTTCAGAGGCCTGCAGGTCAGCACCACAGCCATTCCCAAGCCTTCCAGGAACAGCTTCCCTGTGTGCCCTCCCTCTGTCACCATGGTGATGTCCCAGAGAGAGCAAGGTCAGAAAGAAGGGCTCTTATTGCCTTAGAGCCGACTTCCATGGTGCCTAGTTCTGAGCCAGACACTTTCCCAGCATCCACTGCTTCAGTCTTGTCTAAGGAGGACCTGGGAGTTGGGCACCCAAGAGCCTCTTTCCTGGATGTGAAGCCCTAACCCAGCCCAGCTTCAGATGGCAGCTGATCTTGTTCCTACAATGCTGAGCTGGGCACAGACTGGCCGGCATCCATTAAACTCGCTTGGGGGTCATTTTTTCACCCTCTAAAATGCTTTAGTAACTAACAGTGAGTCTGGTATCCTGCTCCCTCCTCTGCAGACTGGGTCACATCCACGGTTTCATTGTTCCCAGGGTTGTGCTGGCTCTAATTAGAATATTTTTTATTTTCCCTGGATGAGGGGGAGACAGAGAGAGAGAGAGAGAGAGAGAGAGAGAGAGAGAGAGAGAGAGAGAGAGAGAGAGGGAGAGAGAGAGAGATGAGCTCAGGGGCCTCATCCACAGCCATCAGGTGGAGCAGCCAGCAGGGAAGGAGAGAGTTGTGTGTGCAAGGCCTCTCCGCTTCTCCCTACCCTGTCTGTCTAGATGTTCAAACTGGTGGGAGCCCAGCAGGAACCTCCTTTGAAGAGGACGGACCAATGCAGCCCCACACACTGCGGCTCTTGTGACCCCGTGAACTCACAGACAAGTGGACTGAAGTTCAAACACAGTGATCCAAAAAGCCTCCGTGGGGAGGCCAAGGGACAGGAGCCCAGAAGCACAGTGGTTAGAGATGAGCTCAAGGCACAACAGAGGTGAAGTCCAGAACAGTGGAGGAAGATCAGCTAATGAAGTGCTTGCTCCCCAGTGTGAGAAGCCAGGCCTCCTGCCCCGCCCCCACACTCCCATGCCCCCACACACCCACGCTCCCCCCTCCCCCCCCAAGCTCACGCAGAAAGCCAGGTGTGGTGGGAGCACATGTGCAACCCTAGCTCACTCTTCAGTTGAAAGACCCTGGCTCAAGACAGAATGAAACAAGGCACAGTGTCCCTCTCTGGGCCTCACACGCAGGCTCCAGTGTGCCCACAAACAGAGTCATAATCACACCACACACAAAGAACCAAGAAACATTGTTTGATATTTAACAAGGGTTGTTTTCTCTCTTCAGCTACAGCAAGCCACAGGGGCTTCTCTTGAGCGCTGCCTTTGACATCCGGATACCTCTCTGGCTGGTGTGGATAGGCTACCGGAAGCTCTCAGAAAATGCCTTCACATCAGGTTTGTTTCTCGCCCACAACTCTCTGCTGTCTGGGGACCAATGACAACGGAGTGGCTGGGCCAGGAGGATCTTGTGTGGGGATCTGGAACCAGATTGTTAATGGCAACATCTAAGGTGAGTGTAAGCCCCTCCCCCCTTCACTGGAGGCCTGTGATGATTACAGGCCTCACCTCCAGGCTGCTGAAAATGGCAGTGGAGGTGATTCTGGGTTCTGAAAACCACTCCCAGAGGGCCTGCGTGGAGGAGGCCGAACTGGATGGATCTGCCAAAGGGGAGCTTTCCTACAGGGCTGGGGGACGTTAGCCTGGTCTTAGTCCACCACCCAGTGCGAGCCCCGGGGAGATTTAGATACAGGCACTGCTCACACATACATCGTATGGGTTGGTATCTGCTGCCCCACTGTCCATCCACAGGACAAAACAAAATACAGATAGTTTCATTACCTGCAAAGATGAAGACAAACTGTTGCTGTTGCCCATGAACCTTGTCAAATTTAGTGAGATTATGTAGACAGTGCACGTGTGTGTTATGTGTATACATGTGGGGCGTGTGTGTATGTAGGACACATGTGCATGCATGTATGGTCCACCAGTGTGCATGTGTTCATGTTTGTGTTGCACAGTCATTTGTAGATAACTGGCAGTCACTTTATTATTTTTATTAATGACATAGTTGGTAATTCTTCCCTTCCCCCAGGTCTGTTAAGTCTGACAAATGCTACCTCCTTGGAGGAGCCGCAGATCAGCTGTCCTCGACCTCCCCCACAGTGCTGTCCCTCCAGAGGGGGGCACAGGTCTTCTCTGCCAGACTGAACCTCTTTGACTTTCTGTGAATCTCAGATTCATGGCATCTGGCATGGTGTAGCAATGGCATGCTCTTTTTCACTGCTGAATAGTATTCCATTATATATCCAGCTGTGTCCATCCTCCAGTTGTGGTCGTTTGAATGGCTTCCCTACAAGTCTTTTTTTGCCTGCTTACATTTTTCATTTATCTTGTAGACTTGTTGGGCAGACAGAAACTGGTGAGCAGATTTCTAAAACCCCTGTGGCATTGTGCTTGCTTCTTCGAGCTCTCTGTGAAGATAGTTCACAGAGGCCTGGGCACTGCGGGGAGATACTGCATGTGAGAAATGGCTCGGCTTTCTGTTGTCATCCTCCTCTGCCCTTGGTCTCTGGCAGGGGATTAGCTCCAGGTGACTATGCTGACAAAACCAAGTCTCTGTGAAGCAGCATGCAGCACCGTGACCACACACAGCCGTGTGTCCTGCCTTCCTCTGGTAGCTCCTGGAAGTTCTTTATGACCTAGCTCACAGTAGCAACTGCAGATGAATTTCTGGTGGCTCAGATCTGAGATTGCAGAACCTGTGGATAAGGAAGCCAATCTCTCTTCTGCTCCCAGGAGATTCGGGCCAGAGGTGGATGGGACCGGTGAGGAGGAGGATTCAGTCAGGGAACCCACGTGGTACCATCACAGTGTCGTGAGCCCCATGCATAGAACAGGGGTCGTCTACATGGAGCTGACCCTCCTCACAGACTCCTGGGCCCTATTCCTCCCCGCTTTGAGAGTCCATTCAAGTAACCATCACCCTTGCTCATCCTAAGAACAGAGAGGGCTGAAGAGCAGGGTCCCCATAAAACACCCCACTTAGTCATCCCAGGCTGGCTCATCCTCCTCCCTGCGCAGCCGGACTTGGCAGGGATGGGCATTCTAAATGGATTCTGCGCCTGCTCCTGCTGATGCTGCAGTCTTTGGGATGCTGTAATTAAGACTCGGTCCACAGCCCAGATGGAAGCAAGCTATTCCTAGGGAGCAGACTGCGGCTGTGGCAAGGCTTGGCTTTGAAGCCTGCATGTGAGTTCTCAGTCCTGAAGCCCGTGAGCTTGGGAGACATTGCCGGCTGGGTTTTCTGAGCTGGCGGGACGACTCTTCTTCCATGCACAGAAGACCTGGGCTTCATACACAGATTCTGGTTGGACTTCCAGCCCATCTGAGTGACCTTTGACATGCCGCCATCCTCCTGAACCGCAGTATCCTCTGAAAAGAGGGGTGGCTATGCATATTTGGGGCATGGTGAGTGAATCCACAGTTGAACCCCCTCACGATTCTTCGACCATTTCCCACCCTAGCCTTGAACTGGACCATGGCCATGTGTCCCCATCAAATACCCAGAAGAGCCGCTTCTATCACCTACTTGCCTTGGTTTCCAAAGCAGCAATCCAGGTGCAGTGTTCCTTTAAGAGACAGGGCCTCAAGGGAGGCCTTTAGGTTAGGGCTTGGATAAAGAAGGGATATCAATCCAGGTCTCTCTTGGCTTCCTGTGTGGTGATGCCTGTCTTCTTTCATGGGCTCTGTTTGTCATGTGGCACCACACACCCTCAGTCACACCATTCACAAGGACACAACCCTGTGTTCACCTTTGTTTGACCTCAGACTTTGAACTTACAGAGCCGTGAGCTAAATAAACCTCTTTTTAATATAAGTTAAGCTGCCTCCGGTATTTTGTTACCATGGTGATAACCCTACAACCCTAGAAGAAAAGACCAAGTCTCTCTGTCCCTTCTTCCCTCCCGCTGCCTGAGATGTAGCAGTGATACAGCGACTCCAGCAGCTCAATGGAGCTAAGGAGAAAGCCATGAGTCTCTGGGAGAGAGTTTCTGGAGCCATACCAGTGGACTACCTGTCTCTGAGCTCAGCTCCCTCATTTCTGAAGCTCTTGATACATTCTTGATACATTGTCCTTGTTCCAGTGTTCTCTGCGACCTGCTGCTGCCAGGACTGAGTTCATTCCAGTAATGACTAGAGCGGGCTGCCCAGCACGACTCTGTAAGTATTGACATTATGTTACAGGGAAGAGCAAAGGAGTTGCTAAGCTGGGCTGAGCGATCTCCAACTCCTAGTGATCTCCAAGATGCAGGACAGAAGGAGATTCTGAAAGGGCTGACATAGCTATATGGTGTCCCCAGCAACTCTGGGTTTGGGGGGTGTCCCCTAAGAAGGTGGTTCGATGTCTCTCTGTTGAGACAATGAAGACCACCCCACCCTTCATCTCCATCCCTCGGTTTGGAGCCACACCCTGGCCACCATGAGTTTTGCCTCATAATGAACATGCACGCTGAAGAACTGGCCAGATGGCCCTTCTGCCTTCCTTTATCCAGGAATTAAGGGGCAGCTGGCCAAGCGCCAGCCCGGGGCAGCTGGAGGACAAGGAGCCGGCTGGCCAGCTTCGGCTCCTTCGGAGAAGAGAATTGCTTTCTGTGCCCAAGGTGCCACCAGCACAGCTGACGACAGTGGTGTCATGGACTGGCTCTGCCTGGTCCTTCCAGGCAGCCCTCCTTGGACCCTGCTGTGACCGGTCCATTTCAAGGTTTGCAAACGGTCTGTGCAAAGGTCAGACCTTGCTCAGGGTCACAGGCTCCTCAGGATCTGCCCCTCCCCCCGCCCACATGTGTCCTCTCCTGTCCCTATGGAACCCTTTGCTGTAAGTAGCACTTCGAGCGAGTACTAATGGTGCACTGTCACTGCCCCCAGAAGGCGAGCTCTTCAGCTGCTGGCCTCAGAAGCCCTGACTTGTTCTTCCACAAATGTTTTCCTCCTGAAGAGAAAAGGCCCAATGTAGGCATACTTTTTTTTCTGCAGCCTACTTTTAAAAAGGCTTCAGGTTCTCCTCTCGCCCACCACCCTCTAGAGGTAGTGGAAAAGAAAAGTTGTTAAGATATGGGGGAAGTGGACCCATTGAGCAATAGTTCTTTGGGGGCCAGCTCGATCTTCTTGGCAGGAATTCAGTCCAGTAGCAAACACCAAATACGACTCAGCAGCTGCAGACCGGTCCTCTAGGCAGACACCAGGCACGAACCGGCAGCTGCAGACCAGTGCTTTCTGCAGGCAGACCCCAGGCAGCTGTAGTTCAATCCTGAAGAAACAGCCAGGCTCACTAACCAGCCTAAGGTAAGGCCACAGAGCAGCGAGCTGCCACAGGAACCTCATGAGCTCGTGGATGAGTTTCTCTCAATGGTGGTGCTACCACACATTGAGCTCAACAACGCTATGTAAGGTGACTAATGTGTGTGTGTTTAGAATAGTGAGGCAGAGCAAAGCAGACCAACGCTCAGTGCTCGGCTCCCTCTGTCTGTGGGGCAGATTTACACTCCTTCATCACAGGTCCTTTCACCTGTATCCAAACATCCCTTCACCCGTGTCTGCTTCAGGAAAACGTTCTCTCACGTGTCTGCTTTAGCAAGACATCCTTTCACCTGGGCGCCCCAGCCAAGCATCATTCCACATAACTGACTTTCCGGAGAAACTAGAAGTCTCCACTTCAGCCTGCTGTTTCCTTCCACTCTCCCTTCTGTGTGCAGAGTCACATGTTGCCACCCTGCCCAGGAAGAGACTGAAGGGTCTGATGCATCCCGAAGCAAACAGTTTAGGGTTGGAACAACTCAAGTTAGGTGACCATTCCAAGCAAGACACGTCACTTCTCCGGGACAGACGCTGTCCTTTCCTGCCCGCATCGGCATGGCGCTGGAGAAAGGAGAGACACAGAGAGAGAGATGCAGAAGCCCTGGACGGTGCCCATCCACAGGAATGGGTACACTTTCCAATCCTTCCTCTGGGGCCTTTTTGTTCTCACACTAAGTAGTGCAGTTTGCCTGGGGTATGCTTGGATTTTGGGTCTGGGGTGCTGAAGTTTGGGATACCCTGGCTTCTTACCTGTGGGTCTTTAGATTGTACTCTGCGGGCACCCCATGAGTCCTTCCCCTTTCGAGCATCCCTGTGATGTTCCAGCTTGCTCCCCACTCCCGTCCAGCCGCCTGGGCAAGCTGGACTCCATGGTGCCTGTGTGCATGTCTGCTCTTGGAAAACATCTCGCGTGGGTGCATTTTTCACTTCCCACGATGGGCTGTGGAGTTCTCCTGGCCCCTCTATCCCACACTGTGACTTGGCCAGGACAGTCTCCCTGACATGTCTCTCTGGAGTTTTTAAGCATCTCTGGGTCTGGGGACAGACACCTAGGGGGCCTCAGCCTGCTGTGGTGCAGAGAGCAGGACAGTATGCATCCTCACACTTGTCCTGATGATGGGTCTGGGGAGATTGTTCCCAGAGTGTGTTCTACCGAATGTGTCAACTTGGGCCTCCACAGTAGCTGCCCCCCCCCCAGCCATACCCCGAAGTCATGCAAAAGTTAACCACTGGCCTCTGCTCCACCTAGTCCAAGTGACCCCTGTGTCAAACCTTCTGCGGCGGTCCTTTCTGAAAAGCTAGAAGTTCAACAGTTAGGTGAACTGGTGCCCCCAGCACAGAGACACTCAGCCTGCTCAGAGCCTTGCTGTTCTCAGGATACAGTGTGTGTGTGGGGGGGGGACAGGGGTTTAACTCAGCCAGAAGACAACATCAGGAAGAGTCTCAGAGCTTGGGTTCAAATCCTAGATCTGCTCTCCAGTTTTCTGTCATCAGAAACGAGTCCCTGCTTTCCCATCTCTACAGTGGGTCTGAGGACCGAGCATGTGTCGTGACTGAGCATGGTGTCACAGGAAATTAATATTCAGCAGCCCCTTGCTGCGAATACACACCAATGCTTACTAGTGTGGCTATGAATGTTGATGGCAGTTACCACGGCAACAGCCATCACTAAGTGTCTCCATGCCTGGTACTCACAGAGCCCGCTGTCCTGGTGACATGGTTGATTGGTTGGCCACCTGTTTGGTTGATTGCTGTTATTTTTGCCCCTGCATTTTGGCATCCTACCCTTAGCAGAGCTGATGTATCAGGGTTTATAAAAAGGGGGACAGGGTCCCTGTATTCCCTTTAGGGGCATGGGCCTGATGAACTCACTGCCTTCTGCTGGTCCCTACTTCCCAGTGAGCAAACCCCGCCCAGTGGCAACATCATTTGGGTACCCAACCTTTCAACACAGCAGCCTTCAGAGGCCTTTTAAATTCTAAACCACCACAGGAAGACATGGGGTATTGCAAGCTTACTCTAACCTGAGCCAGCCACATCTGGGAGGGGATCTAGGGCAAAGCATTGAATTCTTCCAACTGCAAGCCAGATGTTCAAGCTCCAGTGAAGAGGGGACGTTATGGCCCTGCGTGCTACGTGAATGAAATTGTCATCTAATCAATACTATTGATTAGTATTTGATTAGCTGAACATTTGTTCAGCTTTGTAACAGACAAGACTGAGATGCTAGCTTCAGGTTTGTAACAGACAAGACTGAGATGCTAGCTTCAGGTTTGTAACAGACAAGACTGAGATGCTAGCTTCAGGTATGGATGGGTCCAGGTGTTCAGGTAGTGCTGGAAATCGGTTTCTCCAGTGAATGGATCCAGGTGTTCAGGTAGTGCTGGAAATCGGTTTCTCCAGTGTTCAGATGCTGTTTCTCCACACACTCCAGTCCTCTTTTTGTCTGTGGGTGTGTCTGCCTCTGATAGTGTCTCTCCACAGGTTGGGGCATGCCATCTGTCTGCTCCTAACATCTGAAACTCAGGGCAGAAAGCAAGATGTTTTCCCAACCATCCCAGTGGGAGAGCTGAGCAGGGCTATCTATCCATTCATTCATCAATTCATTCATTTACCATGTGACCAGGCTAACCTGAAGCTTTCTGTGTAGCCTAGGCTCACCCTCTTACCTGTCTCCTGTCTGACCCTGCACTACAAACGGGTGTGTCCAGCTTTTACTGCCTAAGATTGGTTGTTCGCTGTTCTGTGGAGCAATCGTGGCTACAATGCAGCACTCTGACTGGCAATTTTCACATTGCACACTGCAGTCCTCCAATCTCAGCAGAAGGGACAAAGCCAAGCCCTCCCCGGGGAGTGTGGCAGACACTGAGGGATTCCCAGATCCCCAAGACAAAACTGCCAAGCCTGCCTGCCCATGCTGTGGGGCATAGGAAGGAAGAATACCTTGTGGACATTTCGGGGGCTGTCACAGTTTCTTCCCTCTATTCATGTATGTATATGTGTGTGTGTATACATATACATATACATCCCTTCCACATTTTATACATTTCTAGAATAAAGATGAATTTCTGGCACTTTTTTTAACCATTAAAAGGAAACCCAAGGGTACTGGGGATGGAATGTGGACACAGATGTACCCTGGCTTTAACCCAGGCTGCTAATGGCTTTCTGTGTTATCCCTTCTGGGTAGTTTGCACTTTAACCACAGTCAAAATTCTGTGGACATGAGGAGCATGTGACGATGGGACTCTGGGCTCTGAGCAGTCCCTCGAGGTCCCAGCCTGTTGTTTGCCTTCTCGGGGCATTTGCCGTGAAATGGAACTCCCACGAGCTTCTCTCTGGAAGCAGCCATGGTCGTCCGTCTCCATGTGAACTGCAGTAGGTTCATGAGACGTTGCAGACGCAAGTCCCTTCCTTAAAAGACACACCCCCCCTTTCCCACAAGGTCTCCATCTCTGTCTCTGTCAGCTTTGCATGGCCCTGAGGTGGCTCCACAGCCATCCCATGGCACTGTCCGCAGAGGATCAGACTTCTCAGAGCAACAGCAGGAGGATAACCAGGCAGCCTTGGGCGCGGCTACTGCTCTCAAGCTCAGTGCGTGCACTGGTCCAACGAGGGGGTGCTTCACGGCACACATTAAACCTCTGCGGTGCACTGCACACGCTCTGGCCAATTTCCCCTCTGGGAATTTATTCTGGGATAAAAGTTAATCAGATATCACACACACACAATACTCATCCCAATGTCACTTATAAAGGTGAAAACTTGAAAATAACCCAGACGGGTAACCAAGGAGACGATGTCGCAAACCTCACAGCAGCCCGCAGAGAGTTGTGTGGCTTTTTAAACAAGCAGAGGATGCCTTTGTCGTCAAAAGGATGCCGTGGGTGGGTGGGGGTTCTGACTTGAAAACTGAAGCGCAGGTTTGAAGGGATGATTCTTGGTTTATTCCCACCCCCATGCTTCTGCCTTCAGGGTGCTTCTCCTAGCTCAGGTTCCCAGGATTCCTTGTGGGTTCCAAGCTCTGCTGGAAACCAATGCTCTGTGCTCCAAACTGCTCTTTTCCTGTTGCCTGTGGCTGGCAGTTCTTCTGGGCTTCTGGCTTTCGGAGGGCTTGATCTGTCTGGCCGGCCTGAGTGACTAGGAGGATGCTGGGAGCCCACCAGCCTCTCTAAGAGATGCGTGGACATTCTTCAACCCACATTTTTGGCTGGAGGCAGTTGTCACTCGGGAGTGTGGGAGCTGGGACAGAAGTGTCCAGGTGGTCAGGTCCTCTGTCCATCATCTGCGGTGGAATTCCTACATCCAGGTTGAGGGGTCTCCTCCCAGGCCACACGGTGGCTCTCAATGTGTCACCGTGCTCCAGAAGGTCTCAGGGACCCAACTGTGACATCTGGGTGTTGCTGGTGGTCCTGTCTAGACTGGGTGCCCAGGGTGCTTAGTGTTTTAAGTGAACGGATTGGAAGAGAAACGGCAAAGAGCCTTCATCGTTTTATTTAAGAAGATAGCAAAGGGGCTGGAGAGATGGCTCAGACATTCAGAGCAGACAGCTTCCAGATACGTTCCATGATGTGTTTGGCCTCAAAAGGGGCGTTACACGGGTTTCTAAGGGTGTGTGTGTGTGACTTACTGCATTGTTAGAAGTAGGCTGTGTGCCACGGGACTGGAGGCAGGTGGGCTCACGGATTGATAAACCACCCTATCCCTGCCTGCTCCTTTGTCATCCTCAGCAATCTCTGTGGCCATGTGACCTCATTACCTCCATCTTGCGGGTGGCGAGGCAGGTCTAGAGAGACGCTGTTGTTTGCCTGGGGTTACCCGGCGTGCAGAGATGGAGTCTGAATTTAGAGCTGGTCAGTCACTAACCACATTCCGAATACGCAGGAAGGAGGGAGTGTACAGGCGCCTGGAGAGGAAACTGGGCAGGCGGCTGTCTCCCCGCTGGGCTGCCTGTGGCTGAGGCCGGCCATGCAGACTGGGGGTGACACCGGAATCATACCTTTGAGAAACGGAGCACGTGTCTGAAAAGCTGCAGAACCGTCTGGCAGTGGCGGGTCCCGCCTGTAGACCGAGGAATCTAGCCCTCTGGAGAGACAGGCCTTGATCCACAGTATTAATAGTATGTATGGGCCACAGTGCACCATTTTTTTTTTTTTAAAAAAACCTTTTCTGGTTTTTGGTTGGCCGGGGGTTTGTATTTCAGCCTGTGACTGGGCCCGGGACTGACATGTTTACAGAGGCTGTAACGACAAGGGCTTTGAAAGTAAAACAGCACAAATCATTCTTGGCTACGAGGGCAGTAAGAAGATCGAACTCGTTCTAAGCCTCTGTCTCAAGGCCGTGGAGAGGAGCCACGGATGAGGGCTGGAGGGAGTGTCCCACGACGTGAAAGGCTGACAGAGAGGGAACAGAGGCAGCGACTGAGGAACTGAGGGGACCACGGGGACACCAGAAAATCCCTGGAAAAGCCTGGCAACCACTAAGCCCTCAGTAAAACCACATGGTTTTTCCTTGTGCTAAGAACATGTGAAGTCCCCGTTTTTGGTGTGAGGATGTGGCTCTGGGATGGACTGTTTACCCAGCATGCACCAGGCTGTGGGCTCCATCACCATCACTGCAGAGGGGGGAGGGGCTGGCTGCCTCGTGCTATACCAAAACAGACAACACATTTTATGTTAGAGTCACCTGGCTGAGAACAGTAGGCAGTGGCCATCCAGGTGACTGACTCCACCCTTGCTGTACCCTGTATGTATGTGTGCATATGTATACGGGTGCTTATGTCTGTGTGTATATGTATGTGTATATATGTAGCTGTTTATAAGCATCTGTGTGCATATTTATGTATATTTGCATGTGTACATATATGTATATAAGCATCTGTGTATGTGTATATGTGAGTGTGTACATATGCGTATATATGTGTATGTGTGCATATATGTATATAAGCATCTGTGTATGTGTATATGTGAGTGTGTACATATGTGTATGTATGTGTATGTGTGCATATATGTATATAAGCATCTGTGTGTATGTGTATATGTGAGTGTGTACATATGCGTATATATGTGTATGTGTGCATATATGTATATAAGCATCTGTGTGTATGTATATATGTGAGTATGTATATATGTGTGTATGTATATGTAAGCATATATGCATATGTATAAATGTATATATGTGTACATGTGTGTACATGTTTATGTGCATAACCATCTCTGTGTATACATATGTATATGTATATGTGTATATATACTTACATATATCATATGCACACACACATACACATATATGTATACATATATGCATTTTTAGCAATAACAGGAACCACTCTCCACCCCCTTCTCGGTGGATATCTACAGGAGAAGATCCAGGTTCTCTCTACAAAACGACAACCACCTTGCAACCTTACAGGCTGATGGCAAGGCCAGCACCAACCAGCTCCAGACTCCTCTTGTCCCAAGTCTGCTGGCCTGAGGCCAAGGCTGTGCCAGGTGATCCTAAGGCTGTGGATTCAGGAGGCTCTTGTATCAGGGCCACCGAAGACGGTGTTTTACAGGAGCTCGGGGTAAAGTCTAGGGTTCTAGCTGGAGGCCAGCAAGGATGCCTGGGATGTAAGCCAAGGCAGAGCCACAGTCCCCCCCACCTCTACCCTCTTCCCGGCCTCCCTCAAGCCCCTCTCCATTGCGCAGTGCTGTTCTCTCACCCACTGTGTGTGCTGTGCTTGCCTAGGTCACCGGTTCTTTCCCGGAGAGTCCCATGTTTCCTCCACAACATAGCTGGAGCTGAAAGCCAGGCGTAGCTCACAACCCCTGACTTCCCCTCGCCTGGCTACTCAGCTCCCCCAGACCACCGGAGCCTCCTCCGTTGTGTTTGGTGATGAGTCACTTCCCGCCATCTCCAGGTGGCTGCTGCTCAGCCTTCATCCTCTCCTCTCAAGGCTGCAGAACGTGGCACCAGGCCGCCCACGGCAGAACCGGCCCCTATTCCCGGACGTTAAGAAGGTGTTAGAACCTTGGCCTTCTGTGTAAAGGTTATCAGTTAGCTTTCGAATCCATTCTTTCTAGGTCAGAGGTGTGACAGTGGCTTAAGTGTTTCTCCAAAGCATCATCCCATCCCCATTTCCTCTAGGGTACAGCTGTTGAAATTGGAACTTGCCCTGTGAAGGCAGCCTAGTGTGCCTGCCCCGAAGGTGCCCGTCCCGGTATAACGGCTAGTTTTCTATCAGTTCAGCACAGGCTAGAGTCATCAAAGAGGAGGAATCCTCAGTTGAGGAAATTTCTCCATAAGCTCAAGCTGTACATAAGCCCATAGAGTTTTTAAAAACTATTTATTATATGTATATGAGTACATATGGATAAAACATGAGAATCCTGTGGCTGTCTTCTGACACACCAGAACTGACACACCAGAAGAGGGCATCAGATCCCATTACAGATGGTTGTGAGCCACCATGTGGTTGCTGGGAATTGAACTCAGGACCTCTGGAAGAGCAGCCAGTGCTCTAACCACTGAGCCATCCCTCTAGCCCTAGAGTATTTTCTTAATTAGTAATTGATGGAGAGGGCCCAGCCCATTATGGGTGGGGTCTTCCCTGGGATGGTGGTCCTGGGTTCTATAAGAAAGCAGGCTGAGCAAGCCATGGGGAGCAAGCCAGTAACATCCCTCCATGGCCTCTGCATCAGCTCCTGCCTCCAGGTTCCTGCCTTGTGTGAGTTCCTGTCCTGACTCCCTTCAGTAGATGGACAGTGATGTGGAAGTGTGAGCTGAATTAACCCCTTCCTCCCCAAGCTGCTTTGGTCACAGAGTTTCATCACAGCAATAGTGACTCTGACCATGACTCACACCTTTCTTCTAACCCTTCCACGCTGACCTGGAACTCGCACTAAAGTATCATCTGTGCCTCTGGGTCTTCGGTGCGCACACACACACACACACACACACACACACACACACGAAACAGGATTTGGCCACAAGAAGCAACTCTCCCTGAAACTATCCTGGGCACCAATAAAAACAAAGAAGAACAAAAGGCCTCATTAATCTTTTAAGGAGATCATCCGAGTCTCAGAAAATCCTGATTTTCAGAGGGGCTTCTGGCAGATCAGCGGTCATCATCGGCCTTTATCATTCTGAATCTCTTAATCCACTTGCTGTCCAGGGTGGAACCCCCCCAGCCCCTGCCTAAGCCTCTCCCTGCCCAGGATTATGATGACCACACCCACCTGGCCACAGCTGAAGCCTGCCGCTATGAGCATGTGTGCGCATTCATGGTGATACGAGAGGCGTCGAGGTCAAAACTCAGAGACTCATTTGCCCCCATGAGGAGAAAAACTCTCCACTGTGATCGACCCCTGAGCTTATCCCTACAAAGAAATTCCACGCACTACAGGCTTATAGATGGCCAAGGATTTTCATTTTGAGTTTTCTGAGGAGCTGCAAGCATGCCAAAGCTGGTTTAGCACTCGATGTTGCTTTGTTTCCCCCATGAGCCTGTAAACTCCAGGTGCTGGCATAGCCATGGCGCCAGAGGGTGAAGCTTCGATGGGGGACCCTGCCCAAAGTCACACGGCAATGCTGAATATTCTGTGTCCCCCACCCCCACCCCCATCCACCACACACACAGAGACAGACTTCAGTGTGCATGTTTCCAGCCTCTTCCACACCTGCTCCAGACCCTTCTGAGCAAAGATTCCCAGGATTCACATAACTCCATTAAAGTAATAGGACGGAAGATAGGCCCATCGAGTTGGGATTCTGTATAGACCCCACCCCACAGTTACCTGGCTGTTGCTCCGCCCCAGTTATCAGACACTATAAAGGGGGCTGCTTGCCCCCCGCCTCTCTCTCTCTCTCTCTCTCTCTCTCTCTGTCTCTGTCTCTCTCTGTCTGTCTCTTGCCCTTTTCCTTCCCCCTCCCCCACCACGTGCTCATGTCCAGGCTATACTCTCTTCTCTCTCTCTGCCCCTACCACCCTCTTACCTCCCCTCCCCACGCCCTGAATAGACTATTCTATACTATACCGTGTGGCTGGTCTCTCAAGAGAAGGGATTCCTGTTGGAGGAAGGATGACGAGAGTGGGGGCACATGGCCCATGGAGGTGCAGTGAGACCTGGGGGCAAGGGAGATGCCTCTGGGGGGGTCCATGTTGGGAATCTCTTCCCCCTGAGGGCCAGCCACATGATGGTATAGTACAGAATAGAGTTTATTCAGGTCATGGGAGAGTTAAGAGGGTAGTAGAGGCAGAGAGAGAGAGAGGAATAGAGGAGTAGAGGCCGGCCATGATCACATGGAGAGAGGAGGGAAGGGAAGGGGAAGAGAAGGGGTAGGGTTAGGAGAGCAAGAGAACCAGGAGGCAAGAGAGGCCAAGAGAGAGAGGAGGGGCCAAGCAGCCCCTTTTATAGTGTCAGGTCACTGGGGTGGAGCATACCTGGCTACTGACAGGTAATTGAGGGGTGGGGTTTACAGAATCCCAGCAATTCCCAACATGGGTCCCACAGAAGTAGTCCCCATGCCCCCATGCCCCCATGCCTCACCACACCTCCGTAGACCATAACCCCCTTCTCTCTTCATCTTTCTCCTAACACATCAGACTGGTCCTTCCATCTCCGATTTCCTCCACAACAGAGGTCAGCAAGCCACGATCCAGACCCACCAGGCTGGGAATAAGGCTTTATTTAAACAGGGTTAACCACGCACACTATTTATGCTGCCTACCAGCAAAAGGCAAGGGCACCCACTTCACAGGGAGAGTTCTCTGAAGACTCAGAGTCCCCAAAGAGAGGCGGCGTATTCCTAAAACCTTTCAAAGCCAGGAGTCAGCCTAGAATGACAGGCGCGCTGACTAAGCAGTTGGAACATTCTAAGGCCCCTCCCCCATTCCCCTGGCTGCTCTAGTCCTGAGGCCTTGTAAAGAACAGACATGGGGTCCAGCACGCTGCCCGCTGTTCTGGAAGTTACTGTGAAATGAACGAGGCCTAGTCTCCAGGATTGGGAATTTAAGGGCTTATGGGAAAGTCAGGAAGTAAGACAGGCTGTTAGGTAAAACAAAGAACTCAGCCCACACACGGGTAATCCCAGCTCTGGTGGATTGGCAGGAGGATTACCTTGAGTTTGAGGCTAACCAGGGCTGCACAGCAAGAACTCATCTCAATAAGCCAAGGAATAAAAGGAGCTGGAAAGGAATCGGGACAGGAAAGGGAAACAGAAAATCGGACAGAAAGGGCAGAAAGGGAAGAGGGTATGGGGGTGGGGTGGGTAATAAGCCCAGAGGATGGCTCCAGGAAGTCTTTAATGAGGGGCTGTTCTGGAAGAAGCACTGAGTTTCCGGCCTGGCCCTGATGGCAGAGCACCAGTCTCTTGTTCCTTCCCACTGGGTGGGACTGGGTGTGTTGGGGGGCAAGTTTTGGAGACCACTCGCACCCCAGCTGGAGAAACTGAGGCTTCTTTGTCATGGCACGGGTCTCCAGCCTCAGAGGTTCTCGGTGGTGGGTGTTGTGTTTTATAAAAAGATAAGGAGGGACAGAATGTGTTTGGTGGGGGGTGTAGTCAGGGGGCGGGGGGATGCCTCTGTGGGCCCATGCTGAGGGACCAGACACACGATGGTATAGTACGGGATAGAGTTTATTCAGGGTATGGGGAGGGGAGTTGAGTGGGTAGTGGAGGCAGAGAAAGGCTTGGGGGGGGGATGGCCATGAGCACGTGGAGAGAGCAGGGGAGGGGAATGAGAGAGGTGAAAGGGGCGAGAGGACAGAGAGAGAGGAGGGGGCAAGCAGCCCCTTTTATAGTGAGTCAGGCACACCAAGCTGTTGCCAGGTAACTGTGTGTGTGGGGGGGCTAAACAAAATCTTAACAGTGGGGGGCGTGGCCATGGTGAGGCAGCCTCTTACTGCAATGGAGTCTGGACTCACAGCCCCTAGCATGAGGTCCATGGAGGCTGAGGCATGACCCTCCCCCTCCTCACCACAGCTCCAAGGAGAAAAACCAACCAAACATCTTCCATTCTGGAAGTCATCAGAAGTCATAGTAAACTGTAGCGGGTGCCGGTTGCACCTCTGACCAAACACGGAGAACCCTTTCAGGCACCACAAGCAGAATCGAGGCGTGTGGACAACCGCCCTAACCCCAATGAGCCGGCCACTAGAACCATGCCCCAAAACATTCCAAGAAATTTGAATCATTTGTTAATTTCTCCCAGCTCCACCATGGTTTGTAGCCACGTTTGATACTGGAGCTGGTGGGGATGAGCCCTGGAGAAGGAATGGAGGGAGAGCCACCCCTCACCAGATGCTGGGTGCCTTCAGTGAGTGGCCAGGGGGCCCCCAGTGTCCTGGATTTAAAATTGAGAACAGCAGAGGTGGCTTCGGGCAGGACATTCCATGCACCTCCTTTGATGCTTCTTTCCCAAGCCCGCACGACTTCCCATCAGCCACTGCTCTGCACACCGCAGGCTCAGAAATGCCGTTTCCCTTGCCAATGATTGGCTGAGAGTGAGCATAGGACCCAGTATAGTAGGGAAGTCACCTACGTTCCTTCGAAAGGCTAGGTTCATTACCAAGGCCACCCAAAAGCTCACACACTGGGCTCGAGAGAAGGCCGAGTGGTTATTAGCACATGAGGCTCTTGCAAGGGAGTAAATTTACTTCCCATCACGGGCATCAGGGACCATGCAATTGTTTGTGACTCCATCTTCAGTACACACACACACACACACACACACACACACATGCACACACATGCACACACACATACACACACACACATACACACACATACACACACACACACACACTAACACAGTTTAAAACCTCTTATGAAGGAAGGACAGTCCCCCATCCCAACCCCATTCCTGGAGTTTGAAGTGGATAGAACCCCGTTGGGGGAAGTTGCCAGAAGACTGGGGTGGATAGGTGGGCAGATCTCCGGTCAGGCGGGGATGGAACTCATCTGTGGCGTCCAGTCTCCACCCAAAGGCTGCTCTGATACAGGCTTCCTGCCCAGGTCACTCGGCTTCTTCCACTTGACCCCACAGCATCACTGTGTACTGTAAAAAGCATGCCCGCTTTACACTGAGACAGCGTCCAGTCTGGTCTCTTTTACTTCCTGCTGTGGGTGAGCCATATCCGGTCACATGTCAAATGGTCCTAATGATGACAAAACAGCAGAGAGTCACACTGCACAGTGCTGACCCCAGTCACCACCAGCTGTGTGGCCTCAGCCCTTCCCTGCCTTCTGAAGGCTGTTCAGATGTCCCTTCTGTGGAATCATGGGAAATTCCTTGACTCTGTGATAAAGATGTCAGGGAAGATGGAGTCCTCTGCCCCTAGCTACACCTGTGACTGTGCTTTCTCGTTCCGTGTCTCTGGGGGTTGGGGGATCCCTAAAATCTTCTTTGAAGAGGTTCCTGATACTAAAAAGAAAGACACGGAGGAGAGGGCAAAAGAGGAAGAGGAGGAAGAGGAGGTGGGAGAGAAAAGGACATGTGGGAAGAAGGGAGCAGGAGGTGACAGAAGAGGAGGAAGGAGAGAGAAGAATGTGGGAACGGGCAGGGGTCCCCGTGCTGCCCACCGGGGGGCGGGAGGAAGAAAGCCGCAGGAGGCAGGGAACAATGATGAGGGAGATGAGAGACAACTCGGGTAGAGGGGAGGGAGGAAGAGAGGGGAGAAAAGTTAGCATTGGCCGGGTAGACAGCACCAGCTCAGAAGCTCCCTGTAGAAGACTCTCTGTTACTTGGTGGCTAAAAGCACCATTTTGGAGCCTCCCACGGCCCAGATCTCTGAGGCAGGCAAGCAACGTTTTTTCTGCCGCCAGATAAAAGTGTAGCCTTTGCTCTGACCCTGGCCAGCAGGGGGCGCTCGGACCCCTTTCATTCTGACAGCCGGGGAGGGTATTTAATTTGCATTTTCCTAAACTGGGGAATGTGAGCATCTTTTCCTTTGTTTATTGGCCACATGGATTTTGTCCATAAATTCCTAACTTTTCCTGTTTTCTTTTTTCTTTTGCTATTTGTCACGTGGGTGTGTTTAACACTGGATATAATCATCAGCCTAAGATAGTCATACAATATAGATTTTTAAAAAGATATTTATTGTATTAGTAGTCTAGGTTGGCCTTGAACTTACAAAACCCCTCCTGCCTCAATATCTGAGAGTGCTGGGATTTTGGCTATGAGCTACCATGCCCTATATAATGTGTGGATGTTTTTTTTCATCTTCCACTGGCTTTTGCTCTGTTTTTAATCTCATGGTAAGGGCACAGAGTGTACTGTCCTGGGGGATTAAACAGCTTAATTTGGGATTCCTGGTGTGTCATCAAATAGTTTGTTCTGTCATTGACAACCTTTGAGAACAGGGATGTGATTGTGTGGTTATTTGAATGCCTGTGCATCTCTGGAGTTAGTTACAATCCTAAGGCCGGGCAAAGCCATCTGTAGGAATTCCCCGTGAAGAGACACTCAGAGCTTAGGACCTGGCTGTCCCTGGGTCTTCTTGGGAAGTGGGCCGAATGGATCGAAGACGCTGGGCATCCCAGAGCTCTACGCTCTACAACAACGAAGGTGTGGTCATCCTTGGGAGGACCAGGCCAGTGGGAACCCTTGATGAGTAAGAGAAATTAGTGAGGTAGTGCCCGTGAATCATCTTGGCTGGCCAGTCCTGCTGAGAACACCACTTGTGGCAGAACCATGCTCCACCAAACATGAGCCAGTATCAGGGCTGCTGGGTTACACCGGCAGGGGCTGCCGGGTTACACCAGCTTGAGCTTGTACTGATTTGTACCTATTTCTCCTTCCTACGAGGCTGCTGTGTAACCAGGAGCCCAAGAAAGACTGGAGAAAAATAGCAACAGTGTAGCTGTGAGGCCAGCCCCTCCACTTTGCTGGTCCTAGATGAACTTTCTTAGCCCTCTGGGTTCAGCCAACCAACAGTGGGCGCTTCTCCACCCATCCTCTGAGGTTCTTGGACAGACAGCCTCAGTGTGGTCTCCTGGTCCGGACAAGGGTAGCAGCATGATTGAGCCTTTTTTTTTTGCCTTGTTGGCCAGTGCAAGCCACGTGTGGCAAAGTAGGGCAGTTCATCTTCATTGTGAGTCCGCTGGGTTTGCAGTCACCTGGGAGACTGGACCGTGTCTGTGAGGGTGTCTCCAGAGAGGAGGGAAGAACCAGGTTCCCTCTGCTCGCAACTCTTAGGTAAAAACATGGTGAGCTGGGTGCTGGTGTTCATCACTTCCTGCCTGCAGATGCTAAGTGACCCTCTGACTCACATTTCTGCCACTAGGAACCCCCACTATCACCAGGACCTTCCCACCATATGGACTGTGTGCCCTCAGACTGTGAGCTGGGATCAACCCCTCCCTTCCTGAAGCTGCTTTAGTTGGATGTTCATAACAGCAGCAGGGAAAGTGACTGATACCTTGGGGGAGGGGTGGCGTGTGGGGGAGGGGCAGTTTAATCCCAAAGTAGAGAAGGTCTTTGTGCTGTATCCAGCACACAACAGTGCAGCAGGTGAGCTACACAAACAGGCCTGGACGGGCCCCACCGTGTGCTGCTGAGTTTTTATACGGGACCCCTCCCCAGAACTTTCCCTCAACCCCAGGTTACACCACAGCCTTCCTGCTTTCTCTCAGCTCCTTGCCAAGGCCAGAAATCTCTGCAATGTGGTCCTCCAGCTGCTGGTGGCTTCTCTGTCTCTCTCAAGGATTCCTGCACCAGGAGACCCCACTAGCTTCTTCCAGGAATGTCCTCAGTGCGCTGAGTCCTGGCCAGGTAGATGATGGTGACACAGCTCTGCAGCCCCTTTCACGGGGACTCCACGACCACCCGGCTGTGCTGGGCCCTGCCATGTGTCTTCCTGATCAAGCATGGGGTAAGCTTTACATGGTCCGCCTTTCTCGCTGTGAGCACCAGCAAGGCGTCAAGACAGACGGTGACTGGTACGTCAGGGTTCGAGGGCTCAGGATCCCACATGTGACCCATGTTACCTGTACTTAGATGATATTATTATAAATATATATAATATTTTACAATTTATAAATTATGATAAACTTACAAAATTTATAAATATATAATAGAAAGATGTGCTTGGCTGATATTAATTCAAGGGAGGGAGTGGTTGACTTGAAGGTCCCAGGGCCTGTGCACTCACTAGAGAACTCTGTGGGGTCTTGTCACATGTTCAGGACAGCCTTGCTCAAAGACAGAACTCTTAAGCATTGACCATCAGCTGCTTTGGAACCCGCCCTTAAGAAATGAAGGAGTCGCTCACCTTCGACAGAAACTTCCCAGCTCCGTGTCGTTGGCAAGTGACTGCACCTCTCTGTGCCTTAGTCAACTTACCTGTAACGTACATTCAGTGGTCAACCCTGTTCATCAACTTGACTGGATTAGGAATGCCCAGGGGTTTGGTTGACCCCCTTTTAATGTGTCTGTGAGCAGTTCTGGAGACCTTAGATTGACCATCTGATCCAATTGACGGGCTATGCAGAACCATAGGCTGCCATGTCAGGAAGTGGGCTGGAGGTGCGTTCTTGTGATCTCTGTCCTCTTCTTATACAGCTCCTTCCTGCTCACCAAGAATTAGGGCACCAGGCTCTCCTGCTGCCATGTTCTACCCAAGTGCCCAAGCCAAGCAGCTAGGGACTGAACTGACTGAAACCAGAAGGCATGCGGTAAATCAGTCCTTTCCCTTTAAGTTCTTTGTGTGAGGCATCTGTCACAGCCACGGTGAGAAATGAACTAATGCAGAGGCCCAGCGGTCCAACTGTGGGGAAGAGCTCACACACAGGAAGTTGGGCTCAGTATCCAGTCTTCCCCAAACATAGTACCCACCCCTTTAGATGCACAGAGTGGGGCTCTCTGGACAGTCTGGAGGGGAAAGCTGCAGCCTCACTGGGTGTCTCCTCAGGTTAACTAAGGACAAGCTGGAACTCTTAGACTAAGGACAGGATCACAGTTCCAAAATCTGCATTGCTGTCCTAGGAATGACAAGAAGCACCTTTTCTGATTAAGCCAGGGGCACACCGGAGTCTCTCGACCCCAGAGCCGTGTGTGGTGAATGTAAAAATGGCCATAGTCTTCTGCCCTTCTTGGCAATACCCTCTCCCGCCATGGCTCTATCTCCCCACTAACACACGCAGTTCGTTCTCCAGAATCTCTGACCCTGGACTATCATTGTCTCTTGAGTTTGGTCAATTAAAGATGGAGGAAGTGACTCTTGACAGTCCCCAGCTCCAAAGGCAATGGGATAGTGTTCTGTCCTTTGTAACATTGGCCAACCACAGGGGATGAGCCCAGGCTAGCCCGTTAAAGGAGACCTGCCAAGACTGTCCTAGATCAGCTGGTAGACACTCTGTCCCTAAGCTGAGAAGAAAAAGCTCATGAAACACCCAGACAGAAGCAGGTCTGTATGGTCCATAAAGGTCACAGGTCAGCCCACAGAGACTGAAAGGATTGAGTAAGGAGCGAAAGGCTGTTAAGTTTGGGGGTGGTTGGTATGCAGGAGCTGATACACCATGTATAACAAAGAACTCAACCTTCTACCCCATTCCAGAGACAGTGCTAAGGACTTCACACCCCATTATGGCCCTACTCGGTCCTCACCAAGACTTGCAGAGGACACAAGCTTATGCCAACTGTGCCTCACGAGTGGTGCTCGGTGAAGAAGCCAGGATGGGAACTCAAGCCTACCTTATACCGGAGTCGCTTCCTGAATCTGAGAATCCTTCTCAGACCAGAGCCACCCTCCCAGCCTGGCCCCTGCTTCCCAGAGGTCCTTCTCTAAACATCTGTGGACTTTTGTTCCATTCCATTCTTCTCAGTTGGCTTTAATTTCCTTCATCTGGAGCCCCACACGAGGAAACAACTCAGTGGACCCCCTTAGGACTTAGAGGTGAAGAGCGTTTGTTACACAGCTCTACCGTAGATTGATCACTGAGACATAAACCCTCCTGGATTGCACAGGGTTTTCCAGAATGTCCATCTCTGCAGTGATCTAGAGTGAGGTCCTACTAAGTGCTCTGCTTAGATGAGCTCTTTGGCTCATTGTTATGTCAGCACATAGTGAGGGCAGAAACCAGGAGTGACTTTCCCACTGGGGGTGACCAGCACCTGAATGATGTTAGCAGTAATGAGTTTCAGGCAGTGGATGCCCTGTGACACCTGCACACGCACATATGTCATTTTCCTTGGTTCATGTTCATGTTCCTACATTACGGTATGTCAGCGATCACTCCCTAGGGACATTGAGGTTATTTTATTATTGTTTATGTGCATGTGTGCACGTCTCCCACAGTTTGCACGGGGAGGTCAGAGTTGACTTTCTCCCTCCATTTTCATGCACAGTCCCAGGACTTCAGTCGTCAGCCTTGGTAGCAAGTGCCTTTACCTGCTGGGTCATCTTGCCACCCTGAGACATTGCTTGAGCAGTATTTCCTTCCAAGCACCGTCTTACGAGCTAAGAATGAAGCTCAACCAGAAGCCGGGCCTTGGGGGCTGATGTCTATGGGGTGGGGTCGCCAACAGGTAAAACGTGCAAACATGTAGCGAAGTCATGTAAGCACATAGCAAAATATTGTAAGTGCATAGCAAAGAACTGTACGCATGTAGCAAAGAACTGTAAGCATGTAGCAAAATTGTAAGCATGTAGCAGAGATTGTAAGCATGTAGCAAAGAATTGTAAGCATGTAGCAAAGTATAGCAGCCAATATTTTGAAAACAACTGAATGAATCAGAACTGAGAGGGGTGGTGTCTGCGAGCTGGCAATCAGGGAGGTCTCATGGAGGGCAGCTCTGGAACCCAGCAAGGAGCCCAGAGCACAAGGCTCTCTGTCTAGTCTCTCCTAAGGGAGGAGAGTTACAGGGAGAGTTCAGAGCGGCTGCAACCTCAGTGGGTGTGGAGGCAGCTTGGTTATTCTTAGCTGTGTTACAGGAAGAAAAGGTCCTTTGGGCGGCCAGGGCTCCTGACAGCTCCTACAGACAGGGTCCAGACCACAGGGTCCCCTGCTGCCAAGTCTGGTTGGAAATTCTTTCCGCCTGAGGTGGTGGAGAATGTGGGGAATGTGGGGTGTGTAGTAGGGACCCCTTCATTGGAATTCCTGAGCACACTTACCAGAGTGGTGGTTAGGAGTTCTGGGGGGGCTCTCAACCCACCAGGCCTGTGGCAGGACCCCCAGGACGGTGCCTGTGGTTTGCTTACACCCCCTTATACTGCAGGAATGCTAGAACCCCCTAGGCTTTGACCCCAGGGTAGATGAGAGTTGCTGAAAATGCAGAACCAACCTTGCTGAAGTGTTAGAAGATTCTAGAATTGCTGGACACAGTTAAGATTTGGCCTTTGTGTCCTAGACTCATTGCCGTTGGGGAGGCAAACAGAACAGAATGGTTAACAGTCTGGGGTTGGAGCCCTGGTGTCAAATCCTTCGTCTGCCTCTAACAAGCTGGGGTAGGTTAACTCAGTTTTCTCAACTGTCATCCCTACACAGTGAGACCTCTGTGAGGTTGATTGAATAAATCCTATGTCTTGGGACAGATGGATCGTATTCAATAAACTGTAACCATGAGCCTTGTGCAGTATGAGCCAAGGTACCGGGGCATCTTTCTGTGGTTCAGGCTGTTTAGGGTATTTTGGTAAAGTCAAGTGGATCCTGCCCCAGATCTTCAATCTAGTCCTTATTACCCATGTGGCCAAGGACTCTGGCTTCTCATCTGTGGGACTCTCCAGGGATGTATCTTTAAGAGAGTGTGAATGGCTGGGCCTGGTGCCTAGCACCAGACACACAGCATTAGTGCTGTCTTACTCCAACATCGACCTGCTGTACCCCAGACCCGGGCTCTCAGAGAGAAGCCAACCCTCAAAAGGTTAATTCTAACCTGTATGTCCCCTCTGCAGAAGGGCTTTTGTTCCCAGAAGGGAAGAAAACTGAAATGAACAGGTTCACGGCAGCTCAGGCACCAAGGGTACCCATGCGGAGGAGAGGACCTAGTACCTAAGGTGTGTCCGCCTGTCTTCCCGTCAGGAGGCTGGAATGGAATGGTCGATACAAACGCTGCCCACTGCACGCCCGGCTGTGGGAGGAAGCAGTTCCAGCTCCACAGTGCACACAGGGCATTGGTGTCCATAAGCAACAGAAACTGGCAGGAGTGTGCAGATGTGGGGTGCACAACCTGATCTACACTTGGGGGCCTGAGGTAGGAAGACGGCTGCTAATGAGACCCCTGCCTAGGCTATGTAGTGATTTTCGAGCTAGCCTGAGCTACAGAGTACGACCCTGTCATCAACAAGATGAAAAGCAAACAAAAAGATGAAAAACAACAAAAAGAAGCCCTTTGAAATAGGGCTGGAGAGGTGGCTCCGTGGTTAAGAGCACTGGCTGCTCTTCCAGAGGTCCCAGGCTTGGTTCTCCTTGGACCCCTGTCACCTTTGACCCTCTCTATGTCTTTCCTGCCCACTCACACTTTGGGATGTGACAATGACTGGAAAAGGACAGGCCTGAGGAGCTTTCTAGTCTTGAGCAAAGGTCCCTTTCTCTCTGTGTGCTGTGCCCTGTGACACACACACACACACACACACACACACACACACACACTGTGTTGAGAGGACCAGCCTCCCAGCCTCCGTACCTGCTTCAGCCGAGTGGAGAAGCTCATACACTTTTCTATGCACTTTCCATGTGCAGTTGGGGATTGTGGAACAAGATACTTAACAGTCATGGGAGAGAAAAAAAAAAAATAAGGAAAATAATTCGAAGGATTATTGAGTGCCAGAACCCAGAGCGATTGAACAGGATGTCTGAGAGGATTTCAAGCAGAAAGGTCAAAATCTGCAATTTAAATACAGAGATGGTGCCTTTTCCTGGTTATAGTTGAGGCTCCAATTAGCGGACACATGGTGGGAGACAATGTGTGTGTGTGTGTATGTGTATGTGTGTATGTGTGTGTGTGTGTGTGTGTGTCTGTCTGTTTGTCTGTCTATTTCTGTGTCTGTGTGTGTATGGAGGTCAGAAGTCAAGCTCAATGCTGGCCCTTGGGTTCTGTCACCATTTTTGTTTCTGAGAAGGGTCTCTCAGGAGTTGGGCCAGCCTGGCGCCACTGGGATGCTGTGTCTCCTCCCCCCCCCCAGCCCGTGCAGGAAGACAATCTTCTTGCAGAAAATCTCAAATGTGTCATATCTTGATGATGAGGTTTTATTTTGCAGAGGCTCAAACTAAGACGTTGCCACCAGGAGTCCTGCCAAGCCTTCGGAATAAACAGGGAACAGGAGGAGATGTACATATCGTGCTATGAATATTTATATTTTACATATACGTGCATACAGTATGTATGTATACAGGGTCTGGGTTCAACGTGGGCTTTAACTGAATTTAAAGTGGCTTCCAGCCAGGGGCTAAGTTTCCCCTGGAGAAAGCAAGAACTGGTAAAGAACAGGTCTCCCGACGCTTTGAAGCACCGTGCCCATTTTCCCGCCGGTGTTTTAAGGTACTGTTGGCTATTAAAACTCTGTGAATGTAAAAACATGCACATTGGGACTAGAAAGGCAGTTAGCAGTTCCAAACTCTCACTACTCCCCCGAGACTGGGGTTCAGATCCCAGCACCCACACCGGTGGCCCCCAAATGCCTGGAACCGCAGCTCCGTATCCACGTCCTCCGTTTCTGTGGTGTGGGCTTGCTCAGTGGGCACCAGGCCTGGGATTCCATGTCTAGCTAAGACGGTGACGTGAGACTATCACAACTCCAAGGCTAGCCAGAGCAGTGAGCAGGTGGTTCAAGGGGTAAAGGGTCACAAAACACAATAAGGACCAGAATTTATATCCCCAACATCTACATATAACTAAGTAAAGCATGTCATGGTGGCACACACCTACAGTCACTGCTGTGGAAAAGGCAGAAACGAGAGAAGCCTTGGTACCCTCTGGCCAATCAGCCCCACAGAATCCTGGGCTCCAGGTACAGTGAGAGGCTCTGTCTCAAAAAAGATAATGTGGATGGTGAGTAAGAGGCCTGATGTCAACCTCTGGCTTCTGTGTGTCACACACACACACACACACACACACACACACACACACACACACACGCACACATGCCCGTAAGCATCTAAGGGCAGATACATACAGAACAACAACATGAAGAATAAGATGAAGAAGAAGAGGAAGATGAAGGAAGGAAGGAAAGCAAGCCACAAACCTTAAGCTCTGAGTGCACAGTGCTGTGTTATCATTAACCAGAGGCACCACATGCAAAACGACTTATGCGCTCCCCATAATGACGAATTTTCTTCCCCTTGACCACTCCCATGCACTGCCTCCCATGCACTCCCCAGCCCTGCCTGCCAGCTGGCCCTTTGCATCCACGAGCCATCACTGTAGTCATTTCATTCCTTCATGAACGTATGTGGCTTAGACCTCCTGTGCTGGGCTGCCCTCATGCAACATCCTCCTGGATCAACCACTCAGTGCAGACCACAGGCTTCCCCTTTTTCACAGCTGGATAATATTCCACTGCATGTGCCTATCCTGTTTCCTCTACACACTCCCCCGCTGATGGGCACTTAGGTTGAGCCCACACCCTGGCTCTCCTTACCAATGTTGTGACAACTGTGGAGGTCCCATATCCCTGCAGGAGACTGACTTAATTTCCTGGACTATATCCACAGAGGTGTGGTGCTGGCCGTAGCTCCGTTACATAATGACTCCATCATTTCACATTAGCTCTGAGGTTCCCTCCTTCCAACACCCGACTTTTGCTTCTGATGACACCATCCTGACTGTGAGAGAGAGAGAGAGAAAGAGAGAAAGAGAGAGAGAGAGAGAGAGAGAGAGAGAGCATGTGTGTGTGTGCACATGCTTGTGGGTGTGTCTGTGTGTACCTGTGTGTGTACACTTTTGTGTATGTGTGTGCATGAGAGAAAGAGAGAGGGAGGGAGGGAGAGAGAGAGAGAAAGAGAGAGGTTGCACTCTGGTATTTACCCTATGCTGACTAATCCTGCCTGAACAAACCTCACATAAATTGTGTGCACACCTTTTTCAAGAATCCTTCCCTAATTCTAACTGAACTGAACGATTGGTTTTCTAGCTCCAGGTTTTAAATGCCGCTTAATTTTATTTTAAAGATCCATGCGCGCCAAGTGGCTACTGCACCTGACAGCTCAGCTCCAGTTTGAGGGCTCCACGCTGGCAAAGGGACATACATGTGGCTCCCAATGATGACCTGTCACTCAGCAGAGAGCCTGGTGTACACTGGGGTCTCTAACCATTTGTAGATAACACTGTGATGTGCTATGATTGGAGAAGGGCTTCAGCCACTTCAGAGAACTGTGTGGCTGTAAGTCACCAAAATCTACCTTGAACTTGAGCCTACCAGAAACCTGCCAATTGGCTCTTTTGATCCAACCACATAGAAGGTGGAGGACCATCACATGCCTCTTGGGAACCTCCAAAGTTCAGGATCACTTGAAATATACCTGCTTCCCACCAAGGGAGTTCCCCAACTGGCTAAACACATCCTGGACCAACAGTGTGACCAGGGCCAAGGGTTCTAAAGCCGGCGCGGCAGGTTCATGGGCATGTCTGTGGACTCAGGGCTGGGGCCCTGGGGTTCACTCTGGCCCAATGGTAACGTTGTGTTGAGCTGATGGGATGGCCGTTGAGCTCCCTGGTATAGACAACTGCGCTGGACATGTGTATTTCCTCTGATTCCCCATGTTAGCGGGAAGATGGGATTGCAAACCCCAAAGCAACATCTGAAAGGCCAGGCGAGCAGGTGTATGCTGGGTAGGAAGGTGGGAGAAAGGCAAAGGGTGCCTGGTATATGCGAAGGTCAGGTGGTAACTGTTGTGGTGCAGACGGAGCCTTTAAGAGTGGGAAGGAGTCTTGAAGCCAGACACAGATGTCTCTGGAGAACAGGGGAGCACCTGGGCTCTCAGCTGCGGGTACCAAACAGTCTCTGGGAGAGCTTCTGCGGGGACAAGATGTGGCCCCATTTTCTTCAAGGATAAGAGCCATCTCTAGCTCTGGTAGAGCAGTGTACTCCCTGCAGCTCGGCCCTGGCTGGCTTCAACTTCCAGCCCTGTGACTGACATCAGACAAGCAAACCAACTTTTCCTGAGCCTTGGTTTTCCCATCTGGAAAGTGGGGTGGGCGGAAACATGTTCCTTGGCCAGCAGTGGTAATGTTGCAAGGCGAAGCAGAAACAATAACTCCTGGTGGGTAAGACATAAGACTTCCATGGGACCAGAGCCAAGAAAATATCACCTCAGTTCAGTAGTTTGAAGTGGAGACTTCTAGTTTCTCTGGAAAGTCAGTTATGTGGAATGATGCTTGGCTGGGGCGCCCAGGTGAAAGGATGTCTTGCTAAAGCAGACACGTGAGAGAACGTTTTCCTGAAGCAGACACAGGTGAAGGGATGTTTGGATACAGGTGAAAGGACCTGTGATGAAGGAGTGTAAATTTGCCCCACAGACAGAGGGAGCCGAGCACTGAGCGTTGGTTTGCTTTGCTCTGCCTCACTATTCTAAACACACACATTAGTCACCTTACATAGTGTTGTTGAGCTCAATGTGTGGTAGCACCACCATTGAGAGAAACTCATCCACGAGCTCATGAGGTTCCTGTGGCAGCTCGCTGCTCTGTGGCCTTACCTTAGGCTGGTTAGTGAGCCTGGCTGTTTCTTCAGGATTGAACTACAGCTGCCTGGGGTCTGCCTGCAGAAAGCGCTGGTCTGCAGCTGCTGGTTCGTGCCTGGTGTCTGCCTAGAGGACCGGTCTGCAGCTGCTGAGTCGTATTTGGTGTTTGCTACTGGACTGAATTCCTGCCAAGAAGATCGAGCTGGCCCCCAAAGAACTATTGCTCAATGGGTCCACTTCCCCCATATCTTAATAACTTTTCTCTTCCACTACCTCTAGAGGGTGGTGGGCGAGAGGAGAGGTTGAACCCCTATTAAAAGTGGGCTGCAAAATCATCTCTGCCGACAATGGTTCCCAAGTGTATTCACACAGAGAAGGGTTAACCAGTGGGGCAGGAGAGGCAGCAGCCATGCTGTAACAAGCCTTTCTGACTGCTGTTGAGCCCAAGGTAAAAGTCCTGCAGCCTGGGGCCCACAGTTCTCCTCCCTCCCGAGAGACGGGTGCATTCAAACTGGAAGATGTCCGAAGGCCAGCCCAGTGTCTCTCTGGAGAGAAAGGTGTCTTTGGGGCTGACCCATTAGCACAGCCCACCAGCTGCAAGCCCCTGTGGGAAATCTCTGTGAATAATCAGGACATCCTAGGCCTGGCACCTTCACGCTCCGTGGCTTTGGAGAAGTCATTTTACCCTTGGAGCCTCAGGCATCTCTATTTACAAGGTGCAATTAAATCAACAGATATGAAAGCCATGCGGTCATGCTGCTGTTACTGCAGTCAGGGTCCCTAACAATGTGGACATTCCCTGGAGGACACTCTATGAAGAAGAGTGAAGGAAGCCACGTTCTAGGACACGCTGCAGCAGGGCATAGTCTCCGAGGCTGGCGCTCTCTTAACGGGTGTGCGGATGCTTCTCACTGGTTACCGACCTCGTTTAAAGCAGATATGACTGTTCCCTGTCTTCATGGGTAAACCAAGCCCAGAGTGCAAGATAACTTTCCTAAGGCCATGCAGGGAAGTATACCTGAATCTACACCTTGAACCTCGGTCTGATGGACAGACAGACACCATCAGGAAACGCTTGTCAGTTAACAGATGCCAGGCTGGCCAGCACCATCGACCTAGTAACTACTATAAGCCAGACTTGCTCTGGGGCCAAGATACCCCTCCCTGATGCGGTTTAGGGACTAGGGGAGAAAACAAACACTCGGAATATGAAGAACAAGTGGCTAGAAGATGCTCTGCACCCCCTCCAACCCTCTGGACACTGCCTGCCCTGCTGATGCTGGGAAAAGCCAGTGTGAACCAATCCCCTTTACCCAAGGCTCTGCACACTGGGCAGTATGCCCAGTGGCTCCTTTGGCATAAGGGTCCTCCTCAAAGCCCCCCACTTTTGCATTTCCTGCCCTCCCTCCTTCATGCCTTCTTTCCTTCCTGCATCCTTCCTCTCTCCTCCTAGACCCTGACCTGACTGACAGTCTGAAGCCCCGCCCTGCTCCCTCCCTCTTCTTCTCCCTTCAGTCTCCACAGACTTGCCCCGTGCAGGTGGACAAAAGGCTGCTGGAGTCAGACTCCTAGTGGGGCATGATGACAGACAGAGGCGCCTGGGTAGGAAATGGGGGGGAAGTCCTTTCTTGGGAACCGAGGGTGCAGCTGTGTAAAAACCACTTCAAAACCAACAACCTCCTGACAACAACCCCTTCGAGCATTCTGGGCCTCAGTTTCCTCCCTTGCCCTTCCTGGGGCCATGGAGTTAGACTGGATTAAATGAGATGGTTCTGAGCGGTGAGCTGCCCATGCCCCTTAATGGGACGTAAAGTTTCAGTGAAGGGCAGGCAGGTTGGGGCTGGCAGAGCCCTGGCCAAGACCACCCCGCTGTTCTGTGCTCACAGACTCCCATGATCCTCCTGCAGAAATCAGACCTCAGGGCTTTGGCCCAGTCAAAAGGTCTCCTTTACAGATATTCTGGCTACAGTATGTGGTATCACGGTGGCCGGTGCCATTATCTGGGTCATTTGATCCGGGGAATCTGCCAAATCAGATAATTTGGGCGGCCAGCCTGTCTCCCTGGATCACATGCCCCAGTCCTGGCCCTCCCTCGTCCCCACCTGCCCTGGCTCCCTGAGCGCTATCTTCATCTTGGGTAGCTTGAAACAGGCCTGCCTGACTAGGTGGGTGATTCACAGCCAGGGCTGGGGGGGGGTCATTTAGCCGTTCACACTCCCACCCTATCAGTCTGCCCATTCAGTGGTGATAAAGCCTGTGCCACCAAGAAAGGCTACACTGGAGCCTGAAAGTGCTTTACATGAAAAAAAAAATGTTTCTAATAACATCACCAGGAAGGCGGGTCTGGGTCACAGAATACAGCTGCAAACCTAGCCAATACCCAGGCCACAGCCAGAGAGTCCAATGATTTCCCTCTCAGCATCTTATAGCCTCCTAAAGTGCAACCCCTGCCTCAGTTCTGGAGCTTCTGAACTCCAGAGAAATGGCAGTGGATTCAGGAATGATGGTGGATCTGCCTTTTGTTTAATATTATATCTGTAACACTCCTCTGTGTGCTCCTTTATCTCTGCTATATACTATTCCACCGGAGGAAGACAGTGTCGTGTAGCTATAGTATACCCCACAGCACTCATTACCCCGTGTGTTCAATTTGTTATTTTTCTCATTGCTGTGCTTGAATTACCCAGGCTGCAGCTTGGGGACAGCAGCTTTGTTTTGACTCACAGGTTAGAGGGATATAATAGCCCATCCCTGTGAGAAAGGCATGCCCACAGGAGCAGGTTACATTGTATCCAGAGTCAGGAAACAGGGAGACCAGACAGGAAGTAAGGCCCAAAACCCTCAAGGACCCATTTCCTCCAGCTATGCTTTACCCGAAGGCCAGCTGGGGACCAAGTGTTCAAACACAGGAGTGAAAGGAGACGTTTCACATCTAATTCACAACGTATCAGAGGGGACACTATTCAGAAACAATACAACAGAAGATGACTTTGGGGGTGGGGTGTGGCTCAAGGGATGCAGTGTTGCTGAGCAGGGATGAGCCCAGGATTGATTGACCCGGATTGATCGCCAGTACTGCATAAACTGGTGCATTTTTGTAATTTTGAACTCAAGAAGTGGAGGCAGAGGGATCAGAACTTCAAGTCACTCTCAACTACTTACCAGTTTAATGGTAGCTACAACCTACACACACACACACACACACACACACACACACACTTCAGAGGCTCTTTCAGGATAAATGAACCTTAGGCACATTAAAACGCCTAAAGGCAAGGCCAGGTGTAGTGAATCCTAGCACTGGGGAAACTGAGGCAGGAGAATCACAAGTTCAGGGTTAGCCTGGGCTACAAGTGAGACCTAGTAACAAAAAAAAAAAAAATTAAATCGGGTGTAGGAAATGGCTCAGTGGATAAGACAAGGAGCCCAGAGACCCAAGTTCTAATCTTTAGGACATGCATAAACCCCAGCTCTGTAAACACCCCTAACTGGTGAGTCCCCTCAGCCTCTAGGATGAACTTCCCTGTTTGAACTTAGCATGTTGCCCAGGCTAGCCTTCAACTCTGGCCCCACCTGCCTCAGCCTCTGGGATGGCAGTTCTCTCACTCACCTGGGCCATCAACTGCCACCAACATCACCCCAATCGTGGGTCACAGCTCGTGTGCCTAGTGCACGCACAGTCAGCAGTGTGGCAAGTTGCTCTCGGATGCCACTCAGCCTGCCTGCAACCCTCCTGCGCTGGGAAACGTTATCACTATTTTTAGAACACTGAAGCCCAGAGAGGCTAATTAATTTCCCCAAGGCTGCCCAGCTGTCAGGTAGCAGGGCCAAGGCTGGAGCTTCATCCTGGGTATAGCTGATCCCACAGTCCTTGGTCACCAGGAGAGACTGAAGGCCAGCCCCCTCCCTCCACTTGAACAACGCCTTCAAAGGGAGTTACTCACTGCTGGACATGACCATCTCCAGTCTTGCACATTCTTTCCTTTTGCCTTAGCTACTCCCAAAATTAGAGCAAACTCTATTTTTAGAGGCTGTGCCTCGAATGACAGAGACGCATGGGCTGCGTCTCCTTCTGTGAACGTAGCCCAGAGGTGTTGTCTGATCTTCCGCTGAGAAACTCTCTGACGTCACCATTTGATCTTTCTGATCCCTTTCAAAGGTGAGGAGTTGCTTGGGTCTCTTTACTCTAGCAGCTGACTTTGGTCAGAAGCCCCATGCCCAGGTCACAGCCGAGACAGGCCCAGAGCACAGCCAGCCCTTAGCTGTAGGGTTCAGAGAACTGAGCTCTGTTCCTTCCTTCCCACATTGACAGTTCTGTGGTCTGCAAACCCCACAGGCCCTGCCCACTTTGCACAGTCTTCGCCTGTGGGAGTCCTGGCTGCTCAGAGACACACACAGGGAAAACAAGCCTTAAGCAGTTCCCTTGTCTTGTCCCTGCTATTTCCTGATGGAGCAACTGGGGCCAGAGAGGTTAAGCAACTCAGCCCAAGGTGCTCAGCTAGCTCCGGGGTTGGGACTCTGTCATGGCTCATCTTCCCTACCTGTGTAGCTAGATCGGAGTCACCTAGGATGCACACCTGGCTGGGAGGGAATCTGGATAGACTTTGAGTGTCTTAGGGTTATAATCGCTGTCATCAAACACTATGACCAAAAGCAAGTTGGGGAGGAAAAGGGCTTATTTGGCTCCCGCTTCCACATCCCAAGCACTGGAGGGAGTCAGGACAGGAACTCAAGCAGGGAAGGAACCTGGAGGCAGGAGCTGAAGCGGAGGCCACAGAGGGATGGACTTACTGATTTGCTCCTCATGGCTTGCTCCCTCTTCTTTCTTATAGAACCCAGGACCACCAGCCCAGGGGAGGGCCCCACCCACAATGGGCGTGGCCCTCCCCCATCAATCACTAATTAAGGAAATGCCCTACAGGCTTGCCCACAGCCGGGTCTTATAAAGGCGTTTTCTTAACTCGGGCTTCTTCTGTGATGACTGGCTGTGTCAAGTTAACAGAAAACACGCCAGCACACGGAGAGAAGGGAAACGTACCCTGAATGTGGTTGGTACCATCCCATGGGCTGGAGTCCCAGACAGAAGAAATAAGAAAGCTAACAGAGCACCTCATTCGTGTCTGCTCTGGGACCATAGCTCCCACAGTGTTTACCCTCCCTGAAGGACTCGGGGTCACCGCAGAGCCTCTTCCTCGGCTGCTTTTGCTGGCTGTTTTGTGGAAGCAACAACAAGGTAAGAATTAGCAAGCAACTAATGCAAAATGGGCAGATTTGTGTCCAGCCAATACTGATAAAGAAACAAGTTGGGGGAGGGGAGGCTGTGAGATTTCACACTGGTACAAATATAAGTCCGTCTCTTTACACTTAGCTCTCTCCCTACGAGGCTCAAACGCACTCTCCCGACCACTCCTGACACCCATTTTCTCTGAGGTGGCCATTCAATACTGTGTGAAGGCCCGCAACCCTCTTATGGCCAGCCCAGTAGGTCTGAGCTGTTCCTGTTCAGGTGGGGAAACCCAGGCCACTTGGTCAGTGCCACACAGCCAGAAAACAGCTCAGCAGGGGGCACTTGAACCCTGTTCTCTTCTGTTTAGGTTAACAGCTGAGTTCAAAAACCCAAAACCAAGATCTTGGGCTGAGGAGGTGGGCCCTGCAGATACAGTACTCGCTGTACAAGCTTGAGGGTACGAGTTCAAATCCCCAGCAGACACATAAACAACAGCTCACCCTGTAACCCTAACGGCCCTGCTAAGATACGGGAGACCGAGGGGGACCCTCAAACGGCCATCTGCAAACACAGAAGTGGACAAGAGACCATCTCGATCAAGGCAGAAGCCAAGGACTGGCCCCTGAGGTTGTCCTTTGACATTACACAAGCAGTGTGTCACACATGTTCATATATGTGAGCGAGCCCCTGTAGGTGTGCACAGGTGCACGCACACTCACACAATTAAAATAGTTTACACCTAAGCCAGATGTAGTGACTCACACCTTTAATCCCAACACTTGAGAGGCAGAGGGAGGCAGGCAGACCTTTATGAGCCAGCCTGCTCCACGTCATGAGTTCCAGGACAGCCAGACCTACATAGAGAAACCCTGTTTGGGGGCAGGGGTAGGAGTGGAGTAAATAAAATAAAAACAAAATAAAACTATCTACGCCTAGATTTTTCCAGTCGCCCTTGGACCTAACCTGAAGCCAAGCTAGATCTGCAAACCTGTGTTCCACTCTTGTCTGATGCCTCTGAGCGCCCCCTCAAAGAACCTCAGTGGGAGTCATCCAGGAGCTGGGGTCACACAGTCAGAAATCCAACAAGCTCAGAGAAGGAGTGTGACCGCACAGAAGCCACACAGGCAAAACTCTGGGCCTGTTAAAACAACGCGCCGAACACCCATCAACAAAACTGTCCTTTGTTGGATTTCTTTGAGCTGCCTGCCGCGCGGGCTCAGGGCCAAGACTTGCAGCGGCGGCCAGCGTGCAGCACGCTCACGCCAGGCGCCGGCCCTTCGCCCGGTCTCGGAGCATTTCGCCGCAGCCCAGGAGCGGAGCTCAGCGCACTGCACAGCCCGGATCCCAGGCCTGCGGCGGGCGCGGCGGGAGGCCGGGACGCAAGGAGTTAAGCGCGGGCGGCCGGGCCGGCTGCGGGAGGCGGTGGGCGCGGGAGCTCGGGCTGCAGACTGCTCCAGCAGGGCCGGGAGTGCGGGCGCCCGCGCAGCCCCAGCCTCATCCCCCGGCTTCAGCCTCGCTCAGCTCCAGCCCTGGCTCTGCGCTCCACACTCTGCGCTCCGGGCTTCCTGCTCCGCGCTGCGCCCTACCGGGCACGGAGAGCTCGGCGCATCCCCAGGTAAGAAGCGGCCGCCGGTCCCTATCGAGCCCCGAGCAGCAGAGAGGTGACAGGCGGCTCCGGGGAGATGACAAACTTTCCTCCAGCCGCGGACGCGTGTGGGGACAACCCTGGGGCCGTGTGGCTGCCAGAGCAGCGGGGGCCTTGGATCGCACTCTGCTGCTGGGCCAGCTTCCAGCCTGGGGAGAAGGGGCGAGCGGTGCCTGTGAGCTGGCCTTGGGGTGGTGCCCGCACTGGGGAACCAAGCAGCAGCTAGGGCCCCGCCGCGTGGGCTCTGCCCACTTTGCAGACTGGCTTCTGTGGGTCCTGAGGGGCGTGTGGTGGGAGAGAGCCACTTGCCTCTGTCCAAAAGCCAGCAGGCCCAAGTGTCCTTCCAGGAGACCCTCGACCCGTTCCCAGGCCCCCAAGGGGCACACCCCCACTCCTTGAGGTTCCAGAGGGGCTGCCCCTTTAGGGAGAGAAAGAAAGCTTTTAAAAAATAATAATAGCAGAGAGCTGCCTACACTCCAGTGAGAGGAACAAGCCTCAGCAAGGGGCTGAGGGGGTCTGGGCTGCCCTCTCCGAGTCCCTGAGGCTGTCCCAACCCACAGCTCCACGGAATGTGGCCATAACACCTTTCTCCCTAATGAATGCACAGGCTACCCCCGTGTCCACGTAGAGGACACCACTGTCTTCTATTCTGCCTGGGGCTGGGGTCAGGGGCATAGTGGTTGGTCTTTCTTTGGTAGACTTGATGTCCCCTAGAGACATAGTGGGTGCTTTCTCTTCTGCCCTGGTCAAGAGCGGTGTTTGGAAGTGATCCCTTAGCCATGGATCTGCCGCCCACTGGAGCCGAGTGTCTGCCTTTGGGAGCCAGCCTTGCCCGGGGTTCTCGAGCTGTTAGGTGAGATTCTAAAGACTTCCTGCCTAGGCTTAGGATTCTGATCTGAGGCCAGAAGCCACTTTTCCAGGCTGCTGAAACCCACACGTTCCTCCGGGGTGTCAAAAGTCTGTGGTGGAGCAAATGCAGCTCTGAATCAGGAAGTGGCTTCAAACTTGCCTTTGACATGCTGTGTGTCCTGTGTCAAACCACTAACCCTCTCTGGGCTACAGTGGCCACTTCTCAAAAAATGAAGGAATGGCATGTATCTATCCTCAAAGATACCTATTCAGGACACTGTGCGACCCTGAGCAATGTTACAAATGGGATTTACAAAATCTCTCTCTGTGTGTGTGTATGTGTGTGTGCGTGCGTGTGTGTGTGTGTGTTGCACATTAGTGTTTAAGAACTCAGATCTCAAAGTAGATCTGAGTGACCCCTGGTCACTCCCCCACTGTAAAGTAACAGTTCATAGTTCCTACTTTGGAACAGTGCTGGGAGCACTCACTAAGATAGTGCTGGGAGCACTCATGAGATTATGAGGGAGTGCTCATCACAGTCTGGCAGAGCATAGGAGCCAATGGGGATGCCCAATTGGAGGTCTTGTGCGTGCATCCTGGGAACTGTTTCCCAGGGGAGGCTTTCCCTGAACCCGAGGATCCACAGCTGGGGCCAGGGCCTTAGGTCTCTCCAATGGTAGGATACCTGCAGTCCCCGCCCCCTCTCTGCTTCCTTTTAAAACCCGCTGCTGGACCAGCTGCTCGCAGTGGGGAGCCCAGGGCAGTCTGGGAGGGCTGGATGCACCCAGCTGCCGTGTCGTCATGACAACAGGAGATGGAGGTAAGCTGTCTCCATGGCTTCAACTTTGCAGCTGTCTAGGGACCCAGAGCAGGGACATTCTGTCTGTTCCGGGTCAGGCATCCAGGCTGCCTCGGGGCTGGGCACGCCAAGCTGCTGAACAACCAATGCTGAGGAGAAGAGTGTTTTCTGGGTCTGTGATAGGGGCGGGGCATAGAGACTGCAGGGAGCGGGCAGTGGACAGTTTCTTCCTGACTGGCTGTGAAGCTTGCCCTGGGTTCTTGCCGGGAGCACGGGAGCAGAGTTTGTCCAGCCACTGTGCACTGAGATAGGTCCAGCTTAGGGATGGAGACACCACGCGCTGGTGGAGTCTGAAGGATTGACTTTCAGCTAAATCATGGACAGTTTGCCTTCCTGGTGGACTGGGGTGCGGGGGGCATTGCAGCTGAAGCCGTGTGCGATTTCTGCAGCTGTGTACATGTGCAGTCAGGAGTGTGCCAGCCATGTATGCATGCCGGTGTCTGAAGAGCCAGGGTGGATTTGACATCTAATGAGTGTGTGTCCATGGGCTTATGAATGTGCAAGCTGTATGTGTGCCTTTGAGAGAAAAACTACCCATGAACATGTGAGTGCACACATGTGAGTGCCCTTGTACACATGAGTGCATGTGCACACGTGAGTACCCATGCATGCAGGGACGTGAGGTGAGTTTGTGCTGTGCAGTTAGGGACACTCATATCTGTGTGCTCTTAGCAGGTCTGTCTGTGCATGTTTCTAGGCACAGCCTGACACACTGGCTCATCCCTCTCTGGAGATGTGTACATTTCTTCATTCAAGTGTCTGCAAGTCTCTACACACGATTTCCGACGCTTGTGAGTGTCATGTCTCTAGGTGTATGCCTCTGTCTTCCCATGCATACTGTGTGTGCGTGTATGCACAAAACATTGCATGCTTAGTTACATCATGCATGTACATGTGTGTTTCTTAGCGTGGGCTTCTCCAGTGTCTGAGTGTGCCTGTGTTCTGGGGAGTGTCTAACTTTCACACACATTTCCTGTAAGTGAGTGAGCCGCTGGTTGTGTGTACCGGGGCTATCAGCTTACAGCATTCTGTATGTTACTGTAGTGTGTGCTTGTGTGTGGCCACGTGATTTCTGCATGAGCAGGTGTGTGTGTATGTGTGTGTGTGTGTCTGAGTGTCTGAGTGTCTGAGTAGCTGTGGAGGTGCAAATTTGTAGGAACAGGATGACTATGGCCAGTGCTTCCGAGCACAGGACAGCTTGAGCTGTGCTTCCTCTACCTTGTGTTTCATGCTGGGCACCCTGTGGGATGGTATGTGAACCCAGGTGCTCCAGAGCACATTCCCAGCTCCCCTTGTCACCCACATGCCCAAGTCTGTCTTGCCAGAAGCCTCCACCTAGGACTGTTGCTCCACGCACCCACAAGTGCTGGGGGCACAGGTATGCATTCAGGCAGAATGTCTGGAAGCAGGCAGCTCCAATGAGCTGAGCATCTCCACGGCGCTCCTAATTAGGAGCGACTTGTTTTCCTTAAATAAACAAATCAAGTGAGGGAAGAAATTGCCAGAGATTAATGGCTCCCCGGAGCAGGTCCAGATGTCTGGAAGGTGGGGACCCGGTGATGTGGGAATTGGTTCTCTGGGTCCTAGGGGTGGAGAGGGTGCCTGCTCAGGGTCCTCTTGGCAAGGGGGCAGAGTGAAGGTGAGAAGCTGATGGGGGAGGGAACAGGCTCTTCCCCAGCATGGCTGCTGAGGGATTGTGGGATACATGTGTTTCTGGCCCCTCCTCCCATGTTGGTAGCCTTGGTCCTGAGACCTCATTTTGCTTTTACTCAAGAGACAGGCAGTCTTCACAGTGTCAGCCCTGTGACTGTCACTGCCCATTAGAGGAGGTAGGAGGGACAGTAATACATGTGGCCTTGCTTAGGTCTCATAGAGCCCTTGCATGTGTGAACCTGGCTGACAGGGCTTCCGGGAGGCCACTGCCACCTCCCAAGTGCCTGGTGCTAGCCTCAGGGAGGATCAGAGTCCAGCCTGGTCAGAGACAGGTGAGCTGGAGAAGCCATGAGGGTTTGATGTGCACCATCATTGTGGTTCTGGCAGGGTGACATGTGACCACTAACCCTGCCTGATCCTGGGGTTCTATGCAGAGCCACACAGTGGCCACACCAGTCCCACCTGCTCTCTGCTCAACTCGGCACCATGACACTTCAGAAGGCACACACCACGTACCTCACACAGACGGCACCTGCCACAGAAGCCCCATGAGACCTTTTCTGTTATGATCTCTGTGGGGTTCAGAAATGAGTGTTGATTATCTGTCTCGCACAGCCCAGGAAGGGCCTTCCTGGAGGCTCCCAGAGGCCACCTGATGTCAGAGAGTACATTTTAAATATGATGTCATATCGTCTCCCCAGCGGTAGAAGGCAAGTTTGACAGAATGGGTGTCAGAGCCATGAGACCTTTTCCGATGAGCTCACCTGAAGGATATGCCGCTGGGAATGAGTCATGGCACAGAACACGCCTGTGTTTGTGCGAATGTGGGGAAAGTTTCCCATCCATCCTCAACCCATCCCCTACTCACCCACCAACCCATCTTCCCATCCACCCATCCATCTATAGACATAGCTCTCAATCCATTTATCCATCTGTCTATCCATCAGTTCTTCTGCCCATCCACCAATCCATCCACCCTTCCATCTGTAGATACAGCTGTCCATCTCTCTGTTCATCCACCCACCCACCCATCCATCCATCCATCCATCCATCCGTCCATCTATCCATTTGTCCACCCATTCATCCATCCACCCATCTGTCTGTCTGACCATTCATCTGCCCATCCATTTATCCATTCATCCATTTATCCATCTATCCACCCATCCTTCTGTCCATCCCTCCATGTGCTCATCCATCTGTCTGTCTATCCATCTGTTTCTCTATCCGTCTGTTCATCTGTCTGTCCATCCATCCGTCCATCCATCTAGCGTCAGTGTTTGTTTACCCCCAGTACTTGCTCAGGTTCCTCTGAGGAAAATGTTCTGTGAGATTCCGAGCTCTGTAAGGGTGTAGACTCTGGAGGACCTGAAGCAGGACTGTCCAGTCCTCACTTCCCCTACCCCCAGGGAAGAACTCTGGTCCCACAACACAGGGCTGCTGTAATGAGGAAAATGTTCACCAAGCCCCTTTCAAGTATTTGGCACAATTCACGCCACTGTAAATGGCTGTTCTCCCCTCCCCTTTACAGAGCAGACAGCCAAGTGACACAGCACTAGGCTCTCCTGGGAGGAAGCCAGGGGTCCAGGACCCCAGACAGGATAACCCTGTTGCCTGCTCTGAAACCAGTCTTCCTGGATCAGGACCTAACAGGCTAAAGCTGGAAAAGCCCCTTTGCCTCAGAACAGTCTCCTCAGCCCAGCCCCAGAGGAGGTACCAGACTCTGCTTAACAAGACCTAGAACAGGAGACTGGTAAATCAGCCTTATGACCTGGTTTTTGTCAAAAAAGTTTTATTGGCACACAGCTATGTCCACTCATTTTCATGCCCTGAATGGGGCTCTGAGTCACACCTGGCAGGGCTGCCTGGTAAAGTGTATGAGCTTCCTTCATAGCCCATTGTATTTACTGTGTGGACCCTGCCAAAAAATATAATCACTGATCCCCAAACTCCTCCTGGTCCCCAAGCTGTGGCCAGAGGGAGGAGATGAAGCCAGCATTAATGAACTTGGCTGGATCACTGTGGATCAGGTGGCATGTGAGGTTTCTGTCCTGTTCTGCTGAGGTGCCCAGAGGCCAGCAAATGGCCAACCCTGAGACTTGGAGCCACCAGCTTCTTAGAGGGATGAGGAGCAGAAATGGGATAGGGCCATGAGGAGAGTGGGAGACAGTGGCTGTGATGAGGGTATCTGGGAGGACATCTGTGTCCCTCTAGCCCTGACTCCAACATGGCTCAGGAACTACAGGCAGTGGAGAAACCCAGTCAGAAGCTTCCAGGTCTAACTGGGAGCCCGGCTGCTGGATACTGGGTCCTTCGCTGATTCCTCTCTCTGCTCCATGTGTGTGCTTCTGTGAGTGTGAGGCTAAAGGGGAGGTCCTGGGTGGGGAGTGAAGGCAGGAATCTCCACCCAGCTTCGGATAAGCAGACGACTCTGCACAGACATCCTTCCTCTGTACGAGCCTCCGCTCTCCTGTTTGGAAATGGAAGAGAAGAACCCAGGAAGGGCTTCTGCAGCCTGGCTGTGAACGTCCTCAGCTCCCTTTCTGCTCAGAATAGCTGCAAAGCCTTCTTCCCTGAGAACCTTGCAGAATGGAGATGCCCTCAGAAAGCATGGTCACCATTGCCTCCGATTGGCGTTGACAGTGCCCAGTGCCCAGATCGAAGTTTCATCTCTGCTCACACTGGGTCTCTGTCTTCACTTTGCAAACAGGACAGCGAGGCTCAGAGAACTTTGTTTCCTTGCTTGGGGTCACACAGCCAGCAAAAGGCAGATCTAAGGCTTGAGCCCAGATATGTGTGGCCCCTGCAAGCCTATCTCAGTCACTGTCCTTTACTGTGAAGCCCCGCTTCACAGTGGACGTTCAAGATGGAGGGGATGAGAGTCCAGGGAGTCCTCAAGTGTGTCTCAGTGACTGGTGGTGGCACACGCTGCTAATCCCAGCACTTGAGAGGCGGAGGCAAGCAGATCTCTGAGTTCAAGGCTAACCTGGTCTACAGAGAGTTCCAGGACAGGCAGAGCTGCACAAGAAATCTTGTCTTGAAAAGCCAAAAAAGGAGGAGGAAAAGTGGGAAGGAAAGAAAAAGAAGTGTACCTCCCTCCTGCTGTGTGTGTGTGCTTACTTGTGTGTGTGTGTGTGTGCTTGTGCGTGTGTGTATTGTTTAGTGATATACAAATGCCTGACTAAGTTTCCTGTAGGTATCACCAAAGCTGAAGGCTGGGGAAGCATGGGTGGCTGAAAGATATGGGAGGGCCCCAAAGATAGAAAAGGCAGCAACCAAGGCAGTCACTGGGCTGCTCCGGCTGCTTCCCTGTGGCCTCCACTTTGCTAAAGTGGCCTCAGTGCCCTGTCCATGTGGCCTTTTGCAAGATGGTAACCTGGACTCTGTTTTTAATGCTTGCCTTGAGGGGCAAGTTAAAAATACCAATAATAAAACATACAGTCACACACATTTACATATAACACACACACTCACAGACACATACACTCCCACATACTCCACACACTCATACACTCTCGTTCACACACACGCTCTCACACTCATATACTCTCCTGTAATACACATTCACAACACTCACACATACACACTCCCACTCATAGACTTACATACACTCACACACTCTCACACTTACAGTCACACTCTCACATATATACTCACATACTCATACATTCTCACTCACATATCCCTCTACACACTTATATATACTCACACTACTCTACACACTCTAATTCAGACTTACACACACTCACTTACACACACTCACATACTCACACATTCATGCACTCTCATTCACCCTCAGACACACTCGTTCACATTCACACATTCACTCATATTCACATTCACACACAATTACATACTCACACACATACATACACTCACACAGTCTCACACTCATACCTACACTTTCACACAGTCACACACTCTTTCACTCATACATTCACAGCCACATACTTACACACTTGTTCACACACACACTCTTATACACCTACACACTCTAGAACAGACTCCTCTCCACTCTTGCATGTGTCGCCATTTGTCCTGGACACTCACCCACACTTGAAGCCCAACAGGAACCATGCCCCATGTAAGTGCCAGCGCCCTGGGGGAATAGAGCAGCCGTGTGGTGTTGAGCATCCGCTTGCTTCCTTTGCCTGCCGTTTCTCCTGAGCTTGCCGACCTGGTTCTCAAGATGACCACATCTAGAAGGAGTAAATGGGGACTGTGTGGGACGAAGAAGGAGACACAGCTGGGAGTGACAGCCGGCAGCCCTGGGACATGGGTGGGTGAGGACTCTGGAGAAATAAGACGCAGGAAAATGAGGCTCGGTGTCAGGGAGAGCCTCGGTGGGGAGCAGAGGACCCACCGCAGCAGCAGCTTTACAAGACAGAGCTGGTGGCCCCGGTGACAGCCCAGGACACAGAATCTGCATGGAAGGAGTCAAGCTAGTGTGGGTGTCTGGCTTGGAAGACACATCGGCAGACAACGTTTTGTGTCCCAGCACGTTAGGTCGGGGACATCCGCCTGGCCGTGCTGAGAAGAGAATGAGGCTCACAGCCCAGCCTCAGGACACCAGCGTCCTGTGTCATCAGACACGGCCAGGGTCAGATCTCAGCTCCATCACAGTAACGATCGGCGGCTGTCCAGCCCTCGAGCCCTTCTCTGGACACTGGGTGCAGCTTCAGAGCTGGGGTTCAGTGGTGGAGCGCTTGGCTGATATTTGCAGGGGCCTGGGTTCCATTCCAGTTATGAAAAGAAAACAGAAGGCAGAGGGGGCGAGAGAGAAAAGAGGAAGGGAGGACGGGAGTGGATCTTGGTGAGTAGAATCTTAGATGGCCAGGAAAAAGCTGTGGAGGGCACCAGCTCAGGGATGAGAAGACGGAACTTCAGCTGACTGTTGCCGGGTTACAGAGGAGGATGACAAGACACACTTACCCAAGTGTTCATCTTCTCCACCTGGAATCACCCACAGCAGAGGGCAAGGACAGACGGAAGGGAGGGTCACATGCTCCAGGCTCAAACCTCATCTCTCGCATGTATGGCCTTGGACACTGTGACCACCATTCCATGCCTCTGTTTTTCCATCTGTAAAATGGGGATGGTGAGCTTACGTTGCTAGGTAGTGTCCCCTCTTAGCTGTAGGCTGTTTAGTTCGGACGGTGAGGGGGAGAAGGCGGCCTCCCAGGACCCAGCCCTGGCTCTCTGTTGTTGCAGTGAGTTTTTGCCACGCCGTTTTGTGCTCCCGGAGGATTGCACACACAGGGTAAACTGTCTTTGGATTGTGAATGAAAGACACACACATTTGCTTATTTAAGTGCCCTGGCTACCTCAGAGGCTGGGCACTCCTAAACCTTCCCCTGCTGCCTCAGGCCCAACTGGGGCAGTGTCCGCCGGGCCCCATGCCCAGCCATTGGCTGATGGCAGCTTTATTGATCATCAAAACCCAACTGGAGACGATGACCTTCAGCGTCTGGACACGCAGATTCCCGATTGATTGGAGCATTAGAACCAGTCTCCAACACTCTGGGTGATTAGTGACGATGACAAAGCTACTCTGTGCCTCACTTTCCCCTTCTGTAAAACAGAGGTGATGAGCATCAAATCTACCCAGAAGGCAGGGCGGGAGCTTGGTATTGAGAGCAGAGCCCTGGTTGTGTTCACAGAGCTCAGGAAGTGTGCCCGCCACTATGTCCCTGCACAGGACAGTACAAGGTACAGGGGGCAGGGCACGGAAGAACCGGAGGACCCGTTTTGGGGGCTGTTCCCAGGCATCCATCCCCAGAGGCTGAGAGGGGCTGGCTTTATTCTTATGTCCCTGTCTGTCATACCAGCTCTGCCTATCCCCTCCCTTGTGGACTCGACTGGGGCGGGGCTAAGCTGGAGCTTCTCTCTATGAATGCCCTGAGAGTACTCAACTGCCCCCCAACATGCCTGGCCAGCCCGTTCTGCTCTTCAGGGCTACCCTGTATTTGAGTTTGAACTTAAGTGAGGGGAGGGGCAGAGAGCCTCGAGGGCTCACAGGAGTGGCCAGGCAGCCTCTGTGGGCGCACACTTGCTTACCGTGTACAGGGCATGCTTACTAAGTATCCTCGGTGTGCCCAGAGCTGTCTGTGGCTGGAGCAGAACTCCTGTATCCTAGGCCCCGAAGCACCCGCTAGGACTGTGTGACGACCGACAGCTCCCAGCTGGGTCCTCTCCTTCAGGAACTTTTCTGGGTCCTAAGAACTCCACTGTCCTGTCCTGTTTGGCCTCAGCAAGGTGAACAAGTCCCCAGTGAACATGGTTCAGCCACTCGGAGCAACTGTGCTCACAGCATCCATAGGTGACTGCAAGGCTAAAACAAAGTTGGACTGTTGACAAGGTGTCTCACACACACACACACACACACACACACACACACACACACAAATACACACACATGCACATACAAACACATGCATACAAGCACACATTCACAAACACATGCAAACAAACACATTCACTCAAACATACACACACACATTCACACAAACATACACACACATTTACAAACATACACATTCACACAAACATACACAAGCACAAACACAACACACAAACATGCACATACACAAACACAAACATACATACATACAAACACACATGCACACAAGCACATACTTTCATGTATTCACGAAGGACGAAATTTTGGTACAGACAGCAACAGACTGTGGATGTGTGTTTAACATCCCTGAGACACACTTAGACCCCACTGTGATGAGTTACTTGGTTTTGTTGATTGTTGCTACTGGATTTTTCTCTCTTCTGAGATGCTGAGAGGAAACCAAGGCCTCAAGCATGCTGGGAAGGTTCTCTCTGTCCCAGCCAAACCCCACCCTCCAGAGTACTCTTCAGAAACGGCAGATCTAGAGGCTGACAGCCAGCACCGCGGCTCAAGACCCCAGAGGCAGAGCTGGTGTTTCAGCCTCGACCCCCCCCCCCCCCCGCCCTGTGAGCTAATGCAGTGAGATCTTGCGCACACTCACAGGAGGGGACATTTCCAGAAGTCTGGGGGGCGGGGGCAGGTGTTTGGGCTGCGTCTAGGAGGAGCCCACAGATCTGTGTTGCGTTGCTGGTCTCTGTAGAAACCTGCAAAGGAGAACGAGAGAGGCCTTCGTATTACTGTAGCTTGAAAGGAGCCTGGAATCATACACTCCAAAATGGGAGGTGAGCTCATCCAGGAGATGCACCGTGGGGTAGAACACAGGCAGATTTCCAGAGGAAAGCGAGGCCCTAGGAGGCAGGGCAGCTGAGGCTAGAAACAGCGTAGAAACAGCAAATGCTGGGGGCCTCCCGAGAATGAACCCAGGGGCGCAGGCTGGAGCCCTTTGTGAGTGGAGAGCAGGCGGTGCCCAGCAGAGCACACAGGCCCTCGGGGCTCCGCTCTCTTCTGGCTCCTAAAGGGTTTGATTAAGGGCTGAGATGATTTCGTGACACTGGCCGCAGAAATCCATGAAGCAGCCTTGGTGTAGAGGTTGGGGTAGCAGAAGGGAGAGTGGGGGGGGGGAGGGGGGCTCCTAAGCTGTTGTCAGTCCCTCGGATCCCCTAGTCAGCTGGCGTCCGTGGGCTGTTTGAACAACTATTCATGAGAGTTTCTTTTTATTAAAGGGGACTCCCACCCTTCCGGAAAACAACCCCCAGCAGTGTTTTGGTGAAATTAAAAACAGCACTGGGGGAAACGCCTCTGAGAGCTTTGGCACAGGAACGGATTCCGATAATAATTATGTTCCCCATTTCCGCGCGGCCCCTTTTCAGCCAAGCGCAGCACAAGGCCCAGTGAAGTCTGAACCCACACAGCTTCTAAGGGCCTCGTGCTTGTGCCCCTGGAGGCAAGGGACAGGCCCCCCCCCCCCCGCATAAGGTTTCTAACCCAGCTGCCTCCGAGAGAAGTGAGCGTGTGGGGGCAGGTCGGGCTCTCTGCAGACACAGCTCTCAGCTGGGTGAGAGCCTACCTTAGCCCAGTCCTGTGCAACGTAAAAATAACGGTGGCGTCCACCGCGACGACGCGTTCTTGGCGCTCACAAATCTCCACTTAAATGTTATCACATTCTGTAACTCTCAGTCAGAAAGGGGAATGGCGCCACTCATGTAAGCATCTAGCTAGCTTCAGGCTTGGCTGGATCCAGGAACTTGAGTGTGGACCCTCTCCTCCTCCTCCCCCTCCCCCTCTCCTCCCCCTCCCCCTCCTCCTCCTTCCTCTTCTCCTTCCCCTCCCCCATCCCTCACAATTTACTTGTCCTTAGGTTCATGTTTTCTTTTATGGACTTTCTTCTCTGCCCAGCTCTTCCCTTCTGGCACAGAATCCCGTCAGCAGCCCCAGAACCACATAATTGAACCACTTTTAGTGACTCTCAAGTTACAGCCAAATTCTCGATCAGGGTTGCTGGTAATCAACCAGAGCCTCGCAGACTGAGAAGGGGGTTGTGGATTGCCCCCTGTGGTTTCCCAAGCCACAGACACAGGCAGATGGTGAAGAAGGGGCGAGACTCGGGGGAGAGTCAAGGCCTCTCCAGTACCAGTCATATCGAAGTGACTGGCAGGCAAGCTGGGTGCTTTATAGATGAAGGGGACGCATAGGCTTCCCCTGCCTCCAGCACAAGGCAGCTCCCGGCACACAAGCTGTCACTGACATGGTGTCCCACAGGCCAGGCAGGCTCTCAGCAGGGAGAAGAGAGTCCTCAATCTGAGAGCTCACAGCTGGACTTCACAGCCATAGACTATCACTCCCCATCTGTACACTCACATGTTCATGCGTGTGCACATGCGTGTGTGCATGGGTGCCGAACACTGGCCTCCATTTTCTGGAAAGTCAGTTCTCCTCCTGCCAAGAAGAGTCTTGCTCGTGTGGGTGCCAGGAGACCCCCGGTTCTGTGAAGGATGCCATAGCCCCCTGCGTTGTTCTGAATCACATTGTGGCTTCAGGCATCTTTGGAAGTAGCCAGCTTTGCGGTGGAGACTCAGCTGAGTAGAAGCCGTTGGTTTTACTAAAATTATTAATGTTTTCCCCGGTTTCCCAGGACAAAACTGCAGAGGCTGAGGAGAAGGTCGGGCTGTCTTGCCTCCAGGGAAGAGAGGACTCCCTCCTGGTTGCCCCACTTTGAACTGTGTGCCCAACGGGGCATACAGTGTGGGGGTTCTAGCATATAGTAGGCATTCAATGAAGCAGGTCCTTGCACACCACAACCCCAGCAGCCCAAGAAAAGGTGGGTCCTTCCCAGCTCTTGCTCTCTTGCTTTCTAGATCTCCCTCTGTCTGTCTGTCTCCCTGTCTTCCCCTTCCCCAGATTCTTCCCTACCTCCCTTCCTTCCCCTCCCCCTCTCTTGCTGCCCCTCTGCACCTCCAGGTTCTCAAGTCACAATTAGTAAGGTTTTAACCCCAGCCCTCTTGAACTGAAGGTCTCTGCCCAACCGTCTGCCCACTTAGTGTGTTGTGTCCAAAACAGACAGACATGGCCGTGTTTCCATGGTGCCAGAATTTATTGACTAACAAATTCACAAGGTTTGGTGTCTCAGTGATCACAGTTTGTCATGTAATTTGCCTGCCTCTGAAGCCTGACCCAAGTGAGTGCAGATCTTAATATGAGCTCTCATAACACACAGTAAACATGTGTGTGCAGATGTGCATGTGTTCATGTTTGTACCTGCATGTGTGTCTTCGAACACTCATATGCTGTATATATGTGTGCATGTGTGTATGGATGTATATGTGTGCATATGTGTGTGAGAACACATGTATGTATGTAAATAGGTGTGGATGTATGAGTGGATATGAACATGTGTTGTATATGTATGCGTGTGTGAGAACATGTATGGTGTGTATGTGTGGGCACATATGTGTATGTGGGGTTGTTGTTTCAGAACAGATACAAGACCCCGAAGCTGCTGCAGAGGTCGGGAGGCTGAGGGAGTCGGTGGGTGAGATGCTGACCCAAGGGAGCAGCTGCTGGGAGTTGGGTTTGAAGGCAAAACTGCAGAGTTCAGCCGTAAAGTGAGAGGTCAAACCTCAGACCGACGGCAGGAAATGCTCCTTGGCAGGAAATGGTGGGGCGGGTCCAGGTCCTGATGGGCAGGTGGGTGGATGGGCCAGCAGACAGGAGGCCTGCATCAACATTGAGGGACTGGGCTGGGAAGTCCTGGGTCCCTGATGTATACAGCAGGTACCTGGTGACAGGTTAGTGTGAAGCATGCCACCACAGGGGTAGATGTCCATCACCTTATGGGGTCCAGATGAGGGAGTTTTACCCTCTACTTGGTGTCCCATAAGTTCTGATTCCCTAGATGATTTTAATACACTCCTGTGTCCCCAGAGTCTCAATGGTCCCTAATAAATGTAGAGGCAGCTGCCTTCCTAACGCCGGGGAATGTGTCATTTATTCCCCTGCTGGCTGGGTGGAACCTGACAGATGGTGCAGTTTGTGGCTCCACCCAGGGGCCTGGAGTCCTCCTCCTCCCTCAGAACAGAGTCCAGCCTGCTTATAAAATGGAGTCTCCTTGGCAGCGTGCGTCCTGGAAGACGGTTAGACAACACGGGCACCCCGATGTCACCTCTGTCATCTCCACTCTCTTGACCTCTCCAGACCTGCTTTCTGAGCTTTTTAAACTCATGCAGCCTGCCCCAGGACCTTTGCACATGCTGTGACATCCATTTGCCCAGTTGGCTACACTCCCCCTTTCAAGACGAAGTGTTCCTTCTTGGCAGTCCTGGGTCCCTCCCTGGATCTGGTCACATCTGGAGATGTAGCAGTGCCTTAGAAACCTATGACTGACTTGTGACCTGTGTCACTTCTTCCAGACTGTCTGCCCAGGGACTAGGAACTGGCTGCCACTGAGTCTAATTCCTTTCCAGGCTCACACTGGTGCACAGGGCTCAGTAGGTTGGAAGTTTACAGATGAATGTGAATGCAGACCTCAGGACACCCACATACATGTTAGGGCGTGTGAATCTGCAGATGGCAGCACTGATGAATGCAGCTTAGCCAACTCCACCATATCAAGATACACGCTGGAGAGAGCGTGTCCCCGCAACACCGACGGAAAAGAAGCCACTTAACCGTCTGTGGTCCCAGAATGCACAGGGAGCATAAGACTTGGGCTAACTAAGGAATAGTATACAGCCAGAACAATGGATGCGCTCCAGCTGTACGCCACCATCGAAGCTTGTGTTATAATAGTTCCACAGAAAAAGGCCCAATTAGCAAAAGGCACATGCTGCAAAACTCTTAAGTATGAGAAGCTCAAAATGGAAGCTAAATACAGTCTGGGGATGCGTGTGTGCTCAGGTGGAGAAGGGTGGTCCTCTGCTCGGGAGGACAGGGCTGAGGAGGGACAGGCAGTTCAGAAGGGTGTTTCCTGCAACACTATTTGACATGGGACCGGTAGCTACATGGATGTGTTTGTGATATTAGGTTCTCCACTCTGGGTTTTTGTCTGTATCTGTGGGTCTTGGTTTTCACAGAGACAATCCCCATAGTCCCAGATAGTTCTGTCTGGGGGCAGCAGGCCAGTAAATGCTTAGGCCCCAGGCACATGTTTGGTTTCTGCAGGGGATGGGGGTAGGTGATCTTCTGCTACAAGGTCCCCATATGTAATTTAGATTGGCCCTAACCTGGGTATTCTCCTGCCTCAGCACCCCCAGAGTTGGAATGGGAGGTATACAGACAGACGCCACACCAGCTCTGCCCTCATCTTGCTTCAAACTTAGTCAATCTCTGTCCGACCTGTGTGGACAAAAGCTCTTTGAGCAGCCCCTGCCTTGCCTAAAAGCCACCAGGCAACCTTCTCTCCTGTCCAGCCCCTTTCGAAAAGCAAGATAAGGTTGGGAGGGGGAGGGGCGGAGGAGCTGCCCCTGGAAAAAAATTACAAAAGAGAGAGAGAGAGAGAGAGAGAGAGAAATAAAACTCAAGAACAATGTGATGTCCCTAGCTTTGGAGGACACTGCCATGGGCAAGGAGATAACCATTCTGGGTGGTTCCAGTGACAGGGTGACAGCCCCTGCAGGTGGGGACAAGGTGCTCCAAAGTGAGGTGGCAGAGGCCAGCCCATAGTGACAGGGCCCAGATGTGGCATGGGGGGTCTGACCTCAGCAGTCACTGCTCATCTGGGGGTCTCCTCCTTCCACCTGGGCGGGAGGGTGTGGCTGGAGACCTTCTACAGGAAGTAAGAGTGGAGGTGGTCTCTGCCTGTGAACCTGGCTCGGCAGGAAAGCAGTCACGAATGTTTGATGCTCAAACGGCAAGATGGGGCTGAGTTCTTCCAGAGTGGCCCTGCAGTCTGGTCCTGCATCCCTGCTCTTCTATTAGGTGTGGTGGAGTCCCGCAAAGCTCAAGAGAACCATTATAATCAGCTTAGGGTTTGCCTGGCATCTCCCCAACCTCAGCACTGAACCCCAACCCTCCTGATGCCCTGGTACCAGACAGCCCTGGGAATGGTGAGGAGTGTTCTTCTGTCCAGCCCTACAGGACAGACACACAGCCTAGAGGCATGAAGGCGGGAAGCCCCTCCTCGCTGGGTGGAATCCAGCAGGGCTTCCTTGAGGAGGTGGCATCCCAAATGGAGTCTTTGGAAGGAGGGGTGGAGCAAGGTCGTGGTGTGGCCCGGAGAGTCTCTCGGCAGGTCTTTAGCTTGCTGCGCTCAGCACCGGGGTGAGAGGTTGGGAGACGGGAAGGTGTTATTGAAGACAGCGCTGCGGAACCATGTGGTGTTACCGGTTAATCCCTGTGCTGAGAACTCAGGAAGCTGAGGCAGGAAGGTTGCAGTGAGCTCCAGGTCAGCCTGAGCTACACTGATCTCTTCACGGTGACCCCGGAACAAGGGTCAGGAGGGCTGCCATGTCTGTGACTCCATCATGGTGGCAAAATGGTTCCGTTCGACTCGGTGGCAATGGTGTGCGCCGAATGTTTGCCAAGAGACTGAGTACCTGGGTTACTGGGAGGTGGGTTCTGAATGGGAGCAATGGTGGCACTGGTGATGGAGAGAGGTTGGGGCAGTGCTCAGATGACAGATTCAGTTAGACGGAGCGAGTTTCTACAGTAGCAGAATGCACACCCACTTCCTCATCCTCTCCGGGGCTCGCGTTATTTCCTTCTGGGCAGAGGGTCACAGAGGTCACAGTGGCCAGAGAACTAACGGGATTAAGGGCAGACACACCAGGACCCTCAGCTTTAGAGATGGAGCCTCGGGTTTACTGACCCTTCTCTGGCTAGTGTGGATGGTCCCTGGGGCTGAGTCGGGCCATGGGAAGCCATGGGCAAAGGCCCGTGGTTAGACCTACTGAAAAGGTTCAGAGTGGCCAGGCCCTCTTCCTGCCTCAGTCCCCAATGCTGCCCACCTTCCAGGCTCCTCACAGCCCTTACACTGTTAGGAGCTACTGGGTTCGCTCAATCACCTTTCAACACCCCCATCCCCACCCCCACCCTGGGACGCCGCACCAGAGCCAGGCCCTTGGTTGCCTGGAAAGAGAGAGAGCAGATGCGGGAATGACAGCCCTGTGTTTCTTTTCGTCCCCGTGGTGTGTGTGGCAGAGGTGGGTGAGCTGAGAACACCATGAATCCCCCCCACCACACCCCTTATTGTTTTACACTTGAGGGAAACTGAGGCCAGGAGAAAAGGAGATTCATGCAAGGCTCAAAGCTACTTGGGATCAAAGTCTGGATGCAGCGTGCCCACGCAGCCTTCCCAGGATATCGTGAACACTGTAGAGCTACCCAAGGGTTGACGGAGCACACCCACCGGAGACTCGGTGGTTGGCTCCCTGGAAGCTCCTGCTCTCTCTCTCCCCGAGAGCTTTTAGACATGAAAAGCTCCTCCACAGGGGAATGGCTAATTAATAGTTCTCTTTGGTGAGATAACACTCTTCTTTTTCTGAGACTGTGTTTGCCTCCCCTGAGGTCCAACAAGTTCTTTCCAGCAAGTCTCCGCCCTCTCCCACCCCCGCCCCCACTTCCCTGGACCAGGAGAACTGAGTTTGATAAGAGGGACACAGATCTCTGCTCCCAAGTCACTGCCCTCCTGGGTCTGTCTCAAGGCGGCAGGGACGCTTTGGTTCTTCACAATGAGGGCATTTAGCAGAACCCTCGTCCCCTGGGACCTTGGAGAAAACTGAGGAAGAGGAGAAAGAAGAAATCAGACCCAGAAACCTCCCCGTCGAGGGAGACAGGCTTGGCAGCCTCAACCCAGCCAGCTCCAGTTTCGGAGAATTTCAGCAAATGCCTTCCATGACTTGGTTTCCCCACGGGCAGCCGATAGGAACATGGCCAAGGAATGACAAAACTGGAGCCCTGTTGAGCTCCAGGCAAGGCTCCAACCCGAGCAGGGCAGGGTGGCGGAGAGGGAGAACAAGGGTCCAGTGTGCACCTGGCTCCCAGATGCGAACATCGGGGTACCAAGCTCCACAGCCCCCGGCGGGGCTCGCAGGGTGATGGGAATGTCATCACATGGCCAGCAGCTGAGGCCTGGCAGCTGCCAGTGCTGCAGAACGTGTGCAGGACAGGTCAACAAGCAAGAAGGATGTTACCCAGGTGGAACGGAGGCAGTGACACCTCTGCCCCTTCCTGCTCTTGACCTCACGCAAGTGACTGAGAGTTCTGAGGCGTGTTTGGATGATCTGTTTCCGGGGAGGGGGATATCACAGCAGCTGGAGGCTCAGTCAGAGGGTAGAGAGACTGCAAGGACTGGCCCAGCATCCCCCAGTCAGCCACGGTGGTGGGGGACCTGCATTTTCCATCCCAGGCTTGCCAAGTCAAAGGGCAGGCTTGTGGGGGGAAAGGACCCTGTGCCTTGGTAGAAGGGCTTAGCTGGGTCTGGTGGCCCTGAATAGTGTGGAGCTGAGGAAGAGATGCAAGTCTTGAGCTTCCTCAAGCCACCCTGGGGAGCACTAGAGATGTGGGGAGCACCAGTGCCATGGAGAGTAGGCAAGGTGCTGCTGTGGTCCCCATAGGCCACCCAGGCAGGCAGAGGACAAGAGAGCCCAGGGAGACTGGCCGGAGTTACAGGTCTAAGAACGGATGTGAGGGCTCCTTCCCTTATCCAGGTACAGCCACGATATGGACGGTGGCAGGCGGGAGGCCTGGAAGTACTGTCTGTCCCCCGAGAGTGCCGGCGGTGTTCCTCACAGTGGCATCTCCCATTCTGCCTTAGAACAGCCACATGGTCAAACAAGCCCCAAGGCCAAGATGGATCCTTCTTGGCTAATGTCAAGATCTGGGTCACGCCCACACGCAGGAGCCGCTGAAAGAATCGGGTGTTCTCCAGCCTCGCGAAGCTGCCCACATCCCTGGGCCTGCTGCCCTGCCCCTTCCTTGGCCAGAGTTGGCACCCGCCACACTCGGATCTCAGCTCATCCACGATGCTGGTGTCCTTGCCTGCCTCTCTCCCCTGTGGTGCCACCGGGTCCCCACGTGACCCAGGCCAGCCTCTCATCTCAGGGCGACACAGTCCTGGGAACGTAGATGTGAGCTTGTTTGCGAGCAGGAGAGGCTCCAGGATGCTTCCTGAGGTTTTCCGGTGCGCAGCCCCAGCGTGCTCCTCCCAAGTGAAGAATCATGGGAAATACGGTTGCTGTGTTCACTTAGGACGTTTCTAAGGGACGTTCCTTCCCTCCTGCGACATTGGCATAGCCACTAACATAAAGAAAGTGGGTTTGGCATTCTCTGCGTGGCCTGCGGACCCCTGCCGCAGGGGGGGAGGGAGACCCTGCAGGGGTCCTAAAGATGGAGAGAGATGTTTGATGCCCTGCCCCCTGCCTCATCTGCTCAGAGACCTCAACCAAGACTCCTTACTTTCCAGGCCTCAGTTTCCCCATTCGCATAAGGACAGCTCTAGCATTCTCTCTGGTGCAGATGTGACGTGACTTTGCTGGTAGCTTGTTAGGGCTCAGGTGGTGTTGACAGGCTTGGTAGATAGCCAACGCGCCGGGCGCGCCTCACCCCCTAACCGGAACTACTCTGGTTCTTCGTACACACAGATCCTGGCTCTCAGGAGGGAGCTGGGTTTTATTCCCGGTTTTACTCAGCCATGTAGCTACATGCCAATCTTACGACAAGGACTTAGTTATGATCTGGTTGTTGAGTGACTGCTTGATTGGACAAAGAAAGGATGGTACGGTTCCCATGGTAATCCAGGAGGTTGATGGAGGTTGATGAAAAACGCTGGCCCCCATCACCCTGGATATCTGGGTGAACTTGTGAGCCAGATAGAGCTGGATTCAAACCTCAGCCTTACCATGTGTGAGCTGTGTGACCTTGGGCGTATTACTTCAGATCTCTGAGCTTTAGGTGTCACACTTGTGTACACACTGGGGATGACAAAAATACTGACTTAAGTGTTTGTTTAGGTTTAAATGAGATGATAAATGTAAAGTGTTTGGTTCCATTTAAATGAGATAATACATGTGAAGTGTTTGTTTAGGTTTAAATGAGATGATACATGAAAAGACCAGCACCTGGCACAAAGCTGCACAAATATTCAGTTAGAAGTGTTTTTATTGTAATATTGGCCCATCACCCCCATTGGCTGACAAGGCCATTCTGGAAGTGTGGAGGGGAACTGTCAGGGACGCCTGTATGAAGTGGTTCCCACACAGGGGCCCCATTCTTTCCCAGCTGAATTTCTGGAGCAGCTCAAGGGCTCAGATGCCGCGTGTTGAAAGTGTTTTCCCCGAAGGCTCGCCAAAACTAAAAATTTCATGCGAGCAGAAAATAGTCTTTTTTAATTTGGTTTTGCGTCGTATGGTAGTCAGATGGGGAGAAAATGAAAATGGAGCCAGACGCGTTGGTTTGTCACGGATAGGAGGGGGCTGGGCTGGGCTGAGAAGCCTGGGGGAGGGGCTCTCCCCTCCCACGTGCCTCTTGTCCACTGGTCACCACATTGAGAGGTTCTCCTCCAGCTGACAAAGTGACAGAAAACCCTGGCTTAGCCAAAAACAGCGTCAGCCAGCATTTCTAAAGAGGCTCGGGGACACTGGGACACAGGGACAGCCCCATCTCCTCTCCACTCGCTTCCCTGTGAGCTGGACCCCGTACTTTCAGGAATGGTGAGTGGCGGCTGGTTTCAGAGGAGCCTTTTGAAGAACCAGTTGGAACCTGGCCCGGTCTCTGTGAAGGAGCCAGCGCTCTGAAGAATGGGGTTAGACAGGCTGCGGGCCTGCATGGAGGCAGACGGGCGTGGGTGTGTAAGGTGTGTGGACTCCATCCCAAAAGCAGCTGTCCCGCAGGCCCCGGGTTTTCCGAACCCCCCTCAACTGAAACCCAACATGGAATCCCCACAGAAGACGCTGAATTCTCCCTCCCGTGAGTGTGGTGCAGAGGTGTCCCTAGGGGCACACCTGTCCACAGAGCACTCAGCACCTTCTCTCTGCCTTGGCAGCGCAACTCCATCTTCATGGGGCTGGGAAACTTCTGCGTAGCTGGTGTTGGGGCTACCAAGAGTCCCTCCAGGCGCTGTGGGGGTTTGAACAATCACATCTTCCTCTTGCCCCTCCCACTCGAGACCTCCTTCCGGAGAGTGGGTTAGCGAATGAGAAGAGGCTAGTGCCCTGGTTGGCTTTTGCCAACTTGACACAAACTGGGGTCATCTGGGAAAAGGTGCCTCAATAGAAAAGATATCAGAGTGGCCTCTAGGAGTCTGTAGGGCATTTTCTTGATTGATGATTGACGTTTGATGTGGGAGGGTCCCGCCCACTCCCCGCCCACTCTCTGCCCACTGTAGGTGGAGCCGTGCTTGGGCTGGTGGTCCTGGGTCCCACAAGAAAACAGGCTGAGCAAGCCGTGAGGAGCAAGCCAGTAAGCAGCACCCCTCCATGGCCTCTGCATCTGCTCCTGCCTCCAGGTTCCCACCTTGACTTTCTTCAGTGATTGGGACGCCCAAGTCACACAAACCTTCTCCTCCCTGTTTGCTCTTGGTCGTGGTGTTTATCACAGCAGTGGACGGAGTGCGTGCAGCCTCACAGCGGTGGTTCGGCTTTTTGTGCGGGCCAAGACTTGACTTTGGGGAAAGCTTTCTTTCTAGTAAAAAATATAGCAGAAAGTAGAGGGCTCCTGCTGGCCTCCAGTCCCTGCCCCCCAAATCCTGTCACAGCGGCTGAGGGGCTACGTGTGTGTTACTCAGGCCCATGGCTGCCCGAGGGCTCCTCTTGTACAGTCTTCGATGGTGACTACTGTATAATGATCCACCACCAGGCACAATAAAGAACTCACGTCGTTCGCAGGAGGGTCGCCAGTTTCAGGCCAGCCTGGGCTACCCAGCAACACATATCTCAAGAAAAAAAAAAAAAGACCAACAGCTTTAGGGCTAATTTGTTTCTAAGATTTAAAAACAGAACTGTGTCAGAGACAGACCAGAGATGCAGGATTTCCAAGCACGTGCTGACTGACGTCCAGGAGGAGACCCTGGGGTGAGGCCACAACCCATCCACTTACTGGTTGACCCTCTTCCTCCCCTGAAGGAATTTGAGTCTGAGATGGACTTTGCCCCCAGTGACCACAGCAAGCCTTGTTTGAGGGCCATTCTTGTGTCTGCCCAACTGTCACAGTCTGGCCACCTGCTTGAAATTATAAACAGTGGCAGCCACAGGGGCATCTTGGGAGTGAATCCTCTGAAATTCAGGGGCAGCTTATGTGAGGCCACTTAGCCACCCAGCCATGGGGCTATCCTAGGCTAACCTGGGCTATCCTATGCTCTCTGATCAGCCGTGTCCCAGCTTCCAAGGCTGCCTGGCCCCACAAACCCCTCCTGCGGCTGCCGTGCTCCGGGTCAATAATTTATACTAACACTGCACCTCACCCTGCTGACCTCCTTCCAGGAGTAAGGCGGAGAACTGGACACCCAGAGATTAAATTGCACACCTTGGGGGACTGGTGCCTCAGGGGAGCCAGCAGGATGCTTCTGGCCAGAACACAAAGGCGGTACCCCTTCTAGAAGTTGCTCAGTCGTGGACTCCGGTCCTTCTGCTGCCCTGACTGACACAGATGTTTCACCCACAGAGTTACTAAGTTTCTGTGAGCCAGGAGCCACAGCTGGGAAGGAGACAGCAGCCATTCCGCCTGTGGGGTTTCCTTCCTTGCATTTTTGTGTCTTAGATGCCTGGCTCCGCACCTGCAAGCTGCCCTGACCAGGGACCTCTGCTTTACTGTTCTCAGCGCTGTGGCCAGCCCTCCTGAGGCTTCCAGGCATGAAATCGCAGCTTGCCAGGCTGTGTGGGGGACAGACAAAGCCCCCTGGCTGAATGTTGTCTGCAACCTTACACCATTCAGGGTGGTTTTCCCACTAGGCTCTCTCTTAGTCCCCTCTGCATTTCTGGCTCTGTGCTGATCCTGGGTCATATTAGCTCCTTCTGTCTTCACGGCCTGTTTAAGAAGGAATCCCTGCCTTTCTCAGTGAAGCCACAGATAGCAGTGGCTAAGCTCACACTCCTCAGATGTGACGCTGCCTCTGCCCGGTGCAGCCCCATGGAACAGGTTGCTATTGTATAGTTTCTGCTCCCACCTCCACTAGCCCACAAGAGACTAAGCATTCAACAAACACTGAGCCATTGCTCCTACTACTCAGGTCACGTGAACGGGAAAACTCAGTCTCCAGGCCCAGAGGGTCCCTGAAGCATCTCTGATGGGAAGGGCAGCTGTGGGAGGTGGGCTGTTGACAATGCAGGCTTTTCTCCCTGGTGACATTTTTCCAGCATAAAACTGCCCCGGGCTAGAAACACAGTCCAAGGGCTTGGCATCACTGGGCTTGTTTTTGACAGCATAGGCCTCTGGGGTTTCTCATGTGTTCAGATAAAGATATTTGCCCAGCCAGACCCGGCCAGCGGGCCGTGTGGGAGCGGCAAGGTCTGCTCCGTACAGCTTCAGGTTTCACACAGACGCCTGGCTGGGCTGGGGGAATACTTCTAATTGGGGGACCTCTGGACACGAGCTGCTTCTGGGACCCAGAATGACAGTGAGTCACAATGGTGTGTCTTGGGGGATGGGAGCGGTGTTGCTGGGCTGGACTGGGCTGGCCCTAGGACTCGGCAGATCCCAGTGGCTAGACAGAGGCACTTCTGGATCCCAGCCCTCTGGGGCTATGTGTGACATGACATAAGACATATGTGCTATGATTTTTGGGGTATGACCTGATTTGATACGTACAATGGGATTTGATTGGTGTCCCACGAGCAGTGTGGTGTGACATGCATGTGACAACCGCTTGACCCACAATGTAAAATAGTGCCAACCCCTCAGCTTCTGATGGGACATCCCAGTTAACTCCAGCATAAGCCCCAAACAGGACTGTGACAATGCTTTGAATGCCTGATTTTACAGGACACCCCAGCTCAGATGCATACCTCTGTGTAGCCTATGGGTCCCCTTCAACATCATGGTGCAGGCTTACAGCCCCGTACCACACTGCCCAGTAGCAGGAGAGAGGCCTGAGCTATGTAGCCCCAGCCGGGGGACAATCCCTATGGAGGACGTGTAGTTTTCCAGGAAGGCCCTCCACACGTGGGTAATTTGAGCATCGGTAAGCTGCTGTGTGTGACTCTGCCCATCATGGAGAGTGCGCATTGGCTTCTCTGGTGCAGACTGACAGACTGAGAGACAGTGCAGACCTGGAGGCTCCCTAGCTCAGTCCCAGCAGCAGTAAGGCCTCGTTGGCTTTTCTCAGAGAGAGCTTCGGTTTTCTCACATATGAGGTCGGGATGGAACCCGGGAAGGCAGAGGGCAGGCAGTTGGAACTGCTCTTCCAGCAGGCACTTAGACAGCACCGTGAAGGCTGAAATCTGTGCTGGTCCAACCTGATTCACACCTGGGTCTGCGGCTTTGGATGAAGCCTTCCCCTCATGAACCTCGGTTTATTTGCCTATCAAGTAGCAGAAATTCCAACCTGCTTCACGAATGCCCCCCGTAGACAAAACACCACGGAACGTTTAGGGACTGACAATTTGAATTGGGTGTGGCCCTGTCCCTTAAGGCTTACATGCTGAGGCTTGGTCCCTCCGCTATGGCAGTGCTTGAAACTGATGAGGTCATAAGGGCTCTGACCTGGCTGATCATCCACCGATGGACTCATAGCTGAGTGGATGGCTTGGAGATGGTACTGAAGGAATAGCAGAGAGAAGGGAGTCACTGGAGGTGTGCTCTCAGAATTGTCCTCATCATTTCCCATTCTCCTTCCTCTCCCTCCTTCCTTGGCTACCCTTGTCCCTCCTTTTCCAGGTCACCATGAGGTAAGCAGCTTCCTCCAACATGGGTCTCCACCATGAGATCCTTCTCACCACAGTCCAGAAATGATGGGACCAAGTAGACATAGACTAAAACTTCTGGGCCAAAGCAAACCTCTTCTTGCTCTGTGTTGTCAAGGCAACAGGAAGCTGACTGACAGTCCTGAGCCCAGGACCTCAGAGCACAGCCTGGTTTGGAAGCAGATTGTTGGACAGATCATTGCTGTGCAGTTCAAACACAGTAGAGTGTGTCAAACACAAAAGGACAGGGGCTTTTAGAGAAGAATAGAGGGCTGAAGAAATGGTTCAGCAGGTGAAGGTGCCCTGACCCTCATTGTGGAAGGAGAAGACAGAGCTGTTCCCACAGTTGTTCTCCAGTCATCATATGAGCATGATGGATGGATGGATGGACGGCTGGGCTGGATGGGTGGGCTGGATGGGTGGGTGGATGGGTGGATGGATGGATGGACGGACGGACGGATGGATGGATGGACGAATGGACGGCTGGGCGGATGGATGGATGGGTGGGTGGATGGATGGATGGATGGACGGACGGATGGATGGATGGACGAATGGACGGCTGGGCGGATGGATGGATAGGTGGGTGGGTGGATGGATGGATGGATGGGTGGGTGGATGGACGGACGGATGGACGGCTGGGCGGATGGATGGTTGGATGGGTGGGTGGATGGACGGACGGATGGACGGCTGGGCGGATGGATGGATGGATGGGTGGGTGAGTGGATGGGTAGATGGACTGACAGATGGATGGACAGACAGATATAATCTTTAAAGGCACCCATTCTTCATCCCCACCTCCTGCCACCGTCCAAGGTTAGCACCATATCTACCTTCATCAAGCAGCTTTTTGCTGTAGCCAGTGAGTGGGGGTTACAGTGGACATTATTAGAAAAACCCAATCTGGCCAAGAATGAGATATGGCAGAGAGCTCAGCCTCAAATGCGGCAGCTACATCCCTCCCTCCAAGGCTGAGGGAAGAGCAGAGAAATGAGCTGTAAGAGGCAGGTTGGGGAAGCTGTGTAGTAAACCACCTCCACCCTCAGGCAGGCAAGCAGCCCTGGTTATTGGTGGGACTCACCCAGAAACAGAGGTATGAGCAGGATGGATGTGTGCTGAGGGAAGGGTCCAGTGGGAGAGGGAGGGGCGCGGAAACGGGAATGAGAGCCACTCGAGTTTATTGTGCAAATGATAAAACTGTCAGGCAATTGTAAAAATAATTTAAGATGGAGGATAAATAGATATGGGAGACTGGTATGCAGGGACAAAGACAGACACCAGGGGAGTGGGTGCAGCTACCAACTGTCTGGTACAGCAAAGGGCAAGCCTTGTGCCCTCATACTGCAGGGGTTCTCAGCTGTGACACAACTCCTCATGCCGTGGTCACCCCCAGCCAGAAGACTGTTTCTGTTGCTACTTCATAACTGTCATGTTGTTATTGTAATGAATAACGTCAATATCTGATATTGACCCCTGTGAAAGAGTCATTTGGGCCTCCACGAAGGCATCATGACCCACAGGTTGGGAACAACTGTCCTCAGAGGGACCCAACCCTACTGACAGGTCAACAAGTGTAGACTTGCGCTGTAAGTTTGTTGTTGGTTTGTAGTGTTGTGTTACCAGCCATAGCAAACAGGTACAGTACAGACCCTAACACGGAGCCTGGGACAGAGTGAGGGACAAGGGGGACTCTTCCTGCCCCATGGGCTCCTTTATCTCTGTGTTGGACCCTCTGTTGCTGAGTTGATGAGACCGTAGTTTGGGGTTCAGCTGGGCATGGGATTGGGGCCCTTCCCAGACGAACCCCATGAGCACACCATCTCGCACACTCTCCCACAGTTGCTCAGTTCTCTCTCTGTTGATTTACATTTCTACCAAAAAAAAATTGTTTGGAAGTTAACTTACTTGAAAATACAAAACCAATGTGCTTTCCCCTAAAGAGGCTAACCACCTTTTATAGTCAAAGGCATGCCTTCCCCTAAAGAGGCCATTTATAGACAAGGGCGACGGGGTGCAGCTCCAGCAGCCCCTGGAGCTCTGAGCCTGAGGCTAGGGTATTAAAGACCCGTAGGCAGTAGTCAGGGCTCTCTTCCTGATTAATGGAGGAGACTCAAAGTGAATGCTTTTCTCAGTCTGTGAACTAAGGTTTATTACACTGGAATCAGCCCTGACAAGGTGACCGATCCACTTTCTATTGTCCTGTTGAAATCTCTGATTCTGTGTAGGTCTGTACTTGTCTTGTGGACAGGCAGATTTACCTTTCTAGATCCACCCCCCACCCCCGCCATGTTTATACAAAAGGTACATGCCTCAGAGACATACAAGAAATGGTTCTGCCTTTGACGTATTCTTAAGGGGCAGCTCATGAATTGGGGGTCCAGGGGTGGGATGCAGGAGTCCGGCTAAACTCTTGAGCAGGCAACATAATCTCTGGCTTGTCAGTCAAAGCTCCCCCCAGGAGAGCTTCAGCACAAACCATTCTTGGGAGTGTTTACTGCCCTTGGGCTCTTGCCAAGGTTAAAAGTGAGAACAGTCCTGATGACACTCACTTGTAGAAAAGACCATTAAACCTGAGGTGCCTCACAAAACAAGATGACCAAGTAGGTAACAGCCAGAAATAGCATGAGTCTTCTCTTTTGAGGAAGCCACAAGTGAGCAGACCTAATGCCCTATGGATCTAACGAGCATCACTCTCAGAGCCGGTCTGTGGCAGTCCTCAGTCTTTGACTCGGAATTCCTCAAATTCCGCATGCTGGGTGCTACGCACAGCTCAGATCTAGAGTGTTCAAAAGCCTCAAGGCTGTCTGCTTTACCCCTTTCTCAGACAGGATTCCATAGACCGGCAGTGGTCTGAGCGGGGCGTTCTGAAAGAAGAGTCACTTATTTTGACTCAAGGACACCGCAATCCACCGGGGTCTTGCTTCAGTTGTGGCTTGATCCAGGCTCAAAGGAAGCCCATCAATTTTCAGTTTCTCAATCACACCCTACTGGTACCCATATCCACAAGATGTTGGAAATCCGGTCTCCCAGCTCAAGTCTGTGAAGAGAGGCAAAGTGGTGTGTTTAGGGGGTTCAATCAGGCTCCCAAGGTTTCTGCATCTTTTTGGGAAAAGAAATGACTCATTGCAGAAACCCAGCAATACACATGAACATACATACATACACATGTGCACTTACACACATATACACTCACAGATGTATATACACATGTACCCACATGCATACGCATATGCACATTAACACTTACAGATGTACACATAACACATGCACACACACTCACACTCAAGATGCATTCACACATGCACACTCACACACACAGATGTACACATAACACACATATATTCACAGATGCATACACATTCACACCCAGCACATGCATGCCCACACATACACACTCACTCATGCTTGCACACACACACACACACACACACACACACACACACAGAGGGAGTGTGAGAGACAGAGGAGGAGAGAGGGAGAGAGGGAGAGGAAGGAAGGGAGAGAGGGATAAAGAAAGAGAGGGGGAAGGGAGAGAACAACCTCATCCCCAGTGCCATGATGCCAGGAAATAACAAGGTAGAAGTCAGCTTGATGAACGGGACTGTGTTCCTCTGCACTGATTTTGCCTGGAAGCTGTAGCTATTTTGGGTTCTGGTGGAGCCCTGGTTAAGCTTAGCTGGTTACAGCATCCCGGGCACCTGAGGGAAAGGGGATGAGAGAGGAGCAGAGAGAAGTGGAACCATGGCCCTGGAGGCAGCACCCCTGGCTGAGCCCCCCACTCCATGCTGTGGCGTTGCAACCTTTGGTGATGTTAAAGTCCCTTCAGAGTGACCACCCCTGCATCTGATCCTGCTTGGTCTTGTCCTACCCCACCTCTGCCAGGTGTCTCTGTGTGCCTCTTAGGTCTCAGCCTGAATTCCCATCCCCAGGCTAGCCAGGAATTCCACAGCCGTAGACAATGAGGCCCCCTATATTCCGAGTGCGCTCCATGAGCGACTCTGGGCAGTTACTCCTCACTGAGCCTCTCTTTCCTTGTATGTCCAGCGGGATAACTAGAACTCTTTCGGGAGGTTTGTGCCAGATAATTGCGTCATTGATTGACGTGGGTCAGCAACAGCTATCTTGGATGAAATCCCAGCAGAGCAGCAAACATGGAAGCCCAGCTTCTGCCCCTTCACTGTGTGGGGAAGATGGCTGCCAGTGTGGTAGGGAATGCCAGTGGGATGTCCCTGAAAAAAGAAATCAGAAGAAACAACAACAAAGACTAGGGCTAGAGCTTCACCTACTGTCCCCTTCAGCTCTGTGCCCAGCCTGTGCCTGCCCCGCCACTCCATACAACTACTTGAATAAGGTTCCAGCTCCGCACACTAGTGTCCCCAGCACCGCTGAGCACAGACCCGCACGATGGGGCCTCACCAGAAAGGTCAAGTTTGATATACCGGTGTGAACTGGGAGAAAGCAGCTTTCTGAGATCTTCGGATCAGATCCAGCTGATCCCAAGGCATCCCAATTTGAGTTCTCCCTGGTTCTCCCAGCCCCGACCCTCGGGGTACAGAACATACAGACGTCTGTGCAGGAGTCCCCATTGTCAGTGTTCTAAGGAGCAATGCCATGTCCTGGGAACAGACAAGGCGAGGGACTGATGAAGTCATGGAGAGACAGCCTCCCTGCGAGACTGGACAGGAAGCTGGATGGCACCCTCACAACTCTGTGCAGAACTTGCTTCACAGAGATGATTTCAAAGGCCATCAGAACCACTAGAGCACCACAAACAAGATGCCTTCTGTGGGGCACATTCCAGACCTAAGAGAGGTTATTTTAGTTGAGCACTTATTCAAAGGGAGGCCAAGAAGCTAAGGACACAGCCTCCCTGTGCTGGGAAGGGAAACCTAAGCTTCACGCTGGTGTGGCAGCGTGTTTCCCTTCCCCAGGGCATCCTCTGTGCTGTGTGCTGACTGTATTCTCCATCCAAAGAAAACATCCTGGATGGAGGTGTGTGTGCACTCTTGCACACATGCAACTTCCACACAAGAACCGTCTTTGTGCCTGGCCTTCATTCCGTATGTGTTAGTGATGGAGTCGCACACAAAGTATTGCTTAGTGCTCTGTGTGATGAGGACAGTAGACAGGGTGACAGATGATGTAAATGTTGGTGTCCGTTGACAATGATTACAGTAACCATGTTGACAATGACAGTGACAGTTGACAATGACTGTGACGATGTAGACAATGATTGTCATGGTCCAGTGACTAAGATGAGGTGTAGAGAATGATGAAGTTGACATTGATTATGATGATGTTGACAGTGACGTTGACAGTGACTGTGATGATGTAGATGACGGTGACGACAGTGACAGTTGACAGTGACCATGATGATGTCGACATTGATTATGGTGTTGACAGTGACTGTGATGATGTAGATGACGGTGACGACAGTGACAGTTGACAGTGACCATGATGATGTCGACATTGATAATGGTGTTGACAGTGACTGTGATGATGTAGATGTTGACAGTGACGTTGACAGTGACAGTTGACAGTGACTGTGATGGTGTAGATGATGATGACATTGACATTGATGATGATGACAGTGACTGTGATGGTGTAGATGATGGTGACGACAGTGACAGTTGACAATGATGGCACAGACAAACGATGATGGTGTTGATGGAGGTGAGGATGATGTCAGTGATGACTGTGGCAGCGATGATGATGACGACAGAGGCGACAAGGCTGATGTCAACAATGATGGTGACAGTGGTGGTCATGATGGTGAAGCTGATATTGACCGTGATGCTGATGAGGTGATGCCAGTGATGAGAAATGGTGGTGATGGTGTCACTGACGACGATGAGGATGCGGACAACGCAAATGATGGTGGTAATGTTGATGTCAACAATGATGCTGATGATGAGACCGGTATCAGCAGTGGTAGTAATGATGATATCGTGATGTCAACAATGATGACGCTAGTGGTTGATGGTGGTGGCGGTGACGATGATGTGACAAGGAGAAACATCTATGGCCATGTGTTGCTCTGAGTGTTTTGATTTTCAGTGACCACTTTGTCTCCATAAGAACTTATGAACCTGGTGTCTAGTCACTGAGTTCATTCCTTGCTGCTTCCAAGGTTACTGATCAAGTTGTTTTGGCTCAGTGTTCCTGTCTGTGAGGTGGAGATTTGGGCTGTACAGCTGGGAGTTGTTCTAGGGTAGAGGACACACTGAAGCAGAGCTGAGCTGAGCTACGCCCACAGAAGCCTCCTGGTGAGAGCCAGTAATTCATAACGGGAGGCCATCATGTGAGAAGACACTCAATTATATCTGTTGAGGCTCTCAGTCCTCCTGACTTGGGGTGGGAGAGGCTCCTCAAAGGCAGAGGACAAATGGCTTGTGGGACATCCTGGAAACAAGGTATAGCACATCTATAAAGAGCTTCTGGATCCCAGTGTCTTATCAGAGCCAAGAAATGCCTGTGGTGAGCACACACCACATAAGCACCCCCAGTTCTTGTGCCCTTTACATAGAAAGCTCAGGGTCCCTGACCTGCAGGTAAGAGGGCACCTGGGCCGCCCCACTCAGGCAGCCCCCTCCCATCAGCTGCTTCCAACTGGAGAATCAGGCTTCAGGCTGCCCCAGCTTTCATAGGATCCTGGCTGCTCAGGCAAAGGTAAAAAAAACAACAACAAACCCCTGTGCAAATGTGTTTTCCAGTAAACACGGCAGGGGGTCGCGGCTGCCTGCTGAGAAACAGCTCAGCGGTTGGTGCAGCTCTGGGCCAAATAACCCTGAGCTTTGTAGCTCCTGGAAAAGACAGGGCAGGAGCTGGGGGCACATGGGAATCCAGGTGCTCTCTGGAGCAACGCAGTCCTCCCGTTGAGCATCCCAGGAGCCCAGATAAGTGAGCAGCTGGCCAAGAAGGGAACTTGCACACTGCAGCTTGTTGTCGAGTTAGGGTTTTTATTAAGTGCAGTTTGCCTACAGTGAACATCCACCAGGTTCAGGTTGTGGTTCTGTGAGCTTTGACAAATAACTCGGCACCCTGCGTCAAAATCAGGAAACGCTTGAGTTCAGCCTCTAACACTCCACATGCTGGGCCCTGGAAATCACTGCTCTTTGTCTTTTCCCAGAACTGGGATCCTACAGCCCTCAGACTCCAGCGTCTTTCATTCTGGGCCATGTTAGCCCAGGGTTGTGCCGGTCTGAGTAACCACAATTTCTTGAAGACTCAGTAGTACCCCCCTGAGACAGGAACTCGCCACCTTGGGCTCACTTGCCTGGGATGGGAGGTTGGCAGAAGCTAGCAGAATTGCTCTCAGTGTCTGAATTTGTTCAGGTTTTGCTGTGGGCATGGCTATCATTTCTCTCATGTTAGCAACCCAGGAGGGAGGTGGTCAGATACCACAGTAAGCAAACATTACTAACACTGTAAGGAACAACCCTGCTTTCTTCCAGGGGGCTCCTGTTTCCTCCCACTATTGTGACTGGAAGTCCCACCCACTCCATGCCTCCCTTCACAGAGCTGGCTTTCTGTTTCAACCACCCTAATATTTTCTTGCAGTGGCTTTAAAGAGCCAGCTGCTACATCCTGCCACCCGGTGTCACTCCGCAGACAGTGGCTGAGGAGTGGTCAGGGCATGCGCCCCGGAGCAGCCAGGCCCCATCTGGTCCTCGAGGGTCCCAGACCTAAAGACATGCCTCATGTCTCTCCCCTGCTCCCATAGGGATGTGTCCCTGCCCACAAAGAGTGAGATTACAACCGGTTTCTAGGCTTGCTGTAGTTGTAGGGTTGGCTCAGAAGACTAAATTAAAGCCAGATGTGGTGACTGGCTAACCATCCAGTACTTAGAAGGCTGAGGAAGCAGGGTGAAGTGTTCGAGGCCAGCCTGGGTTACATGGTGAGACCCTCTTTAAAAACAAACAAACAAACACAAACACAATGTTGTGTAAACTCACAGATGGGCTCAGACACTTAGCTGAGGTGTCTTCCTCAGACTGTAGAGGCTTTCGGGACCTTCCTGTGTTAGGCTTTTACTTAGTCTTGGGGACTAGAGCTGGCACCAGGCTTCCTTTAGGCATGATGTGCTGGCAGAGCCCACCACGGTGTCCTGGAGATGTGGCTTCCTGAGCGGAGTCCCCCATAGAGACAAGGAGACTTATCTCCAGAGTGCCTGTTCCTATGGAAACAGGAGGTTGGGTGTCAGGAGAGGGAACACAGAAACACAGATACACACACAGAGAGAGACAGAGACAGAGACAGAGAGAGGAGAGAAAGAAGAGGAGAGAGAGAGAGGGGGAGAGAGAGACAGAGACAGAGAGACACAGAGAAAGTCAGAGAGGAGAGAAAGAAGAGGGGGGAGAGAGAGAGAAGGAGAGAGAGAGAGAGAGGGAGGGAAGGAGGGAGGGAGGGAGGGAGGGAGAGGGCGAGTGAGCGAGCGAGTACACTGTACCACAGAGCACACAGGCCCAGCCTGAAGTCTTAGCTCAGCACTGGTGATCTACATGATTTTAAAGAAGTCTCTTGATCTTTGGGAGCCTCGGTTTCTCGCACATATGATGGGATGGGGGCAGTACCTGCCTTGCAGATTCATGTTGAATGCTGGACATTGTGTTTTGAGTCTCTGAAAGCTGAAGCAAGGTGAGACTAAACCAGCACCTACTCTGAGTCTGAAACTATAAAACCACCAGCTTCCTGGTGCTGCCCAGGGTCACATCCTCTAGAGCACTGGGTCCACAACCTGATATACAGCAGGAAACTCCCACTGTGCAGAGAGAACAAGTCAGGGCGTGGTACCCTGACCCAGAGTGAGCCTGGGGCACCAGGAGACATCGCTGAGTGGAGAAGAAACTCTCCCAGGATGTGAAGCAGGTGGTGTTCATGGGGAGATGAGCCCTCCCTGCTAGGACAGCCTTCGGTTCAGGCTGGTCTCCTATGGTCAACTTTAGGCTGGTACTAAGGGACGTTTGTTGATTGAATGAATGAGTGAACTGCAGTTTGACTATTGGAAAACATAGATAGATAGGTAGATGGATAGATAGGTAGATGGATGGATGGATGGATGGATAGATAGATAGATAGATAGATAGATAGATAGATAGTGTATATATTTGATTTAGAAGAGCAGAGAGTGCAGTCTTCCTGGAGAAGGCCACACAGCTGTAAAATGATCATTTCGCCAAAGCAGAAGGAAAAGAGACGCCACAGCTTGAGGTGCCCTGCGCGGAACCTCTACCTGCCCTCCCCGTGGCAGCTGATATTTCTCAGAAGACTAACTTAACAGTGCCCACCTCTTCTTGTAACAGAATTACTCTTCTAGCAGTTTGCAAGAAGCCTGGGCAGGACACTGACCCAGGCCAGGCTTTTCTGGGTGCAAGCCATGCCAACTGTGGTCATGGGCAAGCCCATAGACGTAGGTGAGACCACTTCCTTTGTAGACAGGAAACTCCGAGAAGCATGCTGCATCTGAAGTTGGTTCCATCCACTAGCCTTGGAACGTTGGCCTTCCTCTTGATTGGCCCAGCCCTGCAGGACAGACTTCCTGTCCAGTGCTCCTGGCAGGAACATCTAATGCCACCAACAAAGGCACAGAGGCACTCTTCCTGTCCCCAGGTGACTCCTGCACACTCCAGCTCTCACCCCCAAATGTAACCACACAAACATCTCCCCTTCACCCGGTAGATTTATTCTTGGGGGTGTGTGGGCGAGGAGTGTTTTGTGTGGGGGAACGTTTATCTAAATTTAAATTTAAAACGTGTTCAACAGCGGCTTATTAATGCTAGGGCTGGGAATGGATGGCTCACCCCCCCCCTTCCAATAAACTGATAAGTAGGAGCCTCCCCCAGCTCTCCCTTCTGACCCAGCCTTACCTCTCTCTGTGCCCTTGGGCTAATCTGGCCATGGGGTAGCTGTGGATTATCTAGCTTGGAAAATGGAAGCTCAGAGAAGGACAAGGTCTCCTGCCTCTGTCCTGCCTTCCTGCCCTGGCCATCTGAGCTACTTCCTGCAATCCAGGCAAGGTGTCCAGCTGCCCCCACTCCCAGGAAAACGTACCTGACCCCTGCTGTGTCAACTAGCCCTCTCAACAACCAGGGGAGGGGAGGGGTGTTCTCACCCCGTTTTCCGCATAAGAAGTTGCAGCCCCCCCCCCCATGCCTTAAGTGACCCCGTGTTCCTTGTCCTGTCTTCTGTAAGCACCAAGATCCAAACTCCAGTCTAACTGGTGACAAAGCTCACACAATGGCTACAGCGATGGATTAGCCGCTAAGGGCACTGTATGCCAAACCTGGCAGGTCTGACTTTGATCCTCAGAAAGGACATGATGGAAGGAGAGAAGCAACTTGCTCGCGGTGTCCCGTGACCTCCATGTGTGTTGTGACATGGAATAGCAAATCATTTTAGAGAGCCCTCATACACTCCCTTGTATTTTTCAAAGCACAGCTTGGCGAGGGAGAGGGAAAAAGGAAAAAAACAACCATAAACTCACTTCTAACCCATTCCTGTCTGGCGAGGGCATTGCTGCCTAGCTATGCCTCGGCCCACAAGGAGACTCCTGCCTCCCGTGGCCCGTGGCTACTGTGGTGTTCTGTAATTGCTGAGCAATTTGGAGATGACTGGAAATATATAATTCATGGGTGTGTCTTTCTCCCAGTCCCCTGGAAGGCACTGAGGCATGACTGTCTCCCTAGGAGCTTTGACCTCAACACGGAAGGAAGCAGAATCTAAATATCCCAGTCAGAGAATCCTCCGCCATTCGGTAGACCCTGGTGACCCTACTACAAGATCCTGCAAATGGGAACCCCAACATTGAACCCCAACTAGAGCCAACGATCTAAAGCTAGGGTAAATGCTGGGCGTATTGAAAGGTGAGCCCAAGAGCCGCCTTTGCCCAGGCTTGTTCCCTGTGGCTGGCGGGAAACTGAGCCTGCAGCCTATCCCTGTGGCTGGAGGGAAACTGAGCCTGCAGCCGTATCCCTGTGGCTGGCTATCCCGAGATGCAGGTCAGCACTAGCCACAGAGGAGCAGGAACGTGGCCTGGGGGCTTCAGGCTCCAGCTGTGGCTCACTTTCAGTTCCCAGGAGCCAAAGAATCTAGTTAGCAGCTTTCCAGCACTAACCGGGTTTCTGGGGCAAATGGCAGCAGCTGCCGTTCCTTATTTTGAGTGGGGTTCAGGACCTCATTCTGCGCTGAGAAGGAGGAGAGGGTGCAGGATAGAATGCTGTGTCTGTGCTGGGGCGGGAGAAGGGCCGAGTGGGCTGTGAGGGGCTAGGGCTTGGTCCGCTGTGGTGTCCAGATGATGACAGGGGAACTGAAGACACTCCCTTTCTGCCTGAGGTTGTCCTCGAAGGAGGACATTGGAGAAGACAGTTTTCCACTAGGACCCTCTGGCCACTGAAGGCAATGCTGAAGATCCCGGGGACCTCTGCCCCTTCTGAGAAGTCTCCATTCCCTGCATGGGCTCTGAACACACAAAGGAGAAAGGTTCCCTGAAGCTGAGGGATTCCGACCAGTCACCATGCTGGCTCCCCAGACGGGAGGCCCCGGGGCAGCAGTGGGAAGAAGGTTCTAGATCGGCACCAACCTGAGTCTGAGAAGTGGGTTACTGCTTATTTTCCTCCTCTGCCATCATTAGGTTGCCATTCTCCTCTGTCAAAGGAGCATAAAACCACTGTGGAGTCCCCTGGAGGGGCCATAATGGGGGAGATGAAAACCCGACCTGCGGCAGGTCTGCCATGGCCTCGGGGGAGCTACTGGGGTAGGGCAGAGGTTCATCCCCAGTACACGCCATCTGGTTGGGACGCAAGACTAGGTCAAAGATGCTCCTGAGTGGAAAATTCCTCTCTGGAGAGGAGTCTCTAATGGAAGCAGTCACTGTTCCCAAATTAGAGTCCAACTGGGTGTGTCCACAAGTGGCAGTTTGCTTGTGATTGTGGCTAGAAGGAGCTGAGCAGGAGCTGTATGCACACGGGGTGGCAGTTTCTGGAGTCAGCTTGGTCTGACTTAGCTTGGTGACCCTGGGTCACTCCGTTGGGTTCTCTGAGTCCTGCAGATGTAAATCATCTGGTCTGTCCTGGCTGGTGCCTAAGAGCGCCTTCCCCTCTGGTCCCACTGAACACAGCCTGCTAGTCTCTGAGCCTCAGTTTCCCCTTCTGTTAGAGAACACCATTTTGCTGGGTGGTACATCTCGGACTCCTATCTGGTGCCATGCTCCCTACTCTAGAGAAGGTGGGAGGAGGATGTGCGTCCTGAAAACTCGATGATGTTCCTTTGTGGTCCTCGGCCCCTCTTCAGAGCATCCCTGTCAGCCATCTTTGCTGGCACAGGTCAGTGGATGTGTTCTTCGAAAGGCCACGCTGGATGGCCCTGGCTTTGTGGCCACAGGCCTGAGTCCCACAGAGAAGGGAGTATGCACCCTGGCTTTGTGCACAAAAGCTAAAGCACGACCCAGACCTGCCCCAGAAGGGATCCTGGGACTCCCCTCCTACACCCTGTATGGTCTACCTTAAGAAACATGGGCAGAGTTGCGTGCGGGCTCAGGGACAGCTTGAGGTGCAGCCTGTGCTACAAGGCTCCTGTCCCAATATTTAATCAGTACATGGTGCATGGTGTCCCCCCGCTGGGGACCTTCTCTGGAGTTGGCTTACAGACCTCTCCAGAGGGCCCATGTGGCTCCCTTACTACTTGGCACATTCCAGTTATTTCAGTGAGCAGACCGGAGAAGCACCCTTGAGCACAGGGATGGATGCTCAGACTCCACAGGAAGCTGCTGGCTCAGCACCGCAGAGCTGGCTCCATCTTTCCCTGCCTGGGCCCTCCTCTGGACTCCAGGTCCCCTCCTTCCCCTTCCTCTCTGCTCTGCCACCCCCATGGGTCTGGCCCCTGGATAAACATTCTGCCCATGAACACAACCATCCATTATCCCCCTGACAATTAGCAGCCTATTAAGGATGCCTATGCAAATGAGCACTAATTGACCCGTGACACAGCAGAGCCTGCAGGAGAGCGATGGCTCCAGATGGCTTAATGATAGGGGCCCAGGGCCTTGCAGTTCCACAGCTCTCTCCCTGGGAAGGAAGTGCTGCGGGCTGCAGAAGGCAGCCAGCTGCCTGCCAGAGAGAGGAACGCAGATGGGGACTGAGTCTCAGCCTGGGCATCGGAACCGCTGGACAGGAGACGGCTTCCAGGCCAGCATTGGCAAGTATGTAACCATCCTTTCCTGGGAAAAAAAGAATCAAACAAACTGTTGCAAACACTTTCAAAGGCAGCTTTAAAAAAAAATCAAACCCTTGCAAACACTTCCCGTGGCAGCTGAAATTATGGTGTGTGTTACGGGTCGCAGGGTAATGCCTCAGTCCGCCCTGTGCGTGCTCATGAGGTGTGGGCTGAGGTGACCAAAGGAACCAGCTCATCTATTGTGTGGGACATTTGTCATTTCTTCTGGTTAGAACATTCGAAACCCATTCTCCTGGGTGTCTGAAATGTGCCGTGAATCGCTGCCAGCCACGGTTAGGTTAACGTGCAAATGGTCATCTTTGCTGAAGCAGCGGATAGTCAGGAGGCGCAGAGCAAGCCCGTGTTCCCCCCTGCTGACGCTGTCAACACCAGTGGGGTTCAGCTGATGGTCTGGTCGGACCTGAGATCGTTTGCATACCGTCTCCTTCGTGTTCCAAGCTTCAGGACTGTGCTCGGTGCCACCAGTTCTTCGGCTCTGGACATAACTCCACATGTGTGCTGTTACAGCATCAGCAGGTCTGAGCCATCACCCTCAAAGTCCCAGACTCCACCAGTGACAGTAGCAGTAACAGTAACGCAGGTAACACCCATGCCAATGCTGTCTCCCCGCTGTCTTTCCTAGAATATAACTCATGGTTGGAATCACACATGAGTTCTTTTTCAGTGCTGAATCATAGTCCCCTGTCTGGAGGTACATCCGATTTCAGCTCCTGTGGGCAAGTCCTAAGGAGCACCACCGTGTTAGGTAGTAAGTAGGTTAGGAGGCCATTGGGAATATACCCCTCTCTCATGGACTTTGAGCCATACCAGCGAAGAATAATTATTCCCTAATGACATGATGTACTTTTCTGTCCCAGAAGGCCCTCCAGTGGGGGCGGGGATGCTTGCAGATGCTTGCACCCTGGGGCACTCTAACTCAGAAAAGGGGAACTTTTTGTTTTCTGTCCTTTCAGACACTGGACGAAGTCTGGGCCTTCATCTCCAGATATGCTGGGTTTTCCTCTGAAGTTTTCTCCACCCTCATCTGCCAAGTCCATTACTAGACCGCCAGCTCTCTTGGACCCTAACTTACAAGGACATATATGGCTGGCACGCTCTCTCTCAACTCTCTCTCTCTCTCTCTCTCTCTCTCTCTCTCTCTCTCTCTCTCACACACACACACACACACACACACACATCTCCCTCCTCCAGGCAGCATGTTTGGGCTTCCCTTGGGGTCTGTTTTAAAAATTCTTTGATTAATAAAACTAAGAATCCAAAGGGCCTTGGTTTCCCCAGTAATACGGCCCTTGAACAGGGACTTTCCCAGATTTCCCCAGTATCAGCGGCTGGGTCAGATGGAGGAGGAGGAGTTAGGCTGCTGCTCCCCAGGGACCCTGAACCCTTGCACTTTGCCCAGTGGTGTGTGCCAAGGACAGTGTCCAAGTGCCTGGAAGCACCAGGGGTCAAGGCTTGGCTCCTGACTCAGTGTCCCTTTCTGATCATTTGTCTTCTCCCTTGCTCTTCTCATGGGCGTGGCATTTGGTCTGTCTTTGGACAGCCGGGACCTTATAAGGCTCTGGAATGCCCTGCCTCAGTTTCCCAGCCTTTAAAATAAGCTGTGGAACAGAAACTGGCAGAGGGAGATGTGTTCACTGGGAGTTCCGAGTCACAGTGGAGAGAGATAAGACTCTGTTTCTCTGCACCTCAGGGCATTGGAGGAGAGGTGGGGTGTGCATGTAATCTCGAACCCTGGAGGTGGAAGCTGGAAGATCAGGGCTCCGAGGCCATCCTTGGGTACATAGGGAGTTTGAGGCTAGCTTAGACTATGTAAGACCTTATTTCAAAACAAACCCCAGGGTAAGCCACGTGGCTCTGCACTTTCTGCACAGCCTGGTCCCTGGAGCCATCTGTGTAAGAGAGAAAACCGAGTCGCCCTCTGACCTCCACATACGATGTGTGTGAGCGTGCACACGAACGTACATGATAACAACAGATTAAATTCAACTCTAAAAGCAAAATGAGATGAAGCCAGGGGATGTACTTGAGGTGGGTCTGTGTGACAAGCCCTCCAGGGCCGACAGAAAGCCTCCCGGGAGGCAGACCCCTCCTTCAGCAGTGGTACTCCTGCCTTTCATCCCCCCCCATGCTGTCAGGAGGTGGGAGATGAAGGCAGAGATGGCCCAGGTGGGCTCCTCCCCAAGACCAGGAAGACACTGTCTTTCATCAGCCATGTTTTCAGCACCTCTTTCTTGGGCAAACTTTGGTCATAGGTTTAGGTGGTCCCTGGACCTGTCTAATCCCCCACCTGCCTCTGACCCCAGATCAGGCCCTGAGGTACGGAAGGATAGCCCAGTCCCTTCCCATTCTAAACATTTCCCTTCAGTCTCCCTTAAGAATCTGGCGGGAAGACTCTTGGCTCCTAAAGGAAGGAGCTACAGGGTGAGGAGCCTCATGGTTCCCCTTCCTACCGGGCAGCCCTACCCAGCCAGCACCCATCTCTTACTTGATAGCTCAACCCCTAGGTTGTGTTTAATATTAAGAAATAATCTGGGACGGAGAGATTGCTCAGTGGTTAGAGCACTGACTGCTCTTCCAGAAGTCCTGAGTTCAAATCCCAGCAACCACATGGTGGCTCACAACTATCTGTCATGAGATCTGATGCCCTCTTCTGGTGTTTCTAAAGACAGCTACAGTGTACTCATACATAATAAATAGTAAATCTTTTTTTTAAAAAAAAAAGAAAATCTGCATTGAGTCTCTCAGGTGCTACGGTTGGAAACACTGACCCAAGTCCTGTGCATGCTCAGTAAGGGAGCGACACGTGGGGACACTGAGTCTCCAGAGGTCAGAGGTCCCCTGCAAGGAAGAGCAGAGAGTGCTGACCCCTGACCTGTGCTTCATGCCTCCGTGACTGATTTACCTTAGAGAGAAACTGTGGCTCAGGGAGGCTTAGACACTGGAGGTGTCGAGGGAGGACATCAATGTGCTATTCCTCCTGCAGGAAGCATCCATCGGGGCTGTGGATGCATCTGTAGGCCTGGGAGGATTTCAGGCCTGCCTCAAAGGTTGTGAGGAGAGAGGAAGATGTGGGGCATAAATGGAAGTCCTTTAGAAATGGCACGGGCTGGTTCTCATTCCCGCTTTCGGAGGAAGAGGAAATGAGAGACCATCTTAGGGAGAGATGGTGCACGGGGGAGGGCTGGCAGCTCCAGGGAGCAGAGGAGTGTTTAGGTTCCTCTGAGGACAAGACATTGCGGCCTGGAGTGGCTTCTCTACGTAGGCCCACCCAGTGACAGTACAGCACTCTGCAGTGGGTCTCTCTCCAGTCAAACGAAGGCCACACTGCCCTGAAGCTCTGTGATCCGCAGACTGAGGGTCAGAGCACTGGAGTGACTCTTGGCTGCCTCTCCTCACGGCACATAGGCGTGAAGTGCGTGTGAAGTGTGCTGGGGATGCAGCTTGGTTAGAGGGGTGGCTCCTGGCAGGCAGGCAGTCCTGTGTTAATCTCCAGCACACCTTAAACCAGGTGTGGCACATACCTATAAGCAGCTGAGAGGAGGCAGGAAGATCGGGAGTTCAAGGTCGTCTCTGGCTACACGGTGAGCTTGAGGCAGACACACACACACTCACACACGCGCATGTTCACACTCACATGAACATTCACATACATACTCACAGTGCACACTCACACACATGCACATTCATATACATGCACACATACTTACATATGCACAATCAAACTTATGTACACTCATACATGTTCAGTGCATATTCATACTCACACATGCACACTCATATGCACATGCATACTCACACTCATATACAGGCATGTTCACACTCATATGTGTGTTCACACATATACATATACATACGCACACATACTCACACACACACATGCACACTCATACACATGTATATTCACACTCACATGCACATTCATGTACACATACTCACAATGCACACTCACATACACATGCACACTCATACGCAGGCATGTTCACACACATGTATATACTCACATGCGTGTTCACACTCATGCACATTCATATACATACACTCACACATGTACACTCATACAGTGCAGTTCACACTTAACACATGCACTCATACAAATGCATATTCACACTCACATGCACATTCATACACACATACTCACACGTGTGCACTCACACACATGTTCTTTGCCCTTAGCAGGACCAAGGCAGGAAAGGCTCGTGTCTGGCTCCTCCCACTGTTCTCTGCCTCCTGACCTGGCTCTCCCTCATCTCTCCTCCACCTAGAGAGTATCTACTTTTCCAGGCCGCTGGGTCAAAGGCTGCCCCCTGGGGAAGCCCTGTTTGATCTCTGTCCCCAGGCAGCTGTAGACGGGACACAGGTTCCACACCCCAGGGACCCAGCAGGGTCCTCAAATCTGACATGGTAAACCAAATCTGGGACCTTGGTGCAAGGGCTCAAGGCCTCCTCTCTAGCGTGTGCTTGGACTTACGATCCTAAAGCAAGAGGCAGATGCGGGTAGGAGTGTGTCTGAAGTCCCGGGTCCTCACAGCCTCCTTCGGTTTACCAGCTGTGTGTGTCAGAACAAGTTCATCGATCCCTCTGACACTCAATCCTCCGTTCTGTAAGACTATGCAGAACCTCGCAGGATCGTTGTGAGAATTAAATCAGTGTGTATGTGCATATGTAACAGTGTATGTTGTGTGTATGACTGTGAGTATGTGTGTGGATAGGAATGTGCATGTGAGTGTGAACATGCATGTGAGTGAGTATGCATATGTAAGGATGCATGTGTGTACATGTATGTAGTATGTATGTGTGTATGCATGTGTGTGAGTGCATATGTAAGGATGCATGTGTGTGCATGTATGTAGTAGTAGTATGTATGTATGTGTATGAATGTGAATGTGAATACTCATGTGTATGAGTATGCATGTGAGTGTGTGTGTGTGAACATATATGTATATGAATGTGTGAATGCACATTATGAGTATGTGCATGTATGTGAGTGTGCATGTGGAGTGTGGCATGTGTAAGTGCTTATTAAACACTATGAATGTGAGTTGCTGTTTTGTATCATGTGATACATGTTTCCACCCTGGGCTGTGTCATTATGTTGCTGTTTTCCATCTTGGTTCCCTGAAAGCAGATCATAGATCATATAGTCTTGGGATCTTTAACTTACATTTATTATCTATTTATCGTGTGTTTGTGCGTGCGCATGTGCATAGGATCATGCCACAGTGTGCATACGGAGAGGTCTGTGGACAACTTTCAGAAGTCCTCTCTTTGCATCATGTGGGTCCTTGGGGATTGAACTTGAACCACCGGGTTTAGAAGCAACCGCCTTTCCATGCTGAGCCATCTCTTTGGCCCTGTTCTGTGTGACTGGAAGGACAGATGGTGCCTGTCTGAGTGGGTGGGTGGATGGGTGGGTGGACGGATGAATGGACAGACGGACGGATGGGTGGGTGGGTGGATGGGCGGATGGATAGGTGGGTGGGTGGATGGGTGGATGGGCTGTTACAGTTTGGATGGGAGGATGGGTGTGGGATGAATGGGAAGGTGTCCTAAAGGAAGATGACAGATGGATAAAAGGGTGGGTGGCTGGGTGGATAAAATAGATGTTGAAGGTGTCGGATGGACAGACGGATGGATGTTTGGTGCTGTGCACTATTACCCATTCCACGTGCCTAGGAGGTGGTTGGTGTAGTAAGTGCTGAGTCTCAAGGAGTGTGGTACTGCCCAGAGCCTCGGTGACTTGAGGGGCTTTACCAGAGCTGCAATTCTACTGGTAATGAACTGGGTGCCCCTTGCATTGGCTGAGAGCATCCTGACGCCCCCTGCTGGCGGCAGTGTGAAACAGCACAGCCCAGCAGTTTGCTCACAATCAGATTTTTCTTCTGGCAGATGGTCCAGGGTGGAGTACTCAGTCCAGGGTGGAGTACTCAGTACTCAGCTTCTCTTACCCATGAGCCCTCTCCGAGGCCACCTTGTGATAGCAGAGTTGGAAAGTCAGAACTTTCCAACGCCTCTCATGGAAATTTGAGTTCTTAACCATCAGACCCTCCTCAGAAAGCCTTGACCAGGGGAGGTGGCTGGAGTCACTGGAAAGAACTCTTGAGTTCGGGGATAGCCTCGGCTACAGAGCAAGTTTGAATCTACCCAACTCCTGCTCGAAGCCCTCCCTTCACTCACCCGTAAGATAGAACACATGAGATGAGGCTGTATTCTACAGAGGACACTCAGCACGGAGCTGGCCACTGGAAGCCCACAGCCAATGGTAATCACATGGACTTGTTGGTCACTAAGCCTGCTCCCCTCCCTTCCCATCCCCCACTCTGGCAGATTTGACTTCTGCATTAGAAAGCAAGCCCTTGGGAGGTATGTTTTATCTCTGCGTCTCTGCTGTAGCTGGAACACAGCTGGCCTCCTTGGGGAAGCCATAGGAATGAATCTGGGCTCAGCAAAGTCTCCTGGGTTTTCTTTGGAATTGTGGGAGCCCGCACCTCTCTGCGGATATGATAAATACGTGCAACCCATGTAGAAAGGAAGAGCGTGGCAGCTCCGGTCTCCACCCTGCTGGTGGCTTCTACATACAGATTCAACCAACCATGTGAGGAAAACGGGTGGGGGGGGAACCTAGGGCTGGGGACATGGCCCAGTTGGTGAAGAACATGGGGACCTGAACTCAGATCTTCAGCAGTAGGAGGGCAGAGACAGGAGGATACACGGAGCTCACTGGCCAGGCGGTGTTGCCGAACTAGCTTCTAGTTTTATTGAAAAGACCCTGTCTCAAAACACAATAGAGAGTGACTGAAGAAGTTACTCAACATTGACCTCTGACCTCTACACATGAACTCATAACACAGACATGCACATACACACATACACAGAGACACAGACAGACACAGGCACACACTCATACACACACACATACATACATACACACAGAGAGACACATATATACATATACACATACATACCAGAGACACAGACACACACTCAGTCATATACATACACACACAGAGACACATGTATACATATAAAGATACATACACACCGATTCATACATGCACACAGACATACAAACACATATACATACACACACCAACTCATACTTACATATATACATACAGACACAAATTCATACCTATAGACACATACATACAGATACACACATACATACCAGAGACGTACTAATACACACACATAGGTACATACATACCACAGACATCACGCATGCACTCTCGAATGTGCATGCACCCACTGCACATACTGAACGTGTGCTAAAGTCCTTTTGGCCATTATGTTTGAAATACTTTGTAACAACAGATCCTGAGCACTGAGACTGTACTCCGTGTTCTAGGCCATGTGAGACGGAAACCCACAGGAGTGTGTGTGCAGATCCTATACAAACCCCAGACTGCAGCCCAGCAATTGAAGCACCCCAGTTCCAGTGCGGCAGAGGTGAAGGCAGGGCTCTGCACTCCTGAAGCCCACGCAAGCCTCTGGGCTTCCTCACACCCCCTTCAAGTTGCTCAGGACATCTGTCTTTCGATTCCAGGCTTTGGTGAAGGGAGGCTCATGATGATGTCCAATGCTTTACAGGTGGTAGCCCCGTGGCTTGAACCTTGACCAGATGGAGTCCTTCCGGCACATGTCCCCAGAAGGTGGCACACGGCTTGGTCGCCCATTGGAGATAGAGAGGAGGCCAGCGTCAAAGAACTCAGAGAACTAATCAAGCTTCACAGCCCAAGAGGCTGAGAAGGAGTCAGAGTGCAGCCACGGGCCTCCCTCCCTCTATCCCTGTCACCAGAGTTCCTTAGCCACACTCTTGATGAAGAACAAGATATAGGGAACACAGACTGTGTCCTGTAAATCCCCTCCCTTGGCTCCAGGCAGTTCACCTTGACCTTGGGATTCCCGAAACCTTTGTCCTTGTCACCTCTGGACTCAGCCAGGTGCTGACTCCCTTTCCTGCTGCATTGTCTCTGTGGAGGGATCTTTCCCGAGAAGCCACGCCCTCTACGCCCCTTCCCAGCCATCCACCCAGCCTGCCCCAGCCAGTCCGGAATGATCCTGCTATGGCCAAGCTCTGGTTCAAGTTCCAGCGGTGTTTCCGGTATTTCCGCAGGAAGCCCGTGCGCTTCTTTACCCTGCTGGCTATCTACCTAACTGCTGGGAGCCTCGTTTTCTTGCACTCGGGCTTCGTGGGCCAGCCCGCAGTGCCCCAGAGCCAGGCCAGCCCCGCAGCGGGGAGCCCGGCAGAAGGAGCCGATTTGCCTTTCCTGGGTGACTTGCACCTGGGCAGAGGTTTCCGGGACACCGTGGAGGCCTCCAGCATCGCACGCAGGTACGGACCCTCATTCAAAGGCAAGGACACCAGCGAGAGAGCCAAGCTGGGGGACTACGGAGGAGCCTGGAGCCGAGCCCTCAAGGGGAGGGTTGTTCGGGAGAAAGAGAAGGAAAAGGAGGAGGAGAGAGGTAAGTGCCCTGAGGGATTGAGAGAAAACACAGACGCAATTGGTCCTGTCATCCATAAAGAGTGAGTCACGTAGCTACTCGTTAATTGGCAAGTTCTGTCTGAACCCCACACTTGGCTTGGTTTAGAATCCCAAATGCTTGTTAGACGCAGAAACTCCAGAATCCGTGTTTCAGAGCACTGGATGTCCCAGGATCTGTGGTGAGCGCTAGATACGTGCAGAATCAGCTCCACCGTGTTAAGCAGAACTTACCCTTCCTGTTGTAAGACAGGAAGGCAGCTGGGCAGGGTGGTGAATAAATACATCATGCCCTCAGGAGGCCAGCTAGGAGGAGTCAGAGGCTAGCCTGGGCTGTATAATGAGACTCTGTCTCAGAGGGGAGGATGGAGAGAGAGATAGGGAGGGAGAGAGAGGAAGGGAGGGAGAGAGGGGGGGAGAGAGAGAGGGAGGGGAAGAAAGAGGGGGAGGAAGAGAGAGAGAAACAGGGGGAGAGGGAGGTGAGACACAGGGAGCCCAGGATTAATGGCAGCTACCTATAGAAGTGAAGCTAAGGGCATGCTAAAGAATTCTCATTCTGTCGATGATTAGATGATACTTCAGACACTAACACTGCCCTGGGGAGAGAGGGAGTCAGAGGCTAGCCTGGGCTATATAATGAGCCCATGCTCCAGGCACTAACACTAGCCTTGGTAAATTCCTTTGCCTTGCATTTTCTCATTCTTTTGCACCCCAAAAGGATCCTGATTTCCGGTACAGATCCCAGGCTAGAGCAGGGTCCAGATGAGTTCATGCCTGTTTAACAGATGCACGTTCCCCAGGCAGGGTAGGGCACACATGTAACCCCAGCACTACTGAGGTAGAAACAAGACTCGGAAGTCTAGGGTCATTCTTAGCTACACAGAGAATTGGAGATCAGACTAGGCTAGGAGACCCTGTCTCACAAACAAGTAAACGGGACTGGACAGGTGGTTCAGGAGGTAAGAAAGAGATCAAATGGATACTGTTCTTCCAGAGGACCCGAGGTCCATTCCCAGCACCCACATTACCTGTCCGTAACCACAACTTAGGGTTTGGGGGGGTCTTACATGCCTCTGGCACATAGCTACCACCACACATACAAATAGCTGGAAATAAAACTGAGAACCAGGTGTGGAAATGGGGTTTGAGAGGTTAAAGATGCCTGTTAAGGGCTTCACAGCTGTTGACAGGACCACCTGGGGTTTTAAGTACCATCTACCCAGATGCCTAGCTGTCTCTGAAGGTACCCCCATACCACAGGCAGCTATCATGTGACCAGCAGACTGGGGAAACCTGCCCTGACAACAGCTCATGAGATTCCGATGGGAGGATGTGCAGGGAAACCCAGAGAGAATGGGGTGAGAGCTTTGGTCCCACAAGCCTTTGCAGCACCACTGTAGGAAGCTCTTCTCCACCCATGGGAGGCACAGGATTCACAAAGGGACCCATCCTAGGGACAGGGACAGGTGCCCCTGCCCCAGTCTCAGCCTGAACCTGGCTCAGAAGCTGTCCAGGAGATTCTTGTCATCTTGTGAGCCCAGAGCTCAATGAGAGAAGAAGACAGAACAGCCCGGGGGTCTTGGCCTAGGGTTCCAGGCCCACCTGAGCCATCTGTGAAGCCCGGACAACGATTTGACCTTCTTTGCCTGAATTTCTTCTACACCTATCTCACAGGCCTAACAATGAGTCCCTTCCAGGCAGCCCCGAGAGCCCAGTAAGACACGGACCCAATACATCTCAGACAGAACTAGCAGTTAGCAATGTTCAGGGAGTAGTCCCCTACCGCGCATGCGTGATCTACTGGGGGGCGCCCACTGCGCATGCGTGATCTACGGGGGTGGGCAGTCATCTCTTAGCCATCCTTGTGAGGCTGGTCTGTTAGAGAAACCTAATAGAAACCTAATAGCAAGTTCTTTCTCTGTTATTCCCTCAAATTCCACCCGGTCCTTTAAAAGTCCCCAAAGTCCCTTTTCCTTATGTTCTCAGATTCCCTCCCTTCCGTCTGCACCCTTCCGCCCCTGCTACGCCCTGAGCTGCTTCCTACTCTCCTTACCCCAGGAGCTAAAACCTTTAGCCTGTTCACTCTTCCCCACACAGCTCTGCACATCTCCTCTTTTGGAGCCTCTGCCTCCCGAAGCTGCTTTCCAGAGCGACCTAACCAGTTCCACCCGGTGCACGGTCACAGCCACAGTCCCTGGCTTTACCCCGCAGCCCTGCGCATCACAATTCAAAGACCTCTCTCTTGCTTGCACAGCTGGGTCTCTGCACACTGTGCTCCAGAGGGCAGGGGCGGTCCAGTCTTTGCCAGCTCGGCCCGTCAGCACCCGGGACAGCGCCAGGTGCACGCTCTGGCTGCACCCCGTATGGGATACTGGGGGACCGTCACGTGGCCACTGTGGCTGTAGACAGTAGCATCGCTATTTATTGAGCGCCTGCGAGATCTATGCTCGCGGCTTAGATAGAGTGGTCTGTGCACGTGCCTGGCTCGCCCTCTGGTTCCTGATGTCATTGTTGTTAGTGACCATTAGATGGCCGCTGTGGCTGGACCATGTAGGATTGATTCATTGCTTCATTCAACTAGCGCCACTCCATGAATGTGAGGCTGTTTTGGTCCGTATTGAACATGGTAAGACTGAATTCAGAGAGCCATGGCTTGCCCTGGTTACAACGATTGCCGGATAAATGAAGTTATCCAAAGCATGTGTGCCTTCTTTTTAATCCTGGGCACAGCCCAGCAGTTGACCTTATACATGTGTTGTGAACTGCACACACACACACACACACACACACAGAGAGAGAGAGAGAGAGAGAGAGAGAGAGAGAGAGAGAGAGAGAGAGAGGTGGGGGAACACGAACATATAGGAAAGTAGCCCCAAACTCCAGGCTCTTGGCAGGCAGCCCAAGTAGCAGGGAATGTCATTAGGAAAACATATCCTGTCTGTTGATCGACTTATTTGAGGTTCAGCACCTGAGATCAGCAGTACCAAAATCAAAACGCTTTTCTTACCTGACACTGAAGCCTGGCCCCCCTCCCAAGCAGGCAGTGCCCTGTGGATGTTGATGTGTGGGACTGAGAGCCAGGTACTGCCTGGAGCTGTACACACACATCACCTCCCACAACCCCATTACAGCCAGTGAGTGGCTTCATGACTCCATCTAACCAGGAAGGAAAGAACACAGGAGCAGAAACCTAGGGAACATCTGGTGACAGCTGCAGTGTGTGCACGAGTGTGCGAGTGTTCACCCCATACATGCACACATAGATAAACACTTCATCCTACACACAAACATACACTTGTTTACACACAGGAATATCTATCTACGCGTGTGCACATATACTATGAATATGCATACAGTACATAGCTGACCTCATCACCTCCCGACCGTCACGAGGCCGTATTCTGAAGCACCGGGCGAATCTTGTGTCTCTCCTTGGTCAGGGGCTGTGCCTGAGGCAGTGCTCACCTCAAATAACCCAGGGCAGAATTTCTGGTCCCACTTCTTGGAGTGGGCAGTGATGTCCGCAGGAGCCCAGCTCTGTGCCTTGGTGCTACAAACCCAGTCCTGGCTAACGTCAGCACAGCAGGGTACTTCAGGGTCCTTCCACGGCAGCACAGAGAGGAACAGGCAAACCTGCGTGTGCTTAGCCACCATCCTCCTAGCAAATGGCCTCCGTCAGAGAGAAGAGGCTTCTGTGGGAAGATGAACAATAGCAGAAGGAAAAAAGGAGAGGAATTCAGTGCAGGAAGAGGTCCTCACATGCTGAATTCTGGGCTGGAGATGAAGCCATAGCTATTTCCTGGGGTCCTAATGATTTATTATTACCATCCCTATTTCCTGGGAGACTAATGAATTATATGGGCTCAGCCATAAGTCACCTCCATTGTGTGGCCTGTAACTAGGTCCCTGACTTACATATCTGACCTGACCTGCCTCTGAGGTTCTGCCTGGGAAGGAGGCTGGGAAGGGCCCAGTGGTTGGCGGTCACAAGGCTGAGCTCAAACTTGGCAGTGCTGTGACATTCCAAGGACAGGAGGTGGGGAGGAGCCACCAGGTCCTGCCTTGGTGTTGACGTCACCTGGCAATGGTATGTGACATGCCGATGTTCAGTGTGTCCAGAGGACCTTGTGTCTCCCTTCCTTTGACAGATAAGGGAGTAGACACTCGGTGGGTGTTCCTTCAACAGAGGTGTATACAAGCTGTGTGGGACATCTCAGTCTAGTACTAGCTTGGGGAGGGCCAGACGGAGTCACAGATAGATCCCTGGCTCCCAAAGGCCTGGGTTCTATCCCCCACACCCCCACCACACACCATACCCATACCTTACAGACTGAAAAAGGGACCTCTGTCATGGTGAGCATGTCATTTCAAACTAAGAGTCTAGGTTTGAGATGGAAAGACATGTGATTCTCCTGACTGTCACCACAGGCACTCTCTTTTCTCTCCGTCTCCCTCTTTCTCTCTGTCTCTGTCCCTGTGTGTTCCTCTCCCTCTCTCTGTTCCTGTCTGTCTCTGTGTGTCTCTGTCTCTCTCTCTATGTCTGCCTCTGGCCCTGTCTGTCTGTCTCTCTCTCTATCTCTATCTCTGTCTGTCTCTGTCCCTGTCTGTTCCTCTCTCTCTCCCTCTCTCTGTCCCTGTCTCTCTGTGTCTCTGTCTGCCTCTGGCCTTCTCTCTCTCTCTCTCTCTCTCTCTCTCTCTCTCTCTCTCTCTCTCTCTCTCTCTCTCTCTATCGGTGTTTCAGAAAAACAGAGAAACCCCCAAGGTTCTGCCTCAAAAGTGGTAGCTTTGGAGCAGGTGGAGCTGGGCTTGGGTTTGATCTGAGACCCTCCTTGTGGGTGAATTCAGCAAATCAATAGGCCGAAGTAAAGTGATACCTGTGTGTGTGTGTCGGTCCCTGGGTTTTACTGGAAGCAGAAATAAACAAAGACTTAGATGCTCAGTCTTTTAATGAAGGCCTAAAGTGAAGGGTGTGTGGGTGGCCCTGCCCTGTGCCCCCTGTGCAGCAGCCTAGCAGCTGAGATTCTGTCTGAGGCCAGAGGTATTTAGGATGCTCGGAAGAACAAAGGCCATCAGGACCCTCCAGAACTGTTACCGGTGACAGGATCATGTGGAGCTGGGGCAGCGGTGTTCCCTTTGAAGCCAGTCTGTTCTACAAGGAGCCATTACCGCTGTTGTGTGAAGGAAGTCCAGGTTGCTAAGTTGAAGACCAGTGTCTGGCAGAGTGGCTGATAGCCGTGCATGGTAGGGAGCCTCCTTCTGTGGCTCTGCTCCCCAGGACAAGGACAGTTAAAGGATCGGCTCTCCTTTAACCTGGGCGGCATCCTAGGCAGAGGATGTGTCAACTGTCATTGAGGTTTTCCTGGTCACTCCCTAGGAAGGCCATTTAATCCCAGGACCTGGCTGGATCCGTCTCTTCCAAGGGAAGGGCAGAAGGAGCCACTGTGGGTACCGTCTCTTCCAAGGGAAGGGCAGAAGGAGCCACTGTGGGTACCGTAGACCTGCATTCGAATCTTCATTCAATCTGTAAGGGCAGGAGAGTGCAGGGCTTCCCAGTGTGCAGGCACATCGAGAGCATCCAGAAGAGGGATCTGGAGCCAGGCTGTGTGTGTCCAGCTCTGGCTTTCTTCGTACAAGCTGTGTTACCCGAAGCAGAGATGGCAACCTCTCTGGACCACAGAGTAGAGTCTTGGTGAGGAGTCAGTAGGTGATGTGTATGAAGCTCTTACCGTAACTTGCATCCAGATATTGGGGAAAATGTTAAGAGAGAAAAAAAAAAACTAAGAGTTTTACACAAACTGTAAGGTGCTGTCTTTGTGTTCGAGTTCCTGCCAGGAACAAAGGGGAGTGCTCACAGAATTAACAAATGCATGGTTCTCAGAGATCCTTTGAAGTGCTTCCTGGATGGAAATATTCACCCCATCCCTGGAGAGGTGAACTAGGAAGTGTTGAGCGCAGCCCAGTGAATAGCCAGACCCCTGGCTCGAGTACACACGGTTGTGGACAGTATCTTAGAGCGTTCACGAGGGATTCCACTCTGGCCACCGGTTGGGAGATTTCACCCCACTGTAAGGAGAGTCAACCCCATAGGCCTGGGGATTCACGTGCGAAGTGAGGACGGAATCTTGAACCATCCGTGTGCTGCGAGGCCCTTGAGGCAGGCTGTAAAGGAGTGGAAAGTTCCAGACCCTCCACAGCCACTAAAACAGGCCTTGCCCTGGGCGAAGTAGGACTCCTGGACTACAGGTGTGGCCTCGGTGCTCAGTGTCACCAGGAGACCCTCAGCACGTGGCTGTGGTCCGGAGAAAGGAATCCCTCCTGTGCCCTACTATCTTCAGGGTCTGCAGCCTCACCCCACTGGTCCCCACTGCCCTGATTGGCCAGCACCCAGAAGTTCCCATCTCTTGCTTGTGTGCTGAGGACAGAATCAGGTACTAACACTTGGCAAAGCCACACAGCCAGGGACACACGTGCCGCCTCCTGCTGCCCTCCAACTTCATCTTCAAGTAAGCCTGACTCCTCCTCTTTCCCTATAGCCAAGTACATCGGCTGCTACCTGGACGATACCCAGAGCCGGGCCCTGCGAGGTGTGTCCTTTTTCGACTACAAAAAGATGACAGTCTTCCGTTGCCAGGACAACTGTGCTGAACGGTAGTGCCCCAGGCCCCAACACTGTCACCATATCCCCAGACATGTCCCTTCCAACCCTTTCTGGGTGTTCCTTCCGTAATGTCATTTCCCTTGGCTTGTCAGAGGGTGAACAGGGGAATGTAGAAAGAATTGCCAAGAATGGTTGACTAGTGTGTATGTACATGTGTGCATGTAAGCATGTGTGTACACAGATATATAAATGCATATATGCATGTTTGTGCATATGTGCCTGCATATATGTGCATATAAGCATGTGTGCACACACATAAATGTATATATACATGTGTGTACATGTGACTTCATGTGTACACATGCATGTGTGTGCACATAAGCACATGCGTATACACATATATAAATGCATATATACATGTTTGCACATGTATGGATACACACGTGTGCATTTATGCATATTTGTGTGTTTGCATATGTATGCACATACATTTCACCATACAGCTATATGGAGTATGCCAAGGAGTAGGCTGGTAAGGTATGGTGTGCACGGTCTGATGGTTGCATGGGTGAGCTTAATCTGGACAACTGACTGTCTCTGAGATGTGGTGGTTGTGTGATCACAGCCTTGGCAGTCCTCTTGCCTGGAGCTCTGGGGTCACTGGGATCACAGTGCCATCACGCCTGGTTTTAAATCCACCTCTTAGAGAATGCAACTTACAGACAGCCGTGAGGTCAGCTGGCATACGAGCCCCTTCCCTTGCCGGAAGCTGCTAAGCCCTCTCTAGAACTGTGTCGCTCCTCCTCAGCCTTCATCCATCTGGCTCTGAGGAACAGGCTGTCCCCAGTTTCAGCACTGATAGTGTGCTTTCCTTGGGAAATGTTGCTTCCGTCAGTGGGCTCCATTGTAGGAGAGGGTCCTGAGGAATGTCTGAGAAGCAGGGGTATGGGGACAGGTCCTGCAAGTGAGTTCCAAGATGCCCAGGCATGTGAGCTGCTCTTCCTTCACCTTCTAGGGGGAGCAGGTGGATGGGGCAGGGCTAATGTCACCAAGTCACCAGGGCGAGGGCAGCCATAAATCTGCTGCTTCTGCCTGTCTCCCCAGCACGTCGGGATCTGGGGGACAGCCATTGCCACCAGCATCTCTTCTGTCAGAGGACATTCCAGCAGGCTGCTCTCTGAGGAGCCCTCATGGCAGGAAGCTGGCAGGGCTCCCCCTTCCCCGAATTCTCAGCCAGAGCCTGCAGCCTCCTTCTGTGTGTTTAGACCGTCCACCAAGTGGCCTTTTTAGGAAAAGATTTCACAGCTAGGAAAAAATAGCACATCTTTGCGGCCCCTGGAATTCTGTTTTGCTTTGTTTGGAGGAAGAAGTTTTCTTTTTGGCTGGGAATGTGAGCTGGGTTCTGTAGCCTGCCAAAGGAATACAAGTGCCCCAGCTCCACCCCCTTCTCCAAGGACCTGGTGATGAGGTGATAGGTTCCTAGAAGGTGGAGGGTGGGTTCTTCAGAGGGAGAGAGTAGTTGTATTTTGTGTGTGTGTGTGTGTGTGTGTGTGTGTGTGTGTGTGTATAGCTGTATGGGTGTATGTGTGTGAGTGAGTATGTGTGTATGCATAGCTGTATGGGGGTGTGTGCATGTGTGTGCATACCTGTATGGGTGTGTGTGTGTGTGCATAGCTGTATGGGTGTGTGTGTGTGTGTGTGTGTGTGTACATAGCTGTATGGGGGTGTGTATGTGCATACCTGTATGGGGGGTGTGTGTGTATGTGTGTGCATAGCTGTATGGGTGTGTGTGTGTGTGTGTGCATAGCTCTATGGGGGTGTGTGGGGATATGTGGGAATATAACACATTAGGCAGGAGGGTGCTGTCGCCCTGCCTGACAGTAGCTTCTCCCTCCCCCCAGGGGTTACCTGTATGCTGGGCTGGAGTTTGGCGCCGAGTGCTACTGTGGCCACAAGATCCAGGCAGCCAATGTGAGTGAAGCCGACTGTGACATGGCCTGCAAGGGAGAGCGGGGCAGTGTGTGTGGCGGAGTCAACCGCCTCTCAGTCTACCGGCTGCAGCTGGCCCAGGAGTCTGCCCGAAGGTGTACGTGAGTCTGCCCCACGCCAGAAATTACTCAGCCACCCAACCTTCCCGTGTCCCTGCTCTCCTCTGCCCCGCTCAGTCTGGACCTGGTCTTGTCCTGTCTCTTCCTGAGATGAAATTGTCTGCCCTACCTAGGGCAAGGTAGTAGCCACAGCCGTAAAAGCACAGACCCCTTGTCCCTTTCCGAGCGTTTGATTTGGACTAGCTCAGGTCATCTTCCTGGTGTCCCCTGAAATGGGAGGGAAAGCTAAGCCTCGTGGCACGGGCCTGGCATTCCTGCTACTGGGGAGGCTGGTGGGAGATGATTCCAAGTCTAGGGCAGCAGTGAGAACCAGTCTTGGAGCACCTTTAAGGGCTCGGCAGGGGGCTGGGAATGTTGCTCAGTGTAGGGTGCTTGCCTGTCATGCACGAGATCCCTGGGTCAGTCTCCAGGACAACAAAATAAAAAGGGAGGGAGGGAAGGAAACAAACACAAGACTCTGCTTTTAGGTGCTCCCACCTGAGGTGAGAAACCTGTCTTAGTCACAAAGCCTGTGAGCAGTAGGGGGGCCTTCTCCAGTTCAGGCTTCCCTGCTCTTCCAAGAGATCCCCAGGGACCTGTTAGTGTTCCCAACTCAAGCCTTGTTGGGAAAACTGCAGTTTTCAAACCAAGGAGAGGATGTGGGGAGAGAGGCAGGCGACATCTCTTCTGTGGTCATTGTCCCACAGTCCTTCCCAAAGCCTCGGCCTCCAGAGTGGCCAGGATGGCAGGCCTTAGATACCAGGCACTGCTGGATTCCACGGCCCTAAGGTGCCCACAGACCACTCCAGGCTGTCCTCCATAGCTCCCACCCTCTGTACAGTGAGACAGGAGCATCATGTGTTTGGCTGCAGCTCCACACTAAGCTGTAGGGATGAAGCGTCTTCTCAGTGGGATCCCGGATCTTGGTAGTAGCATCGTGCAAGCTTCTCCGTGCGGCGAACAGGGTTAAGCGTGCCACCAATTTGCATCTGTGCCAGTTGCACCATCTGCCTCAGCCACCTCGGTCTGGGTCTGAAGGTCCAGCGGGCAAAGCTCAGAGGTGGGAGAAAGCCAGAGAAAGCCGGTGCAGCTGGCTTGGGTCTGACCACGGTTCTAACTAAATGGCAGATCACTGTTCCTCGCTCTCTAGACCCTGTAGATCAATGGTTCTCAACCTTCCTGATGCTGCGACCCTTTAATACAGCCCCTCAAGTTCTGATGACCCCCAACCATAACTCTTTCCATCACTACTTCATAACTCATTTTGCTGCTGTTGCTGGTTATCACAGAAATGTCTGACATGCGGGATACCTGATATGTCACCCCTGGGAAAGGGTCATGATGCCTGTCCCCCAAAAGAGGTCGTTGACCCACAGATTGGGAACCACTGCTCTAAGGCCCGCAGAGATGTTTCCAGTGTGGTGTGCAAGTTGTGGAGCCCTGTGGAGAACTAAAGGAAAGCGTTATCCTCAGCCTCAAGGCTGTCCCCTGAGACTAGAAGGGAGGTGGTGTGGGTAAGAAGGTAGTTGACCAGATGTCCCACGGAGATACCTGCTGGGCTCCCAGTCAGCAGAGGGGTGTGTGGAGATTCCAAAGCAGGGCACTGTGTACTTTCACGTAGACTCGATGGGGGAGGTGCGACCACTCTTTCAGGGAGGCCGCAGTCCTGGGGTTGGTAGGTCGCCAGCTGGGTTGATTCAGCCCTGGAGGAGAGCCAAGGGGACACTGGAGTGGAATCCTCTTCTCAGGAGAGTTGAGGTGAGCAAGAGGCCATCATTCAGCCAAAAGCAACTTCCAGATTCAGCAAAAAGCCTTGGGGGAGGCAGCTTGCCTCGTGTCTCCTTCTTATAAGCCTGTGGGAACGGGGCTGCAGGGAGAGGAAGGAGCTCCGTGGGACACCCCGGGAGACATCGCAGAAGAGGGCACCTTTGGTGGGGTCCTCAAATGACCGGTCAAGTTTTGTCTGGTAGAGAAGGAAGGACACCCAGACTTGAGACACACTACTGAGGAACCCGGGAAAATCCAGGCAAGAGGAGCTAGACGTAGAAAAACCTAGGTGCAGATCAGATGCGGCAAGCACAGCTTCCTGATGCCCTGGTGCCTTCTGGAAACTGCCGGAAACGGGTTTTGACACACAGTTGGAACATCTCTACTCTGCAAGGACTCAGCTTCAGCCCACCTCCTTCCCCTGGCCCCTGACCCCTGACTCCCTTTCCTGTCTCCGGGCTCTAAGATTTACATCATCTCTGCTTCCTTTGCCCTGACTCCAAAGCACCCTTGACCCCCATACCTGGGATCTGCATTAGCCATAAACAACTCAGAAAGATGTCATCCAAGTCTCTGGCTCTTGGCAACCTTGGCAAGGGTGACATACATGACGCAAGCACCCGTTCCAGGAAACGGAGAGAGCAGAAACAAGACTCCATTTGCAGGGTTCCTGGAGAACTCACAGAGAATGCTTCCAAGCCAGAAGGTCCTTCGGGGCCATTTATTCCCGAGTGCCACCCTGGTGGGCCCATGAGGAGATCAATCGCTTCTGCTGTAATAAAGACATTCAGAGGCAGGCTGGGCCGGGTTCTGCAGGTGCCCTGTCTTCCTGCCTTGGCAGAGACTCCAGGGCACACGGATTCACTCTTGGCACATACAAAAGAAGCAAGAAATGGACTGTCTTTTTGGTGGGATTGCATTTGTCACAACAGTTTGCTAAATGTGCCGTTGAGTTTCGCTTTCTTCCCCAAGGGACAGACCAGCTGGTGGCGGAGAACATTGTGATTTTATAGGCGGTCACGAGAGAGTGTGTCTGCCTGAGGATGCTTGCAGGATTTGGGGTAGAGAGGATCCAGAGGGCTGTGTTTACTGCAGGGAGGTCCCACAGCTCCGTGAGTGGCTGTCCACGGTGCTGATTGACCTCGGGTGCAGTGCGCCCTTGACTGCCACCCAGGGATCCCTGCTCAGCCCATTTCCTCTTCCTCAGCTCTTTCCTCTTTCCCCTTCTCAGGGATTCTTTTTCATCCTCCACCTGGTAGCCACTCTGACCTTTGTCCTCTTTTCTTCCCTGATTATAAAGTTCACAACAAAAGATCTCAATACCTAGTGAATGTATCCCCGTCTGGATAGTGAATTCTGCCCATGACTGTTAGCTCTGGAGAGTCCCATCGCTGAGAGTCAGAAGGAAGATTCTGTGCCTTCTGTGCTTACTGCTTATTGGTACTTCCTTCCACGCCCACCTCCGGCTTGTCCAGGAAACTCGTGTCTCTGGGTGGAGCTTGTCAGCTCGATCTCTGCCAGCCACTAACATATGGCACCGGTGAATCTCACAGCCCTGGGAGACAGGACCAGTTGTAACAGGTGGACTCAGCTTGCGCTTCCCCACAAAATTCACGACACAGGCAGACATGGGGAGCGATACTTCTGCCCGATTTTTATTCCTTTGCTACCCTGACTCTAGCCAAGCTGCAGGTCCATTCCGTGCCTCTGATTGCTGTCTGTAAATTGGGGACAACTCCAAACAACACTGGGGCCACCAAGCAAGTGACAGCCTTAGACAGCCTCATCATGGTGCACTGTGCTCCTGAAAGAATCTCTAAGTTTGCTCTGAGAACTACCCAGTTCAAGCTACTTGGATTTCCATCATCCACAGGACCTTCTGATGACGTCGGAAAACAGCCACCTCAAACATCCTCCCCTAGTCAGGGCAGCTCTTTGTAGAATTCAGTGTATCTCTGAGTGTAGGTAACTCACTGGCTGAGAACAGCTTCTAGCTAGCGGTATCCACTAGCCAGCATCTTTAATGCAGTGGAACTTGGCCTAATGACCCAGGGGGCCATGTCTTCTTTCAGACCAAGAAGTCCTCCTCCCGGTCTGCCTCTGAGCTGATTCCTGGCGATATTTACAGAACAAGGAAGTGACGGCTTCCGACTCTCGAAGCTGACCCCAGCAACCCGTGTCAGCACGCCACTGCTCTTCTCAAATCTTTCTGGAGAAAAAGTTCAGTCTGCCGGGTCACACACCCCCGCTCGGCTACCGGCGTAAGAGCTGACATTGTCAAAATGTGGGTCACAGGCTCCTGCAACCGTCCCAGAACCCGGGGAGAGTTCTGGGAAGTAAGTGTGGGCAGCACGGGGTCTCAGGAGCCCCACCTTAGAACTGGGCATAGCTCATGTGGAGAAGCCCAGGAAGGGAAAGCGCCTTTGATGTGTACAGGGAGACCAGAGGCAAATGCTAGCTCTGCTCCCTGGGGCTGTGGGACCTGGAGATGGTGTCCTTCGACGTCTGGGGCTCTCTGCCTGTAATATGGAGTAATAGTCCTGATGACCTCACAGGCTGTTGTGAAGGCGAATGAAATATGCCCGACACGGTGCATACAGGGCTGCCGTCGCAGCTGCCGTTGGAACGTGACTGGGACACGTCGCTCGCAACCTGCGGCCAGAGAAAGCCGGGAGCCCTGACCTTCATAAGACATTCTTCCTTAAGTGGTCTTACACCGTTTTCCCAAAGCTGGTGCCACTTTGCCTCTGCTGGGAGATGAAGGATCAGAACTAGAAGCAGCCAGTGACCAGTCCTTCACTGAGCTAACCACTCGTGAAAACCCTCCCTGGGCCCTCTGCAGATGGCACTACATGAATTTTAGAGGTGACCAGCCCAAGGAACAGAAGGCTGGGGTTTGTTTCACCCATGTATTAGCGGAGGGTGCCTCCTGAGGAGGTCATCTTCTCAACACTGAGACAAAGTGTCTGATCACCCTCATCCTGTCCTGGGGTGAGCTGTCTATTAAAGGGGCACTGACAGTAACTGTTGCCTAGTACTGAGCTTCTAGGTGCAGGAGACGGAGACCCAATTCACAGATGAGGAAAACTGAGGCTCGGTGAAAACTGAAGATGACTGTCTAAATCTGCTGAGTTGGATAAGTCAAACGTCTGCACCCGGTCCGTCTGGGCTTACAGTTGACCCCCTTTGCACTGGGCTCTATAATCCCAGTGGTGTGGGAATCCAGATATATTTATGCCACAGGGAGGCCAAGGGAGCCAGAGTCACCTCACTTTTATTTTTAAATGTCATAGATACTAGGCAGAGTCACATGACCCATATCAAGATGGGAGAAAGAGGGCAGTGGGAAGAGCCAAGATCTCAGCCACCCTTGGCATGTTCAGTGTCCAGCTGACTAAGCTAAAAAAGGACAGCCACTTAGAGAAATGGCCTCCGCCAGGCTCCCGAGAGGTGGCTGGACACTCTCCTTGCTGACTTAGAAGGCTTGAATATCTTCACTGGCCGTGGGGAGCTCTGCTGAGGCTCTCCACTCTTACCGGGGGCTGAGAGCAGGAAAAGCCCACATCCTCGAGGCTGGCTGCTCTGAGGGCCAACTCCCAGCCTGCTGCGCCCTGCACCTATTCCCCAGGTGCTGTCTCTGGCTCCTTGAGGCTCTGCAGACTTGTCTGAAGTCAGGGCTCCCTGTTCAGCCCTCCTCCCTGGGCTCCAGTTGTGGACAGCTGCTAAACATCAAGGAAGATTCCTCCCTGAGCACTGGGCTACAAAGTCCTCATGCTCTCCCCGCCCATTGCAGTCTGGTGTGGGACTCTCTCCCCTTGTTCTCAGTCTCAGCGCAGGCCTGCCACAGCTCACGGTGCAGGGACCCTCATTTATGAAGAGGAAAGGGTAGCCCACGGAGAACCTGTTTCAGTCACGTGTTGACACAGACGCTGGAGCCGAGGAGAGTCTACCTTGAGATATTAAGCTCACTCACTGGGAAGTGGCCCAATTTTTTCCCTCTCTGCTTTGGCATGCTGTGTGACCTTGGGGTGAATTTTGCCTTCTCTGGGCTTCAACCTTCTAGGTCTTTCTTCCAGAAAGGGATTTATTAAGAGTGCTTTAGTGACCTACCGGCTGTGGTCTGGGTAGTCCCACAATGGCTGTCTGACAGAAGAGCTAATGATAAGGTAGTTGTTCAATCCATAAGGCTGGGTACCAACATTCCCAGTCTGGCTCAGGAGTCCCAGGGAAGTCGTGGAGAGCTGCTGGTCTGCAGTTTACATTGAGATCCTGAAGGAGTAGATTCTAATAACGGTGAGAGAATGCCTCAGCAGCAGAGTGGATGAGCTTGCCAGTCAGAGTGGGGGCAAGCAGGCAAAAGCTTTCCCACGTTCCTTTTATGAGGGTTGATACCAGAGGTGTGGCCCAGTGTCTTAGGGTTTCTATTCCTGCACAAACACCATGACCAAGAAGCAAGTTGGGGAGGAAAGGGTTTATTCAGCTCACACTTCCACATCGCTGTTCGTCACCAAAGAAAGTCAGGACTAGAACTCACACAGGTCAGGAAGCAGGAGCTGATGCAGAGACCATGGAGGGATGTCACTGGCTTGCTTCCCCTGCCTTGTTCAACCTGCTTTCTTATAGAACCCAGGTCTACCAGCCCAGGGATGGCACCACCCACAAAGGGCTGGGCCAGGGATGGCTCCACCCACAATGGGCTGGGCCAGGGATGGCTCCACCCACAATGGGCGGGGCCCTCCCCCCTTGATCACTGGTTGAGAAAATGCCTTAAGGCTAGCTCTCATGGAGGCATTTCCTCAAGGGAGGCTCCTTCCTCTGTGATAACTCCAGCTTGTGTCAGGTTGACCCAAAACCAGCCAGCACACCAGATTTCGGTGGATCTTCCACCTCAAGTTGATCCACTCAGGAAAACCCCTTGCAAGCTTGCCCAGCTTCTAGATTCTAATTGGTTCCGGGCACAGTCAAGAGAATGTTCAAGATTAGCCATAGCTGGGTCTGACGGCTTGGTTTCCCTCTGGCTCTTCAGATGGAAGTGCGGTGTTCAGGGGCTGCTTCCGCCGACCCAACAACCTCTCCCTGGCCTTGCCTGTGTCAGTTGCCATGCCAAACATGTCCGTGGACAAGTGCGTGGACCTCTGCACAGAGAAGGTAAGCTGGGGCTGTCCGCAGCACTCGGGGTGGAAGGGCAGGGTGGCTGAGGCCACTGAGGAACGGAAGTAGCTCACTCAGAACAGATGGGGTCACAGGTAGTGACCCATGATGAGGTCATAGTATGTCAAAGGACGCCAACTTATGACAGAATACTGTGTTGGTTTGTGGATTCAAGGCAGGGGAACTGCAGAGCAGAAGGAATAAGTTGCCTGCTGTGTCTAACAGTGAGGGAGTATGAGGTTGTGGATAGCTGAGGAAGAATAATCAACTCTCCTGGTTAAGCAACATCATGAGCAGTAGCCCAGGGTGGCCCAGTGGGACCCCACTGTGTGACACCTTGCTCCCTGAAGCTCCTAGAGAATAAGATGTGAGACCTGCAGGGACAGAGCTCACTAGGTACAAAGTATGACTTTCTCTCAAGTCTTCCTGGACCCAGGGGGACAGCTGGGCTGTGTCTGGTTTAGAAGCCAACAGGACAGAGATAACCTGGCTACCCAGAGGGCAAAGGAAACATCCCAAGGCAGCTCTGGTATGCCCGTGGCACATCTCTATCCTTTTGGATTTAAAGGCACAGATTTGGGCCAGCAAGATGGCTCAGTGGCTAAGAAGGCTTGCCACCAGCCCTGAAGACCTGAGTTTGAGTCCCAAGACCCACAAGGTAGAAGGAGAAAGCGGCAAGTTTCTGCAAGTTGTCCTCTATGTGTGTGCTGGGGCATGCGCGTGGATGCCCAGTTGATAATTTACAGCACAGATCTTTGACAATGTCCCAGGACGTGCACTGTATGGCGTTGGTGCAGGGAAGATGGAGACAGGACGGACAGATGGACAGGATGCATTTCTCAGTTCTGGCTCGTGCTCCAGGGGGAAAGTGTCAGCACGGTCTGACACTCTCTAATGCAGCCCTTGGTGAATCTCTTGTGCTGGAGAAGGTAGCACTGACCACAGGCTTGCTCTCAGCAGGGGACAGGGATCAGGGAGAATTTACCAGCACTAACCACCTAGTATCGCTGGGGTTGTGGATACCTGGATCTCAGGACACTCACGGGCCTGACCGGGCCAGCAAGGCTTTGCACCAGCTCTGGATGACTTCTAACCCCCAATTTGGTACCAGGGCTGTGTGAGGAGTTGCTATGGTAACAGCTGAGGGGAAGCAAAGGGTCCAGATGTTCAGTCCTCCCATAGCACTTTTCCACAATGATTTTGACCTCACTGTGGAACCACCAGATGGCGAAGGCTGGCATACTGCGGGTCCCCCTTGGCCACCTGGGAAGGTGCTGTGGGGGAGCCTGCTTCTCCACTGCCCTTCCTGGTTAGGAATACCAAGTCTCCCCTGAAGTCTTATTTCAGGTAAGGGGTCAGATAAACAAAAGCGGCCAGGGCCAGCAGCTGCAGAGGTCCGGGAGGAGGATGCTTGGGCGGTACCGGGACTGGGTGACTCTTGCTCCGCTCTCCTGCCCAGGAGTTCCCCCTGGCAGCCCTCGCCGGCACTGCCTGCCACTGTGGCTTTCCCACCACGCGGTTCCCTCTTCACGACCGGGAGGACGAGCAGCTCTGCGCCCAGAAGTGCAGCGCGGAGGAGTTCGAGAGCTGTGGGACCCCCAGCTACTTTATCGTGTACCAGACGCAGGTCCAAGGTAAGGCAGGCCGGCTCGACTGACACCACCCCCCAGATGTGTCCTGGCCAGTGGGTCCCTGAGCCAGCGGTGAGAAGGGAGCTGCTGAGGGGCAGAGGGCTGAAACTATAGCTGGTTGGCCTCAGAGTTCCTCCTCCCTCTTCCCTCCTCCCTCCTCCCTCTCTCCCTTCTCCCTCCTCCCTCTCTCCCTCCTCCCTCCTCCCTCCTCCCTCCCTTCCCCACTCCCTGACTCTATCTCCCTTTCCATCTTTGTCCCTTTGCCAGGGGAGCCCTCACTGACTGCTTATCCCTCTACTGCCCACGGGGATGCCAGGGACGGGACGGCAGTGGCTAGGGTGGTGAGGATGAAGGCAGTAATTATGGAGATAGAGGGGACAGAGGGTGATGGTTGCAATTGTGTTTGTTAGTTCGGTCAGCCGGATGCAAGCCTAGGTATGTCTGGGAGGAGGGGATCTCGGTTGAGGGGTATTCCCCGCAGATTGCACACAGGCGTGTGTGTGAGGTGCTCTCTTGCTTAATCATTGGGGTGAGAGGCTCTAGCCCACTGTAGGTGGTGCCACCTCTGGGCATATGATCTTGGGTTGTACAGGAAGCAGGCTGAACAAGCCAGGAGACGGTTTACTCCACGGTTCCGGCCTCTGCTCCTGCCTGAGTGCCTGCCTTCACCTCCCTCCTCATGGACCATAATTGGGATGTGTTAGCCAAAGAGATGCTTCGGGCGGGTGGTGTTTTATCACAGCAGCAGAGAAGAAAACTGGGACGGTGGTGGTGATGGTGGTGATGGTGGTGACGGTGGTGACGGTGGTGGTGGTGGTGGTGATGGTGGTGGTGATGGTGGTGGTGGTGGTGACGGTGGTGGTGGTGGTGGTGGTGGTGGTGATGGTGGTGGTGGTGGTGATGGTGGTGGTGGTGATGGTGGTGGTGGTGGTGGTGGTGGTGATGATGGTGACGGTGGTGACGGTGGTGACGGTGGTGATGGTGGTGACGGTGGTGGCAGGGATGGTAATATAGATGGGCAGGTGCACACTGCACAGGTATGTCAACAGCAAAAGTGCAAGCAACGCAGCCCACACTTGCACGCTGAAATTAAGAGAGGATACACCAGATGCCTGATTGTGATTTGCACATGCATCCTACGTGTGACTGGTGGTCCCTAGCAGGCAGTCCCACCCGATCTGGTGTTGCATTCGGGGTCCTGGTGAGTAAACTGCTCGTTTCTAGTCCAGTGAGGAGGGAGGAGTGTGTGCTGGTGTCTCCAGTCAGGGTTTCTATTCCTGCACAAGCACCATGACCAAGAAGCAAGTTGGGGAGGAAAGGGTTTATTCAGCTTACACTTCCACATTGCTGTTCATCACCAGAGGAAGTCAGGACTGGAACCCAAGCAGGTCAGGAAGCAGGAGCTGATGCAGAGGCCATGGAGGGATGTTACTTACAGGCTTGCTTCCCCTGGCTTGCTCAGCCTGCTTTCTTATAGAACCCAGGACCACCAGCCCAGGGGTGGCTCTGTCTACTATGTATTGGGCCCTCCCCCACCCCACCTTGATCAGTAGTTGAGAAAATGCCTTACAGCTGGATCTCATGGAGGCATTTCCTCAACTTGAGGCTCCTTTCTCTGTGAAACTCCAGCTTGTGTCAAGTTGACACACAACCAACCAGCACAGCTAGGTTTCTGGGATCGTCCAGCATCTGGGCAGAGTCGCTCGGCCCTGACCTGGAGGAGAGTTGTACACAGATTAATTGCACTGTGGTCAGGAGGGGCTTTGCTGAGGCCCCGATGGAAGCTGAAAGCCTCTCTGTGCTTATTCTCTGCCCCCACTGCCTGAGCCACGCCAGCAGATCCTGAGAAGGGTTGTATGCCATAGATTCTGCTGCTCAGACCTTGGTCCTCAGGGCTGTCCTTTATTAAGCATCCGCTGCACTATAAGCCCTGACACTCATGGTGGGATTCGAACCGTTAGGCTGTGTCCTGGTGTTCAGTGCCATGCTTAACCCATCCAACCCTCCAGTGGCATTGATGGCATGCCATCATGTGACCAGTTTACAAAGGGGCGACTAAACAGAGAGACTGGTCAGTGTGGCCAGAGCCACACAGCAAAATAGGGCAGAGTTAGAATCCAGGACCTTACTTCTCAATGCAGCTTCTCAGCAGGGTTTCGGACACTCCACTCTGAGTGGCCTGCTCACTTCTGTTCCCTGCAGAGAGGAGACTGCAATCCAGGGAGGTAAAGGTGCCCAGTGTTAAAGCAGTCGGGGTGTTGGCAAGGCAGTCGAAAGTGTGGGTTCCACAGCCTAGAAAACCTCTAGCTCCTGCCTTGGTTGATGAAGCTTTAGAATCAAATAGACTGTTATGGTGCTGAGGACCAGCAGCTAACACTGAGATGTTGCTTCTAAGGCTAGTCCAAACTTACAGTCTCCCCGGGGGTAGGGGAAGAAAGCAGCTCAGACCAAAAGCAGAGGAGCCTCTTTATAGTAAGCAAGTGAGCAATTACAAGCTTTGGGTTTTGCAGTTATTTTTATAATCACAGGAAAGTTACATGTTACAGGTTCATGGTCAGACCGTGTTTCAGTCAGGGTTTTACTGCTGTGAACAGACACCATGACCAAGACAACTCTTATAAGGACGACATTTAACTGGGGCTGGCTCACAGGGTCAGAGGTTCGGTCCATTATCATCAAGGTGGGAGCATGGCAGCATCCAGGCAGGCATGGTGCAGGAGGAGCTGAGAGTTCTACATCTTCCTCTGAAGGCTGCTAGCAGAAGACCGGCTTCTAGGCAGCTAGGAGGAGTGTCTTAAAGCCACACCCACAGTGACACACCCACTCCAACATGGCCACCTAATAGTGCCACTCCCTGGGCCAAGCACATACAGACCATCACAGAGAGTTACCAGAAGACACCGTGAAACATTTTATGATCAGTCAATTCTCAGAACGTACCATGAAATAATGGAAAGTATCCATGGTGTGTAAATCATATAATTTCTGAGGATGAACAAAATAAACAATTTGACCCTTAGCTGAGGACATGACTAGGGAGAAGCAGGACACCCTAAGGAACAACACAGAAATAAAGTCTAGCGTTAACTAAAAAAAAGCGGGGCAGAGGGAATCCAGTCAGCTGTGGCCCTTAACATGGACAAAATTTAATACAGAGGACAGCAGCAACCACCAGAGCTTCCCAGGAGGGGGAGATAAAGGAGTGGGTTCTCCAGCCCCACAGCCAAGCTTTTATCACGGGGCAGGGGCGGGAGATAAACCTCAGAATGAAATGTTTCTGTCTGCCCCTTTTTTGACTGAGGCACAGATCTCTCCACTCCTTTCCCCAGCCTGGCCACCCTCATCCTACCATTCTGAAAGATGTGTGGTTCTCGATGTGAGTCTTTAATTACAGTGCAACATTGTAATTGTTTTAGGACTTTTTTTTTTTTAAGTTCTTTTAAGTTTCCATAAAGGGAGAGGCGGGCCCTTTTTAAGCCTTTTGGTCCATGACCACTTGGGGGCCCTTGCCCCTCTGGCACCAAAAGGAACCAGAGAGCCTCTGGCTCAGGTAGGGCTGCAGTGGGTGGGGCTGGGTCTCCAGTAGGCAGGCTCTCAGTCCATTAATTGCAACCACCAACTGTGAATGACCCGCTGTGCTGGAGACATCTGAGACTGGACAGGAGGCTTGCTCTCCTACTAGACTAATGCTGGTCCCTACTATGCGCTCGGTGACCTTGAGACCAGGGCATACCGTGCTGACCCCTGTCTCGCCCCACAGACAACCGCTGTATGGACAGAAGATTCCTCCCAGCCAAGTCGAAGAAACTCATTGCGCTAGCCAGCTTCCCGGGTGCCGGCAACACATGGGCTCGCCACCTCATCGAGCTGGCCACCGGCTTCTACACGGGCAGCTACTACTTCGACGGCTCTCTGTACAACAAAGGTGAGGGGCAGAGGGTGAGGGAGACGCGCTATCCACCCTGCCACAGGCCTCATGTTCTTCTCCCTCGTATGTCTGACACATACCATGTGTCTTCCTGTCTTGGAACCCCCTCTGAGCCCAAATGACATCTATTAAGCACCTAACGTGTCCTGGCCACCTCACCCCAGATACTGACTGACCAACAGCTCTATGCTGTCAATAGAGGTCTAATAGCTGTTTTCCTTTGGGACATTTATTGAGTGTCAACTGTTTACCAGGCATCTCACCTTACAGTATTTTCTGGGTGCCACATTCCAAGCACCGTTACATTGGAGATGCGTTTCCTTCGTGTAGTTTTCAGGGTGCATTTATGGAGCACCGACTGTGTACCAGGTATCTCAGGGAAGTTCAGCCACCCCCAGGTACCATGTTGAGCTAGTGGTGACAGGCGCTGCCCTCTTACCTGCCCCCAGTCCTGGAAAGTGGGGCCTGATGAAGGGCTATAACTGGCCCCAAAGTCACAGTTTTTCAAGTGTCTGATTAGAGAGTGTGTTCAACTGTTTCCCAGTTCACCCTCATGTCCTTATTATTCTTGGGCCTCTTAGTGGGAGCTAGAAATCAGGCTGGCCCTGGACATGAAGCGTTCCCCTTGGTACGGGTTTTATACCTGTGTGCAGACAAACCCTTGCTTGTGGCTTCGGCTGAAGTTTTAGTGAAGGAATGCTTCCTGGCTGTGTGATCTTGGGCACACTGCTGTGCGTCTCTGGCCCTGTGATCTTACACCTACTAAAGCTAATGGTGTGTGCTTCGCGAGGCTGATTAAAAGCAGATGGGTTGGTGCACAGACCCTGCGGTTATGGCTCAACTAAGGAGAAACCGGACAGCAACAGGATGGAAAGCAGGTGGGAGGCAGAGACTGAGGGAGAGTGGTGGGAGGGGAAGAGGGTGGGGTGGAAGGTTGGAGCCTGCAGGGGTGTAGGAGCAGTTTGCTTTCACTTGCTTTGATAAAGACACCAACCAACATCAACTCACACAGGAAAGGGGCAGGAGCTGATGCAGAACCCACAGAAGGGTGCTGCTTACTGGCTTGCTCAGCCTGCTTTCTTTATAGAACCTGGAACAAACTAGAGATGCCAGGGAGAGGGAGGCTCAACTCGGATCCCCTCCCTCAGATTGGTCTGTGGGGTGTTATCTTGATTAATATGGGAGGGCCCCATCCATTGTGGGTAGAGCCATCCCTGAGCACTGTAAGGCCTACTATGTGTGAGGTAGCACCTACTATGTGTGATGTTTCTCTCGGGATTTGAACCCAGACCCTCAGCAGAACTGGAGCTGTGCCTGGCTATACAAGCTCCACCCTCAGAGAAGGGGCCCCTAGGATCACAGAGGCCAGGGATCTAAAGGATTTTCATCTCCTGTCAACCCCGAGTTATAAGACATGTTGAGAGGGTTCTGAGGTTGTGCTCTTACTCAGTGGCTTGAAAGAGGGGAGGTGAAGCAGCAGTGTAGACATCCGGTTCAGGCCCACCCACCAGCTCCCTCCTGGCTTCAGAGAGCATGGAGCTGTCTGACTCAGTGTTCGTGCTACCTTGTGGAGCCTGGGCCCAGGTTCTCTCCCTCCTGAGCCTCAAATGGGAGGAGGCAGCACCAAACACAAGAGGTTTTCCAAAACCCACAACCAGATAATGGCAGGAGGGGACCTGAGGACACTGATCCAAGCACACTTCACCCCTGATACCGGAGCTGTGAGGAGAGACACAAGGAAAGACGTTTTTCTCAGCTCCGAGGCCAGCGCTTGGAACAATTGTCCAGTAGCTCCTCGGTGCCTGAGGGTCACATGCTCCCCAGATAAGTAGGTAACTTATGTGGTGACTCCAGAAAGTAATATTTAAATTTGCCACCTGTGTGTAGCGGAGCTGCTGGGTCCATTAGAAAATGGGTGTTGGGGGCACAGGGGCTCTGGTGGTGGAATTTGGCAACATTCCTCAGGGAATCCCAGCCACACCCATCTACTGAACATTTAGACTTCGGAGTAAGTATTTCTAGACCAGCGCAGTTTATTTTCATCTCCGCAGTACCGCGCTAGGTTGACACCACTGTGGTGTCCAAGACACTGTGAGATGGGGAAGTGACTTTCCGTCATCGTGGATGACGTCATGGGTGCCTTCCTTGGGGCATTGGGAAATTTTCTTTATTGTTTTCTGGAGATTGGAGTCCCACACTATAACCAGGATGGCTGCGACCTCAGGGCCATCTCCCGCATGGGGTTGCCTCAGCTAGACCGGAGGCTGTGGTTCTGGGGACCTGTTTTCTCCTCTAAGAGAGTTGGGTTCCTGCACGCCACCTGTTGTCTCCCCATGGCTGGGCCTGTGAGAGAATGGATTTCAGGGCAGACAATCTGAAGGCCTCGGCCGGAGAGTCCTTGTCTGAGGGAAGTGTGGCAGGTGAGGCTCCACACCCCGGTCTCAGCGCCCTCAGTGACCCTCTGGACTGTTAAAGACCTGCCCACAGGTGCTCAAAAAGGAAGGAAGCCCGAGGTGGTGCATGAGCTCCAGAGGGTGGGGGAGGGTACCTCTTACCCCACCCCCACACCCCCAACTTCTAACTTCTCGACTGGGCTTGTGCCCAGGGTTCAAGGGTGAGCGAGACCACTGGCGGAGCGGGCGGACCATCTGCATCAAGACCCACGAGAGCGGCCAGAAGGAGATCGAGGCCTTCGACTCGGCCATTCTGCTCATCCGCAACCCCTACAAGGCCCTCATGGCAGAGTTCAACCGCAAATACGGAGGCCACATAGGCTTTGCCGCCCACGCCCACTGGAAAGGCAAAGGTACAGGAGAGAGGGGCTGGGGCAGCGTGGGAGCAGGGTAGCCAAGGATTCTGACTTCACCGTGAAACTTGACCCTTCCACTTTCTTGAACAACTCTAACTTTCGGGACTGGGGTGCAAAAGGCTGGGAGGTGCACTCTCCCCTCAGCTTCTGAGGTCTTGTAACGGAGGCACTGCTAGTCAAACCCAGATGGCATAGATTGGCACATTTGTGGGTCCTCTCCTGGGTATCTCGCGGCCTGCGTCCAGCCTATGGGGTGGTGTGAACCTACAGCCGTGTGACCAGTATTACTGTAGTGAGCCTGCCCACAGCCCCCCTGTCACGGTGAGCAGGACCCCGTGTTTTTCCCTGACTAGGTGGAAAGGCTGGTGCGTGTGAGCAGACAGTGGCTGGGAAGGGAATTCAGACCCAGCTGAGTGTGAGAACCCTGGTTCTCTTTGTTAGTGAGGAAACAGGCCTAGAGGGGCACAGACCACTCAGGTCACCGGGATACACAGCAGCCCAGCAAGCCAGCTCTCAGGCATCCCGGGGGGTGTGGTTATCAACTCATCACTTCCTCAAACCCTCCAGGAACTAGGCAGAAAATGTGCCTGTGGCAGGATACATGCATACCCAGGTCTGAGCTGGAATCCCAACCCAGGCATTTATTAACACCCCCACACCACCACCCCCACGTCCAGAGACACTCTCTCTCCCAGCAGCCACTTTGCCAACCTCTTTTTTTATTTAAAGACACCTGAACCCCTAGAGCAACACCAAGTCCGGGCATTGAACCAGCTCAAAACCAATGGAGGGCGTGTGGGGGATCAGGGGGTGGGTCCACGCTCATCTCACACTGGGACTACATTCGTGCCATCAACTCTCACATCGAGTGCTCTCCCCAGGGAACAGAGCCCCCATTCTCCACCCGAGCCACCAGGACAACAGGGAGCTCATTGGCAAATACAAACCACCAGGTTCCACTCCCAACCTGCTTGATCAGAAATGCTCCATTTTCACAAGCCTCTGGGGACCTCACACACACGCGCACACGTTAAGTTTCACTGCCTTAAACTCCTTACTGCTCATGTGTGGCTGGGACCCGCTGCGGCAGTGTTACCTGGAAAATTTGAGGGTCTGTGTCCAACCAGATTTCACAGGGGTTCCGATGCTTCCTCGGGTTTTGAGACACCCTGATCTGGGAGAAGCAGAGATCACACAGCTGCTGTGTATGTTTCTCCCCCCCCCCAATTTTCGTTCTGTAACGTTAATTTTACAACCCCTCTGGAGCAGGACGGAGGCGAAATTTTATGTGATATGATTACACAAGGTGAATTGTCCTGGATCTGTTTAATGAAACAGATCCTGTGTTTAATGATTCCGTGGGGAACTGGCACGGAGAAACCATTAATCAGGGCCTGGTTCCTCCTGAAGACAAGAAGCTGGCACAAAGACCGCCAGGCTGTGCACAGACAGGTGCACCCTGAGGCTCCTGGGGGAGGGGGCTGCCTTTGTTTCCAGATTTGTGGGTGCAGATCGATTATGAGGAGCCCTGAGCTAGCAGGGGGCTTCTGTTTCCGTTTCTGTTCTCCTTGGAATGACGTCATTTAGGAGCTTTGAGCGGTGGGGTTTGGAGTAGTGTGGGCGCACATCTGGTATGGGAGAGCTTGCAACGGCTCAGGAAGCTGCTATGCTTTGGTGGTGGTGGGGTATTTGGGCCAGCGGGAAGGGACATGTGGGGAGCTTCAGGAAAGTCTGAGGAGAAGATGGGGGCCACCATGAAGGAGTTGCCATACACAGCAGTTACTCTTCTGCAAGTGGCACTCCATCAGGATCTTTGCAAAGCTTATTCATCCTAAGGCTGTGCAAAATCAGTAGAGAAACCCAAGGAGATTACCCAGTGCGGGTGAGAGGAGGGTTTCCAGCCCTGGCCAGCACCCAGAGGTGAAGGACGGCGCAGACAGACAGAGGAGCAGCTTCCCAGGCCAGGAGCCTCCGGTGACTCGATCAGAATGCTCATCTTGACACACTAGGCAGATGTCTTCAAGAGGGTCACATGTGGCCTCACCCGAAGTCTAGACCTGTGGGGTGCTAGGTGACAAGAGCCAGCGTCACCTGGCTTTCTCCTGGGATAGTAGTAGCTGTCCTGAGTCACCAAGGATACCGGGAGGTGACAGGCTGATAGCTTAAAGTTTCCTGATCTCCCAGATACATCTGGTCCTAACCCATTATAACAGTACGGGCCCAATTAGTCAGCTGCCTTGTGGATAATTTGTTTGAATAAAAAAAAAAAAAAAAAAAAAAAAACTGTCTTCAGCATAAATATTTCTCAAGTAGCCATGGGGTTCCAGGAGGGGACGAGGAGAGGCATCTAAGGACAGATCCTATGTGTTCTTTTCATCACAGGTGCAGTTAGCTGTTGGAATTTTCAAATTAGTTCAGCAGTGACTCCCCCAGCTCCTGCTGAGTATCAGGCTGTGGAAGGGTGTAGGGATAAGGCTGCTGGTGGCAGGAGTGGATGTTTCCCAGCTGTGTAAGTGTCACTGTCTGGGCCTCAGTCTATCTCCTGGTGGTGAGCACACTGTAGTTTCCAATGGGCTAGTTTGGTAAGGATCTGTCACCCAGCAAGGGGTTAGGATTGAGGAGGACTGTAAGGTCCCAACTGAAGCTTGAGAGACTCACTGGTCTCTCGTTTGAGGAACCAGAGGAGGGCTGTATCTTCTGCAGTTGAGCCCTCAGTGTGCTTCCTGAGGATTATCCAGCTCTCTAGCTAAAGTGTTTGCAACATCCCGGGACCCACGTAGTAATCTCCAGTCTTCTCCCCCACCCAAGCCTCAGCAGCTCTTTTTGAGATCAAGGCCATAACCTCTCTCTCAAGTCAGGCAACCCTAAAGGCACCCTCCCAGTCTGGTGACTTTTGCATCACATGCTAAGATGGCTCACCAGCCCCCAGAGGAGACTGTCCCTGAGGTTTGGAGTAGAAAGGCCACAAGAAGCTTAACAATCCTAATCCTACCCCCAGGGGCTCGGACGGCAATGGAGATTGACCTGTAAGCAGGGTGACCACGCAGTAATGGCTCGATGTGTGGTCAGGAGGAAGAATAAGACCCACAGAGCCCAAGGGAGGCCTGCGTGAGCCCTGGGGGCCGGGGACGATGACTTTGCACCTAAAAAAGATCCTTGAGGACAGCAGCCATGTTTACTGAACAACTGCAGAGCTTGGGCCAGCGTGAGCCACAGCCTGTATACGGCCCACATTCCCTGTGAGAAGGCGGGCCACGCAGCCGGCCAGATCTCCCAAATCCTGCTCTGCCCCTCGATTAGTCTGTGCCCCAGTTTCCCCTTCTGTTAGATGATGACCATTAAAAGACGGATACTGAGTAAGTTAACTCCTTCCTGCATCTAAATAATGAAAATCCAATCACAATCCAGCAATACACCTTCATAATTAATAACAGGAATCATAGACCTATGGTGTGAATGATTTACGTAAATTATACACACTGTATTTTATAAGGCTGGGGGCATGTTAGCACACACCTTTAATCCTAGCACTCAGGAGGCAGAAGTAGGTGGCTCTCTGAGTTTGAGGCTAGCCTGGGCTACAGAGTCAAGTTCCAGGCTAGCCAGGATTACACAGAGGAACCCTGTCCTAAAAAAACAAAAAGTTACTTTATATAAATCTTATAAAAATTTCACTAGTATCATTTGGAAGTACGTTGGAAGTACTTAGATACAGGCCTGATCTTTTAATCAGAATGGAGTCTTTGGCCTGATGTGTTTTTTCTTTCAGTTGATGAAGTCATCTGGTTAATCCTTTGAGGAAGGCCCTGTAACTAACTGTGAATTTAGTTATCTTGTTTAAAAGTCTTTTCCAATACTATGTGTTATTCATTAACTAACAGTTCAAATTGAATAAACAGATTAAATATCCGTTCATCAAAAAGTCTTACAACCATTACTGAATTTAGTAGGAGCATTCCAGATAGGCAGATCTCTAACAATTTTTAAGTGATTAAAGCAATGACTGACTATTCCAAACACAAAGGCTTTGTTCAATTGGGAAACATTTAAGATCATAAGTTTAAATGCCCATTTAGTCAAAGAACAATCAAAAGTTTGTTGTTTGTTTTTTTTTTTTTTTTTTTTTTTTTTTTTTTTGATTTTTGGTAAAAATTACTCAAGGATAAATCAATACTTAAGAAAGTATAGAGAATTAAGCATCAATTTTATCTCAGGTGTTGAATTGACCTTAAGTTTTAGAACTTTGGTATTATTTCAGCCCCATAAGTATATCCGCCTTCTAAACAGTCCTTTCGGGACATACTGTGTTCTTATTATGATGGTTATGACAAAGTTTAGAAAACAATTTTTCGAGGTGATTTTAAAAGGAAGTTGAGGAGGCTGTAGTGTAAACCACAGGAAATATGGTACCTTCGATACCCAATAGTTATAAACCGAGGTAAAGCGCAGTGACCAAATGTAGATTAAATATCTGTTAGAGATTTAAGCCACTATAACAAGTACCTTGAAGAGTTTTGCTTTTGAGTATGTTCTGGGTTTGGTTGTTGCTGGTGGGAAAAGCAATTCCTTTCATTGGTCTTTACCAGACATCAGAAGTACAAGGCGACCAGAGTAGCAAAGCCTAGCCATTCCTGACTTTATCACTCTTTTTAATTAGAATCGAGTAATTCCTTTAAGTATCTAATTGTAGCATAACACATTAAGAAGATCTATAAACTCTAAGGTGTCTAGTGCAGACCCCGAAGTAGGTTTTTAAAATGACAGCTCAAAATATACACATTTAGGGTTTCCTCAGACATTGGCTTTGCCAAGCAAGATACTGATCTTGACTCACACACACACTGTTGGTGGGTTTTTTTTGTTGTTGTGTTTTTGCTTTTAAGGAGACTGTGGTGCTCAAAACTATTCCTGAAATGTTGGCATGCATATAAACAAGACAAATTGAAAGCACAGACAGGAGGCAGCTTCTTCATCTCTGGGATAAAGAGCTCCGTGTCTGGGGCAGGGAGGGGCTAACGGCAGCAAAGGTCACTAGGAAAACTGTATGTTGTCCTGTCATAGTTACTGCATACCCTCCGCTGGATAAGGACCAAGGAGGTGACATCAACAGAATCATATCTTGTTATTAAAGTTACTAAAATGTTTAAATTTAAAATCATGCTAATCACCCCCCCCAAAAAAAAAAGATTTAAAACCATTGAAAAGACCCATTAAAAGAAGAAAAAGATGTAGTTGGTGTGGTCACACTGGGAAGGGGGACAGTGAGATCTAGCAAACCCCACACTGTAAAGTCTGAGAGGGGTGAGCAGTCCGGTCACACTGGTCCTCGTCTGTAAGGTGCTGGAATGTTACCATAACCCTCGAAAATCTCTCTCAGGAGACAAGTTCTCCATCTGGAAACCTTCCTCCTCCCAGTGTGAGATTCCTGGGGAAGCTCCCATAACCATAGGGGCCAGTGCCTCACAGTGTATTGGCTGGACTGAGACATACATTATCTCTTGAGAATATCTTCATTTCTGTCACACAGGGGATCAAGTTTTATGGTGATGGTGCCCAGAGAAACTATGTGTTACTACAAACGACCCAGGAGCATAGCTGGGTGCGTCTGAGAAATGTCTGAGTTGGTGCGTCAGACACTCAGGCATCTAGAGAGTTTCCTGTTAGACCCGTGGAAGCCGAGGGAAGCAGGACCTCCTCGCAGTAGGAAAAGCAGACAGGAAACTCCCCTGAAGATGGGTCCCATCAGCCCCAGGAATGCTAGAGATCTGGGGCACAGACATTTGGTTATCTTTAATAGCCCGAGAAGCTCCCCAGGCTCGGGCCAGGGTGAGATTTTGGGCTTTAAGGCTGAAAGGAAGACAAGTTAACTTTAACATAAGTGTGAAAATTAAAGGGAAAACAAGCTGCTCAAAGAAACTGTAAGAGAGGAGGTGACAAAGACCAGAAAGGAAGGCCAGCCTTGTTTGCCTTTGTTTTGATATAAACCCCTCCAAAAAGGGTTTTGTTGTAGTTGTTGCTTGGTTTGGGTTTTTTGTTTGTTTGTTTGTTTTGTTTTGTTGGTTGGTTGGGGTTTTTTGTTATTGTTTTGGGAGTTTTGTTTTTGTTTTTTTTGTTTGTTTGTTTGGTTGGTTGGTTGGTTTTTTTTTTTTTTTTTTTTGGTTTGTTAGCGTTTTGCATTTTCTTTAACTCCCGTGGCTCCAGAGCTCCTTAATACCGTGAATTACCAATTTGGTTAAGTTTTGGAGAATGGCTTAGGTTTTAGTTAGAGCAGCTACAGGTCTGTGATTTTTAAAGACTTTCCTTGCCTTTGTTAAGTGAGGAGAAACCTGGAGGAGGAAAGCCTTTCTCTTTGGTCTACTTTGTTTCTTCCCAGACGCTTGCAAGTTAGTCAGCAATTACCACCCTCGGAGCCACAGAGCAGGCTAGAGGACCAGATGGCGATTGCCTGCAGGCGCTTCCGCTTTCTGGAGGCCTTGTTTCCCATCGGCCTCCCGCTCCCCCGAATTTTCTCCTGAAAAGTCACCTGTGTGCTAACTAGGGAGTGTATGTTTTGGGTCAGTTTTCTGCTTTTAGCATCTTCCCCCTCTGAGTCTGTGGTTATCCTGCCTTGTTCACACAGACAAGCTCAAGACAAGGGATAAACCAAGTTCCTATGTGTCTGTTCCCAAAGAGCCAGTATTCCAGAACGGAGGAGGCAGAGGCCAGCTGCTCTCCGAGTTTGAAGGTCTACAGAGCAAGTTTCAGGACAGCCAAGGCTACATAGAGAAACCCTGTCTCAAAAACAAAAAGAATGGAGCATATTGACTTTCCTCCACAGCTCGCAGTACGGTACTCCCTCCTGACTCCAGCACACTTTGAGGTGTGGGTTCTGGGACATGTGCCTCTTGTCTCCAGGGGCTGTGTCATCAAATGATCATAAAACTCCTAAGCTAAAGGTCACAGAAGTACCAGAAAGAAAAAAAAAAAAAAAAAGCAGAATTAACCATTTGAGGAGGAGGCAGGAAACAAAGGCCAAAATCAAAACATTTCTAAGACAAGGAAAACCTAAAGAAAACAAGTTCCAAAGGCGAAACCGTGGAATCTGAGCTACCTTTAGAGTTTGGAGTGTAAGCAACCCAGATCAAAGTTTAGAGCCAAAGGCTTTTCAAACAAGCACTCAAAACACGGTCTGTGACCAGCTCAGGACAAGTAGGCAGGCCACAAAACCACGGGAGCCCGGGGAGGCCCGGACAGAACTCACCAACCACCCAGCTGAGGAAGGGACCCCTGATGGCCAGGGCTCAGAGGATCCATGCAGGTGCCTGGCTTCCATTCAGACAGTTCCTCTGGTGAAGAGTGGCCCATTTTTGGAACCTCACATGCCACCATGCCCAAAGACATAAAAACCACAGCTCTCATTTTAACGGGAATATGAGAGCGTTTCTCCTGGAGCCAGTGAGCAGCCGGGGCCCGGAAGCACAGATGTAGGTTACTCCAGATCCCATGGAAACAGTTTCGTGACGCTTTTGTTGTAGTTTTGCAAAACTACATAAAAGCCATAAACCAAGGAGGCAGTTTAAAATACATTGGTGGGAACAGGGGAGAGGCGGGTACCGCAAGACGGGGGTTGGGGGACTTTCTATAGGCCCAAACTGCTGTCTGATGGCTTTCTTAGCCTTGGGGTCTGTAGAAGCTAGCTGTCTGTAAAGGTTTCTGTTAGTCAGGGGGATTCCAACACTGTCATTGCTACTTTGTGGGTTCTTTTTTTCTTACACCCTTTCAACCCCTAACACCAGATAGGAGAGAAATAAAAAGAGATAGAAAGGAAAGAAAACTGATAATTATGGTAAGGCTACTTCCTGCTGATTAGTGGCGTCAAGTTTCTTGGGGCAGGTTTGATCTTTGCCATTAGAATCTAAATATTTTTTTCTTTCTCTTTTTTATGCCCGGCTACTTAACAAGGCACAACCAACAACACCCCCCCCCCAACAAGGCCCCTAGCGTTTATCTGCCCTCTGAAAAGTTCCCAGAATTCCCAGTGGCACACAATCACCGGAACTATCTGCAGCTGGCAGGATGATTTGCCTGCTAGGGCACCAGGCAAATCCTAGTCAGCTGCTGCGGACAGTCCGAAGCGGGCCCCCTACCCGCACCTGGGATCGTAACAGAAGCATATTCTTAGATTTCTGTGCTTTTGACAGAAACCAAAATGGTCACTGTTGGGATTATGTAACCCCACACTCAGTTACCTGGCAGTATGCTCCACCCCAGTGACCTGACACTATAAACGGGACTGCTTGCCCCCTCCTCTCTTGCTTGTTTCCCCTTTACCCCTCCTCTTCCCCTCCCCTCCCCCCCCACATGCTCATGGCCGACCTCCACTCTCTACTCCTCTTTTCTACCTCTGCCACCCTCTTAACTCCCCCATGACCTGAATAAACTATTCTGTACTATACCATCATGTGGCTAGTCCCTCAGGGGGAAGGGATTCCCAACATGGATCCCCCAGAGGCGTCTCCCTCATCTCCAGGCCTTGCCACCCCCCCCCCCCCACTCTCATCATCCTTTTTCTAACATTGGTGCCAAAACCCAGGACGTCATCTTTTAACAACATTGGTGCCCCTGTGAGGAAATTACATTTCCTCACAACTGGATATCTTTTTTCTTTCAGTCACTAACTCGATGTTCCAGAGGTCTAGAACTAGCCCAAAGGTAATTAGCCCCTAGATCTGCAACATTCCAACCTCCCCACAGAACTGCAGTTCTAACCACCCGTCTCTGAGGACACAGCTCCTTCCCACTTCTAGCTTCAGCATGTTAGGCAAGAGCGCGCGCCCTCTGCTCCCCATCCCTTCCCATGTAATTCCGCATCTCTGGACCTCCACAGTTTGGTGGTATCTGTTTACATGCTGTGGTCTATCTGTGGATAGGGCTTTGCCCGCAAGCACCAGCCAGAAGTGTGTTACCCAAGAAAGGGGTTTAGCGAATCTGGAAGGTGTGTCATCTGCCCATGCTGACGCTCTGCTCTCCCCACAGAATGGCCCGAGTTCGTGAGGAACTACGCCCCGTGGTGGGCCACGCACACGCTGGACTGGCTCAAGTTTGGCAAGACCGTCCTGGTGGTGCACTTCGAGGACCTGAAGCAGGACTTATTCACGCAGCTGGGCCGCATGGTCAGCCTGCTGGGCGTGGCGGTCAGGGAGGACCGTCTGCTGTGTGTGGAGAGCCAGAAGGATGGTAACTTCAAGCGCTCGGGACTGCGCAAGCTGGAGTATGACCCTTACACAGCTGAGATGCGCAGGACCATTGCCACGTACATCAGGATGGTGGACTCGGCGCTGCGCAGCCGCAACCTCACGGGGGTGCCTGAGGCCTATGGCCCAAGATGATGGGCAGCCAGGGAAGGACCCAGTACCCCCCGCCCCTTGGCCTTAAAGAGCTGGCTTTCCCTCTGACACACAGACAGCCCCAGGCTTCTGCCTGCCTTCAGAAAGGCCTCCTCGGGAGGAGATGTCTAGACACCTCCTCCTGGAGAGCAAGTTATCTGGTTTGGGGTGTCCCTGTCCCAGCCATTGGTGGGGGGAGGGAGGTTCTGGATGTAGCAGCTGAGGGACAGTCATCAGTGGTGACCTTGCTCTGTGTGGGCCCCAGCCTCTTCCCCTGAGCAAGCACTGGCTTCTGATCTCTCTCAGCCCGCCTCTGTGTGACACACAGCTGGCTGGGACCTGTCTCATTTCTGAGGTATCAGAACGGGTGCTTTGGTATTACAGCAGGAGCTGCCCCCAGGCTAAAGCACATAGGAGACCCAAGATGGGTGTTGTCCCACCTTCAGGACTGCAACCCTCTCCTGTCTCGGGGTGGACGTTGGGGTTCTTGATCCTTCTTCCAAAGTCCCTTAGGTACCAAAAACCAACCCAACAGGTTGGCCATGTGCCACGTGCAAAGCCCCGAGGACCCATCTTTGCAGGGTGGGGCGTGAAATTTCCGTCGTCTTACACTGCCCGACAGATCCTTTAACCTGGAGTCCTTTCCTACCCAGGGCAGGAAGCAAAAGCTCTCCAACTGGAGGGAACCACACCCAAAACTGCTCCCCACCCCCCAGCCGTCAGTCTTCTTTCCCTCGCTTGTAGACAGACATGGCTAGCACCCACTGGGGGCTCCTCAGAAATGGGTAGAGAATGGCCCTCCGTTCCCACTGTACCGCTGCTCTCCCGATGCTGAGACACCAAAGGATTTCTGACTCGAGTCACTGATCATGTTTTGGGAAGCATGCATCCCGGATCCCGTCTCCCCGGCCTCGGATCCCTCTGGCTTCCCCTCCAGCCCTTTGCCGTTCCCATTACATAAACGCAAAAGCCATAGTCACAGCCCCTCGGTCTTCTGTCCGGAGCAGCCCCTTGCAGCCTCAAGGGCAAACGGACACTCGCTCCCACCTGGCCAAGGAACCCTGGAGAAGGTTCGTGGAAATAGATATATTTTTTTAAGAGGAATGTGACCAAGACATTCTGCCCCTTGGACACTGACCACACAAAAAGAGCCAGAGCCTGGACCTGCTTTCCTCCCCCCAAAGCCCTCCTCCGGAGGGTTTGGACCACCCCAGGGCTCAGTCAAGGGGCTCTGAATGTATTTTGTATGGTGTTTCCCTACCCCAGACTAATTTCTAGTTTTCTTTCACTGGGTAGTAGAGGGCCTGGCCTCCCTCCTGCTTGGAGGTCAGCTCTCTGAGAGACTCTGGATCCAGACCCTGGGCCAGTTCCTTGCTAGTGGCCCCCTCTGGTTCGAAGATTCCTCAGGTCAACATTATCATTAAAAGAGTTTTGTTGCTAATCTGTTGCTCTGTTGCATGTGGTGTGTTCACACACAGAGTATTTTCTTGGACATGTGTGTATGAGCAAGAGAGAAGGGGGAGGGCTAGGGCGTGGAATTCTCAGTTGTTTATGCACAGATGTGGATGACTGTGTCGAAGGGAGATGTCTCTTCTGTGTTAGCGACAGAAACCCTGTGTGGCTGCTGGACGTTGTCTCTGAGGTAGGGTAGCCGATGATGACACAGATACCCAGGGACCCGATGGTTCCACATCTCCATCAACAAACCTCCACCTGGCTTCTGTCACCCACCAGACTGGGGCCTTCTATGGGCAAGGCTGTGACCAGAGACTGTAATCAGAGGGAGGAGGAGCTTTAAATGTCTCCTGGGCATTGAGGGAGTAAGGCAGCTGAGGTGGAAGGGGCTCCTCTCCACCCAGAGTCCTGGGCCTCCAATGCAGGAGAAGCAAGAAAGACTTACATATCTGAGTCCTTGGGGGAGGGGATGCTGCTCATGGAAGCCTGAGCTCATCTGGCCCCAGGTCAACTCGGGTATCAGTATTAAACCAAGTCTGACCCATCAGAGGTGACCTCGGACTGACCAATCCTAGACTCTTGCTTTGAACCTAAGTCCCATCTGTGTTCCTGAACCCACCCATACCCACTGAAGGAAGCTATGTGACATCAAGCAGGCCTGGATTCTTGTCTCAGGATCATAAGGGACCCGCCTCCCACTCCTTTCTGATGCTAATGTCCCAGTCCATAGCCAGTGGTGAATCTGAGCTGAAGCACCTGTCACAACAGCGAATGCCTGCCCTTTCCAGGGCCTTCTGGAAACAAGTCTTTATATTTCAGGCTTGGGAGGAACTAAAGTCGTTTTTCCCCCCACTCACACATACTTCCTGAGCATGAATGACCAGACCGCCACAGGTTCTGCGCCCTAATTTGGAGCCTGAAAAAGGGGAATTAAGCTCTCTATCCCTGCATTTGGGGAAGAGGATATAGTGAGGCCCCTAGGAACCACAGAGACTGCTGAGCTACGTGGAGACTGATTTCAGAGCTAAGACTTGCTGTGGAAAACAGTGTGAACGATAGTAGGGGGTGAGGGGGGATCCAGGGTGAATCCTGCTGTCTTCCCTCAGTGTGGAAAACAGGGATTATGGGGATCCAGGGTGGATCCTGCTGTCTTCCCTCAGTGACTCCCAGACTCAAGGAAAATAAGGCTGATTATTGGAATCAATTCCAGGTTTCCCCAGGAGCCCTGGAGGTGACCGCATCCAGTGTGGGAGGGAAGAGGAGAGGGGATGAGGCAGCTCCTCCTAGGACTGCCCTCCAGGCAGAGGCCCTACCCCTCTTCCCTTGCTTGCATCTTTGTTTTCTTTCTCTTCATCCCTGTTTGGCTTAGGGCCCTGTATTCCCTCTTTGAGGTCTGATTTCCCCCAGCTGCCCTGTGCCCCTTTCCTTTCTGCCTGCCTCTGACTGTCCCTCTGCCTTTCTCTGTCCTCCTCTCCATCCTCACCGTCCTCCTCTCCATCCTCACCATCATCACCGTCCTTACCGTTTCTCTCTACATCCTCCTCACCATCCTCCTCTACGTCCTCCTCGATGTCCTCCCACTCTCCATCTCCCTAATGATGCTGCAAGTGTCTCCCCCACCTCTACCCCTTGATCTACGCCCTCTCCTCTTCCCTTCCTCTCCCACCCCCTTCTCATCCTGCAGAGTGGGGGTGGCTCTGTGAGATCCAGGCCTAGTGAGACAAATGCACCCAGCCTGGTAACTAAGGAAGTGGTTTCCTTAGCAACAGAATCTGCAGAACCGGGGCTGCTCTGTCCCTTAGCTCTAGCTCTGTTAACATTGTAATAGAATGAGGAAGGGAGGAAGTGAAGGGGGGAGGAATGAATATCAGACAATGCCTGCCTCAGTGTGACACTGATGGAGACCACACCCCTCACACAGTATGACGCCACTGGGGTCCTTCCTCGTGGGGGACAGCACCCCAGCTCACTGGTATTTTAGGAATACTCAAAATTCAAGGCACTGGGGCTGGAGAGATGGCTCAGCAGTTAAGAGCACTGACTGCTCTCCCAGAGGTCCTGAGTTCAATTCCCAGCAACCACAGGGTGGCTCACAACCATTGTAATGGGATCGGATGCCCTCTTCTGCTGTGTCTGAAGACAGCTACAGTGCACTCATATGCATCCAATAAATCCTTTTTTTAAATGTAGGTACAGAGGAATTGAGGGCAGAGGGAAGGAGAAGTGGAGGGTTGGGGAAAGTGCGCGGGGGACCTGACCACACGTTCCACGAGTAGAAAAAGACAAAAAAAAAAAAAAAAAAAAAAAAAAACCGCCCAGCAGACCCTGTAACTCCCGGCCTCAGCAGTGCCCACCCCAGGGGGATCCCAGTGAGATTCCCCCACTGAGAACAGTGTGGCGAGGATGGAGAGGGCCGTTGAGTCTCCTGTTTCTCGGGAGTTCCTCTTGGCAGGGATGGAGGTAGAAGGATACAGAGAAGGAAGCAGACACCTCCAAATCCTCTTCTGAACCGCCGAGAGACATGGAGTAGGGACCAACCAGGGCTGAGAGAGGCCCAACGTTAACAAATTCACTTTGGGACACAGACGCTGGTGACAATGCTTGGCTTGGAACCAGAAGAGGCAGAGGGTGTACTGGGAGAGAAGAGGAGGAAGGGAGACCGACAGACAGACAGACAGATAGCCTTAAATCAATTACTCTGGCATTGTTTTATGCCCCGAGTGCATGAGGCTGTAAATGATTATCTCCGAGAAAAGAAATCTGTCTGGGTGCATCGGTTCCTTCCCAGAGAGACACTGGGTTCCACTTCTAGGCTGCTATGCAAGATTCAGAGGGATGTTGGAGGTATGGGGGTGAGGGGCAGAGAGGTATTCATGCAGAAGCACGTCCCACCTCTTCCCAGAAAGCACTGACGCTCGGCGGCAAGGTGCCCTCAGTGATACATCCATCCGTTTGTCTACAGCAGTTTACTGTCTCTGTGAGATTTACTGCCTGCATTCAGGAGAGATGTCTGCAGAGGAGGGCACACCTCAGAACGTGGAGGAGGAGGGAAGGATGGGGTGTTTCTGCCCCACCCCTGACTTGCCTCTCAGCACAATAGTGGCAGTATTCCAGCAGGCCCCACAACCCTGATTGAAATGTGCAGGCCTCGAGGGAGGCAGCTCCCTGATGCAAACGCCTTTGTAGCGTTCGCTGCCTGCCTTAGCTACTTGACTACAGGGAACAAACGGAAGAACAGCAGAGGGGAGCGCTCCCTGTTCACAACCTTCATGAGTACCAAAGGAAAGGACTCAGGGAAGAGACAATGGAGAGGCCTAGGGTGGGCAGTCAGCCTTTTCTAGGGCTTCCTGAACTCCACTGAGACACTGTCCTAAGGATGTGGCACTGATGGATATGACCACGACCCAGACCTTACGCTACATCTCCCAAACTCACTTGGCATCCAGCACATAGTAGGTGCTGGTGCTGGGCAGTCCCTGAAGCAGTCATGTCCCAATAAAGCTCGTAAGAGGCGTCAGAGTCAGCAGCCAGGGCAGGCTTTAGTTAGCCCTTGGCAGCCTGGATCTGTGCTCCAGGAGCAGAGATGGCTCTTGCTCTCGCCCCACCTTGAGCCCCCTGTGATAGTATGACTATTCTTGGCCCAGAGAGTGGCACTATTAGAAGGTGTGGCCCTGTTGGAGTGAGTGTGGCCCTGTTGGAGTGGGTGTGGCCTTAGAGTAGGTGTGTCACTGTGGGTGTGGCTTTAAGACCCTCATCCTAGCAGCCTTCAGATGAAGATGTAGAACTCTCAGCTCCTCCTGCACCATGTCTGCCTGGATGCTGCCATGTTCCCACCTTGGTGATACTGGACTGAACCTCTGAACCTGTGAGCCAGCCCCGATTACATGTTGTCCTTATAAGAATTGCTTTGGTCATGGTGTCTGTTCACAGCAGTGAAGCCCTGAGACAGGCATGGTGTCTCTTCACAACAATAAAACGGTGACAAAGACATCTGGTTTGAGAACCTACTTATGTAATCGGGTACTGAATGGTAGGCGTGGGCAGATGTGACATCAGGGTGAGTAAGGGAGGTGTGGATGGATCTGACAAGGTGCTGAGGGCAATCATCTACCAAGAAGGAGAAGGAGAGATGAGGAAGAAGACAGAGCCCACGGCTGGGCTTCCTGGGTTTAGATTGTGAAACAGCAACTCAAGCTGTGCTTTCCAGATTCACACAATGGAACCCCAGCTTCCCAAATAGGGGTGTTTAGTAACATCTGGAGGCGTTGTTGGGTTTTTTCCACAGCTGTGGGAGTTGCTGGCTTTTTAATGGGTGGAGACAAGGAGCGTCACCTCTCCCCACACAGCGCACACCACACAAGGCTCAAGCGCACACCAGGAGACAAGGCACTCTGAGTGTAGTGGGATCAGGGGTGGGCACACAGATGCCTTCCGGTTGGTTCTTAGCTGCAAGGATACCTTACAGGTTCTCATGACAACTGCCAAGCAGGGAAGGACCTTGGATTCTGTAGCTCACATTTCTGCAATTCTTTCCTGTGCTGAAGTACATGCACCCCTCCCCCACAGTCCATACAGAAGAATGTGAAGAGGAAGGTGTGCTCCGAGACCAGAAACGGGGGAGGGGCACTGTAAAACCGAAAACGCCAAACTAGCATACGTGGGAGAGACTGGGAAGGGAGGTGTTGAGCCAAAGACAGTTTGGAAATGGCTGTCTGCGTGTAGTTTTCCAGTCCGTGGAGGGGCTTCGATGGTAGCTCAGTAGTTAGGGTGCCCCGTTCCATCCCCAGTGCCATATAAACCAGTGTGTGGTAGTGTACACCAGCAATCCCAACCTTCAGGAGGTGGAGGAAGAAGGATTGGCAGTTAAGGCCATCCTGGGCTGTTGTGACTTCGAGGCTAGCCTGAGCTACACGAGACCCTGTCTTAACAAACCAAAAAAGAAGAAATCCATCTCTTGGGACTTCAATTAAACAACTAGACTCTTCCCTGAAAACAGAATCTCACTGTTCTTAACAGGTTGACAGTAACTTTTATTACAGAGCTCCCCACTCTGGGTGCACCCAGGAAATGTTTAAGCAAGTGGAGGTAAGGGAGGAACGCCTGGTGTCTAGAGGGTTGAGGCCAACGCAATGTACCTAGGGGTGAGGATGGTCTCACCCAAATGGTAGTGGTGTCAAGACACTAGCAGAACCTGGTGTGACCTAGGGAAGGGAGCAGCTTAGGGCTCGGTCAAAAATGGGCCAGAACACATCTAGCAGGAATTCTCTTTTAATTGGCCTGGGCTGGCTGCTGAGCACCTCTGAATTGTGTCCTCAACATGGAATTTGGACTTGGGATTTGCTGCATTATCGAGTTCTGCATAGGACCAGGTGGCCTGGAGGAGCAGCTGTTACCTGAGCCACCGGCTACCTGGAGGGATAGAAGACAGGATGGAACCAGGCAGGCTCCCTCCGCCCGGTGCACCCTTCCAGCGCTCACTCCCCGGCCCTGTACTGGCTACTTTTCTGTTGCTTCGACAGAACCCCGAGCCCAAGAGAACACAGGCGAGCTTATTTGAGCTTACGTGTCCACGGGGGTGAGAGTCCGTTGCTGCAGGGAAGCATGGCATCCGGAACAGGAAGCCGAGAGCACACATCCTCAACCACAAGCCGTGCTACAGAGAAAGCAAACTGGAAACAACACGAGGTCTTCCATTTCAAAGCACACCGTCCTAGTCAGGCTTTCTACTGCTGGGTTGAAACGCCATGACCAGAAGCAACCAGGGAAGGAAGGGGTTAATTCAACTCACAAGTCTACATCACTGTTCACCAAAAGAGGGACTCTGAGCAGGGCAGGAACCTGAAGGCAGGAACCTGAAGGCAGGAGGTCATGGAGGGGTGCTGCTTACTGGCTTGCTCCCCCTGGCTTGCTCAGCCTGCTTTCTTATAGAACCCAGGACCACCTGCCCAAGATTGGCTCCGCCCACAATGGGCTGGGCCAGGGATGGCTCCGCCCACAGTGGGCCGGACCCGCCCCCATCAATCACTAATTGTGAAGATGCCTTACAGATGTATCTTATGAAAACATTTTCTCAATTAAGATTCTGTCTTCCCATCTTGTCTAGGTTTGTGTCAAGTTGACAAAAAACCCAACCACCCACTCCCTGCCTCCGTGACCACTTCCTCCAGTGAGATTGCACCACCTAAAACTCCCTGAAGATCACCACGAACCAGGGACCTAGGCCACAAATGCCTGAGCCTATAGAGACCATTTCTCATTCAGCCACCTGAAGGCCTCGGCTGAGATCCAGCTGCCTTGTGAGAGCTGAGCCTGCATCCCTGTCTCCAGCTGTTCACCACCATCAGCTCTGTGTTTCAGAAATACCATAGCTGAACTGGGCCCTGCTGTCTCTAAAGCTCAGTATGTCTCTCTGTAAATCCAGGATGTTGAACTATATGAGCCCCTAAGGATTCGGTGTATGTACAGATAAAGAAGGGGTCATTCCTAGGCCTGGAGTCACAAAAGCCAACCAGCCTTACAGGAAAGGACCAAGGCTCAGAGAGGAGCCGAGCCTGCCACACCTATTTCCCCTAAACCAACAGCTGCCATCGGCTAACAAGACTGAGGCAGGAGAAACCTGACCCTGGGAAACCCACACCCACTTCCTGGCCTTCCTAGGCTGACCTGGGGCAATGGCCCGCCCATCCCTTGTGTCCCTGGGCTGTAGAAAGTGTTTAATTAATAAACGAGCTCTTAAAGCCTAGTTGAAAGGGAGGACGACATTTAAATGCTAATTATTGTTATCAGGGGCTGTTTTCTGCCTAATTAAATGCATGGATTCTGTAATTATTAGCTAATTCCCAAAGAGAAGTCAGGCCCTTAGGTGTTACAACTTTCTCTCCTCAGCCACTGACCTGATTCCAACGTCCTAGACAAACCTAAGTTTTCAAGTTTGGCCTTGAAAGGGGGGTGAACTGGGGTCCTGTGGAATGAATATGGGCTCTGTTGTCACTGCGCGCCTTTTTTTTTTTTTTTTTTTTTTAATGTCAGTCGTGAGGACTAGAAGGACAGCTCACTGGTTAAGAGCACTTGCTGCTCTTGCAAATGGTCCAAATTCAGTTGCCAGCGCCCACCTGGTGGCTCACAGCCCTCTGTAATCCAGTCTCAGGGGGTTCGATGCTCTCGTCTGACTTCATGGCACAGGCACACAGGGTGCACATTAAGGAAAGGAACCTCCTACCTGTGCACTGGCAGCCTGCTTTGGGTCTCCGCTCTGCCTTTCTTTACAAAAAGAAATTGCCTGTTGGGTTGCTTTCACTTTGTACCCTCTGCCACGTGTGTGTGTGTGTGTGTGTGTGTGTATACACGTGTGTGCACATACGTGCACTATGGCTGTGGTGTGTGTGTGTTATGATATGGTATGTGTTTAAAGTCTGTGTGTGTAGAGTGTGTGTTCTGATGCTGTGTGGGTATTTGTGTGTGTGAGAGAGAGCATGTGTGTGTTATATGATATGTGTGTGAAGTGTGTGTGTGTAAAGAGAGTATATATATATATGTGTGTGTGTGTGTTATGATGTGGTATGTGTGTATGTATGTGGAGTGTGTGTATATATGAGTATGTGGTATGTGTGTGTGTATGTGTGTGTGTGTAGAGTGTTCTGTTATAATGTGACATATATGTATATGTATATATATGTTATGATATGGTATGTGTATGAAGTGTGTATGTAGAGTGTGTGTGTGTGGAGTAGGTATACATATATGTATATGTGGTGTGGTATGTAGTATGTGTGTGATATGTCATGTATATGTGGTATGTGTGTCTGTGTGTGGTATGATGTAGTTTGTATTTGGAGTATGTATATGTGTGTGTGTGTGTGTGTGTGGTGTGGTGTGTTTGTATGGTATGTGTTATGTGTGTATATGTGTGGTGTGAGTGTGATATGTATATGCTATGATGTGGTATGTGCATGGCATGTGTTGTATGTGTGAGTAAGTGTGTGTGGTGTGCATGTGTGTTGTGGTGTGTGTGTATACTATGAAGTGTGTGCTGTGTGTTCAGTGTGTGGTTTGTGTGTGGAGTGTGTTGTTCACAGGCAGTTGTGAAACACCTGCCATGAGTGCTGGGAATTAAACTCAGGTCCTCTGCAAGAGCAGTCAGTGCTCTGAGGCATGGGTCTGTGTTTCTCCGGGGTGAGCTGGGTGTTCTTGGTCTCTTCCCAAGGCGAGTGCCCTGTTGGTGGTAACACACTTTGGCCTCAAGAGCTTCCCTATCCATCGCCTTTGGAAGAATGGAAACTTCTCACTGCAGTGACGTTCACTGTGTTGGTTTCACTGTGTTAGGCTGTGTTTTGGTTTCGTCTGTCAGACATCTCTGTTCTTGTGAACCCAGTCACACAGAGGCCTCCTCCCAGCACCACTGTTTAGTTTCTCCTGTGGAAGTTGGTATAAGATTAGTCCCTAAACTTCCCCAAATGCTAACATTCATTCCCCTGGCATCTGACCTATAACAAGTGTCTTACTTAGCGTTTCACTGCTGTAAACAGATACCATGACCAAGACAACTCTTATTAGAACAACATTAATTGGGGCTGGCTCACAGGTTCAGAGGTTCAGTCCATTATCATCAAGGTGGGAACATGGCAGCATCCAGGCAGGCATGGTGCAGGAGCTGAGAATTCTACATCTTCATCTGAAGGTTGCTAGGAGAACACTGGCTCCTAGGCAGCTAAGGATCTTATAGTCACACCCCATCCAACAAGGCCACACCTCCAACAGAGCCACACCCCCTCCAACAGAGCCACACCCCCTCCAACAAGGCCACACCTCCAACAGAGCCACACCCCCTCCAACAGGGCCACACCCCCTCCAACAGAGCCACACCCCCTCCAACAGAGCCACACCCCCTCCAACAAGGCCACACCCCCTCCAACAAGGCCACACCTCCAACAGAGCCACACCCCCTCCCACAGGGCCACACCTCCACCAACAGGGCCACACCCACTTCAACAAAGCCACACCTCCTAATAGTGCCACTTTCTGGGCCAAACATATTCAAACCACCACAGCAAGTAAAGGATCCTCCATCTCTACCATTAGAAATGAGCAGGGGCTTGCAGGATGTAGCATAGTGGTTAAGAGCACTCTTCCATATTGCTGAGGATCTGGGTTTGGTTCTCACCATCCACATGGTGGCTCACAACCATCCCTAACTCCAATTTCAGTAGATCTGATGCCCTCTTCTGGCCTCTGCAGACACTGCACACGTGTGGTATATGATATAGGTAAAACACTGACACGTTTTTAATTTAAAGTGCATGGTTCACAGACTTGCTCAGGGAAGAGTGGGCAAAGAAATTACTTGTGCTTCACAGACAGATCTGTCCCAGCTGCCCAGTTGATCCGTGCAACATCGAAGCAGCCATGTCGGGGACCTGAATCCACAGGATCATCTGCTTGCCCATCAAAACCTCAAAACCTCGCTTACAAAAGCAGCCAACAGTTCCACAGCAATAGTTTGCAAACTTCTGGGCTGTTGCAGTAAATATTAAAACTGGATGTTTATCTCTTTATCGGCCCCCGAGGTCTCACTCTGTGGGCGCTGCTTTAGTATGGAGCCAAACGTGTGGACTTTGTCACTCAGTCCTGATAGCTTTTCATGTAGGTTTATATATCACAAATCTCAACCCACAAACCCTCTATACCATAAGATTACATCAAATGGACAAAGATACAAACTGCCCTTCTATATGAGATAAAAGACCTATAAAATCCCTTAAAATATTCACATCTACCTGTTGCCAATTATGGCCACCAGGATCCAGGTCAGCTTTCTCCGGCTCCATCTTGATTTCCTCCCTCAATCTCTGCTCCTCTTTTGTTTCCCTACCTTTTCTCCACCTACCTTTGCCCTGTCTACCTCTCCACTGTTCAATTATGTATCACCCTGACATAAATCTACACTGGGTCACTTTAGCACCTCTCTGATCAGAGGCAGTTGACAGAGGCCACTGAGGGCTCATGATTTGAGGGCTTGCCACCCATCACAGTGGGCGAAGTACAGTGACACATGGCTCTGCATATTGGGAATGTGCAGTTGGTCCTCACTTTCTCAGACAGGACAGGAAGCTGGGTCAGGCTATAAACTTCAAGGTATATCCCTCCAGCTTGCCCCCATGACCCAGTTCCTCCAGCGAGGTTCCTTCAGAAGGTTCCGTAACATCACCAAACAGGACCTGAGCCTGTGGGGAGCTGTGGTGGTTTGAATAGATTTGACCTCCATAAACTCATGGGTGTGAATGCTTTGCCATAGGGAGTAGGACTATTAGGAGGTGTGGCCTTGTTGGAGTGGGTGTGGCCTTGCTGACGTGGGTGTGGCCTTGCTGAAGTGGGTGTGGCCTTGCTGAAGTGGGTGTGGCCTTGTTGGAGGAAGCAAGTCACTAGGGGGCTGGCTTTGAGGTCTCCTATGCTCAAGCTATGACTAGAGTAACACGCAGTCTCCTTCTTCTGTCTGTGGATCAAGATATAACACTCTCAGCTCCTCCAGCACCATGTCTGCCTGCATGCCTCCATGCTTCCTGCTGTGATGATAATGGACTGAGCCTCTGAAACTGTACGCCAGCACCAATGAAATGTTATCTTTTATCAGAGTTGCTTTGGGGGTTAAGAGCTCTGACTGCTCCTCCAGAGGTCCTGCGTTCAATTCCCAGCAACCACATGGTGGTTCACAACCCTCTGTAATGGGATCCGTTGCCCTCCTCTGCTGTGTCTCATATACATAAAATAAATAAATAAATATTTAAAATAAAATTAAAAAAGAGTTGCTTTGATCACGGTGTCTCTTCTCAGCAATGGAAACTTACTAGGAGCTCCTGCAAGTTCCCACGTCGTGGTCTAGCAACCTGAGGCCTGGGGAGGAAGAGATTGTCAGCTGCCAAGCAGCAGACATATGTTAGATGGGATGCGGGCATGAATAATCCCAAGTGCCGTCTGGTGTAACTGTATCATGAAAACCACGGGCAAAGCGCTTAGCTGGATTACTCCAAATATAACGCCTAAATTGCAGTAGTCATTGTGGGAATTTAAAGGAGGTATTGTGCTCGGGACCGGGGATGTAGTCGGCTGTTTGGCCCCAGAATCAGGCTGGTTGTCTCCATCAGCCCAACCCTAGGCCACCACACCAGTTAGCATTGTGGGAGACATTAAGTACAAGTCTTTCCTACCAAAATCCATAAAACCTGTGTTAGGGGAAGGATGAAGAGAGTGAGGGCATATGGCCCATGGAGGTGCAGCAAGGCAGATGCCTTTGGGGGGGTCCATGTTGGGAATCCCTTCCCCCTGAGGGCCAGCCACACAACGGTATAGTACAGAATAGAGTTTATTCAGGTCATGGGAGAGTTAAGAGGGTGGTAGAGGTAGAGAGAGAGAGAGAGAGAGAGAGAGAGAGAGAGAGAGAGGAATAAAGGAGTAGAGGCCGGCCATGAGCACGTGGAGAGAAAGGGGGGGGGAGGGAAGGGGAAGAGGAGGGGTAGGGTTGGGAAGGCAAGAGAGCCAGGAGGCAAGAGAGGCCAAGAGAGAGAGGAGGGGGTAAGCAGCCCCTTTTATAGTGTCACTGAGGCGGAGCATACCTGGCTACTGCCAGGTAATTGAGGGGTGGGGTTTACAGAATCCCAACATCCCCCGTTTTGGTTTAATTAAAAAAAAAAATTAGAGGTGATGGTGGACCAGGAATTGGGTCGTTGTGATCTCTTGACTGCTTCATGCTTGTTTGGGGCGATGTTTCTAGAGAGTCCAGAAAAGTGGGGGTAGGGATCTTTGTCCAGTCTTAGAGTTGGCTGTTTCCTTGTTGTCCAGGGTCTGTGGAACCATCTGAGGATAGGTCAGAAGTAACAGGTCCAGTGGAACCGTCTGTGTCTGTGAGAGAAGGCTGAACCATCTGTAGGTTGCTTCTCTGGAGCTGTTCTAGATGTAATGAGCGCCTGGACTTGACAAGATGCTGGAACACACATATGTATACATTATAGGTAGAGATTAACTACATTTGGTTTGGAAGAAAGAAAAAATTTTCAGGAACAGTCCTAGTGCTGCCATTCTTCCCCTTTTCTTATTGTAAAAAGGAGAAAAAGGGGAGGGGGAGGCCGATGGTGAAAGGGGAATAGGGGCAGCGAGAGTCTTATTGGCTACTTCCTGCTGTCTTGCGGCGTTGTTGGGGGTGCAGCTGGCTTTCACCATCGGGGTCCACTTGGCAAACATTCACATCAGACTCCTCTATGGACAGTGGCTGGTAATCCTGTAACAGGAACTAATTAATAGTTTGGTTAGAAAGTTTCTGTGTCTATCATTGAAGTAGACAGAGGACTGATAAGATTTGGAGCAAATTACTACAGAATGTGTCTCGATGTCTTAGAACAGTTTGCCATGCCATGAAGAGGGATAGGGGAAAGGTGTGGAGTCATGGCAACGTCAGAGTCAGGGCAGCTGAATTTTGATAGTACTTACAGGGGGCACTCTGGCTGGTTTCTTACAGCAGAAATTACCAACAACTTCTGTCTGAATGGCAGGAGAGTCATGAATCTGCATGACTCACCAAGAGCAAGGTTCTGGTTCCTATGCCCATCAATCCTGCCTCCCAGGGTCTGAGGAGCTGCGGCTGCAGTTGAGACAGGTTTGTTCTGCACACAGTGTATCTACATAACGGCTGCATCCAGATAACCCCATCGCTGTCAAAGCTGCCATTTTCTCTTTCTCTGCTCTGTTTTCCATCCCAGTCGGCTGAGGCCACCAGAGTGAGGCCAGTGATCTCACCGAGGCTACAGTGAGCCTTGTCTATGTCCGATGGGCATGAGGCTAGCCCTCTCCTCAGAGCTGGGCCCATTGCCTCCATTCGTCACTGAAATCTGAAAAGGGATGAGACCCAGAGTGAACCAAGAAACAGCAAGGAGAGATGCTGCCCAGTGGCCACACCCACTGCCGGTCCCACCCCCAGCGCAGAAGACCCGTAGCTGATGCCATTCAGGTTATCTTTCTCAGATGCCAAAGGTCCAGGGGATGGGTTCCTAATTCCTGGCAAGCCTCAGCCACAAGACAAGGAGCTCAGGAGGAGCAGCTGGAGCCAATTCCAGGCAGCACTAATCCCATTACATGAGCATTAAAAAAAAAAAAAAAAAAAGAACCTGGCAGTCACACAGCTCCACCCTTTCCATCGATCTTTGCCAGACACCGGCCCATCCTTAGGTTCCTAGAAACCTATGGAGTTCCCTTGTAAATAGCAGAAAATCGATCGGGTGTGACTAAACACAGGAGCCCCTCCAGAGAGAAGCTCTATTTCTGCCATCCACAGTTGGCAGTTAGTGAAACTGACTCTCAGCCAGTGTCCTTTCTCTGGCTGGTTCTATTCTATCCTCTGTGAAATGACGATAGAGGAGTTGTCCTGGTGACCATCAGTGCTATTTATTCTAACTTTTAGGAGCCCCTAGGGCTGTGGCTGACCTGTTTGTGTCCTTTGGGTAGTCCACTGTCAGTCTCATCCCCACTGTGAGTGTTAGGTGGGACCTGCACTTGGTGTGTTTGTTACAGTAGCATCTCTGTGAGTGTTAGGTGGGACCTGCACCTGGTGTGTTTGTTACAGTAACATCTCTGTGAGTGTTAGGTGGGACCTGCACCTGGTGTGTTTGTTACAGTAACATCTCTGTGAGTGTTAGGTGGGACCTGCACCTGGTGTGTTTGTTACAGTAGCATCTCTGTGAGTGTTAGGTGGGACCTGCACCTGGTGTGTTTGTTACAGTAACATCTCTGTGAGTGTTAGGTGGGACCTGCACCTGGTGTTTGTTACAGTAACATCTCTGCCACCACAGTACCTGATAGAAGCCAACTAAGACTGAAAAAGATTGATTCAGGTTCACAGTCTGAGGAACCAGTCTATCAAAGTGGGAAGGATAGGTGAGACCATTACAGAGCAGTGTGTGGTGGGTTTATTCTAATCATAATGGGCCAGGAAGTCAGGACTGTGTGACAGGCACCAGAAACAGTAATCCTCAGAAGCCAGTCCACCCTAGACAACATCCTCCCCCAACCCCCAAACAGCTGGGAGCCAGGTGTTCACACTCACAAGGAGCACCCTGTGTCTTAAGTCTAACACAGGCTGCTGTCCTGAAGGAGGATTTTTCAACTTGTGTTTTCAATCATCTATTTTATGGTGCTGGGGGTGAAAACCAGGGCCTCACGCTGCCAGACAAGTGTTCTTTTCACCACTGAGCTGCCTGGAAAAACCTGTTCCTGGATTCTTCCAGATCAGGGCCACCACTAGTCTGGGTGCATTAGAGGGGTGCCATTCTTCTCATTGCTATGGCAGAATGCTCAACAAAAGTACCTTCAGAGCGGAGCTCATTCTGGCTCATGGTTTGAGGGGACCATCTATTGTGGTGGGGAATCCCGGTGCCAAGAGCATGGGGCAGCCTGTCACATTGCATTTATAGTCAGCAAGGAAAGAGATGTAAGGCTGGAACTCACCTCAGTTTCCCCAAAGAGGCTCTCTTGCTCATGTCACCCCCTTCCATTGCATCAGCCAGGCGGTGGTGGCGCACACCTTCAGTCCCAGCACCCAGGAAGCAGGGGCAGGTGAATCTCTGAGTTTGAGGCCAGCCTGGTCTTACAGAGTGAGTTCTAGGCTAACCAGGGACACAGAGAGAACCAGGTCTTGAGAACCCCCCCCCCCGAAAAAAGGGAAAAACATTGATAATGTTCTCTGTGTCTGCTTTTCGAGTTTGAGTGAAGGTGTGCTAATCTTTGGTTGTCAACTGGACAGAATCTAGAATCAGTTTGGAGACAGAGCCCATCTCTGAGGTGTACGCTATGGGCTTCATACAAAGGAGGAGTGGAGCTATGCAGAGCACTAATGAGGTGGACTGAAAATGCTTGGCCCAGAGAGTGGCACTATTAGGAGGTATGGTCTTGTTGGAGTGGGTATGGCCTTGTTGGAGTAGGTGTATCACTGTGGGCATGGGCTTTAAGACCCTCATCCTGGCTGCCTAGAAGTCAGTATTCTGCTAACAGTCTTCAGATGAAGATGTGAAACTCTCAGCTCCTCCTGCACCATGCCTGCCTGGATGCTGCCATGCTCCCCCCTTGGTGATAATGGACTTCTAACCCTGTAAGCCACCCCCAATCAAATGTTGCCCTTATAAGAGTTGTCTTGGGGGTAGGGAGAGATGGCTTAGTGGTTAAGAGCACCGACTGCTCTTCCAGAGGTCCTGAGTTCAATTCCCAGCAACCACATGGTGGCTCACAACCACCTGTAATGGGATCTGAAGCTCTCTTCTGGTGTGTCTGAAGACATCAACAGTGTACTCATATACATAAAATAAATAAATCTTTAAAAAAATGACTTGTCTTGGTCATGGTGTCTATTCACAACAGTAAACCCTAACTGAGAAAGCTAGTATCTGATGCTCTGACTAGAAAGCAGTGTCACTACATGCCATGGTGGTTGGTCTAGAACAGAGTCAAGATAATGTCTTCTCTCCTGATGTTCTTTGTCAGGGACTTGCTCACAGCTAATATTGACACTTCTATGGTAGCCAAGATACAAGGAAAAGCTTGAGCCACTGAAAGAGTGAGTACCTAGTGTGGCTCATCTCAGGACTGATGGGTTGTGGGACCACTTGAGTACAGAGGGAGGGCTTGACCAGACTAACCGTAAAAGCCCCCAGGTATCAGACGTTGTTATAGAACAAACTGTTTGAAGAGATCTGTTTACACCCAGGAAGAATCTCAGGAAACAAAATGAGATTTATAACAGGACCACTATTTGCAAGAAACCTGTGACTTTAAGAGCAGGTTATGTGTATGAGTGTTTTGATCACATATGTTTGTGTACCATGTATGTACCTGGTGCCCTTGTAGGTCAAAAAGAGCAGGTCACTCTTTAGTGACAGGGTGGGTCCTAAATGGGAGGCAGCGGGGAGGTGATCAGATAAAGTTAGGAAAGTTTGAGATCAATAATTCTCACACAAGTTGATGGCTCATGCAAGCAAGTTTATTAAAAAGTGCAGTGCCTTATACGCTATTTCCAGGGGGAGAAATGGGACAGTCATAGAAACTGTCACACACTAGGAAGTCAGCAGGAAGCTAATCCAGCAATGTTGCACAAGGGGGAACACAGTATCTCAAGAACATTATAGACCCACGATGTCGCACAAGGGGGACACAGTATCTCAAGAACATTATAGACCCACACATAGTTGGACGACTGATTTCTCAGGATCAGAAGCCACAAGTCCCTCCAGGCCCTGGCCCCAGGCCATTCCTAACTCTGCCACACAACTTCCCTGGTATACTGGAGCCTTGAGGAAAGCTTTGCATTTGCCCAACCGTCTACAGGATTCACAGAAACTGCAATTAAGGACAGTCATAACACATCCTCTGGAAGTCTGGAATTGGACCTGTGTCCTTTGCATTAGGAACAAGTGCTCTTAAGCACTGAGCCATCCCTCCAGCCCACAGGAAATGGTGGCTTTAATTCCAACCGGCTGTAAAGTTGGTGGTCCCTATGGTGAGAGTGGAAAGGGACACAGGAGCTCACACCCCTTGTTCAACTCAGTTTCTGCCTCTAAATGTCATTCACACAGGTTGAGGGGAGGAGCTGTTGGGTCAGACCCCCTCCTAGTCTGAGGGTTTGGGAGTAGTGGGGAGTTGCTGGTGGGTGTGCATTGCATTCCAGAATTGGTTTCCACTCCACTCCCATTTCAGGATGGAGTTTTCTCTCTCACCAACAAGCCCTTCTCCCCACCCAGCCTTGGGATCTGGCTGATTTAACAAGAAGCAGAATGTATACTGAGAGAGAAAAACCATAGCTCAGATCCCCAAACCTTGGATTCCCACACCGCTGCAGCCAGCACACGGTTTGGTATGACCAACAAACAGGATCAGTGCCTTCTGCTGAGTCCCCAGAGCCTAACAAGCACTCAACACAGAGCAACAGAGGGTGTCTCTATGGGTCCTAGTGTCCTCTTCCTCATCCATACAGAGGAGGCTTCTAAGTACGGTGACTCAGGGTGGCCTGTGGCCATTGTCTCTGGTCACTTCTCACTATACCTGAAAACCAATGCCTCATAAATCCTCCCCAATGTGGCACTGGTGCCTGACCAGAGCCTCCTGTTGTAAATACCCGCTACTGACCGAGAGCCATCGGATGCCTCGGGTCCCCCTTTCCTGTCTCCCTGCTCCACAGCCCAACATCTGGAATCAAAACAGGAACTCGCTCCATTATCCAGATGCTTGCTGTAAGAAGCCAGACATCTGTGCAGTGGAAACCAGGACACGGAGAAGCCCTGGGTCTGTCTCTCCCAAGCACATCTGGACTGCAGAACTTGAGAGCGTCAGGGATCCTCCTGCCTGTGTGAAGACCATCCATGGCCAACATAGACCCTATGCCCAGCTGGGGCTTTCACGGCTTCCAAGCAGAAGGATAAGGACAGGAAGTCTGTGGTCAGAGCTCTGCCTGCCAAGCTTTAACAGAATCCTTGTCTGGAAGAGAAACAATAGGGCTGAGGGTGGGGCTGGGGCAGAGGCATCTGGTTCTTTTATTCCCAAACTGCAGTAAATCAGACAACCCGGAAAGAAGGCCCCAGGAGGCAGAAGCTGTTAATGGAAACCTACTCTACTTCCCTTGAGGGCTCCTAATGGCTTTAGGAAAAACCTTAGCTCCTACAGTTGAGATCTGGGCCTTGGTTTCCACACCTGCAGAAGCGGGAGAGCCCCACCCTCTCCACGTGTCAAGCCAAGGGAAAGTCTTTGGAACTGGGTGTTTCAAGGTTTCGACTATAGGTGGCTGAGAGGGGGAAGGACTCCATAGCTGGGTTACTCAGTGACAGCGGAATGCCAACAGTGTTCCAAGCTGAGCTCTCCTGTGGGTTCTGGGGGGCTCTCAGCTCTCACTAACTGTGGGACCTTGCAAGAGCCCCTCACCTCTCTGAACCTCTCCACCTCCTCATCTATCTATAGACATGGCCCTGGGTCTTACTACCAAAGGTTTCCATGAGGACTCAGTGAGATCACGAGACGACGTGCTTGCCCCTAACTTAAACACAGCCAGGTAACCACATCTCCCTGCAGCAGCTGCTGAGGACTTGGCCCAGCTGGGCATTCTCTAGACCTGCGTGACTTCCTCTCCTGCCAGCTCTGTGTCCCCACCTGCCCAGTGACCAGACATCTAGGCCAGGAGTTGGATGGCATGCCTAGGGTTGCCCCCATCCTCTGGAAGAGGCACATCTGGGTATCCGAGGCTAACCCCCAGCAGAGGCACCGTGGAGTGATTCTCACAGACCACAACAGCAGCATTAGCACGTGCTAATGTATGTGTTGTTTACAGAGTTTCCTGATGTGCTCAGAGAACTCCCCTGAGAGGTATAATTGCACGTGGGGAGGTACGTCTGAATAATATTTACAATTAATTTCCATCAACACACTAATGCGGTAGGACCTCTGTGCTGCACAGATGGGCCCAGGGTTGGCTTCCTGCTAACCACTCCCCTGAGAAAGCTCAGAGCTTTGAAATCCTGAGCCCTTGCTCTCTCCATCTCTCCCAGTCTGGAGGCCTCTGGGGCTCCTGCTCAATGCTGCAGCCTCCTGGCTTCCTCTTCCACAGCAGACTCAACACGCAGGTCTGAGCAGATCAGTCTGCACCCGTGCCTCCCCAGCCCTGGTTTTCTGTCCACCTCCTGCACCCTGCAGCCCAGCCCTCAGAGCCCTCACATGGCTCTCTCCCTCCCCAGGAGTCCTGGCCTTGTCGCCCCTGCAGCTCCCAGGGACCTTCCGCCCACTCTCCTGGGGCAGCGCCAGTCTTTTCCTAGGGTGCATCCCTGGCCTTGGAAAAGTCTGACCCTCCTGGCGAGGGTGAGAGCTCAGATCGACTTGAACCTCATAACCACAGACCCCAAGGTTCCTCTTTCAACGGGAGGTTCCAGGGGGGATGATGTTTCAAGAGAGCCTGGGCTGTGGGAAGGTGATGGCGGAGTAGAAATGGAGGTTCTAAGGTGGGACAGCCCTTTCTCTGTCTTCCATCCTCCCTTCTGTCCCCCCTCCTCCCTCCCACCCTGCTTCCATACGTGGACAAAGATAAAGTCTCGGGCAGCAGAGTTGGTTCCAAGCCCCCAAGCCCCGCATCACTTCCCAGCTGTGTGGCCCTTATTTGAGTTTCTGCATGACCCACAGGGACACAGTATCCTCCTGCCCCGGGGACCAAGCACAGATTAGAGTGCTCCTTGGTGTCTGGATGCTCACACTCTGCCCCCCCCCCACTCCAGCCGGTCTTCCCTTTTTGTTCCTCCACACTTTGTCTGGGTCCCATGTTCCCTCAGTTCATCCCAGGAGGCAGCCTGCTGGGTACCAGTTCCAGAGAAGTTGCTGCTCCTATTGGTCTTTGGAAGGACACAGGGGCCCAGCGCACTTTGCCAGTTTCAGGATTCTACCTAAGTCCTGGGAGGCCGGGGAAGGGGGCTAGGCTGTGAGAAGCCATAAGGACAAGACAGAAGGTTTTACTTAGCTTTTGGCACGAAATGAAGTCAGAACAAGGGTGTTGTGACAGCCAGGAGAGAGTGGGCTCTCGGAGGGTGACACTGACTAGTGTCACACTGTTGGTCAGCTTTTCCAATGGCAACAAGATTTCCTAGTCCCCTGCCTGGCCTGGCCAGTCCTGGTGTCCAGGAAGTGCACTGTCCAAGAGGCCACGAGGCCCCAGTCACAGAAAGGCGCCTCTGCTAACGGGATGAGTCCCAGGCAGTGGCATGCCTCAGTTGCACATTTGTAGCCCTAAGGAGTTGGACGGGGGTGGGGGACACGGGGGACAGGCCTGGTGACAATGAAACACAAGGCTATTTTTAAACCTCTCTTACAGTCCCTGTTTGTTCAGGCTCTCTGAGAAGTCACAGCTTCCATTACGGATTGGTTCCTAAGTGCCTCATCTTAAGATCCAACCAGGGAGGAACAGTCTGTCCCCTGATGAAGTGTGACTCCCAGCAGTCTGAAATTCGGGAACTGGCCATGCCAGAGGACATGCATCTGTGTGTTACGCCCTGATGGAAAAGTGGCTTGGAAGAGAATGGAGAACAGTGCGGGCCAGGGGACCTTGGACCAGAGGCTGACCTGCCAGGCTCCTCCCTCTGCTTGACCAGCAGATTTCAGGGTGTGTGTGATGAGAGCCAGGGAGGCTGAGGCTGGGGAGTAAGCCTTTTCTTTGCATGTTGGATTACTCTGAAAACAACGTGCAAAACTTTATTACGATGTTCACGAGGATCCACAGTGTTTATGGCTAAAACCCCAAACCCATTAGCTCATCTGCCTTTGAGCCAGGCAAACTGGGGTTCGAATCCAGTCTCCGCCAACATCTAACTGGGTCCCCTTTTGCCAGTTGCTTAACCTCTCTGAGCCTCTGCTTCCTCACATGGATGAGGACCGAGCTCGGGTTTCTGTGAAGGATAAATGAGAAGATACATGGGAAATGCTTAACATGCACGTGACTTGTTGAATAAGTGCGAGCTATCTCGTCCTAAGTGAGGGAGTGACATCAGCCAGGCAGAGCTGGGCTCAGGTCTTTGTTGCTAACGGTGTGTGGGGTTGGGCGAGTCACTCTCTGCCAGGGGAGGAAAGCCTAGTCCTGCGTTGACCACGAGGCTGTGATGCCACACCTGGAGAGTGTTCAAGGACTCAGAGGAGCTGGTCAGCGACAGCCCTTGGGAGATGGCTCTGAAGATGGAGTCTCAAAACTCCACCGCCTGAACCCCCAAGTATCTTCCACAATAGCTCCATCTCCCTGTGGCACGATGGTGCGAGATATTCTGTACCCACATCCTCTGGGGGTTCTCTCACCTCTTTACCACACACACACACACACACACACACACACACACACACACAGCCCTATGTTGCCCTTGAAAGGTTCTGTGAAGCCCCTCAGGTCCTGGTCTTCCCCATTCTTCTGAAATCCAAAGTCAAGGTCTATGGATTGACTGTCATGTCGTTATAACAGTCTCAATGGGGTTCATAGTGACTTTCTCACCCACGCGGGAGACTGTGCAGCATGTTTGGGGCATACGCAGTGAAATCGTGTGCTTGCTATGTGGTGATGGCTCAGGCCTTGGCTTCCGAGGCCCTCCCTTTTCTGAGTCAGTCAGAGTTGCTCCCATAGTCCTGCAGCAGAGGCTCGGATTGCTTGCCTGCCATCTTGCTGGCAGAGCGTCCACGTCTGGGAGCTCTGCTCAGAACGATGAGCCTTGTGCGAAACGTAGTGGACACTGGAGCGTACCCAAAGGCTCCGGGAGTGTCTCCCACTTCAGGAGACAAGTCCTTGGGTGTCCCTGGGCATCCCTGGGCTGTGACGCCCATTGGGACGTTCCCAGGAAAGGTTCAGAGGGTACTGGTGTCCTTCTCATTCACTGAAGCCTTCTCATTCAACGACGACATCTTGGTGAAACTCCTGCGGCTCGGGTAGGAGGAGGAGGGTCCCGTGTCCTCGCTCAGGGCATTGACCAGGCGGGAGAAAAGGGCCACCTTGAATTTTTTGAAGTCGTGGCCCATGAAGACGTACAGAATGGGGTTCATGCAGCTGTTGGCGATGGCGATGGCGGTGGCCAGGGGCAGCCCCAGGCTGAAGACCGAGACCGGCAACGCTGTGTGGTGGAGCTCCAGCAGGTAGAGCGTGTGGTAGGGGCACCAGCAGAGGAAGAAGGTGACGATGATGGTGATGATGATCTTGAAGGGTTTCTTGGTCTTGGCCAGGCGGTTGCGCTGCAGCTTGAAGACAATGGTAAGGTAGCAGGCTGTGATGACAAGGACAGGGATCAGGAAGCCGCAGAGGAAGCGGGTGACGGTGACCGCCACATGTCTGCCGTACCCTACGGGGTCTATTCGCGGGTGGGTGGCGTGTGGGGAAGACTCGGCGGCCGCCAGGCTGAAGTTGTTGAAGCAGGAGATCTTCCCATGCATGCTGGCTGTGTCCCGGAAGATGAGGGACGGGGAACTCAAGAAGAAAGCCAGGACCCAGACAACCCCGCAGGTCATGCAGGCCAGACGGATGCTGCGGTGGTTCTGGGACCACACAGGGAGCAGCACGGAGATGCAGCGGTCGAAGCTGATGACGGTCAGCAGGAAGACGCTGGTGTACATGTTGTGGCTGAGCAGAAAGCTGCTGAGCTTGCACACGGCCTTGCCGAACACCCAGTGGTAGTCCATAGCAGCATAGGTGATGTGGATCGGCAAGAAGATGTTGAACAGGAAGTCAGCCACGGCCAGGTTGACGAACCACACGGTGTTCACCGTCCTCTTCATCTTGAAGGTGGCGATGACAATTACCAGGCCATTGCCTAGGATCCCGAGGAAGCACACCAAGCTGTAGATCACCACCAGGAAGACCTGGGCCACCTTGGTCTCCAGCGGCTTCACCTCCTCCATGTTCACGATGTAGTCAAAGCCATCAGGATACTCGTCATAGTAGATGCTGGAGTCATTGTAAGCCTCGGACTCCATCGCTGCAAGGGAGGACAGGGTCATGTGTTAAGGACCTCCATGGACAGGTGCTCAGGTATTGCCTGGTGCCACCGAGACTTCCTCCTTGTCTGAGCAAGGCCAGGGTCGTTACATCAACCATGTCCCGTTTTGCAATTTCTTTTATTTTTTATTTTATTCACATGCCTGTTTGTTTGTGTACATGTATGTGCATGTACATATGCTCACATACTTAAGTGCATGCGGAGGGCAGGGGGCAATGTCAGTGAAGACAGGGTCTATCACTGAACATATTTATTAGTTTATTAGTTCATTTATCCATCTCCTCAGTTTCACTCCTCCTCCTCCTGCTCCTCCTCTTCTTCCTCCTCCTGCTCCTCCTCTTCCTGTTCCTGCTCTTCTTTCTCCTTTTCCTGATCTTCCTCCTGCTCTTCTCCTCCTTTTTCTGCTCCTCCTCTTCCTCTCCCCCTTCTTCTCCTGAGACAGGGTTCTACTATAAAGTCCCAGTTGACCTGGAACTCACTATATAGACCAGGCTGGCCTTGAATTCGGAGATCCATCTTTCTCTACCTCCTAGGTGCTGAAACCCTTCTTTGTTTCTTTACAAACACCTGTTGACATCTTGCAAGGCAGATGCTATTATAAGGGTTGGTGTATAGGCACAGTAACAGCTGGATTCAACAGGTCCAGGTAGGGATATGAGGCCAGACAGAGACACAGCCTCAAACAATTAGAAACTGGAGATGTGGAATGGGCTAGGATACTTGTGGTAGTTTGAGTAAGAATGGCCCCCATTGGCTTATATGTTTGAAGATTGGGTCCTCATTTGGTGGAACAGTTTGGAAAGGATTTAAAGGTGTGGCCTCATTGAAGGAGGTGTGTCCCTGGGGTCTGGATGTGAATACTTAGCTTCTGTTCAGCTACCTGCTTCACAGGTATAGACCCTCACCTCCTGAACAGTGAGCCCAATTAAACGCTTTCTTTTATGAGTTGCCTTTGTCATGGTGTTCTATAGAAAGCCATAGAACCAGTGACTGATACTAAATGAGGGAAATGTATACTCTGTGAGGCATTCAGCGTCCCCTAGGGTATACACTATCACACCAGCTCTATGTGCAGCAGAGAAGGGAGCCTGTTGCTGTGACTGGTTCCACTCACATGTCCAATGCCCTGCCATCCTAGCATCTTCTGATCATGCCCTGATGATGGTCATTATTCCTCTTCAGAGACCCGAGCCCCTACCTGTGGAGACCTCCACTGTTCACTGTTGCAGAACAGAACTCGAGTGTGGGTCCTCGGCCAGTCGGTCACTGTGCGCAGCTGGAAATACCTGCAGGGAGGGAAGACAAGGCAGTGGGTAGACTCAGAGTCCAACAAGGAGGAAACAGAACTCAGAGATGTGAGAGCCTCTCAGCCAAGCTTTCCCTACTGGGAAGCGGGACTTTGAACCTGGAACCAACTGTCTCTACCCAGACCCACTGCCATTACCTCCTCAGCACCAGCCTGTGGGGCTAAAGACTTGGGGTGCAACGCAGATGCTGCACAGATTGTGGGGGACTCAGTGGACACTCGCCAACATGGTGGGGTCTAGAAAACACTAACCCACCAGGGGTGGGAGGAAAGAAGATGGAACAATTGCTCCGGCACCTGCCAGGCCCCTGCGACCCATCCCTCCGTGCCATCTAGTCTTCCCAGCAGGCATTGCTGCTCTCGCTTACAAAGTATGGAAATTGGCCCGGTGAGACAGCTCAGCGGTTAGAGACACTTGCTGCCAAGGATGGCAACCAGAGTTCAGTCCCGGGGACACACATGGTGGGAGGAAAGTGAGTCTTCAGAATTGTCCTCTGACCTCCATACATGAACATGGGCATGTTCATGCCTGCACACATATGCCAAACAAATGAGTAAACACATAGACAGAGACAGATAGATAGACAGAGAGAGAGAGAGAGAGAGAGAGAGAGAGAGAGAGAGAGAGAGAGAGAGAGAAGAGAGAGAGAGAGAGAGAATAAATGATTGAAAAAAAATTGAATCGTGGAGAACAAAATGGCTTATGTTTATAATCCTGGCACAGGGAAGGCTGAGGCAGGGGGATCATGAGTGTTTGAGGCAAGCTGGGCTATGAAAACCTAGTCTTAGAAAGCCTTCTTTGGACCTGCTTGTCACCACAAGTTAGCTACAGATTTCCCTGCCCCGGTGACCTTGTGTGGGGATGGTGACCCACACAGCCCCCAAGTGTTTGCAAGGCAGACTGCCAAGCTGGTCCCCATAGCAACCCTGCTGGGTTTCCCCGCCACACATCTTGAGAGTTTATGAACTTGGAGGTGCCTGAGGAAGTGGTTGGGTGTAGGGTTCAAATCTGTCACCCATAAGCTCTGCGCCTCGGGGACGTGTGACTTCTCGCTGAGCTTCAGACTCCACACTGAAAAGGCTGGCGCATTCACACCCCAGAGTGTGTCTGTGTGTTAGAGAGCCAGTGAACGACGGGACACAGGATGCTCAGCTCGGCAGGATGCCCACAGCAAGCCATCAATACTTAGGAGTGGAACCCTTAGTTTTCATCTCAGTGAGGCTGCCAACTAAAGCCTCCCTTGTTACCAGCCCACCGCCTTGCGTCCAGGGCTGCTCCTCTGCAGCTACACAGTAAGGCAGCCTCCAAAAAGGGGGCCTAGAAAGCCTTCTCCCGGCCTGCATTTTTGTTAAGTGAAAGCCACTTTTCACGGGGGCTCTGAGATCAAAGGACGCAGACGTGAGCTTGCACGGGCCCACACTTTGCAGACTGGAAGCCTGTTCCAAGGGCATCCAAGGGATGAGGAGGGTAGAGGGGACAGACAGAGCAGGGACACAGTGCAATGCACCTGTGGACTCACATTCCTAGTGCTGGGGGTGGGGGGCTGTGTGGAGAGGGTGAGAGAGGGGAAGGAAGGAAAGAGGGAGGGAAAGAGAAAGGCCCTAATGTTGGGGAAGGCTTACTGCCTGTGACAGTACGAACTGCCACTTCCAATGCTTTGTGTCCAGAGACTGGGCTGAGCCCTTAGTCCCAACAGCCCCACTGCGTGTGCGTTCATGTGTGCACGGATGGGTGTGCATGTGTGTAAGTCTATGTGTAAGCCTGTCTGTAAATGTGTGTGTGAGCAGGTGTGTACATACATGTATATATACATGTGTGTATAAGCATGTCTGTAAGCAAGTGTGTGTAAGCATGTATGTAAGCATTCTTGTAGAGGATGCATCTTCCTCAGTCTCTTATCTCTTTGTTGCTGTTGTTCTAGAGACTGATCATAGTCCTTCGGATGGTAGAGCAAACTCTGCACTGAGTGAGCCACTTCCCCAGCGTCTCGGGTGCCCCCCTTTAACCCTGGAGAGCAGAAGGTCCTGACCAAGCTCACAGATGAGAGAGAAAGCTGTCTGAAGCCAGCAGAGCCCAGGGTTTAACTGCCATGCCTGGAGCTTCAGGGCTGCTGCTGTGTGTGTGTCTGTCTGTCTGTCTGTCTGTCCACAGTCCCAGGCATGGGGGGTGGAAAACAGTTTTCTTAGGGTCTCTCTCTACGGTGGTTTCACATGCATGACAGAGAGGTGGTGCTGAACCAGACTGAGCCCCAGATATCCAAGAGGTAAGAAGGGCTGGCATCCAGTTTTCTGGGACAAGGGACCTCTGAGTTGGCAAAGGCCAAGCAGGAGCCAGGATGTGAAGCTGAGAGAGGAGGACGGGAGCTTAATCCAGAGGCCCCCATCATGGCATAGGGGATTCGGAGCAGCTCACTGCCGGCCATAGGAAGATGACCCAGATGATGTCATGTCTGGTTTGTAGGCTGGGCCAGGAGTAGTTGGGGTCAGAGGCTGAGCCAGGACCAGCAGTCGGTTTCTCTGATGAGGTAGCCTTTGCCTCCCTGCCCCCAGCCCTGCAGGGAGGTGGGGGAAGCCTCTCTCTCTCTGTCTCCTCACAGCCTGAGCAGCATGGATTTCCTGGGGACCTGGAGGGAGTCACCTCAGTTGCCTTGTCTATAGGGCAATGTGACAGAAAGGGGTACCGGGTCCTGTGTTGTAAGAAGTTGCAGGAACTAACAATCAGACTGGCTCCCACATGCCTCCTGGATACCCAAATCCTAGTATCCATTTCTAAAGCTGTGTGATATTTGCATGTAAAACCACATGCCAGATAGTTCACTTCCCTGGGGATTTGGTTTAATGTCTAATGTCACAGACACGTGGGCACAGTTTTTGTATGGTGGAATGTTGTGACAAGAAATGACAAGAAAAGGCCACACATGCTCAGAGCACAAGCATCTCAGCCCCAAATAGGTTCTCTCTCTCTCTCTCCCTCCCACCCTCTCTCCCTTCCTCTCTCTTCCTTTTTAAAAATTTTGCTTGTCTTTCCTACTTGGTGTTAATTTGTTTATTTGTTCTGAGAGAGACTCTGGTTTTGTAGTTCAGGTGGCCTTCAAACTAGTGACCCCCCTGCCTCTGAGTGCTAGGGTGATGGGTGTCTGCCATCGCAATCAGCTTCCCAAAATTCTGTTCATCTATGGCTGGTCAGATCCAGGGGATAGAAAACTCAAAAAAAAAAAAAAAAAAAAAAAAAAAAAAACAAAACAAAAAAACAAAAAAAACAAAAGGAGGGCTGGCGATGCTCTGAACTGGCCCCGTGCAGTTATTGACCTTCCTAACCCCTCTGGTGGTGGCCTTCGTTAAGGCAGATGGGGAAAGGCCAGCCAGGGAGGCCGGAGGAATGGCATGTTCCAGTCCATCTGCCTCCTGCTTGGGTTCAGGGCCAGGACACGGGCCCAGAGCTGGCTGGTCCCAGGTTCTGTCAGTCATGAGAAGCACCTCCCTACTGCTGCCCAGAACGCTGTGCGGTCACAACAGAGACTCCTGGCTTCTGCCTCCAAAGAGCTATAACATTCCTGTCTGTCACATTCCTCACACCCCAATCCCCGGGATGTTCATGGAGCAAAGACTCTATGAGCATCCCGTGTCTATTTATGTAGCTCACCCAGATCAGAGCGCTGACTCCGTGCTGGACACGCCTCTGCAATATTCAGATGGCCCCACGACTCGATGAATGAGAAAACAGGTTCAGAGAGGTGAGGCCCCTTGCCTGTATTCACACCGCTGGGAGGTGTGAGCAGAGACTGACTCCCAAGACTCAAAGGAAAGGCTCACACATCCCACTCCTCTGAAGGGTCAGCAGCCCTTGGTCCCACCTCTCCAAGCCTCTAAGCTTTAACCTTGCATCCTCAGAGCTCAGCCCTCCCCTGTCCTGATCCCACAAATGTGCCCCTTCTCTGAGACTCCTTCCCAGGGGTCCCCGTAAGCTGTGATCAGTGAAAACCATCCCTGAGAAGCCGTATGATCCCTGTGCGGTAGCATTACAAAGCACACCACAGAGGAAACGCCCTTGAGGAAACTGTGGTCAAGAGCAACACGACTTCCCCTTGAAGGACTGTTACTTCCTCTGCCTCTATAATCTGTGATCTCAATTAATCACCTCTCCCCCTTTTCATGTGGCCACAGAAAGCACGAGGTCAGGTTTGCAGATCCTGCAGTGTCTCCCTTAGCTCCGTGTTTCTGCATCTTTCTGTGCTCGCCACAGTGGGACCTCATACATCTAACCCTACTCTGTACCAGTTTCAGTTCCCTGTGATGGGTAACAGCTGAGCTACAGTCGCTTAGACACTGGGCTAAACCCCATTACCCTCGTCAGCTGCCAGGCTCAGCCAGTGACTGCTTAGTACCCAGATCACTCCAACCTCCACCCTTGGTTGAAGAACACAGAACACATTATTCTGATTCTGCCACACCCTTCCTGGTACCCCAGGGTGCCATCCCCTCTCACAAGACATCCTCCTGGTGGTGGTTTCAATAAGAATGCCCCCCCATGGGCTCATATATTTGAATGCTTAGTCACTAGAGAGTGGCACTATTTGAAAGGATTAGGAGGCGTGGCCTTGTTGGAGGGAGTGTGCTGCTGTGCTGTTGGACTTTGGGGCTTCAAGAGCCCATATGAAACCGCAAGTGAGATACGTCTCTCAGTCACTGTTCCGGTGCCTAACTGCAGGCCGTCAGTCAAGCTCCCTGCCGTGATAATGGACTGACCTTCTGAAACTGTGAGTGAGCGGCTAGTTAAATGTTTTCTTTTGTAAGAGTTGCCATGGGCAGGTAGATCAATGGAACAGAATAGAAAATCCAGAAATGAACTCTCACACATATGGTCACTTGATTTTCAACAAAGGAGCTGAAAACATTCAATGGAAAAAGGACAGCCTCTTCAACAAATGGTGTTGGCTCAACTGGCATACAGCATGCAGAAGAATGAAAATAGACCCTTTCTTATCTCCTTGCACAAAGCTCAAGAGCAAGTGGATCAAAGATCTCCACATAAAACCTGGTAACACTGAAACTATTAGAAGAAAAATTAGGGAAAACCTTAGAACACATAGGCACAGGAGAAAATTTCTTGAACAGAACACCAATGGCTTGTGCTCTAAGACCAAGGATTGAGAAATGAAACTTAATAAGATTGCAAAGTTTCTGTAAGGCTAAGGACACTGTCAAGAAAACAAAATGACAGCCAACAGATTGGGAAAAGATCTTTACCAATCCCACATCTGATAAAGGTCTAATATCCAATATATACAAAGAACTCAAGAAGTTAGACTCTAGAGAATCAAACAATCCTATAAAAAATGGAGTACATAGCTAAACAAAGAATTCTCAATTGAGGAATATTGAATGGCTGAGAAGCATCTAAGGAAGTGCTCGACATCCCTAGTCATCAGGGAAATGCAAATCAAAACAACCCTGAGATTCCACCTCACACCAGTCAGAATGGCTAAGATCAAAAACTCAGATGACAGCAGATGCTGGTGAGGATGTGGAGAAAGAGGAACACTCCTCCACTGTTGGTGGGGTTGTAAGCTGGGTACAACCATTCTGGAAATCAGTCTGGCAGTTCCTCAGATAATTGGACATAGTACTACCTGAAGACTCAGTTATCTCACTTCTGGGCATATACCCCAGAGATGCTCCAACATACAATAAGGACACATGCACCACAATGTTCATAGCAGCCCTTTTTATAATAGTCAGAAGCTGGAAAGAACCCAGATGTCCTTCAGTAGATGAATGGATACAAAAATTGTGGTACATTTATACAATGGAGTACCACTCAGCCATCAGAAACAATGACTTTATGAAATTCTTAAGAAAATGGATGCATCTAGAGAATATCATCCTGAGTGAGGTAACCCAGTCACAAAAGAACAGACATAATATGCAGTCACTGATAAATGGATACTAACCCCAGAAAGCTCTGAATACCTCAGAAACAACTCACAGGCCATATGAAGCTCAAAAAAAGAAAGACCAAAAAGTGAAAGCCTCAGTCCTTCTTAGGGAAAACACACACACACACACACACACACACACACACACACAAAACAGCAACAAGTGTATAGCACCCACTCAGACTGGGGTACACCTAGACCTTAAATCATCAATAACTCAAGAGCTAAGAAGATAGCCTTGTGGCAATTTTTGGTATTTAAAAATCATTATGTTTAATCTATACATACCAAGAAAACTTTGACTATTTCCATGTTACATTCTGTTCTACATGTACTTTATGCTTATGGTAACTAGTAAGATTTCAATGCATACTATCAAACCTTTAAAAAATCAAGTACTGACAAAAATATATTCATATAGTTTTATGCCAAAATGCTTTTAAAAATATGTACATGTATCTCTCTTTTTTAAAAATAAAGTTGTAAGAAAAAAAAAGTAAAATATCCAAAAAAAAAAAAAAAAAAAAAAAAAAAAAGAGTTGCCATGGTCATGGTGTCTCTTTGCTGTTGGAGAACAGTGACTAAGACACTTCCTCTTGTCCCACTTTTATAAGTCCTGCCCACCCCAGCCAAGGAGCTCACTCTCCCCGGTTTCCAGAACCATCTAGCTGAGGTCCGGAACACACATGGGGTTGCAGATGAAGCCAGCATGTCAGCCGGCCTCTCCTGTCCTCAGTTCACATCAGATAATTATCCTGCCTGCCCAAGGCTGCCTGAGTCTCCAGACTCCCTCCCACCTGACACAGGCGCCTACAGTGGCCTGCCTGCTCCACAAAACCTTAGACTGTCTTTTCCCTGGAACAGTCCTGCAGATCTCTAGGGGAAGACACAGACAGGAGGGAGAGGGTGCAGCCAAGGGTGTCCATGTGAGAGGTCTCTAAAGCCAACTCCCCTTCTTGGGCCTCAGTGGTACACTCAGGAAAATGGAAAGATGGCAACTCAATCTGCTGGGGTTTACCAGTACCTGGAACTGCTAAGTCCAAATAGCTGCTACTGTGGGGACAGAGCAGCAGTCCCTAGACCCCCAGTTCATCCCAGTCCCTGTGAGCTTAATGGAGGAAACCTAGAAAAATCAAGTCAAGGCCCCAGAGGCCAGAGGCCTCCAGTTAGGACAGAGGGCCTGGCGAGAAGTTGGGTAAGGAACATACTTTTGGACCAAATCCAGCACTGGCAATAACCACCATGATACAGAGCAACATTTCCTCTTCAAGTTCACAGGCGTCCCTGAAGAGCAGATTCAGGCATCCTTACAGATGGCTTCCCCAACAGTGGCTGCAATGACACCCACTCTCTCAGAGAAGTGTGTCCACCGGAGCCTGTGACATGATGGGAGGGGGGGTCTTTGCAAAGTAATTAAGGTGAGACTGCCCTGATTAGAATGGGTCCTAAATGAGGTGACAGAAAAAGAGAAGGTAGGTGACCTGGGCCTGTGATCCTCACAGCCAGAACTGCAAGGCAGAGCTTGTCAGAGAGGGAGAGGGAAACGGGGAGAGAAAGAGAGAATGAAAGGGGGAGACAGAGGAAGAGAGGGAGATGGAGGAGGGAGAGAGAAGGAGATGGAGAGAGGGCAGATGGGGAGGGGAGGGAGAGAGAAAGAAAACAAGGGAGGGAGACATGGAGAGAGAGAAAGAGGGAGGGAGACAGGGAGAAAGAAAGGGAGGGAGGGAGACAGGGAGAGAGAGAAGGAGGGAGAAAGATGGCAGAGGGAGGGGAAAGAGAAGGAGGGAGGGAGACAGGGAGATGGAGGGAGAAAAAGAGGGAGAGGAGAGAAGGGAAAAAAAGGACAGAGACAAGACAAACAGACAGACAGAGAGGGGGAGGAAGAGAAAGAGAGAAGGAAGGAGAGAGGGAAAGGGGGAAGGAGGAAAACAGGGTCAGAGACAAAGACAGAGATGGAAAGAAAGACATTAGAAGGTGAGATCACAAGACCACCTGAAGGAGGAGGAGCAGGAAGAGGTGAATTGCATCTGATCCCTTGGACTCCGGTTTCAAGGAAACCAATTTCCTATTGTTTTCACCCTTGGGAGATAAACATCAGGACTTCCCACTGGGCCTATTGTCCTGCAGGAGAAGACTGTGGCTGCCCTATAGAAATGTGCAGACAGCCTGGTCCCTGAGGACAATGGGGTCTGGTTCTTCAGGTCAGTCTGACAACTGGTGTTCCTTCTGAGCTATTCTGTCTTCCTAATGCGATCAAGCCTCCACCAGCCTCCATCACACGGATTCGTGGGAGTGTCCTCTCAGTGTGGTGACCTCGGAGGGGTGGATTCTATGTCACAGCCCTGCCTTCCTGGAGTGAACAAATCCAAGCACTGCTTTCTGCCCCCTTTTAAAGTCTATTTTAGACAGTTACAGCCTCACAGCCCAAGGGCATCCAATGAAGCTCTCCCATTTCTCCCATGGTGCATCTCACACAGCTCTAAAGTAGAAACTGCATTGTCTAGTGCATGGACAGATGGGTGAACAATCAGATGAATAAACAGGCACGTCTGAGACTCTTCAGGCTGGCCTAGGTGACAGGAGTTTAGTAATAACGCATTGGTACCACGCTTCATCATCCCGCCGGCCCCATATGCACAAGCAGTAGAACTCTCCTATGCTCACTGATCACTCCCTTTAGTGTCTGCTGCTGATCTGAGGTTCAGCGGGGCGGGGGAGGGAGGGGCTAATTAAGCTTTAACTGTGAACTAGTCATCTGAGAAGGGAGTCTCAATTGAGGGATTGTCCACATCAGATTGACTGGAGTAGCCCACTGTGGGCAGCACCATTCCCTTGGCAGCCCACTGTGGGCAGCACCATTCCCTTGGCAGCCCACTGTGGGCAGCACCATTCCCTCGGCAGTGGTCTTAGACCATACAGGAAAGACAGTCAGCTAGCTAAGCAAGAGCCCGTGAGTGAGGCAGCAAGCAGTGTCCTCTGTGGTTTCTTCTTTCAAGATCCTACTTGAGTCCTTCCCTGATTTCCGTCAGTGACGGGCTGTGATCTGTTAAATTAAGTAAGCCCTTGTAAACGAAACTGCAACAACTAAATAATGGTGTCTGTTGGCCCAGGGCCTGTCCAGCTTATGGAAAGCTCGGGTCAATACTGCATGCCTCGCAGCAGTCCTATAGGCTCCTGGCATGAATGTACCATCCCCAGTTTTGGAGAGAGGCTCTGGAGGGCTCCGTGGAACATTCTGCTCACTGCCACACTGTAAGTCCTTTACTTATGGAGGTAGTTCTTACCACAGTGAGAAGCCCCAGGTTTTCCTTCCCTTACTTCTTTCCTGTCACTATCTCTTGTCCCCAGGCCCATTCCGTGACTAGACTATACCCATCACTGTTCAACCAGGGACACCACAGACATAGTAGGTCCACTACCTAATGTCGGCTCCTTTCCCATCAGCCCTGCTCTGGCCCAGCACGCAGTAGGTACTCGGTAAATGTACCCCTTAGTCTTGCGGCATCAGAACCTGTTGCAAGCTTTCTATGTGCGTGTCTGGCCAGTTAGCAGTGTGGTCTGTCCCCATCTGTCCCCATCAAGCTCTGCAGTAAATGTATCCACAGCCACTTTAAAGATGAGGGCCTGAGGCTCCAGGGATGCTCATGTGGCCGCCTGCCTGCGCCTGGTGTGAGATGCTTTTGCCCCTCTGTGTACAAGACTGCAGAAGCCCCACTGTTTGCTAGCAACCAGGCGTCTCATTCTTTTAATTTGGGTCCTTTCCTGGGTGGAATGTTGAGAGCTGGTAGGCCCCGTGGGCCAAGGTTCTGTCTCTAAGGAAGCCCTGGGTGTCATGCCTTCCCTGGCAACAAAGGCCACATCCCCCCCCCCAAACCATGAGCTGAAGTAGACCCTTTTAAAGCTGCTTCTAGCGATGGGAAATTCCCAGTGATAGGAAGTGACTACAGCAGTGGCCCTGCACCCCCACGTGTAGGCAGAAGAACCAAAGAGGAACAGACACCTGGAATGACCAAGGAACCCTGGGACGGTCCAAATGGAGAAGACAACCCTGACAGGAAAGCAGCCACAGGGTGGGAACAGGTGACATTCTTAAACCGTACACACACAAGCTGACGAGCAAGGAAAAGGACACCCGGGCACGCTGCGGTGAGCTCTCCAGAGCTGGAGAGGCCTCGGGAATCTAGGAGCTGAGGTGACCCATGGAAGCTCCTGGGAGAACGCCCAGCAGCCCTCCACAGCCTGGAACGAGCAGAGTCCACTTGCACCACGGGAAGCATGCCTTCCTCACGTGTAAACGCTTGCATGGGTGAAGAAGGTTCCTGCACGTTGGGATGGCTGCCAAGCAGTCTGGGGAAGTTGGGTGGGGGGTGGGGCAGAAGGACTGGGAGCCAGAGGAGGCCAGGTGTGGCATCATCCAAAGGGTGACCTGGGCTCAGTCACACCCAGAGTGTGACATACCACACTGTGGGAATGAGGCAGGCCACTCTCCATGCCCCAGAAGGTTGCACATGTTCACCCCCTGCCCTCCCTGCCAGCATCTGAGGTGCTCTCTACTGACAGTTCTCCCACAGAGCCCTGGGTCCTAAGAGTAAGAAAGAGCCTACGGGGAGACTAGCACTTAAAACAGTCAAGGGTCTGAGGGCATGGGTGCCTTTGCCAAAGGCTGGGTGCTGGAGCTCCTGAATGCCCATCATGGGAGGGGGGAGGGATAAGGGGGGCCAGGTTTCCACCTTGGGATATTGAGCCACTGTCAGGAGCTGTTGTGCACGGAGCCCCACAGAGCAGGGGTGTACATGGAAAACTCATGCAAAGAAGCAGTGGCAAGCAGGGACCCTGTGACCTACAGACCTACACTGGACCAGCGTGGGAGGAACATGGGGAGGAACAGTCAGGGAGGAGTACTTAAAGATGAACACTTGGGGGAGCACTTGGAAGAAGAGGACTTTGGAAGGAGCACGCAGAGGGAAGCACTCAAGTAGGAGCACTTAAAGAGCACTCAGGGAGGAGCACTCCAAGGGAGCCGAGCCCAGAACCCTGAAGAAAGCCACTAAGACCAGAGCCCAGTCTGTAGGCAATAGGCGTGGGTAAGAAGGCAGATGGGTACTGTCTTCCTCATCTCTTTCTTGAGAGAAAACAAACACCCTAAACCCCTGCCTAGGGTTCACACCTGGGTGACATGACACCTGGGTCACTGGCTCCGCAACTGTGCTATGCTAGCAAACTGAAAGCCAAACCCTTGGGGCCACACCCAACAGCCTTCTCTGCCAGGCTGGGGTGACCCAAGGGAAGGAATAGAGGCAGTTCAGTGAGAGGTCGCTGGCCAGTGTCCCCACATCAGAAGATCCTCAGCAAGCCAACACTTGCATGACCAAGCGCTCCCAGGGGCAGAAGCTTGCTCCTGCCCATATCCCACATCTGGTTTTACCAGCCAAAGAGAACAAAGCCCCAAGGCCGTCATCACCTTCTTCCTCATTAAACTAACCATGTGCACATTCTTGCTACATTCTGGCCAGCATCTCATACACTGTTACAAAGAGGCAACTGAGGTTGGGAGAAACTAAGTCAAGTGCCCAGGCTCACAAGGGCAAGCCCAGCCAAGAACTGTGCACCAAACGGGCCACTTGGTCTTGGGAGGAAATGGACAGGTGGTGGGCAGGCACTTTCACCCGGCGCCTCCCCAAGACACACCAAGACCTCTTGTCTTTTGCCCTAGAGGAACCTCCTAGAACCCCACAGGATGGACGCTGTTCACGGTCCTGTGGCTCCCTCCAGCCACTCTGCCTCTAGTGAGTGGCCATGTGAGGGACGTCTCTGATCACCCACAGACATGCCCTTTGGCATGGGCTCATTTGTCCCCCATCTTTCAAAGATGTGGGGGGGCAGCTTCCTGAAACTGGTGTAGACCCAGGCAGATGGGACACCCCTTTTCCATCCTCAGCCCATGTAATGGTCCCCACCTCGCTGGAGAGACACCTGAGGCTGAGACCAAAAGCCTGCTCAAGGTCACCCACACCTTACCTGGTAAGAGGCAGTATAAGTTTGTGCTGTCTGTGGAGACAGGGGTCCACCTCTGCGGCTGCCTCTCATCAGCCTGTGCTCCCAACCCCCGTGAGCAGAGGATGCTGCAGGAGACAGCTGAGCTCTGCTTCTGTCCCTTCTGTACCCCTGGGACACATGGGGTCCTATTCCCTGCCCTTCGATTCTGGACCTCACTCTCTCCCTCTCTGTCTCTTTTTGTTCTTTCTCTGCAACCCCCTCCCCGTCCCGGCTGCAACCCTTCACCTACTTCTTCTCATGTCACCTTTAAAAGCACCTGGGCCTCACGGCAGCTGTTTCTCTCTCTCTCTCTCTCTCTCTCTCTCTCTCTCTCTCTCTCTCTCTCTCTCTCTCTCTCTCTCTGTATCCTCTCCCCAGTAGATGCGGGCCAGCAGCCTCAGAACAATCCAGGGCCCCTATCAGGGCAGTGGGCGTGGTTGTGAGGGTAGGGGCCAGGAGGAAACTTAAAACCCCTCCCCATCTCCAAATGGCCTGTTTGTTTGATCTGGCTCCTGTCCCCTTCTCCCCCTGCTCCAGCTGACAGTCCAGCTGGGTGATGGCTCAGCCACTTCTGTGGTTCTCTCAGCCTCCAGAGGGCTTTTAGGAAATGAGAAGTTCCTCAGAGGGTGTCCTGGGCTGGAAACTGAGGTCCAGGGAGGGTGAGTGGCCCTCTGTAAGCCAAAGAACAGGGAGAGTTGGGCCATCCTGTGTGTGATGCACCCCAGAGCCTAGGGCCTGGAAGCTTACACACATTATAGTGGGATACCCTATCCCTGTATCATAGATTTACACACACAGGTTCAGAGATGTCACGTGACCAGCACTAGCTCACCCAGCATTTCCTTCCCAGGCTCCAGAGAATAACTCCAGACAGGGAGGACTTTGGGGGTTAGCGCCACTCACTCAGAGCAGGACAGGGGCCTCCCAACTCTCATGGATGATTCTAGAATCAAGTAGGGGCTACAGTCCACGGGACCCCAGGTGTCTGGAAACCACAAAGATGTTCCAGCTGCAGGCCTGGCTCCCAGCCCCAGACAGAATTAGCTCTCAGTTGGGGAGAGAGTTTCCTCCCTGGTCCCACGCCCCCGCGCCTAATTCCCTCTGAGTCACCAAAAAACTGGCCCCATGTGCTCTCTGCTTAGAGGGTACTATGACTGAGCCCAGGACTCTGTGGGGATCAGCAGAAGTAAGGAGCCCACAAACCTTGAGGGCAGCAGACCTCAGAACACCTGTGTCTGGTGGGGACACAAATGGAGAGTTCCCAAACACCTACACCACTGCCTGCTTCTCCGTGCCTCCGTTCCCAGGAGCCTTTCTTAGAGTGCTGGGTCTTTGACTCGCTGCTGTCCTGCTGTGCCCTCAGGGTGTTCCAGAAGTAATCCTCAAGAGCCTTCCCTGCTAGGCATGGGGGTGCACAGCTGTAATCTCAACCTGGGCTATAAAGTGAGCTCTAGACCAGCTGAGGATGACCTAGTAAGACCCGACACACACACACACACACACACACACACACATACACACACACACATACACACACACACACACACACTGGTATAAATAAAAGCCTTCTCATGTTCCTGCCATGTTACTGGAAAGTACAGGACTGCTCACAACGGCCCTGGCCTCTCCTGCCCTAGGATCCAGCCTATGCCCTACACAGGACACGCTCTTCAGAGCATAGAAGCTGAGGGGACCTTGGTGCCCCTGGAGAGGTGCTTCTGTAGCCCTTAGTTTGCTAAATCCAGGCCTTCAGCAAGAGAGACAACCCACACCAGGGATGGGTTGGAGGGGGCAGTTAGCAGGCTGCTTCCACACCCACTGTCAAGAGACAGGAGGGTGAGCCTTCGGGCTGGGCGCCTCCTTAGCTCCCACCAGAGCCCCACTCGGGTGTGTACGAGACCCTTGGGATCCAGGACACCAAGATTCAATTCGAATAGCAGTGGCCTTGCTGGGCCCATTTTACTGTACACCTACTATGTGCTGGGACACTGGAGGCGTTATGAGCATGTAGCCGAGGCTGCAGGACGGTGGCTGTGCCTGTGGTCGGTCGCTTTCCAGCTGCAGCTGGTGCTTAGGATTTTCCATCCTTGGCCTCACTTGGTAAATGTCCTTAGAAATAACTTAGCTGGGTGTGGTAGAGTGTAGGCTGCCTAGCAAGACGCTGGCTCAAAAAAAAAATAAAAATAAAAAAACAAAATAAAAACCCACAAATACGCCTGACTCCTTGGAGTCGAGATGATTTCACAGGCTCTTGTCCAGCTTGATACTATGTCTGGGCCAAGTGTCTGTCCCCGGCTTAGAGGTATGGGTCCTAAAAAAACAGCATGCTTTCACTCTCTGCTGTGTGATCCTAGGCAAGTTACTTTGCCTCTCTGGACTCTGAGTTTATCACTCTAGAGATAAATAATAAAGTTTTTGAAAGAAATGGGGGTGTGCAAAGAAAGGGATCCTTGGGGAACCCTGTGAAGCTACAATGTCTTTAGGCCAGTGACATTCAAGATGAATTTGCCAAGTGCCACACTGGGCTCTGGCCGACTAGAACGGGCAATCCTAGCTGCAGGAACAGACAGGAGTCTGTAATGGGGACCTGGGCAGATCAGACCAAAGGCTCCTGTAGCTCTCCTGTGGACTGGCCATCTCTGTTCTCTGAGTTGACTCTGCAAATGGCGTCCCTGTCCCCCATCCCTCTGTGAGTGCCCACAGGCATGGCAGGAAACACTGGTGAGAGCGCACAGTAGGTGTTCAGCACACAGACTTCGGAACGGGCCACTGTGCTGGGAAGCAGCTGCTAGTCTGCCCGCTGTGGGGACAAGGGGAGACTGGCTAGGCGACGCACCCTGAACCTGTGACTCAGTTTCCCCTTTCAGATCTACTGCTCGGTTAAGGAAGACAGCCGGGGATGGTGGCTCAGTGGGGCAGCCAGCCTCTGTGGCTCTCCAGAGACACTGCTAGCTCCTCACTCCTACTCCACAGGTGCAAACCTGAGACTCACACCAGCTGATCTTTCTTGGATCCACCAGCCATGGGTGAGTGGGCAGAAGAGGTGCTCCTACCCTGCAGTTGGCTCCTCCCCTGCCTTGCCCAGGAGTCTGAAGCATTCCGGCCCCAGCCCTTTTGGGTGGGCTGTGTGACAGTGAATAAGTTCCCTCACATCTCTGGACCCCGGGCTCATCACTTCCATCACAGGGAGGAACGTCCCTGTCCCAGCACTGCCCAGCCTTGATAGCAAAGGGGTGTCGCCCATGGGCCAGCTGCCACACATTGGAGGCTCAGTGCTTTAGGGTCCAGGGTCTACTCCCCACCCAGTCCTTGCCAGCTACTTGAGCAGTCTGGTCAAAGGACACACTAGGGGTCCACCACCCACAGTGTTCCTTTGTGAACTTGGAAGGATCCCGATGGCGGTGGTAAAGGGAAAAGCTCCATGTGGCATCCCTGCCGGGTAGGGGTCAGGGGACAGAGGTCCTCCTGGGGCCAGGATGAGCCTCGCCCAGATAGGCTCAAGTCTCCAAATGATGGAGACAGTTCCAGCAAGGTAACCTCGACCTTGGACTAGGCTCTGAGGATCAACGGTTCTCCTTCCCAACCCTCCTCTCCCTCCCCCCTTCCAGAAAACACTAACCAAGCTCATGTTGTGGGTCAGGCCAAACCCTGATGCTGGCACAACACGGCAGGGCACACAATACTACATGGTACCCATGGGAAGGCTGGGAAGGAGTGTGGGTGACAGACGCCTTAGAGTAAATACCTGAGAGGCCAGTTCTGCTGTGTCACTGGGGCAAGCCCAACGCCTCTCTGTCTCCGGTCCTATACCTGAAGACTAAGAGAGATGGAAGCTCCCGGCCCTCGGGATGTCCATGAAGATGAAGTTGTGTTAAGTGTTTCAGAAGCAAGCCTGCCTCCTGAAGGCACCACGGATGTGCTGTGCATTTAAATAGGAGAGGCAGCCGCTGTTAAGAAGCACTGTGAGTACACTAAGAGGAGCGTGGGGCCTAACACTGCCTGGGGCAGCACATTCAGGGAAGCCGCTCCCAGGAGCGGAGTGGAGGCATATGCTCAGGGGTAGGAAGCCGTGTGGTTGCACTGCATTCTGGGAAGTGGGAATAGGAAGTACAAAGGTCCGGAGGCAGGGGTGGGTGTGCACCCAACGGCTTCCTAGAAAAACTGTAAGTGAGCATGCCACCCTCCCGGCCAGGTGCTGTGGGATAAGATGACCCAGTCCCTACCCTCGGAGACAAATGCCGTAGTCCAGACCTCCAGCCACAGGCCATCTCTGGCCTGTGCTATCAGGGTGGAGCTGGCCGGAGCCCAGGCTCCTTCCTGTTGTTCCTCAGTTTGGGGCCACTAAGTCACACTGCGTGCTCTGCATCTCTGCCATGGTGCAAGGAAGACGAGCAAGGGAGGGTAAGATCTGAAACATGTCTGTCCCCACTGGTCACTGCGAGTCCTGGCTCTGAACAAAGCGAGGGGCTGGAGGCTGGGGACGGGTGCTGGGGAGATGACGTTTCACCTGATGTCTAGAGAGGGAATAAATCATCGGCCAGACAGATGAAGACAGTAGCGCCATGGAGGGTGCCGTGGACGGGTCACGGAGGCCTGATAACATGTGGTTAAAGTAATGAGAGACCGTAGGAGACGCCCGCTACACCCCAAGAAGCCTGAGGCTGCATCAATCAGGCAGCAAGGAGCCATGGATGCTCGCAAACTTTCCAAAGAGACAAACCTGGGTGGATGGCACAGAGTCTGCACTGGAAGAGAGGAGGCTGCAGGGAAAACTGGGGTGCTGAGTAGAAATGGCTCTGGAAGGGCCAGCAGTAGGATCAGGACCTACACTGTTCACCACACACCTGCCCACTTGCCTGGAGCAGAGTTTGTAGCTCCTCCAGGCCACAGGTCCACAGAGAAACCGGGAATGTTAAGCTCCGGTGGGAAAGACGAGAAACCTGTTCTTCCATCCAGACAGCTGGGAGTTGGAAGTGATTAAGAGGTGGCGATCTGTGTTATCTGTTGGGCCAGGCCATAATACTCCAAATGACCTCTTCGCACCGTGCGACGGAGGTCAAGCCGGACTCTTAGGCCCTTAAGCCAGTGCAGGAAGCGTATTTCCGCCCCATCTTCTTGTGAAAAACGACAGTATCCTGAGTTGGGTTTCAATGCACTTATGTTTCCTTGGGTACTGGTGATTGTATTACACCAAGAACCTTTTTCTCCCCCAAATGACACTGGGCTTAAATACACTGGGGATAATCTGCACTGGGTTTTCATCATTCTCTCTTCCTGGGGTTTGCGTCCCTGTCTGAAGCCTACAGAGATTCTCTCATCCGCTGGCTGCTGCCCCATTCCCAGGCTGGCCTTGGTCTGTCTGCCATCGCAGTAGGCCTCCAGTACCTCAGGAACTTCCAGTGACGCCCCAACTTACCCATCTCCTCACAACACTGTCTCCGGACATGCTCCAAGGCAAGCAGAGGGCTGCAGGAACCTATAGCACCCAAGGGAACCTGAGAGGACCAGGGCCCTGACCTGCCCGGGCACCCAGCTACAATCTAACCCGTGAGAATTCCATGGCCTTGGCCCCGGGCAGTGATGAATGGGCCGTCAGTGCTGCCAGGATGGCCGAGTGTGAGGTTCCACCCTGTTCCCAGGCTCTGGGGAGGAGGGACAGGGGCAGTCCTCCCCCCACACCACTGCCACTGTTTACCTCTTCCAAGGCGAAGCCCACACTTTAACCTGGGAGGGGTCTGGCCAAGGAAATGGCCCCTTCGCCCTGCCCTGCCGCCATCAGAGGACAAGACGCTGGCTGGGGACCAAAGAAAATTTCAAGACTCTTAAGAGTCATTGTCACAGAGCTTTGGGGTGAAAGCCTGCCACCTCATGTTGGGGAAAGAGGGGGTCACCAGGCTCATTAGACGGCAATAAGTCTGACGCAGGGCTGAGATGCAGTTCAGCTGTCAGGGTGCCTGCCACACAAACATCCCTGGATCCTATCTGCAGCACCTCATAAGCCATGGGAGTCCAAGCCTGTAATCCTTGCCTTCTGGGGAAGAATCATGTCTCAAAAAAGAGTACACATATGCATGCATGCATGTATACATACACGCACACACATACACATACACACATACACTCATATATATATACACATATACATACATGCACACACTCACACAAACACACACACTCATATACACTCACACACACACTCAGACACACTCACACACACACATACACACACAGAACAAAACCTTATGTAGCTGTAACCTGACCTTCACTAACTGTGATTCTGTCATAGGACCCCAGACCCACATCTGCAGACTGTGTGTACAAGGCTTGTAGGGACCACAGGGTTGGTGTCGTGAACCTCACACGCACAGAGCATTACACGTCCATCACATGTCCCTTGCAGGAACTGAAAGCTATCTTAGGGCACAGGATTCAGTGTCTGAATGAGGGACGTCCCTGCAGGTCACCCCACCTTTGTATCAGATCAGTTCAACACACACACCCTTTGCCCAATAGTTTGCAGAGAGGTGCCTGGGGCTGGGTGAACAGTTTGAGTCCCCAGTCAGCAGAACTACTAGTAAGACTCCTGAGTCATAGAGAGCTCTTCTCCCACCTCCCCCGCCCTTTGAACTCAACCAGCACTTACTTTCTCAGCATCCTTCCTAACCACCGGCCAACTGGCCCACCCTGAGCCCTCGGGATGCAGGGTGAGGGTAAGGCACCCAGTGGGTGTGGTGGGTTTATCCATTCTGTTTGCTTGGGTATCGCTTTGGTCCAGAAGAGGCTGGGAGGTCAAAGGGAAAGTTTGTATCCAAGGAACATAAATTACAAGTAAGAGTGAAAGGAGAAAGGGACCTGGAAGGAAGAGAACTCGAGCCAGGGCTGACTGAGAAGGAAACAGACCAGACCAGACGATGCCGGAACTGCTCCCAGGCTCCTGGCGGGGAGGAGATGCCAGCTTCCAGGTCACATGGTCCTGGATCTGAACATTCCAAACCACAGTGAGGCGGATTCCTGCTGGGGTACGGACGGGGTTCCTGGGGACACAGCCACCTCCGGCCTGGGGTATCTCAGGAGAGACTGGCTCTGCAGAGTTGGTAACGGTTCCAAACAGCAACACAGCCAAGCCATTTCCCTTGGGTGTACCAGGGAAAGTTAACTGTTCAGTCCAGCGGGGATATATGTAGCTGAAAATTGAAAGACGTTTCTAGACTATTCCCAGGGGATGCTATTGAGTCCCTGCCCTGATGGGGAACAGGCCTGGGCCAACTCTGTGGTTCCTACATGCCTTGTTTATTAATACGGTTTACCATACAAACTCGACAAGGCTTGGAGCTTAGAGTCACTGCTTGGCACAGACAGTTGGGAGTTACACCCGTTATCCCGGTGCCCACACTGTGGGTACCTCTCACAGAGCCCAGGTGGGGTCTCTCTAGCCTCGGTTTCTATCCAAGTTCTCATTCTGTCTCATTTTGTTCCGGTAACCCAGGAACCTGGCATCGTTGTGATCTGTACCTGAGAGAGACAGAAACAGTCTCGGAGGGCGGCTCACCGAGGCAGCCACGTATCGGTCCGGGGACGCCCAGGACCTTCATGGTGCTCGGCTCTGCACAGAGATAGCTTCCATTTGCCTCTGTTCTCCAGTTGTAATGAGAAGGCTGTGGCTCACGGGAGAACAAATGGCCTCTCTAACTCCTGTGACCAGTCAAGCAGGTGCCACCAAATCACCCTTCCGAATCAGCTTTATCCCACCTGACCCACAAACTGTGGACCCTTGGGCAAGTGACTTGTCCTCCCTGAGCCTAAGCTTAGTTCATCTACATAATGAGAAGGAGTCCAGTCAGCCCCTGGCATTAGGTGAGCAAGAGGTAGTCACATCTGGCTCTTCCTCTGTCTCAAGTGAGGTGAACTTCCTCTAGGAAGGTGGCAAACTCCACACAGCCAGCTGAGTTGTGGACAGGCCCATGGCAACATGACCACAGAGCCCCTGACCCTAAAGCATCATGGTACTCAGGACCATGAGTGTACCCCCTCCAGGGCCCAGGGCCTATACTTGTCACTGTCCTCAAGGCTGGCCTGCCCTTTGGCTCCAGGGAAGTGGAGGACCGGTTCTCTCTGCCTCAGACTGCCCTGTGGGGCCTGGTGGAACTGGAGACCATAGTCAAGAGGAGGTACCAGGGAGATAAAAGAGGCGTGAGGCAAGGGGGGTGGACAGACGACACCATAGTAGGGACAGAAAGATGGAGGGACAGAAGAAGTAATGAGGAAAAATCAGGAGAGCTGGTGGAGGGAGAGAGATTGAGGGGTAGGCCAAAGGTCAGAGAACAGAGCCAAGACCTAGGGACCAAGCAGGATCAGCCTATGCTCTGCTCTGGGAGGTACGAGCCCTGGCAACTGGAAGCCCCTGTCTGAGCAGAGTGGCAGTTCATCTAGGGCTTTGGGTGACCTCACAGAAAAGCTGAGGTTTGCTTTTCATTCACTGACTTACGAAATGCTGGAGACAGACCCCAGGGCCTTCTGCAGTCCTCAGCAAGAGCTCTGCCCTGACCTGCAGCCCCGTTCAGAAGAGGCATTACTCAATGCAAGCTGTTCGGTGACAAAGTGGGGGACGGTGTTTGGGAAAGTCCTGGCAGCGACCAGAGGATTAAGACATCTCAGGCCACTTTCTGGACTGAGCGTGGGGTCACTGACTTCTTCTCTAGAAGCTTCTACCAATGTTGGACGTGAGCGTTGAAGAGAACCATTGTTCTCCTGAAGTCACGGATTTCCGTGGGAAAGAGACAGCAGACCTGAAACAAGAGCTGAAACATCTGCTTGGCCCCCAGGAAGCTTCCAGATGCCCATCCTGTCTACCTAGAGGATTCAGAACTGGACAGAGGCCAGATTCCTACATAAACCCCACAAGGACTCTCAGAGTCCCAGACTTGTCCAGGAAGGTGACAGAGGCCACAGGCCCAGGAGTTTGCTGTAAATGTCCAAAACAGAAAGTTTACTGTTGATGTTTCCTGAGAGGTTCTCCATTCCCGGCTCAAGTGGGATCTATTTTTAGGTATTTCATTCCCGACTAGGTGGTGCAACTCTATCTAGAGATGTTCACGCTGCGTACAAGTATAAAGAAGCCCTACTACTCTCCACCCCACCGTCCATCTCCCAGTGCACCCGGCTCCTTCTACTAGGTTTTCGGACGGCTTTCTGAAGCCTCTGGGTAGTTACAAAGGATTTCCCTGATTTCCCTCCCACTTCGCATAGAGGAAAATGTACACGCGCCTTCCTTATCCAGTAGAGCTGGGGAATGAAGAGAGATAGGTCATCCTTCTAGATAGCTACACAGTATTTCACTGTTGGGTTTACCAGCTCTTTAATAATCAGTTCCATAACCTCAGGGGATGTCTACCAATTCCTTACTGTTGTGATGTTACCGGGCCAGGCACTTGGTCTCTGTCTAGTCTCTTAGTGTTAGAGTTGTAAGCAATTTTGTTACATGTGCCACAATGTTGCAACTGAATCCTTAGCCTTCCACTCCGGCTTACCAGGGTCTGTTTGTTGTTTTAAGTTTCCCTTTGCACCTTTTGTTTGTTTTGTTGGAATGTGGTGGCTGAGATGGAGCTCACGCCTTGTGCCTGCTCTGCCCTTGAAGGGCTTCTATAATGAGGAAATGCTGCCCGTTTGCATTGAGCTATGCTGTTTTAATCATCAAAGAGCATCCTCCGATGCCAAATGGTCCTCAAACAGCCTAGCTACATGCCTGCAGCACTGTCACAGAAATATCTGCTTGGGCCATGAGAAATATCTAGTCCCACTTTTAGCCCTCGGCTTCAGCATCTGTGCGCTGCAGCAGGGGCTGCAGCACGGAGCGGGTACCAGGCGCGAGCACTACAGTGCACTGGCTGCCTGGAGCTCTAGGCTCTGGGCAACCCTGTGGGTGGAGCCAGATGGTGGGGGTTCAGAGGGCCGCTAGAGAGGCAGGCTCTGCAGAGAGCACATCCCCAGTGTCATCCCTGAGCCCGAGTGCAAAAGAGGAGAGAAGGTGGCCTGGAGGTGACCTGGCATGCTGTGGACCCCTGGCAGTCGCCATCTTGAAGCTGCATTTCCAATTTTATTTGGGTATAAAATAAAATAGCGAAAGCCCTGGATGTTGGGTAATGGGAGGAAGGAGCCACTTCCCAAACCCTTCAAGAAGGGTCTGGAGGAATCTTCCAGCCTGGCCCAGGAGCAGTCCCCAGCAGGTCCCAGTGCCAGCCTGCCCCTGGGCGGGAGGCCTATTCTTTGAAACACTCACGGCTCTTCCCTACAGGCCCTGAGTGGCTGACAAAGGAACCTTTGTCCCCCTCTCTGGTTCCTTTCCCTTCTGCCAAGAGTCTTGGCTATGTCTTCTCTGCTGGTTCAGGCTCCTAAGGCCTCTTGGGTCTGTAGCCAGGAATGAAAACCTCTGAAACCCTGGACCCTACTGCTCCTCCCCACTCCTCCCCGACCCTCCCTAATGCTCCTCAGGCTCCTCCCCACCCCTCATTTGACCTCAGTGGCCCAATAGCCCTGGTGACCTTCTCAGGAGAGAAACTGAAGCTCAGGAGAGTCAGGCAATTTGCTCAACAACACATAAATAAAAGGTGGAGAAGCCAGGAACAGAGCCCCAAAGCGGTAATCGCGCTGTGGAGAGAGCAGCCGGTCACGGCTCTGGAGCCCGGCCTCCAGGCTAAAAGACTAGTTCAGCCCCTAGGAGAACTGGATGCTTGGGTTCTGTGTCAGTGTCCCCAAGTGACAGAAATAGTGCACACTTCACAAGGTCGGTGTTAGGATGGGAGAGGAGGAAGGATAACAAACCCCAGCGCCACTGTGCGCATGGTGGAGCCTAGTCCATGGGCTAGGGTGGAGTTCAGCAAATCCACTAGTACCGTGTTATCGCATGGTGTGGTCTGCACACCTGCACATGTGCTTGAGCAGGACACCAAGTTCCCTCTTCTGTGTATTACCTCTCACTGCCTCTCCTTGTAACCAAGGTCCCTTGCTGAATCAGAATCTCACCTGTTTGCACAGTCTGGCCAGCCAGTGTACTCCCAGAGCCCACCTGCCTCCAGCGCCCAGTGCTGAAGTCACAGGCACGCACATCCTTGCCCAGGCTCCTGTGTGTGTCTTGGGTTTTCAGATTCCCTAACCAGAGGAACGAATGCACACTGAGCCATGCCCCAGCCCCATCGCTGTTACTGTTGAACAGGGTTAAGAGTCGTGATATTCTGAACCTTGGCTGAGAATGAGCTCGAAAAGGCCCCTCTCCTGCTGTTCAGCAGACCTCAGGACGGAGTTATCAGCAACAGAAAATACCTTAAGACGTTCTCCCCTTTCATACATAAGCAGGGGGAGTGAGGTGCTGGCCTGGAATACAAATTTAGAGGGGAAGCCTGTCCCCGAACTCTCCAATCAGACATAATTTCCCAGACAGCTTTATATTTTAGAGAAAAAAAATTCACAGTGGAAAAAGTACCCACATTTAAAGTGTCCTGACCACAACCCTGACAAGAGACGCACCTTAAACACATCCAAACCACCCAACTCCCCACCCCCTTAGTCTTTACCTCCGGGGTCCTCCAAGATGGGTATCCGAGCCACGGTCCTCAGTGGAACGGCTAAGAACGTTTTTTCTATGGGTTTATATCCCCTATGAGGCTCCCCCGGCTCTGCGAGGGAGGATTTGTCACACTGTCCAGGAAACTGATGTCAGCTGCCCCACCACACATGTGAGATGACAGATAGGGAGAGGTGACACCTTTGTGGCACGGGGTAACACTGACTGTGTGTCTTGGTCTACTCACTTAACCTACTTCGTGGGGGGGGGTCAGAGGGAGAGGAAAGAGTCAGGCTGGCGGGGGGGGGGGCGCGGAGACAAGAGGAAGAGCCCTGTTATCTGCTGGGGACTTGCTGGGACCACAGGGCAAACTCTCCACGTTTCTGGTGAGCCACGTGCCGGGAGGCCACCTCGGCTTCCTCCACACTCTATCGCTCGCCCAGAGGCTTGTGGAGGCCTGGAGTTATTTTCCGTTCTCTTTTGTTTGTTTTTGGAGGTAGAGTGGAGCTCAGGTGACCTCGAGTGAACTCCTCATCCTCCTGCCTCAGCGTCCTGAGGGCTGGGATGACCTGCGTGTACCGTCATGCCCAGCCAAAGAGCCGCATCTATGTTTGAAGCTCAGGGATTCGTGCTGAGGAACTCGGCAATCGTAAACTCTTCCATGCAGGCCTGTACCACATGCCCTCAAAATGTTATGTGCTTTCAAAGTAAAACACCACATGCCCTCACAATAATATGGCTAAGGTCTGTTCTTCCTGACTGGGGGAGGGGGGCTTGAGTGATGCCTCCGATCCGCTCCTGGATGTCCCTCTGCTGTAAGGCTTGCTGGCTCTTTCAGCCCCTCATGTCTACTGAGCACCAGGATGTGGTGGACGCATGGTGGGGCTGACGGGCGTGTATACTAGACAGCACAGACCCCTCCTTCCACAACCTAGTAGCAGGGTCTCACCACAGCCTGCTCCCGAGGGGCGGAGCCACCCAGACCCAGGTCAGACGTGAGCCTGGGTTTACCCAGGAGGGAGAAGAAGAGGAAGGGAGGCAGAGAAACAGCAAGAGGGGTTAGGTGGTGGGGGAGGGGCACCAAGACAGATGCAGGCACTCCATGCTCTGATCCTTCCCTGGAGAAGCAACCCAGAACCCCAGCCCTAAGGAGCCCAAGATCTGCAGGGACCTTCAGTGTTTCCACGCAGCACCCCAGGGAGAACAAGCAGGGTGCTGCCTTCCCCCACGGCAGGCCAGCCAGCCATACTGGGGACTCGGGAGCATCTAGAGGACCAGCCACCTTCCGCCTCACCAGTCCCTCCCTGTCACCTGAGGCCACAGAGCACTGTCCCGGCCTCTAAACGTCTCTCCTTTTTAAAGGTGGTTCAGTTTGCCCAGCACATCCTAAATGAACCCATGCCTGTGGCTAAGGACCAGCCAGGAACAAGGAAACAAACAAGGCCAAGCCAACACTAAAACTAAGCTCTTCTGAGGCAAGCCATCGACAAAGTAGCCAGAGCTAAGTGCTCAAGGGGCAGCATCCTGTATCCTGGCTGACACGATTAGTTCCATGCCCACTGACCCAGATTCGACCTCTTTAAATGGGCTTTGGAAATATACATAAATAATTCGTTAATTTTTTAAAATAAATTCTATTTGTGTTTTGCCTGCGTGTCTGAGAGAATATCCGATCTCTGGAACTGGAGTGGCAGACAGCTGTGAGCTACCGTGTGGGTGCTAAGATTTGAATCCAGGTCCTCCAGAAGATTAGCCAGTGTGCCTAACCGATGAGCTTTTCTTCCAAGCCCAATTAAATTATAAAAGATGGTTTCCACCCCCAAATTCCTCCAAAACTCATCTCTCAGATGGGGAAACTGAGGCTGTCTCACTAGCAGGCTGCATTAGCATACTCCCCAGTGAAGGCCAGCCACCCCATTCATCTCCTCACACACCCCAGGATGGTGGTCTGTCCTCAGCCCAGCTGACACCCCTTCCCTCCCAGCGCCCACTATCACGCCGCCAAGGAAGGCAGGATGAACAAACACCACGTCCCCCAGGCTTTGTCTGATGGGCTGGCTGTGGGTGTCAGGGTAGATGTGAGCAGGTCTGTGTTTGGCTAATCATGACCTTGTAAGTCAGAAGACAGGCGGAGGGAAAGCTCCTACCCCATCTGAGCCTCAGTTTCCCTGGCTGTAGAACGGAGCCATGCGCTCCCTCCCAGGCTTCCCATTCACTAAGTCAGAACATCCCAAGGTGTGACCTTGTGGAAGGAAAGTGAGGTTGAGCAGGATCTGGGCCTGGAGGCGCCTGTCCCTTCAGACAAGATTGAAGAGCCCCTGTTCTCCATGCCCCAGATCCTGGGGGTCTGGGCCTGTCATGAAAGACTGAATGAAAAGACCCACATCCCCACACGGGCCTCCTGTGGTTTGGTTTCCTTCCCTTCGACAGGATCCTGTGGTGCCAGCCGGGTCTGTGTGTACTGCGGCATGTATACCACATGTAGCGTGTGTGGTAGAGCCTGCCTCTGCAGGAAGGAATCAGCAGACATGCCAGGAAGATCAGGGCTCAAATCCTGAAGCCCCTCTTTAATGCACTACCAGGACCTCCTGACAACCGGGTTTATGGCCCGAACAACCCAGGACATAATTAGCCCCAGACTTCAAATCTCAAACTCAATTAGTTTTGGTTGTCAGAAAGCTCCCACTTTTGAAACTTCACATTCAAGCTCTGAGTGTGAAGAGGGCGGGTATACCACGCTGGAGCGTGTCCGGCCACCCAGGAAACTGGGTGGGGCCTTCAGTGTCCTGCAGAGCCCTGCAGACTCTCCCCACACCACAGACCCCACAGTCATCTGCCTTCGACTCCGAATCCATGCTTCCTTCTCTGCTTCTCGTCTCCTATCCCTGCCAACTTTCCTTTGGGCAGCTCAAGGCCAGCTTATGCTTTGAACCCAGCTCAAAGGCAGGGTTCCTGTCTGAGGATTCATTTCCTACGTTCCTATGAAAGCCATCTCGTCTTTGCTCCCACAGCCCTTGGCCACCCAGTGTCTCCAGCAGACATTAGTGTGTATGCATTTAACAATTTGCTCTTGGTTAAAAAAAAAAAAAAAAAGCACACACTTGACTTGCCAGCTGGACAGACAGTGCTTCCACCCTGGGAGTGGTGCGCCCCAAGCTTCCCAGAGGGAAAGCCTGCCTTCGGACCACTCGGGACTCTCTCTTCTCACTCAGCTGTCTTCCTGAGTAGCCAAGAGCTCTTGAGGCAGAGCCGACTCCTTCCAAATCCTCTGCCTTAAGCATGTAGTAAAGCAGGTGTTTAATAGATGCCCAAGAATCGAGGTTGTCTCTCAGCCCACTCACAGCCTTCCTGGCTCATTTTTCCCATCTGATAAATGGGAGTGTGGACAGGCTTGGGCGACAGAGTGGATCTCACTTGGTGTCATCTTCATCCGGTTTAGGGTGAAGTTTGTTAGTTGAAAGTCTTAAAGACACTGTCGTAGCCCCTGACAGTGTGTCAAGCCATTCTTCCAATTAAAAGGCTGACTTTACTTCCCCTTCTTCTGAATCTGGATTGGTCTGACACGGACATTAGCCATCGGAAGGTAGCAGGTGTCAAGCCGTGCTGGTGTCAAGAGCCCCAACAGACTGAAACTTGTGGCATCGACCTATAAACCCTGCTACTTGGGAGGCCAAAGCAGGAGGATCTCAAGTTCAAGGCCAGCCTGGGCAATTTGATGAGACCTGCCCCCCAACCCCCACCCAATCCCCTGAAAGAAAACCAAGGGCTGAGGCAGAGGTGTGACTCAGAGTTAGTAATTGCCTTACATATAAGATGTCCTACGGTGCATTCCTGGGGGATGGGATGGGGGGAGGCAGGACAAGAAGGTAGCCAACGTGGCTGGTAGCAGACCCAAGAGCTTCATGTGTTTGCACTGAGCGGACAGAACCTGAGACTCGGACAGAGAACAAGCCTGACCGGGCAGCTGGTCCCAACCCTAGCTGGCACATGTGACCTCACTGGCAAACCTACTAGCAATTTTGGCTGCCAGCATGGAGGCGTCTCATGCATGGAAACTACCTGTGCCTGCCACAGAGAGACTCAGCCTAGTGAACGAGGCTATCTGGGCCCTTGTGTGAGCGTGCTGAGCCTCTTCAGATGCCCTCCTCCCAACCCCTACCTTGGCTCTACACACTATAATCCTCACGACAGCCCTGTGGGGCCTTATCGCCAACCCCTTGCTGTCAGCAGCCCCTTCCACACTAAACCAGGTACCTGAACCCTCTTCCATGGTGCCAATGTTCAGGGCTGAGGCTAGACAGGAGGACTTCATCCATATGCCTGCCACAGCCTGCCACTGGTTGGCCACACCCACATCTGTGCTCATTGGTCCATGCTGTGCTCCTCAGAGCCAATCATAAGGAAGACATATGGTCTCCTGCTTGTGGCCTGTTAATGATAGACAGCCCTTCGAAGATGGCCGCATCCTGGACCCCAGAATCGACACTGCTATTCTTATTCAGTGAAAACTCACTCAACATTTGTGACCGATGAGAAAATTATGGCGACTTCGGAGAGAGGAGGATGTAATCCTGAAGCTGACCTACTTGCTACCTGGCTGGTTTCTTTGGGGGTTTGTTTGTTTTAGGTTTTTTTTTTTTTTTTTCATTTCGAGAGAGTTCTACGACATCCAGGGCCTGTGAGCGCATCTGTGGACCACTGTCCTGATGGTTAACGGATGCAAGAAAACCCAGCCCGCTGTGGGAGCTCCCGACTGTGGCTGTGCCGTGACTAGCTGACTGAGTTTCTGCCTTGATTTCTCCGCAGTGATGGGCTGTGACTGGAACTGTGAGCTGAATAAACCCTCTCCTCTGCTAAGCTGCTTTCAGTCGGGCTGTTGTTCCAAGTAACAGACAGGAAACTGGCCCGGCGTGAACTCCATCCTCTCACTCGAGGCACCGGGAGACTCTAGACTCTCAGACAAGGTCATACAACAGGGATGGAGCTTTGAACATCTGCCCTTAACCGCGACCCTGACACTGAACGTGGACTTCAGGCCAAAGACCACAACATCCTAAGCATCTCTGACAGAGGAAGACACTGGGGCTTGGGAGCAGAGCCACAGCTCCAGGGCCTGTCCCACATTGATCAGCAGTCTTTCCTTGTGTGTTCACTGCCCCTGTCACCCAGGGGAACACTGTCAGTCAGTCTTCCTGACCACACACCTCCTTGCACAACAGCTACTTCATCACCAGCCTGGGCTGAGATCTCAGAACCTGCATCCAGAGAAAGCAGAAGTGATCCTGGGCCCTGCTGAGTCAGCGATGGGTACTTCCAGCATTTACACAGCACATGTACACAAGACACCCAGGCACCCCCACCAGAGCCCAGACTCGGGGCCCGGACTGGAGCCAAAGGCTGCTCGGATCTGCCCATGCACATCTCCGACCCTGGGCTTCCACGGACAGGCACGTACTATGTTCTGCCCTCTGCAGAGGTTAGAGGGCAGCGGGGATGAGGAGACCAAGGGGCAAGGCTGGGAGCTGACTCCCGATTGGAGCAGCTGACTCTGGGGTCGCTGGCCACTGCCAACTGCTGACTTCTATCGAGAGCATTTCTTTCGTTGGCAGCACCACACAAACCCACTGACTCTCAGGAACACCAAAATCTCTGCTCTTTCCAATCTTACTTGCTGAAAAATGCAGAGCTTCCAAGGGAAACAAATTGTCTGGTTTCTCACTGCTGACTGGGACAGGAAACAGCAGGAGGGCCCAGAGTCCAGAAGACCACCAAGTGGCTACCACCAGCAGGCTCTTTCCCTGCATCCCAGGGCTGGTTTAGGGCTCCCTCTTAGGGGTAACACAGAAAGATCCTCCTGTGAGAAACATCCCATCTGGATGTCCCTCAGCAGATCAGCACCCCCACTACCTCATGCAGGTTCCTAGTCGGGAAGAATGTTGCTTTGCTCTGACACAGAGCAGGTACTAGAAAACACTCATTGAGCTAATGAACAAAAGTCTGTTTCAGGTTGCCCTCTTCCTGAGGGGCTGACAGACAGGAACTGGACCTGACTCACTTCTCAATCTTCCAGGGTTTCCTCACTTCACCCCGTGAGCCCAGCCCAGTCATGGCTTCAGCCATGGCACCCCCTCTGCGTGACCAGTGCCTGGGACAGTTGTGCTGGACACTCGAACAGTGATCCTGAGCTGACGCTTCCCTATGGTGAGCTCTGAGGTGGTCCAGCAGAGGACATTCTCACCCTAGCCACACTCTCACACACACTGGCACATCTGTGAGTGCTCTAACGTGCAATGGGGCCATTAGATATGAATACGTTTGTGAGTTCCAATTCTTGTGAGCTGTGTAACCTTGCCTGGGTGCTTTTCCCTTTCTGAACTCCATCTTCCCCCATTACGAGGCAGCTGTCCTAACATGGGGCCTTCGGCACAGGATGCGAAACCCGTCTACTCTTATGAAGTATGGAGTGACGTGGTTATCACCGTCTCTTTTGTTCTGGAAGGGAACAGGAACAGCCATCGCCTGCATTCCAGAAGGATCTGCAGAACCTGGGAGTCGTGGTTAGCATAGTGGTCTGCCATCACTGTGAGAATGAATGAAGAAGAGAGCGGAGGGGCCGCCATATTTGTCACTTAGCTGTCCCTAAAGGTCCCTTCTTCTGACTCAGACAGACACAGCTGAGGCTGGGCAAGAGCTACCCACGCCAGAATCCCAGCATCCTTTGCAACACATTAGACTACAAATCCCAGCATTCTTTCGCTCGCCAAGCTAGATCTCATGCTTGCTAAGCACTGTCCCATCTACCACTGAGCTCACAGGGACTCCACTAGAAGGGAAGGTTGGGCTGCAAGCTGGGTCATTGAGTCACTAGGGCGTGGGAGCCCGCCACTTAGAATAACTTCTGTAAACCAGGAATTGTGCTGGGCCACCTGCCACCCCAGGCACCTGGGTAGCTGAAGCAGGAGAATTGCTTGACCCCAGAAATTTAGAGACCGTAGGGGAAACATGATAAAACTCATGAAAAAAATTAAAAGGTGAGAGAGAGATAGAGATAGATAGAGAGAGAGAGAGAGAGAGAGAGAGAGAGAGAGAGAGAGAACACAGAAGACACAAAGAATAGCCTGCCTTTTCATGTTTGGGACAGTAAGTTTTCTTAGGCCTATTTGTCCCTGAAGCTCACACAATCTTAAGTGGCTTGTGCCTCCTACTGCAGCAAACGGTGGGAGAATCAGAATGCCTCCCGTTCGATAGCTCAAGTCCAGCAAATGTCTGGAACATTTATCTCTTGAGACCTTGGAGTAGGTCTGCCATTTGCAGCCCACCCTGCAGAGCAATGGAGTCTCCAGGAGGGAGTCTGGTGGGCTGCCCTTCTGTTTCCTGGAGGTTTTTCAGTTTATATCTTTCTGTCTGGTTCTTTTGTTGTTGTTTTGGGCTTTTTGCTTTGTTTGTTTGTTGACAGACTCTGTAGCTTCAAGTAACTGCAAAGTCCCCACCCAGGGGTAACCGGGTGAGATGGGACATGCTGTGTCCCATAAGGCAAAGTTTCACTTCTCCACGAAGCCTTCTGGACTCAACTGCTGACACAAGGCACGTGGCTTCGCATAGGTCTGCGGATATTTGCTTAGGAAGGAAAAAGAAAGTCAAGTGCATAGCAAAGCATCAGGAGCCTGGACAGAGGGCAAAAAGAAAAAGCCTCCTGTGCTCCAAGTATGAGGGGCATCGGAGCTTCTGAGGAGCCCGTTTGGCACAGAGGGTGAACCCCTGGGCTCACCCTCAGACAGCCTGATTCACAAACACTGAAACTCTAAGAAATGTCTGAGGGCTGGGGAGGTAGCTCAGGGGTGAGAGAGTTTGCCCATTAAAGGCCGGACATAAGTGTGTGTACTGTGTAACTGCAGCTGGATGGGGGGAGGTGTGTACCGGGGATCTTGATGGTCAGACTGTAGCAGAAACAGGGAGCTGTTGATTTGGCTGGAGACCCAGTCTCATGGCAGTTAGGTAGACAGTGTCAGAGGAAAACACCCAGTGCCCTGCCCCCCCCACAGAGACACACAGAGAGAGAGAGAGAGAGAGAGAGAGATAGAAGAGAGAAACCGGGAGAGAGAGACAGAAGGAGGGAGAGACAGTGAGAGAAACAGAGAGAGACAGAAGGAGGGAGAGACAGTGAGAGAAACAGAGAGAGACAGAAGGAGGGAGAGACAGTGAGAGAAACAGAGAGACAGAAGGAGGGAGAGACAGTGAGAGAAACAGAGAGACAGAAGGAGGGAGAGACAGTGAGAGAAACAGAGAGAGACAGAGGGAGAGAGATAGAAAGAGGGAGAGAGAGGGAGGCAGAGACAGAGAGGGAAAGAGAGAGACAGAGAGGGACAGAGAGGGAGGGAGAGAAAGGGAGAGAGAGAGAGAAAGAGAGAGAGAGAGAGAGAGAGGGAGGGAGGGAGGGAGGGAGAATAGAAGCTCTCACCATTATTCTGATAGAAGCCTAGAGCCTCCCCTGGAACGCTGTAGCTGACCGTCACAATGTCACCGGTGTCTGTGGCTCTGGGAAGAGGTCACACTAATAGGACCTGAGCATTAATAATCTGAAAGTCCCGTGTGAAGGTCTGGGAGGATGGCTCAGCGGATGAAGCTTTTGCCAAGCCAGCACCAGGGCTGGAGACTGAGCCTTGGTGACCGTGTAAAAGCTGCACGTGGCAGTGTGCGGTTGTGATCCCAGAGCTGGGGAGGCAGAGCAGGAGGATTCCTGAGGCTCGCTGGCCACCCGGCCTGGTCAACTCATTGAGCCCCAGGTCACAGTAAGAGCAAGGTAGACAGCACCTGAGGAACCATATGCCTGGTCAGTCCCTGGTCTGCACACACGTGTAGTACACATACATGAGAGGTCTGCTCTCCCATGAACATGCACATATGTGCACACACAGAGATGTACGCCATGTTTCCTTCTATCTGGCTCAGAAGGATGATGACACACAATAGTGGATTATTGTCTAGCAAGCCCATTGTGCAGATGCTAAAACTGAGGTCCAGCTTCTCGTTGGACAGTGCTTAGGCAGGGGAATAGAGGACCTCGAGGACATAACAAGGGTTGTAGCCTCAGGGAGCCCCAGGTTGCTAGGAGACAGACAAGATGATTGACAGTTATAAGACCTTGTGGGAACAGCTATGTTGGGGGTACAGAGACCTCCCCACTGGGTTGAGGTAGATAGGAGCCTGTATGGGGTACATCTACTCCTCAAAGAGTTGGGGGAGTCCTGAGCCACTGCCCTTGGCTCTCAGAAGACACTCGGACCTCCTGTGTGCCTGACACCCCACAAGTTTAAGCCAAGCCCCTCAGAAGAGAATCCTGAGCCAGCTCCTTCTGCAGCCTGAATGAACCATGAACCAGGCACACACACTGCAGCAGGCAGAGATAAGTCAGCCTTGCCATTGACAGAAGCCAGAACCACAGACCCTCTTGGAAAGGGGAAGGAGGGAGAGAAAAAGAGAAACCGAGGCTTTTTTAAAGACACAGCAAACACAAGACCTCCTCCCCCACTTCCTCATGTGTGATCCCAGACCTGTGACCTGCCCTCTCTGAGCCACAGAAATATCACATCAAACTCTCAAGAAGCCACTCCAGGGTCACTGTAGGTGGTAATTATCTGTGCCTGGCTCCCTAGTCTTAAATGTCTTAGGACAGAAACAGATGGAGAGTTATGCTTTCAACAGAGAGTGTGGTCAAAGGGTCTTCCATATGCAAAGAATTTTTTTAGATATTAAAAAAACCATAAACACGAGGGGGTCAGATTTACACAGAAGAGTCAGAGACAGCAAGTGAGCCACAGACCAAGTATTTCAGCATCGATGACGGTACACAGAAGCCACCAGATGACTCAGTGGGTGAGAAATGGCTTAATTTGTCAGCGTGAGAGAGTTCAATACCTAGAACCCACATAAGAAGACCATACAGTATGGTACATACTTATAATCCCAGTGCTGGGGAGGCAGAGGCAGGAAGAGCCATAGGGCTCCCTGGCCAGTCAGCTTAGCCTAGTGAGGGTCCCAGCGAGAGACCCTGCCTCAGCAAATAGAGAGCTGCAGGTAGAGGTGTCTCAGGCACGAGGCAGCCCTAGTGTTGGGGAAGCTCCAAGGCTGTCCCCCCCCCATGCCACACCATAAACAGCATCAGCAGAGAGAAAGCACCATGACAAGACATCTCATATTTCTTTAAAAAGGGTAATGAGGGGCTGCAGTGATGGCGCGGTGGTTAAAAGTACCAGCTGTCCTTCTGAAGACCCAGGTTCAGTTCCCAGCAGTGACATGGTGGTTTCACCAGCATCTGTTACACCAGCTCTAGAGGAAGTCGGTCCCCTTGTCTCCTGGACCTGCTCTCACATGTACAGACCCACATAGATACTGGTGCGTGTATATGTAGTTACAAGTAAATTTTTTGAGACAGGGCTTCTCCGTGTAGCCCTGGCCGTCCTGGAACTCACTCTGTAGACCAGACTGACCTCGAACTCACAGAGATCCTCCTGCCGCTGTCTCCCAGATGCTGGGATTAAAGGTTTGCACCACCTTGCCCAGTGTAAACTTATTACTTTTTTAATAACTAAAAGCCAGTGCCCAGGCTTCCTAAAACGGCTACTTGTGGGTCTGTGCGAGATCTTGACAAGGCTTATGACAGTCAGAGAGTGACAGAAAAAGACACCCCACGTGCTCCCTCTTCGTGCACATCTGGAGAGTCGTCTATGGGGATGTACCCCCAGGACCAACACACAAAGCAAAACTATCCCACAAAGTGCTCGCTGCAGCGCCGGTCACTCGGAATAATAAAAGCAAAAAGAAAAGTGACCTGACAGCAGTTATGTGCCCCAAGTCCACCTTTGCCAGTAGCTGTCCTCTGGGGAGCACGGACAGCCTGAAGGAGGTGGTCTGTGCCTAGGCACAAGTCAGCTTCGAGCTGGGTTCAGGGAAGGATCCGTTCTCACGGATGATCTGTGACAGCCACGCTGGTTTTCACAAACACCAGCGTCGCTCTTCTGGTCTGATCCTACGCTAGAAACTTTTCCTTTGACACTCACGGGAGAGGAGCTCCGGTCCCTGCCAGCGCGCCCCTTCCCGCCCTCTGCAGGACTCAAAGCCAAGTTCTGTACCTTCTATCCAGTCTTCCCCTTGGGCTCCTGTGGCTTCAGGGTTTAGGGACTCTCTTTCGCCTGGTCAGACGGTTGTTCTGGTAGTGGCTGTTTGCTTGGAAGCATTTCTTCCATCCACAGATTAAGTCTGAGCCCCGCGGAGCACAACCTCCAGCAACATCCTAAGAGCCTCGCTCTGTCCGGTGTTCTGTGTGAGACGCGGACAGAACTCAGCCTGAGAAAACAGCTGGAGCCTGGAGAGGAGGGAGGAGCAGGAAGCAGCCTGGGGAGGGCGTGGGCGCCAGCTGTGTGGAGTGGGGGCCGCTAGCGGAGGCTGTGCCTGGCGGCCGGCTGGGCTCCTGGGTGGTAGCGGCCCACTAGGGGTGACCCGCCCCTTGGCTGGGCGCACAGCTGGAGCCGCAAATGGAGCCTTGAAACCACCAGTTGGCTGGGGAAGTCACTCTTGACGAACCTGAAGACCCACCAGCATCTGGTTCTCTCTGCACATTCTAGGAATGATAGCAAGCCCTACGGCCCTTTGTCTGATATTCCCTACCTCTGAGTACCATCCTGCCCCTGGTGTGGCCACATGGCTTCCAGGACGGATTGCTCTGGGTTCCCACATCACAGCAAGCAGCGACGGGCACCGTGCTTCCTGCTGGCTGCAGTGCATCTTGCTTGGACTGGGAACCTTGGGCGGCTTTCTTCCCTAGTCTGTCCCCAACACCTGATACAGTGCCTCCTTTACATATTCACCAACAGCAACAGGATCGCTGAAGCAGCAAACAACCAGGCAGTGTACTGGGCACTCAGTACATAATCTTCACAGTGCTAGGCACTTGGTGCTAGATCCTCCTTTCAGCAGTGGTGGACAGGTATTTTTATTACCCATGTTTATTGGGAAGGAAATTGGGGCACAGAAAGGTTAAGTTTCTTGCCCAACACTACCCAGCTAGGAAATGGCAGAGCTGGAGCCCGACCAGGGCTAGATCCCAGTCCTTGGCCTCCAGAAGGAAGACACACGGTCACTGATGTGTGTGATGCCGTTGAGAATGTCATGCGTCACCATGCCTGCTGCAACATGGGCAGGAGAGTAGCTCACCCATGGCGGACCAAGATGCTGAGGCCACGGACAGCCAGCTCAGGCTCACAGCCGAGACCAAGCTGAAGTCTGTCAAGGCTGGAAGTCCTGCTGCCTAAAACGACTTACAGGTGAGGAGAGAAGAAAGAAGGGAAGGGAGCAGGAGGGGAGGTAATGGGAAAAGAGGGAGGCGAGAGAAGAGGGAGGGGAAGAAAGGGGGAGGGGAAGAAGAGGGAGGGGGAGGAAAAGAGAGAAGAGGGAGGAGGAGGGGAAGAAAGGGAGAGAGGAAGGAGAGAAGAGGGAGGGGGAGGGGAAGAAAGGGAGAGAGGAAGGAGAGAAGAGGGAGGGGGAGGGGAAGAAGAGGGAGGGGGAGGAAAAGAGAGAAGAGGGAGGGGGAGGGGAAGAAAGGGAGAGAGGAAGGAGAGAAGAGGGAGGGGAGGGGAAGAAAGGGGGAGGGGAAAGAGAGAAGAAAGAGGGGGAGGGGAAGAAAGGGGAGGAGAATGGAGGGAGGGGAAGGAGGATAGGCAGAGAGAAAGAGAGGAGAGATAAAGACAGGAGAAGAATGGAGGGAGGATAAAGAGGAGGAGAGAGAGGGGGAGGGGAGAACACAGACAAAGACAGGAGGAAGAACCTTCTCAGCCCAGCCTCAAAGTCATAGACAATTGGACCGTATCTCTCACCGCCTGTCTGTGTCTTTGCAGCTACAGCTGGACACCCAAGACTGCTTAGTTCACATGCAGGAGTTAATGTAGGTCTGGGTTCTGGAGGTGGGAAGCGGCCCGGAAGCTGGTGTCTAGTGGGCTTCCTGCTGCCTGTGGTGGGAAACAGGGGGTGAAGCCACACAGGAGCTGGGAGGAGAGGGCTGAGGTCTGCCTGTCACCCTGTCAGAACACTAAGACAGAATCATCTCTTAAAGGCCCCACCCCTCCTTACCGTAGCATGGGATGGAGTCCCCAGAAGCCACACAGTGGGGACAATTTCAAACCACCAGGCTGCCGGACCCCTCGGAGCACTACGTGTCATTCCCAATCAGTCAGCAACATTATCACACAGAAGGCAGAGCTGCCCTGACCTTTCCATTCCCCAGATAACTGCTTGAACCAGAGTGGTTAAGTCATTTCCCCAGGGTCACACAGTACCCTAGAGGACCAGCCTGTCTAAATCCACACCTCTCCCTTCACCTCTGCTTGTTCAAAAAGTAGATGACATACTCCCAATGCACACAATGTATACAGTGTAACTGTTACAATGTATACATTGTAACTGTATACAATGTATACAGTTGTATGCAGTGACACAATGTATATATCACCATTCTGGAAGAGGCAGTGAGGAAACACTGGACCACAGCAAGAACAAACCCCAGACTCCAAATGCTGTGAAGCTCATGTGGAGCTTCGATGGCTCCGCCCTTCAAGACTCACCGACTGTGACACACTGAGACACTCTTCACCCGCTTCTCTTGCTTCCTCTCCCTGTCTACAGCATCTCCAACATCTCAGCGTCTCCAGCGTAACCCAGGACTCACCTTCATGAAATGGCCCCCCCGACGCAGGACACCCCTAACACACACCCTTTACCCAAGCTTCTTCTCCTCCATGACAGTCAGAACCACACGTCCAATGCTGCCAAATTCTGCTGCCTTCTTGGGATGGAGCCCGGGCCTCTCCCTGAGTTACATTTTGGTAAGCTTTGAATTGTTGATGCTTTCCTTTGCTGAATACGTTTTTGCTTTGCTTTGGAACCCTAAGATTCTTGAAGAATTGCTGGTTTACAAGGCGGAAGCTTAGCTGGGTGGGGTCTTGCCCTGAGGGCACTCCCTTTATTCCATTAGAGGGCTCAGCTCCTGGAGCACGGAACACAGCTCCAACAATACACTCATCAAACTGTAGGCTTGTGATTTGTTTTGCCCGGCTTGCGTATTTTCATTGTAGTTCTGCATAATATAATCACTGATAACCCCAGGACACGGTCACTACCAGGCCGTCTCCAAAACTCTGCCAGTGAAATTATTCCAACACTCTACAGGCAGATTCTTGGGATAAGAGCAACAAACAAACAAGAACAAGAAACAACAAAAACAAAAAGCAAACAAAAGTCAGCCACATATTCTTTGCCAAACTATCACAAGAACGACCTCTAACCCAGCTGCTAATATGGCTCCCCTCGGAAACCTCCCAAGCTGGGTCTCCACAGCGCCCTTGGCGCTATAATCTTCCACATTCCTAATCCGACGCCCGTTAAATTTTGTTTAACTAAGCTTACAACCACTTGCTTAGTCCAAAGTCCCAAACTTCCACATTCCCCAGAAGTCCCCACAGTCACGCCGGTCACCACAACAGCTCACTCCTTGGTATCACCTTCCGTCTCACTGTTCCAAAGCTGTGAAGAGACACCATGACCAGGCGACTTACAAGAGAAAGCATTTAATTTGGGGGTCACCGTTCCTGGGAGGGCAAGGCCTTCCGGAGGGAGAGGAGACCAGCTGGAGCCGAAACTGGTGAGGAGCTGCAAAGGCTGAGACAGACGTGGTCCTGGTGTTGGTATTGCGGATGCCGTGGGGGCAGATGCCATTTCTATCCCCGTGTTAGAAGCACAGAGACTGAAGTCAGTTCCCCAGTGGCACACAGCCACATGTGAAGGATTCTGCAAAAGCCCAGATGGTCCCAGGCCCTGTCCCCAGGAACCCAGAGCAGAGCCGGCACCGCCCCTAGGAGCCGACAGGCTAGAGGGGACCCTAAAAGCTACTTTAAAATGGAAATCATGAGCGAACTGAGGCCAGAACACAAGAGGAAATGGCAAGATCAACTTAATCGATGTCCGATTCGTCGATGTTCGAAGTCTACCTGTGAGTCAGCTTTGATCTGTGTCCTCAGAAACAGAAAAGTGCAAAATCACACAGATGCGGTGAATCCTGTAGCCCTCATCGGAGCACAGGCGCACCTACGCTTTTAAAGCCTTTTCTATTCGTGTGTAAGAACATACGTATGCTGCTGACGTGAGGGGCATTTGGAAGTTCTGTGACGTGCAGTGTGGTTCCCAAATGCCAGCCACTCCAGAACCTTCAAAGGCTACAGACAAACTATCCTGGCCCCTGGCCTTTTGGTCCCCACTCAAAGCAGGCATGAGCCAGAGGCTTTTCCGTGTATTTTACAAAGAGGCTCTGTGTAGCTTTTATGTGGGTCATTTAAAAAAATTTAAAAACTTTGAAAGCATGAAGTGTCCTCGTGGCAATGGGCTGCCTTTTCCTATTTTTTAAAAATTAAGCAGACCACTTCTTCGCTTGGCACAGTTAAGTTTTTTGCCTTGCTAAATAAAGGCAGAGCTCGGGAGGCGAGGGCCTTCAGGACGCTGGCCAGGAGAACACACCCCAGGGCCCACCTACCCCACCCAGACTTCGCGCAGCCTGCTGGAAGAACTAATTAAACAGTAGTCCAGCCATTGAGAAAGCCTGCTCCCCACTCCACCTTCCCTCCTTCCTTCTACCTGAGCTGAAGGGGCAAGGTTGGCAGCAGGAAGCCCAGAATCCTAATTAGAGCATGGGTTCAAATCCTGCCCCACAACATTGTTTAGCTGTGTTACTCAGGCAAATGACTTCACCTCTCTGGGCCAGAGTTCCTTTGTGGAGGTGTGTGATGCTTTGCATGTGCTTGGCCCGGGGAGTGGCACTATTAGAAGGTGTGGCCTTGTTGAAGGAAGTGTGTCACTCAGGGGCTGGGCTTGGAGACCCTCCCCCTAGCTGCCTGAGGATTTTCAGTCTGTTCCTGGCTTCCTTTGGATGAAGGTGTAGAATTCTCAGCTCCTCCTGCACCATGCCTGCCTGGATGCTGCCATGTTCCTGCTTTGATACTGGACTGAACATCTGAACCTGTAAGCCAGCCCCAATTAAACATCTTTTATAAAACTTGCATTGGTCACGGTGTCTACTCACAGCAATAAAACCCTGACTAAGACAAGGTGATAATAAAAGCAAGCAAGCCGTGGACTGTAGTAACTGCTAGGGTGATGGGCCATGGCAGAGAGGTTTATACACTGCACACATTTCTTAGCATAGCCCCGGAAGTCGAGAGGCCCCAGATCAAGTGCTGGGTCCTCTGAGGGCCATCTTCCCATAGATGTCTAGCTTCTCTCTATGACTTCATGGAACATAGTGTTAAAGGAACTCTCTGGGGGCCCCTTTATAACAGCACTAATTCGAGTTTCAGGACTCCAGCCTTAAGACCTACCCTCAAAGTCTCCCTTGTGAGCAACACAAATTTAGACTTGCGTCTCATAAGAACCCCCACCAGCCATGACTGGGCTGTGTGGTCTTACAGACGGACATAGGGAGCTTCTGTTGGCTTCCTTGGGACCACTGGGAGAGCCAGAACCACAAGAATTTGGATAGGTGAGGAGCCAACCCCCATCTAGACCAACACAGCCACTGGGGACCAGCAGCACAATTCCTGTAACCCCAGATTAGGAGTTCATGGGTTAGCCTAGGCTGCCTGGTGAAGTGCTGTCTTGACACAATCAACTGTACACCTAGTTTTCCCAGGCTAACTTGTTTCCAGATAGACTCAAAGAATCCAGGTTCCTAGCTAAGACTACCTACCCCACCTCTGTCTCTGCCTCTTAACACTGGGGTCTCATGTGCCTGATGCCCATGTTCAGCCTTTTACACAGGTCCTTGGGGGGGTTGTTTGTTTGTCTATTTATTGTTGTTTTGGTTTGTTGGTTGATTTGGTTTCTGGTTGGAAGTTTAGGTAGTCATGTGAGTGGATTTATGAATGGATGAATGGGCAGGTGGGTAGATGAATGGGTGGCTGCGTAGATGAATGGATGGATGGATGGATGGATGGATGGATGGGTGTATGGATAGATGATGGATGGATGGATGGATGGATGGATGGGTGTATGGATAGATGATGGATGGATGGATGGATGGATGTGTGGGTGTATGGATAGATGATGGATGGATGGATGGGTATGCAGCTAATTTTGTCAGCTTGACACAAGCTGGAGTCATCTGAGAGGAGGGAGCCTCAATTGAGAAAATGCCTCCATTAAGATTGGGCTGTATGCAAGCCTGTTAATGATTGATATGGGAGGGCCCAGCCCATTGTGGGTGGAGCCATCCCTGGGCTGGTGGTCCTGGGTTCTATAAGAAAGCAGGCTGAGCAAGCCAGGGGAAGGAAGTCAGTAAGCAGCACCCTCCATGGCCTCTGCATCAGCTCCTGCCTCCAGGCTCCTGCCCTGCCTTTGATGAGCTATAATAAGTGAAACAAATTCTTTCCTCCCTATTTGGTCATGATCTTTATCATAGCAAAAGAAACCCTAACTAAGACAGTGGATGTATATGGATGGATGGATGGGTGGGTGGGTGGGTGGATGGATGGATGGGTGGGTGGGCGGATGGATGGATGGATGGGTGGATGGATGGATGGGTGGGTGGATGGATGGGTGGGTGGGCGGATGGATGGATGGATGGGTGGGTGGGCGGATGGATGGATGGATATGGGTAGATGAGTTGGCTAGTGGGTGGATGAAGAGTAGATAGATGTGTGTGTGTGCATTGTGTGTGTAGGTAATAAGTGGATAGATAGGTTATGAATGGGTAGATGGTAGATGAATGGATGGGTGGGTGGATGGATAGATAAATAAGTGGATGGTTAGATGGCTGGCTAGGTAAAAGGATGAGTAGACAGATTGGTAGATGGATGGGTGAATGGAGTGAATACATATTAAATAAATCAATAACAGCAGGGGACAGCTGCCTGTGGTGATCAGGGCATTTCCTATATGATCAGCCCTCATCCACCCATACATCAATCCACCCATCCATCCATTCATGACATTTCCTATATGATTAGCAACCACTATTCCAGCATTTAGGAGTAAACTTGTCAAAATACCTCTTGTCACTATAATGCAAGAAACAAATACATGTTGCAGACAAGAATGAGCCCCACCTGGTGTTGAAGGTGCCTACTGTCTGCAGGAAAGAGTGTGCACCTCAGCACCTGTGACCGTGATCCGTGAGATAAGCAAGCTCCCTGCAGAAAGTGACTCTGCTGGGGCTTCCTCACTCCCTATCCAGCAGAAAAGAAATAAAACTGCATCTCTCAGTTCTGGGACTTCACGGGGCCAGTTCCTCTGCCTGGAGGAGGCTGTGGTTAGCCTGCATTGTCTCCTTCTGTCACAATGTAGCACAGCTGAGCCCAGCCCAGCCAGAAAACTTAAAACCAGAGCTGAGCTCGGAAGGAAGGATCATTAAAGAAGATTCTTTTGTAAACAGCAGCACCAAGGGGGGCCACCTTCAGTGGTGGGTTGATGGAGGAGGCTCTGAGGCCAGGAATCTTTCAGCACTGGCTCAGGTTGTACATCTACTAACCTTATTCCGAGCAAGCCACCAGATTGATGCACCAAGATTCTTTAGTGGAGGGCTGGGGTACTACCGGTAGCAGAGTGCTTGCCCAGTGTCATCCCTGCTGTGACTTCCACCCCACCTCAAAGACTGATTCATGGAGATGTATTCACAATAGAATCCTATTCTCATATTAGAAAATATTACTCATCTATTATCCGATATACCAGTCATAGCAAAGACTCCAGAAATGATGTGATTAATGACACACATTAGTAAAAATCATGGCTGCATTGTTCTTTGTGTCCCAGCTCCATTCCTCTGGGAAATATAAAGTCAAATCTCAGAACCGTGCCTCAGATTACCCTGGAGAACTCACAAAAAATAAAATAAAATAGCTCCAAAGGATGCATCCAAAAAAAAAAAAAAAAAAAAAAAACCAGAAAAGACAGTCCAAGACTTGAAGGGCACGTTTGCAGTTAAGGGGCTCCTATGGAGACGGTATAAAGTTCTTTCAAAACTCAATGGGGGTGGGGGAGGGGAGCGGGTAATAGAACAAGTGAGCAAATAGCTCAGTTTTCAAGTGGGCTAACACCGGAAACAGGGCTTCTGGGAAGACGTAACAAGAGCTCACACCTCATTAGCATAGGACATTCCATGTCATGGATGACTGGGGTAACACCAATCACCTTCAGAATGAAGCACTACCTCAGCCTCACCAAGATGCTGAGACAACAAAAACCGGAAGGCGCTTAACTCCAGCTCCCTGTCAAAGGGACCTGGAAAATGGTGTGGCCCCTCTGGCAGGTAAAAATAAATAAAAATAAACAAGAACTAAACAACAATGGCCCAGCAATTGTAGTCTTTAATGGAACTACATGTTCAGGCAAAGAGTCATACACAAACGTTCGCAGCTGAATTATTCACAATAGCCAAAAGGAAGAAAGAGCGCAAATGTCTTCCAATAGATGAACAGACAGAATACCCATCCGGTGGAGCATTACCGTATTATTTGGCACAAAAGGTGATAAGTATGGTACATGCTACACTCTGAATAAATCAGTAAGCCATGAAATGCATAATCCTATTTATGTGAAGAGATTGGGTGGGTTTATGCAGAAAGAAAGCGGGTTTATGGCTGCTGGGACTGAGGAGAACTCGGGAATGGACTGATAATATATACAAGGTTGCTTTCTAAAACGATGGAAATGTAAAACTGATTGCGGTGTTGGTTGTACAATTTTGAGAACTCGATAAGAAAAAATAATTGACCTGTGTACTTTCCTTGGGCAAATTGTGTAACGCATCAATCACATGACAGCAAAGCTATTATACAAGGTATGAAGTGTGTTGCCTATTACAAAGCATGCAGGCAGGGGCTGGAGAGACGGCTCAGCAACTAAGAGCACGGGCTGCTCTTCCAAAGGTCCTAAGCTCAGTACGGGACAACCACAGGGCAGCTCACAACCATCTGTGACTCCAGCTCCAGGGAATTTGACGCCCTCTGCTGGCCACCACAGGCATGCCACCCCTGTGCTTGCATACACAATTCTAAGTACAACAAATCTTTAATCAAAACAAGCAGGTGGGCTTTGCTCCAGTGCCCGTTGCCTGGTGAGCGTTCTAGAGAAATCCCGAAGTAGGAGATTCCCCACCCCATCCCTCAGATCTGGTGTGTGAGATACAGTCCACACCACTGGTACATTTTTCTTTGAAGCCTTGCAGCTCACTTACATAATCCAGGACTTCCAAGGGTGGCCAAGTTCATTTTAATCTAAAAAGTAACGTATCAGGCTCAAGTGTTTAGCAGGCTTGCTGGACACACACAGACCACGGACTTAGTCCTTAGTACCTTATCCTTTTGTTTGTTTGTTTCTCCTCCAAACCCATGAATAAAACTGATGCTGGGGGGAGAAGGTAATTAGCGCAATGAGTAGCCGTCCCCTCCGTTCAACCACCAGTGAGGAAGCCAAGCAAAAGGTCTGTCAACAGATTGGGAGTCAACCAGGGGCTGAGAGAGGAAACAAGTGAGATTTTAATGTGGACACCAGGAGAATAAATGCTCGGAGAGAGGAAACTGGAGGGACTGTGGGAAGAAGGGACAGCCGCTGTCTCAGATCATAGGTTTTCTTCGGCTGAGAGGTGTCCCTCTGCCAAAACCCTCGCTAATGTTGCACAACATTGAAAATAAACAAGGCTTTCTGCAGCTGGAGACCCCGGAGGGAGAACGGGGTCCTCCCCGTCTTTGGGGAGATGGCTTGGCAAAGTCCCTTGGCCGACACACACACCCTGATCTCATGCCACCCCCACGAGACTCCCGAGAGCCTTCCAGCAGCCTTGCTTCCCGCAGGTGCTCAGGGAGGAGACGAAGCCAGCGCCTTCGCAACGTCGATGGAAGAAAACCAGACAGATGCTCGGAGCACAGCTGGAGGAGGGCGAACACAGCCAGATGTGGGTGGGGGGACAGGGCAGAGCTGGGGAACCTAGCTAAGGAGCTTCTGCCCGGCTTCAAGCTAGATAGATGATCTCAGTCGGTTCGGCAATCTCCCCAGGCCTCAGCTTCCCCTACACAAAGATTCCCCACAGCTCCCCACTCCACGTCCTGTCTGAAACCCTTCATACTGACTGCCGGAACCCTCATCCTTACCTTCAATGGCCATACGCCCCCCGAAAGCCAGTCTCTACGTAGACAAGACGCTCATCCCCTCAAGTGACAGCAGAAGATTTCTCCAGAAGTCAGCACGAGCCAGGCATGGCCACGCACACCTGCGATCTCGGCCTGCAGGAGGCTGAGACAGGAGGCCACCAAGTTTAAAGCCAGCCTGGATTGTGCAGCGTGCCGGTCTACAAACAGAACAGCAAGGCAGTATGGTTAACGCAAGGCAGCATGGGAAGCAGATCCCCGTTCACTCCCACTCCTTAGTACCATCTTAAGAACCTTCTTGAGCCTCGTCCAGGTGCCTGGGGCTGTGGGAACGCAGTAGCTTCCTGTTCTCGGAATGACCAGCCATGAGGAAGGCCCTACCTGTGCTGTGAGAAGCAGAAGCAAAGTACACTCAACGGCTCTTTGCCCCACACCCACCCGGGTGAGGTAGACACCCACTCACAGCCTGTGTCTGAGACATCCCAGATGTTGGCTTGGGGGTGAGAACACATTATGCACAGAGTCAAAGAAACAAAACAAAACAAAGGAAGGACTCAAACCAAACCCACCAAGCTCTGGCCAGGCTGAGATTGTCTCTGACTCCTTTTGTGGTTTTTTTTCTGGGTTTGTTTGTTTGTTTTGTTTTGTTTTGTTTTTTGATGTGTTTGCTTTACAGAGCAAGACATTGAATTCAAAGCCTCTCACAAGCTGCCACTGAGCCACATCCCTAGTCCGTTTGTTGACTTCAGTTGAAAGTCACTAACTAGGTCAGATTCTGAGTGCCCCTGACCTGGACGAATGTCAGAACTACAGACTCGGTCTTAACTCGCTGTTGACACTGCGGAGGTGCTGGCTGGTGGATGAGCAGGCCATGACTGGCTTGGGCTTGGTGGCCATGCATAGGAAGTACTCGCTTTGGAGCCTGAGGGCCATACTACCAGGGGAAGATGCTTCCTTTAGGTGGGGCTTCTGGGCTATGCATCCACGTGGTCCAGAAAGTGTGTTCGGTTCCTTGCTCCCTGTTCTCTCCCACCTGCTGTAGCTAAACCTTATTGGTTTTGTCAAGACAAAGAATCACTACGTAGCTCTGTCCGTCTGGTAACATTAAAAAAAAAAAAAAAAAAAAAAAACCTTTCAATGAGCGAGCAGATGGCTGGGTGGCTGAATCCTGAAGGTCCTTGGAGATACCCGGCTCGGCATGGCTGCTGCTTGCCTGGGTCCTCCACACAGATGTGGCTTATTGAATCATCATGAGGGCTTTGGGCAAACCCTCAGTGCTCAGCGAAGCACAGCTGAGTTCCTCAGGTGTATCTATGCTTTCTCAGCAATTAGACGTCCCTGCACACGTATCTCGTGGCTGCTCTGTGGTTCAGTGTTACCCCTGCTGCTAAAGTAACAGTCTACATAAGCCCTCAGAAATCCTCCTCCTAGAGCAGGTCTGCTGTAAACGTCTTTAGCTAACTCACAGGCTACTTCGAGAACATGTAATCCCTTGGCTGGGTTATTTTTAATTTCCCAGGGCGGGGTGGTTCTGAACCACCCCTGTGACTCTAATCCTTCACAGTCACCTCCTCCGTGACGTCACAAACTTAATGTTTCCCTGGAAACCCATTCACCTAAAATGGTGGCAAAAATATGTTTTGAAAACATTCAGATGGGTAGCCAGCCAAGCAAGGTCCATGTAAGTGGTTCCACAAAACAGAGAGTCAGTTGTCACTCAAAAAAAAAAAAAAAAAAAAAAAAAAAAGCAAGCAACACAGGCTCTCATACGTGAGGAATAAAAGTGGCCTGTCACACTGAGGTGGAGAAAACCCGGGCAGCCACTGAGTTGGGGAAGGACCAGGAATGAGAGGCCAGTGATGCAGAGGCTCTATCCAGCTACAGCCAGACAAGAGGAAGAACCTGGCCCTGGTGATGGTTGCTTTAGGATTATGAGTCCTTGGGAGGTGGAGGCAGAAGGAACATGAGTTCAAGGTCAGCCAAGGCTACACGGAGACTTTGAAGTCAGCCTGGACTCCACAGAGAGAAGCTGCCTTAAACAAGCGAGAAAACCAGAGGACTCAGTCACCCGCTGTCTGCATGATCAAGACTGTGATTAGCCAAATTACATTGTTTATTTCGAAATAGCTAAAAGGGAAGATTTGGGGGCCCTCACCTGCCCACAAAGAGTGATGTGTTCACCAATCACCTTCATGTGACCATTGCACCCTGTTCATGTGTGGAGACAGCACATTGCACCATAAATATGTACAATGAAAATTACCACCACGTGTCTTAGTCACAGCACAAAAGTCTATGAAAATACCCTGACAGACATCGAGGGGAAAAGGGGCTTGGGTTTTGTTATTTTTTTTACATTTTATTGATGCATTTGGGGTATGGGAAGGTTTCAAACATGCTACATATAGATGTGGTGGTCAGAGGACAGACAGTTTACAGGAGTCAGTTCTGTCCCTCCACCATGTGGGTTCTGGGCACTGAACTCCAGTCAGCAGGCAAAGGTAAGGGCCATCTCACAGGCTAGAGGAAGGGTTTATGTCAGCCCACACTTCCAGATTGCAGCCCGCCACTGTAGGATTGTAAGCAGTTAAAGTGGTGGGTCTTTAGTCTTAAAAAATGTGTGTGTGTGTGTGTGTGTGTGTGTGTGTATAAATACATATATATGTGTGGGCGTGGGGTATGTATTAAAATATATATTTACTTATATTTCTATGTGTATGGATGTTTTGTCTGTATGTGTGTCTATGTACCAAATGAGCACCTGGTGCCCACAGAGGCCAGAAGAGGGTATTAGACCACCTGGAACTGGAGTTACAGGTTGTTGTGAGCCACCATGTGAGTGCTGGGAATCAAACCTAGTTCCTCTGGATGAACAACCAGCTGTCTTAACAGCTGAGCCTCTCTCCAATGTGCTTCCTTCACTCATACTGAGATCCCACTTTCTAGGGAATGGTCCGCCCACAGTGGGCATGTCTTACCACTTCAATTAGGGTAATCAAGACAACCCTCACAGACATGTCCAGAGGCCAACTTGACCTAGACAGTCCCTTACTAAGACTCCCTGCCCAAGTGATAGAGCTAAAAGCACCACAGGGCTCAAGACTTCACATCTTCAACAAACTCCAAGGTGGTATCCACGAAGTCACTGGACCCAAACCGTACCTGAGCAGCCACATCCCAAAGGAAATATCTCAGAGCCTAGCTCCCTCTTCCCAGCATCCCCACACACGGCCCAAGTGCTGGGAAAAGGTTGATAAAGTAAAGGGGCAAAACAGAAGGTGTCCTGCCGTACCCTAATATGTGTTGTGACAGTGCCCAGCTCACACATCCTGTGTAAGGGTGGGTAGCAAAGCTTCTAGGCCATGGTTGTATAAACAGCAAAGCACCCATTCAAGGCTCTGAGTCCCCCACCTGGGGCCAAGACAAAAAGCACAGGACAAATGCAGCTCAAGATGCATCAGGGGCCTCTGAGCCCCTCTGCAGGGGGTCTTCATATCTAATTAACCACCACCACCCAGGCTTGGTAAGTCAGCAGTAAGTGCTGTAAAATCTGCCCTCGCAGGAGTGATATGTGGGGGTGGGGCTGAGAGCCAGAGGCCTTCAGAGCAGTGAGTCTTGGGGAAGGAGCTTGTGACTGAACAGGGGGAACAGGCATTGTGGTCACCTCTGAACGTTTCAGCAAAGCCAGATAAGAATGACTCAGGGACCCAGTGCTTGAAGAGGCCAGGCTGGGCACGAGAACGGTGAACTGAGTAGGGGTGAGCAAAGGGGTGGCAGGGATTGCAGCCAAGTGCAGACCATATGCCCAGTAGGTGGGGCTACTAAGTGCAGCCCCTCCTCACAGGCAGGAATGCAGAATGACCAAGTAGGAGCATCCTTTTGACTTTTAAAGTAAGATTTCTGGGCCATCTAGATGGCTCCATGGGTAAAGGAACTTGCCAGCAATCACAGTGATCTGAGTCTGATTCCTAGTGTCCTGGATAGCAGGAGAGAATGGACTCTAGGAAGTTGTCCTCTGTCACACAGCATCACAATATATGCCAGTATGTGCACACATACACACTCACATGCATACTCACATATACACATGCACACACATGCATACTCACATATACACATGCACACACATACATACTCACACATGCACATTCAAACGAATAAAATACACACTCTCATGCACATACACACATATACACTTACACTCATGCACACATGCATACTCACATATACACACACATAAAAACACACATGCACACACACACTCATGAACAGATGATAGATGGACAGATAAAAGAATAGATAGATAGATGATCGATAGATGATAGATAGACAGACAGATAGATAGATGATAGATGAATATATGATAGATGGATAGATAGATGATTGATACATAGATGATTGATTGATTGATAGATAATTGATAGATCGATGATAGATAAACAGATAGATAAATAATAAATGATAGATGGATAGGTGGACAGATAAAAGGATATATAGATAGATAGATAGATGATAGACAGATGATAGATTGGTAGATACATAGATAGGTGATAGATAGATAGTGTACTGGATGGTTTTGTGTCAACTTGACACAAGCTGGAGTTTTCACAGAGAAAGGAGCCCCAACTTGCTTCTTGGTCATGATGTTTGTGCAGGAATAGAAACCCCGACTAAGACAGGCAGACAGACCGATAGATAACTGGATAGATATATATACACACACATACATACATACATACATACATACATACATATATCTGAGTTAGAAGATAGTATATTTCCATGTTTTTTTCATATTTCTGTCTATAACTCTTGCTCCCCACCTCTGCCCCTTCCTCCTTAAACCTGTCATCCTCTCGATTGTCATATCCCCTGAGTTCTGTTGTTCCCCCCCCACAGCAAACCTCCCCCCACCATGGCCTTGCTCTAGTTTTCTGGCTTCTACTGATTCTCTAGATTGAACTCCCACTGAGAGGCGCAATACCAGATCCCACATGAGGGGGAAGAACACGCAGTCATGGTCTCTTTGTCAGCCTGGGTGACTCGATTCAATTTATTCCATGCCCGCAGAGACCACCAGCCAGCCCCATTTCCACAAGAGGCTTGCAGAGGAAATGCGAAAGCCAACAATGCAGGACTCCAACAGTGCTCCCTCCCGCAGGCTGACCCCTGTGTCCTGTTGGCTATGTAATCACCACACTTAGGAACTGGAGAGGAAGTCCCAGACATGCACCCCACCCAGGCCCTCTGTGGGCTGAGCTGCAATGAGTGTATGACTCATATGGTCTTCCTGTGTGTGCCCAGGTTCTGCTCGGGCCCTGTGAGATTCCAGGAAACAGGCAGTTAGGCAAGCCCAGATGACCATTCCCTCACAGGGTGCCTGGTGGGTGCTGGGTCCAAGCACATCCAATGGCCTGCCAAGGACTGGTCGGGGGTTCCAGCTGGGCCTGTCTCCAAAGAGCAAGTGCTAAGTTGGCCTGGGAACCGGTGGTGAAATACATCTGGGCAAGCCTTTCTTGAGATACGCCAGACAGACACAGCAGCCCCCGGGGGCCTCTCAGAGCAAGTGTTCCCTCACCCCACCTCAGCACACCATGTGCCTGCATCCCAGCAAGACATAAACGTCACCACTGAGTCCTCATTATTCCAGATCCTTCATGCCTCCCCATTCCCGTGGGTGTGGCCATGACCGCCACAGCTGAGAGGGGGGCATCTCTGAGGTCTTTGACAAAATGTCTGATGAAGCTACTGGAGAGAGAGAGTTCATTTCAGCTCACGGTCTCTGAGGATTTCTGCCTGTCATGGTGGCATAGCAAAGGGAGGGACCGAGCACCTGGGCACACCTGGGCACACCTGGGCACACCTGGGCGCACCTGGGCACACCTGGGCACACCTGGGCACACCTGGGCACTAGGTAGTTGGCCCATTTGACAAAGATAAAGGACACCAATGAGGACTAGAAAGAAGGAATTACCTTCAGTGCCCCCCCCAGTGACCAACCTTCACAAGCCAAGCCACAGCCCCCGAAAGCTCCAAAGCCCCTCAAACAGTGTCATCAGCAGAGACTGAGCAGCCAGAGGTAGGAACCTGTGGACACTTCACATTCCAACCACCACAGAGGCTGGTCTTACTGGGGTTTTTACTGTGTTTTTATTTGGTTTTGTGTTTTCATGTAACCCAGGATAGCCCTTAAACTTAAACTCAGCATAGAGCTGAGGGTAGCCTTGAACTCTGAACTTGAGGGTCCCGGATGTGCACATGGTTACACCAGTCCAGAGTTCACCTATGCTGGGCTAGCACTCTACCTACTGAGCAACTCCTCCAACTTAACCCCAGTGGGTAAGTTTGATGCGGTTAAGTTTGATATTGAGGTATCAACCAAATCTCTTGCAACATCCCAATATAACAACAATACAAAGGAAAGAGAAATGGAGAAAATCCCGGTCTGCGATGACTCTGTTTTCGGCTTCCAAAGCAGCCACAGAACCTCAGAGAGCCCACATTATACACCGGAGACCCAGACACTGGAGAAACGGGCCCAGAAAGGAACTCACCTAGCCCAAGATTCTGGAGACAGAGAGAGACAGAGACAGAGAGAGACAGGGAGACAGAGAGACACAGACAGACAGACAGAGAGACAGAGAGATAAAGACAGAGACAGATAGACAGAGAGACAGACAGAGGGAGAGATGATGATGATGTCACACTGACTGACTGGCCCCGACCAAGACCCAGTCTGGTTGTAGGTCTCTTCTTAACAGGGGAGAAAATGGTGGGTCTGCTTAGGAGTTGGCTGCTCGAATGACTGTTGGGGTAGACTGTCTGGCTCATTACTCCAGAGGATCTTCAGGTAGGTGTCTACACAATTGACCGGTTGGACAGTGAGTCCATTGATCAGTTGGCCATCTGGCTGACTAAATGATCAGCTGGTTTCTCTGCCTGGCTCCTCAGTGTGTAGGTGACTGAATGGGTCTATGGGTGATTGGGCAGGAAAGTGAGTAGGTGTGGGAATGGGTGTAGGGGTGTGGGTGGGCTATTGAACAATCACATGGGCCAGCAGGTAGGCGACTGTGAGCGAGCGGGTGGGGGAATCCGTGTGGGAGAGGTGAACCAGTCATAGGTGGGTGAGGAGGGCAGATGGGTGAGTGGGAAGGTGAGTCACGGTGTGCATGGGTGACGGATGTGGGGTTGCCTCTGGGCTCTGGAGAAGACTGAGACTTGGATAAGTCCCACAATGAAGAGGCACCGAACAGACAATACAGATGGAGAATCCACAGTTGTCACATCACCAGAAACTCCACCAGCTCCTGGAACAGGACAGACAGGTGAGCCCATGACTGGGAGCCTTCTAAATGCTGTGTCGTCCAGGACACTGCAGGGGTCCTCGGCTCCACGCCCAAATGTCCAGCCATGCATTTTCTCATTTCCTCCCAAACAGCCCTGCTCTCCCACACCATGCCTCAGAGTGTGCCAGGCAGCAACTAGGTGTGTGGGGGTTTGCACTTGGGCGTAGCTTAGATGTGTTTATATGTGTGTGCCTTAGTACACACATAACATAGAACCCATTTTATAGCAGATGGTCCTGTGAGGACCAATCACTGCAGCCCCAGCAGTAGCTGTGCAGGAGGTGAAGGTGACTGAGCAGCTTGTTTTAGCCATTCCAGTGACCTCAGCTCTGAGCGATGACTTAACCTCCACGTCAAAGTCACGGACTTCAGATCCAAAGAGGTCCAGGCCTTCGCTCTGGCAGGGAGAAAGTCACCCCAGTTTCTAAACGACTGAACATTGCATCCTTTCCCAACCTGGACCAGTAGGTGCTCAGAGCACTCCAGGGCCTCCCTAGCCTGCCCTCAGCATCTCCAAGGCTTCAGTTCCCTCCCTGCTGGTGTTCCAGACCCCGAGGGTTCTGCCACTGGGGAACCAAACAGCAGCAGCCTCAGGAACCCAGACAGAACCTAGGCTCACAGCTCCATCCCTGGAGCTGAACCAGTTCTCAGAATTTGTTTGCAAGATTAATGGCTGATACAAAATTGCTTCTTCACCTTGGGACCAGAGAAATCTGGAGAATACCATCAGGTAACAGCCCCATAAATATTCCTGAAGGCCGTTCCAGCCATCTGCCACACCCTCTGTCCTCTGACAACTGACTGTAGGAGCCAGGGAGACACAGTGGGAGATGGGTCTGGTATTGAGGGGGGAGAGAAAATTGAGTTTCCTCCTCCCCGAGAGCGTCACTAGTCACCCTTCTTGGGTGTGCAGGGGAAAGATGGTGGTTCAGGGCAGCACTAGCTGCTTTCCTAATGTTAACCCTTTCAGCAGGAGTGAGGGGCCACAGAAATGGCTACACAGGTAAAGGGCGCGCTGTAGAAGCATGTGAACCTGGGTCTGGATTCCCAGACCTCACATAACACTCCAGGTAGCGCCAGTGAATGCCTGTAACCTCGTGCTGGCTGGGACAGAGACAGGCAGATCCTTGCTATTCACTGAACAGCCCGCTGAGACAAAGCACCAACCTCCAGGTTCCGTGGGAGATTTCTACCTTACGAAAACTAAGGTGAAGAGATGGCTCGGTGGTGAAGAGAGCTCGTTTCTCAGGACCTGCATTGTATCTCCAGCATCCACGTGGTGGCTCACAACTGTCTATAGGTACCAGGCACGTGCATGGTTCACATACACTCAGGCGAACACTCACACACATAAAAATAAACAAACCCTTTTATGTTTAATAAGATGAAGGGGCCTGAGAGGGACTCGCCGTTGGAAGTACTGGCTGCTCTTCAGAGAAACCAGCTCACAACCACCTGCAGCTCCAGTTCTGGGGCCTCTGTACATACTACATACATGTGTTGGACATACATGCATACATACAGAATAAAATTAAATCTTTTAGATTTTTAAAATAAAGTGATCCAGGTTTGGTGATGCAGACCTCTGATGCCACCAATCAGGAGTCGGAGGCAGCCTGTGAGTGGGAGGTCAGCCTGGTCTACGTAGCGACAGCCGGAGCTACATAGAGAAGCCTTGTCTCAAAAACAGTGAAGAATGGCAAAGAAAGATGCCCAGTGTCGACCGCTGGTCTCCACGTTTATTAGTAAGTACACATGCACACACATGCACAAGCACGCATACATGCACACACATGTAAGGCATACACATGCACACATGCATCCACACGAATGCACAAGGGTGTGTGTGCACACACACATCTAATAACAACAGTGCTGTGTAGCTGGTCCACTGTGTGCCACTGAGCAGACTCTACACATGTTCTCTTGGTCTAGCATCACCCTCTCCCGCTCCGCCTCCAGTGTGCAGATAATGCATCTGAGGCCCAAGGGGGGGGGCCGCTCACAAGGGACTGGAGGGCTTAGGCTTCTGGAGCACCCCCACCCCAGTGTGTGCCAGGCAGAAGACACAATTTTTACACCTGCCTCGGGGTCACAGCCCTGGCAGAGAGCTAAGAAAGATAATTTGACTCTAGGGAACCTCCAGGAATAAACTCTATACACTACCTGCTAGGGACCCCTCCACCTCTGAGCCAAGCCTACCGCTTAGGAGCTGACCAGTCAAGCCTTTTGTCTGGCTTTGGCCTCACCACCTCCCAGCGCAGAAACTCAGAGCTTTCTGAGCTTGTGTCATCTCTGCCCAACTGTCACCTGCTTGTCTTTATGTCTTACCAGGTTAAAGAAAAGGCTCACACTTTAAAACCCCTACAGAAATTGCTGCAGGCCAGTGACCCGAACTGCTCAGGAGCCCGGAGCAAGAGAAGCAGAAGTTCAAGTCCAGCCTAGGCCACAGGGTGAGCTGCGGTTCAGAGTTCAGCCCAGGCGATTTAGCAAGACCAGACCTCAAAGTAAGAAGCTGAGAAAAGAAACCTGGCCATTGTGTGGTGGTTCCCCAGAGAGCAACACCTTCCGTCTTAGAGGAAAGTGCCTTCAGACAGGACAGGTCCTAGACAGCATGTTCTGGGGGGAGGGCCATCCTTCAGGGACGCTAAGTTCAGCAGGTGAGCAGCTAGTAGCTTCAGGTCTCCCAAACTAACCCCACATGTGGTTAAGTGCAAGTCCTGCCCAGAGACTCTTCCAGACCATTGATCTGCCTGCAAAGGACATTCCCACCCTGTTGAGCTGTCACCAGGCTGTGCAGTGTGTTCCAGGTTCCCAGATTTTATGAGCTGCCACTCATGCCGGGATGACACCGCTGCTTTAGAGTCACTTCTGCTCCTAGAGGTAACCCCAGTAAAACCCATTGTTCACCAAAGTTTGGACTTTGGTGGCATCTGTACTTGGATCTGTCGTGGGATCCCTGCCTGGTGTGAGTAGATGTTTTCACGTGTCCCCAGGAAAAGTGTCTCACAGTAACCGGTGGCATGACTCAGGGAAGATCTCACTCCCCACAAGGCCCTTAGTTCTACCCTCGGTGACATCTTTCTTTAAAAAAATGCAGTGTCGGGCTGGAGAGACGGTTCAGCGGTTAAGAGCACTGACTGCTCTTCCAGAGGACCCAGGTTCAATTCCCAGCAACCACATGGTGGCTCACAACCATCTGTAATGGGATCCAATGCCCACTTTTGGTCTGTCTAAAGACAGATACAATGTACTCACATACATAAAATAAATCTTTAAAAAAAAAAAAGTACAATGTTCCTTTGTTTTAGTCAGCCTTCTGTTACTGTAACAAAATGCCCAATGGAAGCAATGTTAAAAGGAAGAGAGGCTAATTTGAGCTTGGCTCAGCCATAGTTGGCTGGTTCTCTTGCTTGGGGCTGTAATGGTACAGTATGCTGAGGCAGGAACACAGAGGAGACCTGTTCACTTCAGAGCAGCTAGAGAAGCAAAGAGGAGGAAGGAGCCATGGTTCCATGCCCCCTTCCAGGGCAGAACCCCCTCCATCTTCTTTCTCACATTTGACTCCATTTCCCAAACCTTCTGTTCCTCCCCTGACACACACGCAATGGCACCCACACTCCAGGGCCAGGGAGGTGCTCAGTGGGTAAGAATACTTGCCGTGCAAGCAGAAGGCCTGAGTTTAGATCCTAACACCCACGTGGAAACACCAATCCTGGTTGTGTGCACCAGGTGTGTGTATGGTGTGATGTGTGTGTGGTGTGTGTGTGTGTGTGTATGTGTGTGTGGTGTGTATATATATGTGTATATATATGTGTATGTGTATGTGTGTATGGTGTGGTGTGTGTGTATGTATGGTGTGGTGTGATGTGTGTGTGGTGTGGTATGTGTATATATATGTGTATGTGTGTGTATGGTGTGGTGTGTGTGTGTATGGTGTGGTGTATATGTGTGTGTGGTGTGTATGTGTATATGTATATGTGTGTGTGGTGTGTGTACATGTATATGTGTGTGTGGTGTGTGTGTATATATATGTGTATGTGTGTATGTATGTATGGTATGGTGTGTACATACTCATGCATGTTCATGTGGAGATCAGCTGTCTCCTTCTACCATGTGAGTCCCAGGGATCAAACTCAGGCTTGGTGGTAAATGCCTTCACCCACTGAGACTGAGCCATCTCTTATCAGCTCGAGTCACTGATGGTTCATGGTATAAAGGTTGTAATACTGACCCTTGGCTGGTCACACGAGTCAGAAACCAACAATAGACAACATCTAGGGTGCAGTACCCGTGTGCTGTGTGGCTGCCCCTGTTCTAGACTTTTCCCAGCTCCCAGTTCCAAGTTCCCACGAGAAGCCCAGGGCGTGGGACCCAGCTGCACTGTTCTTCCACTGAGGACAATGGAGGGCACCGAGGTCAAAGCCTGGCAAGGTCTCTCCATCAGGAGGCCTTCTTGTACAAGTTCTGGTTGTCTGGGTCCTTAGCCACAGTAACCCTCAGGTCACTGTGACCCTGGAAGCAGTCCAGTAAGTACTGTTATGACCCTACCACTGCCAGAGCTCCGCCACCCCACCCTCTTAATCCGCTCTGTCTCCTTCCTGCTCCCTGCTTAAGCCCTAGGTCCCACCACTGAGTCTGCCCTCTCTCTGTCACACCCAGTCCTGCCACTCAGCCAAACCCCCACTGCTGTAGTTCGGATATAGGGAGTGTCCGACAGAGGCCCTCAGGTATGGGCTTGCTCCAGGGTGATGGGGTCAGGAGATGTGCTGGACCTTGGCTATTAGAGCCTTATGCCAGGATCCTCGGTGCTGAGACCCAGCTCTGAAAGAGACTCCGGGGCTCTGATAGTTTCTTCTTTCTGCTTCCTGGCTTATGATGTGACCTCTCATCTCAAACAGGTCCCTTGCCTTCACATCGACGACCCTCCCCAGAGGGGATCTTCAGACAGGTACCATACACCAAGCCTCCAAAACAAATGGACCTCTTTGTACATATGTCAGCAGTGATTTACTGTAGAAGACATGTAACACTGACTAATGTTACCAAGGAGAGGAAAACGGCTCTGGTGGATAGGAAGACAGAGTTTGGTCTGGTCTGCCAAGCCTTGAAGGCACAGAGAGGGTTGAGACTGTCACCCGTCCTCAGGGAGGACCTTGAAACAAAAATGTGGTCTTTGAGAGAAGCACATGACTGCGCCACACTCCAGAGGGACCAAGGAAGACATCAGGAGGGACAAGGTGGAACAACCTTCAGCCATCAAACAAGAACATCAGTGCTTCCTATTCTGGTCCACACCATGACCAACAGCAATGGGGTTGCTTTGGCTCCATCGTGGACAGTTGGTGTGTAGAGGGTGCTAAGAGGAAGTGTGGGAGCGAGCCAGCTGTGACACCTGTCATCTCTCATCTCCAGGGTTGATTCAGTGATCTGGCTAGCTAGGCAAATGTCCCCTTCCTTCCTCAGCACGCCACACCACACCATGTCGAGTCTCTCCACAATGTCACTTTAGATCAAAGAAGGTGCCGCGCCTAGACCGAAGCAGTCTTCAGTCAGGGTGCGTGAGTAGCTGTGTTCAGCGGATAGACGGACCTGCAAACAGAACCCTGAGGAGTGATTGGGGTGGAGCGCACCCCTGCATGGGCGGGGCAGGGCGGGATGGGGAGGGGCAGGACGGGGGCGGGGCGGGGCGGGGGCGGGGCGAGGGGAGGGGTTGGGGCAGGTAGGTGGGGAATGGAATAGGTAAAGTCTGAGAGGCAGTGAGAAAAGTCTCACAGCCTGAGGACCCAGCAGAACTCAGTATGGCCGAGAGTGGGGGTGAGTGAGATTCAAGATAGAAGCCGGGACCAGGCCTGAGACACCTGCAAGGCGCAAGGCGTGAGGCCACCGGAAGCTGTTAAGGGTTCTAAATGTAGGTGGGGGTTCCTGGAAAGAACCATACAATGCCCTTTGAGGATTGTGGGGAGGTTGGTGCAGTTCCAGCACTTAATTACAATTCGTCTTGTGTTATCTTCAACCCGGTAATAGAATTCCTGCCCACCTTGGAGTCTGGCCTAACGTCCTTGTGACTAACAGGTGAGACCTTCTGGAATAAACCAATTTAACAGACAAACCGTTACCTTCCACCAACCAAAAGGCTGAGTGTGGCAAGGTGTGATCTGAAACCTGCTCTGAAAATTGAGCTTTCTGACGTCTCCCTCTGAGTTCTGTTTTTGAGTGAGACCAGGGTATGGGTGGGGTTCCTCTCCTCCAAGATACCGTGACTGCCTCCTAATGCAGAAATCCACTCAGTACCCCAGAAGAGCGCCATCATCTCATTCCACACAAAGTGAGCAGGTTTGCCTCGGCCACCTGACCTGGTTGAGCATGTGGGTGCCCATCTGGACTTTTTCTCCTAATCTAACTGTTCCCCTAGGAGCACTGAGGTCCATGAAAACCATCTGCCACAGTGAGACTTGCCAACCCAGACAGGTGTCCTGGCACTGGCTCTGCCAAGGAGGAAGAACATCCCCTGGCTCCACACTCTAGCTGCCGTTTTCCACCTGGGTGGCTTCAGTCTGGCTTAAATCATACCTAGTATGCCCCACCAGCCTGGGATAGCAGAAACCCCAAGTGACCCAGGAAGGAAATAAGGCGTGTGGGACCCTGCATCTAGTCGGTCATCTGTCATGGGTAGGAGACCAGGTGACTGGAACAGGATGTCCTGCAGCAAACCATACGAAGAAAGAAAAGACACGACATGGGTCTTGGGCAAAGGAGAAGGCTCCCTGGGGAGGGCTCCTGCCCATGCTACACTCCAGGCCTAGGCAACTGGCTGTCACATCTATGTTCCATGCCACAGTTCAGCCTATGCCTCTGAGCACCCCAGCCCACAGCACCTGGGTCAGCAGAGGGACCGTCTACTTTCAATGGTAAGGAAGTTTGGGCAAGAGACTGCAGGGTCTAGAGAAGGCAGGAGCCAGGCAGCTGTTCCCTTCCCTTTTCTGATCTGGCCCAGGGCACTGGGGTGACACCACCCACAGGTCTGTGATGAACAGAAACTCCTTTCCCACAGTTCCCAGGGCTGATAAGGGCAGAGTCCAGATGCCAACATCTGGCAAGGGGCTTCACTGCCACATCATGACCTGCCTTAAGGGTAGAGGAGGAATAAAGAAAAAAAGGAGGGATGGAGGAAAGGAGGGCAGCCAAGTCCCTCCCTAAAGAGTGAGTTTTTCATGAAAGATTGGTGTCCTAGTTACCAATTTATTGCTGTGAAGAGGCACCATGACCACAGCAACTCTTATAAAAGAAGTCGTTGGGAGCTTACAGTTTTAGAAGCTAGTCTATTATCACCATGGTGGGGAGCATGGCGGCTTACATGCATACAGGTGCTGAAGAAGCAGCTAAGGACCTCACCATGATGTATAGGCAGAGGGAGACAGAGAGACAGACAGACAGACAGACTGGGCCTTCAGTGAGTTTTCTGAAACTTCGAATCCCACCCCAGTGGCACAATCCCTCCAACATGATCACCCCTCCTCCTGGAATCCTTCTAATCTTTTCAAACAGTTCCACTCCCCAGTGGTTCAAACACATGAGCCTATGGGTGTTTGCAGGATATTTGATTACACTGTGAACCCCAAGATTATGTTCTTTACTAAAACCTGTTTTAGTTTTTAGCTGTGGTGTGGCTCAGCCTTAACACACACCCTTAATCCCTCTGGTTGGAATATAGACAAGCCCCTAGTACACACCTTTAATCCCAAACCATGAAGGTTAGTTTGTAGAAGGAAGCAGCCATGTTTGAAGGGATGTTTAATTGAGTGGCAGACAAAGTGACGAATCAGAGAGAGACCTGACAGAACAGGAAACGCCCAAGTCTCAGGAGAAAAGAGAGGAAAGGGAAGGTACTTAAGGGGAAGAGCAGAGAGTGGGGGGGTTTACAGGAGAGAGAGAGAGAGAGAGAGAGAGAGAGAGAGAGAGAGAGAGAGAGAGAGCAGGGCTTGCTGCCCAGTCATGCCATCCACAGCTGCAAGGCCTTACCTAAGGTTTTTTCCCTCTCTTGTCTGGTAAAGTGGGCCAGAGTTCTGGAAGTCACTTTAGCAACATTCCCTGTAGACAGACCACAGAAGACAGCAGACATCTGTATCATGCACAGAGCCTTGGGAGATAAACTAATCCGAGAAGCAAAAAAATATGCCCAGCCGCTTTCTCCCGGGCCCAGGGAAGGTTTCCAATGTCCAAGGATGGCTGAGCTGCCACCAAGCCACGGGTGACTCTAGAGTGGTTGATTTCTGACCTGGCTGAATCGAGGACTGAAAGGAGGTGAACACAGAGCATCCTCAGTGCTCCTGAGCTACAGCTGCCCCTGACAGCAAAGGACAAGGCGACCCCTGAGCTCTCGGGGTGGGGCCTCCCACCCACACTCATGGGAGCATCAGGGCAGGAACAAGCCAAGCAAATATATGTTCATTCAGCAGGAATTCTTTTTTCCTCAGAAGCCTGGGGAAACTGAGGCAGCTCAGTCACTAAATATTTCACTACTTGTGATAAGGAGAAGCAGGACTCTGATAACATTAAAGGCTGAAGAATCCTGTCAGAATCTGATGCTAAGAGGGAACACCGGAGGCTGGGTCCTTTCACACATAAGAGGCTTGTGTGCTTTGAGTTCTAGAGGTTTGGCAATGCTGTGACTACCATCTCCTCGGCTCCGGTGAGGGCCCCAGTGGTGGATGACTTCATGTACTGGGAAAGAAAGCAAAAAACAGGAGGGACCAAACTCACTGGTGTAACTGTCTGTTCTGGTGGGAACAGAACCAGGCTAGACTGGACCTGTTCCCCTGAGAGGGCACTAACTCAAAGCTGGAGGCCCCACTCCCCAGGAACTCCACTAGAACCTGCCTCTCTCATTAGCATTGGCAGGTGAGTTAGTTTCTTGTGTCCTTACAGTAGCAAGATGGCTGAAAGAACAGATTAAAGAAAGCAAGGGTTTGCAGTTCCCGTGCATATAGCCCACCAGGGCCAGGGAGCCATGGCACCAGGATCATGAGGAAGTAGGTCACCTGTGTCCACAGTCAGGAAACAGAGAAGAATGGTGTGGTGGGCTAACTCTGTCCATTTTATGCAGTGTGGGTCCTAGCCTAGGGAATGGTGCCGCCCACTTTTAAGGGGGCTCTTCGGAACTCAACTTACCTGATCTATACAATCCTCTCAACAGCTGTGCCCCCAGGTGCCTCTTGGATGACTCTACATTCTGTCAAGTCGACTATCAAATTAGGGACACAAGTAGCTAGCCCTGGAGCCATTCACAGACCTCCACAGCCTTGAATTATTGTGCCCACATGGCCTGCTGGGAAGATTTGCAGTGAACAGAAAATGTGAGACAGTTCCTCACTTCTGGCTCTTCTGCCTCCCTAACAGAAAGTTTTGGTGAACCCCTCCAGGCAGCGACTGGCTAACTGCAGCCAATGTAGCCACCTTTGTGCAGCTTAGGGAAAAGGTCCGGTGTGTGTAACCCAAGGTCAGGGCCGTGCACACGCAGCACACTTCGCAGCAGCCATGGAGGAAGCTTTGCCCTTCACCGGTGCGTCCTGCCCTCCATACCCCCATCCCCGATGCTATTAAGCAGTTGGGCCTTGCAGCCCCATAAGCAGCAGCAAGGTTGGAAGGAGAGAAAACCGCAATTCCCGAAGGACTTGTGACCGTGTCATTTCCTTTCCCCGCCGGTACCGTAGTCTTCTCATCTCTCCGGAGCGAGCAAGCAGCCGACGTGAGCGCCCTTCAGCAGCCAGTGACTTCTGCTGCTTGAGAAGCCTGCCCGGACTCTCCCAAGGGGAATTGTGGGAGAGCTTCGTCCATTCTTGGTTAGCTCTCTTGGCACTGGAGGGGCGAGGGGTCCTCTGAAGAGCCCTCAGTGCCAAAACAATCCCAGCCCGTGCAGGAAGCGTGTCTTTGTTTATGCCTACCTAGGGCTGGAGCGATGGCTCGGTTGTTAAAAGCATTGGCTACTCATTCAGAGGACCCTGATTCAGTTCTCAGTCCCCTCGTGGTGGCTCACAACCATCTGTAACAGCAGGTCTGGATGCTCTGGGCACCAGACACATAATACATGTTGCACATGCATGAGTACTGCACACGCATTTGTCACATGTGTTGCAACATACATGTGTGTTGCCACATATGTGTGTTGCAACATACATACATGTTACACATACATGCATACATGTTACACATACAAGCTGACACAGATAAAATACTGGGTAAGCAATGAACTTCAAGAAAGAAACAGACACAGAGGGCTCTATATCTTGTCAAGTAGTGTGGAAATTAAATTTCATGTATGGAACTTACCAAGTACAAGTCCCGGGATTAAACAGACACAGGTCCAAGTCCCTCTGATCCTTATTACCGCTCTGCTCTTCATTTGTAAAATGATTATTTTATAGTAATTCCTGAGGTTTTGGGAGCAGTGGGGTGTGTGTGTGCATGTGTGAGACTCTTACAGAAACATCAGTTCATAACTTTGTGTATGTGTAAGCAAGCTGAAGGAAAGAGAAGTCAGGCAGTGACCAACCTCGATAACTCGAAAAGCAACTACTGGACTAAGTCAGGGTTTCTATCACTGTGCTGAAACAGCATGACCAAAAGGAAGACGTGTGTGTTGGGGATATTTGGTTTACATTTCCACATTGCTGTTCATCACTAAAGGAACTCAAGACAGAAACCTGGAGGCAGGAGCTGATGCAGAGGCCATGGAGGGGTGCTGCTTACTGCCTTGCTCCCCATGACTTGCTCAGCCTGCTTTCTTATAGAACCCAGGACCACCAGCCCAGGGATGGCCCCACCTACAGTGGGCTGGGCCCTCCCCCCATCGATCACTAATTATGAAAATGCCTTACAGGCTTGCCCACAGCCTGATCCTATAGAATAATTAACTCAATTGAAGCTCTTTCCTCTCCAGTAACTGTAGCTCTGTCAAGCTGACAGCCAGCACGCGGGCGATTTAGGCGTCCCGGCAGTGCTGAGGTGGCACCGGCCTCCTCTTGTTGCTTATGGTAGCACAAAAGAGGCCGGAGACATGTTGGAAGGATGGATGGAACAGGAAGAAACAAGAACTTGCTGGCTTTGTTAAAGTGTGTGCCTCTGTGACACATAACAAAAGTCAGACACTGCCTCTGGGAAAGGATCAGGAAAGCCAGTATAGGAGATGCAGAGACGGCTCAGTGGTTAGAGCACTGACTGCTCTTCCAGAGGTCCTGAGTTCAATTCCCAGCAACCACATGGTGGCTCACAGCCATCTGTGATGAGATCTAATGCCCTCTTCTGGTGTGTCTGAAGACAGTTACAGTGTACTCACATACATAACATAAATAAATCCTTTTTAAAAAGAAAAGTCAGTATAATGATGAAGTTTGGGTGTCTAAAATTTTTTACTGACAAAGACTCATTGTGCCTCCAACCACCAACTTGTCAAACCACGTAACTTTTATTAACTATAGCAGAGTTATTGCCTTCTGCTGCCTGGGGTTACCTACAAACGCCCCAAATCAGGAAGAGTTCATGTCCACTGATCTGTGTGGCTTTCACCCAGCACAATGAGCCCCACCAAGACTCACAAAAGACGCACACACTTAAGGCAAGTCAGAAATGCAGGGAGCCTGGGCTAAGAAAGACGACTTTAAAATGGTTGGAAAGAGGATGTCCTGCATCCCTATGATGCAGATCTGGCCTAGAATTCCAGTCATCAGAAAGCTGAGGCAGGGGGACTGAAAATTTTAAGTCAACCTGGGTTCTGTAGTGAGATCTTGACAGGAAGGAGAGGAAAATTTGAAAGGGAAGAAGACAGCAGAGTGGGGAGGAAGAGAGAGGAATGGAGGAGGGACAGGAATGGGAGAGGATAGAAATGGGGGAGGAGAGGCATGGGGAGGAGGAAAGAGGGAGGGAAGAAATGGGGAAGGAGGAAAGGGAGAGGAGGGGAGGGAGGGGTGGGAGAGGATGGGACATGGAGAGGAATGGAGAAGGGTAGAAATGGGGGAGGGACAGGAATGGGATCAAGGAGAAAGAATTGGGAAGGAGGAGTTGGGGAAGGGAAAGAAACTATAGATTTTAGATTCTCGATCCTCTGTGGTTATCAGACGCAGGCCATCTTTCCAGAGAAGGAAGAACAACAGAAAGCCAGAGCCCATGTGCTGAAGCCAAGAGCCAGAGGTATTTATTTTCAGGCCTTGAGAACCAGCTTTTAAAAGCGCAGCTTTCTGCCCGGATGAGTTTCAAGGTTGCCACATGGTGGCTCATAACCGTCTGTGATAGGACGCTCTCTTCGGAAGGGTCTGAAGACAGCTACAGTGTGCTCACATATTAACAAAATAAATATTTTTTCTTAAAAAGAGGCTTCAATGAAGAGTGATGGTCAGGCTGGAAGGTGGGTGTTCACCTCTGATTCTTGCCTGCATAGTTTCGTGAACTCCCCTCCCATCAGGTGCTGGACTCAGAGAGAAGGCAGATGTAAAGAACTGGGGTCAGAGGTCACCAGCCCTCAGATGGCCGGTTATGATAGGACACCATCGTAGTGTGGGTTCCTGTCCAGATGTCCATAAATGCTCTGTTGCTTTCGTCATACCTCAGTAGTCAGCGTTCTGCTGCTGGGAAGAGACACCGAGACCATGGCAGTTCATACAGGAAAAAAATGTAATTGTGGGCTTGCTTACAGTTTCAGAAGTTTAGTCCACTACCATCAAATCAGTGGTAAGGGGGGGGGGGGAGAAGAGAGAGAGGCAGACAGACAGACAGACAGACAGTCAAAGATCCTGAAATGGGCTTTTGAGACCTCCAAGCCCACTTCCAGCGACACATTCCCTCAAACAAGGCCACACCTCCTAACCCTTTCAAACAGTTCCATTCCCTTGTGTCAAAGCATTCAAATACAGGAGCCCATAGGGGCCATTCTCATTCAAACCACCACACAGCTATAAGGGTCACAGCCTGAGAGCCCTTGGAGTCCCTGAGAGAATCTCATCACATGAAGTCCTGGTGCCCCATCAGTCACAGCCATGAGTCCATAAATGCTGACTGACAGTCAGATGTCTGCACGCAAAGCCTGTCCACGTATAAGTCAGAGCGTAGCTCAGGCTACCCTGGAGCTATGTAGCCAAGGCTCACCCTGCCTCCACCCTCTTAGCATCCATATGGTAGGTGCAAACCACAGTACCCAGCTGATGCAGTGCTGAGACGGATCCAGGGCTTCCTGTATGCTAGGCCAGTGGTCTAACCACTGAGCTACATCACCAGCTGGGGGACGGCTCTGTGGCTCTACACATTCTCGAGAACACCAGAGTTCCCTAGTACCCACATAAAACCCAGGCACAACCACTCATGTCTGTAACCCCAAAGCTGGGGAGCAGAAAGGCAGACAGCACCAGCCACCCAGTCGAGCCAAAGCTGTGAACTGCGATGGGTTCGAAGAGCCTGTCTCAAACTATAAGATAAAAGCAGAAGAGGAAGATATACTGTGTTGACCTCCAGCCCTGAGCATGGGCACAAAAACACACACTCACTCACACACACAGTGTATACACACACAAGCACTCGGACACACACATAGTACATACATACCTAGGAACACACATGCACACACACAGTGCATACACATGCACACACACAGTGCATACACATACACACACACATACACTCACATACACAGTGCATTCAAGCACACGGACACATACACATAGTACATACACACCCAGGAACACACATGCACATACACACAGTGCATATACATGCAAATACACATGCACATACATTGTATACATATGCAAACACACACGCACAAACACAATGTATTCACATACAAGGACACACATGCACACTCATATACTCACACACAGTGTATTCACATGCAAGCACACACATACACTCACACACATAGTGTATACACATGCAAGCACATACATGCACACACACATACACTCACACACAGTGCATACACACGCAAGCACACGGACACATACACATAGTACATACACACCCAGGAACACACATGCACATACACACAGTGCATATACATGCACACATATACACATGCACACATACAGTGTATACATGTGCAAACACACACATGCACACACATACACTCACACACAATGTGTTCACATGCAAGCACACACATGCACACACATACACTCACACACACAGTGCATACACACGAAAGCACACACATGCACACGCTGGGGTTTTATCTAAAGAAATGGAGGCGATGGGAGAGGGTAACAGAAGAGGAACCAACCTGCACCCCCAGAAGACTGCCCTGGGTGCAGATGTAACAGGGAGTCCAGTGTTGGGGACTACACCCATTCTTCTCGAGTGCCTCAGGACACACCTAGGACTCTGCCCCGAATAAACAAAGGAACAAGTGAACTCGGGTCACTCGGATCTCCATCTGTGTGGTCAGAATATAATTACATTTCTTCTGCAACTCTCCCAGGCAGGATCCCAGACCGGGGGGAGCCAGAGGCGACTGGAGGTGCCCTTGAGTTAATTGGGAACACCTGGGAAGAGATTCGGCTTCGCCTTCGGCTTCCTAAGTCTAATTAAGGAAGTGACGGTCTTGCTAAATGGACTGGCTCCAGCGGATGCACACGGCAAAAAACTTTTAATCATTTTTCTGAAATATTCTGGGAGAAGCACAGTGGGACTTGGTAGACACGCATAAGCTGGCGAAATTAGATTTCCAGGACTCCTCGGTGGGGTTATGTCGGGAGTAAAGCTCTGTCCTTTAGTCTGCGGTGCGCTGTGTGGGTGTGAGGGACGCAGCTGTGGAGGAGACAGACCGGGCCCCTGCATCCCGGATCATAGTCTGAGCAGAGACAGTTAATAAATGCTGACGGCGAACATTCCCTCACCCTAGCCACGCCCTCTCTAGAAGTCTGTCTTGCAGAAACATTGGCCTGGGTACATGGGAACAATCTGTGCCGCTGTCCCCGAAAACATCAGTAGTAAAACATGGATCAGTGACACCCTAAAACATCACTTCGGATGCAAGACTAAAGCCTGGGGTCCTTGTAGCCGGATTTTTAAAAAGTTCCAACGAGAAATAGCCCTGTGACCTTGCCTGCATCCTAAAGGACCGTTCCCCAAGACGGATGGAAACGAGACCCATCCATTTGGTGCCTGGAGATTATCCCACCTCCATCTCCCAGATGGGAATGGGCAAGGAGTCTCCTGACTCTCAGTTGAAGCTCAAACTTCTTGACTAGGGAACCCGGATGCCAGGTCCGTTTGGCAATTCCCTGGGCCTAGTGGAGCTTCCGGCACTGAGGATCCTGCGCAGATGGCGGTTACCCCACTTCAGCATGCTCTGTGCAGGATCTACTGATTTCACCGCAGCTACACACCGCCCACGGTTGAAGAATTACTAAACAAGATAGCTCAGCTGCAGCTGATTTATGAATCCGGGGAACCATGCTGGGCCAGCCAATCAATGGGGCAGAAATTTGCATATTAATGAAACTCATAAATAATGCAACAATGGCATAGGGAAGCAGGCCCTCTAAGACAGGGGGCTAGCTACAACCTGATGTTATAATCCTGTCCCAGGATGTCCCTTTAGGAGGTCTGGAGTGTGTAGCCTGTGAATCACACATAATCAGTTACCAAGAGCTCGGTATCTGCCACCCCAGGAGATAAATGCACACGTGTGCAAGCACGTGAGTCGGCTCACACACTCCCATGTGGAAGCAAGAAGTCAGCCTGCAGTGATGAATTCTCACGGCAGGGTCTCTCGTTGGGAAGTGAAGCTTGCCAATTAGGGTAGGCTGGCTGGCCAGTGAGCCTAGGAACCCACCTGTCTGTACATCCCTGATGCTGGAAATACACAATCTGAGCCTTTTCACAAGGATTCTAGGGATCAAATGTGGGTCCCCACAGTTGCTCAGCAAGCACTTGACAGACTGAGTCCTCTCTCCAGTTCCCTCCCCTCCAGGAAGGGAACTGGGAAGACTAGGGGTTGGGTGCTGGATCTGCTGTGCACTGACCTTGTAGCCCCCACAAGACTCTCAGACTTGACAGTCCTTGATCACCCTGTCTGTTAAATGGGGCCATGGAAAGACCTTCCTCAAAGGGTGCTGGGTATGGTTGTTGTTATACAGATGCCTCTCTGTGCAGTGTGTATGTGTGTGCCGTGTATGTGTGTGTGTGAGTGCATACTATGTGTGTACATACCATGTGTACATGTCATGTGTATGCACACACTGTGTGTATTTCATGTATGTGTACATACTGTTTCTGTGTGTATGGGTGTATACCATGCATGTATATACACTGTGTGTGTAAGTGTGTATGTGTGTATGCCACATGTGATTGTGTGAGTGTGTATACACACTGTGTGTATACATGCCATGTGTATGTACACACTATGTGTATATGCCGTGTGTGTATACACGTGAAAGAGAGTGTGTGTATATATGTCATGTGTGTATATACCTGAGAGAGAGAGTTCACACTGAGGAGGCTGTCAGATGCCCTGCAGCTGGACTTAGAGACAGTGTGTGCTCTCAAGCAATGATCCCCAGCCACAGTTCTCACAAAGGTCAGATGAGGGGACACACTGTGCAGGGCCTGTATCTGCAGGGCAGACGAACTCCAGAGAAGACAGAAGGGAAGCTAGGTCCCAGCAATCACAGCATTTTGTTTCCCCCTTGTCCCTGATAACTTGGGAGCTACATTGTAAATGTGGCACACAGAAGTCCCACGGCGTCTGTGCAGATTCCTCAGACCTAAACGCTTCCTCACACCTCGGTGTGATCACATAAACACATGCAGAGACAGAGCGCTCATCTCCCAAGGTTGCTGTGTGTCAAAGAACCAACGCTGCAGCTTAAAAATCCACATATTTTCTCCCTGCTTTGAAGTTACAGACAGTGGCATTGCTGAGGGCAAGGTTCCTGGGCTGATTCCTTTGACGAAGGACCTGCCTCTGAGGCAGTCCACAGCATCGCTCGGGCGTCTTCCGTCTTCAAGGCTAACATCTGAGCACTATCAGAGGTCCCTCTCTGCCTGCGTCATCCCGTGAGCCTATGCTGTTTATGACTTGATCCACTTGGCCCTCTTTCTGCTGAGGAAGCACGGGATTGCTCAGGCCCCTGGACAACCTCTCCTGCTCTCCCGGCCTGAGCATCTTCAGCCCAACCACATCATCAAAGTCACTCGAGAGTGACTCAAGCTCATGACTGGGAGTTGAGGCGGAGGGAAACGTTCAGGGGTGTGTAATTTTTATGTCTAAAACATAAATGTGATTATTCCCCATTGCCTCGAGGACATCTTAGCTACAGAGACACAGTAGATAGATGTGCGTACCCACAGATACAGAGGCACAGCAACGAGTCATTTTTCAGCCCCGATGGTAACCTCTTCCCATTGATCTATCAACATACAAATGTTCTTAGGAGACACAATCTCACAGCAAACTCCCCGTTCTCTGACTCTGTCTTTCCACTTCTCCTTCTGCAATGATCCCGAGCTTCAGGTGAGGGGGTCTTTTATAGATGTATCCCCTGGGACTGGGCTCCCAGCTCTGCATTTTGATTGGCTGTGCTCCTCTCTAATGGTCTCTGTCTCTTGCAAAGAGAAATTGCTTTGACGAGGGGTTAGCGACTGCACTTATCTGTGAGTATAGTCTCCTCCAGAAACCATGGCTTCACTAGCACGGGGTTGCCCACTAGGTTTCCAGCACCAGCATAGTCTCCATCTTGTTGAGTGGATTTTAAGTCCAATTGGGGAGCTGTTGGTTACTGCTGTGATGTGTGTGCCACCGCTGCGTCCCCAGGGTTATGGTGCCATGCTGGTCACTGATGTGGTACTGTTGTTTGTTCCCCTCCTTTGAAAGTTTGCTTGGATCCTTTTAGCATCATGAATGCTAACTTCCGGGTCAGCTCTGGCTCATTGGGTCTCATTTGAAGCACATAGTTTTCCTTTTAGAAGGTTTAACAAGGGTGGGCTGCCCTTCGGTCCCTTCGGAGAGAAGTATTCCTCTGGCAGCTTCATTTCAGTGCAGTGAGAATGGGTTCAGACTTCCGGCCTCTGAAACTGTACGAAGATAAATCCACGGCACATGGTTATTTTCCTGACAGGGGCACTAAGTATTTGTTTAAGAGCTGTTGAGACTGTCCTGCTATTCGTTGAACGACCACCTCCATTTTCTATATCTATTATCGTCGTCGCTGTTATTACAGTGGCTGTGGAGCTCTGTCCTCCCAGCGTGACCGCCATTTCTGTCTTGACCCCAGCAAAGCAGTGATTCCCACATAGAAGCCTTTTATGTTCTAGGGAAGACGGGGAGGCTCACCAGGTGAGCAGGAAGTACCGGTGACTTAAATCTAACCACGAACAAATCCTGACAAAGACCCTTACACCCTTCCCAAGTATACACGAGTGATTAGCAGTTTGGGTGATGTACCATTGCCACGGTATAGCTGCTCAGAACCAACCTTTTTCCTGAGAGTAGCCGATCAACTCCCTGGTTCACGGAGCCACCAGCCGCTCCTGACAGCAGGCGTGGCAGTGAGAAGGCAGGTGGTCCATGCCAAGGGGAGAAAGGGGGAGAAGCTAAGCAGAGAGGGGGCTTAGCAGGGGAACAGGGGAAGGGGGAGGAGCTAAGTGGGGAAAAGAAGGGGGAGAAGCTAAGTGGGGAAAGAAGGGGGAGGAGCTAAGTGGGGAAAAGAAGGGGGAGGAGCTAAGTGGGGAAAAGAAGGGGAGGAGCTAAGTGGGGGAAAGAAGGGGAGGAGCTAAGTGAGGGAAAGAAGGGGAGGAGCTAAGTGGGGAAAAGAAGGGAAGGAGCTAAGTGGGGAAAAGAAGGGGGAGGGGCTAAGTGAGGGAAAGAAGGGGAGAGGCTAAGTGAGGGAAAGAAGGGGAGGAGCTAAGTGGGGAAAAGAAGGGAAGGAGCTAAGTGGGGAAAAGAAGGGGGAGGGGCTAAGTGAGGGAAAGAAGGGGAGAGGCTAAGTGAGGGAGGGGCTAAGCGTGGAAGGGGTTTAGCAAGGTAAGAGGGAGGAGCTAAGCGGAGGGGGGAATTGCGGGGGGGAACTAAGCAGTTTGAGGCCTTCCACCTGTGCTGCTGAACCAGATGCTGCTCTTTAGTTTGAGAAATTAATACAGGTGACAGGGTTTTTCAGGCTGTATCACACATGGCTAATGACGTCTTTAAGGGTCCTTAAGAAGTTGAATCCCAAGACCAGTTAGAATTCACCTGGGATGGATGACAATTCACCTTCCTTCAGCGTGCTACCTCAAGGTCACCCTCACAATTCCAGTATTCCTTATGGGATGGTGACCTGGGACCTTACAGCGATACCTGCCCATTCTGTGAAAAATGTGTATTTCCTCAATGGAACAATGCTCACTTCTGGCTGCTTGGTGGGTTTAGAAAAGGGGACTGGGGAGATGGTTCTGTTGATAAAGTACCTGCTTGTCACATACATGAGGATGTGGATTGCTAACACCCACTAAAACTCAGTCACAGTGATGCATGTCTGTATTTCTTGGACAGGGGTGGAGAGGGAGGGCAAAGACAGGTGGGTCCCTGGATCTAGTCTTGTCAATCAGCACTGATTTCATTGAGAGACCCTGTCTCAAAAAATAAGAGTTGGAGGGAGATGCCTAATGTTGATTTCTGGCTTCCTCGTGCAAGTGAAAACACATGTGCATCCAATGCCCCCAAGTGGGTGTACATGTAAGCCCACTCACCAAACATGGGGGGGGTGGAGACACCTGGAGGAGACCTGGGTGCCCCTAAGGATTGAGAGTGAGGACACAGTCCACACAGGCAGAAAAGCCCGGCTCACTGCAGAACTCTGGGGACCACTGCAGCGTGGCAATAACCTAACAAGGTTATTAAGCAAATGTTACACAGCCTGCCGTGAGTGTGTGGGGTCCCCTGGGAGCATTTTCATTCCCTCTCTCGCTCACGTTGACCTCATTTTCATAACTCGAGTTTTTTAAAGTTGGGGGAGGGAGGGCCTGTCGTAGGATAGAGACGGAACCTCTTAAGAGGCTTTCCAGCCGGCTGAGGTCCTGGTAGGATGAGCTAAACTGATACGTGCCCCATCGCCCCAGTGTCCTTGAACACTGGAAGTTGCTGGAAGCTCGGAGGGTTAAGGCTGGAGTGGGTGGTGGGGAGGAAGCACTAAGGCAGAAACAATGTAAAAAAAAAAAAAAAAAAAAACCAACCGTGGCCAGCCAGGGGTGGGTGGAACTCATCCCCAGCTCCACCAGGGGCTCCTGGTCTTTCTGAGACAGTGCCCAGCCAAGCTGCCCAAACCTCAGACATGGTTCCGGTGGCCGGTGGCTCTCCTGCCCTGCCACCAATGCAGTGCAGTGTACTAGAACCAGTGTCCCTTCAAAACACTGAGCCTCCCCTGAGTAATGAAACCAGAGAAGGCACCAGAAGGGATGCCACATCACACAAGCAAGGGACCAGACAGGGGTGGCTGCAGCTGTGCAGAGTGTGGCTTAGCACGGAAGCCATGCGGCTGGAGGCAGAAGGAAAGAGCACCCTGTGAACTGAGCTAAGACCAGCGTGGAAAGGAGGGCTGGCGGGTGCAGGGAGAGTGAGGCGCAGCAAGGACGGCAGGTGTGCGCAGGAGTGTGTCCGACCAAGCCCAGTGGGAATCAGAAGCGAACTGTAGCAAGCCACCGCCCACTAAGTCCTCTGGTGTCCTTCCTAAAATACAAGCTGTCTGTCCTCCGGTATGCTCCAAGGCTATTCAAGAGAGCTGGAGAGCATCCGGGGCTTCTGGCAGTGCTATGGGATGTCTGGTGCTCTGTGTGCAGTGCCTGGGTCTTTGGTGCTGGGGATCTGAGTCCAGTTTGCTGGACTCCCTAAGCTCATGATCAGACTTACTTTACCAATAAGTTGCACATATTGAAAATGCTTCCTGGGTTTGAGCACACATGCACAGAAAGCAAGCGGACAAGCAGACTCAGAACATCTGACCTTTGCCCAGCAACATAGTAGCTGAAGCCCTCCTTGTGGTTACTAAGTATCTCTTCTTCCAGACAGATGGTTCAGCTTACTCCCCCACCAGCTACACGAGGGGGCGGGTGCACACCTGAACCTGCCACACCTGTCGCACCTGCTGCACCTGCTGCACCTGCCAGGGCCTGCTTGGCTCCAGGAAAACAGTAAAAAGTTAACTATAAACTGTAAAAACATGCTGTACCACCAGTCCAAGAGGCTGGCATTCTTCACATTCTTCAAATTCCTCTTGGATGCTTTGGGGAAGGAACTGGCTCCTGCCTGTGCAGCAGAGGCAGGATTCAAACCCATATCCGCCTAGATGCTCACAGCCTTTCTGCCCTCTTCCCTATGGCCAGAGGGACCGAGAAGTGCAGAGGACACAGCTGCAGTCCACCTGTAGGGACTCATATAAGTCCCCAGAGGCAAAGGATTCGCACGGTTGCCCTGTGGTCAGTAAGCAGCAACTGGTCCTTCCCACAGCCCAGGGCATCTTCCTTTCCCAAGCCATTTGAAAGACAAGGCTGCCCATCCCCCAAGGTAAGGGCACTCGGGCCTCAGGTGTGAGGAGGAAGGCAGCTGAGGATGCTCCCTGAGAACTCATATCTTACCTGGGGGAGAAGAGCAAACAATTTCAAACAAAGAAATGGGAGGAAAGCAAAGATGCCATTGTCCTTGACAGCAGGGTCAGAGATTGTACTGTTGCCAAGGCAATGGCAGAGGAATGGGGGAGGTAAAGTGAAGGGAAGGGGAGAGTGGGGAAAGGAGAAATCTCTGGCCCTAGAAGGCTGTGGGTTGCTGTTCTGAAGTGTAATTGGTACCAAACCACGGACTGCTCTCAAAAAGGACTCAGGAAGCAGCTATTGATTACCTTCCCAGGACCAGCGCCCTTCTCCCTTACCTGTTCAGCACTGAGAGCCCTGTTGAACGATCCATCTCGTGGCCATCTCTGGAGGATAGATTTAGACTTGTCTAAAACAGGCTGAGGGGGCAGCAAGATGGCTCAGTGTGTACAGGTGATTGCCACCAAGTGTGACGACCTGAGTTTGATACCCAGAACCCACATAGTAGAAGGAGAAAAGTGAGTCAGTTACCTGGCGCTATAAAAGGGGCTGCTTGGCCCTCCTCACTCTCTTCTCTCATCCTTACCCCCTTGTCCTTCCTCTCCCCATTCCCTTCCCCCCTCCACGTGCTCATGGCCGGCCTTCACTTCTCTACTCCTCCTCCTCCTCCTCCTTCTTCTTCTCCCTCTCTCTCTCTCTCTCCCTTTCTCTCTCTCTCTCTCTCTCTCTCTGCCCCTACTACCCTCTTAACTCCCCTCCCCATGCCCTGAATAAACTCTCAGAAAGGGATGCCCAGCATGGCTCTGCCAGAGGTATTCCTCTTGCCCCATACCTCACCACACCTCCATAGAACATTCCTCCCCTACTCTATCCTTTTCCTAACAACAAACACTGACCTCTGACCTCCACACATGCACACATGTGAGTACATGCACATGCACATGCACACGCCGAAAGCAGGAAAGGGAAGGAAGCTAGAGAGATGGTTGTCAGTGAAGTGTTTCCAAGCATGAGGACCTGAGTTAATTCCCCAGTAACCACACACCGACCACACGCACCTACACACCTAAAATCCCAACGCACTGGAGGGACAGGAAGATCCTGGAATCCACTGCCCAAGCTTATTAACGAACGCCAGTGAAATACAGCGGCACCAGATGTCTCTTCCCCAAAATAGGATGGGACATGATTGAGAAAGGCTATAGCACTCCGGGACCTCTGAAGAGACACAGTCCACAAGATGAGTGTGTAGATATATAGATATTATGTATGTGAATGTATGAGGCCATCTCTCACCCCAAAAGGCTAAGAACTAGAATTAGGAGCCCCAGAATGCCTGTCTCTCTCCGGAAAAACCAACACCCCAGTAGAGAGAGACTCAGTCCACAAGGCCCAGTGCCCCAGCAGAGAAGATGGCAGCAAAACCCTGGAGCTCCCTGGACAGTCGCTGGTCTTGGTGACACAGAAACCACAGGGAATAAGTTTATTCTGGGCCCCATTTTGAGTAACTGTGGCCTGGAATCACAGATTTAGGTTGCCCCAAATTCTAACATGCAGTTGGTTTCGTGAAGTTTTTGTAGTTTTACAAAACTGAGAGAGTCGTAAACCAAGGCAAGTTTAAACACATCGGTGGGTATATCAGAGAGGCAGGCACAGAGAGACCGAGGAGCTTTTCTGTGAGCTTTGGGGTTGGTGGAAGCTGGCTGTATGTTAATAGACTCCAAATAGGTTGCAGGAACCTCCTATGAAGCTGTACTCGCCCAGCTTCCCGGTAATTGGCCCACTAAGTGGCGGCTGCTGGCTGCCCGCACCGCACCCAGAACCAGGGTGGCTGGTGCAGGATTTTGCTCAGTATCAGGCTCCCAACAGAAGCTAGGAATCCCTTGGTCTCTCTTCCAAGCCTCTAGAACAAGGGCTAATGGGTTTGGTGCAGGTCAGAGACCATACCTGACTTAAGCCGCTCTGGGCAGGTTCAGAGGATTGTGCCTAAGAACAGTGTACGGAAGCAAATAAAGGTATCAAAGGGAGGGTGGGACGCCCAGACAAAAATACCCATTGAGGGGGCTGGGGAGATAGCTCAGCGGTTAAGAGCACTAACTGCTCTTTCAGCGGTCCTGAGCACTGACTGTTCTTCCAGAGGTCCTGAGTTCAATTCCCAGCAACTATACAACGTCTCACAACCATCTGTCATGGGATCTGATGCCTTTTTCTGGTGTGTCTGACGACAGCGACATTGTACTCATATAAATAAAATAAATCTTTTATTTTTTTTAAATGTCCATGGAAAACTCTGGGATTCAGTAGTGTTTCCCAGGGTGTGGTTGGAATATATGATTTTGCGTTATACACTTCTGTTTCCTCAGGCACTTATGATAGGGAATTGGCAAGACCTGGCTGCGGCCCCTTCCAGCTGTGAGGAGGCACCTGCCTCACTCTCTGTCTCCTCATCTCTAAAGAATTACTGGCATCCTTCCTGCTGCTTGAATGGAGCAGGAAGGGCTCTGGGGCAAAGCTGCTCCTAGCATGACAGGCGCGAGGCTCCTTAATCCCTTCTTTTTGTTGCCTGCAGGGAAGGGTGGGAATCAATTTGTTCCCCACGGCTTCTGTTTGGTGAACGGTGTCACCCAGAGATTCAGATTCACTCAGAACCTATGAACCTGACCTTGTTTGAAAGCAGGGTTTTTGGAGACATGACCCTTTTGGGGGAAGTCACAAATGGTCTGGAGAGGGAAGTCACTTCAGTGACAGGCGTCTGTATAGGAAAGATTTAGAGTCACCAGCACATGGGAAAGTGGCATTTGAAGGCAAGCAGCAGGAAGGGCGGGTAGGTACCCTCAAGCCAAGATGATCTAGGGAAGAGGGCTGGAGAGATGACTCAGTATCCCAGCAACCCAATGATGGCTCACAGCCATCTATAATGAGATCTGATGCCCTCTTCTGGTGTGTCTGAAGACAGGGACACTGTATGTGTATACATGAAATAGTTTTTTTAAAAAAAATAAGATAAAGAGAGGGAAGATATCCTCTATGGAGGTGTGTTGAGGTGTAAAATAAAGGGGTTCCTCGGCAGGCCCTTGCTGAGGCATCCCTTCCTCTGAGAGACCAGCCACACCACACGATGGTACAGTATAGAATAGAGTTTATTCAGGAAGTTTATAGGAAAGGGGGTTAAGAGTGTAATAGAGGCAGAGAAAGGCAAAGAGAATAGAGGAGTAGAGGCCAGCCATGAGCATATGGGGGGGAGGAAATGGGGAGGGGGCAGGAAGGCAAGAGAAAGAGAGGAGCAAGAGAACAAGGGAGGGGCCAAGCAGCCCTTTTATAGTGTCAGGTATACCTGGCTGTTGCCAGGTAACTGTGGGGCAGAGCTTACCTGGCAGAATCAGAATGTGGGACAGTTCCTACAGACACCTTCATCCTGCGCATGAGGCCTCCATAGCTACATGAAGATAAATCTGGTCCCCTTTAACCACCCACCTGGTGGCATTTTGTTAGGACAGTCCTAAAACACTAACACAAGTTAAGCCAGTATTGCCACCTCCTCTCTCTCTTCCTCTCTTCCTCTCTTTTCCCTTTGTCCCTCTTTCCCCTTTCCCCTCTCCTCCTCTTCTTCCTCCTCCTCCTCCTCCTCCTCTTTCTTCTCCTTCTTCTCTCTCTCTCTCTCTCTCTCTCTCTCTCTCTCTCTCTCTCTGCATCTATTACTCTCTTGACTCTCTTCCCCATGCCCTGAATAAACTCTATTCTCCACTATACCAGCCCTGTGGCTGGTCCCTTGGGGGAAGAGATGTCTCAGCACGAGCCGGTCGAATCACCCCCCTTCCCACAGACCTCCATAGAATATGCCCCCCACCCCCATCTTTTTATAAACACATCATGGCCTCTTTTTCCATCTCCCCATGAACCTGAGCTTTGACAGACGGTTCCCTCGGAGAAGCCACCCAAGCATACCGCCCAATAAAAGGAAAGAGGAAATCTCCTAAGATTCCAAATGGCCTTTCCCTGAATGAGAATGGCCATCATATATAAGCCACCAGTAAGGGTGGAGGCTCAGAGTCCTCCCCTATCCCCACCCCCGTATTCTCCAGGTAAGTTCCGTGTTAATGAATTCTAGATTCTCATTTAATAAATGTTGCGCGGGAAGCCTCGTTATTCGTGCCTTCATCAATCTCCGGCTGGCACACAGACACCCCTGTGGAAGTACCTAGGATCGATAGAGCGTGGGGCTCACGTCCGCGGTCCTCCACTCTGCAACCTACAAGAATTCAGTAATTGAAAAGACCTTATAAATCAATACAGCCAAATTGAAAACTCCCAGAGAACAGCACATCATTCAGTGGGAGCGTTTGTCAGGATCTCTCTTCAGGGTGGGGGTGGGGGGATGCAGAGTAATGGCGAGCAGATAGGAAGGCAGCTGTTGTCCCTGGGAAGGGTGCTTAGCGCTCTGAGTCTATTTAGCTTCGATTGCTTGTCCGGCCTGGTTCATTTTCTTTGAGTTTTGGCCTCTAGTCAAACACTGGATTTTACCACTCCAGACAAAGGTTTGAGTTTCTTCTAGGAGACAGGCGTGCAGAGCCACCTTCGTGCTAATTACACCCTGGGGAGGGCCGCTCTCCAGCTTGAAAGGAATGCTTGTAGCTCACCAATCAGAAAGGAAATGCTGTGGAGACCCAGAGGAACAGGAGGAAGAGAGGGCTTGCTCACCCAAGGAAAGTGTTTGAGAGCTGAAAAAAAAAAAAATTAAAGGAAATTCGAGTTAAAACAATAAAAGGAAGTCTTATTGTTAATTAGATTAGCCGAAACTAATTGCTCACCCTTGACAGGGTAGAAGGAGGTGGAGACCCTTCAGCAAATAGGAAAGGGCTCCAGGCCTGCAAGTCCAGCCTGCCTCCTCACCTACAGAAACACGCACAGACAAAACGACAATCTGGAAGCCTGAGTTGGTCCACAGGGGCATAGATAATATTCCATTAGGTTATTAAAGCGCTCCTTCAAAAAGAAACCAGGTCTCCTTGTGCCCAAGACCTACTTATAAGTAACTAAGAAAAACTTGCAACAGACTGTGTGAGTACTTGCACACAGCAAGTGTTCAAATATGGAAGAAAGCCCTGTAAAGATGTGCGCCAAGCTGTTCAGAAGTAGCCGGGGAGGACAGACCGGACTGATACTTTGTATTCTAGGCAAAGAAGAAAAAAAAAGAACTCTAAAAAAGAACAATAGAAATAAACAAGGAATGAGGTTTATGGAGAGCAAACAATTGCCTGCCTCTGTTCTCTCTCTCTCTCTCTCTCTCTCTCTCTCTCTCTCTCTCTCTCTCTCTCCTAATTATTATTGTATTGGTGTGTGCATGCTGTAGCACCCTGTGGTGTTCAGAGGACAGCTTTCAAGAGTCACTTCCACCATGAGCTACAGAGATCAAGCTTGGACCACACAGCTTAAACAAGTGCTTACTGGTGCAGCCATCCTTCCCACCTTGGCAACCTGGGTCCTCACCTCAACTGTTTAGAAGGCTTCCAGGCATATCTGCCTTGCGTACTCTCCTCTGACCCCTAGCTTAGCATCAGGTACTTTAAGGACTGGCCATGGGGTGTGTGGCCACCAGAAGTCCCCGTAAATAAATGGGTCTAGACAATCTCTGGGACTTAGTCATAGACTTTGAGTTCACCCATTCTTCCTGTTTCTGTAAACTGTTATTTTTGGTTTGTTCCCCTTGACAAACTCCAGTCCCCCAGCCATGGTTACTGTGCTCCTTCTCCCTTTCTTGGCCACAAATGAAACCGAATCAACAGAAGGTAGGACTTATTACAGCATTCAACAAAACATCTGCTGTTCCAGATGCTTCTATTAAAAGCGGAACTTGGCTGGGTTTCAGGAGCGGCTAGATCTGGGAACTTGTACTTTTTCAGAAAGCACGTCACCTGCTTATGTTGTCTTCACAATGGAGCCTGGCACTTGCCAAAGCTGTTTTATGCACAGAAAAGTGGGGAAGGGGTTGGCTACTGATGTACATAGCTCCTTCCTACAGGTACAAAACCACTCAAATGACACACTCACCCAGGAAGCTCTGGAGTGAAATTAGATTTTATCCAACCTATGTGAACTCAACAGGGGTGTCCCCCCTCTAACAAATCAAAAAACGGAGGTGTGGCTGAACCCCCCTCCATGTGTCACATCATCTTCCCCTTCTTTCTTCTTCCCTCCTCCCCATCCTTCTTCCCTCCTCCCTCCATCCTTCTTCCCTCCTCCCCCATTCTTCTTCCCTCCTCCCTCCATCCTTCTTCCCTCCTCCCCATTCTTCTTCCCTCCTCCCTCTATCCTTCTTTCCTCCTCCCCATCCTTCTTCCCTCCTCCCTCCATCCTTCTTCCCTCCTCCTTCCATCCTTCTTCCCTCCTCCCCATCCTTCTTCCCTCTTCCCCATCCTTTTCCCTCCTCCCCCATCCTTCTTCCCTCTTCCCCCATCCTTTTCCCTCCTCCCCCATCCTTCTTCCCTCTTCTCCCATCCTTCTTCCCTCCTCCCCATCCTTCTTCCCTCCTCCCCATCCTTCTTCCTTCCTCCCCATCCTTCTTCCCTCCTCCCCATCCTTCTTCCCTCCTCCCCATCCTTCTTCCCTCCTCCCCATCCTTCTTCCCTCCTCCCCATCCTTCTTCCCTCCTCCCCATCCTTCTTCCCTCCTCCCTCCATCCTTCTTTCCTTCCGTCTTTGAAAGCTAACTTCCAAAAGTTATCGAGATGGTTCAGCAGTTAATCATGACAACAAGAGTCCAGACCCCAGTGCTCACAGTGAGTGGTTCACACGTGGTTCTCCATGAGATCAAATGGCCTCTTCTGGCCTCTGCAGGCATCTGTGCACACATGTGCACAAACACACACACACACACACAAAGCAAAAATATATATATAAAAAACAAAAACAATGAAACTTGGGTTGCTTCAGGTATCCTAAACTTAGTGGCTAGAACATATATGCCTGCCAATAGCTCCCACACCCACTCAGCCTGATTCTCTCAATACTGAACCTCTGAAGGCCGACCTGTGTCAGTCATCTCCTGCTGCATAACAAAGAGCCCCAAGCTGAGTGGACTGTGATTCCACATAGTTCCCATGTACTGGGAGACCAGGGTTCTTAGCTGGATGGTTCTGGTTCTGCTATTCCAGAAGCTGTGGGAAGGGTCGCTCAGGGCTGGAGAACCCATCCCAAGATAGCTCACACAAATGTAAGGTGAATTAGCATGGGGGCTCATGGGAGCCTGGCAATCCCCACACACCGCTGCTGACGTGCCCTGAAGAGAGGAATGCTGATGGTGAGCATTCACGGGGGCCACGCTCTCTGACCAGCCGTGGAGGTGGCTTACCATGACCGTGTTCACTGAGCCCCACCAAATGCAAGCAGCGGGGAAAGAACATCAGAGAACATGTGGTCCTGTCTCAGAGCCATCATGGGGCAAATGTCTTTCTTAGAAGTTTTCACCCTCCAGCCACCAACTGTGACCAGCGATGAGGGTTTCCAGTTATTCTCTCTGTAATCCTATAGGTACGGATGAGAAAGAGGACTCTAGAATGGGGAGCTGCACAAGGAGGGATGGGGGACAGGGAGAGACAGAGACAGACACAGGGACAGACAGTGACAGAGACATAGAAACAGAGACACAGAGACACACAGAGAGACAGAGACAGACAGAGACAGACAAAGGGAAGTCTTCCTCCAGCAGATCCAGCTTCAGATGACTCTATGGAGAGTGTCAATCACTGTGGCCAGGGGGCGGGACTTACTCTTAGAATGTGGAAGTGGAGACAATCCCAGATGGTTGCCCCTTGACTTGACGATATTTTCTACTGGGTGACTTTGGACATGGAAGGGGACCCTATAACCCTTGAAGCTGAAGTCACAGGTGTTTGTGAGCCACTTTTTTGTGCCTGTTACTTGAAACCCCCAAAGACCACCTTTCCTCCTGGTGAATGTTGTTAGGGAGTGACCTGGAGTCTAGTGCTAGGTGCAGGTTTGTTGGTTAAACCTTAGGACAGGTTCTCTAAGATGGAGCCTGAACCCAAGATGGAGTCCGTCTGGTCTCTCAACCTAACACAGGTGCTGAGATCTGAACTCCGGTCCCCTTGACTAAGCATCGAGCACTAACCACTGAGCCATTTCTCCAGCCCCCATGGAGCCAACAGACCTTCTGCAGAGTTGCAACGACAGCAGATGGGTCTGTAAAGCACAGTGTCCAGTATCTCCAAAGTCCGACCAGGGTCTCATGGCGGCCTGCACACAGGTAACATCTCATAGAAATTTCAAGTGGAATTTAAAGGGCTGGGTGGCCCAATGGTAGCTTGCTTACCAGGTATGCTCAAGGCCCTGCTTCTCACGCCGGCACCGTAAAACAACACAAAAGAAAGCTGACCCAAGTGCCCTTCACTGCCCACCTTGGCTGTTTTAGTCCTTTTACATGTATGTGTGTGTGCCTACATCTATGCATGTAGATAGACCTGGTGTCCTCCGAGGTCAGACCTGGCGTTAGATGTGGTTGTGAGCCACCATGTGGGTGCTGGGAACCAAGCCAGGTCCTCCGAAAAAGCAGCAAATGCTCTAAACTACTTAGCCATCTCTCTTGACACCGCCCTTGGTTTGTGAGAAGGATCTCTCGTTGGCCTGAAACTCACGGATTGGGCCAGGCTGGCCAATGAGCTCCGAGCCTCGTGGATGTAAGACACGCACGTGCCTTACACAGCTAAAGATACTTACTATGGGGTCTTCACAGAAGAAGTTTCCGGACCCTTCTGTGCCAGCAAATGTGATTGTACACAGTGGTACTTTCTTTTTCTGTCCCTGTCGAGTGACGCTGTGACAACAGAGCCGACCTCCGCAGGCAGAAGAACCCTCCCAGGCCCCATTGCTCCTACCCGGCTTCTTGTGAAGCCCATGAGCTCACTTCAAGCTCAGGAGCAAATGGACGTAGCTTTCACAGCCACTGGAGCATAGACTGACTCCATTCAAAGATCAATGTCACGCAGCCTGCCTGACGCTGGCAGGCCAGGGACTGCTGCTCGGTCTTAGGAGACAAACAGGAAGTCATCTCTAGCCTTCCAGCCAGAAGACAGTCTTAGTTAAATGACTTTCTTTCCTGGCTGAGATGCCTGGCTGCAAAGAGAAGCACAGGGCGTCCATGCTAAGTCGGCCCGGCCTGGGTGCCTCCTTCCGGGTCTGCGCGCGCAGAGCCCTGGAAGCCACGCTCCTGTGGCTCCACAGTAAAGATGGTGTCTGTGTCCTTTACTGATCCCCCACAGCACCTGTCTGCTTTTACTCCTTCCTTTTTTATCTTATGCTAATTTGTGGGGATTGTGTCATGGTTTCAATTTTCTTGGCCCAGAAAGTGGCACTATGTGGAAGTGTGGCCTTGTTGGAGGAGGTGTGTCACTGTGTGTGTGGATTTTAAGACCCTCTTCCTAGCTGCCTAGAAGTCAGTCTTCTAGCTTCCTTCAGATGAAGATGTAGAACTCTCAGCTCCTCCTGCACCATGTCTGCCTGGATGCTGCCGTGTTCCCACCTTGATGATAATGAGCCTCTGAACCTGTAAGCCAGCCCCAATTAAATGTCGTCCTTATGAGAGTTGCCTTGGTCATGGTATCTGTTCACAGCAGTAAAACCCTAACTAAGACAGGTTCTTTGTTTATTTGTTTGGTTTTGGTTTTTCAAGACAGGGTTTCTCTGTGAAGGATTTCAACAGCCCTAGCAGTCCTAAAACTTGCTCTGTAGACCAGGCTGGCCTCAAACTCATGGATCTGCCTGCCTCTGCCTTCTCTAAAGCTGGGATTAAAGTGCTTGTCACCACCACACAGTTGTTTGTTTGTTTTGTTGAGACAGAGTCTTTTGTGACACAGGCTAGCCTCGAAGTCGCTATGTAGCCAAAGATAACCCTGCTCTTCTGCTCCTCTCTCCTCTTCCTTCTGACTGCTGGGATGGTAGTCATTCAACATACCTGGATTGCTGAGACTCAAGCCCAGGGCCTCCAGCTTGTTAGGCCAGCACTATGCCAGCTGAGCCACATCCCCAGCCCCCAACAGCATCTTCCTCTATCTCTCTCCATCTTGATTTGTTTCCTTCTTTTCATATGTACATATGATATACATGCATGTACATGCATGTTCACATGTGTGCATGCATGGGCATGTGCATGTATAGGCTCGAGCTCTAATCTTCTGCCTTATTCTTTGAGGTAGAGTCTCCCCTTCCAATGCAGACTTTGCTAATATGGCTAGTCTTCGTCAGCTTGCTAGGGCGAGCCCATTCCGGCCTTCCAGGGCATGGATTACAGATCCACCACCTTTCCTGCTTGGCGTTTACACAACTTCTGGGGTTCAAGCTCAGATCCTTGCTTCCACTGGCTTTAACCGCTAAGCCCTCTCCCGGTCTCACCTTGGGGTTGATAGTGATTGTCTTTTTAAAAGATCTGTTCATTATACTTTTTTGTCTATACGAGAGTGCCTTTATGACTGTGCACCACATGCAAGCCTGGTGCCTGTGGAGGTCAGAAGAAGACAGCAGGTCTGAAACTGGAGTCACAGGTGGTTGTGAGCCACCGTGTGGGTGCTGGGAACTGAACTCAGGACCTCTGGAAGAGCAGTCAGTGCTCTAACCACTGAGCCATCTCTCCAGTCCACAGCAAATGCTCTTAAGGACTTAATGACTGCCTTTGTTTCTAGTCAGGGTCTCTCACTAAATCAGGAGCTCACTGAATGGCCAAACTGGCTGATCAGCAAAACCCAGAGCCCTCCTGTCTCTGCCTCCCCAGCACTGGGATTCCGGGTGTAGACTGTGACCCCCAGCCTGCTCATGGAAGCTGGGACTCAAACCAAGGTCTTTCTGCGTAGACAGCAAGCATTCTGTTGATTGGTCCATGTCCCCAGAGCCCAATGACGGGTCAGGCTCTGACGGACTCTGGCAGGACACTTGTGCTGCAGATGGCCACCCCTCCGCACTGGAGGAGAGAGAGGCAGACAATGACTGAGCTCCTGTTGAAGCCATCTCTGCCTGCCCGCCTCTTCCTTTTTCCAAACCACATCCAGCAGAGAGGGGAGATCTCGGGTAGCCCATCTGTTCTCATCCCTTTCTTGTAGTGAAACAGAACACAAATTAATACCTCAATAAATTATCCTGCCACATAAAATTTCATGCTAAATCAACTATCTTCTCATACCAAACTGTAATATAAGCCAGAGGCGAGAGCCAATGATCTAGTTGTGGGAGAGGGAAGCAAAAGCCAACCCTATAAAGTCTGAGCATTTGGGGCTGGCTTTAGGGACATTTCCCCCTATAAGTTATGGAAACATGCTAATTTTGGTAGGAGGGGAGCGTCTGGCAGACAGTGGGTGCTCAATAAATGTTTTAGCCCAACAGAATTTGTAGGGGTGGGAAGGGAAAGTTGAGAGGGCTCCTCTGATGCAACGTTACCTACCACTCACCCCTCGACCTCACCCCATGACCCTGCATGTGGTGACCCCTTGACTCCCGTTGTCCTCAGAACTCTCCTCTGATCTGTTGCCACGCTCCTCCCCGATCCAGAAAGGACGTGGGACCAGATCGAGGGCATGAGATTTAACCTGCATCCTGAACAAGTGACCAGGCAACAGCCCAGCTTCCTGACATCACTTCCTCCTTGTCAAAGCGGAGGGGAGTCTCCGGCAGAGTTCATGCCGCCTGCCCTCCCAGATGAGTGAGAATATCAGTCATCATCAGAAGGCTAATATTAAAACAGAATAGGAGCTCCATCAAGACAGACAAGGCCAAGCTACCACCCTTACCCCCAATCCAGTCCTATCTGTCACGAGCCCCGCTGAGTCCTGCCATTTCCTACTGTGGGAGTGGGCGGGGCGGGGTGGGGCGGGGCCGGGGCGGAGTTTCTCTGCTCTCTGACCTGCACCCTTGCTCTCACAGGCCGCTGGCGCAAAGCTCCCAGAGTCCTTCCTTTTGAAATATAAACTGGATCTCCATCTCGCGTCTTTCCCAACTCCAAAGCTCCAGCAAATGCTTTTCAGTGATACTTAATTAAATGCTTTCATTCCTCTCCCTGGCAGGATTGGATACATCCAGGCTCCCAGACTCATCTCCTGCAATGCCGGCTCCCTCACCCACCTAATTCCCCTTTCTGCCCAGGGAAACAGTAAACTCCCAGCTCTGCCCCCTTGCTGGGCACTGCCCCCTGATGTGCCCTCTCTGGGACTCCCAGCCTCCAGGCGTCTGCACCCGGCCTCTTCCTCTGACTTCAGGTCTCTACTCAAGGGTCAGCTCCTTGGAGAGGCCTCTCCAGACCCAAAGTCCCCTCCCTCCCTCCTTCCCTCAGCAACTCAGCAGCCGGCCTCAACTTTCAGGGGACTATGAAGTTTCACAAATCACCTGGTTCACCGCTCCGGTTTTTTGTCGATCTGTTCTGGGCTGATACCAACACAGCCAGGATAGGGATCTGTCTGTCTGTCCACACACCCAGAACACAGGAGGTAAGGAACAGGGAGTTGAGCAACTGGAGGATCCGATGGGCTTCTAGGAGCGTATATGCCCATAGCCTTGGCCACCCATGAAAGAAGAAACTAGGGCTGGAGAGATGGCTCAGCGGTTAGAGCACTGACTGCTCTTCCAGAGGTCCTGAGTTCAATTTCCAGCAACCACATGGTGGCTCACAACCATCTGTAATGGGATCCGATGCCCTCTTCTGGTGTGTCTGAAGACTGCTACAGTGTACTCACACCTAAAATAAATAAATAAATTGTTAAGAAAGAGAAAGAAAGAACCAGCTAGCCAATCAGGTCAACTGCCCCCACCCCCATCCCTCCGCTTCCAGTGAGGTTAGTCAGGCAGCTAGAATCTCAGAGGAGAGGGCAGGAGCTCTGCAGCCCTTCTCTCTCTGGTGCCGCCACATCTCCACAAACGCTTCTGTCTGTGTGGGGCTGGTTCATCTACTTCTCCTCACTCCGCACATCATAACGGGAAGAGCCCACGAGGCTTGGGCCCTGTGCTTCACAGAGGCTTTGAGCAGGGTCTTAAGAATTAAGACAGGAGAAGAGCCCAGTGCAATGTGTGTATTTTTGTCTTTGTTGGTGGGGTTGCGGTTGGTTTTTTGTTTGTCTGGTTGGTTGGTTTTGGCAAGTGTTAGAATTTTCAGGTAGAGACGAGGACCCAGAGCTGGGGACACCACAGAGTCTAACAGATTGGAGTTTTATGTGAGTTTCAGGTGTCCTATGAGACAATTCCTCTCCTCCCTTTTTCTATTGGTCCAGAACCCTTCCTCTGGTATGGATTGGGTCTCTGTTCGGAAGCAGGGGCATGACTGAATTGTTGATTGGCTGGAGTAAGCCCAGGTGCTCAGCCTTCTCTGCAGTTAAGGATCCATAAAGACCTACTGTGTGCCCAAACCCCCCACTATGCAGCAGAGACAAGGAGACTTATTCCTGGGGACAAAAGGCCATAAAGAAACAAAAAGTTACTGCTCATGGAGGCAAAAGTCATAAAACCCAATGGGGGGGAAGGGGGGAGGGGGAAAGGGGGAGGGGGGAATGGGGGAGGGGGCTGCTCTGTCCCTCATCCCTCCTCATGACAGTCTCACAAATGGGGAACCACTCAGCCTGTTTTACGGTTGGAACCGGGCTCAGAGAGGCCTGTGAGACTCAAGCTCAGGTGGGTAGGACACAGATGCTGTAGGAAGGGTTATTTCGGGGACACAGTACCAGCACGCCCCAGCAGTTCACACTAAAGCAGGAATGAGCCTACCCCAGCCTTGGATGAAGGTCTTTTCCTTGCTGGGTGAGGCCCAGGAGCCCAGTTAAATCTAACCATAGCTGCTTCCTTACAATCAATCTCATGGTTTCTTAACAAGAAGAACGCAGTTTCGATTCTGCAGCATCCCTGGCTGGCACTCTTACCCATACGGGCAGGTTCTGCAGGACTGGGGAGAACAGTCTAGTTCAGCAGTGGAATCCATTAAGGCCAACGGCATGGCAGCCCGATTGCGGAGGAGGAGGGGCTGACACTGAAGAATATTTACAGGTATTTGTGGGTTAGAAATGGGAAAGGTTTATGCAATCTGGACCTACTTTGTTACCCACAAGGAACCTCCAGGATCTGTCCCGGCATCTCTCCTGTCCTCAGGGAGGTTAATCACACCGGGAGGAGCAAATCCATCTCCAATGGGGTGCATGTGTGTGTGTGCGTGTGTGTGTGTGTGTGTGTGTGTGTGTGTGTGTGTGTGTGTGTACACATATGAATCTGTGTCTCTGTGTGTAAGCCTCTGTACCTGTCTTTGTGGCCGTGTTTATGATTCTATCCTGACCACACCTCTCACTCATCTGTCCACATCCCTTTTAAACCTTTGGGGAGATGTCTCAGTCAGGGTTCTACTGCTGTGAACAGACACCGTGACCAAGACAACTCTTACAAAGACACAGGGTTGTACTGCTGTGAACAGACACCGTGACCAAGACAACTCTTACAAAGACAATATTTAATTGAGGCTGGCTCACAGGTTCAGAATTCACTCATCATCAAGGTGAGAGCACGGCAGCATCCAGGCAGACATGGTGCAGGCGGAGCTGAGAGTTCTACATCTTCATTTGAAGGCTGCTAGCAGAATACTGGCTTCCAGGCAGCTAGGAGGAGGGTCTTAAAGCCACACACCACATGACACACCTCCTCCAACAAGGCCACACCCATTTCAACAAGGTCACACCTCCACCAACAGGGCCACACCTCCTTCAACAGGGCCACACCTCCTTCAACAGGGCCACACCTCCTTCAACAGGGCCACACCTCCAAATAGCGTCACTCCCTGGGCTAAGCAGATACAAAACCATGACAGGAAACAAATTCAACCTCACTCCCTCGGTTGCACCTGAGATTCCTTTCCTACCTGAGGCACCTTCTCCCCTGTTTTCCATAAAGCGAATCTTGGAGCCAGTGTTGGCTTCCGTTCTAGGATAAGTAAGAGCACATGACACACATTTTCCCCCTTCCACAACAATAGTACAACTATTGGTCATCAATGACTCGAGTTCTTGGCTCTCACAGCATCCGGAAGGGGGACGCGCTGTAAAAATAAATCTCAAGCCAACACCACTGCCCAGCCCTGTGGCACGTGGTGGGGGGGGGGAAGAAAACCTACCCATTCTTTCCAGGATGGCAGGCAAGAAGCCCAGCTTCCCCTGTGACCCTGAGGTACATGGCTACTGGCTACGAACTGAGCAGCTCCTGCAGGAGCTGGATGCAAACCTTTCTCTGTGCAAATCTCTGTGATCCAAAGATGCTCTTGATGGGCAAAGTCCCCCGAGTGCCTGCTCTTTGGGCTCTAGCAAGCTGAGTTCCCTGGTTCAAATCCCAACTGTGGCACTTCCTAGCTGTGTGAACTCTGAGATCAACTTCGCCTCTCTGAGCCTTGTATGCTTCATCTTGTAAAATGTAGATAACCCGGCACTTGCTGCCTCAGGCTGTCCTGTGGTCTACAGGATAGGAAACTAATCGTTGCGACTGAGTGTATAGCCACAGCCCTTCCTGTTGGTAGAAAAGAGAAACCGCATGTGCTTGAACACCCCCCCTTTCTCTAGCCAGACAAAATGGCAGACAGGTCTTTGGCCACCATTTGGCCTTGAATGCTGTCCCCAGAAGTAACCTTGGCTCTGTGACTAAGGGTGGAATCCAGTGCTTGTCTGGGAGGAGGATCAGGCAGAGACAGAGGAGGAGGAGGAAGAGGAGGAGGATGGGAGAGGCAGTGTCATGGTCTAGGCATTGCTCTAGTCAAGTGACCAGAAGCCCCGGGTAATAAGACTTCTTATAGACAGCATTCAAGTAACTTCATGGTGCTCTCTGGTTTTGTTGCCCTCACATAGCCCATGGTTATATACTTCACTTATATTCTGAAAAATCTGTCACCATTTTTAAAGAGTAGCGGCACCGTGAGATATCACCGGTTCTATCGGTATCACTGCGTTCCGGTTTTCCTCCATAAAAAGGCGTTACAGACCCCAACCCCACCCTCTCTCCTTCCAGGAGCCTCATCTCACCAGACCGAATGAGTTAAAAATAAACAAAAAAAAAAAAAAAAAAAAATAACCAATGCTCTCCAGTTCTTGGAGCCCCGTGGAGTCATTTGTTCCTTAAGAGGGTGGCTTTTAATTCCACTTAGGTGAGAGCCTGGCTTTCGTCCTCCCTCTCTGCTGCTATGGCAACCAATGTACTGGCAACAGGATTCATTCTCTTTCCACCAAGCTGAGGGGAGTGGGGAGACCGCCCGGGGAGAGGAGGCTGTTCACACCGCCTTTGTAAACAGCCGAGAGAAATGCGCTCGCTGGCTTCAGGACCATGGAGAGTTCCAAAGGGTGCGGGAAGCCAGTCAGGGAAGGGAGGGAGGGAGGCGAGATGAGGGGAAAGGGGATGGGAGAGGAAGGAAGAGCAAGTTCTGTTAGTGATTGCATCCTTAGCTTTCGGCAGAAAGTGGAGTTCGGGAGGTGGGGCCGGGTTTGTTCTCTGCTCCAACACACATTCGGTCTCAAGGCCGCCTGATGTACCCACACTCCCATTGCTTGGGGATCAAGGGAAATGGGCTAATCAGCTCCAGGATTTCACTGAGTTGCCCAGAGTTTCTCTCCATACATCTCAAAGCACTGTCCTGGTCAGTCGTGACAGCATGTCCCAGTCACCCCAGGCCCAGGCAGCTGAGGCAGGGCGATTATGAGTCTGAATCCAATCTGAATGGCATACTGAGTTCAAGGCCAATCTCAAGTACACAGGGAGACCTTCCTTAGCTGGGGCAGGGGAGGTGTCAGAGCAGGGGGCAGGGAGTCAGCAGATAAAAGCACTTGCTAGATGAGCAAGCCTGACAACCTGAGTTTGCATCCCCGGAAACCATCAATGGCTAGACAGGACGGTACATGTCTGAAACCCCAGCATTCTTACACCGAGGTGGGAGGCAGGAGAATCACCCAGAAGCTCATGGGTCTTCCTATCATGGTGATAAGACACCATGACCAAGGAGAGTGGTTTTGGGGGGGTTGTTTGGTTTGGTTTGGGGGTGGGGGTGGGGGATGCAGTTCCAGAGGATTGGAGCCCATGGTGGTAGAGGGAAGCCATGGTAGCAGGAGCAGCTGAGACCTTACACCAGATAGAACACCGGGAATGGCGCTTCTGAAACCTCAGAGCCGACTCAGGTACACACGTCCTCTAACAGGGCCATGCCTCCACACCCTTCCCATACACACGCATGTGCACACACACGTGCACATACACATGCACACATCCATCAACTGAGGACCTGGTACTCAGAGCTGAGCTTGTGGGGACCATTCTTGTTTAAACCACCACAGAGTTGAAGCAAAGGAAAACCCTGCCTCAAACAGAGCTGTGTCCTCTGGCTGTCGTGTTCGCTGGGGCCCCTGGGTAACAGAAATGGCTCTAAAGTAACATTACTGAGAAGGAGGGTGGAGGATGGAAAGAAGGCTCTGAGAATCAGAGACCTCGCCCTTCCTGCAGTGTTCCCAGCACTCACATCAGACAGCTCTTGGCCTAGTGCAATGCCATCTCTGAGCATCTGATGCCCTCCTCTAAGCTCTACAAGCATTTGCAGCCTTGTGGGGAGTTATATGCACACACACACACATACACATATGCACACAAATATACACACACACATACACATGCATGTGCACACACATGTGCACATACACATGCACACACATATACACGCATGCACACATATGCACACACGTGCACATACATATACACACGTAGACACATATACACATACATACACATACACACATACACACGTGTGTACACACACACCCATGCACATACACAATTTTTAAATAATACACTGAATAGTTTTTAAAAGAAGCAAACAGGGGCTTGTTTGTTACAAGCCTGCAGAAGTATCTGGAGAGGCCTGAGACTCAGAAGAGCCCTGAGCAGCTGCCGGTGGCTATCAGAAAGCTGCTGCCTCCTCCCGTGCCCTGCAATGCTTCTCCCTGCACATGAATGCCACTCCAGGTGACAGAAGCCATCAGTGGGACCACACAGTCAAGGCATCTGCTCTGGTTCTCTGTATCGCATACAACTTTCAGGGGAAATGCCCTGACCTGCACGTCCCTGTTAGTTCACTCCACCGTGGTCAGGGGAGAGCTAGGCACTGGCCACACCATCCAGAGACACTGGCTCACAGACAGACAGACAGAAACTGCTTACAGGACAGTAAGCTGGACAACCTTGTGAGCTCTTGGTGGCAACAACACATCCTGGCCCCAAACCAGGAAGAGGGTGCAGTCGACGCTTGAGAAAGTTCATCCACTGTGCACAAAGGCCAGGAATGAGTGAGAGCTGAGCCAAACCTGTGGCTAGGTTTAAGCACCCCCATACTGAGCGTCACTGAAATGGCTCCCATGAACTGCTAAATAAAAAGTGTGAAGGCAGAATTATATTCATCGGTTTAATTGGGTGAAATTGGCTGTACATTAATATTCATGATTATTAGAGCAGCTAATTTTCCTCTTTATAGAAAGCAAATGGGGGTTCGTTTCAGCTGCAACGTTTTTTTTCCTCCTGTGGATTTGTGTGGGGGAGAAGGCTGATAAATGACAAGGCCCTTGGAATCAGCCATCCAGTGCTGAACGCTCCTGCATGATTGTCAAGGACCTTTTAATGGCTTTGACCTCTCAGAGGGGCTGGGGAGAAGCGGCTTATGAATATTAAAGCCCTCTAAGACAGGCCCCCTGGTAGATCAGGGCAGGTCACCAGAAGGAGAGACTCGTCCTGTCTACTCTATCGCCCTGTGGTTCTCAAGAATACTCAGGATGAGAGCAGAGGCCACGACAGGAAATCCAAACCCTGGCGGGATGAGTGTGGGGTGCACACCTGAGTGACCTTGTGAGATGGAAAATCAGCATAGCCAGTGGGGTAGAAAATGTTTACAACAGCCTAATCCTGAACTCTAAGGAGAGTGATGGATCTCCAGCCATTCCTGGAAGGGAGAAGCAGAGGCAGACTGAGGGAGCTGGGTAGTGGGGGTGGGGGTCCTTCACCCATGAGAGCTCATCTAGAATAAGGACATCTAGAAACCATACATACACACACTCACAAACATACACACACAACAAATACATACATAGGTGGACACGGGAATTGAACTCTCCACTTAGCTTCCTGTACTGGATACTGAACCTAGGGCCTTCCATGTGCTAGGCTCGCCTACTGCCAATGAACTACATCCCCAGCCTCTGCTTCCCTGTAACCATAGTAATTGTTCATTTGGCGTCTATTATATGCTGTGCAACATTGTAACTGTCTCTGTTTATCCTAATCCTACAAAATCCCCTGATGGGCTCCCATTTTACAGGTGGGAAAATTGAGGTTGGAAGAGGTTAAGCATCCATGCACACACACTAGACCATTACTTCTCTCTGATGTTTACTGGATGTCTGTGGGCTGTTGGACTGAAGAACAGAGTATCCTTGTCCTCCCTTTATCAGGTGGACAGTCCAGGAGGAATGACGGGACACAGCAGTAACAAAGGCCAGGATAGTGCAACATGGGGCTGGGAAGTTCAGACCCCCAGGTCCTCATATCTCAGCTGAAGACAAAGGTGACATGCACCAGGCCCCTAAAGGTCAGGCTGGGAAGACCCCCAACTTTATCTGAAAGAATCCTGTCTTGGTCAGGGTTTCTATTCCTGCACAAGCATCATGACCAAGAAGCAAGTTGGGGAGGAAAGGGTTTATTCAGCTCACACTTCCACATTGCTGTTCATCACCAAAGGAAGTCAGGACTGGAACTCAAGCAGGTCAGGAAGCAGGAACTGATCCAGAGGCCATGGAGGGATGTTACTTACTGGCTTGCTTCCCCTGGCTTGCTCAGCCTGCTTTCTTATAGAACCCAGGTCTACCAGCCCAGGGATGGCTCCACCCACAATGGGCTAGGCCCTCCTCCCTTGATCACTAGTTGAGAAAATGCCTTACAGGGGCTGGAGAGACGACTCAGTGGCTGCTCTTCCAGAGGTCCTGAGTTTAATTCCCAGCAACCACAGGATGACTCACAACCATCTGTAATGGGATCCAGTGCCTTCTTCTGGTGTGTCTGAAGACAGGTACAGTGTACTCATATTCATAAAATAAATAGATCTTTAAAAAAAGAAGAAAATGCCTTACAGCGAGTCTCCTTTCTCTGTGATAACTCCAGCTATGTCAAGCTGACACAAAACCATCCCCACCCCAGAATTTGAAACAGAATTTACAGTGATGGTGGTGACGCTCTTTGTCCTGTCCCTCACCAGTGACCACTGGCCACACAGAGCCACTAAAGGCTGAAAATGTGCTTCGTGCAACTGAGGGACTGCTCTTTTTTCATTTTAAATTTTCATTATAATTAATTTTAATAAATTGAAATGCAAACGGCCCCGTGAGGCTGACGGTGAACATACTGGACACTGGGGTGAAAGTCCGAAGGCATAAGACACTTTTGCTTACACCGGACCCCTAAGGTCTCCAAAGAAAGCGGCACTTGCCCCTGTTACCTGTCCTTGGGGCCCCCGTTCTGGGCGCTACCTGCAAAGCTCAAGTCTTAGCCTGGACACTGTCCTCTTCCTGACATGGTCCCCCTAAGGAGACGTCCCCTGGCTGACCCATCTTACAGGCTTCTAAAGAACCCTCTCTGCTGAGGCCAGGCCACACCGCACAAGGCTGGGAGGAGGGACCCAGCTCCGCTCTGGGCACAGCTGATGCAATCTGTCTCCTACTGTGGGGCAGAGCTAGGCCCTGGAGCGGAAAGAAAGGCCGGCTGTGGGGCCAGCTGAGCGCCATGTGGTCCGTCTGTTAGGTCTGTCACAGCCATCATCGCCAGCAGAAGGCCTCGGCTTTCCTTGTCCCCTGAAAAGGGAAGAGACCCGCTTTGTGAGAGTCAAATAGATAGGAGTCATTCTCTAACATCAAACTGGGATAGTCTTTAAGGGGTAACTCCCAGTAACCCTTAGCCTGGGTCGTTCACCAGTCACGTTTGCCCTTCTCCCACCCCAGCCCTACCCCATCCTCTCTCAAAGTACCGAACTAGCCTTGTCTGAGATAACCTGGATTCTGTTCTTCCATCAGCACCTGTTCTCACACACCCAGTCTTGAACAGGTCAGGTCAGGTTAGGCTGCTCTAACAAACAGTCCCCCAGTGATTGGAACTTCAAGGCTCATGATAATGCATTCAACCGGGACATCCGCTCCGAGTTCCCGCTGGCCACACCTCTGTGAGTGGCTGCTATGGCCTGTGAGAGAGGTAATGTGGTCTACAGCATCCTCAGCAGGGGTTCTGAGCCCCAACCCAGGACGAGATGCATGACCTGCATGGGCTTTGGATGCAGAGAGAAAGGTACCCCAGGGATGGACCAGACGGAGCCCCGACAGGTAGGAAAATGGAGCAGAAATAGAGTTTGCTTATCCGTGACAACAGAACACGTTAGAAAAGCAGCTCAGAGGAGGGACGTTCATTTCTGCCCTCGGTCTTGGGTCTCAGCGCAGGCACTTGGTTTCAACATTGTGAAACCAAGAGCATCGGGTTGTCAAGAGGCAGAGAGCTGAGGAGTGGATTGGGAACGAGATATAACCTTTAAGGCACACAAGTACTTTCTGGACAAGTCAACATCTCGCCAGCCAGTTAGCAACAAATCCAAGAGTGAGCTTGGTACATTCATGATCCAATTGCCTTTCAACAGCGCCATCTGCTGGTTGAGAAAAGTCATCGGCTGAAGAGCCCACCAGGGAGCCGAGGAACTGGACCCCAGCAGCTGCTCACCCAACTCCCAGCCTAACCAGGGAGGCAGCCTTGGCAATGGACAGTTGCATCCTGAGGGCAAGCATCCTAGATCGGGCGGGCGCCAGAGCACTGCACAGAGCTTTCTCAGTGGCTCTCCTGAGGACTCTGTCACAAGATGTCATGGATGCCAATAGGAATGTCACTTGGCCAAATCGTGGACACTCCCACCAAAGACACACAGTCAAAGTGAAAGACCATGGGCTTACACAGGGCCACTCATTAACAGTCACCAAAGCCTTTTAAGGGCTTTCTAAGTTGAGTGTGTAGTGCGTGTGTGCACATGTGTACCACTGCATACTTGTCCGAGGACACTCTTTAGAGTTCTCTCCTCTCACCTTTTTAACATGGGTCCCAGACTCAGCCCCCAGGATTGTGGGTGGGATGACCACTGAGCCATCTTGCTAGCCCAAGAATTTTAATATAAGGCCATGTCTATACAACAGGAGCTGACTAGCAAGCGTCCTTGAGAGCCAGGGGAGGAACACTGGCTGAACAAGGAAGAGTGGCTCCTCGATAGAAAGGGGGCTGGAGAGATGGCTCAGCGGTTAGAGCACTGACTGCTCTTCCAGGGGTCCTGAGTTCAATACACGCAGTGGCTCACAATCATCTGTAATGGGATCTGATGGCTTCTTCTGGTGTGTCTGAAGACAGCTACAGTGTATTCATAAATAAACAAATCTTTAAAAAAGAAAGAAAGGGGGCTGGGCCAGTGTGGGATCCCCAGTGAACCACAATAGCCCCCTGCTCCACCACAGAAGGCCAGACCCACCTGGGGTGAGATGAAGCCTGAGGCTGTGCAGTGTCCGCCCCAGACAGGATCCCAGAGGCCAACTGCCCTGAATAGGAAAGCAGGACGCTCACTTGACATCAAGCCCTAAGGGTTTGTTAGGACCTACAAGATGGCAGGAAGAACAGACTCCTGCAAGCTGTGCTGAGCTCTACAAGTGCTGTAGCAACCTCCCCCACACCCACAGATGTTTAAAAAACACCAGTTATCACGATGTCCCGATGCTTTGAGAGCCGAGGTGACGTCCGCCACCACCATCCCTATTGTGTTAAAGTGAACTTATGAAGAAATTAAGATCAGTGGAGACAGTGGACTCCGCTAGGTTGGTCCCAAAAAGCTTCAGCAAGAGGTTTCGTCTTTGCAGAGAGCTGGGGAGCTATGGCTGGGGGGAGCTCCTCCACCGCCACACCTTTGCTGCCTGGCTGTCCCCTCCCTCTCCCCTCGACTCCAGCCTAGACTCTCTGGCCAATCAAAGTCCTACTTTGCCAGCTTTGCTCCCTTGTAAAAAACCTTTGTCGTTTTTTGTTTAGTTTAAGGCAAAGCCAAGAAAAGTCAACTATTCCTAGTTGCATCTGCAGATTCCCAGGTCCCAGGTGAGGATGTGGGTTTGGTTATTTTCGCTGTTTGTCTGAGATGAAACTCTGTAGCCAAAACTAATGTTGGAATCTTAAACCTCCTAGCTCTGCCCCTGAATACTGGGACCACAGGCAGGCGTCCCAGACCTAACAAGGCATGGGAAGGGAGTGAGTGCTGTTTCAGGGTGTCTCCAGCCAGTCCATCCCTTCCCTGGGCGGTTTCACATTTATTTGTGAGATTACTTGGCATGCCTAGCCTCTCAGGAAGCAAGGACAGGGGCTGAGCCTGTGCTATGTCTAGAAAGAGCAGCTGCAGGCGGCCTGAACCAGGGTCTGGTCTAGAATCTAAGTTTGGAGGGGCATCGGGCAGTGAAGCCATGCTGTCATGGCCCTCGTGCATAAGATAAATACCCTTAAAAGAGAGGATTGAAGCCGGGCAGTGGTGGCGCACTCCTTTAATCCCAGTGCTCAGGAAGCAGAGGCAGGAAGATCTCTGAGTTCAAGGCCAGCTCCATGACAGCCAGGGCTATCTAGGGAAACGCTGTCTAGAAAAGCCATAGAGGGGCACGGGGAGAATTTGATTCAGCTGTAAAATGAAGTCATGAGTTCTGGAGGCGAATGGATCCAACTGTGTGAAGTAACCCAGATCCAGGAAGGCAAGCATCACCTGTTCTCTCTTACCAGAGGCTCCTGGCTCTCCATCTTCAGACATGAGTATAGATCCTGGAGTAACTGCCGAGGCCAGGAAAGGGAGAGGGGGTTGGGGAGCAATAGGGAGAGGGGAATTGCAGGCTGCAGGTGAGCTGATCATTGGAGGAGGACCCTAGACCTTGGAGGAAAATTTAAAGCCACCGCTTTGCTAAGCCAGCACAATCCCTAAGCACACTCTAAACATTTGTCCTCACGTCCACAGGGAGGTGGAGTCCTCACCCCTGGTCAAGGAGACTTCTCTTTGCAACAGATGGCAAGTGTTACAAAAAAAAAAAAAAAATTTACAACCAATCAAAATGTAGAGTTCTGGGCTGGAGAGATGGCGAGATGGCTCAGTGGTTAAGAGCATTGACTGCTCTTCCACAGGTCCTGAGTTCAAATCCCAGCAACCCATATAGAAGGATGGTGGCTCACAACCATCTTTAATGAGATCTGATGCCCTCTTTTGGTGTGTCTGAAGACAGTGACAGTGTACTGTATACTATACCGTGTATATAATAAAAAATAAATCTTTTTTTTTAAAGTGTAGAGTTCTGGAACCTAGCCCCAATGGGAACATCTATAATACAGCTCCTGCACCTAAGGCTCAGGAGACATTTCAGAAGAGGGGGCAGAAAGACTGTAAGAGACAGAGGATCTGGTAACTTTTGCCATGAGGTTTCTTCTCAGAATATCAGAAGCTACATGCATGAAGTCACATCAACATGGCTGCCTAATATAACCTGGACAAAAAAGACATGCTAAGGCAGACAGGAAAACTCTCAAGGCTTTGACCTTAATCAGAGAGAGTCAGGCAACTAGGGACTGCTGAGGGTGGGAGAAATAGTGTATGCCTAATATTTTGCAGACTATTTTTAACACCACCCAGCAGAGATAGTGGAAAAGTTAGTAGGATTTTGGGGAAGTAGACCTGTTCTGTAATAGTTCTTTGGGAATGAGCTTGATCTTCTTTGGCAGCAGTTCAGTCCCATAGCAAACACCAAATACTACTCAGCAGCTACAGACCAGTCCTCTGAGCAGGCAGGCACCAGGGATGAACCGTCAGCTGCAGACCAGCACTTTCAGCAAACAGACACCAGGCAGCTGTAGTTCAATCCTGAAGAAGCTGCAAGGCTCCTGAAGAGACAAGCTGCCTCGGCTACCTCAAGAGCAGTTCTTGGGTGAGCTTCTCTCAATGGCAGCGTTACCACAAGTTCAACAAGGCTATGTAAGCAAACCAGTACATGTGTGCCTTTATTAAAGAATAGCGAGGCAGAGCAAAGCAAACCAGTGCTCAGTGCTCGGCTCCCTCTGTCTGGGTCAGATTTACACTCCTTCATCACGGGTCCTCTCACCTGTGTCTGCTTCAGGAAAACGTTCTCTCACGTGTCTGCTTTAGCAAGACATCCTTTCACCTGTGCGCCCCAGCCAAGCATCATTCCACATAACTGACTTTCCAGAGAAACTAGTAAGTTCTCCACTTCAGAACCGTCTTCCCAGGGGTGGGGAAGAGCACACCAACTGGTTATCCAATACCAACTGGTGAGCCCTGAAAACAGACAGACAGATAACGTTACATGCACTGAGCAGGCTGTATTTACATATTTAGGAGTGTATAATGGTTAAAGAAAAAGACTATGGAAAGCGAGAGGCTGGGTACATGGGAGAAAGTGAAAGGGGGAATGATGCTGTAACTACATTATGGTCTCAGAAAATATTTTTTAATTCTTTAAAGTTTTTTTTTTTTTTAAAGCTAAGGACTGAGGGTGGCAGGCAAGGTGGCTCAACAGACAAAAACGATATAGATGCCAACGTGGCTTTATGTTACAAGAGGAATTCCGGGCTCAGAAGCACCAAATTATTCAGGGTGTGTTTCCTAGAATTCAAAGAGACACCAAACTTTTTTTTTCTTCTTTTTCTTTTTTTTTTTTCGGGGGGGCATAGGCCTGAAACCAAATCAAAATTTATAACAATACATCTGACTTAGTAGTACATAAATCCTCCCACCTCACAAAAACACGCCAAGAACTGTTCACTCTCCGTGAGTGGCTCAAGGCCAGCCTGAGTTCATACGTTATCATGGACGGATTCCCATCACGGGAAGCTGCTGTTTCTACTGGAAGTGGTTCCCATGGTGGCAGAGGGAACAATTAACTAAAGAAGCAGAGAAAACCCTACAGAGCAGTCTGTGGAGACCTACCCAGATCTGTCTTCTCTTACTGAACTTCTGACTCTCAAGATGTCTGATGGAACCAAGAGCACTGCTAGAAAAATCTAAGGGTAGGAACCCTGTCTAGGTTTATGCACTGCTGTAGCCCAAATACATAGCAACTGCTCCATAAAAACATTGGTTGTGAGGAGGAAGGGGACAGGAAAATTAGTAGAGAGGAAGGAGGTCTGTGCAGGATACAAATTATCAGTTACCCATTGCCACAATGCTGCTGTGTAACAAGTCGATGACTGAAAACTTCTTTTTATGGTTGCCTCCCTGAGTCTGAAGGCTGGCTGGAATTCTTCTAGCCCCAACTAGATTCACACACAGTTTCCAGTCATTCTGGTTGGTATCTGGTGACCTGGACAGCCAGGTTTTCTCCCTTCTTCCTCCCTGCAAGTGTCTGTCATGTGTTCCCCTGGAAGGCTGCTCAGATGCCCTGGGCATGTTTCCATGAGGGTAGGATGGGTGCCAACAGAGCAAGGGGAAATCGCCTGAGGCTGGTCCCAGCAGGGCTCTTCTTTTTTGTGGATTCTTCTTGAGGCAGCAGAGGGGGAGGAACGTTGGCGGAGGGTAACACTTTGTCTTATGAGATATTTAGGGTTGCTGTATAATAATAAAAAGTTTACTTATCTAAGTTACTATGTTACTGTAGCTGACCTGTCTGAGTTCCTCTGAGGAGAGGAACTGCAGTCTCTGGCACTTAGCACCTCTTCCTAAAATGGCAGGAGACTGAGTAAAGAACTAACTTCCTACTTGTCCACCTAGGGAGAAGTCTGGAGCAGGAGAAGAGAATAAGGCTTGCAGAAGGAAAAACTTTTCATAGGCAAATTCACATAAACGTACATAAGTTCATATACAGATTCACACATGCATGTTTATGCATTTCCATTCAAACCAGTTGGGTCCAGCTTGCATGCATTCTCACAATTACATACTTATACACACACATTCATATGCATTTGGGGCAAAAGACCAAGCACCGGTGCAAAAAGAGCTCACTCATTCTGGATGAAAAATGAGCTCCAATCTTTATTGCATAGAGAAAATGTTTCTACCCTTCTAATGCTAAATGATTTAAACATTTGGGCTGGAGAGATGGCTCAGTGGTTAGAGCACTGACTGCTCTTCCAGAGGTCCTGAGTTCAATTCCCAGCAACCACATGGTGGTTCACAACCATCTGTGATGGGATCAGACACCCTCTTCTGGTATGTCTGAAAACAGCTACAGTGCACTCACATAAAATAAAGGGATAAATCTTTTTTAAAGAAATGGTTTTAAAAATAAGAGCAAATCTGTTGCAGATTATATTATAAACGAAGCAGACCATCTCAGGAAGATTACCTGTTAGTTAGTAGCTTGTAATATTAATTCTATTATGGCTCCTGACAGGAAATACAAGTGGTACCGTGAAAGGCACCCTGGTTCCTGGTTGAGGAGGCTTGAAATCCCGGGGAACCTGAAAGGGATAGTAGGCGCTTTGCTTGACTCCTGAGAAATCAGACCTCATCACTAGCCATAGCCCTCCATAGATTTGTGGCCATCAGTCACATAAGGGCAATGCCCCCAAGCCAGGTAGAGGATGTGACCACAGGTCACGTAAGCTCAAGACAGATCTCCATTATAATGAGGTACCTAAAGGCCTGGAGGCTTAGCCAATTAACTTTTCTTCCCAGACATTCCTCCCTGCCCGTCCCCACTGCTAGAACTGTGTCCTGCAGTTGCCCTACATGGTGACAACGTGGGGTAAGCCTGGTAAAACTTCCAGCATCCTGCCTTCCTGAGCAGCCGTGCCCTGTGGCAAAGCAGACAAAGGACCCCCACATTAACCCAACAAATACACGAGACTCTGCAGACAATGCTCACAATCTGTCATATGTCATGCCAGATGGGGGGGGGGGTGAGTGGTAAAATACAGGACATGACCTACCTCATGAGCAACACCCAACTCCCACACTCCCGTCCCTAGCACATGCCACATCCCTAGTCACCTAATCCAGGGAGGAGAAACAGAAACCCCAACCTCTCCTACGGGAAACAGATGGCCAAAGGCTCTTCATTTGTTTGGAGAGCAGACACAAGTCTTTGATGGTTTCACAAATGTATACAATGTATGATGATCAGACCCCTGCCCCCAACTCCTCCAGGCTTGTCTTCAACTGGAGGCAGCTCTCCCGCCACTCAGCGGCTGAAGTTATGGGTATCTCTTCACAACTGGCTGACGACTGCACTCTTAAAAGTCCAGAAGAAGCATCTCAGAACTGTCATCCGGGGAAAAGGCAGTCACACTGACTCCCCCATCCCCCATCTCCTGTCTTCCAAGGCTCTTCCGAGCTTCAGGACAAGTACTTGCAAGCCTTCTGAGATGGAGTCTCAGGCGGTTTCATCAGAGAAGCCGGATGCAGGGACGCCCGCTCTGTGTAGGCTGGAACTTGGGCTGAGGCTAAAATGGAGGGTCCAGCGTGACACTGGGCAACCTGATGCTCCACGCTGATTGGCCTTGGAGCTCGAACTGACTGTGCAGCTAATGACTGGCCCTGTCTGTCTGCTGGCTTGTCAGTTAAGAAACCACCTCCCAGGAATAAGGCCTGGTCTGGAAGGAACTATGGGTCCATCCATGCAGCTGGAAAGCCAGCTTCTCCTTCTTCCGCTGTGTCTGAGCGCCCGCTGCCTGGGTGGCTGGGGTTCAGTCTGCCATGATGTCGTCCCTTTTGTGGCTTGTCTGATACCATTGTACTTCCATAGAGCTTTCTCATTTCCTAAGACAGAATAGATGTATTTTTCTTCTGTGTCCTTAAAACGAGGACCAATGGCTTCTGAGCATTCGTGGGCCTTCCAAACTTGCCAATAATCCAAGGGGGCGGGCCATAAAAAATGAGGACCAATGACTTCTGACACTCGTGAGCCTTCCAAGCAGTGGGCCTGGTCCAAGTAAGAAACCCAAACTCCTGAGCCAGGCTTGTCCTGGAGTAGTCGTGAGTCTTGACCAAGGCCAATCAAGAACTCTTCCTTGGTAATCTGCATTTTCTCCGGAAGGTCGATCATTGCTCTTGGCCTGGCAAGGCTGAAATCCAGGTCTGCCATATGCTCATGCTACTCGGAAGCAACCTGGTTCTTCCTGCCAGGCAGCTCCGGGTCCAAGGTTCCGATGACGTCACCTCCTCAGGATCCATCTGGCCATGGTTACCAAGGTAACCTGGGATGGATCCTTCGCAGATCCCCTATTGACCCACTTGGCTTCTTGGCTGTTGTCACACTTGCATTGCCAGACTCCAGTTGACAGCTCTCTCCGACCTGCTCACCTCTCCATCCCCAATCCTGTCTCACAGAAGAACAGCAACCTTCCCGGATGTACATTAAACCAACTTACCTTCCCTTTAACCCCAGTGGCTTCCCGTCGGCCTTAGAATAAGCCCTAAGTTCTTCACTGCAGCCTACAGTGCAGAAGCCCTGCCTGTTCCCTTCCTTATCCATATCCTTCTCCACAGGAACCATTCAAATCCTCACCCTAAGCCAGTCCCTATGACTGGTGGACTCTTTCTGATCCTGAGCCTTGGAACGTCCCTCACAAGACCTCCTTTCCCTCAACCCCCTTCCCTGCTGTAAACACCAGTATAAATGTCCTTCATCCAACGCCCTCTATCCCACCACCATCCCCAGACATCCAGTAGAAAGCCCCTTGTCACTGTGGATTGTCTTGGTCCCTCCTTCGACATCATCTGGTTCACTAATGGAATGTCAGCCTCCCTAACTCACCAGCACCCCCGCACGGATCTGTGCGGCGGATCTGTGCCGCCCTCAGACGGTAAGTCCAGAGCACACTCAGAATTTCCTGAAGAAACAGAACAGAGAGACGGAGTCAGTCTAGAGGGGATGCTGGTCGGCATAGAGGTGGTGCCGCAGTTCCGTTCTTGCAGAGCACATGTGGCATCCTCTGTACAATCCCTGGCGCTGTATAAACAAGGCATGGTGGCATCCATTTTCAACCCAATGCCCCAGAGGTGGGAGCCAAAGGATCAGAAGTTGAAAGTCATCCTCAGCTACACAGAATGAGTTTGTAAAAAAAAAAAAAAAAAAAAAAAAAAAACTGGATTATTTTTTCCTTCCCAGCCCCTGCTCCTGAGACCAATTAATTATTATTAAATGCCTAGGCCATAAGCTTTGGCTCATCCCTAACTAGCTCATAACTCCACATGGCTAGTTACCTCTCCTTCAGTCCCGGCATGCCTCTTCCCTAGTGTCTTCCTCCTCAGCGTCTGGCTCAAATCTCCTTTTATCCTCTATTTCCCAGAATCCTCTCTCTTCTATTTCCTGCCTCTGTTCCTTGGCCTTAGGCAGCTTTTGTTGACAGGTGATGCTTGTAAGAGATCTCTCTACATAAATTCAAGGTTATCTGGGCACCGTTTGTTTGCCCATTCAAACTGACACCTAAGATTAACATGACTCTGACAGGGCCAGAACCATAGTTCTGTCAGATGAAAAACTCAGTGGAGCCACATGGTCTGGGGTCCTCACTGGGGACCTGAGGCTGTTTTGGGTTGGCACACAAACCCAGTCTGGGGTCATCACTGGGTTCTCTAGAAACAGGCCCTAAGCACAGTTTGGTTGTTGTCTTTTTTTAAAAAAGATTATTTATGATATATAAGTACACTGTACCTGTCTTCAGACACACCAGAAGAGGGCATCAGATCTCATTACAGATGGTGTTGAGCCACCATGTGGTTGCTGAAATTTGAACTCGGGACCTCTGGAAGAGCAGTCGGTGCTCTAACCACTGAGCCGTCCCTCCAGCCCAGTTGGTGTCTTATTAGGGTTCATTCAGAACTCAAGCAGAGCAGGAACCTGGAAGCAGGAGCTGATGCAGAGGCTATAGGAAGGGTGCTTCTTGCTCCCCGTGGCTCGCTCAGCCTGCTTTGTTATAGGACCCAGCACAGCTGCCCAGGAGGCCCCTTGTCAATGTGCTGCGTCCTCCACCATTGATCACTAATTAAGAAAATGCCCTTTAGGCTTGCACAGCCTGATCTCATGGAGGCATTTTCTTAAGCAAGGCTCCCTCCTCTCAGATGGCTATACCCTGTGTCGAATTGGCAGAAACCAGCCAGGACAGGACAGGGAGGAAGGACATGCACCGTGGCACACGTGTCAGAGAACATGCTTGTGTGAGGCAGGGCCTCTTGTCCTCTGCTGTGCACTTCCGTCTCGCTGGTCCATGAGCCTCCTGTCTTGACACTGGTGTGCTGGGGTTGCAGACACCTGGGGTGACATATGCTTGTGTGGCAGGTGCTTTACCCATGGATCCCAGCCCGGAGTTGTTAGTCTGAGAAGAACAGGCTGCCTAGGCTCCCGGCTTACATCTGGTTCTTCCTAAGAGCCCCCAGATGCAGCCAACCTCTCTGATTAGGACCGGGCTCATTTCCCAGTAAGAAAGGAGCGTTTCCTGGCAAGCAAGAGCCTGTGTTCATTTCCAGGCTCCTGTTACTATGACAACACAGCACTTTCTACCCACAGAGCTTTTGGGTATTTGGATGAATCAAAGGGTCGGGGAGGTATGAAGGCCCCCTGCCCTGGTCACATTGAGCAGATGAAGCAGAGGATCTGGGGGAGCTGGAGATTATGGGGGTGGCTCCTCTGGGGGCCCCACTGCATCCTGATTTACTGTCCCCAAGTGGGAGGAGGAGAGAGTACACGGAGCACCTGGGGCAGTCTCACTGCTTCCTCAGGCTTTTGTGGCAACTTCAGAGCCCTTTGACTGGGAAAGGCTCACACACAGCACAGCACAGGGATCTGGAGACTAGGGAAGCTCCCTGTGCGTTCACAGATACGCCGCCACCCCTGCAGAAGCTCCCTGCAGACCACTGAGGGGCCTGAAGAAGGAAGGGGCTGAGGTGTGCGGTCAGAGGCTCTGACATGAAAGATGGCTCTAACAGACTTCCCCCACGACAAGTCTCACAGGGAACCCGCCCACGTCATACCAAGAGCCAAGGTGACAGATAGCATGTGGCATCCAAAGATAAACCGTTAAAGGCACTGCCCAGGAAGTATTTGGGAGGCAGAGATCTGGCTGTGTCTGCCTCCCCAGGGGTGGGATTAAAGGCATGCGTCACCACACCACCACGCCTGACTGACTGCTACAGTATACTTACATATAATAAATAAATAAATCTTTTTTTAAAAAGACCTATACATTTATTTTATGTGATTACACCGTAGCTGTCTTCAGACACACCAGAAGAGGGCATCGGATCCCATCACAGATGGCTGTGAGCCACCATGTGGTTGCTGGGAATTGAACTCAGGACCTCTGGAAGAGCAGTCAGTGCTCTTGAGCCATCTCTCAACCCATCCAGTCCCTTCCCCTCTTTAAAATGACGTATAGGGGCTGCCTCAGTTGGGTCTGTCCTTTGGAACCAAGACATCTACCTTAACTAGAAAAAACATGACAGACATACAGAGATACAAAGGCTTGTGTTTGGTTTGGGTTTTCATATGGACATATTTTTCACAGCCATTTTCTAGGTTTTTTGTTGTTGTGAATCAATGTTAGTTTTTTTAAAAAAAAAAACAAAACAAAACAAAAAAAACTCCTTAATCCTATGTGCCCCAAGGAGGCGATTCTACATAATACAGAATGCTTAAGATGGAGAAAGCCAACCTTTCAGGATCTCTTCAGGGACCATATTTTGTATATTCAACACAGAAGGACCACAGCATCTCCTGACCAGGACTGGAGGAGGAGAGCCATTCCAAAGGAGCTACCGCCCCCTGGTGGCCAGACAGCTCGGACACCCGGCGCTCTGATGCTCCCTGCCTCCCTCTCCCTTGAACATTTTGTGGTTTGGGTTTTGTTGTGGTTACATTGTTACGTTTCCCACTGGATATATTCAGATTATATTCTCTCCCTCCCCCACCCTCCTCCCGCCAACCCTGAGGCCTCCAAGATCTGCTGTTCTCAGATTACAGCCTGGCCCACAGACATGCCTACTGTTAAAAATTCTGAAAATGTCACCTATCAACCCAAGCCTGACGAGCCTTTTGAGAACTGGGGGTCAGGGGAGCAGTCACCTGTCAGACTTAACCCAACATAAGAGCTGTGGGCTAGACCTCAGCATCTGCAAAGGAAGCCCTGTGCTCTCAGGTACCCCACAGTCCCCGCCCCTCCCCTGTGTCTCCCATTCATCACAGGACCCCCACAACTTCTGGATTTGCCTCTGGTAGCCCAAGTCCACTGGAGATTGTTTATGTTGGTCTCCCAGGAAGTCCTGGAGAGAGGAGGATGCTACACGTGGTGTGAGTTGCCCGGATGTTTGTATTTGATACTAATCACGCTTCCCCAGGAGGGGCTGCCGAGGACGATCACGTACTCAGGTGACTTCTTTGGAACTTTCTCCCCATTTTAACTTATAAAATAAAGGCAGGAGCCGGTGGTTGGGCAGGGGAAGGAAGAGAAGGTGGAGCTGAAGGGTTGCGGGGAGAGAGGAGGGTGAGAAGGAGAAGACAGAGGAAGAGGAGATGGAGGGAAGACGGAGCTGAAGCACGTGGCTTGGAGAAGCCACAGGTAGCCGGGGAAGAGAGTAGATCTGCCCAATCTAGGCGTGCAGTTTGTATTCATTGAATTGTGTTCTTTGCATCCTGACACAGGCTGGAGCAATGGCTCTCAGCCTTCCTAACGCAGTCAGTACATGTATGTAATGGCTGTTCCTGGTTCTCAGCTTGACCGTATCTGGGATGAACCACAAGTCAGAATTGGAAGGCTCGGCTGTGCTCCAGATCTTGAGGCTGGAAGATACACGTTTCTGACCTGGATCTTGGCATGGAGATCTTGAGGCACAGAGGCCATGAAAAGCTTAGGCCCAGGGAAGGTAGTGCAGACCTTTAATCCCGGCAGACTGAGGCAAGGAGATCTGAGTTTAAAGTCATCCCTGGCCTGGACAAAGCAAGTCCCAGATCCAAATGTGGTGACAGACACCTTTAACCTGGGCCACACCTTCTGCTGGAGGCCTACATGAGGACATTGGAAGAAGGAAAATCCTCTCTTTACCCACTTGCACTTACTGGCCAGCACATCTGTTGGCACCTACTTCTATATGGTTTAGAGAACCCTAATACACTGCATTATAACATATTTTAACATAGTTTCTCATGCTGTGGTGACCCCCAACCATAAAAGTATTTCACTACTACTCCATAACTGTAAGCTTGCTACTGTTATGAATTGTAATATAAATTCCTAATATGGGACCCCTGTGGGGTCACAGCCCACAGGTTGAGAATCACCACGCTAGCATTATCTGGAGGGAAAGGAACTTCAATTGAGAAAATGTTTCCATGAGAGCCAACTGTAGGGCATTTTCTTAATTGATGGGGAGGGCCCTGCCCACTGTAGGTGGGGCCATCCCTGGGTTGGTGGTCCTGGGTTCTATAAGCAAGCAAGCTGAAACCCGGATTGGGTGGTGTATGCCCTTAATCTTAGCACCCAGGAGGCAGAGGCAGAGGCAGAGGCAGGAGGTTGGGGCTAGACCGGGCTACACAGTGAATTTCAGACCAATTTGAGCTACAGTATCAAAATAAAATAAAAAATGTAAAAGGGCTCCATCGGCACATTGCCCGCAGGTAACAGATCGGCAAACTAGACTGGCACCAAGTCAGCTCTTCTCAGTCTGCAAGCAGCAGAGCCGGGATATGAACCCAGGGCTGTGTGGCTCCATGGAAGAGTCCCAAATCCAGAACCTGAGGGCTAACTAAGGCAGGTAGGAGCCACCAAGCTTGGTGACCTAAGTTCAATCCACAAACCCATATGGTAGAAAGCCCAAGGGCTGCAGGCTGATCGCTGTGCATGTGCGCTCGCGCGCGCACACAAACACATACACACAACTTTTTTTTTTTTTTTTTAATTAAGAGAGGAGAACTGTTGTCTCATTCTGCCGTTGAGAAAACTGCAGAAGGGAGTAACATTTTCCAAGGTCACAACAGGCTCAGAGGAAAATCTGAATCTGTGGGCCATCTGACTCCAGAGCGTGCCAGTAACCTCTCAAAGCAGGCCCTGGAAGCTTCGGTTCAGTGTTTGTGGGCGGAGATCCCTCTGCACCAAAGAAAAAAACAATCTGTAAACAGAAGGCCATAGCTGGTCTTCTCCAAAGAATCCCGGTGAATTCTAAGCCAGCCTGGGCTACAAAGTAGATTAGAAAGGACAAGGAACAAACGGCGAAACCGGGACCAGGAAGTGGAATACGCTGGGTGGCGTGGCCACCGCCATTGCACACCAGAGAAACTGAGGCACACGGAGCCCTGGCGGAGGACAGAAGAAGGTAGCAGTTGCAGGAACGGCGGAGACAGGACGCGAGCACTCGCACTGGCCGGTAGCCTCGACCCCGCCCCCTGCCGCTTATTGGCTGCTGCCGGCACGAGACGCACACAAGCGACAGCCAATGGGAGCGGCACACGGAGCGCCTTTTCTCGGGGATGCCCAGGCGAACTGGAGAACCCGGAAGCGCGACGGATGGACAAGTGGAGACAGCCAATCCTCCGCGGCAAGGGAAGTTGGCTGCCCAATGGCGATGCGGCGGAGGCGGGGCGAGGCGGTAGGGGCCGGGTCTGCGTCCGCGGCTCCGAGGAACTGCCTCACGGGCTTGGATGGTGCGGCGTGCACGAGCCTTGGGCCGGTTCGCAGACGGACCTTGCGTCAACCTCAGTTTCCCACTTAGGGAGTAAGTCCAGCATGCTGGGCTGGAGCAGCCGCACAGGCTGCGCGGAGTGATGACGTGGCGGGTAAGGCCCTGGAGCTCCGGCGCCGCCTGTCAGAACCGCGTCATCCCTCATCTGTAAACCGGAGCTACAGGTAGCTTGCTCTTCCGCAGGGGGCTGACAGCATGCAAGGCTAGCCGCCCTCGCAGTGCCCGGCACACCATAGTTGCCCAATAAATGCTAATTGTTGGCAAGATGGCATTTGCATACCTGACCCCTCGCTTCCCCCTGCCAGCCCCAAGCTTGTTGTGTTCACCCTCGCTGAGGTAGGGCAACACCCACTGTTGTTGCCCAGGCCCTGGGCTCCCTGTCTATGATGGACAAGCCAAGAAATGAAAGCTAGAAGGGACGCAACACTGTGGGCACCGAGGAGGCATTCGTGTGGTAACATCAGGACACCAGACATTACCGAGGAGTGTGGTGTGTGAACACGGGAGAGTGCAGGAGCGATGGCCCAAACACTAGTGTCCTGTGGCAACAGATGCTTGCAGTGGACCGGTGGACTAAGGGGTGACAAGTCCCTGACTTCACTTTCTGAGTTCTTACTGCATCTGGGGGGCGGTGTGACGGCATCACCTGCTCGGGGTGTAGTCTGGGATTATGGACGTTAATATATGTAATGTGTGCTCTGTAAATGCACTAGATTTCTATCCCCCCACCCAGGAGGAGCTAGGGGTTAGTTAGGATGAGTCTTTCCAGGCTGGCTCTGCAACCATGAGACCCCTCACCTTCCCCCTTTTCCCTGGTCCCTAATGAATTAGAAGATGTGATGACTCTTTATGTTGGTCTCTGCATCTAAAATCACTTTCACTGGGAACGGGTCCACTCATTCTTTACGATGCTTGGTTCCCCGCAGATTTCCTCTGTGACAGAACATGCGCTCTGGGCCCAGCCCTTAGTCCAGATGATACTCATGCCGATGGCGTCAGTGGTGGCGGCGGGGGCTGAACCCAAATTGGTCTCAGTCTGGGGCCGCTTCCTGTGGATGACGCTGCTGAGCATGACTCTGGGGTCACTGCTGGCCCTACTGCTGCCGCTGGGAGCTGTGGAGGAGCAGTGTCTGGCTGTGCTCAGAGGCTTCCACCTGCTCAGGAGCAAACTGGACAGGGCACAGCATGTGGTCACCAAGTGCACCAGCCCGTCCACGGAGCTCAGTGTCACCTCCAGGGACACAGGGTTGCTGACCATCAAGACTAAGGCGTCTCCAGGTGAGCGCGCTGGCTATCTCCCCCTCAGTTAAGATATTTATAGAGCGCCTGTGTCACCGTGAGTGAGGCAGTCCAGAACTCCGGGTTTGGCACGTGACTGAGATCAGGTGTCCCCACTGTTTGGAGGGGGACACACAAAAGGTGGGTGCTGGGCTGCACCTCAGCTCTAAATGGGATTGGTTCAAGAAGCACCTGAGGACAGTGCTCTGGCCAGAAAACTGGGGATGGAACTATACAGCACTCCAGGAATTCGGGGGAGCTGAGTGTGGGTGCACAGAGCTGGGAAGAGGGCTCAGTCCAAAGTGAGGTCCTAGCATGCCCCATGTGCACAGAGTATGCCAGCAGCACACTGCCCCCAGTGGTGACAACCAGATATTACCACAGTGGAATCCCATCATTGGTAGCAGGGGCATAGCCCTGGTGGCACTTGTCTGGTATGCACAAGGGCCCAGGTCCCTCCCCAGCACTGCTCGAAAACAGAAATAGTTCAGGTATGGGAAGGGCCCAGGAGGTAACTGAGGGAAAGGTGTTGGCACCCCCAGGCCTGAAGGAGAGGGGCTCAAGAGATAAGAGCCACCTGTCCACAGGGAAGGTGGCCACCCAGAGCAGCCACTCGAGCAAGGGGACAGCAAATGCCCAGACTGACTATGTGCAGGCACAAGACAGTTGGCAGTGGAGCCCAGCTGGTACCTCCCAATGTAGAGTGGCCCAAGACACTGGACAGCAATCAGCATTCCACCTGACAGAGCTGTCGGTCGGCAGTACCTGATTAACACACGGGGCATGCCTGTGGTGGTGTCCCCAGGAGGCCTGCACACGGACAGCCCACCCTCCTCATCAGGCATCTCTGGCTCTCTTCCAGCAGGGAAACTGGAAGCCAAGGCCGCACTAAACCAAGCCCTGGAGATGAAGCGCCAAGGCAAGAGGGGGAAAGCCCACAAGCTCTTCCTTCACGCCCTCAAGATGGACCCTGGCTTCGTAGACGCGCTCAATGAGTTTGGCATCTTTTCGGAAGAGGACAAGGACATCATCCAGGCGGATTACCTATACACCAGGGCGCTGACCATTTCCCCCCTCCACGAGAAAGCGCTGGTCAACCGGGACCGGACGCTGCCCCTTGTGGAGGAAATCGACCAGAGGTACTTCAGTGTCATCGACAGCAAAGTGAAGAAGGTCATGTCCATCCCTAAGGGGAGCTCAGCGCTACGCAGGGTCATGGAAGAGACCTACTACCACCACATCTACCACACCGTGGCAATCGAGGGTAACACCCTCACCCTCTCGGAGATCAGGCACATCCTGGAAACCCGCTACGCCGTGCCAGGCAAGAGCCTGGAGGAGCAAAACGAGGTGATCGGCATGCACGCGGCCATGAAGTACGTCAACACCACCCTGGTCTCCCGCATCGGGTCTGTCACCATCGACGACATGCTAGAGATCCACAGGAGAGTACTGGGGTACGTGGACCCAGTGGAGGCAGGCAGGTTCCGGAGGACCCAGGTCCTGGTGGGACACCACATCCCACCCCATCCGCAGGATGTGGAGAAGCAGATGCAGGAGTTCACACAGTGGCTCAATTCAGAGGACGCCATGAACCTGCACCCGGTTGAGTTCGCAGCCTTGGCCCATTACAAACTGGTGTACATCCACCCTTTCATCGACGGTAACGGGAGGACCTCCCGCCTGCTCATGAACCTGATCCTGATGCAGGCGGGATACCCGCCTATCACCATCCGCAAGGAGCAGCGGTCGGAGTACTACCACGTGTTGGAAGTCGCCAACGAGGGTGACGTGCGGCCTTTCATCCGATTCATAGCCAAGTGCACGGAAGTCACACTGGACACATTGCTCCTCGCCACCACCGAGTACTCTGTGGCGCTGCCAGAAGCCCAGCCCAACCATTCTGGGTTCCAAGAGACACTTCCTGTGAGGCCCTAACCGCCAGCCCTCCCCTGGCATTCAGAGGCGGCCTTTCTAGAGACGAGTTCTCCCTGTAGCAAAAGGAGACCCGTAAACAGTCTTTACCTCCAGATGTTTTTCAGTTGAGAAACCTAAATTATTAAAACCGTCTTTAGGATAATCTATAGTTCAGCCAAGTTATTTATCTCACTTGTTTTGGTGAGCTAGCGGTGCCATAACTACACTTGTGATCCCAGCACCCAAGAGGGCAGCCATGTTTCCCCGGTGTCCTGAGCCTGGGTGTCGAGACAGAATTTGCACTAAGGGTGGAGGCAGGGAGCCAGATCTGTGAGATGGGGCCCAGGGCCACAGGGATCACTTGGATGCCTTTGAGGGCCTGTGACCTCAGGACAAGGCAGAACCTGCCCTGTGCTGTGGTAGGCTTTCACTCCTGAGAGGCTGACAGCACAGTCCTTTGGCCCAGGAAGCAAACGCTGTCATCTCCAGTGGGAGTCTGCAGAGTTCCGAAGACCCCCTGAACTATTAACTTGCTGACCTGAGTGCGGGGGTGGTGCTTTCCTACCCAGACTGAGGGTGGAGGGTGGGCGGCTCCAAGCTCGCCAACCTACCCCATCACTCCATAAGGCGGGTCCGCCTTCACCTCCCACTCATCTCCTGCATGGAGACACTATAGACTCTTATCTGAGGACCCAGAGGTGAGGCTTGGCAGTAGAATGCTACCCAGCATGCACCACACACAAGGCACCGCCCCTAGCATTACAAGAGAATATATCTGAGATACCACATCGACCCCAAGCAAGCAGTTCTGATCAAAGATTTAAAAGGAGCCCGTGACCACAACACGGCTTCTCCTTCTGACCTGTGGTTTCAAACCCTCTTCCCCTTAACACCACAACAGGGTCCAGCGTCCCCACAGGCGGGTAGATTGTCTTGGAGTGGCCTTGTTCTTCTAGTAACTTGTGAAGTGATGGTGTCATGTCTGATTGACACACTTCCATCTTAGAAAAAAACTAATCTTTTTTCAATCATCTTTACGGCTAAGTACCGGTTTGACTGCTGCTAGTTAGTCACAATGGCTGAGTCACTGGATTTTGTTCTGAGACGGCTACTGTGTCCCAGCACACTGCACTTTGTGTTTGAATAGTAAATACACACCAGCTGCCAACCAACATATCCAGCGTTTAGAAAGATGCTCGGGCAGCTTTCCGGCGGACTGAGAGAGATGAAAAGATGTGTGCGTTCAGCACTGTAAGCCTGCAGCCGCAGATGTCACCTGCAAGACACCGCATGCAGGTGCAGCCCCAAGCTCCTGGCTCTTCTCTGCACACCAAATCTTCTGTAGTGAGAGCCTGCACTTCAGCTACATGCAATAAATACTATTTTAACAAATCCCTGGTTCTAATAAAGTATTTTATTACATAAGCATCATGTCGTCCTATCCAGGACTTCTGCCGCCATGTGTCTCGTTCTGGAACCACACTCCAGAGCAGCTCAAAGGCTGCCTTCTTGGCATCACGGGCTGATTTTTCTCTACATGTGCTTGTGTACAGCACATAAACTGACAGCAGGCCAGTTTGGGGCAGTTGGTTCTTTCCATCCACCACATGGGTCAGAGCTTTACCTGGCTGGTAAGCTTCCAACAGACACCCTCCCCTGCTTCCTCACTGTGCCTGCCTTAGAGTTAAATTTACTGAGATTTTACCCACATTTAAAATGACTCAGTGGGCCCTGCTGGCGTGTGGGAAGGCTCAGCTGTGTCATGATGCCTGTAGAGAGCATGCAAGTCATACCTGGGCACTGGCTACCAGTAAGAAACCAAGGCAGTGTCTATAACACAAGCAAGGAAGTCACATGAACCCAGTGGGATTAGCTCAGGGCCAGTCTTCCCAGGCTTGCCCTCGGAGCTGACCCAAGGGGAGCCCATGCCACAGGAGGTCGTCCCTGTGGTCCGCAACTGTTGTGTACTAGAAAAAGGTCTTTGTTATGTAATGAAGATGGAGGAGATCTTGAAAATGATACTATTTATAGGAACAGTAAACCTTTGCCAGATGGGAACTGAACTCGGGTTCTAATGGCATTAAGCGTACTGCTGTGTGCTGCTCGTGAGACACTGCTCTTGGGTGGCTGAGGAGGATGCTGGTGTCTGGAAAGGAGCAGTGAGCAGACCCCGAGGGAGGGACAGGAGCTGAATGTCGAGAGCTCCAGGACACACAGTCACAACTACACTTAAAAATGTTAAAGGGCTGGACAAATGGCTCAGCAGCTCAGCGTACTGTTGCTCCTGCAGGTTCCATTCCCAGCATCCAAATGGCAGCTCACAACCACCTGTAACCCCAGTCCCATGGGACCCTCCTCCAAACTTCACAGGCACCATACATGCACGGGCTGCTGCTCATACACACATACAAGCAAAACTCATAAGTCATTCTTTAGAATGTTAAGTTAAAAAATGTTAATTAAAAAAAAAATGTAGGGCTGGGCAGATGGCTTACCATCTTACACAAAGCAGCCTGAGCCATCCCAGGACCCCACAGTGGAAGCAAGAGCCTGACAGTTGTCTGATGTCCACAAGCACACCACAGCAGTCATGCACACTGAATTCTCTAAAGCTGCTTCTAACGTGGGCGGGGCTGGAGGTGCTCAGGGGTTGAGAGCACTCGCTGCTCTTGCAGAGGACCCAGGTTCAGTTCCAGCAGCTGCAGGGACACAGCAATGCACTCTTCTGGGCACATGGCACACACGTGTACATACACAGACACAAAAGTAAAAATCTTTCTTCCTAGTTTTTGAATGTAGGCCGAGGGCTCCCGTGCAGAGAAGGAGCCTAGCTTGCACGAGGCCTTGGTTTCATTGCTAACACCTAAACAAACGTCACAGAAAGCCTGACTGACATGTGGGCACACAACAGTCAGCGCCCAGCACACGCGCACAGATCAATCACGTTGGCCCCCAGAGTGATACAGCGAGGCCTTTCCCCACTGCCTGCCCTGCCCTTGCTGCAGGGCTTTGAGGGCAAAAGCTGTTGCAAAGTGGGAAGTAAAATCTTCCCAGCAGTGCCAGGCTGCTAGAAACTCAAGTCTGTCAACTCGGAATCACGATTAGCAACACAGGACTGATGTGCACAAGCTGTTAACACACAACTGAGGAAAAGCAGGGGCACCATGTGACGCCCACCCACTGTGACTCACACCCACCCAGCCACAACGCGCAGGCTTCTATAAGAACCTCAGTTTAATAAACAAAACTAAATGGGAAACTCAACTTCGCACTAGACACGGCATTTAGACGTGTCTGAACAGAGGGCTGAGGTCTCCAGTCATTAGGCAAAGAGAATGGTCCATGGGTGACATACAAGTCCTATGAACAAATGTGGCAGACATTCCACTTTAGGGAACATAAAACAAAGTGTCGATTACAAATACATAATAGAAAAACTCATAGCTTCTTTGGACAAAAACCCATTGAACGTGCCTTCTGTGATGTCCTGCACGTCACTGAACAGGGCATTCTGGTGAGTGACAGCTCTTCCATCTTCACACTTAAGAGTGACGGGCACGCGTGCTGTGCAGGTCCAGGGAGGGGGTTCGTAGAAAAAGGGCCAGAGGCGGTCAGAGTATCAGGACAAGTGGGCCTCGAAAGCTGAGTCCCTCCTTGTTAGGACACTAATGTACCTAGGGACAGCCCGTAGAGCGGTCGGCCGCCGCCCTCAATGTGAGGGAACACTCCTCACTGCCATGCTCAAGGTAGGCTCTCCCTTCCCAGCTACAGCAGAGGAGACTCTGAGAGAGCGCAGGTGAGTGGCCAGCCCAGCCAGCATGAAGGAGTAGGTAAGGCATCCCCATCTCAGACTCCTGCTCACTTTCTCAGAAGCAGCTTCGCAAAATCCGCATTGGACATCTTAGGAGCCTCCGTGGCCATGGAGGTGGTGACTGCCGGCCCCGGAGCTGGGCCGTTCTCAGCCTGAGGAGCAGCACCCTGGCGCTGCAGAGCTCGAGGAAGAAGAGAGAGCTGGGTCCTTCCCTTCCCGCGCCTAGAAGAGCAAACACAATGACCCTTTGGCAGCACAAACTCACGGCCCCAGCTGGACTCAGATGCTGGGATTATCAGACCAAGTCAGAAGACATGAAACTGAACTGTTGCTGACCCAGCATGCACAGCTGAGTTCTAACCTGCACCAAGAAAAGAGCACAGGACCCACAAGGCACTGGATCCCCACTAGGAAGTGAGGAGCAGTTGAATAAGTCTCCTCCTTTTCAGTTCTGACAAGGAGCATCCCTATGTCAAGTCACAGAGGCGACAAAAATGGCTGCCATCTCCCCAACCTCACTGTTGGCTCCTTATGGGATGTCAGCTGCCCTGCAGAGCGCCTACCATGTCTTGGAAGCAGGCAGGTTCCAGTTCTGGTTTAGGCATGGAGACTGAGGCGACACATACTGCCTCGGGGCTCGCCAGACACATGCCTGTGACCCCAGCTCCGGAGGAGGCTAAAATCCTGTTTCAAAATGTCAAAAGCTAAAAATGCAGCTGTGCTGGCTAGGTTTTAACTTGAGACATGCTAGAACCGTCTGAGAAGAGGGAACCTTGATCAAGAAAATGTCTCCTCCAGATTGAGCCTGTGGACAAGTTGGTAGAGCACTATTCTTGATTAGTGCTTGATGTGGGAGGTCCCGGTCCCCGAGGATGGGCCAGCCCTGGGCAGGGGTCCTGGGTTATATGAGAAAGCAGGCTGGGCTAGAGAGATGAGCACCTGCTGCTCTTCCAGGACTGGAGACTAAGTCCCAGCACCTGCCTCCACAGGCACTGCACACACGTCCTCCCTGTGTATGAACAGTGAGCAGTGTTCCTCCATGGCTCTGCCTCAGTTCCTGTCCTGCCTTCCTCTGAGGATGGACTGACTATGTGATAAGCCAAACAAACCCTTTCTTCCCCAGGTTCTTTCTCACCAGGACAGAAACCTAACACTTGCCTAGCACTCACAAGGCCCTGGGTTTCATCCCCAATGCCACCAAGAAAAAAAAAAAAAAAAGGAGCAGACTGGCAGACACCACAGCATGCCGCTAGGGCCTCTTCCCTCTGGAGACTTGCTGTGCACATCTTGGCCAGTGAAACCAAAGACCACACTCAGAGCAGCAGGTCCTGGCTTTTCTGACTAACTACCATCCCAGACATGACTCTCTGTCCCTGAGCAATGGCCAGGACAAATCTGCACAAAACAGCAGCAGACACTTACGCTCCATACATCTGCCGGGGAACCATGGGGGCCCCTGGTGCTGTCCTCACTTCTGGCTTCTCTGGAACTTTCCGCTGAGGGGGATTGCTGATTGCCACCTTGATGACATTCTCTTTGACAGTCATACCGTCCATCTTCATCACGGCCTGTGAGGCCTGGGACTCATTTTCATATTCCACATACGCGAGGCCCTAAAACACACAGTGCACAGCCAGGTCAGTGGGAGGCGCTCATCGGCAGTGACCTCCGAATGCGCCATCCTGCCACAGATTACCTCTGCTAACTGTTTGGCTGTTTGTCACTGACTGAAATCTGAAAAGCCTCTCACATGTGCTCACTCCAGAGAAAGAAACTGGAAGCCCTGCAAACCCAGCCTGAGGTGGAGGAGGCGAGCAGACCTGCACCCCACTGTCCTCGCCTGGCTCTCCACCACTCTCGAATGTGAACAGACTCAGAGCTAGGAAGTGAAGCCAACTGTGTCCCAAACACGATCCAGCAGGGCAAAGGGAGGAGGGAAGGGAAGCCCAGCCACTCTAACAACAGACCCAAAGTCTGCTGGAGCCACTCACCTTTGGCTTGCCAGCCCTGTTAGTGACCAGTCTGAGGTCCTTAACAGTGCCGTGAGCCTTACAGATGCCTTCAAGTTCCTCTTTGGTGCAGGAAAAGGGCAAGCCGGAGATGAAGAGTTTGTGTTTCTCCAGGGTGGTGCTGTATCTGAACACCTGCAAAAAGGCAAAGCCCAGAGTTCGGGCAGGCACACCCAAGCCATATCTGGTCTCAGAGACTTATGTGACAAAGTCACCTGGGCACACCACCTCTGTAAATGGCCATGCACTGAACAGAGGTGAAGGATCACTCTTGCCACCCTCTTAAGCACACAAAAGAAAGCAGCCATCTTTTCAAAACCTAACTCTGGCCATCACCAATCAAGAGGAGGCTCAAAGCAACCAACCCATGAGGCACCGTGAGCTCCTCACAAGTCTTGCTGTTGCCAGCAGACAGTCCTTGTGGCCCAGCACTGAGCACTGCCTATCTGGCAGCCCATCCTAAAGACATCGCTCTTTGAAAAACATACCTTAAAGTCGGGGTTTTTGCTCTTATCCACACAGGGGGACACAAACATCGGCCTTCCTTCCACAGTCTTTCTGTCCAGCTCCAGGGCTTGCCGAGCTGACGTCTCCTCTTTAAACTCCACATAGCAGTAGCCCCGGAAGTCCCCACGGTTGCTGAAGATTGGCCTGATCTGGACCACCTCCCCACAGGCCTCAAAGAGCGGCCTGAGCTTCACCTCTGGCTCCTCTATGCTATAGGGCAGGTTGCTGACAAAGACGGTGACACTGTCCTTACTGCTGTCGTGAGCCACCTTGGGCATGTCGCGCTTAAGGGAGGCTGCCTTCTCTTTCTGCTTGGACGGAGGAGCAACATCTATTGTTACGCATTTCCCAGAGAGTTCTGTTTCTTCCTCCATAGCTGAAGCCTCTCCAGAGGCCAAACTGTTCTCCACCCGTCTGCGTTTGAAAGGCTGCTCTGCAGGCATTGAAAAGAGAAGCAGAGACAGTGAATCAGGCCTGAGTTCATTCCTTCAGCGTGGGGCATGGCCCACCACAATCAAACTGTACCGTGTACACAGGAGGGACAGTCACCGTGCTCCACAGTGTGGGCCCAACTTACACCACAGCAACGGTGCTATGTCAAGAGCATAAATGCCCACTGTCTGGCCATCACTGCAGAGTCAGAAGTCCCTCTCCTATGTCCCCAAGTCAGCCATGAAGACCAGAACTGGGAAGCCCCACATGCGCTTTCAATACTGGCCAGAGCCCTTCTGCATGCTGCCAGCAGACACCGTCTGGGCTCGGACGGCCTCTACCACTGCCTCAAGGAGAAGCGACACAGGGTCACACAGAGCATTCGCTTTCAACTGGGCCTTTAGCAGAGTCACTACTGAGAGAAGTGGCAGCTGGTGACAGTGCTATGATTCCAGGTGAGGTCAGTGGCAAGTGCTCACCCTGAGGAAACCATGCCACTCCTGCTCAGTTCAGAGGTTCCATGCGGCGCATGTGCAGCCCCACCTGTTTGACGTTACCTTCCTCCTCTTCACCCAACTCTCTCTCATCGTCCTCGTCCGCCTTGCGCTTGTCTGCGCCTCTGGTCTTCTTCTTTTTCAGTGCTTTCTTCTCTGCCCGCACCTTCTTCCGCTGCTCGGCCTTTTCTTCTTCCTGCTGTGCGAGAGCTGCTTCCTTCTCCGCGGCCTGGGAACGAGAAGACAGGACACACTGGAAGATGTGCCATGCTGCCTCTTCTGGTCTCTGTGGGCACTGCCCACACATGGTGCAAACCTTCATGCAGACAAAAGACCCAAAGCAAATGAAGGAGCAGAGCAGTACAGGCCCCAGCCCTCAGGAAGCACCCCGGTTACCTTCATCCTTTGCTCATTCACACGAGCCAAGCGCGTCTCCGTTTTCTGAATGGCTAGATCCCAATCCTCTAAGGTCCCTGGAGACACAGAGAAACAGAGCTCTGATACGCTCACTCCAGACCCTGGCAGTGTGCCCTGACCCCACTGCTCCCTTCACAAGAGCTGCAGCGGCTCTTGCTTTAAGACAATGCACAGCACCAGGCTGTGAGTCTGTAGTTCCGACATCCTTCTGGGTTGCTGCCCTGTGTTCTTCTCCTTCCACAGACAGACTTAAATGGAACTGACTTTGCAGGTTCCTGACGGTAAAGATTATAAAACGTGCCAATGCAAAGTGCATGTGAGACTTAAGAGGCGGGCAGCTACTCCAGTGAGCGGGCTACTCTGCCCTCTGCCGAGGTCTCACACCCTAATCCAGACAGGCCCCAGGAGAGGGAGAGCTGTGCTATTCCCCAAAGCTCTATTGCTACAGCTTAGGAACAACATTGTGGCTCTAAAATTCCACAAGGGACCAAAGGCCACGCGGAGCCCTGTGTCTCCAAGTGCGGCTGTGGTGCAGACCCCGCCAGGTGGCAGTGCTCACTCAGGCTCCCGCTGGTCAACAGGACAGCTAGTGGCACTAACCAGTGAGGCTGGGGTGTCTGAGACCTGAGAACACAGAACATCCGCGCCGCTGACGGCTGCCTTCCTGTGCCTGCACACTGAGAGCTCCTGCAAGACTCCCTTCCACAGGCAAGCAACCATCTGTCCCCACAGAGGGCCTTTCCACGGGAGACTACCGGCAAAGGACCACACCCCAAGCCGACAGCAGAGGCAAGGCTCCTACCTTCCGTCCTCTCCATGGTGAGCAACACTTCACAGACATGCTCAGGGTAGTCACTCGTGCACTGGACAGCTCGGTGCAGAGCCTTCCGACAGTGTTGTGTGTCACCATGTGCCCTGGAGCAGAAAACCAACAGCTGCCATCATGGCCCATGGCAAAGACCACGGACAGGCTGCCTGCTGAGGCAGAGACTGCAGCTCTCAGAAGCAGCACGGCATTTTCTCTCCTGCCACAGGCCTCTGCGGTCATGGGGGAGACTTTCCATGCACGCTTTCTCTTGACCACACAGGAGCACCTGGAAATGCACCTTGGGCAGCAGCCTGGAGCCAGGCCTTCTGTGGACGTGGGAGGAACAATGCAGGTCCTGATGCGCCTGCACAAAGTTCCTGCAGTCCACTGGAGGGCTCTGAGAACCCATGAATCCAAAATGGTTTAACTTCAGGATGAGTCAGGTTTTACCCTAAGGAGTTACAGAATGCTGATCACACTGGCATGTGTGAATGCATGTATTCGCACACTCAGATCTTCAGAGCAGGGTTGCTTTGGCTGCGAGCTGCACACCCAAGGCCTCAGGAGCCTTAGTGGAGCATCTGAAATCCTGAGGTTTTGCTACAGTGCTGGCGCTGGCACAGAGGTAGGGAAGCAATGGAGCCTCCCTGTGAGAAGCTGTGTGTGCACGGAAGTGCAGACACTGCAGGATTACACCTCAGGCCAAAGGTCTACCAAGTCAAGAGGCAGAAAGACAGACAGACAGCCTATGACGTGAATACATTGCCACAACACGAGGCTCGGGTTTGGAGAGCCGGTCCAGCGGTTAATAGCATCAGGAGCTCTGGCAGGCGTCAGAGGTCAGAGTGCACCATCCACATGGTGGCCCACAGCCACCTGTGATGCCAGTTCCAAGGCTTCTGTGGACACCAGGCACACATGTAAGACACAGACAAACGTCCACACGAACACCGCCCACAAAAGATAAAAATTTTAAAAAGGTATTGAGCCAGTCGTGACGGTGCTTTGACCCCAGTAGCAGGGAGAAGAGGCAGGTAGATCTCTATGGGTTTGAGGCCAGCCTGGCCTACACAGTAAGGCCCTGTCTCAAAAAAAGAAAAACAAATGTTTGTGGTTTTTGTTTTTTAAATCCCAGACTGTGACACAAAATTATCTGGGGGTTGGAAAGTATAAAAAGTTCTTTTTTTTTTTTTTTAAAAAAAAGATTTATTTATTAATTTATTATATATAAGTGCATTGTAGCTGTCTTCAGACACAGCAGAAGAGGGCATTGGATCCCATTACAGATGGTTGTGAGTCACCATGTGGTTGCTGGGATTTGAACTCAGGACCTCTGGAAGAGCAGCCAGTGCTCTTAACGCTGAGCCATCTCTCCAGCCCTCTTTCTTTTTTCTTAAAAAGGGTTTTATGTTAAATGTATACTCTGTCATCTTTAAAATAAGTTTTATTTGCATATTTCCCGGTGCAGTAAAGCTGGCACCCCACACAAACACTGATGAACCCTGAGAGCCGCTGCGGGGACGGGGCGGGGCCATGAGATGCTCACGCTCCACCACACACCTCTAAGTGCATTTTAACTAGTTTAACACGGGCACACTTTTTTTTTCTTTTTTTAAAGTAAGAAAACAAACTGTTTTAAAGGGAACAAGCATTAGAAACACTGGATCTTCAACATGTGCTGAATCAAACAGCGGCAGTGTCACCTCACGCCTGCCATCTTGATATGCCCTGGGAAGGCCAAGCAGGCGAATCCCCATGAGCTAGCCTGGGCTACACAGAGCCTCAATCTTGGGAGAGAGGAAGGGGAAACTGTTACAGGTGGACACAGCACAGCACACCGTGACGGAGCCCACCCTGAACCCTGAGTGACAATGAGCCTGGTCTCCTGGCTCATCTGATCCGTCTCTTTAGTACTTCATGCTTTCCTATACATAATATAATATAAAACACTGACTCCACACCCCAGTGCAATCAGGCATGTTCAAAACAAGAACATTTAGAGCACACACACACACACACACACACACACACACACACACACACACACACAGAGGGGGGGGGGAGAGAAAACACTGATCTGGAGAAAGGTTACCTTAGCCCTAACCAGACAGGACATCACCCACGCTGGGCCCCTCACCTCTCCAGGTTATAGTACTCCAGCCACATGTTGGCGTACTTGGCGTTTCCTCTGGTCATGATGCTGTCCCAGAGTTCTCGAGCTTTCTGCATGTTGTTGCACAGGCGAGCCTAAAATGCCAGAGCAAGATGAGCTAGGACACCCGAACCCTCACACGCCTCAGAACTTCTTGCCCCACGACTGCCACACTAATCCCGAAGGTCCCAGGCCTCCCTCCAGCACCATGAGTCCTAATGCTCAGCAGCCTCCAGAGGTCTGCATATGGAGTTGCAGCTCAGGCAGCGCCTGTAACAGTGAGGCCCTGGCTCCCAAGTAAGGGGTTTGGAATAGTTCCTGCAAACATGGTCGTTCTGAGTAGCCATTTACTCTTCCCAAACCCGACTACCAATCTTCACTTGGGGATCATTCCAGAAGAAGATACTGATCCACCAGCAGAAGCCAGTTCTGCTACTTCAAAGTCATGTGATTTAAACTGGCAACATATCTAAGTGCAGAACCTGTTTCCTTATCCTTCCAAATTCAACAAGAATCTCATCCAGAATTAACCAACAAAGCTTAGTTTCATTGACCCAACTCCTTCCACCGAACAGAACTGGAGCTGTAGAACTCTCCGCTGGGGAGGAAGGCTCACAGCTCATACGACTCGGTGCCGCTGTCCTAGGAGCATCTACTGTGCTGCTGCTCAAACAGTCCATCTTCTGGACAAGGTTAGAGCTTCTCGCTCAGAGCTGGGCTCACACAGCACCTGCAGGGAGCCTGTGAACAGCACACCCTCAGCAACCCTAAGGCGGAAGTGAGTGAGGTGAGGGCTGAGGGGGTGATGGGTCACAGCCAACGCCCAGGCTCTGCTGCTAAGCTGCTCTGGCTGGGAATATCTTCAACAGGAAGACAAGTCAAGCACAGCACACAAATCCTCTGGGCCCTAGACACTGCTCAGGGCCTGGGTCCCTGAAGATGCTCACCTCGATCCGAGCCCAGCTCTGCATGATGAGGCAGCTTGGATCCCCACTCTCGCTGAAACCTTCCAGAACAGAATGCAAACATTAGGATGGCCATACAGTGAGCATCCGGCTGGGAAGAGTGACTCCAAAGCAACAACAGGGAAGGCAGCTGGGCAGACAGTGGGCTGGGCACTTACGCTCCTCAACCTCCTGCTGCAGATACTCCAGAGCACGCGTGAACATGGACCGAAGCTCTTCCAGCTCCTTGCTAGAGTCTGTTGGAAAAGGTGAGAGGAACTCCATAAAGCCACCAAAGCCGACATTTCAGAATCTCATACCAGAGCCACGGAGCCTACTATAAACACGGGACCTGCCACACACGCTCACAGTAACAGACGGCAGGAAGCAACCGTGGCAGGGAGAAGCACAGACACTGGCCAGAGACATGTGAACCAGGGACCGGAGGTGGCACAAACTGTATGAAGCAGCACCATAGCTGATCTTTGGTGTGGAACAGGGACCCTGTGGACAAAGATCTAAAAGAGCAGGACAGTCTTACTAGAAAAAAGATTTGGGGTTTGTGACAGTCAGTGTCAACCCCATAGAATCTAGAACCAGCAGGTACCTGTGAGGGATGATCTGTTACATTAATGGAGGTAGGGAAGCCTGCCCACGGTGGGTGGCATTGTCCTCTGACTGGATCCTGGGCTGGTGAGGGACAGGGCGCAGGCAGAGGCACAGGCACCTGCTGTTCTCACCTTCTCACCACAACTGTCTGTGATGGCTGCCCTAAGTTCCACACAATTCCCAATGTGCTGGACTATCCTTTAACTGTGAGACTTTAAACCCTTCTCCCTGGGAGCTTTTGTCTGACTATTCACCATAGCAACAGAAAAGACACTAAGACAAGGCTTATGGAAGGACACACAGAAAACCAAGGGTGAGAGGCGCCAGCGGCTGCGGTCTGACTCTGAAGAGCGTCACTGACAGCAGTCACTCGCCCGCCCTTCCCATCACGAGGTGTCTGAACAGGACACTGGCCCCAAACAATGTGTGAGAAGAGAACAGCAGTTAAAGTGCTTGCGCCAGCACAGGGCCTGATCCCAGCGCCCAAGCAAAGAGCTAGTGAGGTGACACACACACACTTGCTGTCCCACCGCTGGGGAGCTGGAGACACACAACCAGGCCAGTCCAGCTTAAGCTCAGGACCAACCAATCTAAGACCCTGTCTCAAAAATCAGTGAATAGCTCTTGGAACACCACCCAAGGCTGATCTTACACACACACACACACACACACACACACACAGGTGTGGGGGGAATCAACGACAAAGTCCAGTCTGAAGAAACCACACCACCGTACCTTGTCTGAAGTCAACCCTTCTCCTCAGGTAGTCTAGGTACACCTGCCAGATCTCCACATAATCAGTGGCCTGGATGAACCCGGCACTCAGAGCTTTCTCGAAGGTTGCTGCAATGCAGAGAGACAACATTTACCACTGTCCACTCAAAAACAAGGAAAGTTGTCAAAACTCAATAAACATGTGACTTATGCACTTATAAACTATGCAGTTATAAATACACAAGGCAGGACTGCAGAGATGGCTCAGCGGTTAGAGCACTGGCTGCTCTTTCAGAGGTCCTGAGTTCAATTCCCAGCAACCACATGGTGGCTCACAACCATCTGTAATGGGATCTGATGTCCTCTTCTGGTGTGTCTGAAGACAGCAACAGTATGCTTATATATAATAAATACATCTTTTAAAATTTTTCAAAAATAAATACATACATATATACATAAGGCTACAAATTCCCATCCTCAGCACCACACACCAAGGAAGGAAAAGAACAGACCCAAAGGTGCACTGTGGTCTTCTCCACAGTGAGTGAGCCCTAGTTGGGCAAGGAGGACAGATTGGGACTTCTACAAAACTCAGAAGTAGCAGAGGCGAAGAGCACTAGGCAATCAGACAGGCACAGTTCACAGGCCACAGGGCCTTGGCTGCTGCAAGCAGGCCTGGGCGCCGCCTCTGCTCCTCAACTGAGACAGAAGGCTCAGAGCTGTCAGACATGGATGCCTGCCACCCCAGCAAGCCTGAGCTACACAGGAAGAACACTGTGAAAAAATAACTTAAGAGATTCTCCCACATAAACATTCACACCGGAAATCACTTGATGGTCCAGTCCGTGCCGCTCCATGGCCAGGAGGTACCGAGTCCACAGGGCGACTGTCCATGGGCAGTTCCTTACTGCACGGCTGTGTACAGATAAAACCAAATCCTTTACTTTCAGCTGTCGATCCTATGACAAAGAATTCCAGAGTGAGAGGACAGACCGTAAGACCACCTCAGTGTGAGAGCTTGAACGGAAACTCCTCTCATAGGCTCATGTTTACAATATCCAGTACCAGTGGCTGGCACTGTTTTGGGAAGTTCTGAAACTTTGAGAGGCAGGCCCTTGCTGAGCAGGTGTACCTGGGACAGAAGTGAGAGCCTTCTGAGTTACAGCTCAGTCCTAACCTAACCCTGTACCCTGTCTCTGGTCTTTAAGACCATGCCATAAGCAGATACCTGTGCCAGAGCCACGTCACCACCCCACCCTGCCACCACCACCAGGGACTACGCCCCTTCAGCCTCCTAGTCTAAGTTGCTTCTTTTCAGGTTTTTGGTCGTGAGAAAACCCATGATCGTCAGTGAGACATGCCCAGCACAGCACAGCAGACTGGAAATGTCTCTCATCACAGTGGCCTGCACAGGTGTGCACCTGTCACCTCAGCCCTCGGGAAGCTGAAGCAGGGAGTCACACATCTGAGGCCAGCCTGGGCTACATATTAAGCCTGTCTCAAAAGAAATGAAGTCAAAAGCATAAATTAAAAAAAAAAGCTGTGGCCCAGCTTCCTCAGGAAGAAATCACCAGGGAGCTGTCACTGGACATGTCCCTGACAGATGGACTTCACCATCTGTGGTGGTGGGTCCTTTCACGCAGAAGGACCACCAATGTGCATGCTGGGTCAGCGGTGAAGAACAGAGATGGAGACCCAGGGAAGAATACAGTGAAGCCAACAGGGAGCCCAGCCACACGGCTGATTGCTGCTAAGGCCAGCGCTGGGGTGTGTGGAAGGCTTCACCTGATCCATCTCTGACATTTACCATATTCCCGTAATGGAAGCATAGCACAGATCTGTTAGAGTCCTCAAGAAGACCACAGACATCCCTCTAGAGCTGCCAATCAGTTTAAAGTAGCATCAAACACAGTAAGTCCCTATGCAAATGACAAAGAGGACAGCAGGACGGCAGGCAGGGAAGAGCAGACAGGGCCCCGTGCAACCGCGCCACCGCTGCTAAGGTCTACCTTGCAAGAAACAGAAGTGGAGCCGTTATCTTACTAGGTACTGACTGTACCGGATCCACAAGTCTGGGACCAGGCAGTTCTCCACCAGGGCGCGCTCAAAGATCAACTGGATACGAGCAGGATCTCCAATCTTCATCTCAAAATCGATGTAAGCCTGGTACTCCGCCAGTCGCGGGGCCTCTGCTTGCAGCTGGGACACAGGAAAAACCACACACGTGAGCCCGACAGGAGCAGCTGACCCAGGATGAGAGCCACCAGCTCTTCTTGTTCAGAACTGCCCACAACAGGACAGATCCATGACCTACAAGCACTGGGGACCTCAGCCACCAGCATCCAAAGCCTGTCCTACAACATCCCGAGCACTGAAGGTGTCAGTGTTAGAACACGGGCAGGCCGGGCTGACACGCCACACTGCCCACTAACCCTCTTCAGTCCCACTCTGCTACACGTAAGTGCACACATGCCATTTACAGACGAAAGGGAGAAGAGCACATGGCTCCTGCACTCAGCAGCAGGATACTGCAGAGCCAGTTTCCCACAGTGACCATGTGCCACTGAAGGACACAAGCTGTTCCAGTAACAGCAACAGAGGGTGGAGTCTAGGGAGGGCAAAGACCCCTGGGGTCAAGCTTCTGCTGACCCCCCCTTTTTTTTTGGAGGGGGAGTCTGAGACAGGGTTCCTTTGGGTAGCCCTGGCTGTCCTGGAACTCACTATGCAGACCACACTGGCCTCAAATTCAGAGATCCACCTGCCTCTGCCTCCCAAGTGCTGGGAATAGAGGTGTGCACCACCGTGCCCAGTTGCTTCAGCTGACTTTAACAATCTGATCCTTAAAACATAGAAGAGGCAGGTTTTGGTACTGTCCCTGCCTTATAGCCAGAGAAACTAAGGCACAGGGAAGCTCACATTTGCCCAGAATCAGAGCTTGTAAGTGGTAGAGCTGGGTTCAAACCAGGCACATCCTGACTCTCACAGTCTCGCTCTCTAACTCGCTGTGCTCAGAAAGATACTGAAAGCAGCGGAGATGCCCAAGGAAGCTCAAAGACGACAGGCTGCCTGCCCACTGGGTAACGAGACTGTGGCTCTCACACCGCACCAACGGGAGGCTCAAAGCGCGGACACTGCCGACTCCCTCCCAAGAGGCAGGTCAGAGACAGACAGCTGAGTTGTCTATGACAATACACAAAAGACACATGTACTGTTGTCAAGAACATCACACCAGTGCAATCTACAGCCTAAAAACAGCTGTCAACAGAGAAACAAAGACAGGGCCTGCTGGAAACAAAACAGAGAAATTTTGCTGCCAGAGAATCCTGGTGCGGAGACAGCACACACTAACTTCAAGCCAGAGGATTCCAGATACAGAGCTGAGATTCAACGGGAAGAAGTGAACACAGAAAGCAGCGCTCACAGAAAGGCTGCCAATGTGAACCTACCAAGACTAAGGTGGTGCTGGCAGCGATGCCTGAAGCAGCAAACCAAACAGCAAGATAATTCAAGAAAATAAGAGCACAGTGTGGTGTGGTAAACGCCACCCACAAATGCAAGGTGCTGAAGACTAACTCCTGCATGAACAAGCTTATGGATGGAAAACACACGATGTGGAGATACCAACTGCTTTCTGCACATCCGCAACCACAGCAGAAAGTAGCTCTTTAAAAAGAAATAGCTTACAAGTTCACCAAAAGCCACTGCTTAAAGCTTCCATGACAGTGGGCGTGCTACTGCAGTCACCACAGCCTCCCAGGTGAGACTCGAACTCCCCACACTGACCACAGACCCATGCAGCAGCAACCAAACAGTTAACAGAACTGAAAAGTTAAGTGTAGGTCTGGAAACAAAGCAAAGGAAACCCCAGTCCCTCAGAAAGACTCAGGGAAGAGCTGTCAACTGTCAGCACAAGCAGGGCAGTGGGCAGAGCCACGGCGCACACTCAGTCACCGTGTGGCCGGCCCTACATTGCAACAAGGACACACTTGTTATAAGGACCACACTGGCTCTCCACACAGGTTCAGATTGTTACTGCCTGCCTGTTCCTGCTAGATGGAGACTCAGACAGGAAACCCGAGTTAAGGTTTCAAGACGATGAACCATCACTACAAAGACAGTAGTTCAAAAGCAAAAATACACCATCAGAATCCAGGACTCCCAAAAAGTACCCAGAAAAAGAAAGGGAAGAAAGGGCTTTACAGCTGCTAAAGCTGAGAAGGCTTCACAGAACAAAAACCCCAATGGCCAATACACACGAGCAGGTGCTGTATTTAGTAATCAAGGAAAACATAAAACTCCAACCCAACTTGGAGCACAAACTAAACTCACTAATGCCAACATAGGACTGGGAGCTGAGGAAGGGTCACTGCTGGTGGGGTGCAGGTACCTGGGACCAGCAAGTTTCCTCTCCTAACACGTTAGAGAAACTCCTCTGTGTACACAGATGCTGTGCCCCTGTGCATACTGCTACACATACAACCCCAAGGGGCAACACATGGGCTGAACACTTCACACACACACACACACACACACACACACACACGCAGCCTGAATCACTGTGTCAGGCTCTACAAGCAGATCGAGCACTGTGTTAATTAATGGTCCTTTCACATGAGCACAGCTATCAAAGGGGGCGGGACTAGCGTGACCTGGAGGGGGAGGAGCACGAAGGAGACTCCCAGGGCTCTGCAGTGCTCTCTCGTAACCTGTGCTGGGAACATGCGAGTTCACGCTGTTATATGCACTACATGTTACACACGGCAAGAGACTATGACTGCATGCTGTGGCGAGCTTTGGGAGGTCCCCGGGCACGGGCACTCACCAGCGCGTCCTCGAAGGGCTTGTACTTCTCCAGCTGCCCCAGGGCTTTCTGGTAGCTCTGAAGAACCGTCTCCGGTACGGGCTCTTCTGACCACTCTTCATACTCTGCGAAGGTGGACTCCATCTCTGCAGAAAGATGGAGTCAGGCTGTGGGCTGGGCCACTGAGTCTTATCAACATAAAGAAGCCAGAAGTCGGAAGTGCTGCCCACCCTCCCACAGCTGTGGTTACCACAGCCCTCTCTGTTCAGGTCCCCGTCCTGTGGAGCCCACAGGAGCCCACGGAACATCTCAGAACAATAGCCAGACAAGCCTCCCCACTAATGATCGGGGAGAGCACTGACCACGAGCCACACCACTGTCCCCCACCCCACACGGTAAGCTCTACTGTAATCCTCAGGGTCAGGGAGGAAAGAAGCTGAAGCCAATGGCAGAGCAGCCCGGCTGCCTCAGGCCACCATGTCAGATGGAATCCACAGACAGGTCAGTTCTGGACGACACCCAACTATCCCAGGAGACAGCACTTGCTAACATGACATCCACCGTCCAGGGAGCCATCATTAACAGGTCTCAGGGCTCTGGCAGCTGCCAAGGTTCTGAGCAGGACCTCAGATAGACAAGGGCAGCGCCAACTCCACACACACGAAAGGCTTTCCCAACACTGCCCATGCACACTGCTGAGCCTTGCCAAGATGGGCTCACCCATGACAGATCCCGAGGCAAAGCCGCTAAAACTGAGATTTGAATGGCTACAGTCAACTTCTAAAGAAAGTCCATGAAGAATGGGCAGAACACCGTGACATGCAGACAGACCGGCACGGGACTCCAGGTCAACAGTATCCTAGGAAATGAGGTGCTGTGATCATGTCCCCCTTCCCAGCTACGTCTTAAAGTAGAAAGTAATGTCAACTGGGCTCCAGGAAACATGGTCTCTCGCCCTGCCACTAAGCCTAATAACTCTTAGCATTAACAACTCAAAACAGACGTTTCCAACCGTATCGAGCGCTCCAATCCTGCCTGCCCCGAAGGATGCTGGGGAAGGTCGTGAATGAGGGACCAGCAAAGCCGAGCGAGGGCTGGCTGCCGACAAATCTGCTCCTCTTACCGTAAAGTGGGATCGCCAGCTGTCGCCGGAAGAGGCTGTGCACTTTCTCCAGCTGTGAATCAAAGGTTTGTTCCCGGTCAGAAGGGGAAAGGAAGGCGGCTACGGGCTAGAGGCAAATCAGTAGTAAAGGAGAACATTGGTTCCTACTTCAGGAAAAAGCCTATGATGCTTTACATAGTTGGCGTCGTGTGTACTGCTGCCTCTAGGGCTTGTGGCAAGAGAAAAGGAGTAAAAGGGACCCAGGGGCCAGTGGGATGACTGTGCGGGTAAGAGGGCTTGTTTGTTCCTAGGTCCACAGGCTGAAGGAGAAAACCAACTTCTACATGCGGCTGTGGCGAATGGGGGAGGCTGGGAGAATGCATACAGCGCAGCGGCAAGATCTAGCCCAGGGCAGAGCCAAGCCGCAGCAGACAAGCAGACAAGTGTCTGGAGAGCCAGGCACAGTGGGCACCTGAGCCCTGCACTGGGGAGGTAGAGGCAGCCGGCACTGTTGTCTGAGGCCAGCCTGGGCCTGTCCAGACAAAGTTTGGGACAGGGGAACAGATACTGCAGAGCACAGTCTCTGCAGACAGAGGACAGAAACCGCCGAGGCTTCATCAGCACCTTCCCTGGACGGGAGACTAGAGCAGAGACAATGAGCCCGGCATCCACTGCTGGCAGAAATACCTCATCCAGCCTGAAGCCAGTTCACACAATGTCACAGGAGGTCAGGAAGCCACAGGGCCAGTGTCCCTGTCCCACTGTCAGTAAGTGCTCAAAAGGTTTGGGACACGAAGCATTCTGGATTTCTGAGTTCTAGATCAGAAATGCTTGACCTGTGACAACCACCTGTGAGGGCCCAGTGAGGGCCCAGCTGTCTATCCACACGTGGGAAACCTCCCTCAGTCACACTGAACATAATACAAAGATATACACACATAATACACACACACACACACACCAAGACACAAAAACCCATGTCTGTGCCCACATACACATGCATATATACATGCACCACACACACACACACACACACACAGAGCTACATAAAGCAAGAAAAGTCATCTACTTCTAAATCAGGTAAGTCACTCACTGCCAGAGTGACTTTGCTTACTGCCCATCCCTTAACAGATGAGCAAAAGCTAGCCAGACTCCTGGACGTTTGTTTCCAAACAGCACTTCCTGCCAGTTTGGAATCAGAGGCTTGGGCACTCACCCGAGCGGCTTCCACAATGGCACTTTCAAACTCTCGGTAGGCCTCCCAGATGGCCAGGCCTTTCGTTACGTGTAGGCCAACAGATGACAGGGCTCTTTCAAACACAGAGCGAACCTTCTCGAGGCCACCTTTCTGACCAATGCCACCAACCGAGTACTGGCCATATTCTAGCCAAATGTTCGGACCTAAAAACACAAGAAGTGATCTGTAAGTTCAGCTGATTAATATGCCCCCTGTCACCCTCATGAAGACAAAGCGCATGCCCACATGGAGCCCACAGGCTCTGTGGGTTTATCCCCAACAAAGCAACACACACACATGGGTGGGGTCTGAAGGAACTGACAGACAGATTTCAATGACTATACATCTGAGTCATTTGTCCAAAGTGTTTTAGTTTCTCGAAAAGGGAAAGATACACCAAGAGCACTGAGCCTATGACTAGAAATCCACTTGTTTGGAGATTCTGAGGCAAGTCTTCTCTTCATCCCTGCCTGTCCTGAAACTGAGAGCTCACGCACACCGTGGAGCTTCTGATACCAACATCTGCACTGAGTGCTACCCTTGTGACAACTAATAAGTCTACCTTCATGGATGTGGTGATGACACCTGTACCCAGTGCAAGAAAAGCAGACAGGAGGATCACCACCGACATGAAGGCACAAGGCCACAGCCCCTTTTGACAGACCTATTTTTGGTCATCTTAGAGCTAGGACCCATATAGTGTTCTCAGCAGTTGGATTTTTAATTTGGGCCAGGATCCCATGTGTCCCAGGAGAGCCTTCATTTCACTAGACACTCAGGGCTACCCTTGAATGCCTACCTGGTCTACCCAGGTACTGTGTAGCTCAGGCTGGCTTGGAACTCATGATGACAGGGATAAGCGTGTGAGGACACACACCTGTGTACATGTGGGGACGAGGCTGATGCTGAGACCTCGCCTAAAGCATTAGTGACGAAAAGGACAAAGGGACAGACTGTCGGGTCTTAGTCCCAGCACTCAGGATGCTCACACACTGGGGGGAGGGGGTTCAAGTGTAAGCCCTCCCTATGGGACAAATGCTGAGTGAGGCACTTAGTTCCTCCCCACAAATACCTCTCCTCTCATCTTAGGCCCAAACAACTCTACTGAACAGTAGTGCTCACAGAGAAAACACAACTCTACGTTTAGACTGATCCTCCGTCCCTGGCAATACCTCACAGCACAGCACAGGGCAGGAAAGGGCGGCACTCACAGATGTAGTCCTTCACGGCTCTCTCGAAGAGCTCGTACACGCGCTCGCGGTCCAGGCCGTCCACGGCCATGCTGATCTCATCGTGCAGCCACTCCAGCCAGAGCTCTAGGGACAACAGCGCGGCTCAGCACACGCCCGCACCTGCTCCCTCCCACGGGGTCTTAAAGCAGAGCAGACTGCGCTCCTGACAGAGGGCGCCAAAGCCGGCGTCAGACATTCACCACCCTGACAAGTTCCCATCCACTCTGCAGGCCAATCCTGTAAGATCCTAATAGTGATGAAATGCATCTGGTAACTCAGGGCCAGCTAGCCCGTGACACACCGACGTAAATCCGACTCTGCTGTGTACGCTCAGCTGACTGCTGGAAAACCCCGTCCCCGTCTCCGTGATCTGCTTATGGCCTGCTAGTGAGAGGCTTGACAGAGCTGTGCAGTGTGGTCTCTCCCAAGCTTCAGGGAGCTCTGCCTTGTGAGGGAGAGGTGGGGAGAGCTATGTCTGAACGCTCAGCTGTGAACACATACAGGCCCAGCCACAGAGCTGCTCACCGCCACTGTGTTTCTCAGGAGCAAGTGTGTGGACATAAACAAGATGTACAACGACTGCCCAAACACACATTTGCGCATTTTCAGCCTGGAGTAATAGCTCAGAGGTAAGGAGCTTACTGATCCTCCAGAGGACCAGGGTTCGAGTCCCAGCATCTACATGGTGGCTCACAAGCATACATAACCCAGTTCCAGAGGATCTGATTCCCTCTTCTGGCCTCAGTGTGTACAAGATACACCTATACATGCACGCAGGCAAAAAAAACCCATATTCAGAAAAGCTTAAGAGATTTAAAACTATAAATCTGGTCTGGAGAGATGGCTCAGTGGTTAGAGCACTGACTGCTCTCCCAGAGGTCCTGAGTTCAAATCCCACCAACCACATGGTGGCTCACAACCATCTGTAATGGGACCTGATGTCTTCTTATGGTGTGTGTACTCATATACATTATATAAGTAATTTTTTAAAAAAACTATAAATGTTTACCTAAATTTACAAATCTGTGGTACAATAGGTTAACTACACACGTGTTGAAATGGAAGAGACTACAGTGAATTGGAATTATGTTTAAAAGAATGTTTTTCATAGTATTGGGGTAAGAAACCAGTATTCCGCGTGAATCTGTATAACTGATCAAACCACATTCTGCAAAACAGTCTGGGACAATGAAGAAACGAGAAGCAGGCAGCTCTCCTTCCCCTCGCTCTGCAAGCCCACCGCCCCATCCCCGCAGCATTACCTTCCGTCAAGGGGAAGATCTCGCTCATCTTCTGGCGGGCCGTCCTCACTTTGCTGAGCTCCCCCTCCAGCCGCAGCAGCCGGATGAGTTCCACGTGACAGTTGTAGTCATAGCCGTTGAGGGACAGCTGAGAGAACAGTGACAATCGTAAGAGCCAGCCTCAGCACGGCTTAGCATTTGTCACTGGATAACAGCAGATGCAGCCCTGAGCAGGCACAGCAGCCCCAGCCCCAGCACAGGCTCTCTAACAAAGACCTGTGACTTCCAACTATGTGGGGGCCCTGCCAGTCTCCGCCCACAGAGGCATGGAGTTTAAATGGCAGGTACAGGAGTTCCTTCATTTTACTGAACGGAAAGAAGTAAGGACAGCAAGAAGTTGGTGTGGAATCCATGACTGTAGCCACCGACTCTGGCACATTCCCCAAACCTACATAACAGCTCCTGTGTGACAAGAGAGCCACAGGCACCTGGGCTGACTCTAGACAGGCACTGCCATGGCCACAGCTTTTCTGGTGGTTTCTTGTTTTTAATATTTTCTTTACTTGGCAGCTCTGAGGTAGCAGACATCAGCTGTTCTCAGAGTCTAGAAAGCAAGACAGTTGTGTAAGGAAGCACACACACACACACGCGCGCACACACACACACACACACACACACACACACACAGGGCAGTGTTTGCTCCGCCTGCTGGAAACAGCCAATGGCCTGACTGCGACCCAGAGTTTGTAAATGGGACTCAAGAGCCCGACTCTTACGCTCTCCAGCTGCTCGCTACCAAAATGCACAGGACGATGTGACAAAAACATAAGCAATGACTTAAAGGTGAGCTGCGGAGATGCTCTTCAAGGGACCCAGGTTCTCTTCTGAACACACGTGTGGCAGCCTGCAATCATCTCTAGCGCCAGTCACAGGGACCCACGCCTTCTCTGGCCTCCAACTACATGAGTGAGCAATAGGGTCTCTTTAAAAACACAGAAATGTTATAAAAATGTTTGCTTTAATCCCAGGAGTGGGATACGGGACTGCTTCAGACCGTCCACGACAGCTGACTGTGACTGGTCTCGGCCCTCGGAGGGGCGAGACTTGGCCAGCTGCAGACAGTTCCTGTGACAGTGATGTTTGGAATTCTGGGGACTTTCCAGAGGACAAACACTAGGGCCCAAAAGCTGGAGGCTGGTTGGTGGGTGGATACAGCTGACTGCAGTTTGTCAAGTAGTCACTGTGCAGAGACTGAGACTAGATATCCTAATGGCGAAGATCAAACTTGCCCCAAGGAGCTCGATGCCCCAGTCAGCAGGAAACGTCCCTTTCCCCTATCCTCGTCTTTCCTACCTAGTATTAAGGGGTTGAATGGGTAGAAGAAAAAGGAACCCACAAAGTAGCAAAGACAAGCTACATTCATGCTTGTGAGCCCAGCATCTGGAAGCTAAGGCAACAGATCATCACACATCTGAAGCCCATCTATCCCGTCATGGGGTGAACTACACAGGCCAGAGTTAGAGCAAGTGGGGTAATCTTTCGGGCTGCACGTGAGTGGGGTAATCCTGCAGGCTGCAGGTGAGTGGGGTAATCCTGCAGGCTGCAGGTGAGTGGGGTAATCCTGCAGGCTGCAGGTGAGTGGGGTAATCCTGCAGGCTTGCAGGTGAGTGGGGTAATCCTGCAGGCTGCAGGTGAGTGAGGTAATCTTTCGGGCTGCAGGTGAGCGGGGTAATCCTGCAGGCTGCACTGCACTGTGCTGAGGAGCTGGGGAGGGAACACCTCACATGCATCCATGCTTAAGATTGAGTGTCAAGCTGATACAAGGTAAGAGCAACAGAGAGAGGTCAGCAGGGATGCACTTCAGGTTCCTCCTCAGGGAGAACACCATCACACCACCTTAGTCCTGGGAGTCCAGTCTGAATGTGAGTCCATGACTAGGAGGTTCTTGCTGGGATGAGTAGTGTCCTTCCCATGAACACCGTGTGTTCATTAGTTCCCACTGTCAACCTGACACAACCTACAATCACGTGGAAAGAGCCTCGGTGTGGGATTTCTAGACATAACTGGCCTGTGTTGTGTCTGCAAAGGACTGTCTTGATTGCACTAGGTGAGTTGACACTGTGGGTGGCACATTCCCTAGGCAGGCCAGTTCCAAACTGAGTTGAGAACTCACAGGCACACATGCACTCCTTCCCTCTGCACTTGACTATGTGTGACTGACAGCTGCTCCATGCTCCTGCTCCTTGACCTCCTTGTAGTGATAAACTAGACCCTCAAGCTGTGAGGAACTTGCCCCTAAGTTGCATCAGTCGGGTTCACCACAGTCAACAGTGAACAAAACTAAAAAAACTAAGACACCACATGTAGGTCTAGAGCAAAAGCCAAAAAGAAGCCTGAATTGAACAGGGTGGCTTCTGGTGTCAGCTTCAGACTTTCTAAAACAAGAGAGATGCCTGGATGGAAGCACAGTGGCAAGTGCACCTGACCTATAATCAGGACAGCTAGGCAGCTCAGAGGGCAGGTGTGTGTGGAAAAGCATGAGAATCTGAGGTGATCTCCAGCACCCACCTGAAGCCAGGCATGTGGCATGCTAACAGTCCCAGAGCTGAGGAAGGAGAGACAGGGATTGGGGGTGGGCGTGGGGAGTGGGGGAAGGTGTTGTTCAGGAAAGGATGACCTCAGCCTACAAATGTCTACACACACACACAGAGGCATTTCCAAACAGTTTCAGTGATGAGCGAGTATACATTCTGCTCTATTCCATCATTAATGACATAAAGGCTTTTTAAAGAGACTCAGCCGAAGCTACCTGGTCAAGGCAGAGCACAAAGGACGCCCCACACACAGGCTCCAGCCTGTGCACAAGAAAGGCACAGTGGAGAGGGTACTGCTAGCCTGCAGACGGGAGGATGGGAAGGGCCTTCACTTAACATGCATTATGCACCAAAGTGGGCCAGTCTAAGGGCATTTCTTCTTTAAGAGCCAGGAGAGCCAGTCTGCTTCCCGTACACCAGAGTTTCTGCTGAGTCAATGCAACTGCCCCTGGGCATGGCAGCTAAATGCTTATAACTGTATACGAGAGGCTGGGGCTGAGGCTAAGGCAGAAGTTTGAGCCAGCGTAGGCTAGAGAATGAATTCCAGGTCAGCCTGAGCTACAAAGTCCTCTTGGAGCTGAAGAGATGGCTCAGCACCTGCAAACAAGCCCAACAACATAACCTGGATCCCTGAGACAGCAATGAGGAAGGAGAGAACCATGACTCCTATAAACTGTCTTGTGCCTGGGTGCCAAACAAACAAATGTACATTTCAAAAACAGACCCTGTCTCCCCAAACAACAAAAAGGATTCAGAACACTTATTACTAACAAGTAGGACTGATAACCACCTGCTCCAAAAGGCCTCTAATGGACATAGTAACAAGAGGACAAGCTAGCTCTTCACTTTGTAACTAGAAAAATCAGTGCTATAAATCCCGGCAAGGTTAGCTGTCTGGCCTGTGTCACTCGCCCCACACCACTGAGGGGTTGCACCTCACAGATGACCATAAGAGATCAAGTCCCACTTGTGTGAGTTCAGAAAAGTAACCCTGCCATTTGCTGAGCCTTGTTTCCTCACGAGAACAGGCTTCATCTCTTTGGAGTCCCAGTCCTCCACATCTTCTCCTTGCCCTATGAACAACTGGGGTGCACTAGATTTTGGTCTTCCTGGCACAATGGCTTACAGCTGGGTTTGCCCAACAGGAGACTCAAGCAGAAGCATGGGGACCGTGTCAGGTCTCACTCAGGTGCTACCTCCACCAACTCAAGGCTTTCCAAGTGACACAAAGCTCCCTTCTCCCCTGCGGGCCTGAACGTGGGCACCGAGTCCTGCTATGACTAGCTATGGGGACAAAAACCTGCATCCCTGTCTCCCTGCCCACGTTTATAGACAGTGACTATTCATGCATCTTTGCTCCTACTATTCTAATTTGATTTTTATCACCTATCCCTGCTAGCACACTGAATTATAAAGGAGCTATCACCAATAGATCAGGGACCACCTTACTACTAAGGACCAGGCACTGGGGTCATAATTACTGTGGCAACTTCATTAAGCAGGTGTCATGGGTTATAGTGATTATGATAACCACATTTTACAGGAATTATTGCTCCTAGTCTACATCGGAAGCTGTAAAGTCACTCCAGAACATGTGAGTAGAAGGAGCTATTACAGAACTCAGATGCTGGCTCAGCAATTAAGAAACACGGGCTGCTCTTCCAGAGAACCTAGGCTTGATTCCCAGCAACCACCGAGCCTCTGACAACAGTCTGTAACCGTAGTTCCTAGAGACCTGATGCTCTCTCCTGGTCTCTGCCCATACACGCATGCACGGGGAACACTCATACACATAAAATAAGTTAAGAGGGAATTGGAGGCCTGAGAATGGTGGCTCTCGCCTGGCAGGGCGACAGAGGAAGGCAGATCTCTATAAGTTCTAGGCCAACCCGGTTTCCATGATGAGTTCCAAGTCAGCCAAAGCTACATACTGAGATCCTGCCTGAAACCCCGCCTCCACAGAAAGAAAGAAGAAAGAGATCTGGGCTTTTGACCCAAAGCCTCAACCTCTGCGCCTCTATTACAGTCGCGATCGTTTTTCCGTTCTGCACGACATTTGACCACTATTACTATCCCTAAAAGAAAATAAGTTCTCCTCCGACTGTCAGACAGTTACGCCATCTGGTTAAGAGTGGCAGTCCAGGGCTGGAGAGATGGATCAGCCGGTAAAGTCGGTTGGCCGCCACACCCCATAACCAGAGTTCAATCCCCGAAACCCACAAGGTTAAGAGAAAACCGTGTCCCCGCATGTATACAAACACAAGTTTAAAGTACAAAAAAAAAAAAAAGAGGGTAAGAGCCAGAGTTCAGCCTAAAAAGACAAACACTTTCAGTGAAGTGTCACCTTGTGCAGGAACCTCAGTTTCCCAATGAAACCGGACTAACTCTACTTCCCCAACTGTAGGGAGAATCCAATGGAATACTTTAGGAAAGCTCTGGGCACGCACTGAGCCCGGGACGCGGGACACACGGTGGATGACAGTGCCCTGGAGACCTCAGCGGTCTCCATAACCACGGAGGACCGAGGGGGCGGGCCGGACTTGGGGACCCAAGGGGAGCCCGCCGCCCACCCGGGCCCACCTGCTCCTCCAGCCGCTCGATCTCCAGCTGGTTCTTCTCCTCCTCCTCGTCGTACTCCCACTCGTCCTCCCCGGCGGAGCTCTCAGCGGAGGAAGCCATGGCGTCCTCCTCATCCCCATCGCTCTCGCTCATGCCTTCCTGCTGAACTTCCCACCCCGGGCCCTTGGCCTTGACCGCCTCCGCGGCCACAGCGCCCGACCGCACCTTCCTGCCCACACCGGCCGGCTTCGCGTCATCCTCCTCTCCCTCGGCCTCAGGCCTGGTGTGGGGCTCAACCTCCGGCTCAGACACCGAGGATGCGGCCGCCGTCGCCATCTTGCGCAGCCCGCGACTCTCGGGTCTTCCCTCGCCCGCCAAAGCCGGGCGAACATCGGGCTGTCCGTGGCGTGCGCCTGACCAAAACTCCGCTCGGCCACCAGAGGGAGTGGTATGGAGGGTTTCGGGTCGCAGGAAACGGTGAAAAATCCGCCGCTAACATTATCCTTAGGCGTCTTTAGACGCCACTGTCCAAAAGAAAGGCTCGCTAGTATAACCTGGGTACGGCTACAACCTAGGACAGCTGTCGGGTCTTGGGACCGGAAGTGGCGGCCATACCGGAAACTGTGTGCGTGATGTCCGTAGTTAAAGTCGAGACGCCATCTTTGGAAGGTCAAAGTCATTTTTTGGACCAAAGACCTTCTGTAAGGTTCTGCTCGCTTAGCCCGTTCTAGTGTGTGGTTGTTTCCCAGCAACCCACCCTCAAGTGCGGACAAAATTCTAGTTCCTCCACGACCCAATGCACCATTCATGAGAAAATTCTCTCGGAATAAAGCTCCCTCCCCTTTGTAACACCTAGTACCTAGGTGTTAAGCACGTCAGTTTCGTGATCTTAGAGCCAATAATACAGTAAGTATTTATTCGGAATGCCGTGCATTGTAAAACAAACAGATATGGGTCGAGGAGGCATGGGATTTTTTATACTCCTCGTTCTTGAGGTAGAAAAGTATTGCTGTTTTTCTCTGCACTGCCCTTCTCCTCTATCAGGAAGGTCAACGATACAGGAGTTGCGTCCGTTTTGCTTTCTTTCATCGTGACATCTAGGGTACACTTAATGTCATTTGCTCCATAGATGAAACGGCTACCTTTAAATTAGTATAAAGAGACCCACACACACACACACACAGCCTGAACAAGAGTCTAACACGGACTTATGCAAGTTCGAACCCCAAACAAGCCTGAGTCTAAGCAACCCTTGGGCAAGCCAGCCCCACGTCTGAGCAGCACCAGACAAACGTGCCCGCCGCTTCAGACCTTCCCGCTCTGCGCCCGTCCACGCCCCCGGAAGGGGCGTGGTCAAAGAGCCCGGCACGCGTTTGGGACGGAGAGCGCAAGCGTAAAGCTGCGGTGACGTCAGACGAGCGCGCCCTTCCTTCGGCGTCGCCGAGGTCGACGCAGGTGCAATCCGGCAAGATGGCGGCGGCTGGAGCGGGCCGTCTGAGGCGGGCGGCGTCCGCGCTGCTGCTCCGGAGCCCGCGCCTGCCCGCCCGGGAGCTGTCGGCTCCAGCCAGGCTCTACCACAAGAAGGTATGGGCGGGCGAGGGGGTGCGCGCACCACCGAGGGGACCTGCAGCCGTTGCACAGATAACAACCACCGAGGACCCCGCGGCCACCTCAGCCCCGCCGCGGCCGCCACTCCGCGTGTCCCAACTCTGACAGCCCAGAAGGGAGGGTCCTGGTATGTCATGCCGGGGGTCAAGGGACAGCACACACACATGCATGAACACACTCTGCAGCACCAGCGTCCTCAGCAGCTAGGCCATTGACCTGGCCAGTTGGCCTTGAGCAAGTCACTGGCCCTCGCCCAAACTTTGTCATATCTGACGGGTCTTCTGCAGTGCCTGTGTGTGGAGCGCTCGGTCCGACAACTGGAAACCACCTATGGAGATTTGCTATTTTAGGAGCTGATGACCTAGCCAACATAAACACTTAGGTTCTCAGTTATTTTTTAACTTGTAGAGAGCATAAAGTATGGGAAGGTACTGGGCCCCCGTCTTCTAGGGACGTTAGAGTCCCCTTGACATGAGACTCATTCGGAAAAACAAGACTGCCACAGCTGTACAAGATACCAAAGGTCCCAATTAGATGATGCGAGGCCCTGGGGGCCTCAGGGCTTAAACTCAATCTGCCGATGAGGGTGCCTCCTGGTAAACTAGGGAAGATGGGGGGAACTCGGTTATTAAATCTTGGTGTGTCCCTGACTTTAATGATTGTTTGTTCTCTTCTGGTTTGGGTGACTTTGCCCAAGGCCTTCAACCCCAAAGGGAAGGTTGTTTTGTTGACATTAGATACAGGACCTTGGGCGGGCAGGCAGCCTTAAGGCACCAGGGGGCGCTCCTACACCGGGGTGGCGCTGTGTTTATATGTTTACAGCCACAGATGACTCGCCAATAACAGTCACCTTGAAACTTCTGGGGGAAATCTTCCATTCGGGGCCATTTTTAATTCTTGGGATTTTTAAGTGCATGATTCTCTTTGTGTGTTGTGTTGGGTAAAATCAGAAACAGTGCTTGAGCCCAGATCTGGTTCAATGTGTGAGTCAAGCGATAGTCTCTGGTTGTTGACAGCCCTCTGAAACGAAGATGTGGCTGAATTTTCACCAATTTCTTGGACAGTGTCTCCGTTACAAAGGTCGCTGGGGAGGAGACTGGAAGAGCTTGGGTTGTACATTGGTCTCCACCTCTGTCCTGTACAGATCACTGATCTGAGGGAGAGAGGAAAGCCATAGTGACTTCTATTGATCTGCCATTTCAGGTTGTGGATCATTATGAAAACCCTAGGAACGTGGGGTCCCTTGACAAGACATCTAAAAATGTTGGAACTGGATTGGTGGGGGCTCCAGCATGTGGTGACGTCATGAAATTGCAGGTACTGGCTGGAGAAAAAGGGTCACCACCTGCACCCCAACAGGATGTTTGCTCACAGAGTATTTTGTCTGTCTATTCTGTGAGGAGGGCTGACTTGTACAGTGAGGGTAGAGACTCTGGTCTCATTCTGAAACAGATGACTTCATTCTCCACCTCCCGAGGCATCAGTAAGAAAAGGAATGTGTTAACCAAACCTCTCCAGGAAAGGGGGGGGCACAAGGGCCAAGCTGTGCCTCAGTTCACCAAGCTTTAGCTCAGCCTCCTTAATGGCGAGCAGGAAAGAACCGCTAATTACAGTTGGTGCCCAAGAGAAAGGCATTGATGGAGGGAGACCTTGGCTGCAGGCTATCTCAGCGCTTGAGGTGCTGGTAGGGGCAGCCACTGTAAAGAGACCTCTGCAAGACAGAATTCAATACAGCAGGCTAGGGCTGAAAACAACCTAGTGGGGTGAGAGGCACCATTTCCTTGTCCCCCTCCAGGTTGGGCCTATGTGGACCCCATGTTTCACTTTCTGTTGCTGAGCTATTAAAACAAAATACAGTGATCAATGTCATAGCATGTGGAGTGGATAGCGAGCTGCGGCTCATGTGGAACACGGGGCTCATGGGACCTCCTCAAGTTCCAGGCTCTCGGACTGCCAGTGTCAAGCTGTGGCCTCTTAGCTCCTGTTTCTTTTCTAGATCCAGGTGGATGAAAAAGGGAAGATTGTGGATGCCAGGTTTAAAACATTTGGCTGCGGCTCCGCCATTGCCTCCAGCTCCTTAGCCACAGAGTGGGTAAAGGGGAAGACGGTAAGGCTGCTCACAGATCCTATAGAGCTATTTAATCCCGAATTACTGAAGCCCAGCAGAGGCAGGATCTCTGTTGAGTTCTAGGTCAGCATGGTACACATAATAAGACCTGTCCTGATAAAAATATGGAATTAAATTAGAATTCCCTGCCACCATGGCTCTGGGACAGTCTAGTCATGAGTCACAAAGCAGGAAGAAGTTGAAGATGGTGAGTTCAAAGACAGCCTGAGACACACACCAGGAACCAAGAAAAAAAAAAAAAAGAATAAGAAGCCATTTTTCTAAGTTTTAATTTCTCTTCCTACCCAAGCGCCGGCTATGTTCCTTGTACTGGGAGCTAAGGGCCATCTTGTTGCTTGAGGCAACGTGTCCATCACTGCTGTCACTGCTGGTTCAGTAGGTGAGGACCCACCACCAGGCCTCCAGCCGCAAACTGAAAGTCAGTCTTGTATTTCCCTGATGTCCCTAAGGTCACCAAAGTCCCCTGAGAGCTGCTTTGCAGCATTTGCTGTTTATCTCCTCCCATCCCCTGCTTCAAGGAGGAGTCCAGAGAGGCACGCACAGATCGGCAGAAGCAGCTTCGTCAAAGAGAGGACTTAGGAATCAAATCTAAGAGCTGAAAGTGCCATGATCCGCAGCTGCTAACACACCCACACTAGCATGAGGCCCTGTCTTAAAGCAGTGTGCTCACCCTTTTTGCCCTCATGGGACCCAGTTCAGGAAGCTCAGTCAGGGATTGCCGTGCTCACACCAGCCAGCTCTAACAGCCACCTGCTCCGCAGGATTCAGGCATTCTGGCTGTTGAGCTGGAGGCCAGGGAGGCCCAGGCCTGCTTGTTGTGGGAGAAAATGGCTCAAAGGAAGTTGGTTAAGACTGAGCCTCGGAGAAAGGGGAAGTAAGACTGACACATGCTCCTGGGAACTGCCATTTCAGGGCTCTGAACACCCTTTCTCTAACCTTGAGTCCCTCCCTGTCTGAAGGAAATTGCCTTTGTTCTTTTCTTTTATTGGATAGTTTATGTGTTTGCATTTCAAATATTATCCCCTTTCCCGGTTTCCCCCTCTCCCCCTGCTTCTGTGAAGGTGCTTCCCCCTCCCACCCACTCCCACATTACCACCTTGGCATTTCCCTATACTGGGGAAACAAGCCTTCACAGGACCAAGGGCTTTTCCTCCCATTGACACCAGACAGTGCCATCCTCTGCTACATGTGCTGTTGGAGCCATGAGTTCCTCCATGTAGTTGGTGGTTCGGTCCATGGGAGCTCTGGGGGGGTCTGGTTGGTTGATAATGTTGTTCTTCCTAGGAGGTTGCAATCCCCTTTCAGTTCTTTGAGCCCTTTTTCTAACTTTGGGGTTCCTGTGCTCAGTCTGATGGTTAGCTGCAAGCATCTTAATCTGTATCAGTAAGGCTCTGACAGAGCCTCTTAGGAGACACCCATGTCAGGCTCCTGTCAGCATGCACTTCCTGCTGTAGTGACTGGGTTTGGTGGCTGCATACGGATGGATCTCCAGGTGGGGCAGTCACTGGGTGACCTTTCCTTCCATCTCTGCTCCACTCTTTGTCCCTGTATTTCCTCCTGTGGTATTTTGTTCCCTCTTCTAAGAAGGACTGAAGCATCCATATTTTGGTCTTCCTTCTTTATGAGCTTCATACGGTTTGTGAATTATATCTTGGGTATTCTGAGCTTTTGGGCTAATGTCCACTTATCAGTGAGTGCATACCATATGTGTTCTTTTGTGACTGGGTTACCTCACTCAGGATGATATTTTTTAGTTTCATCCACTTGCCTAAGAAGTTCATGTAGTCTTTGTTTTCAATAGCTGAGCAGTACTCCATTGTGTAAATGTACCACATTTTCTGTATCCATGCCTCTGTTGAAGGACAGCTGGGTTCTTTCCAGCTTCTGGCTATTATAATAAAGCTGTTATGAACATGGTGGAGCATGTGTCCTTGTTATATGTTAGAACATCTTTTGGGTATATGCCCAGGAGTGGTATAGGTGGGTCCTCAGGTAGCACTGTGACCCAGGCGTCCTCAGACAGATGTTGCACAGCAGCCTAGGCAGTGCCTGCCTTCAATGGCGCAGTGTGTGACCCTGACTCCAGATCCTTTGGTGCACAGTGGCAGCCCCGCCTGGGAATTGTGTTGAGTTACTTAGCAGGAATTTCCCCAGACAGCCTGTTCTGAGGTGTGTTCTGCCCACCCTCAGCGAGGTCAAATTCACTAAAACTGCACTTTTCCCCCCACACTTCAGGTGGAGGAAGCCCTGACCATCAAAAACACAGACATCGCCAAGGAGCTCTGCCTGCCGCCTGTGAAACTGCACTGCTCCAGTGAGTCTGTTCCCACCACACGGTGACAGGGCAGCTGACACAGGCAGCTCTTCTCCACCCCGTGCCCTGCACTTCCCCAGTCTGCCTTTGCAGTCTCTGCCTGAGGCCATGGCGCGCTGCCCACTGCACTGCCCCACGGGAAGCTTTGCACCTCGGAGCCTGCAGTCAGATCTGAAGCCTTTCCATCCTCCTAAGCCTGCCCCAGAAAGCAAAAATGAGACGTCATCCTAACATGCTCCAGCTTCTGCTCCCCCATAGCTTCACCCTCAGTACCCCCCAACTCAGTACAAGCCTTCCGGTGTGGGGCTGTGGGAGGTGTGCACACCGGCTGCCCCACAGTTCTTGGCTTAAGACTGAGCTCACCAGCACCTGTGACTGCCAGCCGCACTCTCTGGGACCTAGTCTCTGATGCCAGGTGACAGGCATTCTCCACAATGCCCTCACCGGCACAGCCAGTGTGGCAGTAGCACACTCTTGTGTCTTTCTGACTCTGATATCCTCCAGCTTAAAAACGTTCTGGTCCTTCAGACCACCTCTCAGCAGGGAGACAGCCCAGGTAAAGGCTTGCCACCAAGCCTGAGCTAGAACTTTCAGACCCACCCTCAGTGTTGTCCTGTGACCACCACACATGCCAGGGCACACTCACCCACTGACATACATGTGACATACATGCATACATATTCTAAATAGATACAGATTTATAACAGCATACAAATATACCATGATGCATGTAAGTGTATAGAATGTAGTGAATTCCCTCGTGTCTAGGAATTGACACTGTCTACCCTTCATGCCTTCCAGTGCTGGCGGAAGATGCCATCAAGGCCGCCCTGGCTGATTATAAACTGAAACAAGAGTCTAAGAAGGAAGAGCCAGAGAAGCAGTGAGCCCTGGGGACGCTCCAGCCAGTCACGGCAGCTGCTTCCTGCCACCCTGCACATCAAAGAAGCTACGCAAACGCACATTCACCATTTACTGTGGCTCTCCTGCAAGCAGAATGTGCAGTTGGCTTCGCCTCATGCTGTGTTCTTTCAGCTCACGTGTGTCCTTAGTACAGTTAATGTCTTGATTTAGTTTGTGGCCTGGAACTGAGATCAGCACCGAAGTCTTAAGCTCCGGAGAGTGACAGTCAGCAGCCTCATGCTGGCTGTCTGCTCGGATCTATTACTGTGTACTTAGCAGATCTGCATATATATTCTATTAAAAGAATGTAAGGGACGGTTCTCTCTACTGAACCTGGTTCTTGACTCCCTTGCCCACCCCCTAGTGCCACCCAAAGCACCTCGGGGTTCCCAAGGCCAGACTGCGGTGGGTAACAGCCACTTAGCTGCTTTTGAAAGGCTGGAGGGGATGCTGCTCTTCGCTCTGGGAAGTATGGTCAGTTCACAGGGACTTTGGGAGCTCCTGCAGTGACCCACTAGTCTGTGAGAGTCAAAGTGACCCCAGAAGCTGGCCAAAAGCCTCGGGAGATTACACTGTTGTCCTAAAGGCCCAGGCCCAGCCTCCCAGGCATCATGTGGACAGTGAACTGGGGACGCCTGGAGAAACTCATCTGTTCCCTGCCTGGAGCCAGTGTGTGTTTCTCATGTTCAAGGACACACGCTGACTCAGACATGGGAAGCAGCCACCCCTGCCCTGAGCTGCCCAGTTGTGTAGGGCAGGGAAGGGCCCTGTTTTCCAGTCATAGCAGTGGAAGATACAGCAAACTTCAAAAGCAAGCTGTTCTCTGACGGTGGCTTTTTTGTCTGGGCGGACACAGGCTGACTCTTAAATCATCCTTTATTTTAAAATATTCTGGGTCTGGTGAAGGGCTCAGAACTTCAAAGGCCACTTCCTCCGCAGTGCGGGGAGACCACAGGCCAGGATCCATCACAATCTCAAATTAGCCCCTGGGTGGAGCCGTGTCAAATTGTCCTGAAGGGCATGGTGTGGCTGTGTAACTTAGTCCCTTACTTGTGACAGTGCCACAGTTCCCCACCTCTATTTCTGATTTTAAAATGACATGCTTCTGAATTCCACCCATCAAGTTGCTGGCACGGCCAAACCCTAAGAATGTGGGGTGCAGCCCACAAACAGGTCCAATTTCTCTAACTTCCTATAAATTTACTCCTTACCAAACTAAGGGGGTTTGTCACAGTCTCCATGTGTGTCTCAGAACCCTAAAGGAACTCTTTCGTGCAATGGCTGCTGTTTGGGGGTGGAGGTATCTTCTTTTTTTTGCCTCAAACGAAGTCCTGCCGCAGTCTCCCGAGTGTCATTACAGGTTTGTGCTACCATGGGTGTGTCACACGATAGGTTTTAAGAGACAAGATGAATCTCTGAGGTCCCTGGAAGGCGTCACCTTGAATCCTACACAAAGATACATTGGGCCTCACTGGTCGTGACTGTCAGTCAGGGAGTCACCATTGGGTGGCTGGCACCTCAGGCTGCCACGCACCAGGCTCCATCACTGGGAGCTCAGTGGAGAGAGGTCTAAGCGAGGAGTTTAACAAAGATGAAGGTGAAGTGTGAGCTCCAAGGTCACGACCTCTCCAGTCAGGAGTCAGCTCAGGCTGGACCTGGGCTGTTACTGTAGCTGCTAAGAACACCTGCATAGTTTACTCTGCTGCTGCTCTGTGACTGACATCACCATGGCAACCATTGGCTGTCTTTTATAAGAGCTTGAGCTCAAGGTTTGCAGCCTCTGGTGTTGTTAGCCTGGAACTACAGAGTATTGCACAGTGCTACATGGTACTACACGGTATTGCATACTACTACACAGTACTACACAGATTCTCCTCCCAGTCAATCCTGTCAACATCCATGCAGCAACACCCCAGCAATATCTGTCACACTCTGCCACAGCCGGCCTGCCTGCCACTGGGCTGAGCACCGTCCCCACCACCAGCTGTCTTTGGAACCTCTACCCACTTCCATCCTGGTCTCGAGTCATGGAAACCTCACTCCCAGGAGTCCCCGAGGGGAGAAACACCCTCACTACCCTGGAGCTGCTAGCCCAGGGCAGTTTCTGACCAGTGGGGTCACAGGAAGCCTGAGTGGAGAAACAGACTGGACTTTAGTCTGCCCTGCAGCCTGTGAGCAGGGTCATGGGACCCTAACAACTTTGGAAGACAATTCAAAGGCCTGAATTCTGGCTGTAACTATACCATGCTCTAGCTACAGCAGATGCTTAACCTCGAGGAGCCGCTCATCCCTCACTGGGAGGCTGGGCCAGGCAGTACAGGCTCCGAAGATATGATCGTGAGGGTTAATTCCCACATTAAGTGGAAAATTCCACAGCACCAGGCATCTAGCAGGCACTAGCACCACCAGTACTGTCAACACCCCTGTGGCTGACAGCCTCCCTGCCACATAGCAAATTGCTTGTCCTCAAATCCAATGCTTCCCTCCAAAGCAACTGTCTCTGGAGACAGCCTTGGTGTGGCAGTTCAAGTTAAACAGACGTGCAAATGTGAGCCTAATCTGTTGCGGTAAAAATAAAAAAGGATTCTGTTGCTATCAGTCCCATGGAGTCTCACTCCGCTGAACCGCTCTAGTGCAGAGCTGAGCACAATCCCCTAGGCGGTTAGTTGCCAAGCCTGGCACCCACACATCTCGTTCCACGGGCCCCTCACACAGGCAACAGAGCTGGAACTACAGCTGCCTCTCAGCCATTGCTTTCACACACTGCCCTCCGCAACCTGGTAAAAACATGACTCAACAATCAAATACCTTATCAAACAGATTTATATGTTAAATTCTCAATCCACAATACAGCCACACAATAAGTTCACTGCCAATTAATACATAAACCGCCCACTTAGACAAGATAAAATCTATCCAGTTCACCTTGATCTGAACCATCCTCCTCTCCCCCACCCCTATTCAATCATGACATCAACAGACACTAATCCAACAGGAGTGATGGATTTATAAAAGGCCTCTCTCCACTCCGACAGGAGGCAATGTGACTCTCTACACTACAGGAAAGATGGTGCATCAGAAACTGACCCCACATGGGAACCTGAACAGTAGGCTGTCCCACATCTATAAAGTTCTGTTGTGGAAGCCACATAGTGTGCAGTACTTTGTTAGGACAGGCCAAACACTGATACAAGTACAGACATTACCAGCATCACCATCACCACTGTCTTCGGGTTTCTATTGCCGTGACAAACACCATGGCTAAAATCCACTTGGGGAGGAAAGGATTAATTCAGCTCACACTTCCACATCACTGTCCAGCACCAATGGGAGCCAGGATGGGAACTCAAGCAGGGTAGGAACCTGGAGGCAGGAGCTGATTCAGAGGCCATGGAGGGGTGCTGTTTACTGGCTTGCTCCTATGGCTTGCTCAGCCTGCTTTATTATAGAACTCAGGGCCATCATCCCAGGGGTGGCTCCACCCACAATGGGATGGCCACACCCACAGTGGGCAGGGCCTTCCACATTAATCACTAATGAGCAAATGCCCCACAGTCTTGCCTACAGACCAGGGCAGGGAGTGGGGGGTGTTTGTTTGTTTGTTTGAGACAGGGTACCACCATGCAGCCCTGGCTAACTTGCTATGTAGATCAGGCTAGCCTCAAACTCACAGAGATCCCTCTGCCTCTGCCTCCTGAGTGTTGGGGTTAACAATGTGAGCCACCACACCCTACAGGCCAATCCTTCAGAGGCATTTTCTTAATTATGGTTCTCCCTTCTTAGATAACTCTAGCTTGTGGCAAGTTGGAAAACAACAACAACAAAAACTAACCAAGACAGTCACCATCACTGTTCCTACCAACAGGATCAACACCCATCTCATCACCATAATCAGCCCCACCCCACTTTCCCCAGAAAAAGACTCTCTAATGGACGCCACAAGCCAGGGTTCACTTGAGACTACTTCTCAGCTCTGCCCACACCTGAGACAGTGAAATAAGAATTCAGAACCAGGCAGAGAGGACAGATATGCATGGGGTAGCCCACTCAAGGCCTCAGTACTCCAGGCCGGGTGCTTCAACAGTCCCTCAGCTCCTTCACACTGTTGCTATCTCCTTCCCCTGGAGACTTCTCGCTCACACTCGGAGGCGATAAGACACCAATGACTAAGCCACTGGAATCCCGAGCATCCTCAAAACTTGCTGTCCAGGGGTAAAGGTCTTGCTGAGAACATCTTGCACCGCCCCACAGCTCCAGCCTCTCCCCCCCTTTCCATCAGGAGGGTGGCATGGGCATCCTCTGTCTCTGGGCATCCTCCCAAGCTCCTCCAATCTTCAGGGGAGCTAAACAAAGGGCAGTGCATGAGTGCAGCTCTCTGGGTTCGGTCTAGCTACCTAATCTAGGTCCCTCAGGGGGACCTGATCCTCAACTATGTGAGAGCCTCCCCGGGGCTCCATTTGCTCAGCTCCTTTGGGTCACCCTACAGGACTGTGGTTTCTGCCACCAAGAGGAAACATGGGGAGTGCCCAACACCACCCCAGTGCCAGGAACCATCTTCCCTAGCGCTCCCCAAGACTACTGCCTCCTTAAATGCGGCTCACCTACACGCCACCTGAGTGCCAACTTGGCACCAGATTGGTTCCCAATAGCCACAGCTCAAGTGACACAGGCCTGGTCACTGCACCATCGGTCTCTCTAGATCTCTCCTACTCAGAAAGAGATCACCTCCACAGCACCCCTGACACCCACACAGGGCCTCCCGTCACCTTCCTCCACATCCCATCCACAGTGGGAAGCCAGGAGGCAGAGTTTGTCGATAACTCCTGGGCAATTCTTACTGCTCACTTGCAGTCGCTCTGTCTGTAAAATGAGGTAGTTGGATCCCGTGAGCCACATTCCCTTCCAGCGCAAACAAAAAGATTCCACAAATTCGGAAAGCTCCTCGTGGTAGCCAATAACCAGCACAAGCCAGCACATGATTCATCTGCAGCTCTGCCTAGAACAACTCCTCCCCTCCCCCCAGCCTCACAAGCACGTCTCCCCTACCCCAGCCGCAAGTAAGGGCGGGTAGAACTCAGGGCATCAAGATCCCCTTCTGCCTGTCTGCCACTGGCATTTTTGCGCAGCCTCAGAATGTCGGGAGCCAGCTCTGTCTGGAACAGCTTGGGGGGAAGTCCCGTCCCCCTGGGATCCCACCAGCCGAAGCAAACAGCAGAAGTGTGCGGAGAAAGTGCTGAGCCAGCAAAGAGCAGGGGATGCTGTCCCTGGGATGGCTCTGCCTGTCCTGTCGGCCCAGCTCCCAGCTCTGCAGGGTCAGCACTTCAGAGAGACACTAGCCAAGGCGTCAGGAGGAGGGTCCGTGCTCTTCACAGAGCTTACTGAGGAGCAGTCCACCCATGCTCCCACGGTGAGCTGCGTTCCCTTCAGAGTCTGGAAAGCATTTGCAGTCTCTTCGGTGGCTGTCCTGGCTGGTTTTCTGTCAACTCCACACCAGCTACAGTCATGTGAGGACGGAGAGGACGGAGCCTCAATTGAGAAAATGCCTCCAAGAGAGCCAACTGTAGGGCATTTTCCCAATTAGTGATTGAAGGGGGAGGGTCCCGCCCCGCCCACTGTGGGTGGAGCCATCCCTGGGCGGGTGGTCCTGGGTTCTATAAGAAAGCAGGCTGAGCAAGCCAGGGGGAGTGAGCCAGTAAGTAACATCCCTCCATGGCCTCTGCATCAGCTCCTGCCTCCAGGTTCCTGCCCTCATGACTTTTTGTTGATGAACGCTATGTGGTCCTGTGAATGAAACAAACTCTTTCGTCCTCATAGACATGGTCGTCACAGCAACAGTGACCATTTCTCTGTAGCTCTGTTTCCCTTTCTCCTGTTCTTGCTCATTCTAAACAAGAACACAGCCGGCCTCTCGTGTACACCCCGGTGTGGACATATGTAGACACGCAGGCATTTCTTTCTTTTAAGATTAATTTATTTTATGTATGAGAACACCGTAGCTGTCTTCAGACACAGCAGAAGAGGGCATCAGACCCCATTACAGATGTAGTTGCTGGGAACTGAACTCGGGACCTCTGGAAGAACAGTCAGTGCTCTTAACCACTGAGCCATCTCTCCAGTCCTCTGTATGCATTTCTAGAAAAGACTTTCTGATCCTTACTCACCAGTGCCGGTCATCTTCCAGGAGGGTTAACTGACCCCCACCAGTCAGAGAACAAGACCAAGGCACTGTGTGCTGAGAGACAAAGCTGGGCCGGCTGTCCCCCATGCTGGGCCGGGTCTCCAACACAGTTCTGCATTGGCTGGGCCATGAGGAAATCGGCCTTCGGGTTTGAGATGCTCAGCTTTGGGCTAGACAGGATAAGGACATCTCCAGGGTGGGGGGATTGTTGGATAGTGGAGAGGTACAGACAGCTTGGGCAGCAGGGGAGGGGGGAGTCTGAAGAGGGGAACGGAAGTGGTTTGATATCTCGCCTGTGAATTCCAGGAGATGGAGACAATTTTGAGCTCTCATGGAAGGGCTGTGTGATTTTGCTTAGCAAAGAGTGTCATGGCAGCCCTCAGCCCCAACTTAACAACAGCATCTCGTGTGGAAATGGGTCTGGGGTAACACGTCCCTGGCTAAATCCAGCATAATCCTCATTCTCCCCTAAGTCAGAGACGCAGCTGAGGCCCAGAAAGGACAACCGACTTGGTCCAGAGGCCCAGCTATGCAGGAAACAACAGCCAGGCTTTACTGCCCAGGGACGCCACTTCCATCTACATGTCTGGAGAACCTCAAGGTGGTGGGCTGGGCTCCAGAGCCCTCTTAGACCCTCATGCTGCACCCCGGGTCTAACAGGCAGGGCTCCGTCACTCACTGGACCCTGGAGTAGGCCCCTCAGCAACTTCCCTACCATAAGAGGAAGATCATGTGGGCAAGGTGCTAGGCTGCCACGCAGTCTGCCACACGGGTGCCCCTGGAGGTTAGAGGCCCAGGGACAGCTGCACCATGCCAGCAGACAGACAGGAAGAGCCTGGTAAGAAGCCAGCTCCAGTCAGAGCCTTTGAAGATGCTCTGGCAAGCCACAAGAGACAAACTGAGAGGTCACCACAGGAAGTGGGAACTCACTGGCCTTGTGTTCCTTTTCTCAAAACACTCACCTATTTACCCACTGTCCCATTCCGTGATTCATTCATTCACCCATTCATTCATCAACTCATCCATCCATCCATTCACTCAGCCATCCACCCATTCATTCATTCACTGATTCATTTATTCAAGCCACTGTAGTAAGTGCAGGAAACTGACTGTAGACTTCAACCATTTAGGAGTTAAAGCTTGGCCCAGACACTTTCTGGCTGTGTGACCTTGGGCAGATGACTTTACCTCTCTGAACTTCTGAGTCTTTCCTTGGCAGAAGGCCAGTGACCTCAGCCCTTCTCTCAGCTTTGGGAGGGCCCAGTGCATAAGGAAGAGCATTATCCCAGCACTGGGGAGGCTGAGGAAAGAGGATCCAGAGTTTGAAACTGCCCTGAGCTACACCCTGTCTCTCAATAAACAAAAGCAAGTGTCACTGCCATTCCTGGTCTACGGTGGTGCCCGGGAAGGGGGGAGATCTAAAGTGAGATGTAAAGTTGAGGAAAGACAGAGCTGTGGGGTTGGGAGGCCTGGAGCCAATCACAGCCCAGGAAGGGGCACAGGGAACGTCCAGTTCACTGGCTCCAACTTGCCTGGCTTCGGAAGGAGTGCCACACTCCTGATGAGCAGGGTTGGAAGGAAAGATCACAAAGTCCAGGGACCCCACAGCATGAGAGCCTCCACTACTATGAGCAGTAACGGCCCAAAAATATCCCTCTAAAGGTTCGGGGCTGAGCCTCCCAGCCGGGCAGAGCCTGTGGACTTGCAGGCGTGGTGTCCAGAGGCTCCAAGTTGGGGACACAGACTGATTAAGTCAGGGCATGGATTAAATTCTGAGATTTAACCCAGGCCCTTGGGGACCTGTGGCAGACACCTCACACCCTCCCCCAACTGTGCCTGGACCCTGTAGAGGAAGGAACACAAGCCAGGTTTCCTGAAAACTAACCCCAGGGTCCCCTCCCCTACAAACAGCCTGGCACCTGGCCCAGGGGGGTCAAGGCGCCCCCATCCATACGGCCAGACATGTCTCCAGCTGCTGACCCAGACAACATTCAAGCACTGGCCATGGTCACCTCATCCCCAAGGGGAGACAAGAAGCAGCTGAGCTGTGACCCTTGACCTCGTCGAACACTCCACTCGTGCCCAAGGAAGTGTGGCTCAGATCCCCTCCCCTGCCCAAGCATCGGTCACGATGGCAGCCTCAGCTCTGACCTCTCAGCCCTCAGGACCCTTTGCCTGCCCCATTTCAAACAAGTCCATTCAGGACCCCCTGGAGGGGGGTCAAGTGACTTGCCCAATGACACACAGCTGGGAGACAGACAGCACTGAGATCCCAACCCTGTATTCCTGTCACTGTGCCATGGCCCCATGACGCTCACACTCATGAGCCCCACGTCACTCTGGGGAGGAAGGAGGCCTGGTAACAGCGAAGACCCAGGTCCTACTACATCCCCTGCCTTCTATCATCTAGTTCAACCCCTCCCCCCTCTGAGAAGCCACCCCCCCCCCACAGCCCTTACAGGGAGGAACAGACGTCACAGGCACCAGCATTCCTGGGAAGGCCGGTTTACGAGCTTGGCTATTTTTTCACCGTTCAGCTGCTACCATAAACCCTGCCCCCCATCCCACCCCCAAGAGGGGGAACAGCTGTAAAGGGGTCTCCGGGGCCCAGAGCTGGCGCCAAGTCCCCCACCCCCACCCCGCTTGCTATTTCTGAGCAGCCAGAAAAATCTTGAAATTCAAACCTCCTGAAAGAGGAGTAAATCCCCGTTCCATGCTGCCGACAGAAGCCCATCCTTTCTCCAAAGCGGAACCAGCCCGAGTCTGCCCAGCTCCGACCGGCCCTCATGTAGCCACGTGTACTATAATGAACAGGGGCTGGAGAGATGGCTCAGCAGTTTAGAGCACTGGCTGTTCTTCCAGGGGACCCTGGTTCAAATCCCAGCAACCACATGGCAGCTTACAACCATCTATGACTCCAGTTCCAAAGGATCCAATCCCCTCTCCTGGGTCCACCCACACCAGTGACACACGTGGTTCACACACATTGCTCACACACATGGCACACACATGCACACAGACAAAGTACTCACACACATAAAACAGAATACGGAGGCTGCTTTAGATCAACCTGATCTGTCTCCTGAAGAGCCAGAGGGACCCCAGATGATTCTTTTAAAAATCTATTTCTCAGCCAGGTATGATGGCACACACCTTTAACCCCAAAGTTTGAAGGGATTAAACTGAGAGGCTAACCTGGTCTATCTACCCAGTTCCAGGGTAGCCAGGGCTACATACTGCAACCCTATCTTTAAAAGAAACAGAGGAAGAAGAAAATAAAATATAAAGTAGGTATTTATTTACTTATTTTATGTGTGGCTGAGAGTGCATATGTGTGCACAGGAGCCCTTGGCGGTCAGCAGAGAACGCTGAATCTCCTGCAACCGGAGTTACCGATGGGCAGGCCACCACGCGGGTGCTGGGAGTTGAACCCCATCCTGCCAGCATGCCTAACCGCTGATCCGTCACTCCAGCTCTGCTGCTTCCGCGGTCGGTTTGCCAAGATAGAGCGTCCTGCAGATACAACTTAAGGAAGGCTTTACCCTGGCTCCAGGTTTGAAAGGATGCAGTCCCGGCACCGTGGCGGTGCTGACACAGATCGCTCGGCTCCCGAATGCTGGTACGCCTTTGTCACGCCACCCACCCCTGGCTTTTGGTCTGAGACCCCAGCCCACAGGATGCGCTGCTGTCCTCAGGCTGGGCCTTACAATGTTAACATCTCTGGGATCTTCTCTGGAAACACGCTTACCGAGGGGCTCACAGAGGGGCTCACAGGTGTGTCTCCCGGGTGACTCCAGGTCCCAACAGGCAACAGTGAGGACTCACCACAGTTCTGACACCTATTAGAGGCTCCACATCCCTCATGTCCTGTGTTTAAAGTTCCATAGTTTCCACGTGATTTTGGACTCCATTTCTCTGAGTCTCCATTTGCGTTTCAGATCTCAGGGACGCCCGGCACACTTATACCTTGTTATTCATTGTGTCAGAAGAAGGCGCTATAAGAAGACTCCGAACGGAGGCACGCCGCCTGCATATCTGCGCACCACTGAAGCCACGCTTCGGACTTGAGCGTTATGGTTTGTATATGCTCAGCCCAGGGAGTGGCACAATTAGTAGGTGTGGCCTTGTTGGAGGAGGTGTGGCCCTGTTGGAAGGGGTGTGACCCTGATGGAGGAGGTGTGGCCCTATTGGAGGAGGTGTGGCCTTGTTGGAGGAGGTGTGGCCTTGTTGGAGGAGGTGTGGCCTTGTTGAAGGAGGTGTGGCCTTGTTGGAGGAGGTGTGGCCCTATTGGAGGAGGTGTGGCCCTGTTGGAGGGGGTGTGACCATGATGGAGTTGGTGTGGCCTTGTTGAAGAAGGTGTGACCTTGTTGGAATAGATGTGGCCTTGTTGGAGTAGGTGTGTCACTGTGGGTATGGACTTTAAGCCTGGAGGTCAGTATTCTGCTAGCAGCCTTCAGATGAAGATGCAGAACTCTCAGCTCCTCCTGCACCATGCCTGCCTGGATGCTGCCATGCTCCCACCTTGATGATAATGGACTGAACCTCTGAATCTGTAAGCCAGCCCCAATTAAATGTTGTCCTTTTGGGGTTGGAGAGATGGCTCAGTGGTTAGAGCGCTGGCTGTTCTTCCAGAGTTCCTGAGTTCAATCCCAGCAACCACATGGTGGCTCACAACCATCTGTAACGGGATCTGATGCCTTCTTCTGGTGTGTCTGAAGACAGTGATAGTGCACTCACATACACACAATAAATAGATTTTTTTAGATGTTGTCCTTTATTAAGAGGGTTAGATGTGGCTATGTGGATCCTGGTGTTTGTCTTCCCTGCTCTTCACACAAGAGTAACGAACGTACAGAGAGCACCAACTGTTAGCCTACAGGTGATTCTGACAGGCTCCTCCCAGGGACCCAGCAGCCATTATCACCGGCTTACCTGCAGCCCTGCCAAGTCCTGGTGGCCCTGGGATATAAAATGACAGCTCACCCCAGCTAGTGCTCTCTCTCTCTCACCCTCTCTCTCTCTCTCTCTCTCCCTTTCCCTGTGTTCCCATACAGCCTCTCTCTCTGTCCTTTCTGCTCTTACCTGTCCACCCTTTCTCCAGGTCCTCACACCTCTCCTTCCCCCAAATAAATCTCCCTTATTCCAGGTTCTGTGGCATAACCTGATTTCCAGGGGGTACCTTGGCATGGGCCGGCCAGGTAACCCCCTACCTGCACTCACGCTGCATCTGTGTACCCATGCGTGAAGTGATTGCACACCCCGTCTGACCGCCAGGGCAGCAGTGATGGGGGTGGAGCCCACGCCCCTCTTCTGTCCACTCTGTGCCAGGGAGTGAGACTGGTGCTGCTCTCGGTGGGCTTTGTTCCCTCCTTCCCTGAAGGCTTGGAACTAGGGACTTGCTCATGCTGAACAAGCCGCTACACCTTGGCTCTAATACCTCCTTCTTCACACACAGATACCCAGAGAGGTGAGGTATGCCCAAGGTCACACGGTTGGGAGTAGAGCTGGCATTGAACCAGAAGTTCTGATCCCACCATGAGGATAAAAACCTGTGCCGAGGCTACACTCTGTTTTCACCTGAATGGGACCAGCCCATCCCTGGGGCTGACCAGAGCAGGGCAAGGAAAGGGGGTGCCTGCTTCCCTTTGTGGCTTCTCAGCCTCTCCACCACAGGTCACCAGCACCCCACACACATACACACACACATGCACACACACATGTACACACATGCACACAGTGGCAGCAGGCCTGGCCGGAGATGGAAGAACAGGTTACTAACAGGACAGGGACAGCCTGTGCAGACCTCGATCCCCCCAACCCCCGAGGGAACACTGAGGGTGTTTCCCTTGACCTTCAAGCCTAGTTCGGTCCCTGTGGTCCCAGCCCACAACCCAAGCTCTCCCTCTCTGGTTTCCTGGGTGTGCCCACAAAACAAGCCTTCTGGGTAGATGCCTGCAGATGTGGAGAAATTAGAGGGCTCTAAGCTGAGTGGGACCCTGTTGTCTCTTCCCCAGGGAGCCAGTCTCTCCTCCCTGCCTCTCTCCACCCATCCGCACACCCACGCATCCATCCATTCATCATCCCTCCGGTCAGCCTCCCCTCCCTTCCCCCTCCTCCTCCTCTCCTTCCCTCCTCCACCCCTCACTGAACACTCAGAGTGGTCTCCACTGAGCTGTGGGACATGGGTTACTGGCTGCTCTGCTCTGGGCCCGTTTCTTTCTTTCTTTGGGTTGTGGAAGTAATAACAGTGCTTCAGAGTCCAAGGGTCAGAGGTAAAGTGTCAGGTACTGCGAGTGGTCCTGGCCGAGGGCAGGGGTCCAGTCACGGGCTGCCATGTTCACCACAGGCCTGAGTAGCTCTGGTGAGGTGTAGGAAGACCGGAGGGAATCATGTCACAGGGACCACACTGCAAAAGCAGTCACCTCCTTAGCCCCTCCCCCTCCAGGATCAGAGTCACTACTGTTAAGGCCTTGCACCCCCACATTCTCCGGGGAGCTATCCTGGAATTAGTGGGAGGCTGCTGGCCAGAGAATTACCTTCCAGTGTCTCCGGGGTCTCGTCGTGACCCTGGGCGAGCTTATGTGCTTCCCGGACACACTCAGAGTTAGTCAATAATGGCAGAGCCAGACACAGAGAAACAGCCACGTGCCCAGGGCCACACAGCATTCTGGAGCAGGAGGTATGTGAGTGTTCACATCAGCTCTCCTGGTTCTTGGAGAAAGCTGAGCTGGGCTGAGTGCCACCATCCTGGGATCCTGGCACATGTTCCCAACCCCCACCCACAGCTGGATTCTAGACCCAGGCAAGGGATCATCAAGGGGAAAGACGAAGCTGGGGGGGGGGGTGCCAAAGGCTCATCTCTAGAGGCCAAAAGACCTGCCAAGAATGGGTGTCAGCCAACATTGTCCCTGAGGCCCAGTCAGCACTCACCCACCTGCAGGGTGGCCATGGCTTCACACCTGTCTTGTCTCACAACACAAAGGTCTCTGTGGTATGGCCACACCAGCTGCAGAGCCAGGCAGCAAAGTGTCTGTGTGTCTGACACACCACCTCTGGGACTCCTCAGGTATGTGGGTCCAACACCTCTGAGCACCCACACTCAGCTCAGACCTGACTAGTCCCCTTCCCCATGCCGCCCCCAGCCCATAAACATGCCACCCCTACAGACCTGTGCAGCCCCAGATAGTCCAGAGAGACTCAAGCCAGATCAAGGTTTATTATGCTAGTGTGTCATAGCTGAGGACTGGGGAGCCCTGAATGGAGGTGTGGGGAACCCCCAAGATCCCCAACAGGACAGAGCCTCAGCACTGTCAAGGCTGCCAGACCACTGTGTGAGCATAGGATGGGCCAGGCCCCTGCTCCAGGCTGGGCGTCAGAATCCAGAATGGCAGGTACCCCCAAGCATCCCCTTGGCTTCTAGTCTGCTCCAGGGGCTGACAGAGAAGAGCTCTGTCCACTCCCTCACCCCAGCAAGAAGTCTCGCACACCCCCAAGTTGGGGTAGTTTTGCACTTGAGAGAGCCAGGCGCCCTGCGGTCCATGTTCCGACTCTGAACCAATCAGAAAGCGGGGTGCCTTGGAGAAAACTCCTCGAGAACGGTATTTTCCGGAGCGGGTGCTGTGAGGTTGGACTTTGTCGCTATGAGACATCCTGATAATAAGCAGTTTGAGAAAAGCATAGCAAAGCCAGCCCAATGGGAACCTTTAGAGTAGCAGAGTCAGCTGTGGAGGGGCACTTGGCGGCTCCTAGAGTCACATGATTTCGAGTTTGTGTTTCCATGTGGTGCCTAGAGGAAACTCTGTAATATAAGTAGGGGCCCCTTCCAGAAGCTTCCTAACTAATCAAATCCACTGAAGAGGGCAGTGACAGAGACGTTGTGGTGACGGGGATATGCAAAGGGCTCTGCCGTCCCTGGTGTTGCCAGATGTGGACTGAACCTTCCTATCCTGCAAGGCACAACCACAGGCCCACCCTTTGTCCAGAGTCGGATGCAAACAGCAGCTGCCTGCGGGCACCACAGGTGGTCTGCTCCCGTCTGCTCCGAGGACTGCCTCGTTGCAGCTCCTGCTGGGATGTGTGACCTTCTTCCCCTTCCAGAGAAGTGGTGCTTTAGGGTGAAGCCCCCAGGAGGGCAAGAGTCATTAAGGGTGCTGGAACTTGGGGTGATGTTTCCTGGGGTTCACCAAAGGCCAGCAGCTCTGCCCATTCGGGGTCAGGATCGGCACCAGCAATGGCCAGGAATGCCAAGAAGCAGTCAGCGCTGAGTGCTTTTCTTGACAAAGGAGGTGACCCAGAGGACCCAACAGCCAGGCCCAGCAGTCCTGGGCCTGTTACACACTAGGGGAGACTGCTGCAGGCACAGGAACTTTCAGGAGGACCCGCTGCTCCCTGGGACTCCTGAGCTAAGGAGAAAGACCCTTCTGGTTCCCCTTGGCCCTCACTGGCTGCAGGAACCCCTTCAGCCTCTGCTGAGGCCGACTCCTCTGGGACCCCCAGCCTCTCTTCAGTGACCCCACATACTGGGGCTTCCCGGGGCTCCTCCTGGCCGCTGAACATCTCCTCCTCCTCCTCCTCCGACCCCCCTTTCACCGGCTTCGATCCCTCCCCGCTGCCTGGCAGGGCTCTAGCTGGAGACCTGAGGTTCTGGGTAGCAGCCAGAATGTCAGCCTGGAGCTGCTGGGAGGAGTCCAGACCCTCTTCCGGCCCGCTGTCAGGTGCCCTGTCAGGGACTTCGCTGAAGGCGCGGGGTCCCCCAGCCCGGTCTCTTTGGTCCACGTACTTCTTTTCAGGGAAAGAGGACGGGTAGTAGGCTGTGGCCTTGTGTTTCTGGCGCGTGATGAGTGCCGCGCACACTATGAACATGATGAGGAAGGTCAGCGAGCCCACCACCGCGATGAGCATCACATACTGGCGGAAGAAGTCCATAATCCCATCCAGGAGGTTGGTGGGTGGCACGGGGCCGTCCAGAGCTGTGGGCTGGGCTCTTCCCGGTGTGGGACTGAAGGCTGGAGTCCTGGGCGGCAGCAGGCTTGGGGAAGAGGCTGAAGAACCCTCAGCTTCCCCACTGCCCGCTACATCCTCCAGGAAGGAGGCCGGGAGTGACACAGAGTAGGCCGCCACAGGCACAGGCCTCACGAGTAGCAGCAGAGACAGGAGGAAGCAGGGGACCATGTTGACCCACAGAACCTGCACGGGGAGCAAGAGAGAAGTCAGGCTGAGTCTCCTGTAGCTCCGGCGCTCAGGATCTGCTAGTTCCTGAGGACAGCCAGGAAGCCAGAACACACTCCAGCAAGTCCCTTAGCTGAGCCACACGCACACAGATGCCACCTGTCCTGCTTCCTTCCGGTGTTCCCAAGGACAGAACTGCATCTTTTTCATCTCTGTCCTCAGTGTTTCCAACTTTGAGTATACACTAAGTGCTCAATAGTTGCTGTATCCACGTGGCTGAATTCACAATCCTAGCTTACACTCACCGTTTCCTAAGGCATCAGATGCTGATGGAAGTGTCTTTGTGTGTATGAGGGGTGTATTTGGAGACCAGAGGATAACCCCAAAAGTCCTTCCTCCGCAGGGACCCTCCACTTCTTCGAGGCAGGGCCTGAGGTAGGGAGGGGGATGGGAGACCAGGAAGCTGAGGGACAATTCTGCACAGGAAGTGGCCCCAGGGCACCATTACCCTGATGCCTTGAAGGCTCCAATGGAGGCTTTTCCAATCCACCCACTTGCTTTTCCAGAGGATTCTAGGTTTCTAAGCTGCCAGGTCTGCAGGCTCTATAGGAGGTTTGAATACCAGGGTGGGGCTGAGTATATCTGTGACCCCCCCAACCCATGGAGGCCTGGACCTCACTGCGAACCTCCAAAACCCCCAAGAGGTTCCAGGGGTAGCCACAGTTCCTGGGGAGACAAAGCTAGCTAACACTGTAGCTCCTCCCCAAAGCTGCAGCCCCTCCCCACCGCCACCACTAAATGGGAACCAGATGTGTCCCTCCCCGCTGGAAGGCTGCTCCCGGGCATGAACTCCCCCCCCCCAGACCCCATCTGGCCCAGACAGCCAGGCTGATTAATAAATTCCTCATTACCCAAGTTTACATGAACTCTCCCAGCCTGTGGAAATGGGATCTGGGGTTCAAACATTTGCTGCCCCCCTCAAACCCCCTGAAGAGGGCTCTGGTCCCCGAGGCTTACTGAGGTCTAAGACAGAAGGGTTTAAGGCCCTGCTCAGAGGGGGGTCTTTCTTCGTGGAATGAGATGGGGAGACAGAGGTCCGGAGCAGGAGACAAGCCACACAGCTTTCCCAGTTACATGCGGTGAGTCCTTGGTATCACAGAGAGTAAGTACCAGGGTGCCCCACCCCCACCCAAAGGCACCCAAATGAAGCCATTGGCACAGTTTGCAGGGAGCATCTCTCAGCCTCCTGGCCCTTCCAGTCAGCTCTGGGTGACTCGAAACACCGTAAACGTTTTGGGGATCATTGTGTCCTTTGGGTTTTTGTTCTTTGTTGTTGTTGTTTTTTTTTTTTTTTTTTTCTTAATTGTTAAATTCTTATGGTTTAATTTTTTAAATTCTCTCTCTTGCTTGGGTCTGCAGCAGAGGCAGCCGCATGCACCCACTGATGCCAGTTCAGTCAGACTGGCTCACGTGACAAAGGACGCCATTCACTGTTCACTTCAGAACGTCAAAAGAGGCTATATGGACCAGCGAGGCGGCCCAGTAGGGAAAGGAGCTTGCTGCCAAGCCTGAAGCCCTGAGTTTGATCTCCAGGACTCACAGGGAGGAAGGAGAGACTAATCTCCTTCAGGCTACCCTCTGACCTCTAGTCACCCACCATGGCCTGCACGGCCCCCGAGAAAGATATAAATGTGGTAACTTGTCTAAAGTGGTTACATTACCGAGGGGCCTGTTCTGTTTCTCTTCCCGTTCTCTGCCACCGAGCAGGAGCCTCGTGGGAACTAGGCAAGTGTTGCTGAGTCCCCAGGCTCATGCACAGAGGTGACCTGGGCCCCACGGAGGGGGGCCAGTCCTGCAGTGGCAACACCTTCATGTTCAGAATGGACAGTAGTATGTTCAAAGATGAACAGGCGATCTGTGACTGGGCTGGGATTTGAGTCCTCTGTCTGGTGAGGGTATCTGCATTCTATGAGGGTGTGCATATATATGCATGTGTGAGTGTGCACATGGAAGCCAGAGTCTAATTTGGAGTACTAACCCCCCAGGAGATCTCTCCCTGGGAGCTGAGAGTCACAAGTGGCCAGAGTGGTCCCCATTTCTGACCTTCCAAGGCTGAGATCTGGGGCACACATCACTTTGCCTGGCTTTTTACCTGGGTGCTGGGACTAAACTCAAATTCTCTTATTTTTTTCTTGGCAAGAATTTTATGACCTAGCACGCTCCCTTTTTTTGGGTGGCGCTTGGTTATTGGACTGAGAGTCTTATGCATGCTGGGTTCTGCCACTGAACTACTCCACAGCCCTGGGTCCGCACTCGGGAGACAGAGGCAGGGTTGCACATTCAAAAGCACCATGAGCTATATATTAGACACCGCCTAAAAATACAGTTGTGGCAAGTGAGGGCTGTTGCTCCAGAGGGACTGGCCGCCGTGTCCACAGTACCAGAGCACTGCAGAAGTCCCCAGACATGCTGTCCCCAGATGCATCAGCCGAAAAGCCACTGGGCTGGCTAGATCTACCTGACTCCATCATATCTAAATCTGCCAGCTTCACTTTGCCCAACTGCAAGTGGGCAGCAGAAGAGGGAGTCCACATTGAGACTCAGAGAGCTGTCAGGACTGCGCGAGGGAACATTCTAGAAGTGCCAGCACGGGGTCAGTCCCACAGGAAAGCTGGAATTCAGGAATGGAATGCTCCAGGATAAGCCAGCATTTTCCTCTTGGTGGATCCATGGCTGTCCTCACTTGCTCTGGTCCCCAACACCCCCAGCAAAAGAGCAGAACACACACACACACACACACACACACACACGTGTGCATGAACACATATGTGTGAACTGCAGTGGGGATTCAAGAAAGCTTCAGCCTCTCTGTGGCATCCTGGAATCAGCCAAAGATGAGCGGAAGGAGGAGCAGAAACCATTCCTGTGTCTAAAGAGCAAGACTCCAACCCTTGGAGCTTCCCCCAATTCCTCAGTCTCTCCTTGCTCCCTGAGAGGTAGCAGGCGGCTGACTAAAAGGACTCAAGTCTGCATGGAGTTAGCCAAACCTTGCAGGAGATGCTCATGGGACCCTGAGTGGTTCCCTGAAACTCTCTGATCCTCAGTTTCCCCCCTATGGGATGGAAGAACTGACCTAAGCAGGTCTGAATGTGGCTGAGGTACCAGGCACCCTTTGCCTGCCTGCTGGGGAGAGCAGGGCCTGCTTGGCTCCTGGTCTGTCCTACTCTGGATTTCAGGCTGCTGAGCCCTCTGCTTTCATGCCAGAGGGAACTCAGTCAGATTGTAAACAGCCTGCCCAACAGAGCCCCGATGGAGAGGAGGCTCAGAACAGCCCAATGTGTCCTCCCAAAGGGTTGGGCATGTCAGCCCCGTGAGTTCCACATCTATGCAATGGGGACAGGTCCTAGCAGAGCTTAACGAGTAATAAATGTTAGCAAGTGGATGTACTTGTCCAGGATGCCCTCCTAAACCCTCTGTCTTAGGAGCTTCTGTTTTCAAAACCCAGATGTCCAGGAATACGCAGACAAGGTGAATCCACCCCAAAGAACTAGGTACCCCAGGACCCTAGACAGCTAAGCCAGAACCTCTGTTCCACCAGGCATCACTTGGAAACTGATGGCCAGTGATGGAGAGGCGAGCCATAGAAACCTGGTTTCAATTACCAGACTTGGGGGGAGGGGGCTCCAGCTGAAACACTGTATCCTCAGCCTTTTCCCTTTGGGCCTGCAAGGACCAGGACCTGGGCCCCTGAAGAAGAGGCTTGGAAGGAGTCTGAGGTCTCAGAGCCTACACACTGGCTTACACACACATACACACTACACACACACACACACACACACACACACATGCCCACAGCAGCAGCCAGAGCACAGAGCCCACAACACAGATTTGAAGACTCGTAAATAACCCCAAGACACTCCAGTAAGTTCCCCCCAGTCCCCAGTTTCTGTACACACACACACACACACACACACACACACACACACACACACCAACTGGTGCATCAGCCATCCCAAGCACAACCTACAGCAGCAACTCGAAGGACAGCACACGTTGGTGTACATCAGCACATCGGCCTTGGAAATGTCGCCTTGGCATCCTCTCCACACCCCAACTACATGCACGCCGCCTTCATCCACGCGCGCACACATCCAATCACATGCATGCGGCCTCAAACACACACACGCAGATTGCACATACACTTAGGAACCATGCGAAGTCCTCCAAGAGTCCCCAGCAGCAGGCTGGGACTTACCAGCTCTGGGTGAAGGACCCGGTGCAGCTGCCAGGAAGGCAAGCCAGGCCCGCTAGACCGTCCGACTGTCTGCCCGCCGTCAGCTGCTCTGGCTGTGCCTGCCCGCCTCGGCCTCCAGGCCCTCCCCCTTCCTCCTCCCCGCTGGGCTGGAGGGCCAGCTTGATTTCATTAAGAGGGTTGGGGTGGGGACAGCATGGGGCGGGACTATGCGGGGCCACACGCAGTCCCACCCTCCTCACACTCCGAGTTTGCTTCTCCTTGACCTCAGGTCCCCCTGGGCAGGCTCAGACAGACTGACTGACAAAGGGCTTCTAGGAACGCGTCCCCAGAACTTTGAGCTGAGGTCCGTCCCATCCCCCACACTCCTCGAGGATGAGGTCAGGCAGCTCCGGGGCCCCTGGAAGTGGGAAGGAGAACTCACCGTGACTCAGGATTTCCAGACTTCGGGGGCAGAGTGGGAATGGGGTGTCTCAGGGAAGCCTGAGGGTGCTGAGTTCAGGCACTGCCTCGGCCCTTCCTCCCGGGCCTCAGTTTCTCCATTCTTGGGGATGGGGAGCTCCCTGAGGTCCTGGCGACCTGCACTCTGAAGCCTCACACAGCCCGGGTCCAGCAGCTTGAGCAGAAACTATGAGCCCATTCCACAGAAGTAGAGGGGGATGGGGGAGTTCAAATACAGCAGCTGGGCCCTGAGTACAGTAAGTAATTAACTGACCCTGAAGCACCAGGGGTAACTGCCCAGTGATCCGTGGGACCTTGCACTCACTCATTCATTCACTGACTCATTCATTCACTCACTCATCCACTCATTCATTCACGCATTCATTCATTCACTCAGTCATTCACACATTCATTCATTCATTCACTCACTCATTCATTAATTCACTCACTCACTTGTGCACTTGCTTGTTTCAGTCAATGGCCGATGCATCCCCACACTGAAGGTCAGGGCTGTGCGGGACCCAGCCAGACAAGACACAGACAGAACTGTGTGCACCAAAATTCACCACGGGGTGTGCGTTGCCCTTCCGCAAACAGAGGGGGTTCCATGTCAGGAGAGAAGCACAGGGAAGCCAGGCAGGGAAGCTAACACACCCTGGAATTCCCACAAAGGGGGCCTGGGAAGGCACTTCAGGTAGCGGCCAGTGGCGGTGTCCAGGAAGGAGCTGGTGTGACCGGGAGGCATAAGGGACAGAGGGAGAACAGGATCGAGGTCCACGGCAGGGGTGGTACCTGGCGGGAGGTTCAGGGCTAGCACCCAGGAGCTCATCCTCTGCACTTAGGAGCTGGGTCTTCCAGGCGTGGCTGTGCCTCGCGATAGTCCCAGCAGCCCCTACTCGGCCATAAGAGGTCAGTCCTTTGGAAATCAGGATGGAGGCCTCTCTGCTCTCCCTTGAATTGATTCATTCCCACGCCCCATCGTAGAAGGAGGAGAGGGATGTCTACCAGGGGCACACATGTGCATGTAGGGCCTGTGCCCCTCCTTTTACTTCAAAACAGTGAGGTGAGAATGGCCCTGCCTGTCTCAGCCAGATCATCGACTTCAGGGGCGGCTGTTCTCAACAGACTGCAGCTTGTGTCGGGACTCTGGTCTTCAGGGGAGGGCCCAATTCTCAGTCCCACCAGGCTTCTGGGGGTTTCCTACATGCCATGGCTACAGGCCTCACCCTCCCTCCTTGTCCGGCAGCCGTGCAGAATTCCCTGGGCAGCCAGCTCAGTGTCCTCCGGCCTCTTCTCTTCCCTGGGCGAAGGCCCCTCGCCGGGGTGACCGAGGACAGTCTTGTCCTCAGCTAGGGTTTCTCACCACAGCAATACTCCTTGACGTGGAACCCTTCATGGCACAATCACAGGGTAGACCAAGGGTTGGGGTACAGATCAGGGTCTTCACACTCCTGTCTTCTGCCCCAAGGAAAACAAGGTCCTACCTTGGTGCTGTTTGGGGGCTGGTTTCAGACTCAGATGTTGGCGCTCAGGCATGCTCAAGTCCCTTGTGCCACTCTACAGAGGGTCCTGTCCCCACCCCACCCCCACATACCTTGTCTCCGTGTGACCCGATGACTTTTCTTCCTCTTCATTTTTTTTCTTTCTTTTGCTTTTCTTCCTAGACAAGAGTCTCCTGCACCTCGGCTGCTTCAAATTCGACACATAACCAAGCACCTTCTTGAGCTTCTGACCCTCCCGGGGGCTGGGGTTTTCAGCCTCCTGCGTGGCTTTCACGGGACCCCCTGCTGGGCCACGGAGCTGACTCCCTGAGTGACGGGTGGCTACGGTGGTCACTCCCCTCCGCTATGAAAGGCACACTGTGAAGGGAAAGTCTGAACATGCTAACTGCAAATGAGATCATTTCTGCTGAGCCTGAGGGTGCGGAATCCAAAGGTGTTAAGGGGTCGCCCCTGCCACCTAGGCAATACCTGCCCTGCGGAGCCTGCTGCTGTAGGGCCCGAACACAGCTCTGGTGGTGTTTATGGAGATGTGAGAAAATGATGCTCCGTACTAGAATGGGAAACTGAGGCTCACAGCCGAGTGGCAGGCCCTGGGGTGATGGAAGGCTGACCCTAGGGCCCCTTCTGATGCACCCGGTTCTATTTCCAAACCTCTGAAAGTGCCACCACCAGACCAGTGACCCCACCTCTGACTGGGCTGTTCCCACAGCACAGCCCCTCTCCTACCTCCACATGCCTCAGGAAAGGGACCATGGGAGCACACACAGAGAAACACACAGACACACACACACTCGGCTACACCTTTTCTCACCTTGTGCCACACCCATGACCTATAGACGCTCACGGAGTGCCACTCATGAGCAGAGACAAGGAGCACAGCCGCCACACATCACAGCGCTTCCCCTGGGCCACAGCTAAACATGGCTCTCGGTCATAGACAGGTGTCAGATACCAGGGAGTCAGACTCGGGGGGGGGGGGTCAGACACGGGGGGGGGGCGGTGTCAGACGCTGGGGGTCGACCCTGCCTGTCCTCAGGCTGGCACAGAAAGACATTGCAAATTTCACTCGTCCTTCGGAGTGAACTCATCCAGAGACTGCCGTATCTAACTTTGAGTCAGGCCCTCAGCACGCAAGAGGCAGAACCACGGTAAGTGGACCTCAAAAGAAGACCTGGGAACCGCGAGCTGGACTGAGAGCTGGGAGGGGTTGCTCAGGCTCCGTGCGCCACACCACGGGAGTTCTAGTCCCGTCCAGGCTTCCACTTCAGGAAGTGACTGCGGTGTTGTCCTCAAAGAAGGAGAGGCGGTATTTAGGAAGGCATGTGGGACAGTTCCCAGCAGCCCAGCAGCGGGGCGGGATGTGCAAAGGTCCTGAGGTGGTGAGGAGCACACACAGTGCCACCGAGGCAGTTCCGGAATATTCTCAGGCCAGCATGGGTGAGCCCGGTCAACAGGGACAAAGAACTTTGCTTGTTTGGGGCTGATCCTAACTCTACATCTACGTTACTGGTTCTCAGTCTTCCTAACGCTGCGACCCTTTATTAAGGTTCCTCATGTTGTGGTGACTTCCCCCCACCTATAAAATTATTTCATTGCTACGTAATAACTATAACTTTGCTATTGCTCTAACTCAAAATGTAACTATCTGAGATGCAAGATCTCTGATATGCAACCCTTTGGAGCTTTTGCAACCCACGGGTTGAAAAACCACTGCCTGGAACAAAATGGGGCTCAGAAAGTATGGCGCTGGAGGTTTGAACGAGACCTCTGCCATCTCTGATCTTGCGTCTTCAGGCACTGGTCGGTGCGGGGCCTCTGCCATCTGAACGGGGCCTCTGCCATCTGATCTTGCATCTTCAGGCACTGGTTGGCGAACACTACGAGGGAAGTCCCATCCTTCGGTACCTCGCACCACGTCTCGCGGTTCCAGGGACACGTGTGGGACCCTGCTGTGGCATCTATGGGGCGTAGGCAGGCCTGCGGTGTAGAGCACAGGCTGAGCTGTTCACTCGCAACCCATAATTTCAGGGGCCCAGAAACTGCCAAGGTTTCTGCTCCATCCGAAAACACGTCAGAGACCCTGCCCTGAACCCCTTGCAATTAGCATCCACACAACCCTGCTCGGCAGCCCTGACCAGTGGAGCTTGGGAGGGCCAGACAACGCCCCTTGCTTGGGTCTCTGCCGAGATTGTTTCTGGTTCAGTGCCAGCCCACCACAGGCCCCAGCCCCAGCCCCTTATGTGTCCAGGGCCACATCTCATTACATAACCCTGCATCAGGGCCTGCCTTCCGAGCAAAAATAGCTGCGTCTTTCATGTGGCCAGGGAGTCCTGGGCTGCAGCACCACCACAGTCCAAGCAGGGTCTCTGGGAAGTTACCCGTGAGTAGCATCCTGCCTGGGGCTCCCAAGAGGCACGGTGGCTAGGTCTGAGTGGACCAGAGCTCTGGGGATGCTATGAAACCAGCCTGAACCTTGGTTTTCTCACTAGAAAACATTATACAGTCATTCATTGTTTATTGAGCACCTACTTTTTTGTGTGTGATTTTTTTTCTCATTTTTATTGGATATTCTCTGCATTTATATTTCAGATGTCATCCCCTTCCCCCAGTCTCATCCCCCCTCCCCCTCCCATTGCCTCCATGAAGGTGCTCTCTCTCCCAACCACCCTCTCCCACCTCAGCACATTGGTGTTCCCCTACACTGGGAAAATGAGCCTTCAATAGACCAAAGGCCTTTCCTCCCATTGATGCCAGAGAATGCTGTCCTCTGCTGCATATGCACCTGGGGCCCTCGGTCTCTTTGTGCAAAATCATTGGTTGGTGTTTTAGTCCCTGGAAGGTGTGGTGGGTTTAGTGAGCATCTACTTTGTACCCAGCACTTGGAAACCAGGCTCTGCCTCAGTTTCTCCTTTTGGACCAGGGTGGCTTACTACCTCTGGGCATCTTGTGATCTTCTCCATCGTGTGCTGGTGGGAGAGAGAAATGACGGAGTACCGTGGACAAGGCTCTTAGTTTCTAAAGAGGATCTCATTTGTTTCTTAATATTTATTTATTTTATTTATATGAATACATTGTTGCTCTCTTTAGACACACCAGAAGAAGGCATTGGATACAGCTGGTTGTGAGTCACCATGTGGTTGCTGGGAATTGAACCCAGGACCTCTGGAGGAACAGTCAGTGTTCTTAACCAAGGAGCCATCTTTCCAGCCCCTTCTAAAGAGGATCTCAAACCTGACCCATGAGCCAGCAATCTGTACCCCCAACGTAAGTGCCCAAGGGGATGAAGACACACCCACACACAGGCAGGCGATAGTGACAGCTTTGTGCACAGCAGACCCTGGACTGGAAACATCCCTGCCCTCAGCAGGAAGTTTTGCACACGTGTGGTTTCTATTAGTAAACTTTCTTCTCCTGGTGGCCACCTGACTTTAGGAGGGGAGGGTTTTGTTCCGGCTTGTGATCTCAGAAGCTTTACTGCAGAATGTTGGGGTGGATGGTGTTTGTGGCAATGACAAACTGTTTACCTCACAGACAGGAAATGAAGAGAACAGGAACACAGAATGGGGCAAGATAGACACCCAAGTGACTCACCAACCCCAAAGCTTGACCTCCACCTACCTGTCATCCACACCCAGCTCACCCACGGACCCTCGGAGTTTCACCAGCCTCCTAGACATTTGTCGGTCTAATCAAGGTGACATCAAGGCCTGCTGCGACAAGCTGGAGATACAGGTGCTGCATTGGTTGGCTTTTTGTTGCCATCATGAAGGGAAGCCAGGGCAGGAACTCAAGCGGGAACGTGGCTCGCTGGCTTGTTTTCAGGCTGGAGCTTACCTGGCTCTCTCATACAGCCCAGGGAATGGTGCTGCCCACAGTGGGCTGGGCTCTTCTACGTCAATCAACAAGACAACCCCCAGCTCTCCTCAGGGGATGGGCTGTGTCCAGCTCACAGAGCTAAATAGAACAAGAGAACTCAAGCGGCTGAGCGCTTACCCATGGGGTCCAGACGCCAAAGGATCGGGCATCCAAAGACATCCTGGGGTACACAGTGATTTCAAGACCATCCTGGGCTACATGAGACCCTGTCTCATAAACAAATAAATAAATGTACACACACACACACACACACACACACATATACACACAAACCAACAACAAAACGTTTGCCTCTCATGCATATGGTAGCCCACAACAGGACAACAAGAACAGACTGAACTCCCCTCACACAGAACAAGGGAACACAGTCTGTGTGGTTCTAGAAGAAAGATCGGACTCAACTGTGAGGTGAGACATCAGTAGATTAACTCTTGGGGGGGTTCTGGCTGTCAAGGGGCTCAAGGAACACGGTGATTCTGATACTGTGGCCTTTAGGCCTCAGTCTCACACAGCGTCACACAGAGTCACACATGTGTTACACATGCGTCACACCGCGTGGAAAGGTACAGCTGGACACTAGAGACCTGCGTGGCCAGGCCAGATTATGAGTCAGTTTGAAGCTCTTCAGAACCCACATCCCTCCGCAGGGGGACACACACAGCCCGAGGACCGGGGTCCCGGAACTTCCTGTGGCCGGGTGGCCAGCCAGCTGTGACTGGCTTGTAAACATTTACATTCTCGCTGTGGAAGGAGCCACTTCATGAGACTCACTGGAGTCACGGGGCCATCGGAGAGCGGTGCAGCTGGTGGCCACACTTCCCGTGAATCAGCTGCCTGCTGGTCTTTCAGGCTCCTCACCAACCTCTCTGTTCCACACACCCCAACACCCCAGGGCAGTGTGGTAAGAAATGCAGACCCTGTGGGTCTAATAGCGGGGAGGGGTCTGGAGTTCCCAGTCACAGATCTCTCTCTCTCTCTCTCTCTCTCTCTCTCTCTCTCCTCACTAAGCCCCTCTCATCTCTCCACATCACCCTGCCCTGACCACCTTGTGGTATGTTCTGGTTATTTTCCAAGTGCCACACAGGCAGGCCCATCCTTGTGGGACTTACATTCTGGTCAGGGCTTGTGGACCATTTCAAAGATGCCGTGCCGGAGTCCTGGGGGTACCAGGCTGCAGGGCAGGGGAAGCAGCATTTCAGCAGAAATAACCAGGAGGGTCCAGGAGATATTCTGAGACATGGTCCAGGCAGGAGAGTGACCCTGGGCTATGGTCACCTGGTGTCATCCAGGAGTGGGAAGGAGGGGCATGTGAACCAAAGCAGAACAGACATGGGAGGTCATGAAATCAGAAGGCAGATGGTCAGGCCTGGGGCTCTGGGGACATTTGAAGAGATTTAGTCTCCTCCATATCAAACATGTGTGGTACATATATGTATATATGTGTGGTACGTGTGTGTGTGTGTGTGTGTGTAAAATGCAGCCACATCTTTCTCCCATCAAGCTTCTGTGTACCCACAATCCCTTTCTCAAGGACCCAGGGAAAGAGACATTCAGAGTATCATCTCCAGACAGCTATGCAGATTTCCGGTCCTCCTGTGGGTTCCTTCCACTGACCACATAGGCCTGACTCAGCTGGGTCCCCTGCCTCATCTTCCAGGTGGACAGGTAGCGACACCGGTCAGCCTTCCACCTCTGCATCAAGGGTTACCCAGGGGCAGTTGCACAGGGAGAGTCTTCCAGGATCTCCAGACCACCTACCAAGTGGAACCAGCTCTGAGGGTGAGGTCAAGGAAGCAGCTGGTGTCACCAAGAGCACACTACCTGCTCCGGGGGTCTGTGGCTTGGCAGGGACACTCACACTGAGTGGCCAACCAGCCAGGGCCTTTCCCTCTGCTGCACAGCAAGGGGTGCTGTGGGAAGGCTGTGAGTCCTTGCCACTCAAGGACCTATCAGTAACAGAGGCTACTCAGGGAACTAAGGTGAGGGTCCCAGGGGCACCCAGCAGGGCTCCACAAGGCAGAGGAAGCCTCCGCCACCCCACCCCATCCTGTATCTTTAGGGAAAATGTCCTACTCTTGGACAGCTGTGCACACAGGCCTCCCACTGCCTGGGGAGGTGAAGCAACAGACAGACCCTCAAGCCCAGGTCTAACCTATGGTGCCCAAGCATAGACTAGCAGTGTGGGGTCAGCCAGGGCTGGGGGGGATGGGGGCCCAACAGCTGCAAACATCTGGTTTGAATTGTCACTTAGAAGCTAAGTCCGGGCAGCCAAGGAATTTGTGAGCTAATTTTAGGCCAAAAGACAGAGCGCTCAGCAGGGCGGGGTCTGGCTCCCTAAAACCACAGAGGCAGACAGGCTGAGAGAGATGTGAGGCCCCCATGGTGTCCCATGATGGTCCTGCCTGCTTCACAGCTGGAGGATGGGCACAACAGACCAGTACCAAGGGATCTCTATCTCAAAGAGAGCAAGTGAGACCCAGAGGTGGAGTTACCCCATAGTACACACGCTCCAAGTAAGCATCAGAGCTGGGATTTGAACCAGTTACTCTGACTTGGAGACCTTGAGATTCCATTTCCACTTAGCCTTTCTTTCTTTTTTAAAAATTTATTTGTTTGTTTTATTTATGAGTACACTGTCGCTGTCTTCAGACACACCAGAAGAGGGCATCAGATCCCATTACAGATGGTTGTGAGCCACCATGTGGTTGCTGGGAATTGAACTCAGGACCTCTGGGAAAGCAGTCAGTGCTCTTAACCACTGAGCCATCTCTCCAGCTCCACTTAGCTTTTTGCAAAGCTTCCCTTCCTATTGATCCACAGATGGTTTTTTTGTATTCTTACTACGTGCTATATATAGTGATAGGGGGTAGGAACTAAGCCATCACATAGCACAAATCCACAGGCACCTGGATGAGGGAAAGAAGCTGCTGGGGTGAACCCTGGGGGTTAGAATGGTCTTAACTGAGCAGGCAGAGTTCAAGCTGAAACCTATAAAATTCAAAGTTGTCAGCCATGCAGAGGTCCGTAGTGGTCCGTGTGTACCAGCATCAGAAACAGCATGTGCAAAGGTCCTGAGGCAGAAAGCTGTTTACTGAGGAGCAGAAGGCTTGAGGAATGAGGACTCAGAGGAAGAGCACAGGGCCTTCCTTTAACCACCAGATGTATGTCTTAAAATGAACAGGGGCAGAGCTGGGGCTCAGAGACTTCCACTGAAAAGTTGAGCAGACCCCTGCACATAGGTAGAAGATGAGAAGGTTCATCTTCATGCGGGTCCCCCAACAACTAGAGCAGGGGCTGTCCCTAAGCTTGTGGTCTGCCTGCCTGTGGATAAGACTCCCCTAAACGGACTGCCTGATCTGACCTCGGTAGGAGAGGATGTGCCTAGTTCCACAGTGACTTGATGTGCAAGGGTGGGTTGGGGGGAGTGTGTGTGTGTGTGTGTGTGTGTGTGTGTGTGTGTGTGTGTGTTAGTGGGGGAGGTAACACCCAGAGGGGCCTCAAAAGAGAAAGGAAGGTGGAATGGGAGGACTTACGTGAGGGGGTACTAGAAGGGGAGCACTGGGACTGGGATATAAAGAAAGTAAATAAATAAGTTTAAAGTCCACATAAAATAAATTAAATTATTAAAGAAGAAAAACTGAGTGAGTAGCACTCACAGACCTTTGCACTCAGTGTCTCCACAGGGGCTGCCGAACTCTTAGGGGCTAGTACCTGAAGTTGTGCCTCTATGGGACACAGAGGCCAGAGCCGAGGCCAGACAACCACCCTAGGGGAATGTCAAGTATCCCCATGGTAGCTCTCACCTCCCACTAACCTTGGCTATGGTGGGAGCTCTGCAGTGCAGAGGTGGCCATAACCTCCCACTACCAAGAGATCACTCTTCAACCAAGCTCATAAGGACCAAGAAGCCAAAGGGGATTCTAGAAATCACTGGGAAGGGGGTCTCAGTGCCAAGTCCTCACTTAGGCACTACAGAAACTGGAAACCATCCTGTAGGGGGACACTGTGTCCTGTTGATCTGCACCCGTTCATGGCTGTCGGGCCTCCCTAGCTGTGACAACTAAAAATACCTACAGGGTGGCCACAGTCCCCCGAGAGGTGAAGCTGTCACAGCTTTCCTGTGTGGTCTCTGGTGTCCTGCAGCTGGGTCCCTGATGTCTTCACACTAACGCGTTTTTTCTGACCATGAGAAATCTTAAGAAAACAAGTTCAGAATTCACTTAACATAGATATCATGGATGTTTCCCCCCATTTGTCTTTTTAACTCTCGAGTGTGTGTGTGTGTACATGTGCACACATGCTATGGCATACATGTGAAGTTCAGAAGACAACTATACAGTTTTTGTCTTCCACCCTCCTGTGGGCTCTGGGGGCGTCAAACACATTTCTCAGGCTGTATGGCAAGATGACTCATGGCCTTTACCCCAGGAATCCTTTTACAACACCCTTGTTAGTTTTGTAGTACTGTTTTCTTGGGACCAGGTTTTACTCTGTAGCTCAAGCTGGCATAATTTTTGCTATACAGCCTAGGTTACCCTTGAACTTGAAGCAATCCTCCAGACTCAGCTTCCTGAGTGCTAAAATGGCAGGCATGAACCACCATGACTGGGTTATATATTATTTTCTTCAAAACATCATTTTCAGTTACTTGAAGAATATTTTATTAAGATAGGCTGGACCTGCCTCACTTAAAATATTTTCCAAATGTTCCATGGTCACCTGCAGTCTGCTCAGTCACCAGAGGCTACAACAGAAAGAAAACAACAACAACAACAATACAAAAAAAAAAAAAAAAAAAAAAAAAACAAAAAAAAACAAGTCTCTCCTCCTGCTCACAAACATGTTCTATTTGTGCCTGGGGAGTGAATGTGATGAGGAAATGGTGGCCTTAAAAGCTCAACAAGACTGGGCATGGTAGCTCACATATTTAATCTTAGCACTCAGGAGGAAGAGGCAGATGGATCTCTGTGAGTTTGAGTCTAGCCTGGCCTATATAGTGAATTTCAGGACAGCAAGGTCCCTGTAAAAGGATCTATCTTCCTCTTCTTATAAAGCCGGTAATGTTGCCATGGCACCCTATAGTCATGGCCTCTCTTAACTCCGTTTACCTCTCAAAATCCCCATTTCCTAGTACCATTGACACATGGATTTGGGTTCTTTCTTTCTTTCTTTCTTTCTTTCTTTCTTTCTTTCTTTCTTTCTTTCCTTCCTTCCTTTCTTCCTTCCTTCTTTCCTTTTTTCTTTTCTTTATTTTTTCTTTTTCTTTTTTTTTTTTGAAGTATAAGGAATGATTTCTTCCCCCCCCCCACCATTGGATATTTTCTGTATTTACATTTCAGGTGTTATCCCCTTTCCACCAATCCCATTCCCCTCCTTCTCCCATTGCCTCTATTATGGTGCTCCCTCTCCCAATTTCCCTCTCCCTGGTTTTTTGTTTTTTGTTTTTTTTCCCAACACAGTAAAGCTACAGCAACTCATGCTTTTTTTCAGACAGAGGTTCCAGAACTCTGGCTTTCCTTCTTCAAGTTGCAGTCTCCTGCTGCTAGGTATAATCACTCTCTGGAGTCATTGCCTGCCATACAACACATCAGTCTCAAATCTGCTTCCTGCCCCTTGGAGCTACATCCAGGAGGGAGCAAACATACACTCCCAATTCACAGATAAGCAAATGGGGTCAGGGTGCTGAGAGGCCCCCGGGCTCCTAGAGTTTAACCCAAAGCTGGTGGACTTGGGTGACCTCTCTGCTCTTCCCACCCTAGGCCACTTCCCCTCTTGCCAGATGGGCACTACAGGTGGGCAGGGTACACTAGTGGCTTTTCCCCACTTTCCTGTGGACTTAAGGTTCTCTGAGAGAGTAATTTTCTGTTGTTGAAAAGTCAGAAAATTTAGAAATTTGGGGGATTTCCAGCCATCAATCATAGACTGTGGTCATAGTTGGTCTCAGATCTTTAGGAGCTCAAGAGTTAACCCAGCACTTAAGGGTGCTTACTGCTTTTTTCGAAAAACTGAGATTGGTTCCCAGCACCTATATCAAGGAGCTCACAACTGTCCATTACTCCAGCAAAACCTAAGAAAACAAAAATCTAACAAGGGTTTTGGGAGAGAATTCCTGAGGTAAAGGCCATGAGTCATCTTGCCACACAGCCTGAGAAGTGTGTTTGATCACCCCAAGGCCCACAGGAACGTGAAAGGCAAGAACAGACTGCAAAGTTGTTTCTGAACTTCACATGTATGCCATAGTGACAGCCTCTAGTTTGTGGGACACATTAACTCACATTCACATAAAATAAGGATTAAGCTAGGTTGATGGTGGTGCATGCTTTTAATACCAGCACTCTGGAGGTAGAAGCAGATGAATCTCTGTTAGTTTAAGGCCAGCCTGGGCAACAGGGTGAGTTTCAGGATAGCCAGGGCTACACAGAGGAATCCTGTCTCAAAAGAAACAAAACAAAACAAAAAACAGAAAATAACAAAAAGATTTAAATTCTTTCAAAAAAATTTTTAAAAGTGCTTAATCCTGAGCTAATTAAACTTTGAAAGGGCTTTTAAACTTTATTCAATTTTATGCTTTTTGTTTTTTATACTTTTTTGTTTTATTTGTTTATTGGGTGTTTTTTTTTTTTTAAATGAGGTAAGATCTCTCTATTGTGTAGCTCTTGTTGTATTAGAACTACTTGGAGCCTAACTCCCTGTAGGCCAAGCCGGCCTTGAACTCACGTCTCTGCCGCCTGATGTCAGGGTGCACTGAACCTGGCCAAAAACAAACAAACAAACAACAACAACAACAACAACAACAAAATTATGCTGGGAGAAACAGACAGAGAGACAGACAGAATCCAGATCTGTGATTTTCAGGCTGTGTGGTTTGAGATAAGTGACTGTGTGTAGTTTTGATTATCGGCCTGGGAAGGGAGTCTCAAAGAGGAAGTAACTAGATTAGGTTGGTTGCCCTAGGGACATGTCTACAGGAGATTTCCTCCATCAGAGAGAACCTTCCATTGTGAGTAGCACCATTCCTTAGGAGGGGATTTCAAACTGCACAAGTCTGGAAAAAAGGGAGCTGGGTTGAGTATGAGTGGATACAATGTGACTGATATTCCATGTCCTGCCACTTGAGTTCCCCAGGGTGATGAAGGTGCAAGGACCCACCTGGGTGAGGAATCAGTGGGAAAGTGCCACAATGGGCTTAGCTAGCAGCAAGGGATCACACTGAGCTAGCAGCAAGGGATCCTTGTTGCTGGGACTGATTGTCTGCAGAGGGGCACAGGTGGGTGGGGGTGGCAGTGTCCTCTGCTCTCTGGCCGAGGACCACCCAGGTTTCAGATAAGCACCAGGAGACACCAAGAGGCTCTCAGAAAACAGCCATCTGGGTTTTAGACTGTTGTATCCTTCCTAACCCAGGGAATGGAGAACCTGTGGCCAGGTAAATGGTGGCCTCTGGGTGACATGAACAGACACAGAGGCACTCATTCTGCAGGAGGAGGGGCCAGGCTCTTCTCCACGACCAGTACCAGAATGAGGATGGAATGTCACATTCCCCAGGAAGAAGCGTGAGGACACACAGGAGGCTGGAGTGGCAGCTAGATCCATCCAGAGCCTGGATGCTGCTCTGATAAGAGAGATGAGCCCTTGAGTTCCGGAGATTCTTTTATCTCTGCCTCCCAGTTCACCACAGAGCACTCGGATCCCAGGAACCATCTTGTGGCTCTGGGGATTCAAACTCAGAACCTCTGCTTGACAAACATTTTTATTCACAGAGCCCTCTCCACAGCCCTTCTGAACTTAAAAAAAAATGTTTATTTTATGTTTATGAGGACATGTGGTCTTCAGGCACCCCAGATCCCATTATAGATGGTTATGAGCTACCGTGTGGTTGCTGGAAATTGAACTCAGGACCTCTGGAAGAGCAGTCAGTGCTCTAACCACTGAGCCATCTCACTAGCCCCCCTTCTGAACGTTTATAAATAGTTTTAAAATACTTTAACTAGACACGTGGATGTGTTTCTGTATGGTCATATGTGGATGGATGGAGTGTCCACAGAGGCCAGAAGAGGGCTTTGGAACCGCTGGAACCGAGTGACAGGTGACTGTGGTGGACCAGACCCAGGTGCTGGGAACTAAACTCATGTCCTCTGTAATAACAGCAAGCGCACTTAAGCGCAGATCCACCTCTCCGGCCCCTTCCTGAACTTTCATGTTTTGGTTTTTTTTTTTTTTTTTTAATGTGTTTGACTGTTTTGATTGCAGGCATGTGTGTGAACCACATACAGCCTGGTGCCTATGGGAGTGACGAGAGGGCACGCAATGCCCTGGAGCTGAATTACAGATGGTCGGGAGCTCCCATGTGCTGGGAACTGAATCCAGGTCCTCTGCAAGAGCAGCCAAAGCTCTCGACCGCCGAGCTCTCTCCAGCCCCTCCCTGGATACTGTGTCATTGAGATCCTTTTCTATACACTGTCCGGCTTCCGTCCCCGAGTACATCGTGTGCGGGCATCCGCGCTGTCTATTCCGTGTACTATCCCAACACAGTGTAGTTACCCCTTCCCCCGCTGAACCGGCTGTTGGGACTGAGGCTGCTATCAGCCTGTGGACCCGCTCCGTTCCGATCAGCATTTGTCTGCATTCTCTTGGGAGTATGTCTGCAGGGGGATACCCAAGCGGTAGCCTTATGGAAACTTGCCCAACTGATTTCCAAAGCAGATACATTTGGGACTCCATGAACCACGCCGGGCTCCCCCCTCCCCTGCCCCTCCCCCACGTGAACTAGCCGAGCACCCCATCACTTCCCCATCTTCACCAGCGGCCGGGTGCTACCAAGAACAAATAACTCCACCAGCCATGCCGAACACTCCAGAGCCTCCCCATCCAGCCGGGTGCCTGTTCTTTTCGGTTCCAGTCTTGGTGTGACGTGACCCTCGGTGGGGTTTCCCTGTGCATTCCGCTGACTGCTGACGGTGTCAAACAGCGTTTGCCTCAGGGAAGCACCTAGAAGGCCTTCATACTTCTCAAGACGGAAACCCAACTAGGGACCCTCCCTTCCTAATCCCAGCCCTCTACAGCCCTCGGCCGCCTTTCCCAAGGGCCCACGTCTCAGCCCAAGGTCTTAGCTCTTCCTCTCACCCTAACTCCAGCAACTCTCAGGTGTGTCTGCACCGCCGTTCATTTGTTCATCCGTGGGAAGCAGATGCCCAAATCCTCAGTCTCCGTCACCGTGACCCTGCAGCAAGTACCTCTTCCTCTTTTGGATACTTCCCCCCCAACCCCCACCCTGTTCATGGCTCTCACACCACCAGGGGCCCGGGACCAGCTCCTGCATAGGGTTCTTCTTTCTCCGCTCTTCTTGAGGCAGCGGAGGGGGAAGAGGGTCTTACAAGATAGAGATATTTAGGGCTGCTGTATAACAAAAGTTTACTATCTAAGTCTAAATTACTGTGCTACTGTAGCTGACCTGCCTTCTGTGATCTCCTGAGGCCAGAGACTGCAGGCTCTGGTACTTAGCACCTCTTCCTAAAACAGCAAGGGATAAAGTAAATAGCCTCTGTACTATCTCAGCAGGAACTGCTGGGCTCTACCTTTTAGCTTGCTGGTCTGAAGTTGCAGGGAGAAAAAAAAGGGACTCTTAGAAAAGTAGTATTCCTAAGTAGTTAAAAAGTATCCTATGAAAGGGGTCTAAAGGGAAAGCAGAAAGATCCTAAGTGGGGAAAGGGGAAAAAGGTTCCTAAGGGAAAAAGTTGTTCTACGGGGAAAGGGGATGGATGGAGTGGAGTGGAAGGGAATGGGAAGGGAAAGGATCCTCCCCTCTCTCTGTGTCCTCAGCACTTACGCATCTTTCAGAATACAAAGTTCAGCACAATTTCATACAAAAAATCAAATCATAAATTGAAGTAGAAGCTCACAACAGAGAATGTTTGCATGCATATCCACTAGGAGTAATCATCTGACTAAACATCCATCACCTGTCTCAGCTCCACAGGTTCACTGAAGGTTTAAAACCGTAACTAAGTTATTAGTGAAGCTTTGTATAGATAAACCCAGTCAATTTTTTATCCTCTGTCCTAGCAACGATAATAAATCATCAATTCCCTTTTATGACCTTTGGCTAATTATTTTACAACCTCTTGGAATGTGCTCTGAGTAGGAGAAAGTCTGGTTACCATCTAAGAGCAATTACCTGGTGACACTTGGGAGACTGACAGAGTTCTCACTGCAGTTCTATCAGAAATGACCTGATGGCAGTCTCACTATAAAAGAGCGTAATAATCAGTTATAATATTAGGAATTCTTATAGGATCATCATTAGGACTTAAGAAGACAGCACATCTTCGTAGATCTGCTCCAAAGGGGTGCGCTATAACTTAGTGGTTGTTATATATGTTTAATAATAACGGGAAAAGCATATTAATAGCGGGATCTTTTCTAAAATGAATCCCTTACAGCCTTGCTGAATAAGGGCGAACCAGTCGCAGATTATATAATAATCCGAGGCGGCCATCTCAGGGTGACCACCTGCTGGTTATTAGCTTGTCCCGTTATGGCTCCTGACATCTGGGCCCATGGTAGTGCATGCTCTAACACCCTGTGGCTAAAAACCTCAGCTCCTGCCCTATCAGCTGCCAGCGCCCATGTGGGGGTGAGAGGAGGCTGCCCCTGACACAGTGGGTGGAGGCAAGGACTGAACATAAACTTAGACCCCCTCCTCCTGCCCGACCCCTTCGCCTGCTCCACCCCACCTCCTGCCCGACCCCCTTCCCCGCCTCTTCTGGCTTTTTGGCAGTGCAGCTTCTGTGCTCTCCCGAATTTTGAGCTCTAGTTTTTTCCCCCCGGCAGCAGCTCGGGTGAACTCTGCACCCCTGTCTGCAGCCGCGCATGCAGCATTCAGTAAGTGCATAATAGGTCCCAGCTAGGCCCCAGCTCTGCTTTCTCCGGCTCTGTACAGAGCGGCTGGGTTCTACCCTTCCAAGAAACCGCGCCCTTTCTGTGTTTCAAGGACAATTAAGGGACAAGAGAGAGTTCCGGAGACAGGGAAGGTCAGCAGTGTGAGTCTCGGGGCACAGAATTCCCCTAGAACCCCACTGTGATCTTGAGAATGGAATGACTTCATGGTAAGAGCCGCAGGGCCTGGGCTCCCGGATTCTCTGTGTGATGGGGGTTGGGTTGGGGTTCACTTATCTGAGCCTCTCTTTCCTCCTCTGTGAAATGAAGAACATTTGAGCGTCTCCTTCAAAGGCTGTTTAAGGCACGTACTGCAGACTTGTGTGGGTCTGCTGAGCGGGTGCCTTGACCGACTCCGGCTCTGCACAGTTGGGGCATACAGACAAGGGGGGAGGGCAGCTGTGAGCAAGAGACACCTGGCATCTTCCCAAGGGCCTGGTGTCAAGTTTTGAGAATCAGTTGTTTAGTGAACACATTACCAGAAAAGCCAAGAGCATCCACACTCAAAACCCCCAGGCTCCTCCTGACACCTTCGCCCTCCAGGAGCAGGTGGCTGGCGCCCCCTGGTGGCTGTTCCTCTCACCCAGCGTGTGCTGCTTCCAACGAAGAAAACCCGTGTTCTTACACAGCATCCTCGGGGAGACAAGATTCTCCCTCTACTGTTTCTGATCCAAAGGGGAGACAAACCAGGATCTGCTCCGTCCACCGCTGGCCTCCTTGAAGGCCCAGAGGGAAACTGCAAACATTGCCACCTCCAGATGCTGGGACATCTCCCTACCACCCCCCCCCCCCCCGTCACTGAGGCCCCATCGCCGGCCACGTCCCTTCCTGTCTTTCCCTGTCCTCTCTTCCTGTCTCCACTTCTCTCTCCCATAATGAAGCCTTTTCTTCAAGCCCTGAAATTGTGGGTCACACCCTCAGCAGGTGCGACAAGGCCTCTTCTCACCAAAGAGGCCCCAGAGATGTTTCTGGAAGAGAAAAAACATCGCTCCCCCAGGAGACAGGGTGCTGTGTGTTTCAAGCAGCTGTTCCCTTCTGTCTGTGGAAGTGACTGGAAGGACTTGGGGCAGGACACAACTTAGCGTTATGGTACCAGTACTCCTTGGTGTCCGACTGGGGTCGGAGTGAGGTGGGCGTGTCTACCTCCATGTGGCCAACATGGGCAATCCTCCTGGCTGGCTGGGGTCGAAGGGCCTCTTGGAACATAGGCTCTAAAGCCAAGATGAGAAAACTGACAAAACTGTGACCCTGTGTCTCGCTGCCTTGTAAGCAGGGGGTCAATAAATTCACAGAGTCTGATCCAGCTTGGTGCCTATTTGTAAAGACATGAATGTGTGTGTGTGTGTGAGTAAGTGTGTGTGAGTGTGTGTATGTGTGTGTGAGTATGTGTGTGTGTTGTGTGTGTGTGTGTGTGTGTGTGAGAGTATGTGTGTGTGTGTGTTGTGTGTATACACACATGGAGGCCAGCTCTGGCCAATCTCAGCTGTTAAGGATTTTTCTTTTGAGATGGTTTTTTATTGGCCTGGCCTTTTGGAGGTAGGGTAGATTTTAACTGGCCAGTGAGTTTTAACTGTCTCTGCTGCCCCCAGGGTGGGGTGAAGAGTGAACTCACCATCTTAATGTTAAAAAAAAAAAAAAAAAAATCTGACAGAGCTGGAGAGACGGCTCAGTGGTTAGAGCACTGACTGCTCTTCCAGAGGTCCTGAGTTCAATTCCCAGGAACCACATGGTGGTTCACAACCACCTGTAATGGAATCTGATGCCTTCTTCTGGTGTGTATGTCTGAGAACAGCTATGGTGTACTCATAAACATAAATAAATAAATCTTAAAAAAAAAAAGATCAGCCAACCCCAAAGGGACCCTCCTTCTTTGGCCCAACTTGAAAAGGGTGTATTCAATAAAGTTCTAGTTTGTTTGTTTGCTTAGTTTGTTCATGTGTTATGTGCAAGTATGGGTGTCAGAGGACAACTTGGGGAAGTCAGCCTTCTCCTTCCACCACGAGGGCCCCTGTGGAGCTTAAGTCATGAGGCTTAGCAGCAAGCCCCTTCACCCACTAAGGCAGCCAGCCAGACCCAGTTTTAGTTTTCTTTGAGACAGGGTCTCACGTAGCCCGGACTGTTCTTTAGTCGAGGATGACCTTGAACTCCTGACTCTCCAGCCCTCTGGTGCTGGGATGATGGGTAGGTGCTACCACATGCAGCTTAAGCCCGCCAGTGTCCCCCCTGCAGTTGCCCAAGTGGTGTACTAGAAATCTCTGTTGTCTAAGAACGGCATGGGCAATGGCCTAAGAGCCCTCCAGGAGGGCTGGAGGTGGCAGCCTGGGACATGTGCCTGTGCTGGGCCGGGCCACAGTCCGAGGTCACTCACTCTGTCGCTGGACAGAAACTCATTGGTTCAAACAGACCCAAAGGAAGGACCGTCTCTCCAAGTCAGGGGCCTGGGAAAGCCAAGCTGCTCCTCACCGGAAACAGAGGAGCAGACAGGTGGCCTCCTATAATGCTTCTTTCTTATCAGGTAACTATGGCGACCAAGAGAGATGGCTTTGGGATTGGAATAAGGGAGTTTTTAGTCTTGAATGTAAGAACAGGAATCCAGTGGCCTTTGGGGTGGGGAGGGTGCACAGAGCAGTAGGAGGCACTGGGGAGGGGCATCCAGGACTAAAGAGATAAAAAGGTAAGTAATGTTTACTGTAATCCTTGGTTGGGAGGCCACTAGGCCACTCCATGAACAAAGCAGAAAGTTCAGGACCCTGATTGACATAGTCTAAGGTCCCTCCCTAAAGGGTCCTGAGGATACATTTCATTCAGGATGCCCATATCTATGGTCTTGATAACCAGTGGGTGAGCATGAAGCCAGCAAGGGTCTTGCTCAGCTGGGTGGGCAGGGGAGTCTAAGGGAGGAAGCTGTGCAGGGTGAGCTCATCCCCATCTGGGTCCCCACTGGGCTCTGTCTTCAGGTCCTGGACCTTGGGCAGGCCCCCATTGGCTGTGACAGGGGCCCCGTCACCCCCCTCAGGAAGCAGGGATGAGATACAGATCATCTCTGTGGGGGAGTAGTTCCGCACTGGGTACATGTGGGTCTTACGGGAGAGGCGGACTGCCAGGACCACTGTGCACACCAGGAAGATGGTGGCCAGGGAAGCCAAGATGAGGATGGCCAGCAGGCACTGCTTCACCGGGATGAGGTCCGAGGTCTCCTGCAGGGTGGGGGCCAGAGAACTCCCAGGGGTCACAATCAGCCCTTTCTTCAGGGCACTGTCAGGTAAGTGGCCAATGACTTTGTGAGTCATGGACGTCCCAGAGAAGGTGGTAGACTCCTTAGACTCTGAAGACACCGTCTCCGTGGGTGTGGGTTCGGTGGAAGGGGCCTCGGTGGCCGCGGACCTTGTAAGCAGACTTTCTACAACCTGATTCGTGCGAAGCTGGCTGGTGTTTACTGCTGTGGCTGCTGTCTCTGTGGCTGCTGGCTGAGAGGTCTCTGCCTCCATGGGTGCTGGATTCGAGGTCTCTGCCTCCATGGGTGCTGGATTTGAGATCTCTACCTCCATGGGTGCTGGATTCGAGGTCTCTGCCTCCATGGGTGCTGGATTCGAGGTCTCTGCCTCCGTGGGTGCCGGATTCGAGGTCTCTGCCTCCATGGGTGCTGGATTCGAGGTCTCTGCCTCCATGGGTGCTGGATTCGAGGTCTCTGCCTCCATGGGTGCCGGATTCGAGGTCTCTGCCTCCCTGGATGCTGGCTGTGAGGTCTCTGCCTTTGTGGATGTTGGTCGGATGGCCTTACCCACTGTGGTTGGACTCCACTGTGTGGCAGATTCTGTCCTCAGCATCCCAACAGCCAGCTTTCTTGCATCCGGGCCAGCAGGGCCAGTGGTGGCAACCTGCGCGGTGACGGTCTCAGAAGTCCCAGCCGCCATGGAAACCGTCTGCTCTAGTGTGGCCATCGTGGTCAGATGCTCAACATGAGCAGCCACAGTGTTGGTGACATTTGTCAACGTTTCTGGGGGCTCTGTACCATAGGTATAGTCAACGTCCTCAAAGTCATCATCCCCAGCCACCTGTCTCCGTGCCCGGAGATGCACAGGGCCCGGGGCTTCCTTGGCTTTGTGCCCCCAGGGGTCTTGCAGCTGAAGGCTGATGCCAGGGCCCAAGATGGTGAGCAGCAAAAGGAAGCGTGGGAACATGGTACCTGGGGAGACAGGGAAGAAGAGTGGCATCAGCCCCTCCCTGCTGCTTGAGGACCTCAAGACAGTGCTGGTCTGGTTTAGGGCAGACACTGGTGGCGGACATCTCTTGAGATGGAACCCTTGACGGAAGCTCTGTGTTTATCCATACAAATAATGCCAACCAACCATCAGAGAAGGCCCATTACCCTCCCTGCTGGTTAGACTTCGTTTTCTTTCTCCCCACCACCCCTTTCATGTACTTTTAAATTTTGTTTACTATATGTTTGAGACAAGAGTCTCACCCTAGGCTGTCCTCACTAATGATCCTCCTGCCTCAACCTCCCGCACACCGAGAATAAGAGTAGGAGCTACCACGATCAGCGGTTAAATATGCACTTTAAAAAAATCTGTTTATTTTATTTTTGTGTGTGTGGGTGTTTGGCCTGCTTGGATGTCTATGCACCACGTGTGTGCAGTGTCTAAGGAGGTGTTGGATCCTCTGGAACTGGAGACACGGTTGTCGGCTGCCATGTGGGAACCCTGGTCCTCTGCCTGAACCACCCAGACGTCTGTCCATCCCTAAAATATTTTATTTCTACTAAGCTCACGGCTACAATCCTGGCGAAGAGAGCCTGAGGCAGGACTGCAGGAGGCCAAGCTACATCTTGAGGTCAAGGCCAGGCTTTGTACCTTAATGAGGTTCTGTTTTAAAAGAAAAAAAAATAATTTAGGGCTGGAGAGATGGATCAGTGGCTAGAGCACTGACTGCTCTTCCAGAGTTCCTGAGTTCAAATCCCACCAACCACATGGTGGCTCACAACCATCTGTAATGGGATCTGATGCCCTCTTCTGGTGTGTCTGAAGACAGCTACAGTGTACTCACATAAAATAAATAAATAAATCTTTTTTAAAAATTAAGGGAGGGGAAGAGGGAGGGAAATGTGTGGTCAAGATGTAAAAAGAAAAAAAAGAAGAATAAATTTATTTATATACTTTTAAAATTGTCGAAGAAGCCGGCAGAGCCTGGGCACGGTTACACATGCTCGGAATCACAACACCCGCGGGGCCGAAACCGGAGGCTCAGGAGTTCAAGCTCATCCTCCACCGCACGTGAGCTGGAGGCCAGCCTGGGCTACATGAGACCCCGTTTCAAACCCTCCCCAACAAAAAAATAAACACCCCTCCCAAAGCAGAAGCAAGTGAGGGCTGAGGCTCAGCCTTGGGGAGCCCGTGGGGTGTGTTCAAGGGCCTGGCTCCACTCTCAAAGCCTCAAAATAAGAAATTAAAAAATAAACTGAGTGGGGTAAGGAGATGCACCAGCTCTCCGGAGTCAGAGGCGGGTGGATCTCTGTGAGTTCAAGATCAGCCTGGTCTAAATTCCAGGCCAGCCAGGACTACGGAGTGAAACCCTGTCTCCAAATATAAAAAACAAACGAAAAGACCAGAACATTGATCTGTGGGTAAAACAACCCATCAGGGCATAGTAAATGGAGTTTGGCTTCTGTTTCTGTTGTTCCGTTTGGGGCGGTCTTACTGAGAGGTAAGTGTGGCTGCCCGGACATTCACTCTGTAATGCAAGCTGGCCTTCCACTGAGCAATCCTCCTGCCTCTGCATGGCAGGGGCTGTGCCTCTGAGGCCAGCAAAGGACGTCTTATTCACTACATTCACCTTTCTCAAAAAAAAAAAAAAAAAAAAAAAAAAAAAAAAGATTCATTTGTCTTTTATGTCCACGAGTGTTTTGCCTGCAGGTGTGATTGTGCACATGTTTGCAGGTGCACATGTCTGCAGGTGTGACTGTGCACATGTCTGAAGTGGCCTCAGCAGTTAGAACAGGGAGTCTGGCTAACAGGTGGCTGTGAACCACCATGTGGGTGCTGGGAACTGAATCCAGGCCCTCTGCAAGAGCCGGGGGTGCTCTTGACGGTGAGCCCTCTCTCCAGACCCCCCGAATTCACACTTCTGCCTTAATTCTCCTTAATGTCTGGCTTTCGTTGGTCTTACTTATTTTTCACGTCTGTATGCATATGTGCACACAAGTGTGCACACCCAAGCCAAGTGTAGATGTAGACGGAGGTCAGAAGACAACCCACAGGAGTCGGTTCTCTCCTGTGGGTCCAGGGATTTGAACTCACGTCTTCAGGCTTGGCAGCAGATGCCTTTACCAGCTGAGCCCTCCCACCAGCCCTTAGTGTCTGTTTTAGATATTAACACTGTCATGGGAACAAGTTATGAGCAGACCATTAGGCAACGGGCCGAGCAGAAGACCCCAGCCTGGTTTGAGGACAACTCGTTGGCCCTTAATGTTCCTCCTTATCCCCCGACCCTGGCTCTCTGTCCCCTCCCTGCCCCACACAACCTTTGCCAGTCCTCAGGTCTTTGTCTTAAAAAATATATTTGAGTTGAACAATGAGGGCGCCAGTAAAAACCTCAAAGCGGGTGGGGAAAGGCCTCGCCCCACATAAGAACCGCCGGCACCCACGAGATGCTGAAATACGGAGAAACAGTCCCCCCAGGAAAGAGCACACAGACTGGGTATCCACTACCCCATAGTCATCTCCGAAGACATGCATGCGAGTGACATCATACAGCCCCAGCGGGTTGTATTTGGGAACAAAATGTGTATACGTATGCGTGCACGCACGTGACAACGAAAAGGGGGACTGTGAACTTGAAAGAGGAGGAAAGGAGGAAATGGCGTAATATTAATCTCGAAAATTTAAAAGAAAAAACCTTTTAGAAAAATTTAAAAATTATCCGTAAGATATGCGTGTGCAGGGGACATGCGGTGCCCACAGCGGGCAGAAGTGATGGATTCCCTGGAGCTGGAGTTACAGCAGTCATGAGCTGCCAGATGTGGGTGCTGGGAACTGAACTCAGGCCACTTGGAAAAGCAGCGAGTGCTCTTGACTACCGAGCGTCTCTCCCTTAGTGCATCCCTCTTCTATCCCGTTCCCTTTGTGTCCTTGCTTGGACAGTAGGGATGGCTAGACCCATCCCAGAGCCACTTTGAGGATGGCATGAGAGCCACAGCAAGCTCTCGGACAACGTTGGTTGCTCTGTTGCTTCCGTCCACTTGCCCTGTAAGTTCCTCAGGGCCCAGAGCCATCAACTAACACGTTCAGTGTCCAGGAGGAATCTCACCTTTTAGGGAGCTCAGCTTCCAGACTTGACTGTAGTTAGGACCGCTGTCCTCCCATAGGCCACCATCCCCCTGTCCCCTCACTTCATTCTGTCATTGGTCAGTGGCTATAGAAGTCAGAGTCTGGTCCTTAAGAATGCTGGGGTGAACCTGGAGAGATGGCTCAGTGGTTAAGAACATTGGCTGCTCTTCCAAAGGTCCTGAGTTCAATTCCCAGCAACCACATGGTGGCTCACAACCATCTGTAACTCCATTTCCAGGGGATCTGACACTCTCACACAGACACACATAAAAGCAAAACACCAACGCACATAGAATCTTTTTAAAACCTCTATGGTGAGCGGCAGGCTCTGGGTATTGGTTGATACCCTGTACACAGTGACCTTTAGCAGGGTACAACTCCTCCAATAGTGTCTTCGCAGCAGATAGCATTCACAGCCGTCACTTCCTGTATCCTTTGCTTGTGTGATTGGCAGGCAGGCGGGAGGGGCATCTAACCTGTGGGCCCTTTACTTTGCTCCATCTGACCTCCTTTACAGGTTACTTACAATTGCACTGACCTTTTTATAATGCATCTTTATGACTTTTGGGGGGGTTTTGTCCTTTGTTTTTTGTTGTTTTGAGACAGTGTTTCTCTACATAACCCTGGCTGTCCTGGAACTCTTTCTGTAGCCCAGGCTGGCCTTGAACTCCCAGAGATCTACTGCCTCTGCCTCCCGAGTGCTGGGATTAAGGCGTGCACCATTATTCCCCGGTTGATGGCATCTAACAGAGAAACCCTGAAGACAGCGTGTGGTGCTTGCACAGGTAGTGAAAGAGCAGAGACGCGGGTAGAGGGCTCAGCTCAGGCCTGTGGGGCTGCTTGGGAACTTGAGTCCAGGCTGCAGGGAAAGGCCAGGACCCATATTGTTCAGGAACCACCGAGGTCCTAGAAAGGGCTGCAGACTGTGGTGCAGGACAGGAGGGGGTTCAAGCACTGCACTGTAGAAGCTGTGTGACCTGGGGACAGATGCTTGCCTCTCTGAACAGGGTTCCTCCTGGGGAGGAATACCTGGCTCTGCCTTGGCCCCACTTTCCTGGTGGTGGCGGGGGCGGCGGTGGGGGCAGGGGCTGGGGGGTCGGGCAATGCAGGAAGAAGCCACCGGTGCCGAGGACCACTATCATTAGAACACCATCTCTGAGTACACACACCTCCCTCTTGGTTCCTGGAAGGTAGACTCAACCACTTCCTGAAAGAAGGGGGTGGGGGCACTACTAAGACGGGTTTCTGGGGCAAGGCAGTTTGGACGGTCTGAAAATCAAGAGCCCTAAGGGGCTCTCTCCACAGGCGGCCATCTGCCCTACCCACAGTCGCCTGTATGCACGGGAGCCCTAAGGTCTGGCTGTGCCTGAGTCAGACTGTGCGACTCCGAGCGCCCTCTCCGACCCTCAGCTGCCTCGTATGCAAAATGAGTGACGTTGCTTCGAAGATGTCGCATAGAGGGCCCCAGATGTCGGCTTCTGAAGGGAAGGAGTCAGGGAGCAAGCAGGGAGGCCACAGAGGTGAGCATGCTGCCGCCGTGGGCAGCCAGGAACAGAGAGCCCTTCCCTGTTGTGGGAAGGAAGGACCGGGGTGGAGGCTTCGGCCACTAGAGGCTCAGGAGAACCCCTGCAGCCCAGGAGCTTGAGACCAGCCTGGACAAGGCAGCAAGATCCTCTCACATAAACAAGTAAAGGCATTAATTCCTATAATTTTTTTTAACATGGCCAGGCATGCTGACGGACAGCTGACATCTCAGCACTTGGGAGGCAGAGGCGGGAAGAGGTTCAGGTGTGATGGTAAATAAACAGATAAACAAACCAAGAGTTGGAGATGGATATTCCTGGGTGCGCCTCTGGGGTGGAACATTTGCTCGGCTCAGGAAAAGGAAGAGATGAAATTCCCTCAGAAAGGCCAACTCTCTGTGCCTGGGCTTGGCCAGAGCGACCAGCTTGAGTCATATGTCACAGAAATTCCCCCAGGGCGCACTGGCTGCTCCAGGCTGGCCCCTGTCATCTGTGTACCTCACCAGGACAGACCCTGGAATGCTGTCGTCTGCCAGGCCCGCTGCAGGTGGACCGTCTGCCCTCTGGGAGCTGAGCTGGTGGGTATTTCCTGAGATCCCTGTGTGTTCTCTGGTGTAAGACCCTTGTCAAGCCCACCGTGGGTGGGTCCTTCTGTGGATGAACTCCCCCCCCAGTCCCCAGCAGGTCTCCTGACCCTCATGATACAGAGGAGGAAGGCAAGCCTTGCAGGGATGGCTTGCCCCTCCCTCTTCAGAGGACAGGAGAATAGTGAGGCTGGGCTAACTCCATGAAGGTGAAGACACCACATCCGACCCGTCTTGACGCTTGCCTGCTTCCTGTCCTTCACCCCTAACCAGGAACCACCTCCCTGACCCCTGGCCGTTATGAAGAACAGGCTTCTAGGGGGCTCATTCCTTCATGAATCTTGGACCCTGCACACCACCTCAAAGTCTCGAATACAACCAGGGGAGACTGAGGCACAGATAGCCCGGGTCCCATGAGGGATTTATATCCTGGTGGAAGGGACACTGTTTGGAGAGTCAGATCAAACAGCCTAAAAGCACCTCAATTCACCCCTGAGAGGCATGGAACTCCCATCTGCAGCATTGGCTTTGCCTCAGTTTACCATACGGTGCAGTCCCTGTAAGTCCAAGGTAGAACGAACATGTAAGAAATACGTCATCACACTTGATCTGACAAGTATTGTGGAGTAGCCAGGCTCACCTAAAGCATGCTGGGAACGCTCACCTTAGCCTGCAGCTGGGTAGCATTGTCTAACAGCAGCCTACAGGGTATAAGGCTCGATAGCCCAGGATAGATCAAACTCAAAAACCAGAATGACTATCACTTTCACAGTGCCATGAGGGCAGAGCATCGTACATCACAGCATTGATCGGGTCAGCGTGTGCAGAGACAAGAGAATCCAGTCCTCGTGGGGTTGCTGAGGGTGAGTCGGGGATGGTCCTTGTGAGATGCTCAGCAAACAGTAAATGCTCAATAAACGTCAGTTGTCACCATCATCATCATCACCATTATCTTCACCATCATCATCACCATCATTATCTTGAAACAGGGTTTCACTGTGTGAGCCTGGCAGGTCTGGAAACTCACTATGTAGACCAGGCTGGTCTTGAACTAACAGAGATCCAACTGCCTCTGCCTCCTCGGTGCTGGGACTAGAATCACGCATGGCTCATTGTCACAATTTTGAATTTTGCATTTAGGGCAAGGGGCTCCTGCTAACCGCTGCCGTGGCCCGGGAAATCCCCAACCTTGGGGCAGGCTGTGACTGTTCTTTGGCTTCCTTAGAGAACTGAGATCCCCGAAGCCAGTCTCTACGGCAGGACCTGCACAGCACTCAGTCTCAGCCTCCTCAGATTCATGAGTCACATGTTCCGAGTGAGGCCTGTGTGCTGGGCGCTGCTCTAAAACCTGCCTGTGGATCCTTGGTGCCTCCCCCACTGAAGGACAGGAGCTGTCACTCTGAGGCCCACTGGGTGCCCAGAGCCATGTCTGCAGCAGGTGGCCAGGAGCAGGGGCTTCGCACCAGGCAATCCCTCTGCAGAGCCTTCTCAGTCCCACACCATTTGTTCTTGGAGTGTTCGGATCGACTCAAGGCTTGGTCCAACATCTTCTATTCTGTAAACCTTCCTGACGTTTGTTTCCTAAAACCCCATTCAAGTGAACCCATGACCTCCCTAAGCTCAGCACCACAGCCACCTGCACCCTGAACCCCCAGCACTGTAGGCTGCCGTCTCTGCCTCTCCAGTATTTCCCAACCGACACATCTGCCTTTTCTGTCAACCTATCGAGGACAATTCCCTTTCCCACTTTATGTTTGCTCCAAGGCAGGCTCAGGTAGCCCAGGCTGGCCTACAGATGGCTGTAGTCCCAAAAGACCTTGGGTTGCGACCTCTGACTCCCAAGTACTGAGATTAGAGCTGTGTGTCTTGACACTCAGGCCTATTATCCATCCATTTATCCACCCACCCATCCATCCACCCACCACCCACCCACCCATCCATCCATCCACCCACCCATCCATCCATCCACCCATCCATCCATCTATCCATCCACCCACCCACCCACCCATCCATCCATCCATCCATCCATCCATCCACCCATCCATCCATCCATCCACCCACCCACCCACCCACCCATCCATCCACCCATCCATCTATCCATCCACCCACCCACCCACCCATCCATCCATCCACCCATCCATCCATCCACCCATCCATCCATCCATGGTCATAGTCTCTCTCTATGTCCCTGGCTGGCCTGGAACTTACTATGTAGACCAGACTGGCCTCAAACTCATAAGAGCTCTGCCCATCTCTGCCTCTAGCGAGTGTTGAGATCGAAGGTGTGTGCCTCCATTCTTGGGGTTTTTACAGTAGACACCCTGTGTGTCTATTTAATACCCCCTGGCCCCTCACAAGGCCACACCCACAGTGTTAGAAGTGGGGCTCCTTCACTCCAGGAAGCAGGCTTGGCTTGTTGGAACCCTGGGGCACTGGCCAGCAACAGACAAGGCCTGTCATTTATCATTGCCTGTTTTCCTAAGGAGACATGGATGCCACACAGCCCAGCCAGCCGGAATCCTTCCAGTGCACTCCACTATCTGCCTCCTGCACTGTACAGCAAAGGGGACTGAGAGACCTTGTCACCATGGGTCCAGGGTCCTGCAGCCACATCCTAGCTCAGTGCCTTCTTAGCCATGACATCATGTGTGGCTGCCTCTCCCCTCAGAGCCTAGTTTTCCCACCTATGAACAAGAGTACCACCCAGCAGGAGCACCTGGGTCACCTTAAAGTCCCTCTGGTGACCCACCCAGGACCCAACCCAGGTTTTCTGGAGAGCTCGGCAGGAAGGCCCAGTCCCTTTTCCCCCAGTGTCAGCTCTCTCTGGCTACTGGCCAACCTGGGGAGGAAGGAACCTCCTCACAGGGTGTGGTACCAACGGAGACACCCAGAAGAGCCACCTCCCTAACCCTGCGACACCAGGAGGGCAGGCCCTTACAGATGGAAATTAGTTATGGGAAATGGAGACCAGCAAACAGCAAAACCCCAGAGAAGTCCCAGGCAATAGGAGCTGATCTCCATCACAGGGCTAAGGGCTAGGGGGAGGGGATGGCAGAGCACTTGCTGAACTTGCAAGAGCCTGGGCTCAACAACACAGATCTGCAGGAGTGGGGGATGGGTCTTCAGTCTCCAAGCACAAGCGCTGGAGAATGCACTAGGGGTGTGACCAGTGAGTTGCAGGCTCTCCCAGCACACAGGAAGCTCTGACTTCCAGCACCAGTGAACCAGGCCCACAATCAGAGCCCTTGAAACACAGGATTAAGGTCATCCTCGGCTACATGGTAGTCTGAGGCCAGCTTTGGCTACATGAGGTTGTCTGAAAACACTGAGCCCGGAAGAGATGGCTCAGCAGTTAGGAGCATGCCTCCTCTCCCAGAGGACGGGTTTGATCTTCAACACTCACACGGAGGCTTACATCCCTCTGGGCCTCATGAGGCACTGCACACATGTGATGTGCAAACACACATGCACTCAAAACCACACACACAATAACGCTTTTAAATCGATAAGACCCACTTAAAAACAATCTCCTATGAACATGTACCATTTCCTCAATCTGATCTGATTTTTAAAAAACGAAAAACAAAGGGCCAGGGTGGAGTCTAGACGCTCCGAGGGCAAAGTGCTTGCTGGGGAAGCCTGCAGGCCTGAGTTCGGTCCCCAGAACCGACAGTGGAAGAGAACTGACTCCCCTGAGTTAACCTCTGACCTCCACATGTGCCCCATGACACTCATGTGCCTGCTCGTGCACACAAGCACACATGCACACACAAACAATGATACTAACAATCACCATTACTAATAACAAATGAAAATAAACATGTAGAATGATCAAAGAAGGCTGGTACGGTGGTGTGTGCCTGTAACCCTAGCATCAGGCCAAGGCAAGGGGCTAGCCTGGACTACATAGAGTTTCAGGCTAGCCTAATGAACAAATGGAGAGCATATCTGAGTTAAAGAGAGAGAGAGAGGGAGAGAGAGGGAGAGAGAGAGAGAGAGGGAGAGAGAGAGGATCCCGAAGAATGTTTCATGCCTTCAAGACAAACTTGACACCCTTTCTGGACCCTTCCAAACTTAGTCTCAGCTCTGGCCTTGAGTTTCCCACTGAGGGGAGGAAGGGCGAGATGGTTTCTGGGGGGAGGGCCGGGACTTCTCTGAGTCTCCTCTCGGCTCTGAGACTGTGAGGCAGCAGCCACAGGCTGATGCAGAGAAGCATTTTCCGCTAAGGGTGGAGAAGCCTAGTTTCCTGGGAGACTTGGCCCAGTGCCACACAGAAGAGCTCAGGTACCACCAATGCGAAGGCGCGTTGTCCCTTGGGCCCCCAGCCACTCCCGCCCCCTGGTTTTGCAAACCAGACTCACCGTGCGCAGCAGAGCATGGAGCAGTTGCCTCGGGGCCCAGAAGTGACTCTGCCTCGGTGACAAGGCCCCAGTCCACACTGCCCGATGCTTGTGGTCTCAATCCGCCAACCCCCAACGGCAGGGTGTGGAAGAAGGAAGTGAGAATGTGGTTACTCGGGCTGGTCACGTGACGCCCCACACCCCCTTGTTTGTGACAGCTTTGGTGACAAGTCTGTTTAAAGATGGGTGGGCAGTGTAATGGCTTTGTTGGGGCTGATAACAATCTTGGAAACTCAAGGAAGATAGGAGCCTTACTGGTGAGGGAACCTCTGCATGAGACCTCAGAGAACTTTGTAGAGTGACTTTTGTGTGTGTCCCATCATGTGTATGTATACATGTGTGTGTGCGCACATGTGTGTACTTGTGTGTTCAAGTGTGGACATGTGTGCATATATGTGTACACATATACGTGTGTATATACATGTGTTTGCACTTGTGTCTATATGTATGTGCATATGCATGTGTATGTGTGTGTACATGTATGTATGTCATACCTGCCAACCCTTCCAGGTCTCTACAGCTCAGTTTGGCCCTGGGATCCTCCTTCCCCCGGGGCTATAGGAGGCTTTTCTTCATCTCACAAGGTTCTACATAAACGGGTGTAGTGGCTCTCACTTCTAATCTCAGCAGTAGAGATGCCAAGGCAGGAAGAACACTGTGGGTCTGAGGCTAGCCTGGGCTAAAGAGTAAGACCCTTTCATAACCACTCCATGAATAACCCCGTCAGGTCTCTTTAGCAGCAATCAAGGATTTCTCCCTTATCTGTTCCTTAGGCCAACCCTACATCTCAGGTTGAACACCAGCCAGTGTCTCATGCCATCCCTCTTGTCTGTGGGCTGGTGAGGCCGATCAATAAACAGGTCAGTAGACCATTACCACAGACCCCCCAGTAATCGCGTACTCCGGGGTGAGCCATAGGTTCCGGCAGGAGACAGATAATAAATAGCACAGGCCGAGGCTGGAGGTCGAGCATGCGCGGCAGGGATCTGGATTGACCTCCAGGGTCTGCCCTGCAGGTTTGCAAGGCCAGGCTCAGGACTCATGTAGAGAGAAGGCCATGCCTGCCTTAAGTTGTGTAAGAACAAAAGCCAGAGGGCGAGGGGGTGTGTGCCTGTCACCCCAGCACTCGAGAGGCTGAGTTATACAGTATCAGGCCAACTGGGGTCACATAGCTTGTCTCAGAATACAAAGCAGGGCAGATGAGATGGCCCGGTGTACGAAGGTGCTTTGCCACCAAACCCTGATAACCTGAGTTCAAGTCCTGGAATCTGCTAAGTAGAGATGAATCCTGAAAAAGCTGTTCTCTGCCTCTCTCTCTTCCTGTCTCTCTGTCTCTTCCTGTCTCTATGTCTCTCTCTCTCTCACACACACATGCACCCAAAACATAAATACATAAAATAAAAGTGTTTAAAATAAAGCAAGCAAACCAAACAACCAACCAACTAACTAGACAGACAGACAGATCTGAGGCTCCGGTCAGCCGTGTCAGGGCCTTAGGAAGCCAGCGCTGGGGGCACCGCTGAGCCTGAACAGACAGACCAGCTGCAGCAACGGGACTCAGATCTGGGCTTTGACAGGGACAGTATGGGAGGGAGCTGCAACCTTGATCGCCGGCAAGTCCCCCACCCCACCCCAGCCTGCTTCTGTGGGCGAGGCAGCAGCCCCTCAGCCCTGTCAACATCCTTCAAGCAGGAGACCTGCTTCCTAGAGGCTCCCACGTTGTGGCGTGGCTTCCAGTTCGTGCTTTCTCCGGGACCATAAAGCCACATCCACCTGCACCTGACACCTGTAGGGCGCGAGCTCACGGTGAGCAGTTCTGTGCCTTCAGGAACGGAGCCGGGGAGACCCCCCTCCCCACGCTCAAGGACAGAGCAAAGGTACTCATCTGGAAAGAACATTTAGGGAAACACTTAAGTCCCACACCAGGGACATCTGTCCCTTGGTGGAATATGGCACAGGTGCTAAAAGCCATATTATTACAGCTAACCTGAAAGGAGGCAGATTAAAAGACCCTGAACAGGGCTGGGGAGATGGCTCAGTGGTTAGAGCACTGACTGCTCTTCCAGAGGTCCCCAGTTCAATTCCCAGCAACCACATGGTGGCTCACGACCATCTGATCTGTAATGGGATCTGATGCCCTCTTCTGGTGTGTCTGAGGACAGCGACAGTGTGCTTATATATGATAAATAGATAGATCTTTGTAAAAAAAAAAAAAAAAAGACCCCGAACAGACAGACAAGTGGTCACACACAGACACTGCTTGATTTGCAGACAGTCCAGATTTGCACTCAGCCAATCAGAAGTAGCTAATACAGTTATAATCAATCACTATTGATTTGTCAATATCCAGGACAATCAGATCTCTGTTTTCCCTTTGTGTCTCCAAGGACCCTTGGCAGGGTTCCTGAACCTTGTCTGACTTTAAGCTTCTTGATTTATTACTTTTTACTACGTGTGGTGTGGTGGTGGTAGTGTGTGTATATGTGTGTGTGTATACATGCGTGTGCACATGTACAGGTCAAAGGGAAGTTTTGGGGTGCACTATGAGTCCTGGGGATTGAACTCAGGCTGTGAAGCCTGTTGGCAAGTGCCTTTAGCCATCGTCTCAGTCCCAAGCTTCATAATTTATGAATAAACTTTACAAAAACATTTCTTTTGTCTCAGTTCACCGTTAGCACATTGTGAGTATTCGAAATGCACCAGAGTCACTGTTATTAATTGTGGCACGCACTCTCTTTCCCAGCCCTTTGGCTGAGACAGTCCCTTGCTAAATCCCCAAGGCTGGCTTTGAACTCAGTTTGTGGTCCAGGCAATCCTCGAACTCATGACCCGCCTGCCCACAGAGCTGAAATCGCAGGCCGGTCTCTGCTCTGCTTTTTAGAAACAGAGCCTGGAAAGACTCCAAATCTGCTGTAGACCACACAGCGGTCATTTGCATAAGAGATTTGTGGAGCTGGGTGTGGTGGCACACACTTGTAATTCTGGCGCTCAGTTGGCCAAGGCAGGAGGATTACATCAAGTTCAAGTTCAGCTCGAACTACAGATGGTGTTCCAGGACAGCCGGGGCTGTGGATCAGGATCTATGTCAAAAATATACAAACAGGGCCAGGCATGGTGGCGAACACCTTAATCCCAGGCAGAGGCAGGTGAAATTTGTTTGAGGACAGCCTGGTCTACATACTGAACCTCAGGAAGGAAGGTATGGTGAGCCCCTGCTTCAAACAAATAAACAGAGGTGGGGATGCCTATGAAGCAGGCCCACCCCTCAACGGAGAAGCAGAAGACACAGTTGTATGGGTGCTGGGTCTTGCTCCGTGTTGAGCTCATGTGACTGTTCCCAGAAGTGCTAAGGGCAGCCCTTTCCTTTGCTCCCCTCTACATTTTTAAAAACATTTTATTTATTTTATGTATATGAGCACACTGTCGCTGTCTTCAGACACACCAGAAGAGGACATCGGATCCCATTACAGACGGTTGTGAGACACCATGTGGTTGCTGGGGATTGAACTCAGGACCTCTGGAAGAGCAACCAGTGCTCTAACCACTGAGCCATCTCTCCAGCCCCAGACAGTAGATATGGACTGTTTCTGTGAATCTGTTAAGTCATAACACCAGCTATAAAGGCAAATTGAACTGTGCTTCAATAAAACTTTATTTATAAAGACAGTATTTGTCTCTGTGGCTGTGGCTTGTGTTCCTTCTGCCTGGGGCATTTTCCCCCTTGTAATCAACAATTCCTGTGCCTCCCCAAGCCTTCCCAGATCACCTCCCCCTCCCCCATGATTCCAGAGCGCCCAGTTCTGCCCCTGCTTGATGTGTGCCTATATTCCTGGAAGCTTTGAGAGGAAAGACATGTCCATTTTGCTAGGCCTGGCATTTCCTTGTCCTAGCACTAAGACACAGCTGCTGCTCAGGTTTCTCAAGTCCTGGCCTGGGCTCTTTAACCATTCTAATTATCCCACAAGGAGGTACCACTGCTGTACCCATTGTAGAGATAAGAAATACCAGGTCCTGGGCTGGAGAGATGGCTCAGTGGTTAAGAGCACCGACTGCTCTTCCAGAGGTTCTGAGTTCAATTCCCAGAAACCACATGGTGGCTCACAACCATCTGTAATGGGATCTGGTGCCCTCTTCTGGTGTGTCTGAAGACAGTGACAGTGCACTCACATAAATAAAATAAACAAATCTTTAAAAAGTAACAATTCTCTCAGCAGACCTATAAACAGCCTTTGGTTCCCAGGCTAGACCACCGATGAGTTCCAGCATGCATTGGCTTTGCTGAATTATAAGGGGGTTGGAGAGATGGACGGCACTGACTACTTTTCAGAGGAACTTGGTTCAGTTCCCAGCTCCCACATGGCAGCCCACAGTTGTCTGTAACTCCAGTTTGAGGCCTCTGTAGACACTAGAAAAGCCTGTGGGGCGCGCGCGCGCACACACACACACACACATGATTCATACACAAACAATAATAATTAAAAAATAAAAATAAATCTTAAAACACGAAACCTGGCCAGTCAGATAGTCTTTGCCTATCTACATATTTCCAGATTCTCCATCTATGGATGGGGGGGGGACGCAAAGGTGTCATCAAGTTGAGTGCAAGGCCCAGCTAGGGAAGGCCCGCATCCCATCCTCACTCCCAGCCTCTTCCACTCCAGGGCTTGGCGGTTTATCTGAAGGGGAAATGGTTACTGCTCCCCCCCCCCCCCCGCCAGATTCTATTCCTCTCCTCAAACAGGAACACAGTATTGGGGGTTCACTTTCAACCCCAGATTCTGGATGCCCACGTGGGCAGCACCTGAAGCCGTCGCCACACTGGAGACCACAGTGTAGGTCATTTCTTCAGAGGGACCGGTCCCCTCTCCAGCTCACTGGGGGCCTTCAGCAGCAGAGAGTGGCCAAGTCTCTCCCCACAGCTGAAGGTCTGGGGTGGAGGGTAAAGGCAAGCATGGTGATACGCAGTCACACACACACACACACACACACACACAAACCCCACACATACACACACACATACACACACACACACACACACACACACACAAACCCCACACATATACACACACACACAAACGAAAATATCCATGTCCCCTCCAATCTTCCTGGGGCACCCTGCTGGAGCCTGTGCCTGGCAGGGCAGCCTACCCTTCCAGAGCAGTTGAAGAATGCGGCTCTTCTCTGAAGACCCACCATGGTCTCAGCTGCACATGTAGTCCTCACGGTGTAGGAGAGCTAACTGTTGGAATCTGAAACATTGTTTGGGTCCTGAATGCTTGCTCCCCTGCCTTGTGAAGTTTCAGAGTCTTCCCCTCCCCCCTTTTAAAGACTTATTTACTTTATGAGTACACTGTTGCTGTCTTCAGACACACCAGAAGAGGACATCGGATCCCATCACAGATGGTTGTGAGCCACCATGTGGTTGCTGGGAATTGAACTCAGGACCTCTGGAAGAGCAGCCAGTGCTCTTAACCATCTCTCCAGCCCTCAGAGTCCCTTAAGTGCTCTTATGGGGGTCAGTTGATATATTGGGCTTTAAGAATCTGTGGTTCTAGTCAGCGGAGTCAGAAGACTCAGCCGTGGACTTATAAGCAAGCAGCACCACTGAAGTGAACCTTTGTGTCACTGGCACAAAAGATGCTGGTCATCCAGAGCTGAGAAGCCAGCAGTGATTCAAAGAGACCAGCACCATAAAGAATCATAGATCTCGGGATTACTTCCTCCAAGTCAGCACACAGAAGTCTGTGGTCCCCAAACTTGGTAATGTGTAAGGGTTTCTCAGGTGGTCCTGGTTTTGTAAGTATCCAAAGGGCCCAGAGAGCAGCAGGGCCGGGCTCCCCGAAGGATCCTCAGGGGAGGCTATGGGTGGGTTGCAGTAAAGACCCCAACATCTTGGAGACACATGCCAGTACTGTGGAATCACCACCACAGACTGAAGCGTGGAGCTGGCTTGAGCCGGAGACAAGCCGTTATGTGCCACAGAAGGCAGAGCTGGACAAGCCGCCCGGGTCTGTGGAGCCCAGGGGACCACGAGTGGGTCCCGGAGGTCAAGTATTGAACTTTTCACACCATTAGACTTTGATTTTCTCAGAACCGTGTGCTGGTTCCATCCTCTTGGGAGTGAAAAAGTGTTTGTTTTGATTTTACAGAGGCTGGAATTTTACCGAGATGGACATTTTAGAGACTTTGGATATTTTAGTCTTTGAACTTTGAAGGAGACTTTAGATTTTTTCTTAGTTTTTAAATATTTTATTATGTTATTTTGTGCATGAGTATTTCTGTACATGTTTGCACATCTCGTATACTGGGTGTCCTCTGAGGTCAGGGTCAGGGGACTGGAGTTAACACATGGTTGTGATCGACCCAGGCTCTGCAAGTACAAGTTAACCCTAGTCAACTCTAGCTCGACTTTGGATGGCTCACAGAGAGTTTACTAATGTTTGAAATTTTAAAGGCTGTGGGACTTTTAAAAGTTGGGACGTTTTATACTATATTTATTGTATATAGCTATATTGTTTTATACTTAGCAAGCCTCCTTAGCAACAGATGAGAAAGGGAAAATTCTACTTGACCTGTGTTATGTCTGTATGTCAGACTGAGGATGGGTCAACTGTGCTGGTTAGCTTTGTCACCTTGACACCAGCTAGACTCATTTGGGAAACAGGACTTTCAGTTGAGAAAATGACTGTAAGATCAGCCTACAGGCAAGTCTGGGAGAATCTTCATGACTGACATTCATGTAGGCGGGCACAGCCATTATGGGTAGATGGTCCTAGGGTACAGGAAACCGACCGAGTCAGTAAGCTGCACTTGACAGCCTCTGTATCTGCTCCTGCCACTGGGCATGTGGTGACTGCTCTTGTGAGTCAACTTGACCACAGTCCTCTGGAGTAACTAAAAATCCAAGCAGCGAGTACGCCCGAGAGGGACTGTTCTTGATTGAATGACTGGAGGTGACAAGACCCATCCTAAATCTGGGCCGATACAAAGGACATGGAAGAGGATCTTACTTTCTGTCTGTCTGTCCTGTCCTCATGACCTGGCTGCTAATGAACTCCTCCATTGGCACTGCAAACTACTTCTTCAGGATTCTGATGTAGAATGAAGACCAGCCAAGACATCCGGCCCCACTCACCGAACAGCTATTGGATTCTTGACTCTCCCTCAGGTGACAGCCACTGCTGGACTGGCTGAACCATAGCCTGTAAGCCTCGGATCCTCTCCAGACCCTCGCCAGTAGGCAGACCCTTGCCAGTAGGCAGACCCTCGCCAGTAGGGTCCTGCTGCCTTGACTTCCTACCAATTCCTGGACGAGGGATAAGCCGTTAAATGAAACCAGGCCTTTCCTCTCTGAGCTGGTTTTGAGAACAGCAGGATTTTAGGTTGTAGCAAAACAGTCACACCCCAGAACAAGGTGCACACACCTGGGAAGGCAGAGGCAGGTGAATCTCTGACAGTTCAAGGCCAGCCTGGTCCACAGAGTAAGTTCTGTGCCGGGGAGAACCGTGGAGACCTTTTCTCAAAGCACATAAAAACCACCACCCTGCTTATTAGCTTTTTTTCTTTTTGGTTTTTCAAGACAAGGTTTCTCCGTGCAACCCTGGCTGTCCTCGAACTTGCTTGGCAGAACAGGCTGGCCTCAAACTCCCGTTCTCCGAGTGCCGGGATGTAGGTGTGCCGCCAGTTGTGCATACAACACCAACTGTAACTTACTCTCCATTTTCTTAAAGATTCAGCTTTATGTGTATTTGTACATCAGCGTGCACGTGTGCACTTTGAAGGCCAGATGAGGACATCAGATTGCCGGGCATGGGGCCGCCCAATGTGGGTGTCAACAAACACACACTCCAAACTGCATGCACACCTCCAGCCCCGGCTATAACGTATTGATTAATGTTTCTAACTCAGTGTCATTATTAAATGACTAAGTAGCTGTACCGTGTGATGGGAGGGTGACCAGTGATGGTGGGAACAATTCTTAATCCTTAAGGCCTCCGTTTTACGTCCCACTGGTGTTTTGGAGGGAAGCTTGCAGGTGAGACATCTAAGAAGCTACAAACAGTTAAGTCTTGTCCCAGAGGTGAGCCTGGGACAGAAAGGTGCTGTCATTGTGCACACGGAAGTGCCAGCAATAGCCTATGAGAGGGCAACAAGTACCCCACCCCCAGCCCAATGACCCAGGGACAACATCAGAACTGTTTACTGCACTGGACCGTGAAAGGGCCACTCAGAGTTAACAGGATCTTTACAACCCAACAAAAAGTGTTTCTGGACAGGCCATGGAGCACTAAGTCCAGGGAGGGAAGTAACCTTAAAAAGTAAGTTCTCTCCAGACGCCGTCTGGGTCACTGTCTGGGGATGACACAGTGCAAGAAGCTGTTAGGTCTTCTGGCAAAGAGTCAAGGTGGCCAAAACCAGACAAGGAGCTGGTTGTAAATAGACCACCACCGGCCTCTCCCCACAGCGGGGGTCCTCAGAGAGAAGGCGGCCAACTTCCCTCCCCTGCCTGGCCTGTGACCCACAGGCTGCCCCCCCCCACCAGCTTGGGAGGAAGGAGCCTGGGAGGGACTTCCAGTACTTGCTCAGAACATCTTAAGTACCAAGGAAGGTAAACAAGGGGGTTCCTTCTGTATAAAAAGTGAAGTGTCATCAGGGGATGGGGTAACAGAAAAGGGGAAGTCAGGAAGGAACATGCAAGACACGGAGAACCTGGTGGGCAAAAGTACAGCCAAGGTTTCCGGTCTGTCAGGTGGGGAGTGCAACCCCGGTCACTCTGGATACAGAGGCAGGAGCGCAAGGCTGTCTACAGCCACAGAGCAAGTCGGAAGACAGCCTGAGGCACCCGTACCAAGTAGTCCTGGCTGTCTTGGAATTCACTATGTAGATCTGGCTGGCCCTGCCTCTGCCTCTGAGACCTTGTCTTAAACAGTAAACAAAACCAAACCCAGTCTGAAGATGTGGCTTGGTAGGTAAAGTGCTTGTTGACCATGCACAGAGGACCTGGATGCCCTGCACAACATAGACATGGTATGGTGGGGCACGCTTGTGATCCCAGGCACTCAGGAGGTGGAGGCCTGATTTGGGGCTGAACTGGCCTACATGACATCCTGTCTCAAAAGGAAAACAAACCAACAAAAATTCAGGGAGGAGCTCCTCACACTGGCCATGATGTCTCTGTAAAAGGCCAGTGGGCATCTTGGGTGTCTCGTTCCTTGTGGGATTACCATCCTTCCCCCAAACTAGGGAAGACTGGAAGGTGAGCTTGGCTTCAGGCTACACTCGCCCACAAGGCAGGAGGCCGTGCCCGCGGGTCTGTGAGAGTCTAGACCCAGCGTTCCCTCATCTCCCATCCTTGCAGCGCAGGGCGCCTGTGTCCAGCAGGGGTGTGGCTGCCTCAGAGACAGCCGAGTGGGTCGCGAAAGAAGCACAGCAGACGGTTGTAATCAATGTCTTTTATCTCTGAAAACGAAGCGAGTGTTTGATAGAACACCATGGCCACTCTATAAGAGTGTGTGTAGGAGTTCACTGTCCTCCTCCGGTGCCAGGGCTGTAAGACAAAGGAAACAGAGCCCACCACAGCGTGTCAGATGCCTACTCAGCCTGGCACATACTACAGTCACTCCTTCCTCTCTGAACCACATTCTCTCTGGCTTCACCACCAGCCTCTACAACTGTTTACTTAATTAATTCAACTGCCCCAGAACATTTGTGAGCCTTGAACCAGGTCCTCAGCAAACCACACGTACGGACAATGCCGGTGTCTCTCCAGCCGTTTTCTCCCCATCTCATTACCCAACATTAAAGCACAAGACAGACAGAAACCCACGAAGGCCCTGAAGCTGCGGAGCTGTGACCCCCACCCAGGCAGCCGAGAGCCTTTTCTTACAACGGTACCCAGTCAGTCCACACTCTGAGCAGCTGCTGCCACACTGTGCTCCCCCTGTCCCGATGACTTGTATGTGTGCTGCCCACAGCAGCACGAACACATGCTAAGGTTTGCCTTTCATGATCCCTATGGCAGTGTCCAGCTCGTCCCCTTTCACAGACATGGGACGAGACGAGGCTGTGAAGTCACGGCTGGGTCTGTCCAGGGCTCGGCAGTGCTCCAGTCGGGAGGCAGCCGCACCGATGTGGGTGGTGGGGCAGAGGGCTTGTGCATGACCAGCTACGGCCCACCTCTGAACTTCCCTTTCTACCCTGTTCTGGACCTTTCCCTCAGCTGCGCCATTCGAGAGCCCTTGAGGACTGGCTGGGCGCCTGAGACAGGAGGCAGCGAAGGAGGGAGGGAAGAGGGGAGCAAGGGAAACGGGGTGTGGGACAGAGGCTGTGCAGAGTGCCTGGGTTCAAGCCCCACAGCATACCCTGGGGCCAGGCAAGCAGCCTCGGTGGACAAGGACTCTCAACACAGGTAACTGCTCGCCTTGGGTGCCCGGAAGTGAGCCACACTGCTGGAGGGGACGGGCGCCACCATCTGCGAGAACAGAGCTGAGAGACACGAGCGGCTTTGGGTTAGGTTATACTCACTGAACACAGCACCGGGGAGCTGCGTTCGGCCTGTGCAGCCCAGCTTCTAGGAAAGAGAGCGCGAGAGGAGAGACGGCCATGAGCTTTGATCGAAGACTCAACGGAATGAGGGGCAGTGTGTGGGTCCACGCCGTTAGACGCCCAGGTTTGTGCTGTGAGTGAGCCAGCCCTGGGGGCTGTGCTGATTGTTCCCGTGAGTGTTTATACAAAATAATCATCTCCTCTTCATGTACTTTATAAACATACACAGTGCTGTCCCTTTCAAATTGAGGAGAAAAAAAAAAAACCACACAAATACTGCAAAGTAGCAAAATACAAAGAAAAAAAAGCTACTTTCGGTTTTGGCAACATTAAAAAGGAAGAGACAGAGCAGAGGCGGTGGCCTGGTCAGCAGGTGTGTGGGGAGGACGCTGGGCTGGGCCGTTTCTAAAATTCAGAATATCTGGCATTTCGAATGTAGTAAAGTTCAACAGGTCAGCAGACCTGTCAAACATCAAAAGCTCCCTGACGAAAAGCTCAGCTTTCATGTTTCGGAAATTTGGGAGAGGAACCGAGTCCTGACTGGAATGTGGCCTATCGCTGGCTGACAGATCTGAAGTGGAATGTCACCGAATGGCAGTGTCTCCCTCGCCGCCCTCCCTCGGAGCGTCTGTGGAGGTGGGCGGGCCTCAGGCCGCCATCTTTGCCAGCTGCTGCTCTAACTTGGAAATGCGCTCGTCTTGATTGCAGATTGTGTCCTTTATGGATTTGATCTCCTTTAGAATCTCATCCAACTTGGCTTCGTTTTGCTGAGAGACAAAGAGAACAAGGTGACCAGACAGTACTGACGAAGCGCACCCCATTCTGTGACAGCACAGGGTGGAGACTCCTGAGGCACCACGGAGACTTCTGAGACAGACGAGCCCACAAAGAAAGCACAGTGCCTCAGGGTGGCTCCAGTCCTCCGGCTGCACCTGCAGGATAGAGCGTGTACCGCAGAGCCATCACAGGGCACGCCCGGGCACACCTATGGCCTCTCACTCTGCTTTGTCAGGAGCAGCTCAGCTCTGACGAAGACCCAGTGTCCCCCACCCGAGCTTATTAACTGGAAACTATGGCACCAAGGGCAGATGCCGGCTTCCTGTCAGCCACTGCTCCGTGTTCCCCCTCCCAGACACTCTGTCCTGAGGTAGCAGTGCCCCCTGCTGGCTGGTTCCCGACCCCAAGCTAGCCTCAGACGATCAATGCACAAGCACTAGTAACTCCTTCTCCCACCTCCTTCTCCAAGAACACTCACGCTCCGGCTTCCGTAGCCCTGCACTCCTTCAACTCCCATGTTTTATCAGGGAAAGGCGGTTAAGAAAGCCCAGCAAGGATCCTGTCCATTCTCAGACAGCACAGTAGGCACTACAAAAGCCAGCGCTGGCTGGCCTAGCACACCACAGTCGTCCAGAGCTGTGCACCGCCCTGGACCACAGAGCCCAGCCCACACTCCTTACCACACTGGCCGTGTCTGTGGTCTTCTTGGGGGCACAGATGAGATCACTCTTCTTGTTTGCAGCCGGCTTGCTGTCCAGAATGTTCTTCTTGACCACCTTGAGGTCCCTGTTCTTGCCTGGAATGTACCCGTGCTTCAAGGAGATGAGGATGGGGTCTGCGTTCTTCCCCTCAAACCACTCCTCGGCCTCAAGCGCAGCTTCCGGCCCTGCTGTGTCAGGGTACAGGTCGTCTTGGAAGAGGTCAGACTGTAAGAGGCACGTGGGGAACTTTGGTAAGTATGAAAGGCTGGGCCCCGAGCCCGTGCTGCATGGATGCAGTACAAGTGTCCCCAGCCTTTACTGTCCCCACTCTCTGGAATAGCTGGGACAGGGATGTACACCAGTGACCTGAGCTCTTCTGAAACATGAGCTGCTGTAGAACTGGGGACGTGTAGCTGCAGAGACGGGGTGCTGCAGGCTACGTTTATGTTAGCTCTACACAACCAATGGCATTTGGAAGAGGGAACCTCAGCGCAAAGTGCTCCCATCAGACTCCCTGTGGGCAAGTCTAGTGCATCTCCTCGGTGGGTGACTGATGTGGACAGGTTCGACTCGGTGGGTGGGGCCGGACCTGGGCAGGTGGGCCTGGGCGCTGTACGGCGGTAGACTGCCGTGAGGAGCAAGCAGTGTCCCTGCCCTGACAGTGAGCTCAGCAATGCAGGACCCGAGGGTTGTAAAAGTCATCAAGTTTCATCACAGCAGCAGAAGCCCTAAGGGAGGCGGCCCGTGGTCACAACCATTTGTTGCCCTGCAGTGGACCTGGGTCTGAGTCCCAGGACGCTCATGGCGCTTCTGGTTCCAGGACACTTCTGACCTCAAGCACCAGAAGACGTGCACAGCAGCACATGCAGGTGAAACACCAACACACACTAAAACCAACACCCAAACCCCGGGCACTTACCTTCCTGGGGACCGTCATGATGATAGGTTCACACTTCCTCTCGTGGAGCTTGAAGAATCTGCGAAGGAGAAACAAAGGCAAAGTTGCAGAGAGAGACAAGTGAGTGACAGCCCTCAGCCTGCTCTCCAAAGCGCATCCCCGCTGACCACCTCGGCTGCTGCAGGCTAACAGCGGCCTGGAGCTCCCGCTACAGAGAAAACACACTGTCCATGCAGCGTACGCAGCAAGCAGGAGAGCCCGGGGAAGACTGCTGCAGGACTGCCAAGTGCTGGTGCCGGGGCTGCGCACAGCCCACAGGAAGCAGCAGCCCTGTCTGCCTGTGAGTCTCCTGCAAGCTCAGGTACGGCACGCACGGCGCATACGTGAACATGACGACAGCTGCTGTGCTGGTCTGCAGGCACCTTTCTCCTTCCTGTCATTTTTACGGTTCACTGCCATGTCTGCATGTGTTAGCACGTGGGTATGCATGCCACAGAACACACGTGCAGGTCAGAGGACAATGATGTAGTCAGCTCCCTTTTTCCACTTTCATAGGATTCCTAGGATGCAACTCTGGCTGTCAAGTCTACATGGCAAATGTCTTTACCCACTGAGCCATCCTGCTGGCCCTGCCTTCTACCTTTTGTTCCAGACAGGTCTCCTCCCCTCCCATCGCATTAGCGCTGGGATTACTGTGTACACTGTGTACACTGCCGTGTATAGCCATGGGTTCTTAAACCTAAGTGTAACCTACCCTTGTAAGACCAGAGCTTTACCAGCTGAGCCATCCACTCAGCCATCCACAGAACTTTTCTCTTCCTCTTCCCACATGTTCCGCTGGCCACTCTCTCCTCCTTCCTGTCCTTCTCTGTCCTCACAGCTCTGTTCCTGTCGGTCACCTACCCCTTCTTTCCTTCCCCTTCCCCCAGCCTCACGAAGGGCTGAGCATGCAAGACACTGAGCCATGATGTCGAACCGCCATGCTGCACTGCAAGGACAGGTCACAAGCTACAACCAACCGCGAACACACCAACACCAAGGTAGTCCTGAACGACCGGACACTTGGGTTCCACTCTCACCTGGCGATCTCACACTTGTTCACATCGAGTCCCCGCTTGGGCATGTAGCCCATCCCTCGCTGAGGCTCCTTGCTGCTGAACGTGTTGAGGTAGTGGACATACGGGGACTCATCCGTGATTTCAAAATAGCGGATACTGCTGTCACCCTACGAGAACCAGAGACAAGTCAGTGCCCATGCTAATGGAGACATTTTGTTTAAGTGTGTGGTACCTACACCTCCCATGGTGCCCCCTGCTCTCTCCAAACACGCGCCTGAATTAAAAGCCATTGTTTCCCCAGCAGGATAGGTTCTTCCCGAGAATTAGCCAGCACTTCCTGTAGGCACCCACCTCTACTCTCACCAGCACTTCCTGTAGGCCCCCACCTCTACTCTCACACGAGTGCCCACAACTGCAAAGGAGAGCGCGGCTGCATCCAAGCCTCAGTCCCTGGCCATGGCAACAACAGACAACCAGGGAAGATAAACACAGAAGTGTCAGCATTTCACGGCTTCCTCTAACTCTGGACAGCACCAAAGGCTCTCAGTGCAGTGTAAAACCCCATGGTTAGGAACACTGGCTGTTCTTCCAGAGGTCATAAGTCCAATTCCCAGCAACCACAAAGAGGCTCATGATGCCCTCTTCTGGCCTGGGGGTGTATATGCAGTAGAACACTCATAGACAGACAGACAGACAGGTAGATAGACAGGAAGAAAGTAAGGGAGGGAGTGAGAGAGGGAAGGAAGGAAGACAGACAGACAAAACAAAAACTTGTGGTCATCATGTTTAGAGTGGTCAGCTGTTTTTGCAAGCTACCCAACACTACAACCTGGTCTGAAAGAGGACAAGCACGAAATGTCTTGAGTTCAAGCGTGCACACACACACACACACACACACACACTCGCACACACACACACACACACACGCACACACGCACACACACGCACGCACTCTTTAAGAAACATTAAATGCGTTAGTTACACTGCCTAGCTTCTAAAGGTTCGGAAGGATGAGTCCCACCCCCCCCCCCCCCCCGCGCTGACCCACTGTCAGACACGCTGCGTTACCTTTCCACATAAGTAAATGATGCTGGTGTCCGGGTCGTAGAAAGGGAGCAGCACGCCATTGCTAGTGTCCATTTCATGAAGAGCAATTGGCTCCTGCATGTTTTTCTGAAAATAAGTTAAAAATACACACAAACACACATGTATGCAGTTTAAAAAGACAAATTCTCACCACGCCCTTACCCCAGCAGAACCTAAAGTCTGAACATGGGTGACTCATGCCTGTAAACACTGCAAACCCCTGGCAAGCATGTAGATCTGACCACGCACAATCAACAGACATCAGTATGGGTCCACACAGAAAACTTTCTCCTTTGAGCTGTCTTCTTTTTGAAAAAGGTTTCTGTTTTTAAAGGACAACCGGGGAGTTCCAGGCCAACCGTGTGTGTGTGTGTGTGTGTGTGTGTGTGTGTGTGTGTGTGTGTGAGTGCAGTGGCCTGCTGGGGACAAAAGAGAAAAGAGGGCATCTGATTCCCTGGAGCTGGACCTGGGACTGTAGGTGATGTAGTTGTTACAAACAGCAAATGCTCTTGGCCGCTGAGCCATCTCTCCAGCCATTACTTTTTTATTGTAAAGAATGATATATGTAGACAAAGTTACAGAACAGAGAAACCCGTCTGTCCGTCCGTCCGTCTGTCCTACAGCCCAGCAGGTGGCAGGGAGCACTGAGGACTGCTTCCTTCACACACTCGAGTCACACACCTCATGTGCACGTGTTCTGAACACGCCCCTCAGCAGGACTGTGTGCTCCGTCCTCGAGGTCAACAACAAATCTTGTGTGGAGGTCTAAGCATCAGTGGAAGCCCCGGGGGCTCCACAGTGCATTTCTACAGTGAGCTTGCCTGTGCCACCGAGGATGAGACCCTCCCGCTAACTCAAGACAGAAGAGCTCATGGACTCACAGAGAAGCCCTGACCCCTTGTCAGCCCAAAGCCTCACTCAAACTGACAGAAAACTGGAAAGGGAGGAAAACTGGCTTACTGGGTTCCAGAGTGCCAACTGCCGCTCGCTCATGCGACTAAAGCCAGTAGTGAAGACATTGCCGTCAGCCAGGAAGATGGCGCGCATAGGCCTGGCTCCTTCGTGTGCTTTTTCCTTCTCCTGGGAAGGAGGGGAGCAGATACAGATTTCACACATCCGTGGGAAGTCCATACTGAGACACCCCTGATCCCCACCCCACCCCAAGTTCCCTCCCCTCCCCTACAGGCCCATCCTGAGCTGACCCTGAGGCCATGGTGGTCTGGTCCAAGTCAGAGCCTCAGAACCAGGTGGAGAACCTGGTTCCCCCCACATTCTTCTGCTGCCTCAGCCCACATACTACAGACTGAGCACACACGTGGGCTCTGCCACACACGGGACCGGCAGAGGACATATGGAGGCCTCTTCTGGTGAATGAGTGTGCCCAAGTATCCACCCTTGGAAGACGCCAGGTGGACACACAGGGCTTGTCTCTAAGCCGACAGCAGGACCTCCTGCATGTCTGCAGGGCACCTGGGTCAGGTGGGCATCAGCTGGGGTGCAGTCAGCGTAGACTCCCAGACAGTTTGGTTGAGCTCATCCAAGCCTTACGGGCACGCTCAGCTGTTCCAAAGCACTGCTGTGCCATGTGTGGTGGTGCACACTGGGGAGGCAGAGCCTCCTGCATTTCTGTGCTCCAGGACAGACAGGGCTAGTCTGACTTAAACCACCACAAGGGGGCAGAGCTGAGCTAAGGCTGGCCATGACAAGAGACAGGAGACTCGGGCAGCCACCTCCCCACTCAGCTGATACCCATACCCCATGAGGACAGCGTGGCTTATGTGTGGCAGCCCTCAGAGCCCAGTAAAGGTTACTGACTGGCCACTAGGGCTGTGTGCTAAGATCACTCACCGCTATGATCTCCTGTTTCCTAGGGTCGATGACCCTCACTTTCTTGTCTTTGGATGCTGTGCAGATGAGACTACCATTGCGGCTCCAGCTCACGTTGTAAATCATGTCTGAATGCATATCATCCAAGTTGATGAGGGCTTCCCCTGTCCCCACGTTCCAGATGATAATGGCATTATCACAGCCTGTGCCAAACAGATCAATCACAGGGTGAGAAAGGTCCACACAGCATGTCAGAGAAAGCTGCAAGCCCCACAGGGACATAGAGGCAAGGGAAGGAAGGTGGGGTGACAAGAGGCCCCGCCTACTAGGTTAGAGTGACAAGATCTCTGTAAACGAACACTATTAAAGCAGCCCCGTGAGACCCTCTGTCAACCCCACAAGAAGCAGAGCACAGAAGTCTCGCACATGGCGAACAGGAAAAGGGTGGGCTGCACGGTTCCCACAGGACCAGGGAGGACAGCAGGTCCTTTCTGACATGCTGTCCCTCAGCTAACTGCCCCACCCCTGACCTTGTTCTTGAGATCATCAGAAGGGCTCAGAGATGGTCAACGGTGGCTAAGTTGGTACCTTACGACGCCTTTGTAAACAGGCCTTTCATTTCCTATTTATCTGGCATTACAATCTTAACCTCACACACCATGAACAGATCCTATCCTTAGTTAAAAATTAATCTGGCCAGCTTGCATAAATATGTTAAAACAAAACAAACCAGTATTATTAAGGTGTAATTCACAATATCAACTACATATATCTAGGGTAAGTTCTGACAAATACCCATAAGAAATACCTTATTTCCATTACCCCAAAAGCCGAACTACTTACTGCTTTCTGTATTCCTACGAGTGTGTATGTGTGTGTGTGAAGGCCAAAGGATGAGGATATGTCTTTCCTGAGGTAGTGTCCCACAGGCCCGGCCTGCCAATCTGTCCCAGGGAACTAACGGCCTTTCTTTCTCTGCTCCCCTGGCACTGGGATAACAAAGACTCACCACCACACCCGGCCTCCCTAACAAGGCTCTGAAGCACTTTACTGAACAAGTCTTGTTCCCAGCAGGGGAGTCCTAAACTTACTGCACCACCACACTGGCTGATGTGCTGCTTTTAGGAAGAAGACAGGGCGGGAGGGGAAGGAATGAATGAACGAACGAATGAATGGACAAATCTAAAATTTGAGCAAAGGCAAAAATTTCTGTAAGATGAACTTGGAATCGGGCCACAGGAAGCGGGTAAGTAGAGAGCCGGAAGGCGCCAGGGCTCACCGTGGAGCATTTAACAGAAGATGCAGAAGCAGCGTCAGTGCCCAGGGCTGGGAGCCGGGCAGACAGCTGAGCGCTGGCACAGAGGGCAGTGTGGGCCGTTACAGAGCTACACTGTGGGGGAGGGGAAGGACACCCCGGCATGTGGGCAGGCAGCGGAGTGTCACATCCAGGGCACAAACAGGCACTTGGAGTCTGCCATAGCTCCCCTGTGTTTAGGTGGAGTCCCACCCAGCGCAGCCCATCACAAGGCAAGGGCTCCTACCTGCACTGAGAAGTACATTGCGGGCCGTCGGATGCCAGGCCACGATGCCAACTCTTTTTGAGTGACCTTCTAAAATCACCACAGGTTCAGTCAGGGAAAGGGTCAATCCATTTTCCGGGATCTGCCAAACCTGTTGGAACAGGAAGATCACTGCTCTGTACACCGCCTGTCACCTTCGACTCCCTATGGCCACCCAGTGACACCTGGGTGAAAGGCACATGCAACGCGTGTGTGGCTTTTTAGAGATGCAAATACACTAAGTACTCGATAACTTTGCCTCCTCATCTGTGGCCTGCTTGGCACCGGTCATTCATTTTGACTGAGTAGTGTTCTTTCGCTTTTGTACGATTTCCTTTCTATAGTAGAAATATTCCCACATCCCATGTGTAAAAACACAGAGCGCATGTTCACACATATGTGCTGGCAGAAGGCGTACCTCAGTGATCTTTGAGGGATTCAGCCACTTTGTGCTTTTCCCCCCCGGTGTTTAACCATCGTGTAGAGGGTGCTAGACAGCTTTAACCATCATTTGTGAAATGTCATGCAGTCACCACACCCCACATTCCTTTTTGAGATGGTGAAAATATTCAAAAGTTTGTGTTGGAGGTTATACATATTCATGAGCGTATTAGAAACTAGAGCTGTACATTTTAAATGAGCCCATTCTGTAGAAATTGTATCTTAAAAAAAAAAAACCTTATTTATTGCTGTGTGCTTCCCTGTATGTGTGTGCGCACATGCGCTTCTGCCTGCGTGTATGCCTGTGTGTGTACATGTGTGCATGTGTGTGTACATGGAGGACAACTTTGCACAGTTGTTTCTTTTCTCCCACCTTTGCATGGTTGTAGGGATTGAACTTACATCACAAGGTTTGCATGGAAAATACCTTTACCTGTGGAGCCATCTTGTTGGCCCCATGAATTATACCTTAATGAGGTTACACTTAAAAATAATAATGATAATAATAAAAAGCCATTTTGGGGGCTGTAGATGGCTCCAGGAAAATCTTGAGTTTGGATTGCCAGCACCAAATAAGGAACCAGCCATGGTCGTGCATGCCTCTGATTCCAGCACTGGTGGAGGCAGGGGGGGTAGACACAGGACGACTCTGAGCCTGTGGGCCAGCCAGTGGGCTCCTGGTTTAGTGAGGATGTGAATCAGAAGGCGGTAAGGTAGAGAGGCAATGCCTGCCAACATTGTTAGTGCATTTACTGCACACAGACACAGACAGACAAACACAGAGAGACACACACACTGCTGACTGACAGTGACAAGCAGAAGGGTCAGCACATCCAGACTGGACACTGTCTCACAGGGTGGGGAGGGGAGGATGCAGCAGTGGAGGGAAGCCGACTCCTGCTGAACACTGGGGGCCGAGGGCTGTCTTGTTTCTTGTTTTAGGGTGAAGCTGACACAGGCAGCGGAGGCCAGAGGAAAAGGAAAGCTGACAGTGTGCTTCACCTCGACCTGAGCTGGCAGGACAGGTCTGCTCCCGGGCATGCAGGGACAGCTGCTTTACTTTCCAGTAGGGCAGTGCACTTCACCCTGACACGTTGGTTTCTGATTAGCCAAACAGCTCCGGCTGAACCTGGCCGAGTATAATCAGCTGAAGCTGAACGGAACACGCGAAGACACAGTGGGGCTCCCTCTGACGAAAGCATGGTGTTGGCAGACACAGTCATGAATGTGGGCGACTAGCTCAGGAGGCACTTGGGTTCTGGTTTTTTTTTTTTTTTTTTCTAACTGCAAGTGTAGTAACTCCATACGCCACCCCCAGGTGTCGCCCTCGCCTCGGCTGCTAAGATTCCCAAGGCCAGCAATAGTGACCTTGGTGAAGGCTGATGTCACCAGCACCTGCACTGTGACAGGCACAGCAGAGCTCAGCTTCCATTCCTTCACTCACCTCTCGCTGGAGAGGAAGCATCATCAGAACACACAGGACAGAATTTAAATGTCTCTTATTTGCGTATTCTACATACAAGCACTTGTTTTCATGCACACAGAAGAGGCTTCAGACATCATACAGATGCTGTGCCGAGCGGATGTGATGGCTCCCACCTGGCATGCACACGCACTAGACAGAGACTTGGCTCTTTTCACCCCCGGGGTCCAACACGCACCTCCCGAGGAGCCGCCACAAAGCAGGTACTAAAGACTCAGTGACAGAGCTTCCCCACAGACTGACAACCAGAGATGGAGGACGCTGGCGCTCCACGACTGAATGTGGACCCCGGAAGCAGTGTGCTCCCGCTGGGCTGACGACGTGCTGTGAGGTGATTGATGGTGGACAGTGGGCGTGCTAACGTGAACATTTAGGGTGATGCCCGCAAGACCAGCAGGTGCCGACGGAAACCAGAAGTGCACTCAGGGTCACACCACAGGAGCCCGTCCTTCAGGAGTCTCTGAAGAAACTTGTAAGCATGAAAAGAACCGGGGAAGGGGAATAAAAAGGAAACCAAGTAGCCAGTTCCAAAAGAAACCCAACAAATGCACAAGGCAGTTTCTAAAAAGCATGTAAACAATGCTGGGGAGAGGCTGGGGGGCAGCAGGGAAAGGAACCAGTCAAGATGATGCTGACAGCCGAAGAGGTGTCTGGGCAAGTCTGAGAAACAGAGCTAACACAGCGGTGGGAAAGAGCTGTGGGCCACAGTCAGCGCCCTCCCCGCCCTCCGGCTGCTGCTGCAGGCCCTCCTCAAGGCTGTCACCGTTTGGCTCTGTGCCCGGAGGGTGCTGCACTTCTGGTAATGGGCTGTCAATGTGGACGAAGGTCTTCCAGAGACAAGGAGCAGGTGCTACTCGATTCTCATTCTTTTGTACAAGTTGCCCTCTGGCCTGGGCCTCTGGGGCTGGGATGCTAATTAGCCACGTTAGCACTAAACCCTTAGGTGCTGGGAGCCGAGCTCCTTGTTTACACTAAGGGAGCAAGGCCTGGCTTACAGAGGGTTCTGGAAAGGTCAACTGAGCTGATGCTCTGCACAGCACTACCCTAATAGGAACTGCTCATGGGGAGGACGCAGGCTCTGCAGCTGGAAGGCCTGGGTTCTGCACACTGCCCTCCTCAGTGGCATGAACCTTCTGACAAAACTGTCATCTGAGCCTGGGTTTCTAAGCCATGTGATGTGTTCTGCTCCTGTTCCACAGATGGATGCTGTGCCATCCCCGTGACCCAATACAAACATGCAGATCAAGGCGTGGACCAGGCAGAGCACACGGCCTGCTATGCTCCTGTGATGGCGCACACTTAGGTTAGAGTGAACTCACTAGTACCCTATTATACCCCACGTGTCCTGTGTGTGAAAGTCCTTGCTTATGTCTGGGACAATTAGTGCTGTCTGTGCAGGCCGTGGCTATAGACTGGTGCCCAACACCAACCTGCTTTCTCAGAAAACACTCACTGAGCAGGGAGACAAACAGCAGACAGAGTAGCACCTCAGCATGTTAAGGACAGGTCACTACCCTGCCTATTAAAAAGAAAATCTCTAAGTCCCTAAATTCTGTTGGACGACACATGACCATAGTAATGTTTCATTTTGAAAGGAAGGAAAACAACATAATCAGCCTAAAGGGCTTCCAGATGAAAGTGGAACTCAACCACCGAAAACCCACCGATGTGTAAACCTGCAGCTGTGTCCCCTCCAAGTGAGAAGGCCTGCACACAGAGAGGGGGAGGGGGAGGGTTGGGGGCTGACGGGGTGGCACACAGGTTGCAGGAAGCCAGGCCAACAGGAGACAGGCAGGGGAAACCAGCCGCCCGTAAGGAGTCAATGCAATTGGTTTAATGGTTTTATTTTTCAAACATGGCACAGATTTAAAGTACACAAAGTGTTTCCAGACCCCACTCTCCTATCTTGATGGCCCGCCGGGAACTGACTACTGAGTGAGACACTGGAGCTACAGCGCGAACTGCTTGCCTGCAAAGGTCATGTTTGTAAAGAGCCCAGGGGGCTGATTCAAAGGGAACAGGAAGAGATGGTCCCTCAAGACGCCAGGCGAGGGATTTGCTGCAGAACAGCCAGGAGGCCCCATGAGGCAGAGCGTGGCACCTCCATGTTTTCTAGAGGGCGAGCGGACCTGGGACTGAGGCTGGATCTGCCAACAGCGCAGAGGTGAGCTGTTCGTCAGACACACCACAGCAAACACAGCAGGGCTCCTGCTTCTACTGTACTGAGTCAGTCCAAGGAAAAAACCCACAATAAAGGTGCAGGTAAACCTGGTAGAGCGCTCACTTTGCTCAATTCCATAGGATAAGGACCCACGTGGGAGGAGATGAAAGCACTCACCATAAATAAACAATCACAGCTGTTTAGGATGTGACAGCTGCGGACAGGTAAGGGGACAGACAACTAAGGGACAGCTAAGGGCTGCCTCTCTCCGTCTCCTCTCACCGTCTGAACCACAGCCTCTGCGTCTGTGTCTCATTACTGCTCTCCAGACGAGGGTAGGCAGCAGCAGCCACAATCTGACCTGACTGTTCTTGGAATTATTTCAATCACTGCCAATTACTGGGGCTAAGATTCTGCTAAGTAAAATATTGAGAAACCACAATCTGAAAAACTCCATAAGGCGCTATCATCAAAGAGCGAGGGCACTGCAGGAGAGGCAAAGGGTAGCGGATGGTATGGGAGTTTACCTGCCGCCTGCTAGTGTCAGGCATTGCTCTCAACAGCTGGCCCCAAAATGCAAGCTGCCTACCACACTCCACTTCCAGGCTTTAGAGTCCCTTTAAAAGTAGAGGCTAGGCTGGCAGGATGGCTCAGTGGGCAGAAGTGTTTGCTGCACAGCCTGACAGCAGGGTTTAGTTGGTGGAAGCCATGTGAAAACATGGCTGTGGTGGTTCACTCCTATAGGGAGACGGACAGACAGACAGACAGACAGGAGAGCCGCCTAGAGACCACCAGCCAGCCGGTTAACCCTGGAATACAGGTGTAGGAGCATCAAAAGGCTCTGCCTCAGCAAGGTGGGAAGAACCGACTCTCAAAAATAAGAATAATGAAATGTGGAGAAGCAGTCAGGTGGCGGTGCACGCCGTTAATCCCAACCCTCCAGAGGCAGATGAACCTCTGAACTCAAGGCCAGCCTGGGCTACAGAGTTCCGGGATAGCCAAGGCTACACAGAGAAACCCTGTCTCGAACAAAAGAAAAACAAAATCAAACCAAACAAAGAAACAAAAAGAAGGAGAACCGAGGCATGAGGCCATTCCTATAACATGGCACCTGGGAGACGGAAGCAGGAGAATCCTAAATTCAGAGCTGCAGGTGAACGGTGGAGCTGTAGGCTTTCAAACTCCACCCCTAACACAGAGACATCACTCCCAAGTCAGGGCAGAGAGAACAGGCCCATGTTTACAGTTCAGCGGGCTTGAATAACTCGAAACCAGTTTTGAACTTGGGCTTTATCCTCTCATGGCTCTGCTGGTCTCTACAGGACGCTGACTAAAGCTGTCCTTGCTACCGGGTATCCATGATGCGCCCCACACTCACCACGGAAGCCCTGCATGCCCAGCTCTGTTGATCCTCTCTCCACAGGCCTGGCCTCTCCATGTGAGGTGGAGGCTGAGCGCACCCAGGGACTAGGGACTTCTCAGTTGGGCCAAGACCCTGGAACTCTGCCTGTTACCCACAGCTCCAGGGACACTGCCACTAGCCCCTGTTGGAACAACTATCTAGACCGCTTCTGTTTACTTAAAAATGGGGTGGGGTGTGGAGACTTGAAAGTCTACAATCTCCTGCCAGTTTTAATTCTTCTTAGCACGGTGGGGGGGGGGGTGTGTGTGTGAGCACAGCTCCACTCTGACACCAAGCCTGCCAGCACACTCACGTGGAGCCACTGAGTGACCAGTAGCCTCCGTGTGGCCCACACTAACGATGGAAAGAAATGAGATTTGGCCCAGAGCACCATTCCTAACAAGATGTCTGCTCTGCCAATGCAGGAGCAGCAGCAGAGGCTTTCCTAAGACAGACGTCTCAGTTACAGCTGGTGTTGAAATTTTCCCAAACTTCAAATAACAACAAAGCTGGTAACAGACCAAAGGACCCCAAAATCCTAGTGACAGAGGCATCCCACTTCTCTGACCTAACGGAGCAGGCCACTGTCACACTCTGGGAACTGAGAGGTTGCCTTTTTTAGCAGCCGCTGATCACTAGAGCCCTCACCTCCACCCCAGGACTGGAGAGGTAGGTGTAGGCTGGGCCTAGTGCTCTCAGAACCCACGGCAAGGGCTTCTCTCCCCAAGGCAGGCCAATGGAAAGAAGCCATTTGAGCAGGTGAGGAATGGGGGAGGGTCCACCCCCTGTAGAGCACAGGAATGAGAAAGGCCCAAAACAGCCAGGCTAGGGAAACTAAGGCAACTCTCTCCCCCCACCCCCACCCCAGTTTCTGAACATCAACATACTCTGTGAGAGTGGTGAGTCAAACCAAAGCCATCTTCTGGAAACTTCTAACACACACACACACACACACACACACACACACACACACACCAGCTCACAACCTTTAACTCCGGTCCCAAAGGATCTAATGCTGTCTTCCGTTTCTGGGGCTCTTGCATGCACATAAACTCATGTGTGCACAAAAACACACACACAAAAAAAAAAACCAAACATAAACAAAACAAATAATGTACTCCAAATAAAAAGTAGCAACCGGAGATGCCAAGAGGAGCAAAGACCCAAGCGAAGATGGCAGCTGGGCCCTAGCTGTCACAACGAGGCCAAGAAGAGCCTGGTTTGAGGAAGGGGTGCTGGCACTGGAGAGGACACCGGCCCCCACACCTGCTCTGGAGGCTGCAGCAGTCAAAGCTTTCTCTGCAAACATCTGCCATTCACCAGGCCACGTTCCAACTGCTCAAGCTGGTCCTCGAGGACAGACAGCGACAGACCAGGGAAGCAGTAGAGACTGCTGGTCAGGGGTGAGGAAAGCCCCGTCGGCCTTAGCAGCTCCAGTGAGAACAGGGCTCAGCTGGTGCTCCAGCACACGTGCTGTCTTCCGCTGTCTTCCCGCTGGGTGCTTTCTAAGCGCGCTGTCACCGGGAAGACCAGATGCACATTTGGCACACCACCTGCCTTCACACAGGCCATGAGGGTCTCGTTCCTCCTCTAAAGTCTGTACCTCAACTGCACAGCCAGGAAGGCAAAGGTCCTCCAAGGTGACCAAGACCTACAGTCTAAGGAAGGAAAGTTCCCGGAGCAAAGGCCAGGTGTGCAAATCAAATCCCACCAGGCGACAGAGGCAGGAGGATCTCTGGGAGAGTCCAGGACAGCCTGGTCTACATAGAGCTTCCAGGCAGAACTACAGAGAGTATCCCAAAATACAACGGCAGCGTGTGCAGCAAGCTGACAAGAACTGAGGAGGAGCAGGTGGGGCACACACAGGGCCCGGGACGGAGGCAGGACACTGAGGGTTTGGGACCAGTCTGGGCTATAAGCAAGACCCAATCTCAAGAGAACAGAAAGAGACCTGGGAATTTGGGTTAATTTTCCAGGATCAGGGGAAGAACTTAAAACTAGGGGGAAGAGAGATGGCTTCATGGTTAAGACCACTTACTAGTTGCTCTTGCAGAAGACCTGGGTTCTGATCCCAGCACCCATGTGACAGACCACAACATAAACTGTGACTCCAGTCCTAGGGGGTCTGATGCCCTCTTCTGGCCTCTGTGGACACTGCATGCATGTGGTGAACATAGACACATGCATGCAAAACGCTTGGACACATAATTTTTTTTGTTTTTGTGTTTTTAAGCCACACTATTCTTAGAAACCCTAACTGGAGGCCACATCCTTCTGACTGAGCCTCCACCCCTGACAAATGGTGACAGCTGACAGGTGCCTGCATCCTCCCAGAGTCTGTTCTCTGTAACGTGGGAGAGGAAGTGACAGGTCAGGATGTTCACATCTACCCTCTGCACTCCTGGGAAGCAGGACACTCAGAGAGGAAAACAGGGGACAGGACACTGCTGGAGGTTTGACTCTGTCCTGCCATGAACTTCAGCTGAAGAGTGCTACACCTTTAATGCTTGCACCCCCCAGATCAGCAGTTCTCAACCTGCTGGTAGTGACCCCCTGGGGGTCACATATGAGATATCCTGCACATTAGATATCTACACTACAATTCACAAGAGTAACAAAACAGTAACACTGTATGGCGTTCGAACAAACCAACAAAGATCATGTTATGGTTGGGGGTCACCACAACATGGGAAACTGCGTTAAAGGGTCGCAGCTTTAGGAAGGTTAAGAACCATGGCTCTAGATCTAGATCCCTAGGGGTTGGCTACAACACTGTGGTCACAATCACCCCTAGCACCCAGACCAGGAAGCAGAAACATCATTCTCCATCTAAAGAAACCAGGATGTAGGGAGAATCTCCTATTTGATGGATATGTTCCCTGTCGTATTCCCTACGGCCAGCAGGAAAGTGCAGAAGACAAGGTGGGGTATCCCATAAGCAGAAGGGATCTGGAACAGAGCCAAGCACTGAAGATCCATCCCGGGACACGAAGGAGGAAGGAGGAAAAGTCATGAAAGCTGGGCAGAGGTGATGGCCATGGGGCAGAACTTGGGTCAGAATAAACTGAATATTAGGTTAGGAGCAGTTGGAGAATGAGCCAAAGTTCAAGGCCAAGATATCTGTAAACAGAACAAACACTCAGCTATGTTGCTTCTGAGCACAGGGATGCGGCTTACAATAAACACCCCACAATACTAGGGGCAACAGAAACAGACAATTTAAAGACTGGCAGAGATGCCCAAGACCATGAATGAATCACAGAAAAAAGTGATCAATGGCCATTTCAGGTCTCACTGGAGAAGGCAGGACAAACTGAGCTTTAGGATATGACAGTTTCTAAACCAGATATGTTCAAATCCGTTAGCTCAAATGAAGCGAAGGGAAAAACTTCATTTACTGAGGACTAAGAAGTACTGAGTCATCGCCTTGGAAACGGGGTAAATGGAAGAACCTGGTGCTTATTGCCCCTTCCTATTTGATCTGGAACACCAGGCAACTTAACAGACAGAGCAGTGCCCTGTAAAATTTACAGAAAACAGAAAAGCAGCAACTACGAGAGCCGCTCTGGGCTCCTTTAGTGAGTCACCAGGCGTAGGAACAAAAGTCCAGTCGCTATGCAGACCCAACAGGATGGAACCACAAGAGCTCTCTCCAGGGACTGGGCCTACATAACTTCAGGATCTGCACACTTGCAGCAAATCAGGCCAGAGCCCTACCTGCTCCAGAAGGACACAGTCAGCAAAATCTAGACTGAAAAGCACAGGCCAGACAGCTGGTGCTCTACAACAGACGCCCGGAAAAAAACAGGGACCAGACAGACAGACTTAAAAGCTGGTGTTTTTAAACTGCACGCCCACCTGCTGTTTACAGAGGCCCACTGAGCGAGCAGCATCCGTGACAAGAAGGGTTTGAGGGAGGGTATGTAAGAAGCAGAGTAAGAAACCATTCACCCACTGCTACATTCTTCACACACTGGTGTTTTGTGGAAGTTGTTTTAAAGGGGAATGTGGTCAGCAAGGCTGGCAACAAGGAAACACATCAAACCTGCTTCCCCACAGCAGTTAGGACTCTCAGCTGACCGCCCTTTCAGCAGGTCTAACCTATGCTCCTTTCCAGTAGCGAGTGTATTCAGTCATTAGTTATCAGTCTAGTGAGCACACACAGAGAAGGCACACACTCACAGAAAGCACACACACAGAAAGCACACACACAGAAAGCACAAACAGAAGGCACACACACAGAAAGCACACACAGAAGGCACACACAGAAAGCACACACACAGAAGGCACACACACAGAAAGCACACACAGAAGGCACAAACACAGAAAACATACACACAGAGAAGGCATACACAGAGAGAAGGCACACACACAGAAGGCACACACAGAGAAGACACACACAGAAGGCACACACACAGAAGGCACACACAGAAAAGGCACACACACAAAAAGCACACACACAGAGAAGGCACACACACACACAGAAAGCACATACAGAAGGACTCCTTAACTGGCAGCATATTTAATACACTTTCAGCTGCCAAAAGCCCACAGTGGAGAACTGTTTGAATAATACAGTTCAGGAACTAATTTGACTATGTAAACTATTTAGCTAATAAAGCATCCTAAACAATGTTTTGCTCAAAAGACAACAGAAAGAATCTAAAACACAAACAAAACAACAAGACAAGCCACTAGGAAGAACTAGGAGGAGTATGGTTCTCCAGTCCCTGCCTGAGGTGAGGCAGGGACTCTCGTGGGTTAATCTTTGCTATCTCAGGGCAACAGTAGCCTGCCCATGCCCATGCTTCTGTCTAACCTTGTTAATGTACTTGGGAAAGTGTTATGTCCTAGGTTGACACGCCTGTGAAAACACAACCCAAGCAATCTGTGGAAGACAGTCCTCAGCACTGCCCATCACCGAGGGAAGTCAGGGTGGGAACCTGGACACAGCAGCTGATGCAGAGGCCATGGACAGTGCTGTTTACTGGCTTGTCCTCACGGCTTGCTCAGCCTGCTTTCTTATGGAACCCAGGACCACATGTCCAAGGGTGTCACTGCCCACAGTGAGCTGGAATCTCTCACATCAATCATTACTGAAGAGAATGCCCACAGGCCAATCTGGTGGGAGTATTTTCTCAAGGGATACTCCCTCTTCCTAAATGCCTCTAGCTTGTATCAAGTTGACATCTGTGATGGTTTGTATGTGCTTGGCCTGGGGACTGTCACTATTTGAAGGTGTGGCCTTGTTGGAGTAGGTATGCCATTGGGTGTGGGCTTTAAGATCCCCATCCTGGCTGCCTGGAAGCCAATATTCTTTTAGTGGCCTTCAGATGAAGATGTAGAACTCTCAGCTCCTGCACCATGCCTGCCTGGATGATGCCATGTTCCTGCCTTGATGATAATGGACTGAACCTCTGAACCTGTAAGTCAGCCCCAATTAAATGTTGTTCTTGCCTTGGTCATGGTGTCTGTTCACAGCAGTAAAACCCTAACGGAGACAACATCGGACCAGTCAGTACATACTGAGAACTAAACCAGGTCACTAAACTTACTCAGAGGGCAAGTTCACACTCAGGAACACTGTCTTAGAAGGTGAGGCAGTAGTCAGAGGGCTGAAGCAGGAGGATCAGTAGAGTCTGGGAGTTTCAGCACCAGCATGGGTTACCTAGCAAGAAAATTCTTTCTCAAAATACACTTTCTGGTGCTGCAGAAATGGCTCAGTGGTTAAGAGCACTGACTGCTCTTACAAAGAACCTGGGTTCAATTCTCAGCAACCACATGGAGGCTCACAACCATTTAACTCCAGCTCCGTTTAGGTCCTGTGCTTGCAGGGTGCAGACAGACATGAATGTGCACAGGTAAAACCCCCACACACTATTATAAAATACAGAAGAAAACATCTTCCAACATGAGCTCGGGAGCCAGCCTTGCTCCACTCCCACATCCCCATCCCTGCCTTATCCTACTTCATCTGCACAGTGGGTGACAACAGTCTTCCCACCTTTTTTTTGGTAGAGGGTGTAGACAAATGTCATTAATAAAATTATTAGAAAATACCTTACTTGCACCCGAATCTTCCCTATAGATATCAACTGCTGATGAGTAGCGCTCTCTCAGAAAAGAGAAACAAGAAACAGAAACTCGGCAACACAGGCTTGTGAAGAAGGGTGTACCTCTCACAAAGCCGTATGGTACACCAATAAAGCCAACACTGCCAGGAGTCTACACACATGTTCACCAGTGGTTTGTGTCACAACACACCCTGGGGACTTACCATAACGGTGCAGTCCTCTGAGCCGCTGGCAATGACCTGATCATTGTGTGGACACCAGTCGATGTCCAGCACTGGTCCCGTGTGGCCACACACCGTAGGGTAGGATTTGTCGATTCGCCCCGTCTGAAAGAAGAGACAGATGGATCATGTAACACTGTGTGACATCCATGGATCAGCAGCTGTCAGTCACAGCCACCCCAACCTCTGCTGTGGTCACTGCTCAGAGGCTGGCCCAAGGAAAGCCAACAGCTCAGCGTAGGTATCACCTTAGGGTAGGTGGCAGCGATACCCGTCTCCCGGGTTTACAGTGAGAACCCAACAAAGGTCCCATGACGGTGACCTGGGTATATGTAGAGATGATTATGAATCTAATGAGGATCAATAAATCTGTCACAATCGGTTCTTCCAGCACAGTATTTACATTACCCACTAACTCGCTGATGCACCACAGCTGTAAACTTCTATCATGAGACACCGAGCACTAGAGCCTGGGTGTGGAAGCTGTGATCCTGTGCTGATCAAGGAGTGGAGTTGACGAGCAAGTGACAGTGTGTGTTGTCACAGCATAGACAAGAGTTTCTGCTAAGAAGAAATTATGCTGAGGCTTAAAGATTGTCCTACCCACAGGCCTATGGTCTAGGCTTCTTCAGGGACTACCCTTCCTGGACAAAAGTCATTAAATGCAGGGGCTGCCCTGGCGGGAGATCGCTTACCTAGCAAACACGAGAAGGAACAAATACACTCAAGAACACAAAGAGGAATACAAGGAACAACAGGTCAGAGTCTAGGAGCAACACCAGAGTCCTCTGAAAATCCAGATGGAACAGTTTTATGTGCAAAAATGTAACCTGTTGAAACGTAGTTTTTTTAAAAAATAAAAAATAAAAACATAGAAACCTTGAAATACACTGGAGAATGAGTTCTTGGCCATCAGGAACTACACAGTGAGACCCTGGCCAAAAGATGGCCTGAACCAGTTTTCCAGAGAACAGAGATGGAACAGCACTGAGGTGGACTCAGAGACAGGAGGAGGGCCACAGGCACTGGACGAGGAGACCAGAGCACCAAGCAGGTCACTGAACAAAACTGGGCTGGAGAGATGCTCGACCGTTAGAACCAGCTGACTTTCCAGGGGACTCAGGCTTGGTTCCCAACACTGAGGTGCCAGCTCCCAGCCACCTACAACTCCAGATCCAGAGGATGTAGTGCCCTCTGCTGGCCTCAGGGGGTGCCAAGAAGGCACATTCGCAAACAACACACAAAAATAAATAAATGTGTAACATTTGAAGGAAGGAAGCCAGCCAGCCCCGGTGAGTTGTTCTAAAAGACTGAGGAAAATGAGCAAGAGACAGGTGAGCTGAGACCAGCCTGGGCTGCAAAGAGCCGCAGAACAAAAGAACAAATACACTCACATAGGCCAGCGAAAGAAAGAGACAAGTCTGCAAGCACACAGGACAATAGCACAGCCAGCCAGAACAGCGGCAGATGAGAGAGAAGATATTGGGGCTCACTGGTGACTGGATAACTGCCAGTTAAAAGGACAAGGCTAGGTGTAAGGTTTGCTCCTCTGTCACTTTGAGCCCAGATTCGAGGCTTCCCCGGCCGAGCTTTGCCTTCGCCATGGCGCTCAGCGATGCAGATGTAGAGAAGCAGATTAAGCACATTGGCTTCCGCCGAACAATCCAATGAGAAAGCAGAAGAAATGGATGCAAAGAAGAGCTCGCCACCGAGAAAGGTCGTCTCGTGCAAACCCAGAGACTGAAGATTACGGAATACTGACTACGAGAAGAAAGAAAAGCAGATCGAGCAGGAGAAGATTCAGATGTCCAACTTGATGAATCAAGCAAGGCTCAAAGTCCTCAGAGCAAGAGATGACCTCATCACTGATCTGCTCAAAGAGGTAGAAGATACGACCAGGTACCAAGGCCGCTGGATGGGCTGGTCCTCCAGGGCCTGACCCAGCTGTCGGGGCCTCGAATGACTGCGTTACAGAAGACAGGAGTTCCCTCTGGTGAAGGCTGCAGTACAAAAAGCAATTCCTATGTATAAAATTGCCATCAAAAAAGATGTTGACGTCCAGATTGACCAGGCCTACCTGCCTGAGGACATGCATGGCTGGTGGAGTTGAAATCTATAATGGGGATCGCAAGAGGAAGGTTTCCAACACTCTTGGAGAAACATGATCTGTGTGGCTTCCTCTTTCTGTTCTAACTCTGGTAACCAGTGGACACCCTCTACCACTAATGCCCTTGGCTCACTGTCAACAGAAGGGTCACTTGGTGTAGGCAAGACCCCAGCCCCAGCTCATCTGACGCCACAGCTGTGCACTGTCTAGCAGCGGCATGGGTGGGGTCAGATGTGCTGCGCAGCCCTCAGCAAGGACCCATTCTTTCCCTGCTCCTGCTCTAGTCTAGAGGGAGCTGTGATGCTGACCCTGCTCTTTGGGCGTACGGTGCATGTGGGGCACACATTCCTCCAGAAACACTAGCTTCACTGTTACTGTTTAGGCCTAGTCTCCCTTATCTGCAAATGTGATTTAGAATCTAAACCACAAACATACTCTATAAACCATATGAGGCAGTTCACAACCATTTTTTACTCCAGCTCCAGGGAATCCCACACACTCTCTGGCCTCCATGAACATCTGCGTGTGCACACCTACACACCCACAAATCAACTAAAGAAGACAGGAAGCAGTGACAGAAAACATGTGATCTCCGTTACAGAGTGTGCGAGGGAGCAGAAGTGTAACTGGAGGTGCCATTGTCTAACCAAAGCACCAAGTCATCCCTGTCACACTTCCTCCTGTGAGTGACAGCGGCAGGTGAAGTGTCACCTCCTAAATGACCTTGGGAAGGGAAACAAAAGTCCATGAGAACTTTCCATGAGAAAGGTTCCGTGCAGCAGCTCGAGCAGTGCAGAAGGAAGGAGCGGATTTTAGGCTGTGGTACGGAACTTGCGTGTAAACATTTGTGCCGTGTGTCAGCACCGCTGGGGCTGCCGTGGACTGGAAGGCCCACAGCCTGGAACAGACACACACGAGTGAATCTGAGATGAGGAAAGAGAAGGGTGGCGGGCCAGCCACAGCTGCTGTACTCTCCTTCATGTGTGTGTGTGTGCACTGCTGCTGTGCACTGCTGCTGTCCTCAGACACACCAGAAGAGGGCATCAGATCCCATTACAGATGGTTGTGAGCCACTATGTCATTGCTGGGAATTGAACTCAGGACCTCTGGAAGAGCAGCCAGTGCTCTAACCACTGAGCCACCTGTCCAGCCCTGTACTCTCCTTACAATAGGGATGAAAACATCTGTCCAACCTCGGGGTAAGTACATGAGCACCTCATTTTATTTAATGCTTCCTATAGAAAACAGGAAAGTTCAAACATATCAATGCTCTATCATGAATTTTACAGTAGGACTTTAAATTGCACTATTTGTGTGTGTGCATAATGAGTCATGGCAGCCCAGGTGTGTGGAACTCAGAGGACAATTCCTGGAAGTCAGGTCTCTCCTTTCGCCGTGTGGGTATCTCAAGAACAGAATCTGGTTCCGGGCGTGGTGGAAGAAGCCTTCATCCACCGAGACACTCGCTGGTCACCAACGATATTTTCACCCAGCAAATGTTTTTTGCTGAATTGTTTTATCCCAGGCTTCTGTATCCCAAGCCTCACCTCAGCAAGACCCATTTGGCACCATGACAGAAAATGTATTTCTAAACTTGAAGTCCCCAGAACAACAGGTGGTACTTGGTGTGGGTCATGTGGGGCCGCTGATGAGAGCAAGACCAGTCGAAAATGAAAGGAGCGCCGGGCTTAGTTAACTGGCTTAACTACACACGGGAAGTTTCCCTAAGCACCCCAGATTAAACAGTGCCAGCTACAAGTTACTAGGCAGGTGTCCACACATATCCTTTAACCTAGAAGATCCCGGAGAATAAGCAGAATGCTGTCATTCCCAGCAGAGGCACAACACGCCTGCAGAGGACCCTGCCTACAGCTGAAGGATCACATACATCCTCTCTACGGAAACCCAAAGCAACAAACAGGGCGAGCTACTGCACACCTTTAATCCTGGCACCTTGGAGGCAGAGGCTCCTGTGAGTTCAAGGCTGGCCTGGTCTGTATAGCAACTTACAAGCAAGTCAACAGATACACAAACAATAAAATAAACCCTGGCAGGTAGAGATAGCAACTAATGCCTTCAGGGTGTGGGCAAGACCACTTGGAAACTCAGCTACTCAGAGATAATGTCTGAGCTATCACTGGGATAGGAAAACCTTCCCACAGCAGCAGTGCGGACAGCTGCCATTGGAAACGGAGTTCATAACAATGGCACTCTGCAAGCAGCTGCTTCCTCTGGCTGTGACGTCACCATAAATCCATCCAACAAACACAGCAGCGACACAGCACAAAAGACCCTCATTACACACAGTGAGGCAGGCACCATCGGAGGGAGGGATGGCGGTCTACGTGCACGCCGAACGGGACATGGCAGCTCTCTTTTCACGGTTTACAACCTTCCGGCACCTTCTCACCCATAACAAAATTAAAGTGCTATCAGACTTTTACCAAAGGGTATATATACTATTAAGATATGACAATAAGGCCCAGCAAGATGGCTCCGAGCTGAAAGATACCTGATGCCAAGCTAGGGGACTTGAGTTCAATCCCTGCAACGCCTTCAGCAAGTCACCTTCCAACCTCCATTTGGTACCCCATGCAACTGGTAAACAAACAAAACAGGACATCATGGGGCACTCTGGTTACCGTGACAACAGACTGATGTGTAAGGACAAGCAGACATCACGGAGAAGGGGGGGCGAGCAACTCAGTGCACCCCAAGACATGCATTCATTTGCCATCCCATGAACAATGAGGACCATCCACCCTGTGATGCTGCAAAAACAGCCAGGCAGGAAAGCCTGCAGATGTAAAGCTAGCTTCCTGTATCCTTTTCTAAGGAAAAAGTGACATTTTAAGGACTTCTCTCCAATTTTCCCATGTTCTATATAGAATAATTTTGTTTTACTGATGCTGCTTCACTTAAGGGTAAGCCACCACAACCCTCATCTAGACAGAGTATCCCTCCTTTTCTTTCTAAATCTTATTTATTAGTGTGTATGGTGTGCTTGCGTGTGAGTGCTGTGCACACTATAGAGGTCACAGAGAGGTCACAGAGACTGCCCAGCTTGCATAGGAAGCCGTTCTGACGCTGCATCGGCCTGGGTGTCACTGACTTGGTTTTGCTTTATTTACTTGCTTCTCTGAGACGGTGTCTCACTGTGTAGCTGGCTGGTCTGGATCCTGGGTGTGTGTGCCATGTCACCAAGCATCTGTCCTTTTCTAGGATGGAAACTACAGCCGTTTGCATTCGTTCTGAGCCTCCAAGGAGATTTTAATTCACCCACAGGGCACACCATGCCTCTCCGGCCACAACCCCGAGTGCCTGAGATACCGGGAGTCAACTCGGTGACTGTCAAAACCATCACCAAGACTCTAGAAGCAGTTCCAGGTGCTGGGACAGTGGTGAAATGGGTCAGGACCCTGGCACAGTCGCGTTAGTACCTGACAGATCTAGTGGCCTGCTCTGAGCCAAGCAACATGAACCCAAGGGAAAATTCAGCCTCTGAGGCATGCAGACAGCTGGCACAAGGCAGAGGTGTAAGGGCACAGTTTTCCACGTGGCTGGCCCGAGCTGAGGGTGACAGCTTTGAGCATGTCCCAGCCAGCAACCCCCAGCACAACAGTAAAGCTGATGCCAGCATTGCCATGTGCTTTGGGTCTGGGGCAAGACCTTAAAATCTCAAACCAAGACTCAGCAGGGCCTGCGGAGAGAGAGCCAGCTCAAGCCTCTTAACAAAGCCCAGTCAATTAGAGCGTTTCCTGTCCGGGCTTGAGAGGGTGGGAGAGAGAGTAAAAAACAAAAACAACGGAAATGTCAGTAATCATAAAGCCTTATCTAATGGCCCTAAATGAAAAAAAGGTTCTAACGGAGCTGACGGGGTAAGGCATTCCTCTTTAAGAACTTAAAATACAGCCCAAGTCTCTAGTTACAAAGTATCCCATCAATTCCAAGAGAAAACTACAGTGGCTTCCTCTCTGTGTAAGGCTGTGTCCCTCTCAGAAGGTGCATGCTCTGTGTGCTAAGGACACACTGCACTCCAACTGTCAGTGTATACAGTGCATACAACACAGGGATCCCCAGACACTGCCACAGAGGAACTCAGTGAAGAGCACCCAGACCCAAGGCTGTAATGTGTGCTGTGTGGCTTATACAAGAGCACACAAAGTAAGATCAATTCCTCACACTACCTGTGTTCCCACTCCACTCAATTAGGCAATAGTAAAACTGGAACTAGAGAGGACCAAGGGGCAGAGATTGGCCCCTTCCAGAGTAGAAACATGGAACACATTAACATTTTCATAAGCAAAGAGAGCAAACGACTCCGGTGACAGGCAGCTCATGTCCTCCATCTCAAGATGCTGAAACAGCCACACATTCCATCCTAGCTGCTATCCCGGAACCAGCTACGGAGGCCTGTTTTCTGCTGGTCTCCTATAGATCTAGGCAGCTGCCTTGCTTTCCCGTCCTTTCTTTTGCTCAGCTGTTCCTCTGTGTCTCAGGCCCAAACTGGGTGTGGCCAGGCACACGTGAGGGTCCAGAGCACCCTAGGTCTCAGGTCTCATGACTCCCAGAAGAGGGACAAGCTGTTTGCTTTTTAAGGAAAAGAAATGAGGACCAACTGTACCCATTTGCTGTGCCCATGTCAGTAACAGTTCATTTCTGGCTTTGGGGGATAAACTGAGGACTCGTGAACTCCAGCGCTGAGAATGGGAAGCAGAGGAAACTTCCACCAGGCATAAGGGCTCCATTCACATGCGCAGGGTTCAAAGGAGTCAGGAAAGGGCATGTATTGAAGCCGCTTCTTTTTCTCCAGCTTCCTTTTCCTATGACAGAATTATTTATGCGGGTACATGTTCTTCTGGGATCTGTGAGCCTCAGCTGCTCCACGGGGAGGAGCCATTGTGACTGCAAATGACAGGAATGGCCTCAGCCATAGAGATTCACAGCATGTGTGACTTGCTGATGAAACACACAGAGGGAACCCTGCTGTAAGGGGACAGAAACACCAGCCTCGGGGACAGGGGAGTGTTCTGGAGTAAAACTTCAGACTGAACTGCTCTATGAGGCAAGCCAGCAGCTAAGGGTGCAAGGGAGGTGTGGCCTTGGGAGAAGAGCCTGAAGTGACTGTGGCACACAGGAAACTGGCACATCATAGGCAGCCCCAGAGTTGGGCTCACCAACTTCCCTTTTCTTTCCTTTGTCTATGACAAGTATCTCTCTGTGTAGCCCTGGCTGTCCTGGAACTCAGAGATCTGCCTGCCTCTGCCTCCCAAGTGCTGTGATTAAGGTGTATATCCATGCCCACCCTCTAACATAACTTTTAAATTTATTATAATGTATGTATGTATGTATGTATGTATGTATGTATGTATGTATGCATGTGTATGGTGGGGGCCACGTGCATGCTACATCACACATATGGAGCTCAGAGGGCAAGTGTGTGGAACAGCTTCTCTTTCTACTTTACACACATTTCAGGGCTAAACTCGGATCACCAGGCTTGTGCGGCAATCACCTTTGCCCTCCGAGCCATCTTGCTGCCTCAAGTAGTGGGCACTGGATTTAGTGGATTTAATACAGACCAGACGTACAGCCATTGAGAACTTGAGGAGATAAACTGTGAGTAGTTTACCTGAAGGAAAAAAAAGTGAAAAAGCTAACATGTTCTTATTCAAGTACGCTGGGATTGTAGGTCAGTGGTAGAGCCTTAGACACACACACACACACACACACACACACACACACACAGAGGCAAGTCCTAAAATCAATCTCTGTGGCAACAGAACATAAAAGCCCCACACTGAACCTGCCCCTCCACCAGCCTTCGGCCCCCATCCCGAAGAGTTCTTTCCTATGCCTCCTTAATAATCAAGTGTCTACTCCGCTTTCAAAAAATACAAAATACCAACCTAAAAAATATTTTTTCTTTTTGGTTGTGGGGGGTTAGTTTATTAAGACAGTCTCCCTATGTAGCCTTAGCTGGCTGGAACTCACTATTTGGACCAGGCTGGCCTCGAACTCAGAGATCTGCTTACCTCTGCCTCTGCCCCTAAATGCTGGGATTAATTTAAAGATGTGTACTGTAACCCTAACCCTAAAGGCTGCCTAGGGATTTTCTCAGTGATGTGGGAGAAGAACTTAGAAGTGACAACTCAGCACTGCTGACCACCACTGAGAACAAACATCACAAGCCCGCGACAGAGTGCAAGAGTCAGAACCAACGTTCCAACTTACAAGTCAAGAGCAGAAGTATGGACCCAAGGGAAGGACAGAGGGAGTCCCGGCAGTAAGGACAATGGCCGCTTGTCTAGTCCAAACTGGTGAGGCGGGATGCAACCTCCGGGAAGCCGAAGGAGGGGTGAGAAGCAGAACAGTACTGCCTTGGGGGGCGGGGAGAGGGCCTTGGGATCACGCCTGCATAGAGCACAGACCTCTCAGCCAGATGAGCCTCATCCTCCCCTCTCAGTCTTCGGGACTCCACACCCAACCTTCAAGTTGGCAAGAGCAGCTTGCTACACGTGTAAGTGACATCGTAAAAACGTGTTCAGTCCAAACTGGGTGGACTTTAGAAGCAGTGCGTGCGCTCAGAACCCTTTCTTGGCCCGAGTGCGGGTGGCTTGGCGTGCCCAGCAGGGATTCCCCATCTCCAGAAGCCCAGGAAAGAGTTAAACATTCTCCGCACTGGGCGAGGCGGCTTCTCACCACACACTTCCAGATCCCACCATTCTCAAAGCAGCTGTGCAGCCAATCAAAGCAGAGGAAGGAAATTATCCCGGCCAGCTGTCAGCCGCGGAGCGCCGATGGCCTTATATGGTAAAAAGCACTGTCAGAGCTGCAGGCTGGCTGGGCCCGGGCGGCAGCAGGAGCTGGATGAGGCGAGGGGTGCACAAAGGACAGGCAGCCTGCTGCTCATGGGGGGGTGGGGGGACACATCATCTGCTGGGCATACTCTCGGTGACTCACAGCCCCAGGGCACACTGAGGCTCCTAGGCCAGCACTGCGCTTCATTGTTAGCTGGGGGTGGTGAGCAGCCCTCCTCCTTGCTCCCTCCAGTGAGACTGGAGAGCACAGGCCCAGAGAGAAAATGAAAGGGCCCTTCTGTGGCACTTCATGTGGTAATGAGGCCACGCAGCACTCATGTGGCTGGCAGCTCGGGACACAATTTACAAGTCATTGTTCTGCACCTGGTGCCCTCCCGCTGAGTCCCCAGACCATCCCCCAGCCTTTCAAGACCCCCACACTTCAGAATTCTGGTGCTAAAGGCATCAGGCAGAAGCTGTTTTGGTAAGCAGTGAACTGGAAGGTCACACACTCCGAGGAATGGTGTTAATCAAACCTCCACCATCAACACCAGTGGCTATGCCGCGTGAGTCACCTCTATACAGTGGACAATCGGCATCAACCGCCTGTCAGCGTATTCAGCAACGGGGCAGTGCAGCCAATGCAAGTCTGGCAGGTGCTAGCACGGCACGCTGGGAGCCTGTGCAAACACAACTCCTCAGTGTGGCAGCAGCGCAAAGGAAGCCCTCAGCTGACAGCTGCTCAGACCTCATCAGGACCAGAAGACAGCACACGGAGACTGGAAAGCCAGCAAACTGTGGGCCTCTGGGCCAATACTACGAAGGCCAAGCGACTGTCTTTCCTTCCAGGGAGAGAATGCAAAGGAGGGTCAACTGGCCAGTGGAGAGAAATAACAATTTACACCGGGAAGTCACAGAAGATTTAGACATGGAAGGTCAAAAAACAAACAAACAAACAAACAAAGCACTCCACCCCAGACTCAAATTCTGAGGAACAGGAGGCAGCAGACACCAAGCTCAGGAAGGACAACTGCATGGGACAGAGTATGGAGTCTCGCTTTTGTGTGGCTCCAGCCCTGGCTCCTGAGACGGCTGAGGGAAGACACCAGCTGATGGAGCTGCCACAGAACCTGAGCGTTTGTTCTGGTTTTTGCCCCGCTCTCACGGGAAATGCCAGTTATACACAAGCCGTACTGGAAATGAAGAGGAAAAACAACAAATGTGTGATTTCCTACCATAAAGTTACTTTCATCCACTTCCGACTTAAATGTTGGCCCATGTGACCCACAGATGGTCAGATCCATGTCCCGCGTGCCTATACTTTGCAGTAGCAGTCTGGAGGAGGATGTGGCCACCGCCCCTGCCCTTCTGGGGTGGGACACCTCCCCTTCTCGGATTAGAGTCCCTCTGGCTCCTGGATGCAAACAATCTCTTGGGATGTCTTCCAGACTCTGGTGGGATTCATCAACCGGTGCTTTGTGCAGTCACAGACTCTGGGCGTCCAGGGCAAAGCAGACACAGGTGAGAGGATGTGCTGAAGGGGTCGTGACGTTTAGGAAGGATGTAAATATGACCCCACAGACAGTGACCAGGCTCCTGCGTTGGTTTGCCTTGCGCCTCATTGCTGATCTTCACGTGTAGTGACTTCACAAAGAGTAACTCGCCAAAGAGCTTCTCGTGATGTTCTGGCAACTTCTTGCTGCTCCCTTGGACTTGTGATTTGGCAGAGCCTTGAGGTTTCCTCTGGATCTGGGCACTGCTACTGATTTGTGTTTGTTGTTTGCAGATCAGACTGAACTACTGATATCCTAACAACGAAGACTTAGATCTCCCCAAAGAACTTCTTCTAAATAGGTCCACAAAGTCCGTTTCCTATTCATCTTTCTTCCCCTGCCTCTGGTAGGCGAGCTAGACTGGGGGTTGAAGCGTTTAAGAACCCTAACTAAAGTAGGTCTTGAAAAAAGAATCTAAGCCTACAGGTACCACATGGCCCTGAAGCAAATGAATGCCGTCATGGGAAGAGTCCTCAGGGAGCACCATCAGGCAGGTCAGGGACATCTTTCTACCCGGGATGACACTGCTGTCTGGTGTGAGTTTGCACACCTGTACAAAGATGTCAAGGACTCGATTAGAGATGTCCACATCAAAGGAACAGCACAGACAGCGCCAGCACATACTGCAAAGTCTGCTCTGCGCTGGGCAGAAGATGTTCCTCATCACCTCCAGCCCCGGCAGCTCGTGGACAAGGGGTGAGGCATGTCACTGGAAAGAGTGGGGGGCTGGTCCATGTGGTCACAGTTCAGGCAAGAAGCTCAGCTCCCGAGTGGCTAAGTGGGACCCCTGGGAGGAAAGCAAGAACGGCATCTGACTGTGGGATAAACCCTGACGTTACAGAGGCCGGATGTATACACAGAACAGTTTGCATGAATTTTTGAAGCTTACTGGGTAGAAAGGAGCCAAAGTTGTATTTTAGCAACAATGCATACAAGAATCTGGCAGACATGATGCTCAAGTGCACCTGGCAGGCGCATATCCAGAACCATGCTCTAAGACCAGAACCATGAATATGAGGGAGCACATTCAGAAAGGGTGCGGCTGCACACCTGACAGCTGCACACCTGACAGCTGCACACCTGACAGCTGCACACCTGACAGCTGCACACCTGACTGCTGCACACCTGACAGCTGCACACCTGACTGCTGCACACCTGACAGCTGCACACCTGACAGCTGCACACCTGACAGCTGCACACCTGACTGCTGCACACCTGAGTAGGCTGTGGGAACACTCACAGGCTCAGTCGCTGCTGGCTTTGCAGTGGAAGGAGAGGAAGAGGATGAGAAGAAAGACCACTTTTATAATGCTGAGTTCAGGAGTTTGTTCTGCACCAATCGGAATGTGGCCTTTCCCTGAGGTGCAGGTCCCGATTCACAGATCTACATGGTGTTTCTGAACTGTTGAACTATGACATCTACCACATGTTCCATCCCAGAATCTCCCTGCAGCACAATATTGCTGCAAGTCCCTCTGCCTTTAGAGAAGCCCCACTGCAGGAGACTTCGACCCAGTGTACTGGTACCTGTTCAATGTGCCTGTGAAAAAGCTCCACCCCACCCAGGGCCAACTTGACAGGGTCAGCTTCAAATGAGACGGATGGCTGCCTCCTGAGAAGAATCAGGCCAACATGCCTTCGGGTATTTGCTCGCTACCTTGTGGACAGACCCAGGGTCCAGAGGTTTGCCACCTGGGGTGTGGCCTTCCATGCTGGGCCCAAGGTCAGCCTTCTGGGACAGATGAATCCTCTCCAAGCCATCTGCACGCAGCAGGTCAAGGGTGGAAACTGTTCTCGACACCTTATGAAATATTTCCTGACTGTTTGCAGGCACAGCGACAGAGACAGTGTTCCGGCAGAAGGCTCAGGGAGCAAGCAGCCCCACGCTGCAGCGGGAACGACGCCAGCTGCCAGTTCCAAGCCCTCTGAAGTTCTGGGGTTTTCTCATTTCTCCTACATTGCTCCAGGAACATGCAGCCCCTCTTGGAAGGACTTCCTTGAGTCCTCAGAGTGCTTGCTGGGCCCCGAATGGAAAGTAGGTCCCTTCTTACACAGAAAAGGACAAGGAGACATTGGCTCTAGGTAAAGGGCTTGGGGGCCAATGGGTCACCGTAGAGTAAGACAAGAACAGAAATGAAACCTCAGGGCGCACCCTGTGTGGGAGACAGGCAGCTAAGGCTTAGGAGGGACTCACTGAGAGACACATGAGGGGCACATCATCTTCCTGTCCCCTCTGGAGGGAGGACTTATTATGTCCATGTCTGCTGCCCTGAGAGTCACAGGAAGGCTGGAGTCCTGCCTGTTCAGTGGTGGTTTCATGGCAGACGCTGTCTGGTGCCTGAGTGTGGCTGGCTACACTCACAGTATGCTTTGCTCTGACCTAGAATACATTCTTTGGTTTTTAGATTTTTTTTTTTAAGATAGGGTCTCACCATGGATCCCAGGCTGGTCTCAGACACAGACCCTCCTGCCACGGTATTTGAAATCTCAAGTGACAAGTTCCCAGAGTGGGTATGACATCAGGAGAATGGCAGGAATTCACAGGAGGCACGCATCCCAGTACAGAGCGCAGGGGCAAATGAACCGTGTCATGACCACTGTAGAACCTGCTGGTACAAATGACGACTTTCTCCCTTTAGAGAAGGCTCTCTACGTAGCCCCACTGCCCTGGAACACGCTCTGTAGAGCAGGCTGGCCTCTAACCCACAGCAATCTAGCCTCTGCCTCCCAAACACTGGCATCACAAGCATGCGACACTGCACCTTTACAGCTTATTCCATGCATAGGATCTTAGTCTTGGGGACACTAAACTTGCTGGTGCTAGCATCTCACACAGAAGAGGCCTGCCAGACCGTTAGCCCAAAGCCACGCCAAAGCAGTGCGTAGCTGGGTTAGCATCTTCGTAGGGAGGACAGGGCGTCTGCCCGTTTATTTTCTCTACTTATCTTCTTTTCCGTTATTTGCCTGTACCTACAGCTCAGGTAAGATGGGTTCTCACCTGTCATGACTTGGCTGGCACACGACCTACGTACAACACCAGGCTTCTTCTTTCTGTCTGCTCTCTGTCTGCTACAGGGAAGCAGCTCTGCCTCCCACCATCTAATAATCCACAAGGAAGGCAAACAGCAAGATTCATTTCAATGTTTAAATGAAAGTAGTAACACCCCAGCACGGGTCCAGGCAAAAAGCACTTGGGGCTGAAAAGATCGCTCAGCAACAAAAGCTGTTCTTCCAGAGGAGTAAGGTTCAGTTTCCGGTGCTGGGGCAAGAGCTGAGAGCTCACATCTTGAGACCCAGTCACAGGACTGAGAAGTCAAGTGACTGGCCGAGTGTCTGAAACGTCAAAGCCCGCTCTCAGTGACAGGCCGTGCCTCCTGGTTCCAACAGGTCCACCATCGGGGACCAGCATTCAAGTGCTAGACTTCGGGATGGTTTCCCGTGCAAACCACCACTAGGGGCAACTCTGAACCTCTTCCTGCACCTCAGCCTGCCACGTAGCAGGGGCGGTCGCCATGCCTGGTCTGTGGCTGGGAGTCACAGCCTTGTGTGTCCTGGGCAATCATTCTACCAGCTGAGCTACTACAACCCTATGATTGTAGTCTTAAAGCACTCTTAAATTTCATTCATGCTTCAGGGATGTGCACTACACAAGAAGACCCTATCTCAAAAAGAATGTCTCACACACAGGTGTATGCATTCATATCTCTATCTGTAGCTGTTCTAATACTCACAGCTAACCCGAGGGGTACAGTGGCTGCAGCTCACCAGGCCAGGATAGGACAGAGAATCAGAAAGCCACTTGTCTTAGTTAGGACTGCTATCTCTGTAATGAGACACCACGACCAAGAGCAAGCTGGGGAGGAAATGGCTGATTTCAGATCCCACTTCCAGGTCATAGTCTGTCACAGGGGGAAGTCAGGGAGGAATTCACACAGGGTAGAAACCTGGAGGCAGGAGCTGATGCAGAGGCCATGGAGGGGTGCTGCTTACTGGCTTACTCCCCATGGCTTGTTCAGCCTGCTTTCTTATAGAACCCAGGACCACCATCCCAGAGATGGCTCCACCCACAGTGGGCGGGGCCAGGGATGGCTCCACCCACAATGGGCAGGGCCCTCTCCTACCAAATTAAGAAGAAATACCCCATTGCTGGAGCTTATGGAGGCGTTTTCTCAGATAAGGTTCCCTCCTTTCAGTTAACTCTACCTTGTATCAAGGTGACATAAAAGTAGCCAGCACATCTTTTACTTCTCACATATGCAGTGTAACAAACACTACATCCAAGACTACCTGCAGGGACAATGAGACAGTGTGGCAAGGTTAAAGAAGCCCTGGCCACACCCACACCCCTGTAGACAGCTACTGCTCAGAAAGTCAGCAGTCACTCCTAGACACAAAGGACCTTTACAATCAGAATGGAGAGAGGACCAGGAGCCGGGAGCCTTCCTTCTGGATCCTCCATCCAGGTGAGGGGCACGGTTCTCAGAGCACCCCTGTACCCTACTTATCTCAGGCAAGACTGGCAGGTTTTCTGAGGTCCGAAGTTCAAGTGTGTGCCAACAGGAACTGCTGTGTGCTGGAGTCGAGTGAGCCTGGCAGGCTGATGGGGGACTGAAAGCCTGCGTGCTGCAGGAGAGGCGTGCTCAACAAGACAGCCTTGTCTCGTTCTCTCTGAGACTGGAGAACAAGAGCACTCATCAAGCCACACCTGCAGAAACCACCGGAGAGCGGCAGGCCTCGGCTTGAGCGGTGCTGCCAAAGAGCCAGGGCACATGCAGGCTAAGCCAAGCTGCCACACCTTAGCTGGGAACCCACTTACTCAAGCAGTGGTCTCCGACAAGCCAATGGGCTCGCCGCTCATGTGTGTGCTGGTGCTTGTATGTGAGCACAGGCGCGTGTGTGCTGACCGCTCAGGTGTGAGCACAGGAACATGTGTGCATGTCACTATATTTGTCCCTGTTACTGTTCCCATCTTCCATCTTAAATCCTGGAAGACGGAGACTGTGTACTTGTTTATGGTTTCCCAAGCTCTACTCTAAAGACACTGGGATGCCGAGTCTTTGCTATCTTCCCCCTCTTGGGGTGGGAGGGGTGGGGTGCAGAGACAAGATCGCACCATGGCCGGCCTGGAGCTCACTATGTGGACTGCCTTCCAAGTGCTGGGATTACAGGTGGGAAGCACCACACAGGGCTGACAGCAGCGGTCTGATAAGTAAGGGACAGCTTAGGAAACAGTCTACAGGACAGGAGAGATGGCTCAGCGGTTAGACTCAATCCTTCCCCTACAATGGCAGAAACCCTGCAAAGGGCAGTGCTGAGCCTCCAACAGCACACCACCGGTGCTCACATGTGATGGTCACACAACAATGAAATCTGACCGAGTGACTAACAATCAAACATCAACAACGTAAAATCCACAGCCCTCACGCAAACACTTAGGGTCAGACCATCTTATTACAGGGTGGGCATTTCCTACCAACAGTGAGGACGGTTCTATCTACAACAGCTGCTGATGCCGCAGGAAGAGCAGAAACATCAGGGCGAGCCAGGCCTTCCTCCACAGCACAAGACTGACCACCACCCCCCTACCTGCTGGGTGGGGCCCCAGCATCTGTTCCCCAGAGTTACGAGTCAGACCGAGGAGAAACCAGCATTTTCTTTACAGATTCTGAACAAACTATTCAGAAATCTCCTCGGAGTGGACAGCAGTGGGAGAAGAGATGAAGAAAGTCATTTTTACATATCGCTCCTTCATATTACAGACGGAACAGTGAAGGACTGAATGGCAGATTCGTGTCGAATAGCAATGTGGCCCTGCCGGGATTCAAATCCCAGCTCTTCCACACCCAGGCCGCACTCCTCCCACAGTGCCATTCAGACACAAAGAGTTAACACCTACAGCAGTGAACACACTGTAACACCTGAAAACCAGAGGAGCCTGGAGACCTACTGACAGAGAAGCCAACAGCCAAGTACCCTCTACGTCCTGATGCTATCACTAAGCTCACACCAATGTCAGCCTCTCCTCACAAACAACACTCAGGACAAAGCCACACAGACAAAATCGAAGCCTCCCAAAAGAGAGGGATGTGTATATGTATGTGTGTCTGTGGGTGTCTGTGCATGTGCATGTGATGTGCTCACCTGTGTGTGTACATGTGGGGGTATCTTCTACAGCCCTCCCACCCCCCGCCCTGAGACAGTGTCTCTTAGTGAATCTGGAGCTTGCCAGTTTGACAGACTGGCAGCCAGAGAACCCCCAGGCTCCTCCTGACTCCGCCCCCCTAATGATGGGGTTAAGATCTGAAGTCAGATCCTCATGCTAACTCTACCCACTGAGCTTTCTCTGAAACCAAGGATTCGCTGCAATCCCATCCCCATGAGGAGGGTCACAGAGCGACGTGACACTGACTAGCACAGGCCACTAAACACTGGTAAGGACCAAACTGGTCCCCTGCAAGCGCTGTGAGAGCCAAACTCTCCTGTGGTTTGCAGAAGCGAAGGCGGACTCACAGAGCCTTTTGTGGATGTGGACACTGAAGGAACTGTCTGAACTCAGTGGAAGATTAGCCATTCAGAGTTTATTTTGGGCTTCTTAATTGGCTTGTTCCATTTCTTTGAAGAAAAGAATGTCTTGAATTCGTTCCTCAGTTTATAAAAAGAAAAATGCTTTAACTCCAAGCAGACCTTGAGTTCCTGACCTGGCTGACAGACTGGCGGTCCTCTCAGTTGGCCGGCCTGAGCCCTAGCAACAAAAAATAAAGTTCCTGACTGCTCCTTACTACTAATAAAGGAATACACAGGCTGGAGAGACGGCCCAGTGGCTAAGAGCATGTCCAGATGACCTAAGTTCTACCCCACACACCCACAGCAGGGGACTCACAACTATTTGTAGCTCTAGGGGATCCAATACCTCTTTCCTCCACATGCACGGGTCCTATGAGCGCACGCGCGCGCGCACACACACACACACACAAGCACACAGTTAAAAGTAAACCCCTGGAGGAACATACTAAACAGATGTGTGAGCTAAACACAACTGACATTCACTTCAAACCCTCACTCCAGAATCAGGCTAAGGCACAATGGTATGGCATCAGTAAACGGAAACAAAGTATCCAAGCAGAAAATGCTCCAACTGATGATAGATTCTCTCGATTCTCCAGCAATTAGAAGGTGCACCGAGACAAGCCTCTAACCCTTGAGCACTGGCTTCTTCTTCCTCTCCAGAATTGGTTCAGCTGTGCAACAATCAATCCAGCCACAGAACAAGGTAAGGCACCCACCTCGTTAGCCCAGAACAAGCTCGTCATGGACATCTGAAAGGGACTGTAGGAACGTATTCCACACGTGATGTCAAGCAGATTCAGACAGAACGTGGACTTCACGGTGTCTACTTTGAGAACCCACAATCCACGGTGAGACACGATTTTCACCCGATAGAAACAGGTAGCCGTACCCAAAACCTGCACTCTTACGTAAGGTCAGGGCACTGAACTCTTAGCTGTAGAGCTCAGGACTCACCAAATCCCCTTCCCTCCTGCAAGTTCAGGAGAAGGGGGCACAGCAGCCATCTTATACCCAGCTGGGACAGGGCTCAAGGGAAGGCTATGCCAGGAAAAAACACACTGAGAAGTGCACACAGAGCCACCCAGACAGGACCTCTTGTTCCTACCCTTGTTGAGCATACATCCTGGGCTACAGCTAATTACCCAGAGTCGGGATTCACCTTGAATCCTGTGTTGTGTCTGAGTGTGTGGATGCCTCCAACACCCGCTACTCTGGCAGCAGGAGCAGAACCATGATCAACAAGAGAGCGGAACTGCAGAGCTCAAACCCACCCCTTCGGACATTTCCTTGAGCTCGTGTCCCACTTACAACTCAAATCCCAAAAGATTTGACCAGAGTCTGAAGTGCTGAAGACCTTACTTCAGTTCCCAGCCACCCACATGAGGCAACGTAGAAACCAGCGGCCTGTACCTCCACTCGCCAGCTCGCTAGCTCACCTTGTGCAGAGGGAGCACCAGGAAGGCCCCTCCCCCACTCGCTTCTATGATGATGGCCACGAATCTGGGGTTGACGGCACAGAAGGAGCTGTCCCAGGTGACGCGGGAGACGCGGATGTCGTCATAGCACTGGTCATTCTTCACCGCCTGTCCAAAGACGTGCCGGAACTTGCTCTGCCGCACCACTCGCCGCATCGTGTCTGTGAAAAGAAAGCAGGAAATGTGTGAGAACCATGTGCTGCCAAAGCTGGAAACAGCGCCTCAGAGAGCTCATGGCACCCCCATGACACCCAGAGGCAGTCTGAGCCTTTTCACTTCAAGAGAAAGACGAAGCCAGGACCCGAGGGAAGACCCGCTCTCAGGTGGGTGGGAAAGCCCACCCCTTCCTAATTTGGAGACTGGAAGATGCAAAGGAACCTTGTAGGTGGGAAGCTGAAGGAAATCCTCAAACATGAAATGATTTGGTGGCTTTCTCCTCAGCCTGCCAGGGTCGTTTCCCAGTTTTAAACATCCTCCCTCACCGACATCAGCCCTGTCTGAGCACTGTGCTGGCTCCCTAGAGTCACTCCACTCGACCAACTCAGGAGAGGCTGCTGCCCCCCCGCCCCCCCCCCCCGTGCTGCAGAGTCACCCAGACAACTGCTGGCTGCTAAGGCCCATGAGAAGCAGGAAACCTGACCTGAGGCTGCCGCAGAAGTCAAGAGCCCGGTCTTAGAACAAGGAGCTGTAATTAAGTGGGAAGCAGCTGATCAAGGCCTCCCGATGGCACTGAGTCTGCCAGCTCCATTTTGGCGAACATGAAGAGCCATATACTGGGCTACAAGCCACGGCAGCGGCAGCTGGACACAAGGGAGGGGACAGGCCAGTGTGGAGGAGAAAGATCAGGATGGGGCTCCTGTCAGGTCATTCAACTGCTTGCAGAGGAAGCTGGGCATGGGCATTGTGGGTGACAGCGAGCTGGGGCCCTGGGGCCCCAGCTCCCCACACCTCGGGTTTTCTAGCCAGCACTTGATGTAATTGACCCGTCTGCCGCTGTAGAGCATTCTGCTCAAGACAAATGCAACTCGGATGAAGCTAAGTGGAACCGGCACATGGCCAAACCCTGACAAATTCACTGAAAACCAGACCTCGGGGAAGAGAAGAGGCCAACAGCTGTCTGTGCCACGTGGGAGCTGAGGTGGGCAATGCTGTCTCTCCGCCCTCTTCGTCCCTCCCACTGCTAGATGCAGAGACAGAGCTTATGCCAGAGTCTCTGTCACCTTTGCAAGGCCTGTGTGGCAGTGTCCTCTCTGCACTGCTGGGATGTGTGGCTGGGCAGAGGCAAAAGCCCGGTAGCAGGCCCCATACCCCATGCTCTGTAGCCCAGCTGCTGCCTGACCTTCCCTGCTGACTACTGGGGCTGCACATTTTGAATGCTTGGTACAAGATGCTAAGGGCTTACACTCAGCCAACAGCCTTAATTGTGAAACAGTAGGAGTTCTTCCTTCAGGAGTGAGTCAGACACAGCTTCGACTGTGGCAAAAACTCAAGCAACACACCTCCATACTGGCCTCTCGCCAAAGCCACCACCTCAGCCACAGTTCTTCAAGTCACAAAGGCTAGAGTCCCCACCAGCACATCTCAGCAAGTGTTTCAAAAGATGGCTCAGTGGTTAGAGTGTTTATTGCTCCCTCAGAGCCCCCACATTTGGTATACACACACACACACACACACACACACACACATACACACACACACACACGCTTGAGCACGCACACACATATGCTTTCAAGCAACATGCCTGCACACAGACACACAGGTATATACATGCATACGCACAGACATACAATCACACACACAGAGGGAGACACACACAGGTATACACACATGGATAAGGACAGGAAGGGAGTCCACCAGAAAACAAACCCAACAACAAAGCTCAGAAGAGAGAAAGCCTGTGACACCGAGTGACCGCTGTGGCCGTACCCTACACTCAGCTGAGCACCTTGGGAGGAGCTCACAAGGACAGAGGCACGCTGTAAATTCCTAGCAGAAGCAGAAAAGAGCGTACACATACAGAAACACACACACATGCACATTTTCATAAGCAGGAAGTGGAAATAGTTGTCACAACAGTATGAGAGCTGACAAGACAGACAGGAATCAATGTGGCTGAGTTCAAAGTCCGGGGCCACAGAGAGGTGCAGGGGGAGAGGACACCTGCTGTACAAGCCTGGTGACCTGAGTTTGGTCCCCAAACACAGTGAAAATGATAGGAGAGAACTAAGTTCACAGTGCTGTCCTGATTTCTGTACATGTGCCCCCCACACACACATACATGAACCCACACATACACACATGTACCCACAGAGTAAACACATCACACGTGCCCACACACACAGTGTACACAGACATGTGCCTACACACACACATACCCACACGTACATGTATGAACCCACACATATACACATGTACCCACAGAGTAAACACATCACACGTGCCCACACATACACACACAGTATACCCACATACACATGCCTACACGTACACAGTGTACACGCATAAACATACAATAATAATAATAATCACATTTTTTTTAAAAAGAACTTCAGTCCGAGGTAAACCCATACTTTCTCTAGCCAGCTGACTTTCAACACAGGAACTAAAACCACTCCCGGGACATGGAGTGTCAACAAAGGGTGGTGACACAGACCAGCCCTGAGAGCAAGCAAACAGAAGGAAGCCGGTGAGCAAATGGGTCAAGAGCTGAGACTACAAAGCTCCCAGGAGAAAGCACAGCAACATGTCCTCCTGGCCCCGGAAGGCAAAGGCAGGTCACGTGTGACACAAAGCTGCAACAACAGACAAGGAGCTGACACCTCAGAGGCCTGCACGTGGGCTCAGCGAGAGGAAGGAGAACTGAGCTCTCCAAGTTAGCCTCTGACCTCCACACACACACCATGGCACACATGTCATATCAACACACACTAAGGTAAATAAAAACACAAGGCATCTGTTGCAAACCCTAAATCTAATAAGGCACTCACTGACACCTGAAATACATAGCTTATTAAAAAGGAGACGAGTAGGGAGGGCAACTTAAAATCCTACTTAAGGATGGACTTGCCAGGCATGGTGGACACAGGAAGACAAGGACTTCAAAGCCAGCCTCAGCCATGAGAGATCTCGCTTTTGCCTACCGTATGTAAGGCCCCAGGTGTGTAACCAGCACCACTCCCCAAAGGGGACACGCGCCTATCTGACCAACGCCTACAGAAGGTGCAAGGCACTGTCGTTTGGGAAGCGAAAACCAAACCCTCCATGAACAGGTCCTCAGCCCAGAATGAAAACCCAGCAGTCTGAGAATCGATGGAAGTGTGGGCTGCTGGGATCCCTGAGGTGTCCGGTGGGTGCGGCTTTGGCAGGGCCTTATGTTCCTTGTGCTCTACCAGATTTCCACCTGACCCGGCTCTTGAGAACTGAAAGTGAGCACATAACCGCCCCGCCCCCGCAGCACAGGAGAACCCTGAGTGCCGCTGCTCACTGGTCTATAGACAAAAGGCGGCTGCCACAGAAGACTGCAGCTCAGCAGCGAGCCTGCAGTGAGGACAGAGCCTGGCGGCACAGCACAGGGAAGGCAGAGCAGAGACCTACAGGGCATAACTGTGTATAAGCCTGAACTAGGCAAATACAGAGAGTTTGGGGGCTGTGTGGGTTAAAAGCTAAAGACAAAGGGCAGGCAGTGCTCTTAACCACTGAGCCATCTCTGCAGCTCCATGAGGCTGTTTCTTAAGACTCACTTTGCCTAAGTACTAGGGCAAATGTTTTAATCTCAGGACTCAGGAAGCAGAGGCCAGCCTAGTTTACTATCAAGTTCCAGGACAACCAAAGACACAGTGAAAGATCCTGTCTCAAAAAACAAAACAAAGCAAACAAAAGACCTATTTGTGTGTGTGTGTGTGTCTGTGTGTGTGTGTGCGTGCTCACGTGTGTGCAGGGGGCACATACAATGCCTGCAGAGGCCAAGAGAGAGCATCAGTTCCCTTGGAAATGGAGTTACAGGTGGTTGTAAACCTACTATGGGTGCTGGGAACAGAACCTCAGTCCACTGCAAGAGCAGACAGTGTGCTTAACTACTGAGCCATCTCTCCAGCACCACAGGCTTCTTTTAGGGGTCATGAAACTGTTCCCAAGTCACCGTAGGAATGGTCGCACGTGGCTTTGGCTTGGTTTTCTCTATCTTGTGCTTTAAGTGAATGCATGGCATGTATAAAGGGGCGTTTGTTTTTAAGTCTGTACAGCGTCCAGCATAGACTCTGTAGTCCTCACTGATTTGTAAACACTAGCAACTGTTACTTAAGAGCCCATTAAGTTTCCCTACCCAAAGGGGAAAATCCCAACCCATGCCCTACGGACTAGGGGACATGAGTTTAATTTTCATACAAAAGAACACTGCTAACCAAAAACTCTACAAAGCCCTGTGTTCTCCCACCTCAGCACCATTAATACCCTTACAAACAAAGAAAAGGTTAAAAACTATTCTAAAGACTACACCTCTCTCTAAGAGCCACCAGCATTGACAAATGGCATTCCGAAGTTCAGTTGGAAAACTAAGATAGCAAAAACAAACTAAAAAAAGTAAATGTCTTACCAAACTTAGATTTTTTAAAAGTTTCCTCCTCTAAGTGATCAAATAAAGAATTAAAAACTAAAATGTTTTGTAAGGGAAGCTGGTTCCCAACTGTATGAGAAAGAATCAATGAAACAACCCTGAACACAGAGAGCCAGGTACAATTCTAGACGCTCTGCCAGAAAGAAGCTGTCTGTGAGCTGTGAGCGCTCCCACCCGCACATGACCTTCCGTGGCAGATGCTGAGAACGTCTCAGACATAAGAGGGCAGCGAGCCAGGCAAAATGGAGACTGAGGCACTTGGCATAGAAGGAACAGGGCCCGACTGTCCCCAGCACTACTGTGGAAGAGCTGGGATGGTGGACACTTGTGACCCAGTGCTAGGGATCCTGGCTAGCTCCAGTCCTGGGGAAGTCAAAAAAGGAAGAAAAAAAAAAAGGCAAGGAAAATCACCAAGAATGACCTCCCTGAAAACACACACGCACCTGCACACTCACATGCACACACGTACACAAAGCTATTTAAAATGATGGTGTAGTTGAGCCATTGTGCAAATCAGAGAAATGTTCAAGAACAATGCAGGAAGCAGCCCCTCCATGGCCTCTGCCTCAGCTCCTGCCTCCAGGTTCCTGCCCGTGTGAGTTCCTGTCCTGACCCCCTTCAGTGATGAACAGGGATGTGGAAGTGTGAGGCGAATTAACCCTCTCCTCCCTAGTTGCTTTGATCACATTTCTTCACAGCAGCAGTGACTGTGCCCAGAACATCTGAATAGCCCAGTAGAGAGGAAGCTTGAGGCCCAGGCCCACAAAAATGTCCTCTCTAGGGCTGGTGTCAATCTCAGAAACATGGCCATTTGTCTCTCTGTCCCAGTTTCTAGGTATCACTGAAGCCAAGAGCGATATTGATTACCCAGCAATACAGGCTTTTCTTTTGTTTCTTAGGATCTATGTAGCCCAGGCTAGACTCAAACTTGCAGTCTTCCTGCTTTGGCATCCCAAGTGCTGGATTCCAGGCCTTTGCCACCGTTGTCAGCCATAGTAACATGTCAGTAGCAGAGCTTTGACTCCAAATAAAGAAAACCTAAACCTAACACCAAGGAAACAAGAAGCACCATAAGGAAGGAAGCAGGAGCGACCAGCAGAGACCCTGCAAGCCCGCCCAGGGGGAAGAGCAGCTGATGCAGCAGAGTGTGGTGACACCAGTGACACCGTGGTGGTTGTTCCTCCATTCTCTCCAGCCCACCAACCGCCATCTCTGCATTGTCCTGCTCACTGAGACATTGTCTGTTTACAGATTCATACAGATGTATTTCTATGGTGCGTGTGAGAGGAAACACATCCTGCGAGAAACACAGGAAAACTCCTCTTAGCAAAACCCTGCCAGCAACTCTGCAGACACCATTCTGGTGCATCAGTGAGGAATTCGCAGGCCTCCAGCATCCCTCCAGCCGGCAGCAACCCCAGAAAGGCTCCACAGCCTCTGTGAGGAAAAGGCCATACCCCCAAGAAGCTGCTGTTTTCATGACAGGCACTTTTTTTAAAAGATGTATTTATTTATTATATATGAATACACTGTAACTGTCTCTGACACACCAGAAGAGAGCATCAGATTCCATTACAGATGGTTGTGAGCCACCATGTGGTTGGTGGGAATTGAACTCAGGACCTCTGGGAGAGCAGTCGGTGCTCTAACCACTGAGCAACCTGTCCGGCCCATGGCAGGCACTCTTAAGTGCAGACTGGATGTCTTATATTAAGAGAACAGTAGGGAGCTAAGAGATGGCTCAGCATTGTCTGTAATTCCAGTTCTGGGGACCCAGTGCCATCAGTACACATGTGGTAGACCTGTATGTATGTAGGCCAAGCTATAAATATTTAAAAAATAAACTGCAGACAAAAATAAGACAACAGACAAACCCAGTAGGGTAACAGCTGAGGCAAATGTCGTGAACCCCAAAGTCTCTCCCTGTCCACCCACGTGGAACATGTTCACAGGAGAAGATGATTAAAGCAGATGCAGAGATTCCTGATGAAACATTGAACGCAACACTGGCCTTTAATTTGTCTGTCCATGATGCTCAAAGAATCCTCATAAATCACACATTTTCACTGCATTTAACACACTCACAGGAGACATTTAAAGAGGGGGAAAAAGGCCATGTTTAGTAGCTTACACCCTTAATCCCAAAACTCTGGGGATTAGAAACAGGTGGTTTGCTGTGAGTTCATGATCCAGCCAGACCTACAAAGCAAGTCCAATCCAGTCAGGTCTACCCAGTGAGACCTAGTTAAGAAAACAAAAATCCCAGACTTGCCTAACTTAATATATATTAGTTTTGTGTGTTATGAGTATGGTTGTATTGTCTGCATGTTTCTCTGTGTGCCTTGTGCATGCCTGGTGCCTGAGATCAGAAGAGAAGCTGAGACCCTCTGGAGCTGTAGTTCCAGATACTATAAGCCACTATGTGGGTGCTGGGAATCAAACCATCCCTGTAGTCTCCAATGAAAACTGCTTTAGAAAGAGGACCACAGGCACAGCAAGTTACACACAGCCAACGGGCTAAGCTGCAGCTCTGAGGAGGGGAGGGAGGGAGCTGTGCTCTGGCTTGCTGGACTTGCTGAAGGAGTTCCTGCTGGAGACCGCTACCTCCTTACACGGAGGCTGCAAGTACAGGGTTAGCTGCTGTGCATTCAGAACATCATGACGGAAAATGCTAACAACAGTCAAACTCATGAAGGCCTCCAAGTAACTTCTCTTCAGCCAGACACAGACTGACAGTCTGGGCAGACGCATGTCTCCATTCCATAGCTCAAAACAGCCTGGCTCTAAAAGGTTTCTAGAAACAGAGAAACAAGAAAACAGGCATGGTGGGGCAGGCCTGGGCCACTGGAGTCTGAAGCACGACTTGCTTCCAGGCTCCACACTCCCCTCCCCCGCCGCAGACATCATGCCACTGGCCCAGAGAGGAAGAGCTGCTGAGAGTCAGTGACCCAGACCACAGAGCATGGCCAGTCGGCCTTCCTGTTTCCTCAGCTCTAAATTCCACATCACACATCCCTTCCGCTTCTCAGTCAGTATGCAACGCTCCTCAGAGCCCTTCCCAGGGCTGCCTCACAGGCCACAGTTCCACGTGATTTTTAAATATGAAACTACATTGAGTCTATGCTTCATGAGCGTAGGAACAAACGGAAAAGTCGAAATTCAGAAAGGGTTTGGAAAACCTATACTGAGATGAAGCAAAGACGGCATTAGTCACACCCAAGGAAGTGAATCCTCACTTCTGAGTTAAAAAGCTTTATAACCGTTCAACTAGCGGTCGGAGAACATCCAGTGATCATAAAGCACTAGAAACAGACGTGAACTTGTATACACATGCATGTACACAGACGTGTGCACACGCACCCACCAAAAATGTAATCCTTAAAGGCTAACTTTTGCTAACAGTTCTCCACTTTCTGAAGCTTTCTAGAACCTTCCTATTTTCCAATTTGTACTCATTTTAAGAAAAAAGCTAGAGAGCACCTGAGCACTTTCTGAGAAATCCAAGAAAGCGGCAGCAGCACGCATGACCGGAAATGAACGTCGGGTCATGTGAGCATGCCCACACTTGCATCCAGAGATCCCTGAAAACCCATGTGGCATTATAGACATTCTAAGTCACCCAAGGAGGAGCACACAGAGTGACACACAGAGGACTCAAGGAGACAGTTCTCCAATGTCACAGTACACGTTCTTACTACAGATCTAACATGCAAAGACGTGTGTTCAGAAGCCCTCCCCTCTCCTAATCTCTGCTCATCACCAGTCTCTACAGTAACCGCCTCTCCCCATCCTGGGCTCTGAAAGGCGGCAGGAGAGGCCTGCATCTGAAGACAGCTCAGGGTCTCCCTGCCCCAGAAAACACATGGTGGCCGCCCAGAAACCATCCATGGCTGCAGGCACCTCCCAGAGGCCTCTGTAAAGAACCAACTTGATCCCAAGAGTGCTCAGGCTGAGTGCAGAGCTTCTGCAGATATGGACAGCCCAGCGTGTTTCAAAACTCTGCAGCTACACCGATGACCTACTTTTCTTATCAACAACAGGAAAGAAAAGGCTGAATATGACTGTCCAAACTTGCTAAGTCTGTTTTTCATTATTTAGTTAATGAAGTTCCTCTCGCAATAAAATTTTAATAATTCTTTGGAAATGTTACTGTTTCAAGCAATGCAATGACTGGATTCTCTGATCCGAATATGATAAAATAAGAAGGCAGGTTTACAAGAAGTACCAGCCATAGACAGCAGCAGTGTCGCAAAACAAAAGGAAGCCAGCTGTGACCCGGGATGCTGAGGCAGGAAGGCTGGGAGTGTTAGTCCAGCCTGGCAATGCAGTCAGAAACTGAACTTCTTAAAGACACAGCTTCAGCTGAAGACGTCTGGTGTCTCTCTAACACCCTGTGCAAGCAAGGATTCATGAACACACACTCCTGGTGAGGAGTCACAGGAAGCTGCAGGCGAACACAAGAAACGATAGTTCTGGTAACAGACAAGTTCATCCTTGACTGCCACCTACCTGCCTAAGTTACTCCAGCCCCTGGTTATTCCTTCAGCTGTAAACTGGGAGACTGTTTATAAAGAAATAAAATGAACTGTTTCTTTATCATCAGGCAAAGCCCAAGTCTACACACACTGTCCATCAGCCCATACCTCCCTAGGAAAACATGTGTGGGTCACGAAGAACAAATCCATCACACACATGACACACTCAAATGTGAAGGCCCTTATCCTTCTGGTTCATTTCTTCAACAACATCTTAAGCCCCAGTCGTATGCATGGACCACACTGGACACCGCAGGACACTTAGAAGCTTCTGCTGTCCCAGAAGCTAACTCCAGGCATAGGCAGACTGGACAGGACAGGAGGAGGGTGATGGGACAGAGTGTGGACATCAAGGGCCAGGCCACCTGAACAGAGGGCTTCAGAAAGCTTGAGGGTGGAGCCCAGAGCAAGTGAGGGAAAATAGGCAGGACATCAGCATGTCAGGTCACAAAAAGCTCCAGGCCAACTTAGGGATTTCATCTTCACCTGCAAAGGCTGGGAGGTACACACACTAATTCCCATTCTCACCCCCCCACACACACGCACACGCCCAGTGTCTGGCATTATCACTTCAGCATTTTACACACTCCTGAATGCAGCTGGAGACTGGACATGCAGGCAGGAGAATCTGAGGCACTCAGGGGTGTACTGTCTGAGCCAGAAGGGTTAGTCCCAGCTGACTGCACAGGCGTGTGTGCTGTTGCACAGGCATGGGGGTCAAAGAACAACTGGGACAGTGTCTCCTACCTTGTGGGCTCTGAAGACTGAACTCGGGGCCAGGCCTGCACTGGCTCAATTTTGATCTACGCTGGCTGTGCGCTCCTGCCCAGAGCAAGAGGCAAGGATGGCCGACCTCCCACCTCAGCAGCTGCTTCAAAACCCTCCTCACACAGCCAGATGCACAAAACCAGCACCTTTCCACAATGATGGCTGATCTGCCACTTGAGGCTGGGATACAGCTCAGAGCTGAAATATCTGCTTGGTATGTTGGCAGCCCCAGCTTCAGCAGTCAACCAAACACACACACAAACATGTACACACACACACACACAAACACAAACATGTACACACACACAAACACACACATGTGCACACACAAATATATACACACATACACAAACATGTACATACATATATACACACCACATACACTCACACCACATGCACACCACACACACATACACACACATACGCATGCACATATACACAGCACATACACACACCATACACACATACACACATCACACACATACATACACGCACACACACATACACACACATGTGCATGCACATATACATACACCACACACACATGTGCACACACATATATACAAAAAATACACTCATACACACACACTTACACACATCTGCACTCACACACACACATATAGTACTTCACCTGAAACAAAGTGTATTGAAAGGAAATAAACTGAGGAGGGTACTTGAAGATAAGAATGGCTGGGAACGGCGTGCAAACCTTAACCCCAGCGTCTGAGAAGCAGAGGCAGGCAGATCTCTGAGTTTGCTTTTATCTATAGAGCAAGTTCCAGGACAGCCAGAGCTACACAGAGATCCATCTCAAAGGGAGGGAAGGACGGAGGGAGAGAGGGGGAGGAGAGAAAATAAAGATGAAAGATTGTTCAGCACCCTCGTCTTCTGTGGCTGGGGATATAAGTGGCTCTTACAATCCCTGTCCTAAGAGGGTTCCATGGCAAAAATGACAATATGTGAATCTCCACAATTTAATGTTGCCAGAACAAATAAATTGTCAGAACTCTCTTGAGAAAACATGTTACTGTAAATATGTCACAGCTACGCAATCCTTAAGAATGTCTGAGCCAGGGCTGGAGAGGTGGTTCAGCAGTTAGAGCACTAACAGCTCTTCCAGGGGTCCCAAGTTCAAATCCCAGCAACCATGGTGGCTCACAGCCACCTATAGGGAGATTTGATGCCCTCTTCAGGAGGGTGGATGTATATGCAACAGAGCACTCATACATTTAATAATTTTTTTAAGTTATGGGGTGGTGTGGGGGGATGTCTGAGCTAGAAGAGAACACCACACCCCAATTTGATCAATAAAATGAAAATAGCTGCCGGGAAGGAGAGGCAAAGAAAGAAAACCCACTTTAGGAGGAGACAGTGGAGCCCAGTAGTCTCCATTCCATTACAAGCAGCTTTGGCCAACAAGCTCCCGCACACCCCAACCCACTTCTTTCCAAACCCTATCAAGACTTAAGAAAGGGCTGGGTGGCCTGGTGCAGCCATTTTTGTACCCATTTGTAACACTGAAGCCCACTGTTCAAACTACAGTGTACAAAAGAGCCCTGGGTGGGACACTGACCAGGAGGAGCAGTGGCAATTGCCCTACCCAATTGGCCTGCACTACAGCTCCCCTGGGACTAGACTAGAAGTCCCCACTGCGGTGAGGACATCTGCAATGTAGCCCATGTCTCAAAGGGAGGGGCACTGAACAGAACGCCGACCCTTCCCTACCCACTACGCTTTCCCTGAATCCACTTGGACAATTTCAGGTGACTGAAAACATCAGCCAGGAAGTGAGCTCAGCTCTTGGTTAAAGCTAAACTCACTGGCCAGAGCTACGAAACAAAGCTGTAAGAATTGCTGGCTGAGGGAGGTGCTGTAGCCTATGACCTCAGAACTCCAGAGGTTGAGGCAGGAGAGCAGCCAAGGCCATAGTGTTTTGAGAAAACAAGCAAGGGGCTAGGAAGATGGAGCACCTGTTCCAATCTCCCGCACCCACCTAAAACCAGGGGGGTAGCTGCACATGCTGGAACCCCAGCACTGTGGGACTCAAAACAGGCAGGTCCTGAGTGGGCCAACAAGCCTAGCTACACTGGCAGCTTCTGGTTCAGGGAGGGCCTTCTCAAGGCAGTAACAGAGACTGTCAGAGGGCTGGCGACTTAACACTGCTACACACACACACACACACACACACACACACACACACACACGGCCAAGCACAACATACAAACTCCCAATACCTACAATATTCTGAATTTCTTCAAGAACCCAACCAAGTAAACTTCCGATACCTACAATGTGGGCTGGCAAGATGGCTTAGTGAGAGTAAGGGTGCTTGTGGGTAAGCCTGAGAACCTGAGCTCCCAGATTCCCGTCCCAGACCCACACTTAGGAAAAAACAGCTTCTATGAGCGGCCCTCTGACCTACGACCTTCAGTGGCCCAAGTACCAAATTGTTTCATACACGCAATTTTTTGTTGTTTTTGCTTTTGCTTTTTAAAGAAAATACACGTGAGTCTCTACCCACAGGTGTGGCAGGCAATTATTGAACTAACACTGGTTGAGCATCAGCTGCAATGCTGACACACAGCCTGTCACTGGTTAGTCTTTGATAATGACCATCAATAGGCACAAGAGAACAGTTTGAGCCATTTGCTTGGCTCCCGCCATTCAGAGGTCAGAGTAGGCATGGAGATGCTGCTCAGCTGAGGCAGGAGACTTCCGGATACATGTCCTGCAGAGAAAAGCTAGGAGCTGGACCAAGGATCCTCTTCCTTTCCACACGACTCTTAGCAAGCAAGACCCAGAATTCCACCACCACCGTTAGCAGTTTAACACTGCTGTCAGTTGAACAAACGCTTTCTCTGTGGTTGGGGTTTATGAAGCTGAATCAGTTGCTAAAAAGCCATCTGAGCCCCAAACACCCAAGTCAGTCTCTGCACTAGTTCTGAGTCAAAGTGGGCCTGCAAACACCGCCTGCCTCCAGATAGCAGTCAGCATCTGGGTTCAGAGTCACTCAGAAGACTCCATGGGTCACAGCTAGTTCCCCTCACCATGGAGCCCAGCCCAGGGCATGCAAGACACCCACACTGCATTAGATTGAAGTGGCAGTCTTAGGGAGAAAAAAAAACCCAAAGATTTCCAACTTCCTGCTGAAGCTTTGTTGTAAAGTAGCAGTGGGCCGCATAGGAGAGAACCCCACGCAGCCAGCCACCCTATTCCTAAAAAACCACGGGCCAGCAAGCCAGCGCGGAGGAAAGGCACTTGTCCAGAGAGCCACCTGCCGATCTCTAGAATCAAGATAGAGAACCAATCCCATCAGGCCGTCCTCTACGGTACCCATGGCACAGCACACACGTCCTGCTACACACACCACACACTCACAAACACTCACAGTAAATTGTAAACATTAAAAACAAAGTAAGACTAGACAACACACCTTACCAAGTATCATCCAAAGAGCAGTGGCCTGCCCTTGCTGGCTCTCGCAGCGCTCCTGCTTGCCAAGAGAAACTAAGATGACAATGTTAAGCTAGAGACACTGCTAACCACACAATGAGCTCAGCGCCCCATTTGTAAAACTGTTCTCATAAACCCCAAGTCTGGTTCCCAGCTCCAGGTCATCCTCAGTGAACTCACAGGCACACAGCCCTACACACACACACACACACACACACACACACACACAGAGGCACACAGAAAAAGTACATCATTTTTAAATAAGAATTGAAATCCCTCTGCTTAATGGAAATAACATTTTAATGAAAATGTACAGATACCACCCAAAGCCTTTATGCCCCTTCTTTCTATATATGTATTTTTAAAGATTTATTTATTTTATGTATGAGTACACTGTAGCTGTCTTCAGACACACCAGCAGAGGGCATCAGATCCCATTACAGATGGTTGTGAGCCACCATGTGGTTGCTGGGAATTGAACTCAGGACCTCTGGAAGAGCAGCCAGTGATTTAACCATGGAGCCATCTCTGCAGCCCTAGCTGTCTAGTGTTTTTATTTTTTATTCCCTTTTAACTGGTTATTTTATTTATTTACATTTCAAATGTTATCCCCTTCCCAGTTCCCCCTGTTTTTTATGTATTGAGTACACTGTCACTGTCTTCAGACACACCAGAAGAGGACATCAGATCCCATTACAGATGGTGGATGCTGGGAATTGAACTCAGGACCTCTGGAAGAGCAGTCAATGCTCTTAACCTCTGAGCCATCTCTCCAGCCCTAGCTATCTAATATTTTTATGGAAGAAGTGCTTAGTTCTGGAAAAGGTAAATGCTTGTACATATGTCGGAGGCCTTGGGCACGCTCCATTCCTTCCTTTAATATAATTTTACGTATGTGTCTTTCCTGCTATGTTGGGAAAATGGCTGGAGACCAAATCAGAGGCTGTATAGAGACACTGCAGACATAAGTATTGACCAAATGACCTCAGGGTTGGCCCAAAATAATTATTTGGATGTAGACTTATTACAAGTGTTTAATTAGATCTTTCTCTTAAATCTTAGGAACACTGCTTTTAGCATCTACTTTCTTTTTAAGCATTATAAACAATAGTAAAGTCTTTTTTTAACTACATGTCATATTGAGTTAGACACTGCAATAAAAGCGAAGTAAAATTTAAAAATACAAATAAAATTTAACACAAATCTCTGTTTAATGGCGATGACAACTCGAGTTGTCACCAGTGCCCCAGACACCTATGGGGCAGCACGAGCTCTCCTATGAGCAAATCAGTCTCCATTCTTTAAGTCCCTAAGAATGAGAGGAATTAGAATCTTTAACTGGGAAAGAATGCTGACGGTTCTGAAAAGGAATTTAAGTGTGTCTTGTGTGAAGTAAGCAAATAATGATTAACCCTTCGTCCCCAGGAGCGCAGCTTCTGAATCCGGTTGGGCACCCATCCAGTGCCGAGAAGGGAAGACAGCTCCTCCGACCCGGCAGCGCTCTCTCCATGCTCTGTTCTCCTGGGATGGGGCCCTCAGCAGCTGTTAGCACCTGGGGACTCACAGTGGCTCACCCAGCAAGCCACCGTGTGACTACACTCACATGCAGGCTGTCTTGGCTGCCCAGTGGGAATCGGTGATTGTCAATTGTTCCAGCAACAGCCACAAGTGCTGTTCCCACCCTAACTCAGCAAGACAAGGGCCCTTTTTCCCAGCAAGACAAGATAAACTCATCTTTGACTGGCCTTTAAAACATAAATGTGATCACAGCTTATCTTATTGAAAAAATAAAAATGACTAATACTTACTGTCTTCATCCCCCAGCACCATTAATTAATTAACTAATTAATTAATAAAAATCAGCCAGATGTGACCGGATACACGCCTGCTACCCCAGCACTCCAGAAGGTAAGGGAAATGATCTGTGGGCCACCCTAGACTACAGAACAAGTTCCTGGCCAACCTAGGCAACATACAAGACCCTGTCCCAAACAAAATTAGGAAGAAGTCCACAGCAAAGCTCACCCAAGACTGGCCAGACTGCCACATGCACCCAGCAAGCACCCAGGGTCCTGAAAACACAGCCCAACCACCAGTGTTTTAACCCAGGCGCAGCCAGAACATGTGAGAAGGGGCTGAGGCAGGAAACTGCAGTGACAGCCCCATACCTGCTGTTTGTAGGTCTGGCAGAAGCCCAGGAGGCATGGAACTGGGTCAGACACTAAAACTGGCAGGGTCAAATTATCAAAAGGAAACTGATTTTAACCTAAGGGCCTGAACTGTGTTCACACCCACCTTACCTTTACACTACAAATGAAATGGGGGTGTGGGGGCACAGCTGTGTTCCAGCTCTTGAGTGTGTTTTGAAGGCTCCCCTGAGCGCAGCCCTGGCATGTGAAAAGCCAGAGGCAGGGCAGCCTGGTGTCTCCAGCTCTGCCCATGAGTAGAGCCATTAGGAAGCGCGAGGCTGGTAGCTGGACTCATAGAGATAGATCTACAGTGGTACTTCCCAGGCAGCCAGAATGAGGACTCCTACCCCTAAGACATACTCCTTAAAAGGTGGCTTGATACTAAAAGGTATGTCACTATCCGTTTCTAATGCTTAATATTTATTTTAATATTTATGGTTTTTTTTTCTCATCTTTCTCCACCTGCCCCCCCCCCCACTTTGGTTTTCTAAGACAGGGTCTCTCCACATAGCCCTGGCTATCCTAGAACTCACTATAAGACCAGGCTGGCCTCAAAATCAGTGATCTACCTGTCTCTGCCTCCCAAGTGCTGGGATTAAAGACATGTGCCACTATGCCCAGCCCTTATTATTCTAACATTTCTGTGCACACACACCCAAAAGCCAGAGAGAGGGGCAAGCCATAGAAGATCAATGAGTGCCTCAGTGCAAGCCTTCCTAGCCCTGAGGAGACCCGTCGGATACCTGGAACTAAGTCCTTGTGTTTAAAACAGACAGATGGACAGCCAATCAGATCAGATGAACACAAGCCTAAGGAGACTAGGGACACGCATTTGAACAGGCATCTCCAGATAGATAGGTGTGAAACCACAGCCTCCGTTTCATCAACCACCCCTACAGTTAAACATTCTTCCCTCTGCAGAGCCTAAACATCAATTCCATGTCTAAAATGCTCAGGACAGAGGTTAGAGGCATGACTCACATGTGCTCTTAGTGCTCTTTGAGAGGTTCCAAAGCTTAACTCCAGCTCCAGAGTGGATCGGACGCCTTGGGCTTCCAAGGGCGTTTATTTACCACCCTGCCGCTGCAGTGAATGAAAGATAAAGTCCCCAACTGGTTCCTCCTTGTGCAGAAAGACAGTAAGGGAAAGGTTTTTAATTAGACTACCAGAAATGATCCCAGTTACAGAACACTCAAGTGTCTTTCAGACACTAGAAAGTACAGAGGATGAGAAGACACCTTTAATCCCAGCACTCGGGAGGCAAGGGAATCTGAGTCCCAGGCCACCCTGATCTTCAGACTAAGTTCCAGGACAGCCAGGGGCACAGAGTGAGACCCCGTCCTAAAGCGAACAACAAGACTGTGAACTTAGGATTCACGTTCTACCCACTCCTCTGAGTGCACCAGTCTGGCAGGTGGTACCGCAGACCTGTGCCATCAAGGCCAGCCAGAACGCACCCAAAGAAAGGCTGTGTCAGAGGGAGGAAGCCCAGACAAGTATGCCTGGCCTGGGGAAAGGTCTCACTTCAGTTTTATAACTGAGCACTTTGACTTGGATGGCAGAAAGGCAGAGGGAATTACCACCCATCCTTCATGTTCTTTCTATAAAGGTAATAAAGATGTCAGCAATCAGGAACCTTACTGTCTTCAGGATCACCTCAGTTAACTCCGCCCAGGAAACACCCAGTGGGCACTGGTGACTAAGCTATGAACAAGAACCTTGGTCCTCCTTCCATGGGGCTTGCCCTGGCCTTCTGCCTCCACCGGGAAGACAGCTTTTATGCTGCCTGCTCAAATCCAGGCCTGGATCCTTGTGGCAGACAGCGATGGTAAATTATGATAGCCGAGGGCAAGGAGCAATGTCAGCTGGAGTGAGGAGTTGTCAAGGAGTCAAACCTCCCAAAGGACAAGGATCCAGAGAGCGGAAGGGGTGGGGTGTGAGCAAGTACCTCAGGAGACCTGAGGAGGGACAATTCAGGGAGTGGCCTGGAGAAGACACAGGAGCAACAGTGCAAGACGAGGCAGGTTGCCATGAGAAAGTATTTCCATCCGAAGTCGCGTTAACAAGTCTGGGGCTGACAGCACGGCTCAGTGGCTGGAGACGTTCACAGCGCGGGAACTGTGCGGCATACGTGTCTACATATGTACACCATTTATATACACATGCACAAACATAAGTGTACACACACACCATTCACATGCACCATTCACAGGGACACAAGATCATTCTCACACATACTCATCATTCATATGCTAAATGAAACAAAAAATAAACCTGAACTTATTTTAAAGGGTGAGCGGCTACAAGACTTAAAAAAGCAACCTCTCTGTTCAACAGCCCTCTCAGTGATTTAATTCAGTTCTCTCTCCACCCCTCTTACGTTTGGCTTTTAACTTACATAACTAAACTGCCAGAGCACTTGGTGTTAGACTGAGGCAGGACAACTGGTGTTACACTGAGGCCAGCCTGGGCTAGAGTGAGACTCTGATGTAAAACAAAAGAAAAAAGAAACACGAAAAAGAAAACAACAAACCAGACAGACAGATGAAAATGTGATTTAAAGTCTAAGAAAATAATTTCTAGTTTGCAAGAACTGACTACTTATAAAAATTTAGTTTCGTACTTCAATGGGCACTATCAGGAAAAACTAACAGAAACCGGCAAATTGTATAACTGAAAAGGTGTTTATAAAAATAACTCTTAAGGGCCGGAGAGATGGCTCAGTGGTTAAGAGCACTGACTGCTCTTCCAGAGGTCCTGAGTTCAATTCCCAGCAACCACATGGTGGCTCACAACCATCTGTAACAGGATCCGATGCCCTCTTCTGGTGTGTCTGAAGACAGCTGCAGTGTACTCATATGAATAAAATAAATAAATCTTTTAAAAAAATAACTCTTAAAAAGTAAAACAATCTTTATTTTAAAAACAGGTGAAGCTTCTAAATAGAGGGGTCTCCACAGAGGGCAAGCAAGTGCCCACCGATCTCATGAAACAACACTTTCCATCACCGGTTCACAACGAAAGTCAGACACACAAGGTACGCCTCCCCACTGGCTGGCTAGAACCAAAGGCAGAGAATACAGCGTTCACTCACTGTGGGTTAAAAACGCCCCACGCTGCAGCTGCTTTGGAAATCACCGCGGCAGTTCCTCCAAAGAGTTAAATACAGGCTTCTCAGATAACCAGCAATTCCACTCTCTTCACATCTTCACATACATACTTACAAATGAATGCTCACAGCCGACTTACTTGTAGTGACTAGCCCAAAAGGCGAACACCCAAACACCCACCAAGTCTGAATGAATAAACATGGTATGTCCATACAATGAAATATTACTCAAGCATAAGTAGATTATTCCACATGCACGACAGAATACATAAATCTTAAGGTATGGTGACAAAGTGAGGAGTGTTGTGCACACGGTCTATCCTAGGACGGCTGACCCAGAGGCGGTCGGACGAGCACTGAGAAGGAAGACTAAGGTGGGAAACTGGTGCACAGGGAGCTTCTCACCTGGCTGGGCAATGCTCTGGCTGAGCTTCAGTGGTTAAAACCCTGCACTGCTCTGTGACAATACACACCCGTGAACTGTGCCCCGCAGGTGAGTTACAGTGTGTGATATATGAGTCATAGCTGAATAAAGCCGCCATAAAACAAAAAAGAGCCCACTGTGCACGGTCAGAGGACTGAGCAGGCGCTAACATAGTAGCAGATCTTGTTTATGAACTTCAGAACCTCAACTAGGGCAACGAAAACCCAAGAGATTCCATTACTCAACATCTAGGTCCCAGGCCGTGCTGAAATATTCATGAATTCCATGTTTTCATACAGAAGGCCACCTCTAGTTTAAAAGATGCTGGCGAGTAGCAGAAAAGTTTTGATCACCCAGAGCTCGCTGACACAGGGAAGCCATGAGATGGCACCTCAATTACTGTGTCTCTAAAGCATCCGTTTGTGACATATCAAAATACTAAGCGGATACTGTGCTCTCATCAAGAACCGAGTCTTCCAAGTCCTCACTCATTTAAGTAAGAAACCAGGAACATTCCAAACACTATCACACCAGCACTGGAGCGACTCCCCACACAACTGGAGTGGATCCCAGAAATAATGCTTAAAAACGGTATTTAACAGTCCCGAATCCAATCCTCTCTGTACACAGACACAAATGCTGATTAGCATGATCTAGTCAAGCAGATAACCTCGAAACCTTCAATGCCTCTGCACCTACGTTTCTCCAGGATATTTACGCTAAATAAATTCATGACACTTAAGAGACTGGAAAGATGACATTAAGATAAAGTTAAAAGCGCCTGCTGCCCTTCCAGAAAACCCAGGTTCAGTTCCCCAACCGTGCAGATGGCTCGCAACCGCTGCTGCTCCAGCTCCAGGGAATCCCATGTCTCTGGCCGGCAAGGGTGCGCTTATATGCACATAACCACCACACACACACACACACACACACACACACACACACACACACAGAAAGCATGCCCCGTTTCTTAAGGAAGTGTGTCTCTGACCTTTTACATCAAGTCTGTTTGTGTGACTGTCACCTACCAAAAGGCACTTCTAGAGCCATGATACAAGGCAATTCTGTTTTAACACGTTTTTCTTTTCTATGTATATATGTGTCTCAGTTCTAGTCTCTAGTGCTGTGATGAGACACCGTGACCAAAGAAAGCAGCGTGGGGGAGGAGAGGGTTTATTCAACATATGCTTCCACATCACTGTTTATCATCAAAGGACATCAGGACAGGAGCTCACACAGGGCAGGGACCTGGAGGCAGGAGCTGATGCAGAGGCCACGTAGGGGTGCTGCTTATTGGCCTGCTCCCCATGGCTGGCTCAGCCTGTTTTATAGAACCCTGGACTGCCAGCCCAGGGGTGGCCTCACCCACAATGGGCAGGGCCCTCCCCCATGAATCACTAATTAAGAAAATGCCCCACGGGTTTTCCTACAACCCCATCTTATGGAGACATTTTCTCAACTGAGGCTTCCTCCTCTCTGATGACTCTAGCTTGTGTCAAGTGGACAGAAAAACTAGCCAGTACAATATGTAACCTCCTAGGTTCGATGTTTAATGTCAGGCTGTCTATCCAAACATTACTGAGCGAAACACGCTGCCAAGTCTCCCCAGGTCAGTGTTCTCTAACATATGCAGAACCAAGTGCTGTGTTCAGCTGCTCTGAGGCTGCAGACAGGAATATGAACTACAATTTGCCTTCACAACTGAGCCGGCAGCAGGAAGCAACTGCTTGTACTTAATCATGTTCTTGCTTCTGTTAGCAGGCCCTAGTGTCAGGGTTCTGCCAGACAAGGACAAAGAGACACATTATTATATAGGGTGACTAAGAGCCTCGCAAGTACTGTTTTAGAATACAATCCCGGTAAGGAACGCCACGGGATGGGGGTACAATATTTTGTGCTAATCATTTCCAAAACTAAACATATGTGCCACTGTGTATAAGCACGCACTGCGGTCAGTTCTTTTTAAATGCTTACAGGAAGCAATCCCGGGAGAGACGAACAAGTTGCAATTTGCTTCTCCCTCTGAATCCCACGACCGAAATGTGTAGAGCAAGCCGTTCTGACACCACAAAACAAGGGCAGCCTACATGAAGGCCAAATATAGGATGTGATTCTAAACCACGATGGAGCGAAAGCCTGCATTTCCTTTTCCAGCCTGCAAAAACCCTTTGAACACTCCCAAAAAAGGACGTCGGGGCCGGCACCTCCCTCCGGGAGGAAGCCCCTTTCTTCTCGGCAAGCCCTGCAGCCGGCCACTTCCCCCAGCGCATTCACATCACTGGAGATAGGGCTGCAGTGCGTACGCCCGCCGGGGGACCGACGGCGGAGCTGGGCTGGGCGTCCCCACCCTCCGGCTCTGATGTCATCCTAGCCATCCCGGCGCGGCTGAGCCCCACCTGCCCCCCGGGTCACTAGGTTCCGCACCCGGACTCCCTGCAGGGTTCCTCCTCCAGGCCACCCCGCTGCAGCCCGCCCCTGCCCCAGGTCTTCAGGGTCCAGGAGGCCATGCACCGGGAGCCAGGCAGAGCCCCGCCCGGACGCGCCCCGCACACCCGGCCCCGCGCACCCAGCCCCACGTGAGCTCTCGGCCGCGGCCTCCCCGCAGCCCGCAGACACCGCCTCACGGCTGCCGGGCCCACGACTGCCCGCAGACGGCCATTCCCCGGCCGCAGCGCCCGGGCTCGCGCGTGCGCCCCGCACATTCGGCGCGGCCGCCGGCTCCTGTCAGCCCGGAGCTCCACACGCGGGGGCCCGGCGGCCCACCCGCCCCGGCTCGCTCCCTAGCTGTCCCGCCCGAGCGCGCGCCGCTTACCAGAGCCCGGGTGCCTGAGGCGCCGCCGAAGTCCCAGCTGCAAAGCCCCGCGAAGCCTCCAACCGCTGCCGCCTCCCGCCTGGCACTGAGCGCCGCGCGGGGGAGGGGCGCGGCCGCCGCTGCCCAGGCCTTGTCGCGCAGGCCCCGCCCCCGTGCTGCGCCACGCCCAATCAGGGCCGGCGAACCGCGCTTCGTCACGCCCACTTCCGGAAGGTCCGGGTTAGATGCCGGGCGCTCCTTAGAGCGCCCCTTCTGGTGGCGCGGGGAGGCGCAAGGAGGCTCCGAGCACACGCCCGCTTTCCGGGGCACTTGAATGGCCCGGTGGCCACGCCCACGGGTTCCTTCGAGCCCCACCCAGTTCTTTAGAACCGAAGCGTGCGTTCTTAAGCTCCACCAATGGCCCTGAGGAGCCTTCCTATGAGTTTGGTCGTTTGAGCGCTGCAAACTGCCCACTGAGTCCGTGAGCCGGGCCCGGTTCCCCCCAAACCCCAGTTCGCCGCAGCAAATCCCCGCTTGGATTTCCTGAAGCCCCGGGGAACCTATTATCATCCTATTTGCCATATCCCAAGCCCCGCCCACAGCCCTGAGCGTTCTTAAACCGTAAGCCCCGCCCCCAATATCTTAGAAGCCCCGCCTCCGCCAGGGCTGGCTCACGCCTCTCACCCACGCTCTCCCACTACTATCCAGAGCAGGGTGGCAACCCTTGGACTGGACCGCACCTATCCGAGAGATCCAAAGACTCCTTTCCTCAGCTGAGGCTATGAAGCCTCCCTAGCTAAAGTCCCTCCATTTGAGTCCCAGCCCCTATTATTCTCAAATGAAGTGACCCGGGGGCCAGTTTGCTCACCTCTGTGGCTGTCAGTATCCTACTCCTGAGTGTAAGATTATCCTATTACTAGCCAAAGCCCCTTCAGAAATATCGAGCTTTGAAATACCAAGATCTAAGGAAACTGAGGAAATGGGTCATTTATTTACCAAAGCAAGGCATCTTTACAATTCACAGGGGAACGAATTTTCACTGTTTTAGCCTCAGAAATGTCTAGGAATCTGTGGTCAGCGTTCAGTGGTAGAGCTCCCTGAACTCCTGTGTCAGGAATTGGGTTAAACTGCCTTCTCAAAACGGACGCCTTTAGTCCCAGCACTGAATCTGAGACAGGTGGATCTCTGCAGTTCCAGACCAGCCTGGTCTACATACTGAGTTCTGTGACAGCCAGGGGGATGTAAAGAAGCTCCGTCTCAAAAAGAATAAAATAAAAATCAAGCAATGTGTGTGTGTATGTGTGTGTGTGAATTAAGTGTTGTGTAAATCAAAATCTACCAGAATCAAACAGCTTTCTCAGCAAGTTTTTATTCTGTGCAATGTTCCATTTTTAAAAGACTGGCTTGTTTGTTTTACATGCATGCATCTGTGTATGTAATTACACCACTTGCATGCAGTGCTCTCGTAATGTCAGGAGAGACTGAGCCAGCCTGGACCTGGAGTTACAGTGGGTTGTGAGAGGACCAGCCGGAGCTTGATTTCATTATCTGTGATTATGACAGCAGCCCCTCCCTAGCAGGGCTCAGTCTCTCTCTCTCTCTCTCTCTCTCTCTCTCTTACACACACACACACACACACACACACACACAGCACCTATTGCTGTCACTGCTGTGACTCAACCGTATGGAGAGTAGGTTTTGCTTTGCCTCTAAGCAGCCTATGCTAACCAGAGGGACTCAGTACCTTATACTGCCAAGATTTGCCACTCCGCTGAAATGAGATAGAGGTGGCAACGCTCCGGTTGCAGTCACCGGCATATGGTGATGTGGAAAACCAGATGCTTTTGTTATGATTCTTAAACTTAATTAAGCAAGGGCATAGACTGTGGGGGCTGAGTGAGCTGGGGAGAAAGAGGAGTGCAGACAGCTTGAGGGAAGCCTGAGCGATACCGAGAATACGGGCCACGCCTTTGGAAACAGAAGCCATCCGCCATCCGGCTGAATACAGCAGGCACTGGGTGCCTGGCAGTGCAGAATTGTCAGAAATTCTTTCAGCAACCCCGTGGTCATAGAAAGACTTCCCAAAATCCGGCTATAAAGATGAAGACGGAGAACTTGCCTAAAGTTACCCAGCCTGGACCAGGTGGAATCCTCATCTGGTTAGTAATTACCCAGACTGCCTCAGGGGCAGCGGAAGAAAAAGAAAAACCATGAACTTTGGATTTTCAACTGAGTCATTTGATTCAGACTGAACTTAAGTCATCATGTTACAGATATTAGATAAATCAGTTCCCTTCATCTTATTGATGTGTGTGTGTGTGTGTATGTGTGTGTGTGTATATGTGTGTGTGTGTGTGTGTGTATGTGTGTGTGTGTGGTGTACATGCAACTATGTGTGAAGTGGGTGTGTGTCTGCTGAAGTCAAATGAAGACATCAGGTTCCCTGCTCTGTCAGTTTCCACCTTATTCTCTCTCGACGGAGTATCTCACTGAATGGGGGAGCTGGGCTGGTACCCTTCAAGAAACCCCAGAAATCCTCTCCCATCTCCAACAGAGCATGGGAAAAAACCACAGCTCTCTTTAACGTAGGTACTGGGTATCTGAACTCGGGTCATAACGATTGCACAGCAAGTGTTCTTACCTGGCAAGTGATACCCATGGTCCCAACTCCCCTCTTTTTCTACTCTATATACTTTTTGTGACCCCGAGTCTCTAACCTAAGGCCTCTACCAGTGAGCTCAACCCTTCCAAGTACCCTTACACATGCGTGTTGAGCCCAGGTGTATGGCACATGGGGAAGGCAGAAGACAACACTAGAAGTCTTTATCATGCCCTACCTTATATTTCTAAGACACAGTCTGTCTTAGTCAGGGTTTCTATTCCTGCACAAAACATCATGACCAAGAAGCAAGTTGGGGAGGAAAGGGTTTATTCAGCTTACACTTCCACATTGCTGTTCATCACCAGAGAAAGTCAGGACTGGAACTCAAGCAGGTCAGGAAGCAGGAGCTGATGCAGAGGCCATGGAGGGATGCTGTTTACTGGCTTGCTTCCCTGGCTTGCTCAGCCTGCTTTCTTATAGAACCCAGGACCACCAGCCCAGGGATGGCTCCACCCACAATGGGCTGGGCCCTCCCACCTTGATCTCTAGTTGAAAAAATGCCTCACAGCTGGATCTCATGGAGGCATTTCCCTAACTAAGGCTCCTTTCTCTGTGATAACTCCAGCTTGTGTCAAGTTGACATACAGCCAGCCAGTACACAGTCTTACCAAAAAAAAAAAAAATAGAATTTACCAATTATTCACTATTGTTGTGTAACAGTTTCCTCCAGGATTGAAACATTTCATTCTTCAGGGAAACTCTTTAAGCAGGAAGATAAACAATTCACAATACTTCAAGGAAGTCCCTGAAACTGACCAGACTCACTCTCCTCCTCCCTGCCAAAGTCAGCAATAAAAGTGGAGAGTTTCTCTCAGCCAAGCTCAGCAGCAAAGAAGACTCTGAGACCAGCCCAGCTGCCTGGAGGAGGTTTCGACCAGCCCAGGCACCTGGAAAGGACACTCTCTAACCTGCTGCGATACCTGAAGTGTGCTCCAGCTCCCCAGCTTTGTGAGCTGTCACCCATGCTGGGGTGGGCTTTGGTGATGCAGCTGTCTTTGAGTCATATCTGCCCCTGTAAGTAACCCCTCACCCATACTCCTGTATAATCCCAATAAAACTCACTGATCACCAAGTTGGACTATGGTAGTATCTGTATTTTTGTCTTTCATGGGTTCCCTATCTAGGGTACATAGACATGTGCGTTGCGTCTCCTCAGAAAAAGTTTTGTCCTGCAGCAGCTCGACCGGCTGGCCATCCAGCTTCCGGGGTCTACCTGCCTTCATACCCTTAAACTTTCAGTGACCCTCCAGCCTCTGCCGTTCACATTGTTGGCATTAAGTGTGTGCCAACAGGCCTGGCTCGAATCTGTGTGTGGAGGCCAGAAGTCAACCTTAGAAGTCTTCTTTAGTCCTTCTCTACTTAAATATTAAGTTTTTAATTTTTATTATTATTAAATTATTATTATTATTGAATATTATAGGTGGGTCATTTTTGCATATTCTTATGAGAACATTGTTATTGTCTTCAGACACATCAGAAGAGGGCATTGGATCCCTTTACAAATAGTTGTGAGCCACCATGTGGGTGCTGGGAAATCAACCCAGGTCCTCTGGAAGAGCAGCCGGTGCTTTTAACTACCCAGCCATCTCTCCAACCTCAAATTCTCCATTTGTTTTTTATTGTTTTAAGTAAGGGTCTCTCTACAAAGCCCTGGCTGGCCTTGAACTCACAGAGATTCACCTGCCTTTGTCTCCTAAGTGCTGGGATTAAAGGCATGCACCAGCTTCTTTTTTTTTTTAAAGATTTTATTTTTTATTTTTTATTTTTTTTGTGTGTGTATAAGTACACTGTCATTGTCTTCAGATGCACCAGAGTCTTCTGATTCCATTATAGATGATTATGAACCACCATGTGTTACTGAGAATTGAAGTCAGGACCTCTGGAAGAGTAGTCAGTGCTTTTAACAGCTGAGGTATCTCTCTAGCTCCATATATGTGTGTGTGTGTATACATATATATGTGTGTGTGTATACATATATATGTATATGTACAAATCACCCAGAGCCTTCAGCAGTTTTCCGGCAAAATTGGTACAACAGCGTCCACACACATTGACACAGTCCAGATAGAAACTACTCCCATCCCCAGGGGGTCTCTTGTCACATTGAACTACACCTCCATGTTGCAGTCCACCCCCATCACTGCTGGCCAGCACTCGCTGGGTCGGTATTTCTAAAATTTTGGCTTTGTAACACAATCATAGAAATGAAATCATATAATCCACAACACATAAGTATCAGTCCTTTACACCCAGGGCAAAGCTCGGGAGGCACACACGGTCTTTGCACGTATGAAGAGTGTATTCGTTCTTAGTGTTGAGTAGTGTTCTGTGGTATATATGTCCTTCACTGTGTAAATATTAAAACAATTTACATTTTGAAGGCTGAAGAAGTGGCTCAGTGTTTAAGAGCATCAGCTGCTCTTGCAGAGGACCAGGGGTTGGTTCCCAGAACCCACATGGTGGCTCAAAACCACCTGTTACTCTAGTTATAGGGGATCTGATGCCCTCCATAGGCATAAAGCACACATGATACACATATGTAGACATAAGCAAAACCCTGAAACTTGTTAAATATATACATATTTACATATTTGCAATATACATATCTATATACATATTTGTGTATATATACACATTTATATGTATATATATTTATGTGTATGACATACATAAATATGTATATACACACATAAATATGTACATATACATATGTACACCTTAGCACGTGAGTTCATAGATATGGAACCCATGAACCGTTGAGGATCAGCCATGTATGTGTGAGAACGTGTATCAAACTCATATTCACTGTAGAACCACCCTTGCTGTGTAACAAGAGAAGCTAGGAAAATACATTCCGGGGCTCTTGACTAGAGACGTCAACAGAGAGGCAAAGATGACTCCTGGACCCAACTTCTACCCAATCCTTCCTGAAGTCAGTGTCTTTGGCCTTCAAGTGTTCACACCTCTGGGTAGGGCTTTGGCTCAATAGAAGCACGGAGTGTGGTCTCAGACCACTCTCTGTGAGGAAACATAATCCAGGTTACCAGAAGCTGTGGAACTTTCTTAAGCAGGAAGGAATTCTCTAAAGGAATATACATGTTATTTAATGATGTACAAAGGCCTTCCAGATGCGCTGGTCTCCTTGGAGACGGAGCATGCTGAAGATGCAGCTCAGACTCCTGAGAACCAGACAGCCAGTGGAGTGGGGTCAAGTTCTGTTGCAGTAAATCTTAAAGGGCATGAGCATGTCACAGCTCCACACTGCTCCCCAGTACTCTCTGACGACAGCCCACAAGGAACTAACAATATATTTATTTTATTGGCAGCCATCCTTTGGTTAGTCTTTCTCTCCCGGCTACCTCTTTGTTAGCGGGAAACTCCACTTGAATTCCCTGGTCCCAGCGGTGGCTGCCCTTGGTGTTGAGTCACTGTGTAAAGGAAAACACCACACAATAAACTCTGATCCGATTGGTATGATATAATTTGCCCACCCAGACAAGTCAAATCATCCTGTGCACATCCATCCCTTATAACATATTCATAACAACCTGTGTCTATGCAGAGATGCTCAGAGAGGAACATCTACGTCTACTTCCATCTTGACTCTCCCCCTTCCTCATTCTAAAACTTTATTCCCGCCCGTCCTTTCCTCTCGTCCAATGACAGGCCTCGTTCTATCCTGTGCCTGTCTTCCTGCATAAACACAGCAGCGTACAAAGTTCAAGTGATAAGGTCTACGAATCAGAAGCTTTGAGGGTGCAGAAGACTGAAGTCCTAGCTCAAACAAGCAGAGGGATGCTGGTCGTGGTGGCCTAGGCCCTTAATTCCAGTATATGGGAGGCAAAGCCCCAAGTGTCCTCTGGGCTACATAATAAAGTCAACCTGGGCTATGTGAGATGCTATCTCACAAACAAACAGAAAACAGGCAGATGGAGAAGAAATTCAACCTTCTTCGGCCTTTGTGTTCAGGCTCTTTATGGGAAATATGGTGTGTATCCATGGGGAAGATCATCTACTCTGTCCCCCACTTAAATATTTATTTTTATGTATCTTTGTATGTATGTATGTTTGCTTGTTTTTCAGGAAGGTTTCTCTTTGTGTAGCCCTGGCTGTCCTGAAACTCACTCTGTAAATCAGGCTGGCCTCGAACTTAGAGACCCACCGCCTCTGCCTCCTGAGTGCTGGAATGTAAGATGTGTGTGGCTATTTAAATGTCCGTGGCATAAGCACTCATCACCCAGGAGGCAGATGGAGGCAGGCAGATCCTAAGTTGCAGGGCAGTCTGAACCTGTTGCCTCTGGAAACCCCCTCACAGACTCTAAACACACCCAGGAGCCATATTTAATCAGCCACCAGGACATTGACTGTGTAGTCAAGTAGACCCACAAGACAAACCATGATGATGGGGTAAGCTTTCTGTTCCTACTTCCTGTTCCGTGTTTACTCATTTTCCCACAAATGTCTTCAGTGGTTGGCCATCAGTCAGACAGGAAAAGAATTCCATAAATTCACGGTCCATGTGCCCAGTATCTCCCTTTGATAGTTCTCCGCAGAGCGCCAGATGGAGGAGTTTCCAGATAGCGCAGTACCGCAGATTTTCCAAAACTCGAATGTGAATCTTGCCACCCAAATAGCTCGCTTACCACAAGCATCTTATGACAGTGGTAATGAAGCTGGAGTCTGTGCTTCGTGCATAGGTGCCCACTGCACACCCAAAGCACAGCCAGGCCTGCACCACTCAAATAGGGAACCTGGGCCACGGAGTAGGGAGAATTAATGCTAATATTTTTTAAAGATTTATTTTATATATATATATATATATATGTATATATGTGAGTACATTGTCGCTGTCTTCAGACACACCAGAAGAGGGCATAGATAGATACGTGCACACACACATACATATATAAGTACACAGATATATAGATAAATACATAGATACATAAATAGACACAGAAGTACATAGATACATACATATATACATAGACAGACAGAAACATAGATGATACATACATACATGCATGCATGCATACATATATACATGCATGCATACATACATACATATATACATGCATACATACATGCATACATACATACATGCATGCATACATACATACATGCATGCATGCATACATACATACATACATGCATACATACATACATGCATGCATGCATACATACATGCATACATATATACATACATAAATTTCATTACAGGGAATCTGAAACAAAGCCTGGCATACTGCTTGTGCCGGGTGTGCGCTGGTCCATGAACTGTCATGTGCATAAGAAACCTGAGCCTGCAGGAGGGGACTTCTTCAACCACCAGCCTCATTTTACCAAGTCAGCGCTGGGGTGAAATTCCGGAAGCTGCTCTAACAGACATTCACAGCCTCATCCCTTGTAGAAATTCCAGGACGATCTTTTTGTCATCCAGGGTTTCTGCCCTGAAGTCAAAAGGTCCCATGAACCTACAAGGATGGCAGCCTGAATTGTCAGAAATCACACTGGGGTGTGATGGTCCCCAGATGCTCTCCTCTACAAAAGGAAATCGTTGTGTGTGTTGTAGACCTCTTCAGTGCTAAGTACCTCTCTACATCTATCCATTGCTTCATTAATCTGCCTAATGATACAACAAAATGCCTATTGTGGGCCCATTCTACAGACTGATAAACTGAGGCTCTGGGTGCTGCTGAAGACATTTGATTTACACCACACAGCTAGAATCAAAGACTGAGTTTGTCTTGTTTTGTGACACAGCCTCACCTAGGTACCATGGGACTGTCTAGTAGTAATTGGATTGTCACTGGGCAGGGTTAACACACACTATTTAGGCTGGGTACTAGCTCATGTTCATCTCCCATTGGATCCTTAAGATATCTCAAATAGGCAGGCCTATACTGGTATATGCCTTGGCAGAGGCAGACAGATCTGTGAGTTCGAAGCCAACCTACCTGGTCTACAGAGAGAGTTCCAGGGCCAGCAGGGCTACACAGAGAATTCCTGTCTCAAGAAACAAAAACAAAACAGAAAAAAAGAAAGAAAAAAAAAAGCTTAAACTGGCAAAATTACACTTTGTATCTCCTTTAGAAGAGGAAACTAAGTAACGCAAAGAGAGGTCCAAAAACCCACCTAGGGCCACACAGCTTGTAGGAAGTGTGACTGGAATTTGAACCCGGTTCCTGCTGCAGCGTCTGTGGCTTCTTTATGCCGACTGCCGCTTATGTCAACAAGGTCATGTCAGACACCAAGGAGACTCCCACTCCTTTAAATTTCCCAAACCCTACGATGTCTTGGATGCTGAGTAGAACGTGCTAATAAAGAATCAAGGCCCTGATGTGTCTTCGAATGGCCCGGGCCTTCATCATCAGAAAGGAAGCCGGTTTCCTTTCTGCACCGCGTATTCCAGCGGCGTGGCCGCCAGTGAAGCCAGATGTTTTTGCTTACTCTGCTCTAGAGAACACAGAGACGAGAAGAATGAACTGAAACCAGGCTGGGCTTGCCTGCTGCCCAGCATGGTCTATTAGATGGTTTAACTGGGCACAAGTAACAGGCTGTGAACATCCTACTGTGGACACAAATCGAAACCCCATCCTCCACGAGGGGAGCGAAAGCGCGAGCGGCTGCGGACGTGGCATCCAAACACACCCCAAGACACAGGAACTCCTATCAGAAGGTTATGCAATGTCACACATGGGCCAGTCCCGTGACAAAACAGGAGGCAGCAATCTGGTGACCGAGGCGGGGAGACTATGGAAGGCTGGGTCATAAATCTTAAAGGTGCTCCAGTCTTTGATCCGTTATCTGTTGCTGTAAAAGACGCCACCAGAACCAGCTAGGCAGAAAATAGCAGGCTGACATCCAGTTTCCGAGCTTGGGAATAGGACGTACTGCGTGGGCTTGGCTCTGGTGCGGTCTCTCCTGAGGTCGCAAGCGGCTGGGCGCTGGCGCTGTGGACCGCTGAAGGCTCGCAGGTCCCTGGCCTCTCTCCTGGGTGGTGCTCTCAGCCAGGCTGATTGAGAGGCAATGGGCGAGGTGCGGAATGCCTGAGATTCCAGCATTCTGGAGGCTGCGGTACCTTTTACGACCTAACATCACCGGTTCTACCTTACAGCCAGGGGCAGCTTTGGCTCCACGTGGATGATAACACATGTGTCTTAGTCGGCTGAAGAGGCTGTAAGGGTGCACGTAGGAGGGCGGCCTGAAGCCCGAGACCGGTTGCCATCAGCTACCCTCTGCTGAGGGCACGCCCCCCTGGCTTGCGGATGCTGAGGACACGCCCCCTGTTTACAGATGCGGAGAGCAGGACCGCAGGTTTACAGACATCCACCTTCTCACTGAATCCTCACACGGAGCAAGCTGTCACAGAACGCTCTGGTCTCTTCATTTTCTTACAGAGACAAATGTCCCATCGCAGGGTCTTATCATGACTCTATCCAAATTACTTTACAGAAGTCCCGCCTCTAATCCACCGCACTACGGTTGGGACTTTAACCTGTGGACTTTGGGGAGACACGATGTTAAGGGCATCGCAAAAGAGCGTGTTAGCAGACGCAGCTTGTTGAGGACCTCTTGAAAGTGGCCCGCCATTTCTGAAAATATTGCCCACAAAAGAGGACACACAGGAAGCCCAGGGTTTGATTCCCACCTAAACCACATAAACCAGGTATGGTGGGGAGTACCTGCCATCCTAGCAACTCAGGAACTGAAGGCAGGAGGATTAGAACCTCTAGGTAGTTCAAGGAGTTCAAGGATAGCCTGGGCTGCTTGAGACCCTGTAAGAAAAAAAGGAAAAGAGATAAATAGAAAACTATAAAGGGAAGAAAGAAAAGAGACAAGAAGGCAGGTGTTAGGATTGTTGTATGCCTAAGGGTGTTCGAGGCAGCTTTGGTTACAGTAGAAGGAATTAAGGAGGGGTCTTAGAGAGAGTCACTGTTGCTGTGATAAAACACCTCGGCCAAAGCAAGTTGAGGAGGGAAGTGGGTATTCGGCTTATACTTCACACCATAGTCCATCACTGAAAGAAGTTAAGGCAGGAACTGAAGCAGGGCAAGAACCTGGAGGCAGGAGCTGATGCAGAGGCATTAGAGGGATGCTGCTTACTGGCTTGCTCCCCATGGCTTGCTCAGCCTGCTTTCTTATAGAACCCAGGACCACCAGCCCAGGGATGGCTCCACCCACAGTGGGCGGGCCCTCCCCATCAGTCACTAATTAAGAAAACGCCCTGCAGGCTTGCCCACAGCCTGGTCTTATGGAGGCGTTTCCCCCAGAGACTCCCCCCCCTTTCTGTGACTCTAACTTGAACCAAGTTGACATAAAGCTAGCCTGCACAACAAAGGCCATCGTGAATTGTCTTATGACCCTGGCTAAATCGACTCTGACACTCCTCATAACGGAATAAGAGAATTCAGCATGCAGATGTCCAGAGGACGAAGAGGAATGCCATCTCTATGCTTTGAGCAAGGGCGATTTCCACAGATGGGGACAAGTTGCAGAATACTGAAGGTCATGGAACCCCCCCCCGGGGGGGGGCAAAGGAAAACTTAGGTTTGCCTCTGTCTTCCCACAATACTTCCTCCTCAATCCCCAGAAAGTTGGCTTCCCAATTCTGAACCAGGCTGGCTTTTCTGATCAGAGGCTCAGCAGCCACCTGCTGGGTTTGCCCTCGAGCATTAGACAGCCATCTGGTTCCAAGGACTATCTTTCATGTACCTCTCTAATTCTCTGTCACCCACACCCATGAAGAACAGAGCACCCAGGGCCGGGAAAGGCCAGAGGTCCTCCTTGTCCCTGGGTTATTAGCAGATGGCTATCCTCTGCTCCGGTCCCCACCCCCACCCTCACCCCCAGGCCAGTGAGAGACACCAGCCATGTTCTTGACCCTTAACACATTAATTATCCTGGGATCGAGAAGAAAATGAGCTCTTTCTGGGAGAAATCTACGGCCCCATCTGGTTCTATATTCCCTAAGGCTCCCAGGCCTGAAAAAGCTTTTTGTGGCTGCAAACTCAGGTTTCTTCCAGGCAAAATGCCGCAACTCAGCCCATGTTACCAACTGGGGCAGAGGCTGATCCAGTGGAGAGGCAGACGGTACCGCAGCACACCCCCAGTCGGTCGGCGAGCTAGATGTGACTGAGACAAAGGGTGTGCTTTTCCGAGATGACTGTAGCTCAGCTCCCATGTGGGCAAGACCAGCTGCGCTTACAGAAGGATAGTCTTTGGTAGTGATGCATCTTGGGAAAACCACCTCAGCTCTACGGGTCCATTTCCTGTCCTCTGACCTTGAGAAGAACAGGGCCTACCCCTCATTTAATGAGATAGCTCTTAAGTTCTAAGGCAAGTGTGGGACATACTGGGAGCGTTTAAAAAGTGACTGCCACAATCATGTTACTGTGTTAAAGGGGAGGAGCAGGAGGGCGCACCTGTTGAAATGTGTAAATACCCACAGTTCTATACGTCCTGGCTGCTTCTCAATAAGCTATGCCCACTGGGTAATACGGGGCGCTTTTGAAAACTCATGCCGTGACTTGTTTATTCGGAAAGGTGGAAAAGCCTGGGGAGGTGATCTGGAGCCGAGCCCATCAAGGGACTCAGTGCCCAGGGCGGCTGGCCCTTTGCCCTGGGAGAAGGTGCTGTGTGCCTATCGGTGAAGAAACCGAGACCCTCTGAACACCAAGTCTTCATCTCTCCATCCGGCTGATGTGCAGAGGGTCAGCTATGAGAACGGGGATGTATTTTAAACACATAACAAATACTGTTGTACTCAGTTGCACGCACACAGGATCACATGCCTGCGCACACACATGCCAACACCGCCTACTAACCTCAACAAATCTTTTTTCATCTCAGAGGAGAAGACGGAGCCTTTTCTCCTTCTGCATCAGAATGTTCTTTCCAGAGTCATTGGCTATCGAGTCCCAGGTCAGGATCCTACCGCATGTTCATGTGCACTGGACATGTCACTGCCTAGACTCTCGACACCTACATGTACCGCCCTACCCTGACTCCATGTCTGATCCTCTGGCCCCTTCTCTCAGTCCCTGCCCCTTTCCTTCTTTATCTTGGCCCGAGTGAGTAAGCCTACCATGCTCACCTCAAAAGGCCAACAGCTCTAGGCTTACACCTCTGGCAGTGAGTTTAACCTACCCCCCTTCTACTTCCCTCCCTTCTCCCCCTCCTTCCCTCTTGCCTTGCCCTTCTCCCTCTTCCCTTCATTTGCTCCCTCCTCATTCTTCAGTATTCCCACCTCCTCCCATCCCCCACTACCCTCCTCTCTCCCAGGGATTTTACCTGTCAGGATTTAAAAACAGAGGTGCCTCGTCTTAACATGGTATTGAAACCTGTTCCTTGTCATAATAAAGCTGCAAGGTGACCAACCAGCTTGTTGAGGGAGTGAACAATGTCCCCCAGGGAATGAATGCAGTGTCCCCCAGGGAATGAATGCAGTGTCCCCCAGGGAATGAGTGCAGTGTCCCCAGGGAATGAATGCAGTGTCCCCAGGGAATGAGTGCAGTGTCCTCAAGGCCACCTTTCTTGAGTCTGTCAGTTCCACAGATGCTCGCCTGCTGTCCCACTTTCTGTCAGGTTCTGGTGCAACATGACGTCTCTGGCAGATATGCATCTGGGCTTTGCAGGGAGGACGAATGGTGGCCACACTTACCTTAGACTCCCAACCATGAGCTCAGTCAGCTTTGCTTAATAAACGATCTGGTCCCAGGTGTTCTACGATGACAACAGGGAACAGACAGACCGGAGTACCTCAGGGGACAAGCCTCCCTCCCACCTATATTATGACACACTTTTGCTTCCTCGGGTCCTTGAGAGTCCTCACAACCACCTCCTGTGTCCATCCTGCCATCTCTCCCACACGCAGGCCAGCTAACCATCCAACGTTCTTTCTTGCCAGGCCCCACGCTGGCACTGGCTGGCCACCTACAGTCTCATTGAGTCACTGGGGCCGGTCCCCACTGGCTTCCTTCTTTCTCTCCAAAACGTTTTCCACGCAAGCCTTGAGCGCTGTCTCTAGCACGGTGCGCCTGCGGCCCATTCTCTGTTGGGGCCGGTGTCCCAAGTGTGTGCTGTCCTCTGGACACACATGTGGCTAAGGACACTTGAAATGAGCCTCGGGTGGCTGAGGAACTGAACTTTAGTTTACTTTTTTGTGAAGTTTAGACGCAAGAGTCTGGGGGACATGCTGACCCCGCCCCATGGAGTTTCGAGCCCCGCCCCCATGCTCCAAGGCCCTGATGGACATGCTGACCCCGCCCCCATGCTCCAAGGCCCTGATGGACATGCTGACCCCGCCCCGTGGAGTTTCAAACCCCTCCATGCTCCAGGGCCACCATGCTCAACTGCAGTTTCCTGATAATGACCTACAACACTCATCATGGCCGGGCCCCTCCCATCACCTGTCCTGGGCACTGTCGCACTGGATTGCTTAGTCTCTGGACACAGGAGCACTAGCTTCCCGCTCCACCCACAGCATTCTTCCCACACACAGCCCCTGCTTTTTATCTCACTATTTCTGGGTTCCCTTCTGGCTTCTTACACATGGTTCGGAAACTTTGTGTCATAGTGAGGGCCTGCACCAGGGCCAGCCTGCCCTCGCTGGCTGCCTGTCTACCAAAGATGTTCTCCAGAGATTCCCCAGGCTGACAGGAAGGGGCTTTTCGGGGAAGAGGGATGGCGGCCAGCAGGAAGGGCGGGACATGTGCCCATTTCCCTTATGATTCCGCCATTGCAGGGAAGGCTAGGGAAATGGCAAAAAGCCCTAGAGAGAGCATGGAGCTTGGACCACAGGCCTGACAGGGACGCAGAAGTAGCTCAGTCAGGGGCACACTCCATGCTCCTAGCTCTCATCCACTCGGGTCTTCTGTGAATACAATGTACCTCTGGCATCCTGCATGTAAGAAGACTTGGGCATAGTGTCCTTACCTTAATCCCAGCACTTGGGAGGCAGAGTAAGGAAGATCTCTTTGAGTTTCAGGTCAGTCTGAGCTAAGTAGTGGGACCAAAGGAGGATTAGACATTGTGACAGAAAGTCTGTGTGGACCCAATGTCTCCCCAGGTGGAACCCTCCTGTGATGCCCATGGGGGGTGGGGAAGTGGAGTTGAGGGGTGGAGGATAGGGTGTGGGGTGGTGTGCAACCCTCCTGTGATGTGTGTGTGTGTGTGTGTGTGTGTGTGTAAAACCCTCCTATGATGCCGATGAAACCCTATGATGCCGATGTGTGGGAGACTGAGGACCTCACAGAAGACCTGCAGCTCCAGCTCACATCCTCTGCAGACCAAAGTAAGGCGTGGTCTGCAGGGCACTGAGCTGAGATCATGGGTGGATGGGGAGGTTGCCTGGAGTCCCATAGGCAAGGCCAGTAGGTCAGTAGGCGTGGCCTGGGCATGTGTGGTGGTGGGATTGAGGGTAAGGAAACTCTTCTGCTTTCCTTTGTAAGCTGCCAACAACGTCACAGCCCCTATGCTGCTGACACGGGCTCCCTTGTCCCTTCTGTTTGGGGGTCCTGGAGGACAACTGGTCTTTCAACCCCAGGGTGCACTATCCCTTCCTGGCCTGACCCTGAGCTGGCCTGCCCCACTCCCTTGCACTAGGGTGACTGATTTCACACCCCGTGGGAGCCTTCGTTTCCTTAGGTGTAAAGTGGGGGTGACCACAGGGCTTCTGCTCTGGAGGCGTTATTTTTTCAGGACTGGAGGTATGAACCAGCAAGGCACTCCTGGCCACTGGGGAACGTGCTCCCCCACCCACGTGCAGCCCGCCCTCAGACCAGGGAGACCCCTGCCCCGTCCACCCTGAGCACAGCTTGGCTGCAGGGAGAGTGGTTACGGTTTGGCTGGAACCAGCAAGAAATGGGGATCTCTCCGGGCCTCCGTCTCCCATCTGTGCTAGGGAGATGCCATAATATAACCACAGGGGCAGCAGAGACTGGTGCACTAATGGAGTACCTACTGCATACTTTACACTCTGCTCACTTTCCAACCTCCATCCTGCCCCCAGTGTTGCCAACCTCCCCACCCAGGAAGTATCACTCCAAACGATGGAGGGACCTGGGCACACTCACAGGACAGGGATCATGCTGATAGGTCCAATACCACTCTCCTCTCTAAGTAACCGGGTCTCCTTGAGCCACCTTTGGAGTGTCTCAACTCTCTCCCAGGTCCTCCCCACACCTCTGCTGTCCTCCAGCCAGAGGAGCTGGAGAATGACCGGTCTCCACCGCAGTCGGCATAAGAGGCCACCAGAGCATTGCTGTGTCCGCCTGGGCTGCAAAGATACCGAAAGCCCCTCGGAGAAAACCTCAGGGCGAGGATGATGTTCAGGGCATACACTGGGAGAGTCAGTGCTTTCCAAAAGTCTGTGTCCCTACTGTGTGCCTGTGACACTGAGTGTGGCCTTAAATGGGTGGAAAGAGACGACCACACCCTTGTTCTCTAGTAGCTTATTCGGGGTCACCAAAGCCATGCTCACAGGGGCTTTAACTACACAAATGTCTCCGAGAAACACTGTTTGTCTCAGGTCTGGAAATCATTTGTCTCAGGCCACACAGTGACCATCAGTACTGACATAGAGCTTTAAACCCCTGGTGATGGACAGAAGGGCCTGAATCATCTCCTTGTAGTGCTGCTGAGACCTACTGTGCGCCAGCCAGAGATCCGAATCTCCCTCAGACTGCATGTCTTATTTTTGTGGAAGTGAAAACAGACACTCAGAGGTTATGGACAGCCAGGAAGTGGCAGAACAAAACCGTAACTCAAGCCTGCCTGCTCCCCGATACATCTCACAACCAAGAAAGGAAGAGAGATAAGCTCCTGCGTTCGTTTATTAGTGATTTTCATTTGGTATTCAATTCAATTCAACAAGTGTTTATTGAACACATACTATATCTGGCACAGGGTAGACCATGATAAGCCTGCCCCAGTTGCTACCTTCAGTTCACTGTCCTGGGAATTCCCACAGTGAAAGGTCATCTCAGCAGAGTTTAGAGGAGGTCCTTCCAGACGTGACTTCCTGGAGGAGGCAGCTCCGTGATTCTGTCTGCCTCTAGCTGAGGTACCTGTGTAAGTCATTTATAGCCTCTGAAGAGGTGGCACCCACATTGTCCAGTGTGACAAAAAAATGTCATCCTTGACTAAAGATCCCAGCCAAGCCCCCATCACAGCTGCAGCTATAGAAAGTGGGTGTGAGAACAGGCTGATCACTTTGTCAGGGTTACTATCAATGTTATAAACACTACCGATTCAAGTTGGGGAGGAAAGGGTTAATTCCGCTGACACTGCCACATCATAGTCCATCACTGAAGGGAGTCAGGGCTGGAACTAAAGCACAGCTGGAACCTGGAGGTAGAGACCACAGAGGGTGCTGCTTGCTGGCTTGCTCCCCATGGCTTGCTCAGCTTGCTTTTTTTTGTTATTTTGTCTTTTTTTCCAGAGCTGAGGACCGAACCCAGTGCCTAGCAAGCGCTCTACCACTGAGCTAAATCACCACCCCCTCAACCTGCTTTCTCTTAGAGCTCAGGACCACCAGCCTAGGGATGGCCCCACCCACAATGGCTGACCCCTCCCACACCCGTCTCTAAGAAAATGCCCTACAGTTGGATCTTATGGAGACTTTTTCTCAATTGAGGTTCCCTCCTTTCATATGACTATAGTGTCAGTCTGACAGAAAATTGGCCAAACGCACACTTCCACAGGCTTCTTGAGGGGGTAAGAGCGGGCACGAGACCCTCAGAGCCCCGAAGTACAGCCTGACAGACCGCAGAGCATAGCCCCAGCTTACCTATGGCTTCTCAGAGTGAGCATTACCTGTGGCTTCAGTGAGCCATACAGGACTTCCGGTACCTAGAAAAACAGCAAAGGGATGGGACCGAGGGATTATGGACTGTACTTTAGTGGCACAGGCTGGTAAGGCATTAGATTCCAACCCAATGGGAGGCTAAGGCTGCATGATTGCTGTTTCGAAGCTAGCCCGGACACCTCTTCTAAGACTATGATCCCATGGAATCAGCTCACTTAGCCCGCCATCTGGTTTGACAGATCTGCGCAGGGCCCCTCCGCGCCAGGGGCTCCCGTTTACTCTGTGGATGTGTAAAATGCACCGGGCACGCGGTCCTCCTGATGCAGGCTCACTCCTCCTCTATACCCCACAACTGACTGTCACCAAGACTATTTTATGAGCCATTCGTGAGAAACAGCAGCTCCGATGACAACAGGGGCAGTGAGTTCCATCTGGGGGAGATGATGGGGTAGGTTCTGTGGGCGTGGCCGGAAGCTGGTCCAGGCAGGAAGTCAGCAAGCCTCTGGCCTGACTCAGGACATACTCTCAGGGTTTCAAAGAAAAGAAAACGGAGAATTAGGACAGGGTGTGGTAGCATCCATAAAAGCAACCCTAGGAAGGCTGAGGCAGGAGAATTACTGTAGGCTTGAAGCCAGCCTGAGTTACAGTGGGGTGAGACTTTGTCCCAAACAACAATAATAAAAAAACAAAATCAGAAAGCAGGAGCAATGCCTCCATCCACACAGAGGATCATGTCTGTAAGTGACTCAGTTCCAAGGGATCTGATGCCGGCACACTGGCAAGCTAGCCATACACACAAAATTCTAACTAGAACACACAACGGCACCCAGGCATGGTGGTACGGCCGGCAACTCCAGCACTGGGTAAGAGAAGGGAGGAAGATCGGGAGTCCAAGGTCATCCTCAGCAACGGAGCAGGTTTTAGGCCAACCTAAAGGAGACCTTCTCTCCAAACAGCGAACCAAATCCAAATGAAACATTAAAAAAAAAAAAAAAAAAAAAAAAAAAATCCCAAAACAAAACCAAAAATAGAGAATTGAGAATTCTTCAGGAAATCTGCACGGGCTAGATAGGCAGGCAGCTAGCTTTGCCTTCCAGATAAACGTGTGTGTGTGTGTGTGTGTGTGTGTGTGTGTGTGTGTGTGTGTGTGTGTACACACGAACTGTGCACATGTGCGTGGGAGATCCGGGAAGTTTCCCTATAATCCCTGACCCGCTGCAGGCCGTGCTCAGTCTGGTGCCCAGCCCGCCCAGGCCCTTCTTGGGCCAGAGCTCTGCTGGCAAGCGCCACCCCAGCCTTGTGTTGTGGCAGATGTTTTTGGATATACCATGGCAACCGCAGAACAGGATGTGCCTCTGCGCTGGACCCTAGACGGCAGCAGGGCCAAGCCCACGCTCCCAGGCTGCCCTGTTCTCCTCAGGATTCCTCTGAGGAGAACCGCCCAGGACCCCGTTCTGGTTCTCGAGAGTGGCAGATCCTGTACTTTGGACGGAGTCTGTCGGGGAGGAGGTGTGCACATCCCTGCTGAAGGCTGCTTCTCCAGTGACCCTGTGTTTGTGCCTCTTGGTCCTTAAAGGTGCCGAGGAGTCAGGAAGCAGAGGGTCTGGTCAGTGAATGGGCCTCCCGTTGTCCTCACGCCATTACAGCTTGTCCTTGAAGAATAACTTATGTCCCAACCTGGACCAACTACTTCACACTGTACACAAGACCACAGTTCAGAGGGGTTTACTAAGTGCTCGTTATCCAGTGGTATTCTCCCTCTCTGTCTCTGTCTGTCTCTGTATATGTGTGCATGTGTGTTTGTATTTTGGGGGAATGAGACGGGTTTTTCTACATATAGTTTTGGCTGTCCTGTGTATTAAAAAAAGGGGGGGGGGGATTTCCCTATATAGCCCAGGCTGGTTTCAAACTTATAATCCTCCTGCCTCAGTCCTCCCAGTTGCTGGATTACAGCTGTTTACTACCATACTTGGCTTACTTAGTAAATTATGGGGGAGGGGAAGGTGAGATGGGGCTTGAGACAGGATTTCTCTGTGTAACCCTGGCTATCCTGGAACTCACTCTGAACCATGCTGGCCTCAAACTCAAAGACCGACTTGTTGCTCAGAGACTGACCTCGGGAGTGTTGGGATTAAAAGTACCACCACCACCACCACCGCTTGGCTTTACTGAGTAACTTTTGTAACTCCACAATGTGGATGTGGTTGATTTGTTTTCCCTCTTGTGTTTGTTTTTGAGCCAGGGTATCATGTAGCCCAGGCTGGCCTTGATCTCCCTTAAGCTTTTGCAGAGTTGAGTGTCTGGGAATATCCTTCCTCCCCGATCTCACTTCTCCAACAGTCTTTCTGCAGAACGGACCATGTGACATGCCGGGTTCTGCATGTATTATTAACGATCCGTGCAGCAGACACCCCAGGCCCTGTCGGTGGCCCTGTCTTCGCCGCATTCGTGTGTGCAGCGGTTTTGTTAAGACAGGGTCTTAGTACATAGACCAGGCTAGGCACACACACATGCATCCTGGCACTAGGGAGACTGAGGCAGGGGGATCCTAAGTTCAAATCGACCACATCCACATTGTGGAGTTACAAAAGTTACTCGGTAAAGCCAAGCGGTGGTGGTGGTGGTGGTGGTGGTGGTGATGGTGGTGGTGATGATGGTGGTGGTGGTGATGGTGGTGGTGGTGGTGGTGATGGTGGTGGTGATGATGGTGGTGGTGGTGATGGTGGTGGTGGTGGTGGTGATGGTGGTGATGGTGGTGGTGATGATGGTGGTGGTGGTGATGGTGGTGGTGGTGGTGGTGATGATGGTGGTGGTGGTGGTGATGATGGTGGTGGTGGTGATGGTGGTGATGATGGTGGTGATGATGGTGGTGGTGGTGGTGGTGGTGGTGGTGGTGATGGTGGTGGTGATGATGGTGATGGTGGTGGTGCCTTTAATCCCAAGACTCCCGAGTCAGCAACAGTCAGGGCCCTACTTGTATATCCAAGTTCAAAACCAAAGGACACTTGGCTCTGATTCAGCACTTTGGGAAGAAGACGCTCCACAACCTTTTCTCTCTTTTCTGTCGTTTTTGTTTTGTTTTGTTTTGTTTTGTTTGAGAAAGGGTCTCACTACGTTGTCTTAGCTGACCTGGAACTCACTGTATAGCCCTGGCTGGCTTCAAACAGGTAAAGATCCACCTCTGCCTCCAAGCACTGGAATGAAAGGCATCCACTCCCAAGTTACAACCCTCCCGTCAATTCTGCCAGAATATACCTTTTTAAAAATTCTTGCAATAGAATCTCTTGTAGCCCAGGCTAGCCTGAATCTCCTGCCTCCACCTCCCCAGTGCTAGGATCGCAGGCACATGACATCACATACAAGTCCCTGTCTCCGTCCCCACCCCTGTGCTAAAGGTTGAAGTTCAGCCTTGTACACTGTAGAAAAGTACTTGACCCCGGAGTCACACCCCAGCCTGAGAACGGGGCTTTCATTATTAGATGCGGGTGCCTCCTCCTCTGGCTTGGGAGCTAATAGAGAAGATTCTAACAAACATTTTTATTTTCTGGAACAGTTTACCAAAAAGAATTTCAGGCTGAAACAATTTCTTTACATGTCTACTTTAGGATACATAGGTAGTTTCCCCTTAAAACACAGTGAAGAACAGTGAAATGGCTCAGTGGTTAGAGCACTGACTGCTCTTCCAGAGGTCCTGAGTTCAATTCCCAGCAACCACATGGTGGCTCACAACCATCTGTAATGGGGTCTGATGCCCTCTTCTGGCTTCCTTGGGCATGAAGCACAAAGACACACACGCACTCAGATATATGGGCAAAACACTCATATGCAAAAAGGAAAAAAAAATAGAAAAGAAAAAGAAAGAAAAGAAAAAAGCTCTTGCCGTGAACGGCATCCTCAACAATAAACACCGGGCTCCTACCTGGAAAAAACCCACTTGCACCACAGGTGTGCTTTGGGATTGGACCCAGCCAGCCCAATACTCTGCAGATAAACTGAGGCAAAGGCAGCCAACAGAAGGACTTCTTGCACTGCCTGGACCACATGGGTGATCTGGTCTTGAGGACACCTACATGCTGTGAGTGTTGTCTCAAAGTGTGTATAGAATGTGGCAGTAACTAGCAGCGTGCAAGCCTCCAGCACTTTCTTATTTCAGTGGTTTCTCAATACAGCTATCAGAATCCCCAGGGTATTATGAAAAAACAAACAAACAAAACACAATATTGGGACCTGCCCCATGGGCCAGTCACTTCATTCGTAGCTGTGATTTTTCTCCTGTTATGAATCACAATGTGAATATCAGATATGCAGAATAGCTGATATGTAATCCCTGTGAAAGGGTTCAGTCCCCAAAGGGGTCTCTACCCACAGATTAACCACCACTGTCTTAGATTGATTTGAGGCTGGAGCCCAGAGAAGTGTGAGCCCCAGGTTGATATCTCTTGGCCTCTGAGAGGAAGCAGGGGAGACGGCTGGACAGTTCAGAGCACCTTTTATTCTGAACAGAGGATTGGGGTTAGGCTCCCAGCACACACAAGCTCGCTCACTAATGATCTCTGAGGACAACAGGCACGCATGTGGTGCACAGACACACATGTGAGCAAAACACATACACGTAAAAGATAAAATCCTAAAATCTTAAGAAGAAAAAAAAAGCCACATTTTAGAGGTCAGTGTTAAGAGTTTGACCCATGTTAGATTTGTGCCACCGACCCCACCCTCCTTTCTATGTTCCTTCATTTTCTGCATGCTAAGTGAGAGCCCTGCCCACCAGGTTCTATGCCTGGCCATAGCTAGAGTCTCACTTTGTAGCCAGGTGCACTGGCTGGTTGTGTGTCAACTTGACACAAGCTGGAGTTATCACAGAGAAAGGAGCCTCAGCTGAGGAAATGCCTCCATGAGATCCAATTGTAAGGCATTTTCTCAACCTGTGATCAAGGGGGGAGGGCCCAGCCCATTGTGGGTGGTGCCATCCCTGGGCTGGTAGACCTGGGTTCTATAAGAAAGCAGGCTGAGCAAGCCAGGGGAGCAAGCCAGTAAGCAGCATCCCTCCATGGCCTCTGCATCAGCTCCTGCCTCCAGGTTCCTGTCCTGTCCTGACTTCCTTTGGTGATGAACAGCGATGTGGAAGTGTGAGCTGAATAAACCCTTTCCTCCCCATCTTGCTCCTTGCTTGTGATGTTTTGTGCAGGAACAGAAACCCTGACTTAGACACGTGAATCTTGAGACACTCCTGCCTCAGTCTCCCAAGTGCTGGGGTTGCAGATGGGAGGCTCCAGCCCCAGCCCCAGCCCCAGCCCCAGCCCCAGCCCCAGCCAGGGTTTTTCTTTTGGAAACGAGGGCTCGTGTATCCCAGGCTGGCTTCAAACTTGCTAAGTAGCCAAGGATAACATCCAACTCCAGGTCCTGGGGTTGTGGGCAAGTGTCACTGTGCCTGGTTAACCTTTCGCTTAGATTTCACGTTAAATTATTCCTGGTTAGTTTAGGCTTACACACAAGTTTGTCCAGAGCTGTTCATGCGGTAGCTTCCCTGTGGTGAGGCCAGTTGAGTGACAAGTTGAGATGACTTCCTGGATACCAGTCTTTGTTTGGGTTCTCCCTGTGCACACAGCAGGTCCAGAGTGTCTGGCATCCCTGGTTGGGAGGGCGGGACCTAGAGTCTCCCTCACCAGCAGTGAAGTTGCAGCCAGTGAGTGGAAGAGACTGGCAGTCTCCCTGACTCTTCTAGACTGCACAGCTAGGACCAGGCAATTCTAAGACATGGCAGTCTGACTTCCTCAGTGACCAGGTGCTGCATTTGAGACCTTAAATGTGAATCGAGGGCCACACGGTGAGGAGTGTCACAGCTGATGTTAACGTTAAGAGGTGAGGTCTAGTGGAAGAGCGCTGGATCACTGGGGTTACATCCTTCAGGTGGATACTGGGGACCATTCTGGTCCTTCCCTGCAGCTCCTCTGATTTCCAGTGGTTTCCCGTTGCCATAGACCCCCTCAAAGCAACAACAGAGCCCATGCAGAAACCGCTGCAATTATGACCTAATGACTCGACATACTTTGCCTTTTTAGGGTTTTCTTTTGGGGGGGGGTGTTTTGATACAGGATATATCCTGTAGCCTTGGCTAGGCTGGAAGTTGCTGTGTGGAAACAGGCAGGCCTTGGGCTGAGGCATCTGCCTGCCACTGCCTTTCAAGTGCTGGGATTAACGGTGAGGACCACCAGGCCAAGTTTGTTTTCTACTTTGCCCAATCCCAGCCACTGGTAACAGTGTCGGAAAGGAAAGCTCCGGGTGGTGCCAGCGCTGTTCCTCTGGGTCTAACTCCTGCCACTGGTGAGAAGAGCCTGGAACTTAGTAGGCACAATAAATCTAACAAACCAAAGGCACCCACAGTCATGACAGGGGAAGGGCACACTGGGTGTCTCGGCAAGGGCTAGAGGCAAAGCGCAGGACACAGGCAATCACGGGACATTTATAAACGAAGTGTTTATTCTCATCACGAGAAGCACGCAGACTGTATATATACACAGTACACACCAACAGAAGTAAAAAAAAAAAAGTGCGCTATGCCTCTTCTACTGAAAACTCACAGTACAAAAGGATACTGTCTTTTAAATATATAATATAAAAAACAAGAAGAAAAATAATATTAAAAAAAAAATCAAAGTTGTAACTTGATGGAGGAACCCAGTGGTGGTGGCGGCGAGGCGTTGTTTGAAAGGTGAAGGATGCGGTCTGGTGCGGCTCCTTTGGGGTGAGCTGTACCCTTGACTTGCAGCAGGGAGCTCAGGGCACAGGCATCAGAGGAGGGAGTGTGAAGGGGGCAGTAGGTGATGGCAATCCTCTATAAACTAGAGGGTGACCTTGAGGGGTTCAGGGGAGGTCTTGGGCTGTGGTTCAGGGAGCGCTGGGTCCGCAACACCCCTCAGCTGCCTGGCAGACCAAATCACGTCCTTCACTGCCTCCCTTGGCCTTCGGGGTGTCTGATGCCCACATGGCCTTTGGGGACTCAAGCAGCGGCGTTTCTAGTAGGCTCTGTGTAGTCAGGACCCATGATGTCAGCTGCATAGCCAAGTAACACAAGTGGATGGGGGTGGGGACGGACTCACGCGCTGATCTTAACCACGATCAGAGGACCAAAGCGCCCAGCCACAAAGACGATAGCTGAACGGCTGCGCAGAAATACACAGTATTTGTAAACGACTATTAAGGCACTGAACTGTAAAAGAATGATTACAGGGGAGAGGAGGAAGCAGCCATCTTCTGGTGCAGCACGGCCAATGGCCAGGGCAGCACAGGCTGTGTCTGAGACAGACTGAAGGAGGGGCTGTGGTGTCTACTGCAAAAGGGAATGACGTGGTCACCCTTCTCCAGATGGCTGTGTCACTGCAGATGGGTCCGAGGTGACTTCCCTGTAAAGCTGGAGGACACCGACACTGTGTGTGAGGAGAAACAGCACACACCAGGTTTGATGGAGTAAGATTATACTTATATGTATATATGTATAACATATGCACATATACTTATGAACATATATGTTCATGTACAATGGACTCTCACACCTACCCAGTAACAAAAACAAGGAGCTTTGGATAGGGGACACCAATGACCTTCATCTGGTCTGATTCAGCAGGAACCTAGCCTTTAAGATGGGAAGGTGGGACTGAGAGCCTCCCTCACCAGCAGTGACACTGCAGCCAACATGGGGGAAGAGTGGGAGTCTCCCTGGCTCTTCTGGATTGCACAACTAGGGTCAAGGCAAGTGGCCCTCGGTACTCTAGTTACCTTGAAGGGGAGAGCCCAGCTAAGTGTCAGCCAACCCATTGGGGTTGGAAATAAATTCTCACACTAGTAACTGCTAGCCAGTAGAAAGTAACTCTTTTAGCGAGTGATGTCTCTTGTGATCTCATTCTTGCTGAGAAATGGTTCCTGAAGAGCAGGTGATCTGCAAGCTTTCCGGGGTGGTCCCTGAGATGGGTGCACAAAAGTACAGGGTGGCCGCCAACATCTAATCTTTTGGTTCCATCCTGAGGCGCCCGTCAGGCTTTTCTAGGGCAGAGGATGGTGGGTTGGATCTTCAGCTAGGGCAAGCTGCCGAGCAAGGGGAGCACGGCGGTGCAGCTATCTGGGTACTTGTGAGAGACCAGCATGGCTGAGCCACAGGGGTGAGCTGTGTGTGGTTGGCAGGGCTCCCACACTTAAAATTAGGGGTGGGGGATCTGAGAAAGATACCTTGCTCTTAGTTCATAGGATCAGGCATCCAGACTCTCCTCCCACACCCTCTGCCTAGTACCCATCCCCCCACACACCTCAAGAAGCCTTCTGAGTTGATGTACAGCAAAGCTGCCATATGGTTCAGGCTTTTGGGAAGCTATGGAAGTGCAGGGGGAGTGAGAAGAGCAGCTGAGTTCCGGGACCATCAAGCTGAGCAGAAGGCTCTTCTTTCAACAAGGACAGTCAGTGAAATTAGCAGTCATCAACACTGGCGGCTTACGCTGCATAAGTCCTTATACCTCTGTTTGCTAAGATCACAAAGCTAAATTAGCCAGGAGCTCACAAAGCTAACCTTTTTTTGGGGGGGGGGAGTTCAGGGTCTATGTAGCTCTGGACTCAATGATCCACCCACCCCCGCATCACAAGTGAGTGCTTCCAGGCCTGGCTGGAATAAACTTCTGAGACAAAATGGAAGTTGTCACTGCTGAGGCACACCTTAGCTTATTGGGATAGTTTCACAGAAACCTTTCAGTTAAAAGCCAATTCACTATGTTCACAGATGGAGCCAACCCTCCAGGGATTCAGTTTTGACGGGGAGCTGCTCCCCGCTGTTTGCACGGTTGGCAGATGGCCAGTGCTCCTAAAACAGGTGTAGGTAGTCCGCCAGCAGCCAGAGACCAGCTTGAGTTCATCCTCCTCCTGTCCTGACTCTGAACAGAATAGGCCAAATTATGGTTTTCAAAGTGAACGTTTTCAAAATCCCATCGCTCTTGCAGATGGGATTAAAAAAATACAGCAGAAACCTATCATTACCAAATCTAAGGAAATTATTTTGACACAAAAATTGACCCACCATGTGAAATTGAACTTGGCGATGTAAATTAGCCTTTTTTTTTTTTTTTTTTGCTTTTGTTGGCTGTGGGAAGAGTAGAAGAAACCCACAGGGTTTCATGAATTAAGTGGATGATCATTTTTTAAGATGACCGCCATTGACAGCAGCAGGGAAAATAAATCCCTTTAAAATAACATGCGTGTATTCAAAAAAAAAAAAAAAAAAAATTATGCCAGGGAGAAAAGTTCTGAGAGAGAGGTCACAAAGACCCGGCAGGAATGAAAAGAGAACTGGCCTAGATCCTGGAGCTGCTCTGGGCATTCACCAGGATGGCCAGTTTGAGATTCCATCCGTTCTAACCAGTGCGGGGGTGGGGAACGGGGCTGGAGGGGGAGGGGAGAACCTCATCCTAGTACTTCCAGAAATCCTTAAGGCCTTGTGGTCTCACAGCGCTGCAGGCAGAGCTGTGATCATCTCCACAAGGACTCCATCTGCTCAAGAGGTAAAGGGGCAAGGCTGGAGCTTACGAGGGAAGGCTTTTTGTCTGTGCCAAGGAGCAAAGGCAGCCTTAAATATGCCCCCACTCCCCGCCATCTTCCTTCAGTGTTGCAAGCAGCCCTGGGCCCACAGCAGATGTCTGAAACAGGTAATACCATCTCTGGCAAGGTTACTTACTACTGAGGTAGAATCTCACTTTGTGGCCCAGACTGGCCTTTAACTCATGATGGACCTGCTTCAACCTCCTGAGTGTAGGATCACAAGCCTAGGCCATTTACCCTTAAAAGTGTAACAACCAAGCCTGGGGCATGATGGGATTACACCTGTAATCTCAGCTTCTGAGAGGCTGAGGCAGGAGGGCTGCTGTGAGTTTGAAGCCAGCCTGCAGTACAGGATAAGAGTCTACCTCAAAAATAAAACAAAAAGTAAACCCTGCGGAGGCGGGGGCAGAGGCGGAGGCAGAGGGATCTGTGCTGAGTTTGAGGCCTACCTGCTCTACAGAGAAAGTTCCAAGACAGCAGAGGCTACATGGTGAGACCTTGTCTCAAACTTAAAAAAGGAAGGAAGGAAGAGAAAGAAAGAAGCCAATGGTGGTCACACATGCTGTTAATCCCAGTACTAAGGAGGCAGAGGCAGGTAGATCTCTGAGTTTAAGACCAGCCTGATCTACGGTGAAACCCTGTTTCAAAACACCAAACCGAAACCCAAAAAGCATTAACAGAGCCCAGGGATCTCACAGGGGCTGTGCCGCCATCTGCCCGATGCTTGTCTCTCTTCAAGATCCTTAAGCACTCTTTTCATGACGGGTACCAGGTGAGACCTATGGTTTGAACCCAGAGCCGGGCCTCCTGCTTCACTGAGCTAACCTGCACTCCTGTGCTGTGGCCAAGCCTCCTTTGCCCCATCATTACAGCGTGGGGTAGCTGGAGACAAGGAGTATTCTATTCCCTTCCCTCCCCACGGGAAGGGACACTTGTAAACATCCATGAAGCTTTTCAACAGACTCTCTCCTCTCAGAGCAGCTCCTGGGGAGGGGCCTGTAAGAAAGTACCCATTGTTGACCTGCCTTTCCTCTCAACAAACGTGGATATGGCACCTAATGAGCCTGGGGGGTAGGTCACAGTGTCTCAGCAGGATGTTCTACATCCCAGACTCACAACCTCTGGACACGAGGTTGTCCGAATCCCAAACACAAAGATGCCTTGTTAGCAGCAGCTGAGGTTCAGCAGTGCCCTTCTCTATGACGTAAGCCTGAAGCCAGCAGCTGGGGACCCACACCCCCAACCGCGGGCACCAGGATAGCTGCATGGGCTGCTGCCACTAAGTGCCTTCCTCTGATGATATCACCTCGCTGTTCTTGGTGGTCAGGTTCAAAGCCTTGATACTTCTTTGGGTCACCACCCTCAAAACAAAACACTCCCCCAACCTAATAAACCAACTAACCAACCAACCCAAATGAAAAACCAAACCCCACAATTCTCTTGGAAAACCTCTTTTGGACACAGCATTGTTTCTCAGAACTAGCCGTGGTCATCACTATTTTATAAACAAAGCACACAGTGAGCTGAGAGGTAGGCCTTGTGTTGTCCTCCCAGGATTCTCCCTGGAGGACGGGGATGAGCCGGGAACGTGGGCTGCAGTGACCTCACCGCTGTGGCTCTTTCACAAGTTACAAACCGAGTATTTTGTATGTACACACATTGTTTTTGTTTTTGTTTTTTTTTTTCCTTTTCTTCCCACCAGGTTGGCCTAACCCCCACCATGTGGCTGAGGATGACGTCTGTCTCCGCCTCCAGTGTCGGGATTTCGGTGTGCACAACCTTGCCTGGTTTTATGGGCTGCTGCATGTCATACACACTCTTAACAACCGAGACACAGCCCTAGCCAGTGTGCACTATCTGAATGTGCCTCCTGGCCGACAGTTTCCAGGCTGCCCAGGCCCCACCCCTGGGTGTCCTCCTTCATAGGCTCATAGCGGGGAAAGCTCAGAAGGCTGAAGTTGTTAACACAAATCAAGACGTGAGTGTGGATCAAGACATCATGAAACTCTCACAGAGCCGAAAGCTAGTCAGCTTTTGTTTACCCTCAAGGGGCTTTTCAAGTTTTCTGGGGCAGATTTCCCTGATGGTTTGGAGGTTGCAGCGGGGTCCCTTGGCGCAGCTTGGGGTTCGGGCAAGAAGGAAGAGAGACCGGACTTGGCATCCTGTGAGTCGGCGATGGTGGACGTGTCAGCCTCACTGGATAGGTCCTCCGTGGAGAAGTTGAGACTTCCCAACTTGGCGAGGGAATGGGAACGTTTCAGCGGGGATGACACGGTGAGGCCCGCCAGGCGGAGCCGCGTCTCGATCTCCTGCGCCCGCTGCTTCACCAGCCCTGGCTTCCCTCGGACACTGTGGATGCTGTCGCTGCTGGAGCTCCGGGTCAGATTGGAGCTGATGGAGGAGGAGGTGGGGGTGTAGCACACGGTCTTCAGGAAGTCCTTTGAGAAGTTACTGGTGTGATCGAGGCGGAGGAGGGTACACGGAGGGCTCTTCTGCAAGACTCCTCCCACAGGCTTCTCGTCAGTCCCTGATTGGCTGCACAGGGCTGGGTGTGCAGGCTCCTGACCCTCCTCGGGGATGCTGGCCTCCAGCCTGCTGGTGGCGCTGTCCCTGCAGGTAGATGGTGAGTCTGAAGGCAGGCTCTTTAACCTCTCCAGCTCTTTGGTGTGCTTTCGGACCAGGCCTGCCTTCTGCAGCTGGATGATGGACTCCTGATGTTGCATCAGGTAGCTGTTGGTGGTCGGCTTCTCCCCCTCATTACTGAACAGAAGCCTCAGGTCCTTGGCGGGCTTCAGCTCTTTCTTAGCCGACAATTCTTCCTTCACCGCCTCCGTACTGGCCGCGCTCTTATCACAGTGAGAATTCTTCAACAGGAGAGATTTTGGAAGGGCTTTCGAAGTCTCTTTGGAAGGCTCTAGAAGGCCTGCTGGCGCTTCCAGGGCAGCCCCGGCTCCAGAGCCACTGACATCTGGCTTCCTGGAGCCTGCTGGTAGTAGGAATGGAGAGGTGTTGGCTGGACCCAAGGCCGGCCTCTCTGGAGCTCGGGACCTGCTGCTCGTGTGGGCCACTGGGGAAGATGTGACGTGGGGAAGGAAGGTTGGCTGGGTGCAGATGGCAGAGGAGCTGGGGTCTTCATGCCGCTCGGTGAAGGCCTCAGGAGCCCCGCCAGCCGCGGGGTACATGCAGTCGGCACAGGATGTGTAGGGAGGCTTCACTTTACTGAGGATTCCAAACACAGCGTCACGCTGAAAGAGACAGAGCACAGTGAGGCAGCGTGACCCCTTGCTGAAGACCAAAAGCATAAAGAGGGTGGCCGTGGCCATGGCAGGGGAGGGTGGCTGGCGGGCTGGCACCGTGGCAGAGGAGGGGCAGTGCTTTCATCTCATTTGTTCAGGATTACAGACCTCTAGGGGCACGCTGGGTCGTTAAGCACAGTGTAAGAGATGTCTTGACTTTCCACAAGCCAAGACGGTGGCGACCTGTGCAAACCACAGGGCTGGGATAGACTCCCAGGACACCTCCCCTACTCCCCACCCCCCACCAGGCTGGCCCTTCCCTGCTCATGGTCTGGAAAGCAGGGTACAGGCACCGGGAGAGCTCACTGGTTAAGAGCACTTCCTGCTCTTTCAGAGGATCAGAGTTCAGGTCCCGGCACCCATGGCAGACGGCTCACAACCACCTGTCACGCCAGCTCCAGGGGATCCAACACCTCTGCCTTCTGTGGCCACTGGAATTCATGTGCATATATCTCCACACACATAGCTGCCATTACAAATAAAGTTTAAAGGAGCTGGAGATACGGCCCAGCGGTTATGAGCACTGACTGCTCTTCCAGAGGTCCTGAGTTCAAATCCCAGCAACCACAGCCATCTGGAATGGGATCTGATGCCCTCTTCTGGTGCGTCTGAAGACAGCTACCATATACTCACATAAAATAAATAAACCTTTATTAAAAATTTTTTAAACGGCTAGAATTAAAAACAAGCACTTAACATAACTGATAGCACACCTTAGAAAGAGGTTCTCCTGGGCAGAGGGAGTTTGCCTTTGGGGCAACTGCAGTCTGAACACGTCAGAAGCTCCGCTCTGACAGAGGAAGGGGCCGAGTAGTATTTGGCCCCTCCCACAAACTCAACCGCACTCAACTACTTGCTATGCTGTCTCCCAGGGGACTTGCCTTTGGTCACTGGGGCCTCAGTGAATAGGATAAGGACTTCTCTTTGTCCTCCCTGGAATCATGAAGGAGGTAAGAAGGGTAAGGGAACCTGAGGGAGCCAGCCCAACCATGAGACCCCCCAGCTCGTGGGATAAGCAGCCTTGCAGATGCCAGTTGTGGGGGAAGGTTTCTCATAAGTTTGCTACAGGCACGGCCTTGGTGACCTCTTTCCACGATCCCAAGAGGTTAATGTCTGTCACTCTGTGTAGCCAACTCCAGAATCAGGCTCACAGGCTATGTTCTTACCCACCAGCCCAGCCTGTTTGTCACCTCTCCCTCTGCTTAAGAGTCCCCTGTGCTTCCCTGGGTGTTCAGGACACGGCACACAGCCACACCAACATGCCAGAGAGGCTCGGCCACCTCCCACCCTCAGGGCTCCCGCACTACATACAGTACACCATACAGCTACTGTCCCTCACATAGAGGATCATAGCCCTGTTCAGCTCCTCAGCCCGGGCCTGAAGTTGCTCTCCATTAGACCATGGATAATGTGCTACCCCTCTGGGTCAAGCTCTGTCCTCTTTTGTACCCTTCCTAGTAAATCTGTCTTCCTTTTGCCCCATACATGTGGGGCTCAGAGACACAGAGCAGGACCCCACACCAGCCTGACACACCACGGTTAATAAAGGGAGCTGGTCTCACAAATGGTTGCCCATCTCTAAATATGGTCCTGTTAGGTTCCGGTGCCAAGTCCCCTGAGCCCCTCCCTGCCTAAGCTGCTCTCCTGGTCACCATGCAGTGACTCATGGTCAGGCCGCTGGGTCTAACCACAGGACAACTGTCCCAGACAAAGGCGTTTTACAGCATCTGTCCTCGCTGAGGAAGTGGTGGGCATTTGGGGAGGCATGTAGTTCCTCTTTGGTCTGGAACATATTTCATTACTTAGAGGCCACCAGTGAACCGCCTGGGGTGGTGAGGTCTTTGTCTGTCCCCCTCCCTTCCTTTTGCTTAGCACTGTAGCACAATGTTAAATACAAACCAACTTTCTACCCCAGTGTCCCCACTGAGAGTCGTCACAGCCTGCGGAGTGGCAGGGATGGCCAGGGAACATGGAGTTCCTGGCCACAAGCCTTTGGTGAGTACCCGAGAGGCAGAGCCCACAAGCAGCAGCCCCCTTGGCCTCTGCAAGAACAGCCTCGTTTCTAGGTCGTGGCCAGATGCTGGAACATGGAAGACAGGACCCAGGACCAGCGACTTCCTGAGCAGCCCAAGGTTATAGTTAGCTAAGGCACACTGCACGTCACCCCTCAAAGATGGCAGCTACGAGGGGTGCAGAGAGCTCGCTTTAACACCAGGCAGAGGATGTGATGCCTGGTGAGGCTAGCCTGCACACACTGTCACTCTGTCACAGCGGACCACTTAGGAAGGAGATGACACTCCTGGAATTTGTTTCAATGCCATCTGAGATGAAATAGTGGGGTGGGGGGCTGTAGAGGGTGAGGTGAGGTGACTCTGGAACACCCTGTATCAACACTGTGAGCTGGGGGGTTCTGCAAGGCTTGGGTGTCCCCTATACAGGGTGTATCCACTAGCTAGGCACATGCTACATAGGCAGGTACAGCAGTCCCCCACCCTCCGAAGTAAACCCCAAGGGCGGGAGTAGGAACTGTTCAGTGAGGGCTAGGGGTGGGGTAGAGGTGGTCCGGCAAGCTGCTCCCCACAGCGGTCCCCAGCCTACCTCAAAGTCATCGGGACAGCTCCTCTTGCTGTTGTTGTTATTTAGGTTTTCCTGGTCAAGCAAACTTTTATCGAGCTGGGTGGAGGCCTGCCTCCACCTCCCTGTTCTTGGGCCACCGTCCTTCTCCAGCTCCTCCACCTGAGGCAAGGAGTCGCTGCGGGCTTTGGGGCTCCCGAACTCCAGCTTCCTCTTTACCTCCTTTTCACACAGCCGGGCACCTTCCTGGGAATGCTGAACTAGCTTGTGCACATCCACTGGCTGAGCCTCCTCCTCTAACAGAGCGTCCCTCTCAAGATCCTCTAAGTGGACCAGGCCACCAGCTTCATCATGGTGGGGAAGGAGGAGGGGGTCTGAGAGTCTTCGGAAACAACAGGGGAGAGAGGGTCCTGCCGGGGCCAGGCTTCTTGGGAGACCAGGGTGAGTGCTGTCATCTAAACAGGGCAGCCGAGTGTCCACGGCGCCATCTAAGGTCTCTGGCAAGAACTCACTGGGCTCCACTACAATGTCATCTGCTGGCTGCTGGCGCCACAGTTTGTTATGCCGCTGTTTGCTGTGGGAAGAAAGGGCAGGAGGTGAGCCAAAAGCAGCACCAGCGGGGTGGGTATGAGACGGCCTGCGCCTGTGCAGTCAGATAGGGCCAGGAAGCTGATGTCCCTCTCTGTTCACTTGCCCAACCCTCTCAGGACAGTTTACCATCCAGCAACAACGTGGCAGATGTAGACCCAGTTTTGACTGTAGGTTATCCCGCCCCTCCCCCACCTTCCTGTTTGTGTTCATTGTGTGAATATGGTCACACCACTGAGGGCTCTGACTCAGTTTATATGAACCGTGAGAGTATCAACCTTTTCACACCCTCAGTGTGAGAAAATTCAGGGGTCAAGGCAGAAGGTGTGTGTCAAGCTCTCTGCACACCTGGGTAATGAGGCAAACATGGCCATCCCCTCGAAGATTCCAGAAAACTCCCAAGCATATGTTTCAGGCAGAGACTACAGGTCTGTTCTAAATGATTTCCTCTTTTTCTTTCTTCTTTTTTAAGAATCAAGGTTTGGGGCTAGAGATGGCTCAGTGGTTAAGTGCACTGGCTACTCTTCCAGAGGTCCTGAGTTCAATTCCCAGCAACCACATGGTGGCTCACAACCATCTGTAATGGGATCTGACGCCCTCTTCTGGTGTGTCTGAAGACAGCTACAATGCACTCACATACATGAAATAAATATATCTTTAAAAAACAAACAAACAAAAAATAAAACCAAAAAAAACACTCTAACGTACTGAGTCAGGTTCACGCTGCCATTATTCACGGGTGCTGGCCATGCCAGGGCACTGGGTGAGCCGTAGGGACCTCCCCCAGAAGCATCTGTTGTCAGTAGCTGTTACGTCAGGGGCAGGGCTGACACTGCTTTTATAACACCCTTGAAAGTATAAGCCATGAATAAAAAAGACTTTTCAGCGACAGAGGTAATCACTAAGATCACCTCTACCTCCCAAGGGCTTCAGAATAAAATCAGCACTGTGGAGCTGTGGGGTGTGTGGGGTCAGACGAGGAGCAACTACCGCAATGCCCGCTGAAAAGCTCCACTGCTCCTCAGCCTGGGGGCTCGTCCACATCCCAGTGGCTTGCCGCAGGCACTCTCTCCACTGACTGCAATCCAGGTTCCCACTGAGTGGGCCTGCGGGAGACCCTTGGCTAGGCCGCAATGCGGAAGGCAGCAGGCAACCTTCCCTTTAGCTCTTTAGGAGAAGGGAGAGCAATGCCTACTTTACCTCCTCCTCCAGCTGCCTGGGGAGACACGCCCTGACAATGTAACAGCCCAGAGATGGCTACAGTGGTTCCTGCCTAGGGACCTGGCAGACATTCTCTGAAACAATGTAACAGCCTGTGCAATCTCTGCTTCCCCAAACTTGCCCTAGGAGCGAGAGGACTCTACTCAGAAATAATCCAGGTGGCTGCTGGGGCACACAGAGCTGGGAGAAGTGAGTCCTCAGATACTGGCATCTGCCCCAGCAGCATGGGACCTCTGGGAGAACCCTTACCTCCTTGACAGCGCCCCTCCCCCTCTGCACTCCCCAACAAGTGCTTTCCCTCGAGACAGTCAACACATGTGGGTGTAAACCTCTCTCTCAGCACACCTGAAAAGTCACTGTGTGACATAAGACAAGCTAACTTGTCAGCGTTGCCTCCCTCTGCTCACTGGTGAAACAAGAAGCTGGATTTTACGTTGAGGTGGGGAAGCGGATTTAGCCGCCACGTCTATGAAGTCGGCCTGCAAAGGACCTGTAGTGATTGCTCGTGCACCCTCACAGCCATGCTAGCTATTAAACTGCAGTCAAATGGACGACCATCTTGACCACCTCTGTCTACACAGCCTGGCAGGACCATTCCCGACACCAAGACACAGTGACACCACAACACCATTGTCTGTCACTGTTCATAGTGCAGAATGCACAGCACCCACTTGTCTCTGCACCGTCCCTAGCCTCTGGCCACCAAGATCACATTCTCCACCTCTAGGGGCCTCCTGCAAGCATGAAGCCACACAGTGTTTCCTGAGAGCCTCAAAGCTGGCCTGTACTGTATTACTACACCTCAGCATTGCCTTTTTATGGGGTGAGGAGCTGGGATCTTGACATGTGGCCAAGGTCAGCCTTGAACTTCCGGGTCAGGCAGGCTTCTAGCTCTAGTTCCCTAAGCAGCCTTGCCCACAATCAGGGGCTCCTTCATCCAACTGCCTCCTCCAGCGGGCAGACAAAGACTCCCAGATGCTCTCCCCATTGTGCTACTGTGAACAACACCGCCATCAATACAAACAGCCTGTCACCCATCATTTCTAGTCTTCCGGGTGTACATGTGAGACCACCAGCATCTGAGGCCGTGGTATCAAAAACTTAACTTACAAGATGGAATTGGGGGCTGGAGAGATGGCTCAGTGGTTAAGAGCACTGAATGTTCTTCCAGAGGTCCTGAGTTCAATTCCCAGCAACCACATGGTGGCTCACAACCATCTGTAATGGGATCTGATGCCCTCTTCTGGTGTGTCTGAAGACAGCTGCAGTGTACTCATATAATAAATATACAAATAAATCTTTAAAGAGAAGGAGGAAGAGGAAGAGGAGGAGAAGGAGGAACTGGGCTTCAGGGAGATTGCAGGGCCTCTTCAGCCTGGAGTTTGGCAAAAGGCAGGTACCCAGGAAATGGATAACACTCAAGCCCACACCAAATATCAGGCCATGCACTGGATGAGCAGTCAAGTCCCTTCCCTCACCCAGCAAGACAAGCTTTCTACATGTGCCAACAAAATCAAAACAGATCCCTCCTGGAAACCACTCATCAGAGCCCAAACAATAGCTGTTTTTTTACAAGCCAGCTCCCGGGAGGCTGGCTGCCAGGTGTGGAAGCTCCTGCCAGGCCCGGCCAGCTTCGTCTGCCAGCCTGTGTCTGGACGCTCGCTCACCTGGCATCCAGGATGCCTTCGTACTCCGACAGCTGCCGCATGAAGCCTGCATTGGGCCTCGTGACGCTACGTTTCTGCTTCACGTAGTTATATGCTTTCTCCAGGGGCCAGCCAAACTCCTTCATGGCATATGCTATGACCGTGGATGCCGAGCGGCTGACGCCCATCTTGCAGTGGACCAGGCACTTGGAGTGGTTCCTTCTGCAGGGATTCAGGGGTGGGGACTGAGCGTGAGGATTAACAGCCCCCTCCCTTATCTCATAGCTCCAACCGGTCTCCTTCCTAATGTTTATGGAACAGATCTAACACACCTTCTAAAGGAAATGTCTTTGCTGTGAGGTCAGTTAGCACACAATGGGAGAACAGAGGAATCAGCACGACCTGGCCCAGCTTTCCAATGCCTTCTTCAGAATGGGATCTCCTCTGTCACGGGATACGAGAGGCTACTACCTACAGTCCTTTCCTGGGCAGCCAATGGGAGTTCTGCAAGAGCCAGTGAGCGCTGAGAGCAGATGGAAGCCCTGAATGAGCTACTGTGGAAAACGGGGCCAGCGAGGTGAAGATGCTGCGCCCTGGGGAGAGAGCGAGTACCTGGAGGGAGCGTAGGGATGGCAGCAATCTGGCCAAGAGAGGACAGAGCCAGGGGAGAATGGAGCTGATCTGCTTGTAAGAAGGCTGTGCTGGCCCAGGCACAGCTGATTTACCAGATACACAAGGAACAGTGACTCTCTCCTATCTGGAGAAGGTGAAGGCATGCCAGGCTGGCAGAGACTGCAGCTGGGAAGCTAGGGTGGGGCCCAGGAGGCTGCAGCTTCCTATACAAGGTTTACAATACCCCCCTCATCCCCGGCTCCACAGCCCCAGTCTTTCCTGACTTCTAAACTCATCTGTATTCTGGGAAATCAAGAAAAGTAGCTTTGACTGGGAGGCTCCTAAGAGGGTTTTTCTCTAGAGCACAGGGGTAGGAGTTGGGGACGGGGGTGGGGGGGTCTTTGCTTTGAACTTCAATACAACAGCTGCTCCAAAAGAGGGCAAGGAGGGACCCCAGGGCTCAGGGACGGTGGAGATGGTCCCATCTTGGGACTGCCCTGTACTAGGCACACAGGAACATGGAACTACCCCAGGAGAGGATACAGCCTGCATTCCTTGAGGAACTGTCCAAGAGCTCTAAGACCAGCATATACTGGCCTTTTCCAGGACAGAGCTCCTCAGTAGCATTTGGGTACTGACCCCGGGCTGGCATCTGTACTGATACTGAACACTGGATTCAATGTCACACCTGAGGGCAGGTGGAAGAGAAAATGAGGGTACCCTGTGAAGAAGGCCAGCACTTGCCCACTTTAGTGCCTGGTGTTCTGTACCTAAAACAAAGGTCCACCTGACAGTCCCACCTCTTCGGGAATCCAGGACAACCTCCCCTAAGATCCTGTCTGCCTACTTCCACAACGGGTTAGCTTCCTTATCTGGCTGGCCACTCATTCCTGCCCCACCGACCCCCACAAGGACACCCTTCCCACACACTTACTTCGCTTTGTTTATGAAGTGATAAGCTTCGTTCCAGTGGGCAAGAAGGTCTGTGGTCTCTTCATCATACACTCGGATGTTATGGTATGCAAACAAGCCAGGGAAAAAGTTGTCAATTTCTCTTGTGACATTTAAAATGTAGTCAACGCTGGAAAGAAGCAGAGAGCCCAGACAGTCAAAATGAGGAACAGGAAATACAAAGTAACAAAAATCCAGCAGAGAAAAGTCAAAGAATATACACAGCAAAGGGCATGCCTTTGTGGTGAGGCATGTTTATTTATTTATCTATCTATCTATCTACTTATTTATTTATTTTTGCATAACAGTCATTTTTGTGTGAGTTTTCTTCATGGGACCAGAATGTATTACTCAAAAATAACCCATCTCTTATCAAAACCCCTTTACTTAATGTACATTCAAGACCAGCTTGGGTTATAGAGCAAGACAAAACAAAACCTCCACTCTTAAAATGGTTAAAAAGTAGAATGTGGAGCTGGAGAGATGGCTCAGTGGTTAGAGCACTGACAGCTCCTCCAGAGGTCCTGAGTTCAATTCCCAGCAATCACATGGTGGCTCACAACCATCTGTAATGGAATCTGATGCCCTCTGCTGGTGTGTCTGAAGACAGTGACAGTGTACTTATATAAAATAAATAAATAAATCTTTTTTTAAAAAAGTAGAATGTGTCTTCTATAACTCTTGTCCCATTTGAGAGCATCTGCAAACTCAGACTCCACAGCCCTCCACCCCTTAACCAGCACATCCATTTCCTGAAAACCAAAACAATTTTGGTATCTGGAAAGGGTCTCAAATAGGTTTCACTGTAAGTAACAATGCCTCCAGAGAGCTCCTTGAATCACACATTTATTCCCAGTAAGACAAAAACGTGAGGTCTGACCTCACACCACACTCTGATGGAGGAATACCTCTGACCGGAAGTTTTAAGGATGTACTCTAAGCTCTGTTTTGTCTCAGTTTCCAACTGTAGTAGGTTCAAGAAGGCCAGCTTCTCAGGCCACAAAACAGTGATTTTGCGACTGCTTTCTTGAAGGGCTTGGTTTAAAGATTCCCTCCTGCCCAGCAATGACTGTTCAGTTGAGAGATTCCTACCGGGCTCTAAAGGTTTACCAGGAGGGGCCCAGGTCTCGGGTTGCTGACTCAATAGAAGGCCAGCAGAGATGCGTGTCCATGCTATGGTTCTCACCAGTTATTCTGGGGAGCAGGGCTGTGGGAGAAACCTCAGAGCCTGCCTGGGGCCACGCTGACCTCCATCCTCCAGTGTGACTAAGATGCTCCTGGACCCCCACAATCACCTAAGACTCCGGGAAGAATCTAGAAACCACAGATTACTGTGTGTTGTGCTCTGAAGCACATGAGCCCCTCCAGCTACTGCAGAGACCAGGCTGAGGCAATGAAGCAGGGCAGGCCAAGGCAGAGGCTACCTCCACTGCCTGGAGAGATGGGAAAGAAGGGAGCAGACTCACCCTGAGCCCTGCAGCTCCTCCAGATTGGACGCATTCCACTCGGAGCCCTGGGGACAGATCATACAAAGCCCTGTGAGTCTTAACACTCCAGTCTCAGAACGACTTTTGGCACAGTCAGGGAAGCTGACAGTGGGTCCTCAGCCTCAGAGCAGAAAGAAGGATGGAAAAGAACTAGAAAAGGGAGAGGAAGGAGTCTAAGCAGGCTTCTGAGGTCCCTGGGCATCACTGAGGCTGACAGAGAGGGAACAGAGCCTTGCTGGTTCACCTTCTCATGGAAGCCTGCCTCATGTCTCCCGGTCTTCTTAGTCCGCCATGGGCAGAGCCTCCACAGGCAGTGACCTGTGATCTCCTTACCATTAGTTTCAGAGGGGACCCTGGCTCCCTTTCCTGGTAGTTATTTTGCTATTATTTTCACAGGTTCCCACCCTCTGACCCAGTAATTCTGAGTTACAAACAGCTCTCCCAGGGAGATAACCAGAGATCACACAGAGCCTTAGGGACACAGGACAGGCGCTTAGGGCTGTTCATGGGAAAAAACAATGGGGACCAGAGACAAAAATGACAATGAATCCTGATGAAGGGCACTTCGGGATAAACCATCCCACGACATGTGAGGCAGAGGCAGGAGATTGCCACGAGCTTGAGATCTAGAGCCAGCCAGGAGTGCACAATGAGACTTAATACAAAACAAACTAGAAATGAAAAAATCAACACAAAAACAGAACCAGAGGGGGTGACAAAGCCACTCTGGAGCAGCATAGGCACAGCCTGTTTTCCCTACACGGGCATCAAAAAAGACCCAGTGCTGGCTCCTGGGTTCCAATCCTAGCCCCACAGCAAAATGCTGTGAGTGACAATCTGCCTGTGGGAGTTGAGAATATTTTTTCTCCCTTAAAATGATTGGTTTCCAACTGCCTATAGCTCCTGTGACTGGATACACTGTATCATTAAAAACCCCTCTATTCCTAGTCAAGAAGCACCCAGGACAAACACAAACAGAAACCACTGACTCTTAAAAATACAGCCACCTCAGTCCTTATGAGGCCATCCCTGACCCCATCTCAGTCTCCTTGCCAACTTCCTCTCCTGGGCTTCCCAGGTCCTCTAGGGCTCAGGATTTGACTATTATGCAATGTGAGCTGAATTTTCACATCTTAGGGACAGTCTCAAGCATCAAATTCCTTTGACATCACTCATGGGAAGAATGGCATAGGCACCAAGCTTCCCCAGGTGCCACTAGCTCCCCACAGGCTGAGACCTTTGGCCATGACCACCACCTAGTGGAGAGTGGAGGCATGCGCCTTCTCATTGTTCCCGGAGCCCAGCCAGCACACCCTCCCTTTCAAGTTATTTAAACCCGGACGCTCACAGCCGGATAAAGCATGAGACCTGTACATGCACATATAAACAAGAACATAAAAATATATAATTCAATGCTCAGGAGGCAGAGGCAGAAAATCACAAACTCTGGGCTAACCTGAACTACAGAGTGAGCTTCTGTCTCAAAATCCACTTAAAGCCTACACAATATGCGCATGTGTACATGTATACATAAACACACACACACATATGTACACACATGTATATATGTATACACACAGAGACATCTATTTATGAAGACTGAAGTGTCTCCTTGGTGGCTAATACCATCTTCCTTCAACTCCCATAAAGAAACACTTTTCTTCTAACCAGTTACCATCCAGAACCAGGTCTACAGAGACTAGCACTTGCTGGCTCCTAATCACCCTATGAGGGGGAGAGAAAAGCTGACTCAGTGGGGTGGGGGTGAGGGTCACAGGGCAGGTGAGGTGCTGGAGCGGGAACTTGGCTTTGCTGGGTCTGACTTCGACTTCATGATCTCCTGAGTAATTTTAACCACCTGTTTGCTTTTGAAAACTGGCCAGTTGCCTTCTATGGCGATTTACGGCCTGAAGACACTGAGCGCAGGAGACACTGATGGGGTGGGGTACACCCTTCAGTGGGCTCAGAGGGGAACGGCTCAGCTACCTGTGTTTCTGGTAGGTACTAAAGCACAACCTTTTCTGGGTTGTATGTGTCTGTGAGTATGGTCCCCAAACCAGGTTCCACCAGCGCTGGGCTTCTTACAAGATAAAGATGGTCGAAGATAAGGGAGGGCTTGTCCATCTGGCCCAAGATGAGCAGCATCTCGTTATCGATGAATTCTTTGAACTCTTTCAGGTTGCAGTTCATTTGCTTCTCCAGCTCATTTCGGATCTGTGGGAGGGACAAACAGGAGTGATGTGGGGCGGAACCTATCAGAAGTGATCTGTGGGAGGGACAAACAGGAGTGATGTGGGGCCGAGCCTATCAGAAGTGATCTGTGGGAGGGACAAACAGGAGTGATGGAGGCGGAACCTATCAGAAGTGATCTGTTCAAACAGGAACCCACCTCCGCACAGTTGTGAAGCCACAGTGGGAATTGTATCTGTATTAAAAAATGTGAGTTTTTTCATTCTTTTGCCAGGGTAATGCGTTTAGACACAGGTTAGCACATTAGTGTGGGCAGCGGACATTCACTCACTCCACCTCCAATCGTAACTCAACTGGAGGAAGCCTGTCGTCCTCAACAAAGAAACTCGGTTTTTTCCTATCAAGTTTAAAACACACATTTACAATTAAGTACCAAATATACTTCGGTGAGAAGGTCACTTTCTCTTAGGAGAAGGGATCACAGCATGATTTTTAAAAAGTACTAACCGGTTAAAGATGAGGATTTAAGGCTGAGGTAGGAGTTTGAGTTTGAGGACAGCCTAGGGTCTGCAAAGTGAATTTCAGGCCAGTGTGAGCTAAGACCCCGACTCAAAAATACCAAAAACTAACAAACAACAAATAAACGGGCTCTTCACACATGTCACCTTCCACTCTCTTAGCCCCAATTATATATATATAAAACTTAAAAACAAGTTTTAAAAAAGATTTTTGTTTTATAAGAGGGGGAGGGCGCCTTACTTCCTTAGAAGTCACATTTTCGAGGTCCTGGCTCATCATGATGCTCCGGAGTTTGGCTTTAATGAGACGCTCAGTTCTTTCTCCTTCTGTTGGCCTAGGAGGAAAATGTATACATTTACATACCTGTATTATGAGGGAGAAGCCTCAGACCTCAAACCCTCATGGGTCTAATGGTGGTTCGCACAGGGTATTGTGGGTGTGTGTTCAGTGTGAGCAGAGTAGAGAAGTTCCATCTATAGTCCCACCAGAGCCGCCCGCCCACGGAGAAAGCAGAGGAGCTACTCGCTAGCTCCCCATACAGGTCACTTATGGTAACTGCCAACATCCTGGGCTGTCAGCCTCCACCTGACCCTTCTAGCAGGGGCCACTGCTGCATCCTGGTAAGTGTTCTCACGCAGTGAACGTCTGTGCACTCCGGGCAGCTCTATGTGCCAGCCCTGCTAACTGGCTCCCAGGGCCATGGAGTGGAGACCGGGACAGTCCACTCCCCCAGCTGACTTCAAATGTCTTAATCAACCACCATCCTTCCGTCTCTTCTCATGACTTCCTGGTTGTGTCTGGTCATTAAGCAACTCTTCTCCCAAAACCAGTATCTCAGCAGACACCCCACTCCGAGGGAATGGAAGAGTGTGGCCTCGGGTCACTCTCTTTGCTGAGGGTGCTGTGAAGGCTCTGGATCAAGGTACCCAAGACCAAAAATTCTCCATCTACAATTCTAAGTGAAGCACGGATTAGCAACCTAAGGGGACAGGGTTTAGGCACGGAGCAGGGTGGCATGTTCCTGTGGTGATCTGATGAAGTGGGGCATCATGACAGCTCCCCACAAACACTCATCAAATGTGTTGTTTCTAAAGGGAAAGAGGATGTGTCCATGAGGGTCTGAGGTCCCCGTGAGGCTTTCTCTACAGTGTCACACACACACACACACACCCCCCACACAAACCTTTTAGAGCAATGGTTCTCAACCTGTGGGTCATGACCCCTTTAGGAGGGTAGTGTCACAGAGGTCACCTAAGACCATCAGGAAACACAGATATTTACATTATGATTCACAACAGTAGCGAAATTGCAGTTATGAAGTAGAAACAAAGCTAATTCTATGGTTGGGGGTCAGCACAGCAGGCAGAACTGTGTTAAGGGTCACAGCCTTAGGAAGGGTGAGAACCTCTGGCCTACGGACACAGGTCCAGTCAGGTTAAACCTGTTCTGGGAAGGGGTTCTCAGTCAAGAGGCTGCAGGGAAGCAGGGCCCCAGAGGCCCCTATCGATCCGCGTAGGAGGCAGTCTCTGCACATACATACTTGTCCACAAACAGCGCGGGGGAGTCGGGCCTCGTGGACTCCAAGTCCTGCATGGCATTCCATTCATTGATGCAGCTCTGCTCGGAGCTGATGCAGCTCTCATAGTAGGTGGCCCAGATGAGCGCCACTCCTCCCGGGAAGTAGTTATGTCTCCGAGCCACTTCGCAGGCCTTGTGAAGCACTTGCAGGGCAGACCTGGGAGGAGCGGGGAGAGAGGAACTCAGGATGGGAAGGGGCGGGGCGCAAGGGGGCGGGGAGCAAGGGGGCTCGGGTTCTACAGTTCACAAAGGGTGCACACTTCACCAGCAGTGGAACAGGCAATTCAGAAAGGTCTCCCTCTTGGAGGCTCTGACACACAGCAGCTAGACCCAACTATCAACTCCCTCCCAGAGGCTGTATCAATCAAGCTTGAAATCCCTCACCATTTCCAAAGGAATAGGGCAGATACCAGCAGGAGACCCCGCCCCACTGCCCCTAACTCTTCCGGGCTGGTTGGGTCACATTGCGGGAAGCAACTCCAAAGACTTTAGATCTGCAGGCAGGGCTATCCTGCAGGCATCTAATGGCAGGAAAGGTCTTTCCGGAAGGGGCTTCTATGCCATGTGGACCTGCCTCTCAGTGTGTAACATCTTGGGGGAGGGGAGTTCAAAATGTGTATGTTTTATTTATTCAGCCTCTTTTAATTTCTTTTGACAAGAACTGAAGCCTGAGGAGGTCTCCGGGAGCTGCTGAGGGAGGTATGGCAGAGGCAGAAGAGGCCCCGAAGGAAGGTGAGCACTCCTAGGACAACTAAGGTACACAGGCACAGCAACAGCCCAACTGTCCACAGTTCCATCTGTCCCACCATCTAGGCAGGATGAGGAAATAAACTTGAGCCAAATGTTTATTATTCAGTTCTGAGTCTTAAGAATTTAAAAAAAAAAAAAAAAAAGGTGGGTAAAACCAACCACCACTGCCCCAAATTAACTACAAAGTAACAAGGTGACTAAAGAGAAAGCAGAAACACTGGGGGCTTCCTTAGCCCCACCCACCTCAAATGATCACAAAGTATAGCCCAGAGTAACAGAGAAAAGGGACACAGCACTAGCCAGGTGGCCTGTGAGAGAGCCCTTTAGGACTCTCCCCTCCCTGGACAGGAGGAGTTGTCTGGAAACGCTCATCTTAGGGGCTTGAAGCTTTTCTCGGTTTATTTTAACTCTTATGTTCTTAGCCCACGGGAGTGAACAGCCTTTCGACACCGCGTGACATTAGACCTACAAACCTGTTGAGCTACACCTACGGTGACCATGTGGCCCCAGGCTGGACACGCCCAAGAGAGAGAGGGCCAAGTTCAGCCACTGGAGAGGGCTCGCCTTCCCTGGGCTCCTGGCCCTTCAGCTGGTGTTCTGTGGTCTGACCACCAAGAGAACGCCCACCCAGCTTTCTTGGCATGACATGCTAGTTTGTTCATATGTGTGTAACTGCCTCCTTTAAGATGCCTTAAAGGCCAAGAGGTAACGAGGGTCTATCTCACGACCCCCTGCCTCTCTCCGCTCTATCTGAGCAGAGTGCTTGGACCTCAACTGCAAAAATCTAGCACCGACTGTATGCCAGGTACCAGGAATAAGTGAACTTACGCCAGCATGACATTCAGTAGGTCAACAGGTAAAGCATCATCTTCAACAGTAATACCTTCTTTAAATGGGTAAGAAACTTAGATGGAACATTTCCCAACAAAGCCACTCATATATAAAATGTATACATCACTGGGAGAATGTAACACCAAGGGCTGGGGGGGGCTCAGTGGGCAAGAGCAGGTACTGTTCACGCAAAGAACCTGAATCTTCTGCACCCATGTCTTCTGCACACACACTAGCAGCTCCTACACCTTCCTCTGGCATCCACGGATCCTGCACTCTGAGCACACACCACACACAGGAGCGCAGACATATGCAACTGAGAATAAAAACTGCAGCTCGAGATACAACTCCACAGTGACTGAGAGGCTGATCGACAAAGAATAATGTGGACAGAGATCTGGAGAAACTGGAGCTCCGCTGGTGACCTGCAGCTACAGTAAGAAACAAACACCGCAGGGATAAACAGTAGGGTAGGGCTGGAGAGATGGCTCAGTGGTTAGAGCACTGACTGCTCTTCCAGAGGTCCTGAGTTCAAATCCCAGCAACCACATGGTGGCTCACAACCATCTGTAATGGGATTTGACGCCCTGAAGACAGCTACAGTGTGCTCATATGAAATAAATAAATCTTTAACAACAAAACCCAAGAGGGTAGAATGCTCTTCAGCGCCATGGAAGAATCTGGCTTGCAACATGAGCAAGTCTGAGCATCATGAGAGAGACTCGGAAAGACAAAGAACAGGAGTTTATAACAACAGAAAGTACAGAATCTGCTGGGGCCAGTGGAGTGAAGGAGGGCTTCCTGTTGGGATGATGAGGATGTCCTATCAGTGGACAGGAGAAAGTCAGCTGCATGGTGAATCAAACACCTCCAAATACAAATTATTTATTTTGTTTTTTGTTTTCTGAGACAGGGTTTCTCTGTGCAGCCCTGGTTGTCCTATGTAAGCCACTGTGTAGACCAGGCTGGACTCGAACTTACAGAGACCCACCTGCCTCTGCCTTGCAAGCTCTGGCATTAAAGATGTGTGCCACCTCCGGCCAGCTACAGCCGGCTTTTCTATCCATTCTGTCAAACGGAAAATGCCTCTAATGAGTTCAAAGCCCCCAGACACACTTACCACATGGCCTGGACAGACACCGGCTTGAATATGTGCATCCTGCCTGCTGTGCTCACACTGAACCCGCTGAGGATGGAACAGAAGGGAGAACTCAAGCTTCCATTCAGACTCTGGGTGCAGCCCCTCCCCAGACCCAGGATGCCTCCTGCTGTGCAGCAGGTGCAAAGGCAGACCAGCACCTGGAGCCTCTGTCGGCCAGCTGCATCCTTGGCGCCCCAAGAGCAGTTACCCTGTGGTGTGTCCCTCATCTGTGCACTCTGGGTCACAGCCCCAGGAGGGCGCTGAGTGAGTAGTCCACACAGCAAGTACCTTCCCTAGCAACAGACTGGCACAACACCCCTTCGGAGCTAAATCCCCGAAGAATACCCGGAATGGCTTTCCTATGGGGGGGTCTGACACACAAGATTCTTAGGCCCTGTTGGGGCTTCGGGGTTCAGGGAAATGGTAAGTATATAAAACGTTTGTTGTATGTGCATGGCTGTGCACCAAGTGTGTGCCTGTGGCATACAGAGGCCAACAGAGGGGGATCCTCTAGAAGTGCAGACAGGAGATTGTGAGCTGCCATGTAGGTGCTGGGAATCAAACCCACATCTTCTGCAAGAGCAGCCAGTTGTCTGAGCTCCGGAGCCATCTCTCCAGCCCCCAGGAAAGAATCTTTCAAAATGCGCCCATACCCGTCCCCATCGAGGTGGATCTTGGTGTCGCTCCAGAGTCGAAGGACCATTCCGATTGTGCAGCTTTTGCTGAGTGGGGAAGAGAAAATATCCGAGTCAGTGCCTGCCCCGTGTATGCGATCTTCCCTCTGTCTCCTTGTCTAGCAGGTCCGGGCTACAACCTGCTGGCCCAGCACCAGCCTCAGGGTCTGTGGTGGGGAAGGGGCTCCCAGCCTGTCTGGGCACTGTTCACTCACAGCTGGATTCTAGAGGACACAGACCCCAGGTGGCAGTAACTCCACAACCACAGAAGTTCTTGGGGTACTGGGAATCCCAGTGCCCCCCCCAACGTCGTGACCTGGTAGAGAACCACAGCCAACTGCAGAGAGCAGTCAAGCAGTCAGTGACAGCCCATAACACGCTTCTGTCCTGGGTAATAGGAGATGGGGGAATCCCCATAGCTCCACTGTTCACTCAGACTTGTTTGTCCGTCTGTCTGTCTGTCTGGTCTATCTTTTGTGCTGCTGCCACTTCACAATCTAGTTCAATCCGGTTCTGTTCTGCCCATTCTGGCTGAGACCTGATATAGTGGCGCCGCAGTTCCAGAGCCTTATCAGAGGGTCTCTCAGACCGTGATGAAACTCTTCAGGCATTTAAGAACTGACTCTTGAGAAACTGCAGTGATTGTGCCCGAGCAACACCACAGCCCTCAGGAATTCCGAGCTTCTATCTCTGCCATGTGGGTCACAGGCTCTAGGCGCAGGGGTAGTTATGGGGGAGGGTAGGAGAATGGAAGGGGGTACTGTGACTCCCTCCAGTGCCCAGTGACTCCCTGTTCAGATACTGCCTACCTTGTGCTATCCTGCCTTTTAGTATGCATGGGAAAGGAAGTTTGTTTCTTTTTTAAAGATTTATTTATTATATATAAGTATACTGTAGCTGTCTTCAGACACACTAGAGGAGGGCACTGGATCCTATTATAGATGGTTGTAAACCACCATGTGGTTGCTGGGGTTCAAACTCTGTGCTCTTAACCGCTGAGCCATCTCTCTGGGCCTGGGAAGGAAGTTTCAAGGCAGTGGTTCCCAAACACTGAGTGGTCGCGCATGACCCCAAAAGACCATTGGAAAACAGATACTTATGCTACAGTTCATAAGAGTAGCAAAATTACAGTTATTAAGTAGCAATGAAAATCATTTTATGGTTGGGGGAATCACCACAACAGGAGGAGCTGTCTATACACATTAAAGGGTTGTCGTAGTATTAGGAGGGTTGAGAACCACTGGTTTCTGGCTTCTGGGTTAAACTGGACTACACCTCTTGCTGTTCTAGGCATTGCAAAGGTCTTGCTCTACGTCCTTTACAAGCTGTGTGCCAAGCCTCACAGAGCTGGCCCCCTTTAGACGAAGCCATGTGGAAGAAGCTGATGATTGGCAAGCTGCCACACTGATGTCTCTGAAGGAATAGGGCCCCATACACTCTGTGACCGTGACAAAGAAATAATCAATTTCATGAACCCATGACCGTCTATGTCATGGCTGTCATCACCACATCATGACATTCCCAAAGAACTCAGAAGGAAGATGGACAGTGAAGGAGGCGGGCCCTGGGGTGACACACACAGGAAGTGGGGTTGGGGAACTGCATCTTCACAGGTGGCAAATGAACTGAAGTGAAGGGGCAGGAGGGAGCAAGTGCAGGCGAAGGGAGCAGGGTCTGCATCCGTGCGGTCAGGAAAAAAAAGAGCTAGAACCCGAGCCAGCAGGTACAAGCAGACACAGGCTCGTGAGCAAAACCCACTTTGGTTTTTTACACATTTGAAAAAGACTGACGGGCAGAGGGTGGTACGCACGCTCCCGGTGCTCAAAGCGCTCCTGAACCAAAGGCAAGCATTTACCTCAGATCAGCCCCCTAAGGAGATGCCTGCAGCCACCACAGCTTCAACATCGTCTTTCAACATGGTCCTTGAATATTCTCTCCATGAGAATGTTTTTCGGGGGGTGAGGGGTCAACTAACCCCCCCCCCAAAAAACCCAAAAATCTCATGGCCAAAATTTAGGAAAACCTAGAAGAACCCTTATGTTGCTGGGGAGTCCCAGAGAGAATAGGAGCTGGTGCTCAAGGCGTGTGAAGGGGACAGTTGTGTCTCAACCCCCACCTCCCTGATGACGTGCCCACGCGGAGAACACACATCCAAGTTGCCTACTCGACCATGGCAGAGACGTCAGTCAGCCACTCGCCCATCTCTAGATCTACCTATTTTTCTTAAAATGTGCTTTAATTGCTTATTTACTGTACGTATAGATGTTTGCACACCAGAAGAGGGCATCGGATCCCACAGGACTACAGATACAGATCACCGTGAGCAACTGTGTGCTGGGAATTGAAGGGGCCTCTGGACAAGCAGTCATTGCTCTAACCTACAACTATCCCAGGGTTGGCCCTGCAGCCAGGCTGTGGCTCAGGGTCTCAATAGGGAGTCACTCGATTAAGTGCAGAACTCACAGCAGAGGCGGGACGACCACAGGGAAGGAGAGACCCACGAGACCCAAAGCTAGAGTGCTGAGGGGTGGCAAGGAAAAGCAAGACAAAAAGCGAAAGGGAACGAGGGTGGGAACGCATAGAACTCAGCTGGTAGCATGGATCCCTGTGCAAATGAACAAGAGTCATGACCTTCCATGACCTTGGACGGAAGCAGCAGAGGTCACATCTCACACCCAGTCACAGGAGCCGGTTAACAAGAGCACACTGACACCAGAGGAGACACGGGTGTTCCCGGCACTGTCGATTCCACTCACAGGAAACCATCTTGGACTCCGCCCCCGTGTCACAGAACAGAGCATCACAGTGGCAGCCAGGTTTCAGCAGTGAGAACTCCCCGGGGAGGACACTGGTACCGGAGATTCTAACCGTTCTGCCCTTCCCTGGCGCACACCATCTTGGGAGCCTATCTACACAAGCCAATGCTGACTGCAAGGGGACTCCGTGACACAGCCCAGGACGCACCGAGTGACAGAACCGTGCTCTGCTCTGCAACCCAGCGGCGGGGACCAGAGGAGACCTGACTCCTATGAAGCTTCTACAGTGAGGATTAAAAAGAGGGCACAGGATACAGGCTATTCAGGACTAGAATAGTTTACCCAAACCATCTCCATGTGGTGAGAAAAATTCCTGTCCATGGAAGATTCCTAGAGTTGGGCTATCATCTGAAAAACTGTAATTGACTTGTAAAACATTAACGCCTTAGCCTGGGCACCGAGGCACAGGCCTCTAGGTGGGGGCGGGGCCTGAAGGGAGGGAACCATGAGATACGAGCGCATAGCAGGCGAGTACATATTCACGTATGTGCTCCAAAGAGACGACCCCTCCCACTTTTTCGAGCCTCAACAGCACATACCTCCCCCCCACCCCCCGCAGGACAGCAGTCCTTCTGAGTCCAGCCGTTCTTTCAGATTATTCCCCAGCACACAAAGCCACTGACGTAGCTCCTCCCCTCCTTGTGCCACAGTGGAGTTTCTCACGATGCCAGGGGGCAGGGGAAGAGGAGTCACCAATTGAATCCATCCCCCACTGGTTTTCATTCATGTTTATCATCCAAGTCTTGGTCACCAGCCTATGACACAGAAGCTTAGTCACAAGGAGACCTAGCTGTGGTCATGTGATCTCCGGGACTTTCTTGCTATTGACTTCCTGAAACACCTGCCACCCTGCACACCCCATGATGACTACTGAACCTTAAAACCCACCTTGGCACCACCCACTTCTGTACTATCACAGAAGTGTGGCATGCGTCCCTGCTAAGCCTCTTGCCGCTCTGGCAGTGACACAATCCTTTGTGCTAAGTTGAACGTTAGCATCTTTGCCAACCTGGGGCCTCCTACACGGGGGTGGGTGGTGGAATGACTCCAAAATCCCATCGGTTATTGATGAGTCAGGTAAGGGTGGAGAATGGAGAGTTTGCATCAATCGGGGGTTTGCAACAACCTTCCACATTTGCTTCAAGCCACCTTAGGGTCACAGTGGAATGTGTGACCCTAAGTCTTGACTTCCAGACTTAAACCTTTTCACTCGAGGACCTGTCAAAAGCAAACAGTGGGGCCCAGTGGTAGCGATGGTGGTGGCCTCATGCTCGGGAGGCAGAGGCAGCTACATCTCTGTGCAGGCTGCTCTACAGAGTGGGTTCCAGCACAAGGGATACAAAGAGAAACCCTATCTTAAAAAAGACACACACACACACATACACACACACACACCCTGCAAATAGGCACTCTACAGAAGCTCCCTACGGCACACTAGACACATCCTCCTACATGGGCTGTTTGCCTGGGGGTGGGGGGTCCCCCTGGCTGACTTCAGCATGTCCCTCTGTGCTCGCTGTTGGGACACACCCTTCAGGAAACATTCCTGTACAGGATGCTTTCACAACTGTGGGGGAATCCCTCAAATCTGTTCCTGTCTAGAAGCTGGGTCCCGAAATCTGCCCCGTTTGAGAAGGTGGTGTAGTTATGAGAAACGACGGTGCCAGCTCCCACCCTCAGAAAGGGTGAATGCTGGCAAAGCCTAGCTCCCACTGCAGCTGGCACCCTGTTCTTCCACGTCATCTCTTTTTCACGTGCCCCCAGCACTGTGATGCCATCCACGTGGCTGGAGGCGTCACGTTAGATTTGTGGGCTCTGAAACAGCAGGCCAAATAAACACCTTTCCTTTATAAACTACCCAAGTATTTTGGTATGCAACCAGAAAGCAGTCACATGCTTCCTCTTCTGAAGCTCTGAGCACTGTGCATTTCTCCAGCTGTCTCACAGAGGCAGGAAACTAAGGGCTGGGAAGGCATGCCCTGTCCCCAGAGCCCTGGGCTTCCGCAATACCCTCCCCCTCTTCTGTAGGGACTTACCGTGGGGCACAAGGAAAACCTTTGACCAACAGTGACCCATCCGCTCTGATGGGAACTGCCATCCCCGAGACTCACCTCTCCTTACTGGAAAAGTCAACTCCTAGCAAGATGTTCTCCTCGGTGTCCTGGCGCCCGCTGGTGTACACCACAACCATGTAGCGGACACGGTCGGTCCAGACGCTCTCTAGGCGCACGGCCTGCGGACGGAGGTCACTTGACTAGTTTGTTCCCTTCCTCCATCCCCCAAAACAAGACCAACGGCTTTAGTTCTTGGACCCCACCCCGAAATCAGGGAAGAAATAAAGGCCAAGTGCTTGTGAGGAGGAGCAGAGGGAGTGTGTGCCTGATGCAGTCGTGCAGGGGCCCAATGTTCAGGCTACATTCACGTTTAGCACAGATGCCATGGAGACCTGACACACATCTCTTCTGGCGCCCTTGGGGTTTCCCACATCCCAGCAATGTCTCTACCACCAAGCAGCCCTCCAGTGCCCTGGCTTTGGTCAACAGTGTGAGAGAAAGCATCCCAACAGAGAAGGCTCCTGCTCCACTCCTGCCCCGCCCTCAGCTCTCACCAGCTTGATTCTGTCTTCACAGCGAAGGAGGTTGATCATCACTTGCAGGTGCTGAGGCAGGTCACCTGTGGGACCGACAAGGAGAGGTTTAAGTGGCTACTCACCTACTTCCTTAGAAAAGCCAAAGCAAACCATGAGAGGTCGATTCCAAAAGCCTGTACTATACAGCTGTCCTTTCAACAGAGACTTTGGGAAACACGGGCCCCAGAACGTGTTATCTGTCATCCCAGGGCAGACATTCCTTGGCGAGGTGGGGAGGCAGAAACTACAGTTGTGGCTGCAGGGAGGCACGTGCCATGGGCTGAACTGTGAGGAAAAGGACTGAGTACGCTTGTCCTCTTCACACTCTTGGTTGGGCGTTTTCCACACAAACCAGATGTGACTTCTGCACCTGGGGAGTGTATGTCGGGGGTGGGGGACATCTACCTGATCACAGACAACAGCCAAGTGCTGGACATCCAGAGAAACTATTTGAGGAAAACACAATCTATTATTCTCTCTTCACAAGAAGGAAATTATTGTTGTGTTCTTTTCCTTTCATTGCTAAAAGAAGCAAAAAGATAGTTATCTAAAGCAGCAATCCTCCTGCCTCAGTCTCTCGGGATCTAGGAGTGTGGGTGCATACCACCATTCCTGGTCAGAAAGTCATTTAACACTTAAAAAGTGTGTACGTGCGTGTGGTGAGGGTATTACTTTGACATGCAGTTGCTTGCAGCATCCAGAAGAGGGCGTTGTATCCCCTGGAACTGGAGTTGCCCAACAAAGACACTGAAAACTGAACTTGGGTCCTCTGCAAAAGCAATGTTAGTTCTCCCTCCAAACCTGCTCCGCTCCCCTTTTTTGGATAGTTTATACAGCCCAGTCTGCCTTAAAACTCACAACCTTCTTAGGGTGCAGTTTGAGTTTCTCTGGGAGGCACCCCTGGGATGGGGTCTGAGAATATGTGGGACCAGGGAATGAGCTCACTGGAAGATGGTAGGGTATTTCAGCGTATCTGGCTGCTGGGGTACAGTGTAGCCATAAAGCAGGATGTAGGACCCCAGTCCTGTTTCTCTACACCCCGAAGCCCTCATGTCCTCTGAGCAAAGGCTCACTGAGAAGACGCTCACCGGGATGAAGGTGTGACTAGTAACTCAGGAAGACTATCCTTTTCAACAGTGTGCAGTGCTCAGAGGAACTCAATTACCCTTTCTGATTCCCCTACAGGCAGCTGAAGGTGTGGCTCCTCAATGTGGCACTTCTCTGGTTTATAGAAGGCCCTGGGTTCCATGCCCAGCAGCAAAAACTGGAGACAAAGTAACAACCGGACCCTGAAACACCCTCTACACACAGGCTGGGAACCCTAGAAGAACAGCGCTGGGTACAGAAGAAAATGTCCCAGAAAACCACAACTACCTTGCCTGTTGCAAAAGCAGGTGGTCTTTTTAAGTTACGGAGGTGTGATGCCACCCTCTAGTCAGGAGGGGACAGCTCATGTTAAGTGTTCTTCCCACAGTAAGATCGGAAGAACACGGACACAAGAGCCACAGAACACAGCCTGGACATGCGTAACTACTAATTTCCACATTATCTCAGGCACTAGATGCCTACGCATGATAATATTAGGAAACTAGGGTTCAGAAGTCACAGAATCAGGTTTACAGAAGCCAGGTCTGGCGGGCTCTACAGCGAGGAGGTGGTTTTTGTTCATTTATTTTGTATTGTTTCTTTTTTTAACAGAATGGTTTCACTAAGTAACATGGGTATCCTGAAATAAATACTATGTTCCTGCTTTTCACCCCAAACCTCACAGACTGACTACCAGCCTGCTCCAGATCTAACATTCCTTCCACACACCGGATGCCTCCTTGTGCAGGACCAGGACTTTCTTAGATGACAGCAGGCCTAAATCCTGGTCGTCAGGATCAGTATATGACAACAACCAGGGCTCTGGTGGCCACCATAAACTACAAGGTATGAAGTTACACCTCGGCACTTACACCCAAGATGAAGCTGGGAGAGCAGAGAGGCCAAGGGGGGAACAATTATCACAGGGTGAGGAAATGTCTACTTGCTTCCTGAACCTCACCCCCAGCTCTTTTGAAAGGTAGAGGGGCCTCCCTAACACGTGGACATTCAGACCCCAACAGCTTTCCTCAGAAGGACCCTAGGGGCGAGGACACGTTACAGAGGGCCCCTTGTGCCAGGTGCTTCCTGAGTTCCAATCTACCTTCATTTCTGGAGCCAAGTGGCCTAGGAAGACCAGCCTTGGTACTTGGCAGGCATTTTCCACCGGTTTGTTTCAGACCTACATTTGTATCAATTATTCTGCTCTTTCCTGTCCTTTCCAACAGGCAGCCTGTCAGACGGGTGCTCTACTGTTACATCACTCCACTGATGCTCAGGTGAGGTACAGAGAAACAGGAGGCTGTCTTGAAAGGACAGCTGGTAGCTGTGCTGCACATTGATCCCTCTGTCCAAACCTCCCTGTAAGCTGAGGTGTCCAGCTAACCAACAGAGAACACACAGGGGGTCTTTGCGCCCCAACAGCTGTGCTATTCATCACAAACCCACGATACACTGTTTCCCTGGCCCGAAGACCCAGCAAATGATTTCCCACCACGCAGAAAGGTCCGTCCCATCCTCACCTGCATGCTTGTGAGGGTGCTGAAGACTCCGCTGGCCCTGGGGGCTGTTTCCCTGCTGTAGGAAGAGGGCAGCTCCTTTCACCATGAAAAAACTCTCGCTCAAGCTGGGAAGAACAAAACCATAGCGCCACCATTAGAGCGACTCTGAGAGACACCAGCGAGGGCACCGAGACGCGGAGGGAACACTTAGGGCGGGCAAACGTCCGGGCCACAGGCCATGGGATGAGTGGACACACTGCGGGATTAAATGGTACAGCGGCTGCTACAGTAATCAGGAGCTGGAGATGCTACAACCTCCACGCCGCTCCCATTTCAGGTGCGCTGCCCCAGGCTGATAGCTCCCTGCACAAGGGAGACAAGGCTCTTGGTGTAACAGGGAGACTCCATCCCAGTAGAAAGTAGTGTGAGTCACTCTGAACTTGTCCTCTCTGGTCTTTGTTTCTGACCTTCCCACTCCCACTGGCTGCCTCCCGGACACTAGCAGTCCCGTCATTGCTTCCTGGTGCAGACCCTCCAAGGCATACACAGACGGCCTCCCAGGGTGTCTGCATCCTTAGGAACACTGCCTGGGGGCTGGGGACAGAGCCAAAAGTCCTGGGTTGGGATGCCCTGTCCACTGCTCCTGTGAGCAAGCTCAAGCTCCCCCTTACAGGATTTCTGGGCTCTGTTATTTTAACTAACAAAAATATTCATATTCATATTCTGACTTAAGAAGTCAGGATGAGGGGCAGGCCTACGATTCCCATGGCTCTCAAGGCTAGCCTGAACAAACAGAAAGTAAAACAGGAGATCTGGGGCTAGCTCAGCGGTAGAGCATGAACCTAACATACAACAAAAGACTCTAGGATTAATCCCTAAGGTCACAAACAGACAGACAGACACACACACACAGAGAGAGAGGAAGAGAAGGATCAAAACAACTACCAACCACAAAAATGAAACAACAAAACTCTTCACTTATAAGTTGGTTACAGTTGTTTTTTGTTTTTTATCTTTCAGGGCTGGAGAGAGAGATGGCTCAGTGGTTAGTGTTGGAATTTTGTAAACCCCACCTTTCAATTACCTGGCAGTAACCAGGTATGCTCCGCCCCAATGACCTGGCACTATAAAAGGGGCTGCTTGCCCTCTCCTCTCTCTCTCTTGCCCTCCCACCCCTACCCTTCCTCTTCCCTTCCCTCCTCTCCCTCCACATGCTCATGGCCGGTCTCTACTCCTCTATTCCTCTCTCTCTCTCTCTCTCTCTCTCTCTGCCGCTACCATCCTCTTAACTCCCCCATGACCTGAATAAACTCTATTCTGTACTATACCGTTGTGCAGCTGGTCCCTCAGGGGGAAGGGATTCCCAACATGGGCCCCCCAGAGGCATCTCCCTTGCCCCCAGGTCTCGCCGCACCTCCATGAGCCATATGCCCCCACTCTCTTCATCCTTCCCCTAACATTGGTGCCGAAACCCGGGACATCATCTTTTCACAACATTGGTGCCCCGTGACTTTTCCTTTTAGTTAGAGCCTTGGCTGCTCTTCCAGAGGTTCAGTTTCCGGTTCCCACATGGAGGTTCACAAACACCTGTTAACTCCAATTTCAGGTCTGGCCCCTGACGGCACGGCATTCAATCCTTGACTCATCGAAACATCCACACACATAAAAATAAGAAATTAACATCTTAAAAAAGTCTGCATCCTGTTCAGACACTTGGACTTTCGCAAGAGAAGAAGCCTCACCTTTTCACTGTTACCAAGCGACCCGGGGACTGATCCACAGGACACTGCACTGGGCGGCGAAAACCACCCGTAACTATTTTCTCTCAGCTTCTCGGCGGTTGCCAGATTTTCCAACACACACCAACTTTTTAAAATAGCTGCTTTTTTTTGATGTTCAGAGAAACAGTAAAACTCAAACCCTAACACACATTTTATCTTTCTCTCTCAGAACCTGTTTAAATCACTGAGCTACCACTGCTGTCCTGGGTAAGCAGCTAACACGGAGGCCCCAAAGGGAAAAACATCTTAGGAAACAGTGCTTTTTAAGCACCCTGGAATTAAGACTGATTCCTGAAGATAGATAATATTGTCTACAGTTTGAAAAGGCAAACTCATCTTTGATACCCAGTGTCGGTGGCTAAATGCAACAAATTTAAAATTAAAGGACCCTGAGGTCACTTCTCAGACAACTTGGCTTCGATGGTAGTGGATCCACAGTAAAATCTGAACTTTTCCTGGCTAAGTTCTCATGGTGAGGGGATGGAGAGATGGCTCAGCAGTTAGGAGCACTGACTAACTGGTACACAACTGTCTGTAATGCCAGTTTCAGGGGATCCGACACCCTCACACAAACACACCTGCAGACAAAACACCAAAGCTCGTGAAATAAAAACAAAACAAAGAAAGAAGAAAGGGGGAAAGAACTCATGGTAAAAACAGACTGTTCAACTGAGCATACAAAGATCTCAGCTGGACTTTCAGGCAAGGGCCTTTGAACTTGGAGAACCTGACAGCAGGTCATGTGACACCTGGCAGTCACAGACCCCTCCCTCCCTTTGCCACCCCACTCGGTCACACACCTGCACTGAGGAAGCCAGGATTACAGACCCACAGGAATCCCTCTCCAGCGTCTCCAGGGAAGAGGCTCTCAGCTCTCACTGGCGCCCGGAGAGCCGGCCCAACCCTTAAACTCAAAATTTTAAGGACAAAGCTTTCAAACGATTCTGACTTCTGATGTTCACTATGCCCAGCCCAATCTCTCAGGGCTGAGACCCACAGAGCAGAAAGCAGCCATCAGTCGATCAAAGAAGCCCAGGGTGATTTTCAAGGCAGCACCAACTCCTTTTGTTCACAGTTTAAAAATAATAATAAAAAAAGAACTCTGACCGACCAGAAACCAGAGCATTCTGGAAACTGCCAGACATTAACAGTGACCTTTGCCTTGGAAACCAAGAGCAAAAAATTCCCCTTGGTTTCCCTTGCATTTCCTTAGGGGGGAAAAAAAAAAGAACTTTGGTAATGAGTGGGCGGGGCTCACCCTGTGACCCGCTCTGAGGCTGGTGGTTCCTCAGTCTGATAAGAAGAGGAGAAGCCCCCCACACACACACCCATTTGGTTCATCAGTGTAACTGGCTGGTTTTGTGTGTCAACTTGACACAAGCTGGAGTTATCACAGAGAAAGGAGCCTCAGTTGGGGAAATGCCTCCATGAGTTCCAGCTGTAAGGCATTTTCTCAACTAGTGATCAAGGGGGGAGGGCCCAGTCCATTGTGGGTGGAGCCATCCCTAGGCTGGTGGTCCTGGGTTCTTCTATAAGGAAGCAAGTTGAGCAAGCCAGGGGAAGCAAGCCAGTAAGCGACATCCCTCCATAGCCTCTGCATCAGCTCCTGCTTTCTGACCTGCTTGAGTTCCAGTCCTGACTTCCTTTGGTGATGAACAGCAATGTGGAAGTGTGAGCTAAATAAACCCTTTCCTCCCCAACTTGCTTCTTGGTCAAGATGTTTCGCTGCAGCAACAGAAACCCTGACTATGACAATTAATGCGCTAGAACCACCTCAGTCCCTGTCAACTGCCAGCATGTAAGCTGCAGGGAACCCCCCTGCTCTGAGGTCTGCAAGGTCCCCGTGTCCTCACAGAACACCGGTGAGGGCCAAATGACCCTCAGCCTGAAATGGAGATGCTGTGTGACAGACAGGGGACTTTGGAGCATGGTCAGGTGTACAATCGATACAAACAAGATGGATGAGCACTTACTTCAAGGCCTGACTTCCTGGCTGTGCACGGCCTGGGCCTCAGTTGGCACTTAGCCTCAGCTGTGCCCCGCCCTCCACCCATCCATGACATTCAAGTCAGTAATGGCCCATACCTATTCTGAGTACCCAGGCCAAGGACGCGTACCAACCCATCGACTATCTATCCCAAATAGTGAGAAATCATCTTTCCATGAGAGACTTTAGAGTCCCAAGAGTTACAGAAAGCTTGACCCAGAGGAAGCATCCTCCTCCAGCGTTCTAGGAAGAATCGCAACCCCTCCCCACAGCCCTGCTCAAAGCTTTTATCTCCAAAGCGCAAGTGCGTTCTCAGACACAGCCTGCCGCCCTCTGGAAAACCTAGCAAGATCAAAGCTTCCAGAAGTAGGCAACAAAAATGCAACAACCCTCAATCCCCATGGCCCCGGCACTCACACAGACAAGAGTGCCCCGGGAGAACACAAGTCCGGTGTGGCTTACGTACTAATGTGGGCCGGAAACTTCTGAACGGCAGAGGTAACGGGTTGGCCGAAGGAAGACACAGAAGTCAGAAAGATAGAGAAGATCCATGGCAGCTGCTGGCACATCCGTGGAAACCCTGCTCAAACAGGGGGTCCCTGGAGAGGCCCAGACATCCGCACGGCACAGGCCAGCCCGGCCAGAGGCACTGGGGCTTTCCAGGACGGCAGTGGAGTCCCTCCTCAGACGATGGTCCCACCCAGAGAGCAAGTGGCTCTTGTGGTACTTGTCTTGCTCTGATATTATGGCTTAAAAAGGCCCTTGTTCAGGCGTTTCCTGATGAAAGGGGTCCATTCAGAGAAAGCAAAGCAGCCGAAGGTTCTCCAGTCACGGCACTCCCACAGGCTTCACTGCAGGCTTGGGACCGAGCAATGGGTGGGCGTGCACAGGAGGGAAAGCAGCTGGCCACCACGCAGCACACTTCAGTGTAAAGACCCCATCCTGCGTCCTGGGCATCGCTTTCTTTCAAATCCCCTCCCAAGCCACGGAGCAGGGTTGTGGGCAGCTTACAATGAATGAGCCAGGCATTTTCAAAAGCAACTTTACAGCCTAAGAAAAATGCTTCAGTCACATTTATAGCCACCCAAGGTACCTGGTGACCCTCAGCGGGAGACACTGCACGTGGGAAGAACCATGAATGTTTCTGTGAGGATCTTCGAGTGGTGTGAGGTATCGCAGCAGGCCAAGCTGCAAAGCCAAACCAAGTCTGCGACCCCCCGAAGGGCTGGAGATGCTGAGAGCCTTAATTTACAGGAGCCTGGGAGGGTGTGAGACAGGAAGAAGTGGGGACCTGGGTCAGTCGCTAGGGAAGGAGCATGAACCCTGGGGGTTCTGTCCTGAAGCTCTCCCAGATCCAAGTAATCGGGCAGTCCTCACTAGAGCAGTGAGTGAGTCACAGAGTTCTTACTCAGCTGGTGTGTGAACCATTGCTCACCCAGGAACACACGCCTCACAGCTGGGACTGACTCCGGTCCACTGCCCCACACCGGCCTCAACCCCTTCTCCAGGAGAATCAACACTAAGGCACAGCTGTCCCCTCTGCACGGCAGCTCTGGTGACCTGCCCCAGTGTCACCAAGAACCCAGGATGCAGACCATGTCCCAGTCCCTCTGCCAAGCATCCAAATGCCGAACATACAGCAAGACTCCAGGCCGGGAAGGCTTGGCTGCAGAATACTTCCAAGTGCTCCATTAGGTGTGCTGACCGCGGTCACACTGCGCACCCAACCCCCGCCCGGAACATCATCTTCTCCGGAAGCAGAACAGAGAGCTTAGCTGGTAACTACACGCAGGTATCCACGGCCAAATACCTTCAGAGTCCCAAGCATTCTTGACTGCTAAAGGAGCTCAGACGGTACATGGCATGGGACTGACCACGGTGACAGCAGACTGGACCCTTCTGAGGTTCATCTTATCCACCCCAGAACTGTGAGGCAGACCAAGCAGGCACCAGCACATCATACAAACTCAGAGCTCAGCAAACGGGAAGCTACTTAAATAAATGATTTTAGGAATTGTTTTTTTAACAAGTCACCTCACAGAAAAGGTGCACTGTACAAACTTAAAGTACAGGGACCAATGGCCTGGACAAACTAATTGCATGCATGTACTTTGTATGTGTATGCATGCACATGCGTGTGCCATCACAGCTCACCGGTGGAGGTGAGGACAGCTGGCTGAAGTGAGCTCTCCCCTCCCACCCTGTGGGTGGCAAATGCCTTTGCGGAGGGATCGAGGTCACCGGCTCTACTCTAAGTTTCTGAGACAGGGTCTTCCACTCCCAGTCTACAGGCTTTTGCTGTCCCTCTGCCTCCTAAGCACTGAGACTCCAGGATTGGCCACCACACGGGGCCTTGGCTATCCTGGAGCTCATTCTGTAGACCGGGCTAACCTCAACCTCAGGGGTCTGCCCACCTCTGCCTCCCGAGTGCTGGGGTTAAAGGTATGCTACCACGGCCCAGTCTGACTTCACCTTTGATTGTGTTCAGCTCTGGACACAGTGATGACTGAGGCAAGATAACAGGAGCCAAAGGCAATCCTAAGAAGAAGTGACGGAACTGTCAAGTCAGCAGTACAGAGAACTCTGGGGCGGGGTCTCTGATCCCACCGTGAGCCCGGAGATTGTGAACTGGAATAAAAACCCATTTCTTGTTGTGGTGTGGCTCAGCCTCCAACACACACCTGTTTCTTGTAAACAAGACTGAATAAAGTCAGCCATAGGCCAAGAGGTAGAAGCAACCAGCTGACAGGAAGTGAACAAAAGAAAACCCAGGGATGGGCTGGAGAGCTGGCTCAGTGGTTAAGAGCACTGACTCCTCTCTTCCAGAGATCCTGAGTTCAAATCCCAGCAACCACATGGTGCCTCACAACCATCTGTAATGGAATCTGATGCCCTTGTCTGGTGTGTCTGAAGACTGACAGTGTACTCATATACATAAATCTTAAAAGAATGGGGGAGATGGCTCAGCGGTTAGGAACACTGACTGCTTTTCCCAAGGTCCTGAGTTCGGATCCCAGCGACCACATGGTGGCTCACGACCATCTGTGATGAGACCTGATGCCCTCTTCTGGTGTGTCTGAAGACAGCTACAGTGTACTTATATATAATAAATAAATAAATCTTTAAAATAAATCTTAAAAGAAAACCTAAGGAAGACAAAGGAGGGGCTTTGAGTTGAAGGGGATTTAAGACAGCTTGGGGAAGAAGGGACTTTTTCCTTCTGAGAGGTTGGTGTAGAAGGAAGGTCAGTTGGGTGCTTTTTTTCTGATGCTGAGCTAGCGGACTTTCACCACAGCCTCCGGCTCCCGAGTCTTCACTTGGTAAATCGAACTAATGTGATTTAAAACAACAACAAACCAGCACACGGGCCTTTTAGGTCCCCGCAGTTTAGCGGTGACTGACTGCTCCTCACCGGCACACCTACAGCTTATGCATGAGAGCCTGGTTAGCGGAAACCGGCTCTCAAACCTCGATCACCCACGTTAGCGCAGGAACTCAAGCAGTAGAATGTGAAAGGCTGAGAACCTTGCTTGGCCTGTGGTGCGGCCATCGGTCTGTCAGCACAAGAAGGTCTCGGCGCCCGAATGCACGGTCCCTACAGGCACTCAGAGCGACTATGAAGAGCGCTTTACAGTCTAGAGAGCTCGCCTCTCCACAGCTACACCTAATTCTTACAATTCCATTCTTCTGACAAGAGATCCATGATGGGGCTAGAGTGAACTGTTGGAGTGAAGCAAACAGGAACAGAAGGAGCTGGAGACACTCCCGGCTCAACATCCTTCCTGCTCCATCCCCGGACGGCAGGGCTGCCTGACCTGCAGCTGGTTTAGCCCGGTTTACAGAGACTACAGCCCCAGTCCTGGCAAAGTGAAGTCTAGGACGCAGTGGAGGACAGAGACTATTTGGAGACAGATGAGGGAAAGGCTGCGAATGGGAGGAAAATTCTTCCCCGTTTCTCCACAGCAGCCTCCTGATGTTCCATGTCCCAGAGAACCCTAGCTTCTCTAGACACCTCTCATATCTTCTGCCTCCAAGCAAAACATGGCAGGGTCTGGTTCCAAACGCCTTCTTAGGGATGTAAGGAAACACATCTTCAACTCATGTTCCAGAACATTCCCTGAGAGAAGGAACACGGGTTCTCGGCAGGGCACTGGTGCTCTGGAAAGGGGTTATGGGCAGGAAAATGCTGGCATGGCCCAGTTGCTAATGTCTTTGCAGCAGAGCCTTGTATTGTTTGGCTGGAGGCGTGGGCTTCCCTCAGAGAGAAAGAATGTCCAGAGGCACTGTGGACGGTCAGAGACATTTTCCGAGCCAGCCACACAGCCTTCCTGCACACCCAGCTGGTAGGAGCCGGCAGCTAAGACTGTCGGCAAGCTCACAAGAGCAAGACCTTTGTTTCTGCTTAGGTAAGATCGCCAGTGAGCGGGGGCACCGATCTGTGGACCTTATGCAGTCTATCCACGACCCTGAAGAGCTGTTAGGCAGCCGACACCTCCTCCCTCACCGGGCACAGCAGGCTCTAAGCCTCCGGACAGAGGATAGAGGTATAAAGGCTGCATTGTGTGGGAAATCTACGGCAGCAGTGACCCGGCCGGCCAGAATCAACAGGAACGTGAAAGCAGCATTTTTGAAACAACTCAAAAATCCTCAAAAGATGGGTCACCTCAGCTGCCTCAGGTAGTCGTGGCTTCCTGTGGTACAAAGCCCCGGCTGCGCTCAGGGATCACTGATGTCCAGCCTTTCCAGAAATCCATTCCTTTGTCTCTAAGACCACCTGGCTCTGGCCTTCCTCATTCCCTGATGGAAACACACCAGCTACAGAGTCACAAGGGAGTTCAACCCTCCACTCAACCCGCTACAGCACAGAGCACAATGGCATGGGAGTGCTCTGCCTGCCGCCCCACACCCAGGCTGCAGGGCTCATAATCACTGCGGACCATGTTCTTCCTCAGCCCCGGAGCTTTCCACCACGCGTCACCACCCACAACTAAAACTTCATCCACCTACCACAATTCGTCTTCCCATGCACCATGCCATCCTCTCATCTGACTTTGGAGTCAGGCTCTGATTTATGATCTCCCGCATCCCACAGGGCATCCTCCGCTGTGGTCCTTAGAAGCCTGTCTACTCCGTCTGCTCCAGGTCTCTATTCACAGCCCCCTCGCCCACCTCCCAGCATGGTCCTTTCCGTGTGGCTGTTCTAACAGAGACCCACAGTTTTCTGTATCAGTCCCCTGCCCAAGGTCAAAGCTCCAAGCTTTGTTTTCTGGCTCACTGGTGGCGAATTGTTGCCTCGCCCTTATATTTTAACTGATAATTGGATACAGTGTTCAAGATACACCCAACGATCCCAGTTCGAAACATAAGTAACAGATGTGAACATGGAGCAGAAAAACACAGGCCCACACAGTTGATCCATCAATCCATCAGAGGCTGGGGATGTAGCTCAGTTGGAAGAATGCTGGCTCAACAATCATGAAGTTCTCCACCCTGTACAAGCCAAGTGTGGTAATGCACACCTCAACTGTAATTCTGGCACTTGGGTGAGGGAACCAAGATGATCAGGGTTCAAGGTTCTACTGAAGTGCACAGCAAGTCTGGAGCCAGCAAAATCAACTATCATCATAAATGAAACAAATAAACTAATTAACTAGATTGGAAAGCACCTAGATAGGGCAGGATATCCAAGTATCTTCCCTGGGATATGCTTAGTGGTAAAGAAGCCAAGGGTTTGCACGGGTGTCCAGCAACCCATGGATCAAGGGCTGGGTCACTCTCACATGCTGCAGCAGAAATCTAGTCAGAAGCAATTATTAACACACCCACTTAAAGGACATATTACTAGGTCTTAGCCAAGCACATCATTAATTCCAGCATTCATGATGCAGAGGCAGGAGGATGTCTGGGAGTCCCAGGCTAGCCAGGGTTACATAGCGAGGCCCTTTCTCCCACAAATAAACAAAGCAACAACAAAAACTAATGATGGATAGTCTCCAGGTCATGTGGGTCAAAGAGTGTGGAATGGATACAAAGTGTCCAGGTCACCAGAACCAAAGGCTGAGGAATGGATACAAAGTATCCAGGTCACCAGAACCAAAGGCTGAGGAATGGATACAGGTCATCAGAGTCAGAAATATGGAATGTTCTAGATGGAAGGCATGTGTTAGGTGCAGTGAGCATTTCTGAGCTAGATTCTTTTCTACACAGGACATCACTGAAATAACTTTTTTGTAAGCATGAAATGATTTCAAAAACAAAACAAAACAAAACAAAAAACCTTAAAATTCATGTCCCACCCATACTGGTGTTGCACCAGCTGGAAGCAACCTAGCACTACACCCTGGCCCATCTACCAGATCATCTTTTTGTTGTTTTGTTTTCTGAAACATCATCTCGCTATACAGCACAGGCTGGCCTTGAACTCTTGACTTTCCTGCCTCCATGGGCTGGGATTACAGGCAAGCACACCATACAGACAGTCAGGTTTTAATTGGCATATTTCACGGCTTTGCTTTCCAACCTTAGTGGCTTCCTGCCTGGGGCTCCCCTTTTCCACTTGATGTTTTCCAGAACACAAGCTGGACCGGGGTGCTTAGCTCACCTGTGCTTCTCAGTCTAAGAGGGCTTTTCCTGGTCGACCTAAGAATTTTATCACTTTCTTGCTCTGAGACCACAGTTTTGGGCCAATGGGAGCCTGACCTGCCCAAGCAGGGCCTCCCATTGTGAGGAGTTCTGGAGCCTGTCAGGAAGCGTCTCATCACCCCACACATGACATCTGCAGCCGCAGCTATGGCACCCACGACTGCTACACTCACATCCCAGGACCTCAATCCCCCTGGTTAACTGGCAGGATGGGCAGGCCATATTGGTACTAAAGACCCACATCTAAGGCAACCTGCTTGCTCACCCTCCCTGCAGGTGTGTTTGATAGGAAAAGCTCTTCCGAGAAACCGACTGGCCTGAGCCTTTGTCTTGACACAGGTCTTGCTATGCTACCCAAGGGGGTCTTGGACCAGTGAGGTCAAGTGACACTCCTGTCTCAGACCCCTGAATAACTGGGAGCAGAGGTTCACACCCAGTGCTCTGGTTGCTGGTTTTGCAGATAACACCAGTCAGGCAACAGACATTTTTCTTTTACTTTGACGACCAGAAAACTTGAAGTCAGATTCAAGGCTAAACTCTGGTAACTATCTGTGTCCCAAGTTTCTCTGGTAAGGTCCCAACTTTATTTCCTCCTTTTCCCAACTCCTAACCTTCTCAATGTTTTATTCTGGCACCATGGATGTGTGTGTGTGTGTGTGTGTGTGTGTGTGTGTGTGTATGTGTGTAGGTCGAAGGACATGAGTTAGATCTCCGGAACCCAATGGCCCAATGGGGAAGGAGAGAACTGACTCCTTCAATTTGTCCTTTGACCTACACACACACACACACACACACACACACACACATTCACCCTAGACATCAGGTTTGACAAGCATCTTTCTCTATTGATCCATCTCGCTCAAAGATGGCTCAAGGGTTAAAGACACCTGTTGCTAAGCCCAATGACCCGAGTCCAATCCCTGGGATCCACACGGTAGAAGACAAGAGCTCCTTTAAATTGTCTTCTGACTGCTTTGTGCAAGATGTACCATGTGCTCACAGCTGCACAGACACATACAGGCAATAAACAATGTAACCACAGTAAAACAATTTTAAGTAGCTAGACCAGAAAAGAGAGGAAGAAAACCTGTAAAACATATGGTGAGCCAGAGTGATGCTTCCAAGTTCAAAACTGTGGCGCACGAGTCCACAGAACTTAGGAGGAAATGGTCCTGGCCCAGAAGTTCCCCTCTCAGGCTCCACCTGGCTGTGAACGTCTTCCCTGGTGAGATCACTGGGAGCTTGGCTAGCCAGCGGCCTGAGTGTGTGTTGGTGACAGTACAGATGACAATAATAATTGTTCTTTTGCACCGAGGCAGGAAAACACCAGGTTCCCCTCTAAGTCTCACAAGAGCCAGGGATTATAAGGGCCTTTTCTTGGTGTGGGGAAGGCTGGTGGGCGGCCAAGGTCACGGCCACCCAGGTAAGTTAGGGGAGTGGGGCAGACCTCAACTGTGAGGCCCTACTGCTGCCAACTATAAGTGCTTCTGTGGCAACCAGTATTCTGCGGAACCATTCTGAGGGGGCCGCTACATCTGCCTGTCGAGGAAGGCGTCTCACAACGAGATGCGTGGCTGGCTCCTATAAAATGGCTCCTTTCTTACCTTCACTAGTCCTGGCTGCCTCTCCCTCAAGCTTGAGAGCATCAAGTGGGCAGCTCCATCATCACAGAGCTGCCAGCACCCAGTGCCGTTCACAGGACCACACACACCAAAGATGAGCTCTAAGATTCATGTCTTTCTACTCTAACCGCTGATGTGGTGCCGAACTCTCCCCCCATCTGAGTGGCAGCCAAGGACGTCCAGCTGAAGCCCAGGGTGCAATTCCCCAGGGACCAGACCAGTTCCCTCTAGATTGAGCCATGACCTTGACCCAGCCAGACACCAAAAATGTCTGACCTTGTTCACTGTGGTAATCAAACTCCCAAGCGTGTCACAAACCTAGAGGATGATTAGAAGCTCAACAAAGACATGCACATAGACTGGCATGCAGTTCCTTCATGGGAACAATTATCCTAGTCACATCACAGAATGAGGCTGGTAACTGGTGACTTTAGGAGCTAGGACCTAATCTTGTCTTGGAGGTTACATGAAGGAGGCCGCAAGGCAGACAGCTCCTTCACAAAAACTTGGGCCTCTTGGTACTTTCTCACAACTCTCTTTCTTTTTAAGCATTTAATTTTATTTAGTGTGTGTGTGTGTGTGTGTGCTGTCCATGTGTAAGTATCTATCAAAGCATGCACTTAGAGCTCTGAAGACAACCTGTGACAACCCGTGGAGTTGGCTCTCTCCTTCCACCATGTGGGTTCCAGGGATTAAACTCGGGGTGTCAGTACCTGCTGACTCATCTTCCTAGATTTCTCTAGTTTGTGAGACAGCATCTGTGTAGCCCAGACTGACTCAGAGCTTTCCATCTTCCTGCCTTTACAACCCAAACCCCAAGATGGAAGTAATGTCACTATTCCTGGCTTCACTCTCTCATTGGAGGATGCATACAGTGAAAACAGCCTATAGGAACGCTGCTGTGAGCTCTTGGGTCAGAGTGGGTTGTGGGGATGAGAACAGCCCCTTGGTACTCTTTGAAAGTCTAAGGATTGGTATTTCCAACATTTAATGAACCGCACTTAAGTGTAATTCTCGTTAACTGTAGCAATGAATTTAATTAAGCTGTGGCAGAATCAATTTAACTCTTCACCCTGGCCCTCATCCGTCTCCACGACAGGACATTGCCCTTAATTTTGAAAGTTTAATATATGTTGAAGGCAAATCCTGAATTTAAAATAAAATCTTCTGGACTGTCGAGATGGCTCAGTGGGTAATGGCTATCGAACCTCCCAAGTTGGATCCCCAGAGAGGAGAGGAGAGAAAAGGTTCCCAGAGGGGTTACCATGCAGAGCACGGGAAGACACAAGCTCAGTACACCCAGTATGTCTACAGTGAGGGCACCGTGCAGACAGGAAATGCAGGCCTTCCAGGCATGGAGTCACCTTTGGATTCCAGTTCACAAGTCGGGCTGTAAGACTCCAGAGGACATCCAGGGCATGCCAGGCACTGAGGCTAGGGTCAGGAAGAAGAGTTCTTCAAGTCCCTCTGGCCCTGCTGGGCAAGCCTGATTTCTCACCACCACAAACTGGTACCACAGAGTGACAAATGGATATAGCTCCAGTTGTCACTCGGGTGACAGGTGAGGACGCACTGCCACAGTGCCCCTGCTATCTCGACACAGACTCAGTGGCTGTTTAACACCTCAGAGGACTTTGGCAGACTGTCAACAGAGGCTCCTAAGCTCTGACATCAGCCCTTGAACAGGCGGAGGGAGACCTGTGCCTGGACAGGCCACGGGCAGGGTTTGCAAAGGGCGAGCAGCTGGCGGTCTGCAGAGCAGGACAGGATGGTCCAAAGAGACACTGTGGAGCAGGGACAGAGGGCAGCCACACTTCCGGCAGCTACAAAGAGTAGAATCCCCTAGGGAACCCCAAGGCAAGACCCGCAGGGGAAGGAGTGTGGGAGAAATGCAGATAGAGGGGAGGGAGGGGTTATGGCTTAACCCTGAAACCACAAAGAACCCAGACGGCCAAGCCTGCTGCCCTGACCCAAAAATCCATTGGGCAGGGGACAAGAATGAAAGGTTTAGGGTTAGAGAGACAGCTCAGCGGTTAAGAGCACTGACTGCTCTTCCAGAGGTCGTGAGTTCAATTCCCAGCAACCACATGGTGGCTCACAACCATCTGTAATGGGATCTGACGCCCTCTTCTGGTGTGTCTGAAGACAGTGACAGTATATCCACATACATGAAATAAGTAAGTCTTAAAAAAAAAAAAAAAAGAATGAAAGGTTTAATGAAAGTGTTTAAGGACCTAATTCAGAAACACAAGATTGAAGAAGAAAACCCCACTCCTGAGCCACACTCGGGGGATGACACAGCTGTGTCACTCCCCTGTGTCCCACCTGGTACACAACCAACCATGCCTTGTGCCAGCCTAAGTGGCTCCCAGGATCAGGATCCAGAAGGCAGTGCCAGCTGGTCACCAAGTCCCACGGTCTTAATCCCACTGCTTCCAGAAGAGACCAGCCACTAGGTCCGTATAAACAATGCCAGGGGTCACTACGGGCTTGGAGGGCCTCCCCTCCTCGTCCATCTCCTGCATCTGAACATGATAATGCCCAGCATTTTCCAGAAGGTCCTTAGAGAAACTGTTAAGAGTTAGGCCCCCGAGGCCCCAGCATCTCCCAGGAATGTAGCCAGATGCAGGCTGCAGGCTGGGCACGCTTGGTGAGCTTCTCAGGCTAAAACACATATAGGCTCCCTCATTCTCCTGTGCCACAGGATAACACTTCCTAGAAATCACACCTGAGGAAGATGTCAAGCTCACACGTAACTAACAAACACAATGGGTCCCACACAAGATTTCCACCGGCTACTAACCAGCCCCAGGGGCTTTTCTCAGCCCCTTCAATTGTGTAAAAGCCGTGTGTGGGGAAAGAACCAGGTCATATTAGTAAGAGAAGCCACTGGAGGCAAGGGGTTTGAAAAAGCACACAGAGCTGCTACAGGAGGTGCAGGTGACCCGCCTTCATCACGGAGAGACAGGAGGAGGGGACTGCCTGCTCTATCTGGTCCCAAGCAACACACTTTGGAGTCCGCCTACTGAAAAAGACAAGGTTTAGGGGAGCAGGAGCTGTCCTGAGGGACAGTACGTGAGCAGTATGGGACAGGTTGGGGGCAGGGGGAAGGGCAGACAGAGATGTGGGGACTGGGAGAGAGAAGCAGAGAGGACCAGGAGGAGAACATTGAAACGTGGCCCTGGGAAGGGTCCAGGAGCAGTGTGGGTTGTTGGCAACCCAAGAACAACAGTCTGAATAAAAAGGCAGGTGAGGCCCAGAGGACTAAAGCACACGAACCAGTCTAATCTTAAGACCACCCTGGAGAGCAAACCAGCACAGCTGTCCGTCAGGATCATAGGGAAAGGGGGCGGGATACCCCTCCCACACCAGCCAACAGCGGTCGGCCATATAGGCAGTACTAACTAAAGAAAGGCTAGTTAAAAGTTGCTACACTGTATTGCCTAGTGAAAGACACACAGCAAACAAAAAACCAGGCCTTAGCCCTGAACACACGCCAGCAACAATGTAGCATTACCATCTTCAATCCACAGCTGCTGACACTGTAAGCAGAGCCCAAGGTTACAGCAGGGCAGCGGTAATCCAGCCAGAAAAGAGCCCCAAAGGAAGCATCTACTCCCACCCCACCCCACCCCACCAACTTCCCAGTCCTTCCTTCTACCTTAGAAACTGAACAAAGGCTGTTTACCATTCCGGGCCAATCCAAAGCAGATCTCTCCCTTACTCTTCTGCCTCAAACAAAACCACCTGGCCAGGGTTTGTTTTGTTTTTCTAGGAGAGGCTTAGGGAGGGAAGATCTGAGAATTCAAATGAACAGTGTCCGAGGAGAAAGGCAGCCTGAGGCCAGACCTAGACACAGAACTTCCTAGTTAGAAAGCAGGAAGAAGTCTTCTGCCTGAAAAGGGAGGTGAACTGTCAAGGTGAGCCAAGAAGCCTGAAAGGCAGCCTAGGAGGAAGAGCCGGAGCCAGACCTCCCAGCTGCACTCCCGGCCGGAGAGAACCCAGGACCCTGCTCCTTTTCCCTGAGGCCACACTGCTGTGAAATGGGCTTAGCTCTGCCAGAATGGACCTGATATCACAGGAGCTCCTGGCAGCGAACTCAAAGGGAAGTTCTGGTTCTGGTCCTGGGACTGCCTTAAGCTCCTCAGTCAGGTTCCCTGTCTGTGGGTCCAAAAGAACTGACTCATCTGAGCAGACCAACTGGACTCTAGAAGACCCCCTGGGCTACCAGCCTGGAGATACAACTCTAGCCCTCCCCCTCTCTTCCTCTCCCTCTTTCATCTCCCCCCCTCTTTCTCTCCTGCTCTCTCCCCCCCCCACACACGTTCGCATGTGTCTGTCTTTGCTTTTAAGCAGGTTCTCGCGATGTAACCCTGGTTGCTCTTGAACTCTGCAGGCCTCAGAGATCTTACTTCAGCCTCCAGAGAGTTGGGGTGACAGACCTGCACCACCATGCAAAGAACACAGAGGTGTCAATGTACTAACACCAACCCCCATCCATGTCAGAAACCCCCCACCCCCAAAGTGCCAAGCCAGGCAACATTCCCTTCTATATTTGTGAGAAGGGACCACAGACAGACACAGTTTCTTATCAGGGCTCTAAGTCCCTGGCTACAAACATCTTCAAGCATTCTGCTAATTAAGGGCAATTAAAGACAAAGCTAGCTCAATGCTCTCCCTGGCCCAGTGCCCAGAGAGGAAGGGACGGGTGGAGGGTAGAAGGAATTTTGACCCCAGGGAAGGGTCGCAGGAGCAGGGCACAGGAAGCTGCAGAGGCTCTGGGGGCCCCACCACCCTCATCAAACTCTCCTCCCAGTTCTGGGCCTGCACCCAACACCCAGATTCCACTGGCTCTCCTCCTACACACAAAGGCTGTGCAGCAAAAGGCAGCCCATTACTGCCCCAGGAGGCAGTACTTCCGGCCCCGGAACTTTAAACTTTAACCTGGGCCACAAGCTGCCCCAAATGGAGGTGGGAAGAGCCAATCTGCCCTTTACACCGTCTAGCATGATTGACAAGGACCTGGTAACTGCAATTGCGGTCACTTTGCTTTCTGCAGGTCAGGGATCCCCAGCCCGCATCAGCTTCACAAATAGCATGTGCCCTGATCAAAGTGGAAGGTTTCCCTTCCTTCACTCCAATGCACAAAGTCCAAAGATAAGCCAGACATGTTTCTAGAGTTTCTGCAAGAGTTGAAGCAGAACACAAGAGAGCACAGCGCTGGACACAGCACTGGAAGGCTGACCCGTTTCAGGGCCCTCCTTCCTTTTGCAAGCATTGGTCTTGATCCTCCCACAGTAAAACAGTTTTCTTTGTAAAGAATAGCCCTGAGGAGCTGGCTCAGCAGTTAAGAACACTTGTTGCCCCTGTAGAGGACCCAGGTTCAATTCCCAGCACCCACAGAGTAGCACATAACCATCCATAGGCATGAATGTAGTATATCCACATGCAGACAGAACATTCATACACATAAAATAACATTTTGTTTGGGGGTGGGGGCCCTAAACATTTGTTTACTGCACTTGAATATTTACATTCAGCAACCAGTTCATACTTCCGTTGGGCAGCCGGGCAGTGGTGGCACACGCCTTTAGTTCCAGCACTTGGGAGGCAGAGGCAGAAGGATCTCTGAGTTTGAGACCAGCCAGGTCTACAGAGTGAGTGTACCAGGACAGCCAGGGCTACACAGAGAGACCTCATCTTGAAAAACAAAACAAAACAAAACGAATGAAAAAAAAAAAGAAAAACAAGCAAAAGGAAATGATGTTCTGAGTTCAGAAGCAACAGCTTTGTCAAAAGCAGAGTGAAAAACACAGGGCATAGTACAATGATTATTAAACACAGACAAGAACTTTTGCAAGAAAATAAATATGGCAGGGGTCAGAGGGCTGAGCGGGCACAGTCCTTGCTGCCAAGCCTGGGGACCTGAGTTCAATCCATGGGATGGACCCACATGGGAGAAAACTGATTGCTTCAAACTGTTCTCTGATACACACACACACACACACACACACACACACACACACACGGAACAAGAAAAAGGGAATAAGTAGTATAGAGGAAAAAGACAGTTATTTGCCTCACTTTCCAAATGACATCCCATAATAAGGCAGATACGGGCTGCTGGTGTTTAGTAGTAGAGCATTTGCTTGGCCTGCCTGAGGGCCTCTCTTTTCATGATTAGTAGCCCTTCCTCCCCTAACCCGGTGACTAATTGGGTGCTGTAGATGCTCTCAGAGCCTTGTGCACAATGGGTAAACACCCCATCCCAAGTTTTCCTGTTTGTTGTTTTTAAGCTAAAACTGCCATCCTGCCTGATCAACTCCTAGAATTTCAGGTATGTGCTACAACTAGAAATGTAGACAGTAGCACTTCACCATGTAGCTTTGGCTGGCCTGGAACGTGCTAGGTAGAGCAGGCTAGCTCGAACTCATAGAGATCCCCTCTGGTGAGATTTACGAGCTTGGAGGGCCATCCTGGGCTTCCATTAAGACACAGGTAAAACCGAGTGTTTTCTCAACCACAGCAACAGCGTTCTTTACCTGCTTCCCAGACCTACGAACAAATGCCAAGTGGGCTTACCTGAGGTTCAACTTCCGTTCTTCATCGCTGCCAGCCTCCAACTACAGAGAGAGGAGAGAGAGAATGTGATCCCACAGGTGCCACTACTGACCGTCACAGCAGGCTTTCCTGGTGCCCAGCAAAGATAAAAGTCCTCCAGGAAGGAAGCTGCTGACTGAGACACAGCCCTGCCCTCTCCTTGCCAAGCCCATGTGTGTAGTTCCTCTGAGTCAGTCTCTCCACAAGTTTTCAGGTTTCCTAATGTTTTCCCCTTCCCGCCACAGCCTAGAGACAGCCTCGGGAAAAGTCGAGCCCCTACGGCACGGTTTCCCAACACGCCCTTTCAGACCTTGACTAAGACACAATGACTCTGAGCCTTATTTTGGTTTTGCTTTTAAAGGAAATGGCGTTATGTTTTAAGAAAATCTATTTCTTTGTTGAGACAGGCACACCAGTGAGCCCAAGGAACACCATCTAAAAACTCCATCCCAAAGAAGGACCGCACACCTGTCACCATGGCTACCAAACAGGCTAAGGCAGGGGAAACACTTCTTGGGAATCTGAGAGCAGCCCAGACAACTCAGCAAGCAGGCATGTCCAAAATCAAACCTAAAAGAAAAGCCATTCTAGACCAGACTTTGGCCATGGAAGGTAGCCAGACACTGAATTCTAAATGTATACATCTTGACCCCACGACTACTTTTGCCCCTTCTAGGAGAAAACACAAAACGAGAAGAAAACGCAAGGCGGCCCAGGGAGAGTTGACCTGTTTTTGTTTGTTTGTTTGTTTGGTTGGTTTGTTTTGTTTTTAAGCATCCACTGTGTGGAAGAGAATGCTGGAACAATGTGATGGCCAGGACAGACACAAGACTGACTGGGGACCATCCAGCCAGAGGTCAAGGGCAGCAGGAACTGGATCCAGAGCCAAGGTAGGAAGGGAACTGGGCAGTATGGGTTATACACCAAGAGGAGACCATTTTCACCAAGAATGAGTGTTCCATAAGGGGTCCCCCTTATATGAAGATTCTATGTACGACTTTATAGATGCTCACACAATGGACCATGTTTGCTCCTGGGCTGTAAAGGAGAAAAGGAAACCAGGGCAGGCCCCACACAACACAGCACCAGACAGAAGCAAACTAGCAGTGATCACCACATGTAAGAATTCCTTTGACAAGGGCTGCTGGGGCATTTTTTGGAAGGTTCTACTGGCATCTAGCGGGAGGAGCCCAAGTTGCTGCTAAAGGAGAAGTGTCTGCCTCTGAGTGTCAGGGGTTAGCAGTCAGAAGCTCTGGTCCAACATGTGTGCAGATTGGCCTATGCCCGTGAAGAAGAGAGACCTTGCACATCTGTCAAAAACAATGTCACTACACACTCCGGGAAAGGTTTATTATGTGTCTATTTCTCGGCTCCCACATTCTCACAAAGGAATTCATATAAGGATAACTGGAAAAGGACAAACATGGGCTGTGATTTCCTTTCCCAGGCTTCACACGTAGCCCAGCTCTGTGAGGAAGCCACTGTATCGCTGACTCATAAGAGAGATGGCATGTGAGTAAGTGACTGGGCACAGGCTCCACAACCATTTTCTTCTTAGTCACCACCTGAGATTTTCCACTGAAACGTGACAGAAGGTCAGGGATGCCAGGAAAGCGGGAGATGGCAAAGGCCAACCATCACCCCAAAGAAATAATCCAGGCTCCTCCCAAGAGCTGACTCACTGGGAGAGAGGAAACCAAGTGGTGAGCTGGACCCTAGGAGCACCTGCTGTCTCCTCTCTGCCTTGCTTCTGGCCTAGGCACGTTCGGAAGGCGGCTCTGCCTTCCCAGGAACATCCCAGCCTGCTCCATCACTGGTGACAAATGCCACTTGTGCTCAAGTTAAAGAAAAGCCATCTGGGAATTCAGGGTTTGTGTATGTGTAGGTGTGTGGCATGTGTTCCCATGCATACATGTATGTGTATGTGGACGTTGGAGATGTCAGTGTCCTCCATGTTGAGTAGGGCCTCTCACCCCGGCCATTGTTAATTTCACTAGTCCGACCATGCATCCTGTTCTGGGGATTTCCTGCCTCCACCTTCCACATCCCTGGGATATAAAAAGTCAAGTGGGCTCCGGGCCTCCTCGCCCTTTCAGCACTGGCTTTATTCTGAGCTCCCTTACCTTATCTGGTCACTGGAACTTAGTTTTAAAAATTGTCATATAGGGGCTGGAGAGATGGCTCAGTGGTTAGAGCACTGACTGCTCTTCCAGAGGCCCTGAGTTCAATTCCAGCAACCACATGGTGGCTCACACCCATCTGTAATGGGGTCTGATGCCTTCTTCTGGTGTGTCTGGTGTATTCATATAAATGAATAAAAAAATTCTTTTGGCAAATTGTCACATGATGATTTAGAATGTGGGCTGGGAGAGGACTGCAGACGACTCAGCAGCTAAAAGCACTTCCGGAGGAACTAAACGCAGATGATAGTACACACGAGCCCCCGGAACCCTAGTTCCACAGGGTCCAACATCCTCTTCTGCTCTCTGTGGGCACCTGCACAGCCCATAAACAGACAGACACATGCACACCTTGATGGAATTTTTTAAATGTGGACAGTGTGTGCAATAGTATGTACACACAAGGTTCAGTTTAACACTTAGCACTACATAATAATAATAATAATAATAATAATAAGATTTTTTAAAGTCCTAATCAATGTCCAGAAAAAATTTTACCCCATGCAATGGATTATTCACTTGTAAAAAGGAATGAAACGGACGCATGGATAAGACACAGCATGGGTAAACCTTGAGACTGTCAAGCTAAGAGGGAGATGCCAGACAGACAATATTGCATGTTTCCTGTCACACGAAGTACAGAGTAGGCAAATATAGAGACGGAAATTAGGGACCGTCTGGGGTGGGGATGAAGGCGAGGGACTGAAAAACTGCTGGACTGCGAGGTGCCCCGCACAGCACCGACTTGTGTCTGCTAACACCAACTTACATACTTCCCAAAGGTAAAGCCGCAGGCTGTGAGTTACATCCCAACTTAAAAAGATTAAGAGCCTAAAAATGTGTCTAATGCAGGAACAGGAAGCCACCAGGTGTTAAATTACCAAAACAGCATGGAAGTTTGCTAGACGTTCAGGCTGAGAGGCAGGTATGGAGGGTAGGTGGTTCTGAAATGACAACATCTGGGCTGCAGAGGCAGGGGGCCAGTCCCAAGTCTGAGACCAGCTTTGTCTGCATAGTACTAGGTCAGACAGAGCTACATGAGAAAGGAAGGGAGGAAGGAAGGGAGGAAGGAAGGGAGGAAGGAAGGGAGGAAGGAAGGGAGGAAGGAAGGAAGGAAGGAAGGAAGGGAGAGAATTTCAGTTGCAAAGGCCTGTACTGCCCCTCCCTGCTTCCCTAATAAACTCCCGCAGTTTTGTAGCAAGAACACAGATCAGGGGATAAAAAGCACTTTGTAAACTGATGTAGGAGAACTGAGCCGTGTGAGAAGAGAGTCCTTACTACAATCTAACTTCTCAGTTGCCCTGCCTAATTGTGTGCAAAGAGGAGGCAACCAGAACCTTCTGCCTGCAGATAAAACTCATGAAAGAGTCTCAGACAGAGAAGGCCCTGGAGGCTTAACCTCACAACCACTCTGCAAATGTGCCTGCCAGTCCCCGCAAGACGAGCCCCAAAACACGGGCACGCAGGGGTGCTGAGCCGAGTCTCACGCAGGCACACAACCCGGGGAGAGGGCCCAGACTCCAGCTGGCAACTTCCTGGGCCTGCGGGGCTGGTCGAGCACAGCGGGGCGTCCCCTGCAGCCGACTGGGTCATCCGGGGTTTACTCGGAGGCCTTAGGCTCATAAGGCGCGGGGTAATGAGACCGGCTGGGGTAGCACAGCCTGGAGCAGGCCGTCCTGGGGACCAGGACACTCCGGTCCCCATCTACCCCGATTCAGCAGCACGAGCCCAGGCCCGTAGCGCACCCGGGGGACCGCGCAGCCCAGAGCGGACCAGAGCCTTTCCCGGTGCCCTGCGCGCTGGCAGCATCCCCCACGACCCCGGTCCGGCGCATGCTCAGTCACCGGGACGCGCGGACGCCCGCACCCTAAGGGCGGACGCACCTCCGCCTCACACCTTGCGGGAGGGCGCGGCCGGGCTCACCTCGCTGTTGCTTGCGGAGGACGACGCGGCGCTGGGCGTGGGAGAGCGCTGCAGGGTCACCAGGGCCATCGCGGCGCGGGCCCGGCCCCGGGCCTCCAGCAGCCGGCCGGGCAGCCGCGCCGGGCCCGCCCCTCGCTCCCTCCCTCCTCCCTCCCGCGTCCACCTCCCCCCTCCCCCCCAACCGCGTCCGCCCGGCCCGCAGCGCTCAGGCAGTGATGCGCATGCGCCGGTGGCCGGCCTGGGGCGGGCCCCGCCGCGCGCTCATGGCCACTAGCGCGCGCCCCCGCGGTGGCTGCAGCCGCCCGGCCTGGGCCCCCTCCTCCGCGGCCAGACTCGCGGGCAACGTAGGGAAACCGAGGCCCGGGAGGCGAGGCCAGCAGAGCAAAGCTCGCAGACTTTGTACAAAAGGCGCACTCTTACTCTTTCGGGAAAGTTACTCTGCCCATAGAAGTGCGGGGCCTCTCGTATCCAGAAGCCAATCCGGTTCCTCCCCCACCCCCGGACTGTTAAATCCGCTTGCAGAGTTACTTTGAGTGGGGTTGGGGTGTAACCCAGTAGCGGGGTGCCCCGCCGACTCAAGGTCCTGGATTCCAACGCCGGCACCGCCAAGGGCTGATCTAATCTGCGAATTCCTTCTGGTGTCTAGAAAGGCAGACTAGCCGGTGGGGCGAGGAAAGGCTTTCTCGAAGGACTACTCCTTCGATCTGAAGCAGGATCTCTGCGAGCAGGATTAACCGAGGGAGGGAGAGGGAGAACTGTGCGCCCGCCAGAGGCCTGCCCAGGGACGGTAGTGGGGAGGAGTGGGCGCGTTGCATTGGCTTTGGAAAGGTTGTCAGTGGACCTACGGAGCCCTGGGGTGGAGGGAGTGCAGGGTGAGGCGCCCGGCGCCTGTAAGGAGTGGATGGGCCCCAGCAAGGCGGTACTGGGCAACTTGGTAGCAACTTCAATTTCACAGAGCCCCCAACCCCTTACCCTGGACCTCTCCTAGTGCCCAAGCCTTGCTGATTACAGGTCTCCAGTCCCACTCCACCATCCTCAAAGGCCAAGGAGAAACCCAGGAGACCTGGCTCCTCCCTGCCTCTTCCAGGTCTTGAGGGTATTAACAGTCTCCGTCCTCAAAGAGCATTGTCTTTTTAAATTTTTATTTATTACTCTGTGTGTGTGTGTGTGTGTGTGTGTGTGTGTGTGTGTGTGTGTGTGTGACATGTGTAAGAATACATGCACGAATCAAATTCAGGTCGCCAGCCTTAGTGGACAGGCTTCTTTATTTACCCCCGGAACCGTGGAGCCAGCCTTCAAAGGGGACTTTCAGCTGAATTACGCCGGAGTGGGAGGACGTTTCCAGTTGCTCATATCTAACGGCCACCTGATGCCAACAGTCCCAGTTTATAAAGATCTGAGGGTGACGCCGGTATCTGCCTGCTCTGTCGACACAAAGTATCCTCTGCGTTTTCAGAATGCAACTATGTCAAAACAGAGGACTGGGTATTTTTGTCTGTGAACTTGGTCCACAGTTTTTCAGCATTAAGTAACTCAGTTTTCAAATTGGCAACACCCACCCATCAGGGCTCGCCTCTGTTTGGAGATATTCTTTGGCTGATAGATGAGCTCGAGAGAGAGAGAGAGAGAGAGAGAGAGAGAGAGAGAGAGAGAGAGTGTGTGTGTGTGTGTGCGCGCGCGCGCACGCGCGCACGCGCGCAGGTGTGTGTATCATGTGTGCACATTCGTGTACGTGTGTGTTTGTGTGCATGTGCATGAGTGTGTGTGTATATATGTGAGTGTATGAGTGCATGTGTGTGTATGAGTGTGTGTGCACGTGTATATGTTTGTGGGTGTATATGTATATATATGAGTGTGTGTGTATATGTGTGAGTGTATGTGTGTAATATGTATGTGGGAGGGTCACATGCATGCCATAGCTTGCTGCAGAGGTCAGGACAGCTCTGTGGAGTCAGTTCTAAAGTTGTAAGGTTGTGGGTGTGATCAGTTAGAGCAGAGAGGACCTTCGAAGCCCTCTGTTAGCATCAGGCTCAGGATTCTGAAACTTCCTGGTGTCCACATCTGTGTTCCTGCTGTGCATACGGCCTTCTTATGATTCACATTTGAATGTTTGGGGATCCCCAGAGAAGACAGTTCCTAGGATTGCTTAGAGGTGGTGTGCTGGCTGGTTTTATGTCAACTTGACACAAGCGGAAGTCAGAGGAGAGAAGGGAATCTCTACTGAGAAAATGCCTCCATGAAATCTGGGCTATTAGCAAGCCTATAGGGCATTTTCTTAATTAGTGATTGATGGGGGAGGGTCCAGCTCATTGTGGTTGAGGTTACCCCTGGGCTGGAGGTCCTGTGTTGTTTAAGGAAGCAGGGTGAACAAGTCATGAGGAGCAAGCCAGTCAGCAGCACCCACCCCTTCGTGGCCTCCAGGTTCCTGCCCTGCTTGAGTTCCTGTCCTGACCTCCTTCAGTGATGGACTATGATGTGGAAGTGTGAGCTGAATTAACCCTTTCCTCCCCAAGTTGCTTCTGGTCACAGTATTCTAGTACATCAATAGTGACCCTGACTGACAGGTGGATCTGGAATTGTCTCCTATCCAGTCCATGGCAAGGGCTGGTTCTAATGCTCTTGGTCTAACCTCTACCTACACCCCTGCCACTGGGCTGTACACAACATGCTGTCTATGGGGCTAACATCCTTGTCCTGCTGCCCTGGCCTTGCTGCCTCCTCCCACACAGAAGCCCTCCCCAAACCAGCCCCACCCTTCTCACTTCCTCCTTCAGCTGAAAGATTCCTGTTCTATAGTTAGACATCACCTCCCCAGGGCCTTCTCTACCACCAGGAGGTGTCCTTTCCAGGACAATAGAGCCCTGTCCCCTTACACACACACACACACACACACACACACACACACACACGTGTGTCAGACTGCATTCATGCCATTACCTCTGTATTAATCACCCTGTACCTCAGGCATTCAGCCAGGAACATCCCTAAGAAAGGGCTCAGGGAGCAGGCTGGGATTGGACTGAGGCGGGGGTGGGGATGGGGGGACTGCCAAATATTTAAAGACATATTCTCACAAATTAGTGACGGACACTATTATGATTTGTTACTGTTTTCATTTGTGTGTGTGTGTGTGTGTGTGTGTGTGGTGGTGTGTGCATGTAGACGCCCGTGGAGGCCAGAAGAGGGTGACACACCAACGTGGAGGTACCAGCTGCTGAGTTCTGCTCCTCTGCTGGAACAGCAGGCACTTCTGATGGCAGGTCCACCTCTCTGGCCCTGAGCTAGCACTTCAGGAAAGAAACACTAGTACAGAGATCTCTATGGACCCGAACATCAAGACTTGACAGACAGACAGACACCACGTTTGTGACTTTTTTCTCTCTCTCACCCCAGGCTAAGCAAGGTGTGTTATTGATTTGATTCTGTTTTGATTCCAAGGCTTGAATCTTAGGGCTGGAGAGATGGCTCAGTGGTTAAGAGCACTGGCTGTTCTTCCAGAGAGCTGGGTTCAATTCCCAGCACCCACCATGGCAGCTTGTAACCATCTGAAACTCCAGTTCCTGGATCAGATGCCTTCATCTTGGCCTCCTCGTGCATACAAACACAGCTCCTGTACACATAAGATGAGATAAAAAATATTTTTAAAAGATTGAATCTTCTTTTTTTTATATAAAAAGAAGGAACATAGATTTACTAAAGAAAATCAAGACCTTTCAGGAGAGGCAGAGGCTATGGAGAAATACTTTAAAAGCTTCCTCCTAAACCCTTCACTGGGCACAGCAGGTGACTTTGATCTGGAGACCTGTAAAACAGTGGGAAGGAATTCTTCCCCAGCACCCGCCCCTACTCTGCCAATGCAACTTTTAAGGAACTCAGAGGGGTGCCAGTTGGAAGAACTCTGGAGGCTCCATGCAAACCATAGAATTTCTTTGTGTGTGTGTGTGTGTGTGTGTGTGTGTGTGTAAAAATCATGTTAGACCTGAGCAAAGTTTAAAAAGCAAGATTGTTTTCAAGTCACTGAGTGTCCCAGCCTAGCCTCAAACTCACGATCTTCCTGCCTCTTTTGCCAAAGTGCTGTGATTACAGGCGTGTGCCCTCACACCTCCTCCCAGGCTTAATGACTCCTAAAAGTGTTGGATTTTGAGAGATGGCTCAGTCTGTGAAGTGTCTGCCGTGCAAGCATCTGGGTTCAGATCCTTAGTACCTGCTCAAAAACAGTGCATAGGAACATGTGCCCGAAAACCCAGACTCAGAGTTGGGGAGCAAAGAGATTCCTCGGAGTTAATTGACCGTCAGCTTGGCAGAATTCGGTGAGGAGTCCCAGCTCATAAAGCAAGGTGACAAATGGTTGAGGAGACCTTATGACTTCTGGTCTCCAGATACGTGCAAACATGCCTGCTCATGCATGCAAACATGCCTGCATGTGTGCATACTTCATGTGTTACTGAGATATCACTTCTTGCCTAGGCATTATGTAAGGCATTGTTTGGTACATGTGTTGAAGATGAAGTTTGATAGCAGGTAATGTCACCAAATTTCACCATCACCACAAACCCCAGGTCACTCCACCCCGTCACTTCCTCCTGAAAGACTTCCCTGGCCTCTGGCTGGGTCTGGTGGCAATAATGTTTGGGGCCTGTTTCATGTACACTCTGGTTCTTTGTGGGTTTTTTGGGGTTTTTTTGTTTTTTTGTTTTTTTTTTTTTTTTTTTTTTTTTTTTTTTTTTTTTGCTTTTTATGTTTTTGGTTCAGTTTGGGTTTTTCAAGACTGGATCTCACTGTGTAGCCCAGCCTGTGCTGGAACTCACTATGTAGACCAGGCTAGCCTTAGTCTCACAGAGCTTTGCTGCCTCTGCCTCGGGGTTGGTATTGGGACTGAAGGCCTGAACCATCAGTCATGTCTGGTAGGGGATATTGGTTCTTGTCACACAGAGTGAATCTCATGAATGAGGAAGTAGTTACATAGGGCAGTTAAGCTGCTCACGGAAGGTCACAGTACCAGGAACGGATGAAGCCCCGTGGCTCTGCTTCAGAATTCAAACAATGGCCGTGCCTTCAGGACAGCCTAGGAAGAGGGGGTATGACAACTCTGATGGGGTTTTCTTGTTAGGAGCAAAGGACTTGTGGCTTCTCCTTTAACTACTAGTTCCTAGAGCCCTGGAATGGTGAATAAAGTGTGTATATCCCTGTCCTCTGAGCATGTCACCCTGTGGAGACAGCAGGAGGTATGTTCAGTGCTGAGTGAGTGTACACGCGCCATCTCACGGAGGAGTGCTGAGTTTATGGATGTTTGACTGGGGGTTGAGCAGGTGGCTCAGCAGTTCCTGCTGGATGCTCCTACAGCCGGATGGGGTGGGCTGGGAGTGGGGCTGGGGTGGGCATACGGTAGGGTGGAAGTGGGGTTGGGGTGGAGGATGGGAGTGGTGTGGCAGGATAGGAATGGGGTTATGGGGGATGGGAGTGGGGGGGTAAGGTAGGGGTGGATAAGTTAGGGGTGGGAAGGGAAGTTTGTATAGAAGTCCTCTTTAGGGACCAGCACTCAGCTGTCTCAGCTCATTAACCAGTTAGGAGACTCTGCAGTTTAATGTTGCCATCACATGAAGAAGCTTCTCTGGCCATAGGTGAAGGCAGCACTGATGTACATGTAGGTAGCATAACATTTAGCAAAACAAAAGTAGTAGGTTCCTCCCTAAGACCTGTGACCTATGACCTGTGACCTCTTGAGCCCTGGGCTTTGGCCATCAGGCCTGAAATCTTCCCAAGATTAAAAGCTATTGGCTGCCCCCAAAACGTCTGTGCCATTATTGCCAGGTGAGCACATCTCACCTGGCAGGTCAGCGTTGTAGGGTGCGGGGCCATTGTTGTCTTTTCTTGGCCCGGAGCCTGCATGGAGCCTTTCAGCACTGGGAACTACCCACCAGGGAGCAAGTTTCCAGGTAAATTTCAACCTCACTGCTCTGTGTCCGGTCTCCAACATGTGTTGTCTTAGCCATTGGTTTTACCACTTAGTTCTGGAAGATAGCCAAGAATAGTGGTAGACTCCTTGACCAACAACTCATAAAGGGGCACCCACAACACTGGGATTTTCATAGAGTAGCCCAACCATGTGGGCTCCCTGTGTTCAAAGCCCTCCTATTAGAAAACAATGAGTCTTAAGAAAAATCTATGTAATCTTCAACAGGGCATGCAGAAGGACATTGGGGGGGGGCTTTTATATATTCAATTAATGGTAGAAACTCTAAAGAAAAAAAAGGCAAATTAAAAATAAATTTTTGAGATGTCTGGAGAGATGTCTCAGAGGTTAAAATTACCGACTGCTCTTCCAGAGGTCCTGAGTTAAAATCCCAGCAACCACATGGTGGCTCACAACCATCTGTAATGGGATCTGACGCCCTCTTCTGGTGTGTCTGAAGACAGCCACAGTGTACTCATATATAATAAATAATTTTTTTTTTTTTTAAAGTTGCTCCTGGAGCAGCAATTAAATGCAGTCTCAGCCCTTGGGAGGCTGAGGCAGGAGGATGGATGCCTATAGTTGGACTATCTAGTGTGATCAGGCCTCAAAACTAAACAAACAAATAAAATGGAGAGAGCAAGAGAGCAAGCCAGGAAGCAGAGTGTTTGCCCAGCATGCAGGAAGCCCTGGATCTCAGCCCCAGCACCCAGCGGGCAGCAGGTCCAGCACACCTGTAATCCTGGCAGGAAGGACACCGAGGCAGTAGGACCAGACATTCAGGGCCATCCTCAGCTTGGCAGCAAGTTAGAGACCAATGGCCGCCGTGAGACTCTAACTGGACTCCAGGCAGAGGGCTTGTTTACTGGCCACGTCTCCATCCGACCCTGGCTTCTGACTGGAGAATTCTCTCGGGTTCTGTCCTGGCCTGAGTGTATTTGAGGGTGACTAGGGGAGCTGTGTTGTTCATCAACCAGGCAGTGGATGGAACGACCTTTACTCTGGCTTCCACTGCTCTGGGGCCTCTGATTTCAAGGATTATCACTTCGAGCCTCTTCTGAGTGACCTGGGGAGATCATTTCTCACTGAAAGAATGGAGGGAGAGGAAGAGAGACAGGAGCAGAGATCCAGAGAGATAGAGACAAAGAGACACACCAAGAGGCAGAGAGATAAAGAAACACACAGAGAGACAAAGAGACAGACAGAGAGAGAGGGATATGGAACTGTAGTTTGTATCTAGTTTGGGGCTAACACATTCTCATAAAAGCTTTCTGACTGGGCATGTCATAGTTTCCAGTGAGCGTATGCAGAAGAGCCAGCTCGGGGACTTCGGCCGGCACACACTTGGCTCTCAGGGTCCTGGACCCCAGCTCTGCTGTGACAGTCCTGGAGAACCTTAAAGGGCTGGTTCAGCTGAAGTGTTCAGAACTGCTCTCCTCTGATCACCCAGACACAGAGAGCTCTGTAGGATGGGAAAAAGAAACAGACTCAAACGCAGCTCACTTTTATGAACCCCAAGTGCATCAGCGTCAGGAGAAACCCTTGCTAGGTGTGAGAGACGTGACTGTCGAACGAGGGAGAAGTAAGAAGTGAAAAGTGGGCTGTGCCCTGGGGTGCTTGTTATTGTTATGTATAAACGGGCTATGGCTACACCTCAGAGGTTTGGTGCCCCGGGCTCTCACCCCTGTCCCACATGCTCCCTTCACCATCTTCCTTCGTGGAAGCTGAAGTAGAAGACTGGACCGTCACAGCTCCCTAGTTTTATCTGTTCAGGTGGATGTGTTCTGGTCTCATCATCTCCCAGTCCGAGGTCTAGCCTTGGCAGAAGAAGCAGGGGAGGTCTAGCCTTGGCAGAAGGCGGACCTGGAGTCCTGCTGCTTCCGTCTCTGGGACACTGAAGCAGAGAGCCACACGTCCTCACAGCCCAGGCAGGCGTCCCTGCTCAGCCTCATCTGTTCAGCGTTCCAGAACAGCAGTGAGCTAGCTAGCTGGCCGGGAAGGCCCTGTCCTGTGCCTTTGGCCCGTGGTGGCCCAGGGAACGGACCTCCCCTCTGCTGGGGTGCACTAAGGGGGGGGAGAGGCTCATCTCCAGCTGGCTTGTGCCTATGAACCCCTCCCTCCCCGGAGGCCTGTCCACAGGGGCTTGGGATCAGCCAGAAAAGTCAGGCAGCTCACTGGGGGGAGGAAACATAAGGTCCTGTGGCCAGACTGACTCCCGCTCCTGGAGGAGCACGGTGCCCAGCCCCACCCCTTGCCCCGTGCCCCCTCCTCTGATGAAGACTTTGACCTTGCCATCCAGTCCTAGCTGGTGGGCAGAGGGCTGAAGTCAACACAGCCCAGTGTCAGGAGAAGCCCTGCTGGAAACAGGAACCTGCGCCCCCCAGGCCATTGTTCTCCAGATACTTGGCACCGATGGTAAGTGAAGACAAACTCTTGAGTTGGCACAGGGGACAGAAACAACATAATATCTTCCCCAATGTCCTCTTCGTGACAACAATTCGGCCTCAACATCAGCGCCCGAGATTAGCGACTTGGGGAAAATGTCCTCCTGAGAGATGACACTATATGTACCCCACTGGCGTACATGTCAGAGGGGAAGAGCAGGTTCAGAACTCCACCTCTCCAAGACTCAGTTTCCCCCTCTGGAACACGGAATCTTTGAACTAAGTCTTTTATTATGCTATTGATTGGTTGATTCGGTATTCGTGGGACAGGAATTCATTTGTATTATGCTCTGTAAGTGGAGGTCAAAGGGCAACTTTTGGTACTGAGTTTCCTCTTTCCGCCGTGGGGATCTCGGGATTGGAACTCTGGCTTGGTGGCAGCTGAGCCATCTTGAAGTCTCTGGATGTGGGACCTTGACTCACAGGGTGAATTTGAGGATCAGAAGACAGACTGATAGAAAATGGCTGGCGCTCAGCTGTACCTAATAAACACTGGGGAAGGGGCTTGATTATCAGTGTGACATAGACTGTTGTCCCAATTAAAAGATAAACTGGGAGATATCAACTGCACAAGGTACAGTCTCATGGTGTGCAGAGCCTCCCCTCCCCCCGGCAGACCGGCTCGAGTTCCTCTCTGTCCCCCTCATTGGGGCTTTTTGGATTCACTAGACCTTTGTGTTCTCCATTAACCACGTACGTGAGGAGGCACAAGCTCTGATGGCTTCCTAGAGGACAAAGGTTGTGAGCAGAGAGACAAAGGAAAGTCAGTGCCGGCTCATGGCTGCTGTGAGCACATTCAGGCTGATTTGGGTGAGATCTGGCGTCCCACAGGACAATGTGACCTCCAGCTGTGTTTCGTCCCTTGTCCCTGGTGTGGGATGAAAGGGAAGGTCATCTCTTAGGGGACCTGTGAGGGCGAAGGGGTTATGTTGCCTCCATTGTGTCCCAGTGATGATAGGGTTCAAATGGGCTCTCCTGTTCCATGCTCATCCTGACTTTATTGTCTGTCTGTCTGTCTGTCCATCTGTCTCCCTCTCTGATGAATGCAGTAACTTCCCTGGTTCATCTCCCAGGATACTCACTCCAAGCATTCTTGATTGTAATAACTGGCCATCAAGCTGGATTGCACCACTAACATGAAACTCAGCAACCACAAGGAAATGGTTGCCTTAATAACAGAGCTATGCACGGACTAGCCCAGGAGTTCATTAGTGTATGCGTGAATGATCTTACCTGAGGTTAGACCATGGCTTCTGTGGCCTGGCTCCTGCTTCTGATGAGGACTGCATGCCTCTGTACCGAACTTCACCAACAGCCAAATGCAGGGCGTGGAGTCTTTCCTCTCCAATCCGGTCCCTCTGGTGGTCCCACCAATAGTGCATTTGGGCTTTGAAACTGCAGGACTCTCAAACGTAGCCTCATCCTTGGGTTTTTCAAATCATGTGACTAATGTGACACAGGGCATCATGGTCCTGCTAGTCTGAGCTCTGCTTTTCTCCAACAGGTTGTCGTGGGTCACAGCCTCAGTTGCCTCCACTGAAAATGGGTACATTTCCTCTAGGGTTGAGGGTTGTTATGAAGATCTCTGTAGGTTATGTGTTGACAGTTCAAACAGACACACATGCACAGACTCACACACAGAGGGACACACAAGCATATGTGCAGATACATAGATACACACATATGCACACATGTCATGACACACACACACACACACAGTCTGGAACCCACACAGCTGCAGCCCTTTTCTCGAAAAGACAATTCTTTCCGGCCACTCCTGGGAAATGATCCTTCCCTCACACCCATGGCTCGGGTACAGTCTCTCTCCCCTTTCCCTGGTTTCCTACCTGCACAGGGACGTCTAGCTCCTTGAAGTCCCACACCCTGGGGAAAGCTGGGACCCGCATGGCCCTCTCTCAGCCCCTTCCAGCCGCTGGGAAGCCAGCATCAGAGCCAGACTTCCAATAGCTCTGGGTCTGTAACCTCCTCCTGCCTCAGCCTTTTGAGTGTTAGAATCACAAGTGAGCCCAGGCCTGCCTCGTGGGTCCCCCTCCCCCTCTTTTTCTTTGCCCCCGCCCACACACACTTCTCAACCCTTATCTTTTTGAGACTTGGAATTGCACTGAAACCCAGACTGACCTGGAACTTGATGCTTCCTCCTGCCTCAGCGTCCTGACCTCTCAGATTACAGATGCCTTTCCCTATCTAGACCCCCGACAGCCCATCAGCTCCCCTCCCCTTTCCTGGGCCTCTCAGTGATGTGAGCATGGTGGGAACTGAGAATGAATCGGAGAGAGCAGACATAGGCTCTCTCTCCAGCTCCTGTCATGACCTCGAGCTGAAGCGGCTCTCCGGGCGACTCAGCCCTTCATCTGGAAACTACTGTTTTGTATGAGCTCCCAAGCACCCAAGAGTTTCCTAAGATGTCCCCTCATTGGTGTGTGCACACACAGTCTGTTCCAGGCTGGGGCTGTCCTCCCATGGCGCGTGCTGGGGTAGGGAGCCTACGAGCTTTGTCAGCCTGCAAGTGTGCAGACAGCAGACAGGCTCAGTTCACACAGAGAAGCTCCCCTGCCTTCCCAGAACTCTCTGGGCTCAAACACTGAAAAGGTGCACCTAACCCTGGGCCGGCTGGGAGCTACTCTCTTATCCAGCCCAGTCCAATGACTTGGCTGGGGTCACTCACTCAGTGTGTCAGAGGTAGGCTAAGCTGAGCATGTCTGACTGGGTAGTACTGTGTGCTGTATACTGAGTACTTGTACTATTATATACTGTGTACTGAGTACTGAGTACTTGTACTGGACACTAGTTACCATGTCCTGAAGGTCTCCCAGGCACCATAACAGGAACCACTTCAGGGCTTGGCAGTGCAAGCTGATGAGACAGGAGCTGCTCCTGTTTTACTAATGAAGTGGTCTCTTGTGGGGGTGGGGTGGGGAAGGGGGATGGGAGGGGGTAAGGGGATGGGTGGGGAAGGTGGATGGGACAGGAAAGGGGGAGGGGAGGGGAAGGAGAAGGAGAAGGGAGGGGAAGGGAGGGGAGAAGGAGGGGAGGGGAGGGGAGAGGAAGGGGAGGGGAGGGGCTGTTCCCTAAACCCCAGCACCCAAGCCCAGACTTCAAGCTGCCCCTTCTGTTTGTGGACTCAGTACCAATTGGCATCTGACACCCCAGCAGAGTTCAGCTTTTGTGGCCTGCTGCCACCCCCGCCCCTTCTTTGCAGAACTAGGCCATACTGAGAAGGACCTGCTGTTCAGGGCCCCAGGCCAGGAGCTGGGGTCTGAGGGAGGCCGGCTGAGTGTAGAGGGGGCAAGAGTCTGGCTCTTCCGGACACACAGTCTCCTTGTCCTGCCTCGCCAGAGCTGTGTGAATAGACAAAGTCAAAAGCGGCTGGGCCTAGACATCTGAAGGTGTAGCCAGCCTTGTGGTCTGAGGTAGGGTTATTCCTCTGCCAGAAAAGGACGTTCTGAGGGCAAATCCTACAGCAGACATGCCCAAGGCCACCACTGGCTAGCTGGCAGTAGGGCACTTAGCAGGGGTGCAGTAAATGCGGGCAAAATTCACGTGAAGTTACATTCCAACACTTACTGGAGATGTGTGTGAGGCACTTTTCCATTCTGAGCCTCAGTTTTCTTATCTGTAAAATGGGACTAAAAACAGCAACCCTGACCTCAGAAGGACACAGGAGCTGTAGTTCTGGCGCAGAAGCACAGAGGGTGTTCCCTGAGGTTGGCTCTCTGCAGAACTGGCTGTTTGACCACTGGGGTCACAGCTGTCTACCCCTGAGGTATGTCTAAGCTGCAGCTCAATGACCATGTTACCCAGAGCTGACAGTTAGCAGGGTTGAGCCCTGCGATTTGAAGCCAGATGAAAACTGGTGGCCAAGGCCAACCTCGGTGGTGGAGCACCCAGGGAGCTGTGACGATTATCATCTGAGTGACCTCAGGCACGTGATTCACGGCTGCATATCTCACTGCTGCTCCCTGTGAGCCGAGAACAGTGAGGATGGAGAGATGGCTCAGCCGTTATGAGAATGTTTTGCTCTTTCAGGGGGCTCCTAGCCATCTGTAACCCAGCTCTTCTGCACCTTGCACTGAGGTGTGTGTGTGTGTGTGTGTGTGTGTGAGTGTGCATACACATATGTAGACACATATAAAAAATGAAACGGACCTTGAAAAAAAAGCCTTACATTCTAGAACCATGGGCTCTTGATCGTCACCGATGGAAGGGACTTGACAGTGTGTGGCGCTTCCTAAGGAGCCCACAGGGATGGCGGCGATGACTGGGGCCCTCCATCTTCTCTCTCGCAGGCTGGTATGATGAACGTGGCCGTGATTGGAGCGGGGGTCATCGGACTCTCCACCGCCCTCTGCATTCACGAGCGTTACCACCCAACACAGCCCCTGAACGTGAAGATTTATGCAGATCGCTTCACGCCGTTCACCACAAGCGATGTGGCCGCTGGCTTCTGGCAGCCTTATCTCTCTGACCCCAGCAACCCGCAGGAGGCGTAAGTGAGGGTTTCATGTGGTTGTCTTGGGGCTCACAGAACTGTCCACAGAGGAAACCTTTTAACACAGTCTTCATCACCAAGGACAAGTCCCTGGTGGAAATCTTGCCTGGCCAGTCATCATGTGTTCTACAGCTTTCCGGTAGAGGGGAAGGGGTATAAACTTGAGGTCATCTAGGGCCACATAACAGGACTACAGTTACAAAATAACCAGTCAGGCTGGAGAGATGGCTCAGTGGTTAGAGCACTGACTGCTCCTCCAGAGGTCCTGAGTTCAATTCCCAGCAACCACATGATGGCTCACAACCATCTGTAATGGGATCTGACGCCCTCTTCTGGTGTGTCTGAAGACAGCTGCAGTGTACTCATATATAATAAATAAATAAATAAATCTTAAAAAAAAAAAAAAAAAACAGTCAGGACAGTCTACCTGCCTGCAATTCCAACACTTGGGAAGCAGAGGTACGGAGATTCACTGCAAGTTAGAGACTAACCTGGTCTACCTGGCAAGTTTTGGGCTAGCCAAGACTACACGGAGAGACTGTATTTTGTAAAAAAAGATTTATTTACTTTTTTATGTGAGTACACTGCAGCTGTCTTCAGACACACCAGAAGAGGGCGTCAGATCCCATTACAGATAGTTGTGAGCCACCATGTGGTTGCTGGGATTTGAACTCAGGACCTCTGGGAGAGCAGTCAGTGCTCTAACCACTGAGCCATCTCTTCAGCCCCCTGTACTTTTTTAAAGAAAATATATAAGGATTAATGTATAGACTAGTGAAGGAAATAACAAACTGGGCACTAAGCAGACACGACTTTGGTTCCAGAGCCTACCAAAGCCGTCCTGGTCACTGTCGATCCCACTACCCCAACTGTTAGGCCAAATCTGAAGCAAGCTTTGTGAAATACTGGCAAAGACGGTGGACACTGGCCGGGTCCATACCTAGGATGAGCATACACCTCCCGACGTACTTCCTGCCCGCACACCTCCCACCTGTGTGTGATTAACCCCGTCCTGTGTAGTTGGGACAACCAACCTTGTTTACAGATGTGAAACACGTGGCCTGTCATCTTACACGAACTCAGCGTTCCAGGAAGTTATCTATCTTTGGACAAGTGGCGCTTACAGGTTAGGGGTTAGAGGCATTTTTGTTTTATAGATCTCTTAAACACAGTTAAAACAGAGCGTTAGCTCTCACGGGCTTCACCCAAAGCTTATCTCTAGAATCTGAGTAAGCGGTGGCTGGAGAAATGGCTCAGGTGGTAAAAATAAAGCTCTTCCCACTCAGGTCTGACTATCAGAGTGCAGATATCCAGAACCGACGTGAAGAGCCAGATGTAGTAACTCACATCAGGAGTCCCACCCAGCAGTCTTGTTGAGGGATGCAAGAGAAATGCCCAAAGTTCACAGCCTGCACACAGCAGCAAACAGCAGACAAGGTAGACAGTGAGAGCTGGTGTCCAAGGTTGGACTCTGACCTTCCCACGAGGACCACAATCAGGTGTGCACGTGTGAGTGTGCACTCTCACAGGAAATGACTAATTCTACAAATGCTGCTGATGACTGTGGGTGGCCCGTTGTTTTTTTTTTTTTTTTTTTTTTTTTTTTTTTTTAAGATTTATTTATTGTATATAAGTATACTGTGGCTGTCTTCAGACACACCAGAAGAGGGCATCAGATCTCATTGCAGATGGTTGTGAGCCACCATGTGGTTGCTGGAAATTGAACTCAGGACCGCTGGAAGAGCAGCCAGTGCTCTAACCACTGAGCCATCCCTCCAGCCCGGATGGCCCGTTTTGAGATGAAGTTCGAGCACAGGGGCTGCCATTCTTCCGTAAGGTGGTGGCTCTCAATCCCACAGCACTGATGAATCCAGAGAGGCTCAAAGCCAGAGAGAGGGTTGATGAAGTTGACTGAGGAAGGCACAGAAGGTGACAATGTGTGTTTGGTGACACTGAGCATATCCTGTTGACATGAACAAAGACGAGCTTGCCGCCAATGTTCCCCTGTTTGAGTTTACTTTTGAGATAGAGTCTCAGCACATAGCCCTGGAACTTGCTATGTAGATTAGGCTGGCAAACTCACGAAGATCTGTCTGCCTCTGCCTCCTAGGATTTTAGAGGTGTCTGCCTCTGTGCATGAACTTGATGTTAGCCCTTGAGGACCAGTAACTACAGAGAAAGAATTAGGGACCAGTCCCAGAGGATTTGGTCAGCACATATGGGATCACTCTGCCTGACTGGGGTGAAGCCTATGAACTGTGTTCCTGGGGAGGTGCTCAGGTCCTGGCCACACCGCAAGCTCAGTTCGGGGCCACACCATGTGACCTGCTCAAAGCCAGGTCAAAGCCTTTGCAGTGTGAGCCTGGGCCCCAGGCACCATCTCAGGGGTGCACAGTGGAGATGCTTTTCCTCCTGGTTTCCCATCTGAGAAGCCAGGTGTGGGAGAGCTGTTTGGAGCAGTGTAAGTAAGAGTGGACTCGAGTATGTCAGAGCATTACACATGTCATGGACTCCACTCCACCTTTCTTGTGTTTTTTTTTTTTTTTTTTAAAGTACACTGTAGCTGTCTTCAGACACACCAGAAGAGGGCATCAGATCCCATTACAAATGGTTGTGAGCCACCATGTGGTTGCTGGGAATTGAACTCAGGACCTCTGGAAGAGCAGTCAGTGCTCTAACCACTGAGCCGTCTCTCCAGTCCCAAGCTAACTTTATCTTGATTAAGAAGCTGTACTCAGAAGAGCAACACACAGAGACAGGAAGTGCGTTCGGGTTTTGTCCTTAGATGGTGACTGTATCTTTTCCCATCGAATGGGCTCTGATTGCTAAGTCTTTTATATTTTCTCATGATAGGGTTTCTCTGAGTAGCCTTAGCTGTCCTGGAACCCACTCTGTAGAGTAGGCTGGCCTCGAACTCACAGAGATCTGCCTGTGTCTGTAGAGTCTAAAAAGGAACAAAAAGAGGAAGGTGAGGGCTGTCTCACCTCCAGATCATCAGCATCTTAGAAACAGAAGTCTTTGTGTAAGAAAGATTTTACCGGGTGTGTGGCATGTGTGGGTGTGTTTGGGGTGGGTATTAATACATTTACATAAAGTCTTACAAGGCGGGGAGCTGATTCCTTGATGTCAGCTCAGGTTTTATAGTAATTGGTAGAAGAGACTCAAGTGTGCTGCCTCTTACACTTGCAGGGAGTGGAACCAGCAAACTTTCGACTACCTTCTGAGCTGTCTCCATTCTCCAGACGCTGAGAAAATGGGCTTGGCTCTAATCTCAGGCTACAATCTCTTCCGAGACGAAGTTCCGGTGAGCTAAGACTCCTTGACCATCAGGCATCTGTGGGTAGGAAGGCTTATGGGTGACCAAGTTAGCAAGGCCATCTTTGCTGGGTGTGGGGGTGGGGCTGGGAGGGGTAATGGCAGACAGGGAGAAGAGCAGAGATTGTCTGGACTGACCGGAACTAGGTGTCCTTGCCCAGGCTAGGTTCAGAGACAGACTCTGGGAGGACCAAGTGTGTTCTGTTTTTCTGAGGAACACCTTTAGGCTAGGGTACCCCAAAGCACCTTCTGTTTACCCTGCCTAAATCCTTCTGTTAAGGACAGTGTTACTTGCACTGCCATTTGGATGGGAGATTTGGACCTAATGGTGCGTAGACAGAGCTGGGGCCCTGAACTGGAGGAGTACTCAGAGGTCACAGGCTTATGGTCCAGATTAGTTCTGTCTGTCTGTCTATCTACCTGTCACGTATCAATCATTTATCTATATATCACCTATCTAGGTATCTACCATCTATTACCATTTTATTATTGATCTATCATCTATCAATCAATCTATCTATCAATCTATCTATTTTGGTGGAGGTGAGGCCCAGGGTTTTTTGCATGTCCTAGGCAAGTGTCTTGCCGTGGAGCTATGCCCCAGCCTCAGGTCTGCTGAGAACGCCGTCTCTACTCCTGATCTTATTCTTCCGTTAACTGAGAGGAACAGACTGCAGCCTGATGGTGTGAGTTCATACCCCAGCTCTCCCTCCTAGCTGTGAGAGTCAGACAAACGACTTGACCTCTCTCAGGTCATTTGGCCTAAGGACGCACAGCATCTACCCCAGTGGCGGGCCGTGGCGAGCCGGAGAAGCAAAGGCTTCAGGCAGCGTCTGCACAAGCCAGCATCCTCTGGTTGCTGTCATTCTGATGAGCCAGCCCACCTGCCCTGTGAGCTCATCTCTGCTTCCTCCTCAGGACCCTTTCTGGAGGAACACAGTTCTGGGGTTCCGGAAGCTGACCCCCAGAGAGATGGACATGTTCCCTGACTATGGGTAAGGTCCCTGTTGAATGAAAGAAAGAGAGGGAAAGGAAAGCCATGGCTGTGCCTAGGTGTGGTGGAGGAGAAAGTTTATCGGCCGGACCAAGGAGAGAACAGCACAGACAGAGACATTCAGGAGAGTCCAGAGCAGACATAGCCAGAAAGAGCCCTGTGAGGGGGTTGGGGGAGGGGAAGTGAAAACAGAGAGACCAGGTGTAGCAGCCAGAAGACCAAAGGTATGGGAGTGGCAAGTAACCAACATAGTTGGATTATACAGAGAAGAGCAGGCTAGACCCCTGGGCTGACAGTTCTGGGTATGGAGCGGGGTATGCTGGTATGGCATACCCAGACATACTCTGTCACAGGTAGGGACCAAAGCATGCTGGGAGAACCTGGAGGCTAGGTCTGCTTTGCTATGACCTGGCCTCGGCCATTTGCACCAGGGTCTGAGACTTAACACCTGTCATGGGCAAAGACACTGGGCATGACAGTTCAGACAGAACTGTGTAGAAGACAGCAGGAGTGAGAGTTCCAATTTCCCATCTCATCTCTGTCCTGGAGCCTGTGGTACCCTGTTCCAAGTGCACTGGGCTTTGGGATGAAATGCTAATTGGCTTTGCACACTAGGTACGGGCTACCTATGAAGAAAGGCTTGCTTTAGTTCATGTTGGTCATGGTTACTTGTATCACAACCCAGCAATGAGAAGAGGCAACGGGGTCCCACTGTGACCTTTGAACATGTGATGGTTTCAGGATTGTTCCTTAGGACTCGCCTTCTAATCCCATCAGCTCTCTACACTGACATCTCAGAGACCAAGCCTGCCGCATATGGCCCCTGAGGCACGTTGACACTTAAACCATAACCCTCCAGGTTGCCAAGCCACTCTCTCAGATGAGGAAATGGAACTTCAGAGAGGCTGAGCGACTTCCCAGGGCCACACAGCCTGTGTGCTCCTCACCTGATCCCTTCCCCAAACCACATTTCTATTTACATAGCCCAGGACGCCATGGCTAGAACATTTCTCCTTGCATTGAACGGAACCCTCACTGTTACCCCACAAATGCTACCTAGCAGCTCAGTTCTATCCATTTTGGGGACTCAGAATAATTTAGCTAAGCCAATCTTCCACACAGCAGATTCTGACCATTTTGTTTGTTTGTTTTTGCCCGATCTGACTCTAGCTATGGCTGGTTCAACACAAGCTTCCTTCTAGAAGGGAAGAGCTACCTACCATGGCTGACGGAGAGGTAAGACCTTAACCTTCCCTTGAAGGAATCGTCCCAGGGACCAAGCTGCCGAAAAAGTAGTGGGCAAACTCCATGCTGAAGATCTTGGGGTGCTGCGTGGGCGCTGTCCGTGGTCCTGACCACCACTGTGGGCTGAAGCCATGGTTTCACATCCCGAAGAGCATCCACTTGGCAGAGTACAGTTGTTCTTAGCACCTTTGCCTCAAGGCCTCATGTTCCCACGATAGTTTAAGATGGATTGAGATGCTCTCCTACATCTACTTACTTACATAGTTTGCCTATGTTATCTTCAAAAACGTGTCTCTCCCTTTCACCTAGAACAATGTTACTCGAGGCAAGAAAGAATGGATATCCCCGTCTTACCACTGGTGTTTTAAAGATTTATTTTAGGTATATGAATACACTACAGCTATCATCAGACAAATGAAAAGAGAGCATCAGATCTCGTTACAGATGGTTGTGAGCCACCATGTGTTGCTGGGAATTGAACTCAGGACCTCCAGAAGAGTGGTCAGTGCTCTTAACCACTGAGCCATCTCTCCAGCCCACCTTTGGTGTTTTAATATGGATATTGTAGTGTTCCACGTTAGCAAGTATTAGCTTGGAGGTCACATGCATTTATATTAAAGGAGACTTTATATGTTCCCTATATTTTATAAAGATTGTTTTAAAATGCTGAAATGAACAGATTCTTGTGCTCTGGGAAGACTTTTTAAAAAATATGGCATTTACTAAATCAGAACACCCAGGACAGGGGTCCATATTTTATCTATCTATCTATCTATCTATCTATCTATCTATTTAGTCTTTGTCTTTTTGAGACTATGTAGCCCTGGTTGGCCTGGAACTTACAGAGAACCACTATTCTTGCTTTCCAAGGTGCAAGGATTAATGGAGAGTCTCATGTCTAGTTGGTCTATTTTATATGTCAACACATTCTCCGGGCGAGTGTAGTTATCAGCCAAACTTGGGAACCATGTCGTGTGAGACCTCTCCTGGGGAGACACATACATGACTACTCACTCCACATAGGGAACCCACAGAGGACTAAAGGGATCGAAGTCCAATTTGGTGAGCCAGTGACTATTGAATTAGTAACAGGAGTATGGGTAAGGGGTCAGTTACAGGAGTCGAGATGACTCAGTGGCTGTTTCATCAAAAGCCCAGCCCAGAGCAGGTGTGAGCTGCAACCCCGGAGCTCCTTGCTCATCTCTAAGCAGCTGCACAACACAGAGCATCTCCCCTGGGCTGCTCAGCTGCTGTAAGTCTCCTCCTTCAGCCCGCCATCGCTTCTATAACCTTGGGGAGGAAGACCCGAGAATCTAGAGTCTTCTCAGACATGTGAAGTTTGTTACTTTGTGTGTCTCAGGAGAGTCTTGCTCCTTCCAGGAGAGAATGTTACAAGTTTGAGGGAATTGTAACACAACAAACCATTGCTCTGACATTTACTACTCTTGCTCTTGGGACATTGTGACCCCCTAACCAGCCTCTTTCCAGGTGTGCTATCATGATGAAATTACATAGTTAGGACTCCCTCCCACAGGAGCCCTACTGATTGCTCCAGTTTCTAGTTCTTTGGATGGGTTTTCAGGGCCAGGATCAAACCCAGTGCCTCACATCCTCTGGGAAGACACGCCGCCACCACTGAGCCACATCCACATCCCAGAGCCTTTCTCTGGGACACTGAAAGACAGGAATGGGTGTCCCAGGACGCCATGCTCTGACAAAGGTGCATAGGGCATTGGCAGCTCTGCCCCCCCCCTCTAAACATTGTCCCTTTCAATATAAACCAACATGGTGACAGCCGACTGTAATGAGAGACAGAGTCTGGCCTTGTGTCCCACACTCTCAGTGCATAGCTCGTGCCAAGACCTTAAGGAAGACCCTCTCCATGATGGGCTAGGGCCTTGTTTTCAAAGAGCTGTTTTTCAGACCAGTGGCCCAGCCAGTGCTCACGAACTACAAGACCGCACAGGGGCATTGAGTGGGGCTAATGTTCACAGGAATGTCCCCTGCACTGGCCTCTAGGAGGGATGTGGCAGAGAAGTGAATTCAGGGCGGTTTTGATGTGTCCCCCCCCATCCCAGGTTAACCGAGAGGGGAGTGAAGCTCATTCGTCGGAAGGTGGAGTCGCTCGAAGAGGTGAGTGGCGGGGTGTGAGGGAATAGAGAAGAGAGGGAGAAAGATACTCCCTGCTGCTGGGGGGGAGGCCCTCTTCTTAGACCCCCTGGGCCACCATAGGCCTGTCCCAGGAGGACTTGGGCATTCTGAAGGAGGTGTCTACTTTGATATTGGTGGTAAGAAGGGAACAAGGGAACCGCAGGGGCCAGAGGGACTGGTTATATCTGCCCCCAGACATGTTTCAGAGTCAGGGACGCTTTATGCCAGAGTCAGCTCCACCCCACTCCACAGTCCAGACCCTTCCATGCTTCCCATGACGTCTGGGCTGATATTTCTGCAACATCCAGGCACTTAGCTCAGACCAGAGGCAAACCGTCACCACACAGGGATGAGGTCAGGGCCACTAAATCCTAAAAGCTTAGCTCTGTAGTTTCAATTAGTCCCAGTATGAAAACCAATGCTTGGCACAGGGAAAGGGCAGCATCTCCAGCTACTACTGAGCTCCTTCGGTTCAGGTCTGGCCCTGACGGACACCTGGGGTCTGTGGTTGGTTCTGAGACAGTTCTCCTCTGTGGCTCTAAGACAGCACGCACTTAGTGATGCATGTGCTTTGGGGGAGTCACCAGGAATGGGCTGGAAGCATGGGGGTGCTTCCTTGTCTGACTTGGCAAGTACTCTGGCCACAGGCAGACTTGAGGCAAGTGTCCAGGCAGAGAGAAGACAAGAGAATAGGCTACAAGGGCTCGTGGAGGGTGCTGCCATCTTGGCTTGATGTGAACTTTTCTTTAAGGTTTAAGGAAAGTTTGCCTCTATGATACTTTCTATCCAGCAACCTCTCCTCAGGGTCATACAAAGTCCTTACAGTAGCCTGTGAACATTATTGGCTTTGCTAGAAAATCATTGTCAGCCAGGTGGTGGTGACAGATGCCTTTAGTCCTAGTGCTTAGGAGGCAGAGGCAGGAGGATCTCTGAGTTTGAAGCCAGCCTGGTCTACAGAGTGAGTTCTAGGACAGACTGGGCTGCACAGAGAAACTCTGTCTCAAAAAAAACAAAATAGAAGAAGAGGAGGAGGTGGAGGAAGGGGAGGAAGAGGAAGAAGAGAAGAAGGAGGAGGGGAAGAGGAAGAAGAGGAGGAGGAGAAGAGGAAGAAGAGGAGGAAGGGAAGAAGGAAAAGGAAGGGGAGGAAGAGGAAAAACAGGAGGAAGGGGGAGAGGAGGAGTAAGAGGAGGAGGGAAATGAGGAGGAGGGGAAGGAAGAGAAAGAAGAGGAGGGGGAGAAAGAGGAGGAGGAGGGGGATGAGGAAGAGGAAGAGGGGATGAAGAAGAGGAAGAGGGGGATGAGGAAGAGGAGGAGGGGGAGGGGGGTGAGGAAGAGGAGGAGGGGGAGGGGGATGAGGAGGAGGGGAATGAGGAGGAGGGGAATGAGGAAGAGGAGGAGGGGGATGAGGAGGAGGGGGATGAGGAAGAGGAGGAGGGGGATGAGGAGGAGGGGGATGAGGAAGAGGAGGAGGGGGATGAGGAAGAGAAGAAAGAAATTTATTGTCAAATGAGAGCAGCTGAGCCTCAGGAGCTAAAAGGACATTCTGTTGGTCAAAAATGGGGTGAAAGACAGTGGGGAGATTGGGAGTCAGGGTCATTGGATCCACACCGGCACACAGCTCACCCCAGCTCCACAGGGAGCAGACAGTGGTGATGGGGACACAGTGCAGTCATCACTCTTCCTGTCCCTGACTTGTTCCTGCTGCCAGGTGGCAAGAGGAGGCGCTGATGTGATTATCAACTGCACCGGGGTGTGGGCAGGGGCTCTGCAAGCGGACGCCTCCCTGCAGCCAGGCCGGGGCCAGATCATCCAGGTGAGGAGATGCTGTGGTCTGTGGAGAGCTTGCCCTGTCTGCTCCCACCTCTCCGAAGCCAGCACGGCGTCCACACTGATGGAGTGACTAAAGATTTTGAGGAAGTGACTTACTGACTCACTGCCGTGTTCTGAAATTTTGTGCAAAGTGCAGGTTTTCCCCATGTAGGAGCCGTAGCACGGCCCCGAGTTACAAAAAGCAGCCGAGCTTTATGAGGGCTTATCTAGGGCCCGGTGCCTGCCCAAGCACTTTCTTTAGTCTGTAGCACTGCCCTCTGAGGCGGTCCTATCATACGGCCCCGCCATCTTACCTGAAGCACAGAGAGGTCAAATAACACACGCAAGGATGCACAGCACAAAACAGTGAGCCGAGGGTTAGAACCCAGGTGAGCCAGCCTGCGGGTATCGCCGTTGTCCCACGCCTCTCTGTGCGCTGTTTGCGGAGGTACGTGCGCATACTTGCCATTTCCGGGCACACCGATGGGTGTGGCCGAATGCATATATGAATGTGCATGTGTGTGTTTGTAGGTGTGCAGGGGTGTGTGCTCGTTTGCTCTCTGAGCTCAGGTTTTCCTGTGGACATGTAGTGAGGGTGTGGGAAACCAGGGATCGAGGGGAGCTGTCAGGTGACTGACCCTCCTACAGTCCTGGGTCAGAGGGGTTACGAGACGGCTAAGCACTGAGAGAACAAGGCGAAGGGTAAACCGCTAACGACCTCACTCCCTGACAGGACGCATCTGTCTTGACTAACAGGTGGAGGCCCCTTGGATGAAACACTTTATCCTCACCCACGAGCCCAGCCTTGGCATCTATAACTCCCCGTACATCATCCCAGGGTAAAACTCTGACTAATCTAAGGTCATAGAAGGGGCGCCTTCGTGGCGTCCTGACACCCCATCCAGTGTTTTTCCTCCTGGGTTTTATAAATAACCTTGGGCAGTGAGATCCCTGGGCTGGCGGGGTTTAGTCCTGATTAGACTTTACCTTGAACATTTCTTCCGGTAGCTCTGGGTTTGCGGTGCTCATGATGTTGGTGGTGGAAAGCCGTGTTGGGGGATGGCAGGCTATAGGTGTTAACGTTGGCTTGGTGACAGTGCCATGGTGACGATGCTTTGGTGGTGGAGACATGGCAGGGTTGGTGTCGATGTGCGGGGCTGAGAGACATGGTGGAGGCCGCGGTGGCAGTGGGGTGTGTTCAGCAGGGCAGCAATGCTGACAGGAGTGGCTGGTTCGAGGACGCGCTAGTGAGGGAGGAGGAGAGGGGGAGACGTCTCGGCCTGCCAGACTTTGTTCTCCTCAGCTCTCTTTACTTCTGTGCAGCTCCAAGACTGTCACGCTCGGGGGTGTGTTTCAGCTGGGCAACTGGACTGAGACAAACAGCGTCCGTGACCACGATACCATCTGGAAGAGCTGCTGTAAACTGGAGCCCACCCTGAAGGTGAGAGGGTGGTGCCCTCAGCCAGGGTAGCTTAGTCCCGATGGGAGGGTGCCTCCATGGGCTACGTGGGCCGGTTAACCAGAGAGACTGGGGTGCCCAGCACACAGGACACTGACGGGGGTACACAGGCACGGTACACGGTACACTGCAGCCTGTGACTTCTTGGGAAGTCCTACTGTGCATCAACGACACCTCCCTGTCCCCTCTGAGATTGTCCCTCATACGGTGGCCTCAGCACGCACACAGAAAATGTCTCCATTTTCACATCTGCCTGACTGCGGCCATGGTGTGAGATTGGTGAAAAATGGTGTTGCGGTTGGTGGTGATGGTGCGTGGTTGGTAACAGCAGGACAGTGGCTGGCGCTGACAGCCGTCATTGTCATAGATGAACTGGCATGTGGTGGCAAGTCACTAAGGACATGGCCCAGGGAGTAAAGATTTTCGGCACAGCAGTTAGACCTGGGTTCGGATCCCAGAACTCATATAGAGACAGATCCAGCAGCACACGTCTGTAATCCCAGCACACCTATGGTGCCGTGGAAAGTGGAGACCAGAGTTCCTCAGGCTTGCACGCCAGCCAGCCCAGCACACACAGTAGTGAACAGACCTTGTTTCAAACAAGGCAGAAGGTGGGGACTGATGCCTAAGGCTGTTCTCTGACCTCCATAAGCATGCTGTAGCATGTATGCACCTGCACGTGGCACACACACATACACTTAGACACACTTACACAAATCATGTACACACACACACACACTACACATACATATATATACACTTACATATACACTCACACCCACCCTCATATATACATACTATACACACATGTACACTAATACACACTTACACAAACCCACACATACACACACACTAACACACACTTACACAAACACAAATTTATACTTACATACACATTCACACACATACAGACTCATACACATTCACATTCACACACACACATTCACACACAGTCACACACACAGTCACACACACTCACACATTCACACACACACTCACACAGTCACACACACACTCACACATTCACACACACACTCACACATTCACACACACATTTACACACACACATTCACATACTCATTCACACACACTCACACACACACTCAGATGTTCACACTGTGGGATGTGACTGCTAACTTGTCATTGAACAGTATGGTGACTAGCAGACAGACGGCAATGAGATTCTGAGATCTAACTCACAGCTGCCTAGATGTCAGCCAGGAAACAGTCTAGATAAGTCGCCACCACTTTTCCCCCCCAGAATGCAAGAATTGTGGGTGAACTCACTGGACTCCGGCCAGTCCGGCCTCAGGTCCGGCTAGAAAGAGAACGCCTTCGTTTTGGATCTTCAAGTGCGGAGGTGTGTCAAGGGTGGTGGTGTGCACCCCAGCTCCAGCAACAACCCAACCATTTCCCCAGGAAAGTTACACTGCCAAGATCAGGGCCAGATGATCTTCCCTTCCCCTCCCTTTCCCTTCCCCCTTCCCTTCCCCCTTCCCCCATAAAAGGGGACATGGAGACTTGAGATGGGAAAGGACCGAGTAGAGAGATGTTGGTATTTTACGCCAGATGAAAAGGCAAACTTTCGGAGTCTACTCTGAAGCCCTTTGGATAGAAACAGCTTTCTGTGTCCTGAGTCCATTGGAGCTCTTACCTGCGTAAGCCAGACCACTGGTCAGGGACTGTGTCAATGTGACTTGAGTTACCTCAAAGACATTATCCAGGTGGGGCTCCTCTGGGTCCCCCCAAAGGTGTGAGCAGGGTGGGCTGGAACCGACTCCTGTACCAAGGTTAGCTTTTTCCTCTCATCTCAGATAGGGGTGCACAGAGGGCACGCGTGTGAACGTTTAGACAGGTGAGTGTGTACAGATGATTGTGTCCAGACAGTTACTTCCCTTTACGCTAGCCCCAGGCCTTGCTCACCGCCCCAGAAGGCATTGACGGAGCTCAGGGTTTCCACTTTACTTTAGGTTTCTGGTCTAAGCTTTCCCAGCCCCTCCCTCAGGTCCCTCCCACACCTGGCCACCATCTCTCTTGCTTCTCCCAGGTCATCCATAACTACGGTCACGGAGGTTACGGGCTCACAATTCACTGGGGTTGTGCAATGGAGGTGGCCAACCTCTTCGGGAAAATTCTAGAAGAAAAGAAGCTGTCCAGGATGCCTCCCTCCCACCTCTGAGGACTCTAGTGAATGCCACTTGCACCAAGAGGAAACCCCAACCTCTTCAGCCAACTGACAGCTCCTTGATGATTCTCTCTTCCCAGCCCCAGCCCCACCCCAGCCCACTCCTAGCCCCACCCCAGCCCACTCCTAGCCCCACCCCAGCCCACTCCTAGCCCCACCCTCACTCCCAGCCCCACCCAACCACAGCCCCACCCTCACTCCTAGCCCCACCCTTACTCCTAGCCCCACCCAACCACAGCCCCACCCAACCACAACCCCACCCTCACTCCTAGCCCCACCCTTACTCCTAGCCCCACCCTCACTCCTAGCCCCACCCCAGCCCACTCCTAGCCCCACCCTCACTCCTAGCCCCACCCAACCACAGCCCCACCCTCACTCCTAGCCCCACCCTCACTCCTAGCCTCACCCTCACTCCTAACCCCACCCTCACTCCTAGCCCCACCCAACCACAGCCCCACCCTCACTCCTAGCCTCACCCAACCACAGCCCCACCCCAGCCCCACCCCCAGCCACAGCCCCACCCCTGGCTTCCAATGGCAAAGGCTTGAAGGGAGGAAATTCTGCTGCTTCTTCCTCTCATCCTTCCCTGCCTGATCCTTCCAGGGCACTGATGCTGGCTGGTCCTAACCAAGGCTGGGCGAGGCAGGGAAGATCCACCGCCATGATGTAATTCTTCTCAAGCTAGAACTGTTATAGTGGGTGGCAGGGTCCGCATTCAGTCCGATAAGGAGTGGTCTGGAGTCTTCTGCTTAGAACTCTGATGAGTGGCTCACAACACGATCTCTGTTTATCAGCCGTAATGGGAGAAGAGGATAGGAGGAGGAGGGGGAAGGGGAGGAGGGATGACTGTGAGGACTCCCTCCTCGGCACTCCTTGGTCAACATTATTAAAACACTGGATATCCAAACTCTTTAGGATTGACCCTAAGGCATACCTTCCTCTCATTCTCACTACCTCAAGACCATGAGGGAAAGGGAAAGGGGGAGGAGATCATGGCTCGGGGTCTGGAGCGGGCTATGTAAGTGTTCTACCACGGAGCGGAACCCTGTCCTCTTGAGGCCTGAAATCGGAGGAGCATGCCACCTTGGGCACAGTGAATATCTTCTTTTTAGCCTTTGTTAGTGTGTTGTGTCTGTGAGTGTGAGCATCCACAATGATGTGGTGAGGTCAGAGGACAACCCAGATTCTCCTTCCACCATGTGGGATCTGGGGTTCGAATCCAGGTCATCAGGCTTGGCAGCGAGCACCTCACCCACAGAATCAGCTTAACGTTCCACCGACATTTTCTGAATCCTTTCTCGTGCGGAGAGAAACAGACAGCGTTCCCACCGGTAGATGGAAAGGTTCCGTAACAAGGCTGCTTAAAATTAGGTCTCAGCCCTAATGCTGGGTTTCTGAGCTGAGGCAGCTTTGCACCACTTGAAAATACTGATTTAAAAACACAAAAGCCAAAAACCTCTTCCATTTATTTAAGGTGTGTGTGTGTGTATGTGTGTGTGTGTGTGTGTGTGTAGGGGTTTTAAGTCAGGGTTTCTATGTAGCTGAGGTTGGCCTTGAACTCATAAACTTTCTGCCTTTGCTTCTGCTTCTCAGGAATTAGTATGTGGAATCATGCCTAAATCTCACTCCCTCTTTATGTCTGTCTCTGCACATGCCAGTACATCTCTCCCTCTCTCTCTCCTTCCCCCTTCTCCTGTCTCTGTCTGTGAGTGTCCGAGTATGTGTGTGTGTTGTTTTTGAGGGTGTCTCACGAGACTGTCTTCAAACTCACTGTTTCTGTAACCTTGAGCTTCAGGCCTTCCTACTTCCGACTCCCAAGTACTAGGATTACAGGTGTGTACTTAACTTTGAACTTTAAAAAATGCTTCAAAAGTTAATGTTTCTCTCTGGGGTAGAAATTACAACCCTCTTCATTGTAGCCCCTGGAGAACACGCCTACCACCCCACCCCCACCCCCAGCTTCCTTTCTACTGGAGCTCAGTTGTTTGAAGATAAGAAGTGAAAAGGACCTGCTATGGGGAGGAGAAGAGGGGAGAGGAGGAGGGGGGAGGAGGAGCAGGAGAGGAGAAGCAGACACGACAAAGGAAAGACTGTTTCCTAGGAGAGATGAACTGCCCAGAAATAACTTGAGATTCAAGAAAATGTGGCTGAGTGTGGCAGTGCGCAGGGGAGGAAGATCAAGAGAACGGGGCTAGCCTGGGCTATACTGTGAAAGTTGGATTGAAATATCAATAAATAATGATAATGTGGCTGACAGAACGGGGTACAGGGGTGGACACCAAATTTTCCTCACGAAGAAGAGGCCGCTGTATCTTGGTCCCATTAACAGAGTTGTCCCCACCAAACTCAGGGTCCCGGATGCTGCCCTGCCAGCTGGGCCACCGAACTTTGTGGAGAGGACATTGTATCAGAGCGCTTCCTCGGGTGGGACAAGTTAGCCGACATTCAAGTGACCTGTCACTAGTACACCATGACCAGTGACCAGATTCACACCCCGTAATGTCCGTCACCAACGTTTTAATAAGAGATGAACGCACAACGCACATTTGGCTCCCTTGCGGTGTGTCTGAGCAGCGGCCGCTTTCCTCCGGCCTTCAGTGAGCCTGGCTGTCTCCTTCCTCCCCCTGCGTGTTTCCTTCCTGAATCTCGGAAGGCGGCTGGTGTGTTCTGGCGTCCGGGAGTACACACGTGGGCTGCCTCCCAGACCCACCTACCTCCTGTCCTTCCTCCTGAGACCAATGGCCTCTTCTCTCCCTCTGACATGGGCTTTCCTGATCCTCATGCCAGGACATCCTCCCGGGACCTGCCTCTGTGGGACCAGCGCTACCCTTGACAGAGGAGCATGAAGAGAAAGCAGAGGAGGACTGAGAAGGGACAACGGGTTCCCCGTCCCAAGATGTAGTGGACCTGCACTTGGTGCTTTGCCCTAGAGATCTCTCAGTCCATACCGCCACCTACACACAGCCAAGTCTGGAAGCCCGTGTAAACCGGGACTCACCGTGTAGTAGGGCTGAGTGGGCCAGGAGAGAGCGCCCAGAAAGGCCTTCACTGTTTCAGGAGTGGCTCTGGCTCTGGTTTTGGGCAGTAAGTCTTCCCTCGGTTAGGCCTTACTCTCCAAGTCAGGGAATGGGTTAACAACTTTCTGAGTCTGGTGCCTGGTGGGTACCTAGCTCTCCCCAGAAATATAACAGAACCCCCTGCAGCCAGAGACAGAGACTCCAGAAGGGGTCAATGGGGGCTACTCGGTTCAAATTCAAGAACACATTCATCAGCCGGTTCCTACCTCGCGGGCCCTGGAGAGGCATCTAGAGGGGCTCAGCCAAGGAAGCAGTGGGGTGTCTCAGGCTCCAGCCAGACTCAAGCTCACCTTAATTCCAAAGAATTTCTGGGGCCAGGGTGTAGGAGAAACATACTGGACAAAATGGCAGGTGTCACGGGGGGTCTGGGCTGAGACTGTATCTATGGAGATCTTTGGGCAGTGGCTCTCCAAGGGTATGACTGGGTAACCTTGTGACATCTGCTCAGCTGGCCCTGAGCACCCTGGGACCCTCCCACACTAGCAGCGTCCCCATGCAGATCCACGGTGATGTGCAAACCTTCCCCCACCACAGAGAGCCCCCTGGAGTGAATGCTGCCCCATCTTCCTGGGGCGGGTGACCCTCGATGAACATGGCCAAACACAGTGAAGACACAAAACCCTGTCGGTCCACATCGCCCTCTCAGGAAAGTTCTTGATGTCGGCAGTGACCGTGTAAGTGGCCCAGCTGGGCTCTGCCAGCTATCTAGGCTCCCAGCCTCAAAGACCAGCTCAACTCCCAGGGGTCACTACTCCTGAGAGCCAGAGTTTGACCTTGGGACACCGGCGCTGTTTGTCCCTCGGCCAACCATCTCCTGGCCCCACTCCCGGTGGCTGGACTCCTGCAATGCTCGGCCTTTGGTCTCGATGGGCAGAAAGCAGGAGGCCACGGCAGCCAGGAGGCAGCAGCCACTGTAGACGGCCAGGGTCAGGTACACGGACGACTCCAGCATCACCTGTGGAAGGAGATGCGGGGAGATAAGGACACCTTCTCAGGGCTGTGCATTTGTAATCCTTGCTCTAAGAGGCTGAAGTAGGAGGGACTGCTTGAGTTCAAGGACAGAGTAAGGCCCATCAGACTGAAGATTCTGCATACCGCCAGGCATAGTAGGTGTCCATCAATCCCAGCACTCGGGGACAAGAGGCTCCTGAGTCCAAGTTCTCACCAAACATATAGTAAGGGCCTGTGCCGAAAAACCGAAACTGACCAAACAAGAATTCCAAGTCATTGCTATGGTCTAGCCTGTGCCAAACTTCCTCTCTGATAACAAATATTGGACCACAGACAGGACAAAGCTCGGTGCTCTGTCCCCAAGGGACTGGCATCGAATGAAGACATTCTAAAGAGACACATGCTGATCTCCCTTTGGCTATCAAACTATTTTGAGGCAATGGTACCCCAAAACTGGGGTTGTTCCAGGGGTCTTGCGGCAGAAGGAGGAGGAGGCAGAAGCCTGGAGTGGGTCAGAGGAAGAGGTGTCAGAGTTCTGAGAACTTACAGACCATCTATCAGCCTGAGCTGATGGGGAGGGCCACAGTGTGACCCAGAGATCTGCATGTCCCCAACCCAGACAGACTCCCCAGAAACCTGGGCGCAGCAGGGCTTCCCACCTCTCCGTGTCCCGGGAAGGACCTGGACCTCAATGACCGGAGAGCCTGCCGGACCACGGAGCTGTGTAAACCTCTTGCTTAAACCTAAATCTCACATCAGGACCTTGATGATGGACTTGGGGGGAGCACTGGACCCCTTTTTGGCTTCTCTCCCGAGCATGGCCGTGGTGAATGAGCCTCTGCTTTTCTTCTCTCTTCATGTTTTTAGCCAGTGAGGTCAGCTTGTTAGGATCTGCAGGATCCAGGCTTTGGCCCAGACAACTCGGGGGGCATTAGAAATGATGTGGAAGGGACAACAACATAGTGATAGATGTCAGCACCCCAATCTGCTGCACCACCCAGAACAGGTAAATCCGTGCAGACAAGAAGCAGGTCGGTGTTTACTAGGGGTGGGGACGGCCCCTAATGGATAGTGACTTGGGGAACGGTGATGAGAACGCATTGGAAGTAGACAAAGTGGGGTGCACAGCGTCATATGTGCGTGAATGCCACCAAATGATTTGTTGGAACACAGCCCCTTTGGGTATCATTGGAAAGCCCCTCGGGGATGCAGTTCCACATCAGCAGTTTCTTCCCCCGCCCCCACCCCAACCCCACCCCTGTGGGCGCAAATTGCTGACAGAGCTCTTCTAGGCTTCGCCTCTCCCCCTGGAAACCTAAGCTCATCTTAACTAGGCCTGATTCCTTACAGCCCAGGACCCTTAGAGACCCAGCTTTCTCTGGCAAAACTGAAGCCCCTTGCCGCAGACCCTCTCTGAGCTGTATAGCCTGTCTGCCTGCAGAATCAATAAACCCTGAAGGATTACACGTTTCTCTTCTCCCACCCCGGAAACCTGACATTGTTGTTCTAATCCCTTATGCATGCTCGCCCACTCTGTGTGTGTGTGTGTGTGTGTGTGTGTCTCTCACTCCCTCTTCCCTCTCCCCACTCTGTCTGTCTGTCTGTCTCTCTCTCTCTCTCTCTCTCTCTGTGTGTGTGTGTCTCTCTCACTCCCTCTTCCCTCTCCCCACTCTGTCTGTCTGTGTGTGTGTGTGTGTGTGTGTGTGTGTGTGTGGAGGACAACTTACAGGAGCTCCTTCTGCCTTGTGGGTTCCCAGGTACCAAACACAAGTCATCAGACCTGGCAGTGTCTCCCCCTGCCGAGCCATTTTGTTGGCCCAAATCTTTAAGGCAACTAAATTTAATTATGGGACCTACTCCTTTATAAAACGATGAAAGCAAGAAAGCTGAATATTTAGACCCTAAACAGGAACGGGAATGCTTTGTGCCCATAGAGTTACCAACTTTGGTAACTCACTCAGATCAGCCGATTCAGAACGGGAGCCGGATACCTGTTCTACTGCAAGTGGGTGTCTGTTGTTTGTGTTGGGGGTTGCTGTCTCACAGTTATCTTAGCCCCAAACTCTGCTCTCAAGCCTTCCTCTCATTCCCAAACTGGCTGGGACCACCTGGCCATCCTGCTCCACCCAGTGTATGCAAATTACTCTGGATTGAATCCTCTGGGCTTTAAGGGTTTTCTGTACAGGGAAGACCTGAATTTCATTCCAGGCTTGACTGAGTCCCTGCCTGTTGGACTTGGGCTTTTTATTCTTCTGTGACTCTTCCCCCCTCGAGTGGGTTGCTGGGAAATGTAGTCCAGTCTGTAGTCACAGCCGGCTGCTACCTAGATCTGTGTTTGGGGCAGCACTTGCCTGAGCTATAAACGGAGTGATGAGAGCGCCCACTCTCGCCATGCCGCTGCAGGTGCCCAGGCCCAGTGCCCTCGTCGCCGTGGGATACACCTGGAATGTCAAGGTGTTAGCCAGACGTCACGGGAAACGCAGAAACTCCTCACCCCTTTTCCCACCCAGTACTGCAGGAAGGGAAGCGGGCAAAGGAGCTAGGAGGTTCCCCCAAGAAGGCGGAGAGCATGAGGTGGGCTGTGGGTTTTTCTGGTTAACAGTGATGGAGGAGCGGTGAGTACAGAGGGCTTGCCTGGCATGGTCAGACCCTGGGCTCTACCTCAGTATAACAAAAACAAAGCAAAACAGACCAACTATGAGAACAGTTCAGTAAGGGTGGATGGATACAATGTATCATACACAACACACATAATTACTGATGTGTGTAGCTGCCGAGCATATGGTTGGTACTCAATACAGAATGAATGAAAGGATTAGTACTACAGTACTAATTTTTTTTCTCCTGGAGAACTTAAGGAACTGAACTTGGCAGTGATCTCTTTCTGGCAGGTGCTGTGACCTGTGCTGACTTCGCCACACCACACGTACCTTCAGCTCCTCCAGAGAGGAAGCTGGGCACAGAGGGGCACACTGCACTTCTGTAAGGGTGGCTTCGAGCAGTCGTGTATGCCCCCTGAGTGTGTGCATGTGTGCATGCATGTATATCGCCTGCCTGCCTGCCTGCCTGCCTGCCTGCCCTTAGTGGCCAGCAGAGGGCATCAGAGCCCCTGGACCTAGAGTTCTAGGCAATCGTGAGTTGCCCAAAGTGGGTGCTGGGAACCAAACTCAATTCTGTGTGTGTGTGTAACCACTGAGTCATCTCTCCAGCTCCTGCTCTGGGTTCTCAGAGTCTACACAGAAACCTACTACTCGGCTGGGTACCGGTTACCTATTTAATTAGTTCTTCATGGTCACCGATTGCCTTCTGGCTGAGGTTTAGACAGGCTCAGAAAAAAAATTTTTTTCAGTACTGGACGTCAAATGGGGGCATTGAGCAAGAAAGCAGCCGCTTCAACACTGAGCTGCACGCTCAGCTCTCGAGCTGCGGGGGTGGGGGTGGTTGTTTCCATGAAGGTAGGATGTGAGCTGCCCTGCACCCCATTCACTTTAGCTCTACAATCTTAGGCAACCTCTGGAATTCCTACACTGAGCTTAGTGCCTCTATGAGAGAGAAAAAAAAGATTATAAAAGAAGTGGGAATGAATGAATAAATGAGGGACACAGGTGCCCGGATCCAAGAACCACTGAGATTCTGGGCAGACAGCATCCCCATCCCCACCCCTGCCCCCCACACCCCACGCCCTGCCTCGAGCCCCTCATTCCCTATCCCCACCCCATTCTCGGGCACCTCTCCTACCTCAGGTGTGTAAACATAGGCTGCTTGGAAGCCTCCAGAGATAAACGCTCTTGCAATGAACAGTAAGAGGGTTAGCACATTTCTGGAGAGGACAAAAGAGCAGGAGGGGGGGTTGTGTCTGATTCTCTCTGCCAGCCCACCTTCCCAGGAAGAACTGACTTCCCAGTCTGCAGAGATCCCCCGCCCAAGCGCCCAGCACACCCGCATAGACCCTGCAGCACCCTCAAGTGCTGCAGGTAAAGATTGCATTCTCTATGTAACACATCTGTGGCCACATTGTATTCTGGAATTCTTATACTGAGCTTAAAGCTTGGATGAGCATGCTTGTAGGAAGTCACTGTGTGGTGGTTTAAATAAGAATGGCCCCCATGGGCTCATCTATTTGAAAGTTTAGTCATCCGGGAGTGGCACTCCTTGAGAAGGATTAGGAGGTGTGGCCTTGATGGAGGAAGTGTGTCACTGGGGGTGAGCTTTGAAGTTTCTCCAACGTGCAACCAAGGCCCAGTCTTGCTTTCTCTTCCTGCTGCCAGCAGACAGGATATAGAACTCTCAGCTCCTTCTCTGGGGCCGTGCCTACCTGCCTGCTGCCATGTTTCCTGCCATGATGAATGGACTAAACCTCTGAAACTGTAAGCTAGCCCCAATTAAACATTAAGTCTAACCTTGAGGTTCTTATAGAAAACAAAGACACATGGTCCCTTGTTGCCCTGGCAGAGGCTTCTGGCCCATCATGAGGTGCCATGAGCCACCTTACTTAGTCCTCGTGAGGGTCTGGGGGTCCTCCCGACACCCACCTTCCAATGCAGATGAACAGCAGGAGGCTGCAGAGGGAGAAGATGAAGAAACACAGAGCCATGGTCTTCTTACGGCCCAGGCGGTCGATGACCCACAGAGTCACGAGGACACCTGCCAGGAGAGCAGGACAAGGTAGGCAGCTTCTCAGCTGGTTCCTGATGACCCACCCCAAGTCACCCTCTGCCCCTGATAGTACACCAGCCCAGAGAATCCATGAGCTCCAGGTTTTGGCCCAACTTAGCTTTCGGACGTTACGGCCAACTTTGGACCAATGCCTGCTACAACTGTGTGGAATTCTGTGAGAAAGGGGACCAGGGAAGAAGCCCCCCCCCCATCTCTGATCTATTCCCAGCACCTAGGAGATGTACTGTCTCAGGTCTCTAAAGGAAAGGGCCATGTGTTAAGGGTCAACTGATACAGGCATTTACAGGAGCCTGAAGGATGGCATCTGCTGCAACCAGCCAGCAGAATGCCCTGGCTGGGAATCATGACTAGTTGGATCTAACTCCTCTTATTAATACTGAGTTGTAACCTGGAGCTTGTCTACTCTGAGCCTTGATTTCTTTATCTACGTATGGGACTAGCAAAATGGTGAACCCTGTGTCCATAGAGGCAGCTTTAGATTAGTATATAATATAGCACATTATCACTATATAATCATTATTATATTTGGAGAACTAACTTATTATTCTTCATCAAAGGTCTTCTAAACTAAATACCACTGGCTGCCTTTGATTCCAGCATTCAGGATGTAGAGGCAGGAAGAGCTCTGTGACTTTGAGGCTAGCCTGGTCTACATAGTGAGTTTCAGGATAGCCAAGGCTACACAGAGAAACCCTGTCTCAAAAATAAATAAATAAAGTAAATGCTAGCAGAGCCCTATTTTCCAAATTTATTTAATTATTGCTTATCGTGTGTCACGATCTATTCTAGGAGGGTGGCATGTGTTCTAAACAAAACCAAACAAAAGCAAACGTAACAGGAAACAAAGAGTCAACATTTCAGAGCATTCATGGTAAGCTATAACCTCAGAGCCAGGGCTCTCCTTTCCTAATGTTAATGGGAGGGACGTGTGGGGCACAGGGCTAAGCTCTGCCAGCCATGGGACATTCAGTGTCTTAGGCAAACTCTTACATGGCTCTGGGACAAGGGTATAAGTTCAAGGTGCTGTTTGTGGGGGTGACTCAGGTACGATAGTGTATTGAGGTCTCTGCAGACTGCTCGGCTTTGGCTGAGCAGAATAGAGTGATTGTGGAAAAATGGAAAGTGGGAGAAGCCAAAATGACATTGGGCTACCTTTAGTTCCTTCAAATAGCATTGGTTCAGCATGGGAGGGAGGGAGGGAGAGAGAGGGGAGGGAGGGAGGGTGTCCAAGTTTGGAAGTTTGATGCGCCCTTCCCACATACGTGACATTTTCCATCTGGAGGAAGGTCCTCCGTGGCTCCATCTCTGTTCTTTTGTTCTAGACTACCATTCCAGAGTTATTTATACAGGAGCTTTTGAGAGCAAGGACATTGTCCTCTCAGGAGCAATGACAGAGAACTTGGTGTCCAGTTATAAAGTTCTGGGCTTTTTAAGCTTGAGGTTCCTCAGTGCTGTGGTTGGGACGTGGTTTGAGGGTCTTCCCCTAGTAATCATGTGCTGGGAGCTCGGCCCTCAGTGTAGTGATGTCAAGATGGACGTGGCTACGGCCCCTGTCTCTCTGGCTTCTTGTCTGTCCTTCCAGGGGCCCCTCTACAGTGCTACCACTAGGAAGTACTGGCCAGAGCTGAGCTGATGCTAGCTTCAGAACTGTGCACTAAATCCATGTCTTCATAAAGTATCTAACCTAAGGCATTTCATTACAGTAACGGGGTAGAGTCCTCAAACACACACACACACACACACACACACACAGAGAGAGAGAGAGAGAGAGAGAAAGAGAGAGAGAGAGAGAGAGAGAGAGTCCAGCTGGGTCTTCCTTATCCTGGGTACCAACTGGGGCAGTGGGACCGGACAGCATTATGACCCTTGCTACAGTGTGTCCAGTTGCAGTAAGGTTCTGTACACACCTTAGTCTTGCAACTGTGTTGCTGCTTGCTGTCACACACAGCCCAGGAGTCCTGCTCTTTAAACAGAATGTTTGACCCTAGCCAGCCCCACTGGTTAGGCCGCACACAGAGTCCTACCCAGAGGACTCCACTGTTTTTTTGTAATGTGTAGAAAGGGACTGATTTATTTTGACTCCTGGACAGACGGCAGGTTTCTCCGCCCTCACCTGGGAACTCAGACAGGGTGGTCCACAGCAGGTCCATGTAATCCTCTTCGCTCAGGTACTCACAGGCCAAGCTGCATTTGGCTTCTACCGCTTTCTTCCGGCTGGAAACTAGGGTGGGGAGAGAGGGGTAGGGATGGTCGGTCACACAGTTCTGCACTGAAGTTCCCCGTATCCTATCTCTTCTTGCCTGTGAACAGCGGGCTGGGTAGCCAACTGTAAAAGTCACAGTCTCCAGGGCTTGGGAGTTGTGGTGCTGTGCTTTGACTCTGAGACACCACAGAAAGAGCTGGGGAGACAGACGGGCTCAGGGATGAACCCCAAGCAGAAGACAGAGCACTAGTTTGACCTCTCTGAAGCCTGCTTGTGCCCACTAGTGGACTCTGATGCACTTTCTCCTATTTTGAGATAGGCTGTGTCAGCACAGAGAACAGTTAGACTGCCTAGTGGCTAATGCAATCCCAGAACTGTGTTACATCAGACCCCGCTAAGACGCACTAAGGGGACCACTGATTTCTGCCACATGGTAATGAGCCCTCTGAGTAATTAGCATCCTCAAATCGCCTGCTCCCACCACACTATAAAGCGTCTGTGAAACCCCACAGAAAGAGCAAAAATATTAAAGCCTCTTCCAGGAGAGTCTTGATGGGGTCCTGGGATTCTTATCATTTCCCTCCCGGACCTCAGCTCCCGAATAATCCTCTCCACTAAAGTTTCCCCATAAAGTGAGAATCCAGAAATCAACCCGAGTGAGTGGTGGTGTGGTGGTGTTCTGTCTCTTGAGAAGCCACACCCACCTAGGGGATGTGCCTGTGTCCCTAATTTCAGCTCTTACGTCTGACAGAATTATCCTGAAATACTGCATAGCACTGACAAGACTCAGACTTCACCAGGCTTTTGAAAAGGGCTCCAAGGCTGCTGCCTCTCCACAGCACCCCACCGTTTACTCCAGGAAATCTCCAGCAACTAATGCATACAAAAGGATTTACATGTGTACACACACACACACACACACACACACACACTTGCATATGTGTGTATGGGGTTGTTTTCCTGCTAGGTTTCACCAGAATTGCATAGCTCTCGAAGCTGGAAACATTTACTGTGTGGCTCTTGACAGAAAAAGCCCGCCAACCTCTGCCTTCTGACAGTGTAGTGGGTCCTCTGATTGGCTCAAATGTCCACTGCCTGAGGGCTGTCACCTCTGCTCACTTACCCCACACACCCACCCCCAACCAGATCTGCAGCTGGGTGCTTCTGCAGGGCTTAGCCTGGCCACTTATGAGCATCCGCAGTTAGCATGGACAATACTGTCCCTTCAGATTTTATACCAGTAAGACCTTCCATGAGTAAATGGTTGAATAAATTGTGCGGGGATATTGAACTCAGGGCTTCATGTCTGCTAAGTGCCTGCTTTATTACTGGGCAAACCCTGGAGAAACTTGGTTCCTTTATCCTCTGCTTTGACTTCCGTAACCGAATTCCAGTGTCGCCTTTAAGACAGAAGCGACCAGAAGGCTGGACACGGGCACACTGCACATCTTTTGATTTCCTCAGTTTGTCTGGTGACTTCTGTTTCATACTGCAGCCCTCTGAGGAGCTTTGAAACCTGACTAAGTGCGTGGGCCTCACCCATGCTGATTAAACTGGTCCAGAGAAGGTTTAAATGGCTCTGGCTCTGTGTCAAAGTTCCTAGGTGGGGGGTGTGGAGAGCGGTAGAGTGTTTGTCTAGCATGGGGGAGGCTCTGGGTTCCACCCTGTGGGGCAGGGGTGGAGCTCTGCTCCAGCTGACTCATTCCCACAAGCAAAAGGCACATCAGCCACCGTCCAGAATCACATGCATAAACCCTAGAATCACATGCATGAACCCCAGAATCACATGCATAAACCCTGGAATCACATGCATGAACCCCAGAATCACATGCATGAATCCCAGAATCACATGCATGAACCTCAGAATCACATGCATGAATCCCAGAATCACATGCATGAATCCCAGAACCATACTTTGTGTCCTTTTGGGGGGAGGGAGCTTGGGAAGATTATTTTAACTGTGTGTCGTAACTTCCCCTCAAAGTTGTTAGTGGAAAATGAATCAGGAGACCCCAAGGGTGAGATAGGCCAGTGTTTGGGGGATCCTCTGTAGACAAGCTCCAAATTGCTGAGTTTCTGACCAACCAGAAGCTGTAGCTCCCAGGAGGGGCTCCAGGACACCCTGTGAACCTGTCTAAGCTATGAGCCTTTCCTTGTCACACACGTGTGTGACATTGGTGCTTGTGTTCCTAGGAGCTGGAACTGTGGCTCCTGTCTGAGCTCCAGCCTGGCTCCTGCTCCATGTTGGGCCCCTGGGCCGAGCAACAGAATCTAACCTGGGGTATTTATAGAAACATAATGCATTCAGTTTTGTGGAATGAGATTTCTCCAATTCTACAGCTGTTCTTTCTGTCTGTCTGTCTGTTTCTGGTTTTGCTTTTTGGTTTTGAGACAGTTTTTCTGTGCAGCCCTGGCTGTCTTGACACTCTATAGGCCAGGCTGGCCTCAAACTCACAGAGAGAGATCCTCCTGCCTCTGCATCCCCAGAGCTGGGATTACAGGTGTGCACCACCGCCTGACTCGACAAGTGCTCTTAAAAAGCCCTATAGGAAGCTGGGCTCAGCAACCACTCTGGAAATCTGTCTGGCGATACCTCAGAAAATTGGATATAGTACTACCTGAAGACCCAGCTATTCCACTTCTGGGCATATACCCCAGAGACACTTTAATACACAACAAAGATATATGCACCACAATGTTCATAGCGGCTCTATTTATAATAGCCAGAAGCTGGAAGGAACCCAGATGTCCTTCAGAAGATGAATGGATACAAAAATTGTGGTACATATACACAATGGAATACTACTCAGCCACCAGAAACAATGACTTAATCAAATTCTTAAGAAAATGGCTGCATCTGGAGAATATCATCCTGAGTGAGATAACCCAGTCACAAAAGAACAGACATAATATGCAGTCACTGATAGTGGGATGCTAACCCCAGAGGCTTGCACTCCCCCAGAAACAACTCACAGACTGTATGAAGTCCAAGAAATAAAGAAAACAAAACAAAACAAAAAAAATTTACAAAACAAGAAAACTTTAACTATTTCCATGTTACATTTTGTTTTACATGTACTTTATGCTCATTGTAACTATTAAGTTTTCAAGGCATACTATCAAACCTTGAAAAAAATCAAGTACTGACTAAAAAATATATTCATATAGTTTTATGTAAAAACTATGTTAAAATCGGGGGAAAAAAGTACTGACAAAAATGTATAATTTTAAGCAAAAAATGTTTAAAATCTGTACATTTATCTTTGTTTTGTAAAATAAAGTTGTTTTAAAAAAAATAAAATAAAAAAGAAAGCTGGGCTCAGTAGCTTCTGTGTGTTTGAAGCCAGCCTGGTCTACATAACAAGTTCTGAGCGATCCAAGGGCTACATAGTAAGTTCTAATATAAAAACATAAAAAGCCTACTAGGGAGCTAGACACGGATGTTGTTCCTGTCAGGGCAGTGTTTACCCAAACATGGTGCACATGCCTAAAATCCCGGCACTAAGAGGCTCAGGCGGGATAAGCTCGGGGCCAGCCTCTGCCTTAAAAACTACCACCCCCAATTTGGTATTTTATTTAGTTATTTTTCTGGTGGGGGAATGAACCCAGGGCCTCACACATGCTAATTGGGGGTGCCTCAACCCTTTGCTCTTAGAGTGGGTTCTCCTCAGATCTTTAGGCAGAAATGAATGTTCCCTTCACTTCCCTTCAGCAGAGAGCAAGCTGATTGCTCTCTCCTCAAGAGAGCTTTCTTGGAGATGCCTCTGTTTATCTGTGACGGGGTGAGAAGGACTGGGCACATGCCCAACTCCACCATCACAAAGCCGCCCAGAGTCTTGGGAACATGGAATTCAGGCCTCAGCAATGATGGAGGCAGGGGAGCAAATGGGGTGGGGCTGTTCCTGGGATGGGGGTGGGGAGGGGTGAAGGCGGAGGGAATTGGTACTCACTGCTGCAGACATCCCCGGCCTGGAAGAGTTCCGTGGTGAGCAGAACCAAGCCGTAATAAGAGAAAGCATTGGAGAACCTGCAGAGAACAGGAAACACGGAGATCTCAGAGAGGCCAAGGCCATTCCCCGCCCCAGGAAGGGCTACCCCTTCCCCGTCTCTGCAGGATCTTGGAGCTGTGCCTCTCCTCAAGCCATGAAGCATTCCGACGGACTGAAGAATCAAGACGGACAGGGTGACATTCCCAGTGGCACACACGGGGCCTTCTGGGCTGGCACAGGGGATTGAATGTGAGTTTCAGAGTATGAGGTCACATTCCTTCATTCCTGCATGGAATCCTAATTCAGGGTGTATAGATCCAGAACACTCACGAGACAGCAATTCAAGGACTCAGAAACAACCAGAGGCCGAAGGTGAGTTGTTTGCAGTTACAGTAACGGTGTAGCAGCTTCTCGGGTTCAGTCTGACTAAAGCAGAACCGTTTTGATTGGCTAAAAACATTGCCTTTATCACCTACATCTATCCCTTTAGCCCAAATCTACTTCTTGGCCACTGTAACTTCAAGCACAACATTGCTGCAATGTGTCACACGTGAATGCCAGACACGGGAGGTGGGAGAAACCCTCGCTTGGCTCATGGTGGTGACATATACGTTCTTCCACCGTGGCCTTTCTAACTGTGGCACAGTCTCCTGACAGATGCTCGCTCGACATGGGGAAATAGAAAGGAGAGCTGTCAGGAGCAAACAAACAAACTACTGTGCTGAAGATCTGCAAGGCTGACAGACTGGCATGAAAAACTAAATGTGCCCTGCGCTATCTGAATAGCCCAGTGTTTGCCCACCGTCTGTGTATGACCTAACATCCTAGACTTCCGAGTAAACCTTTGGAGTGTACTCACGTGGACCACTCGCTTCTACCAGCGAGTAGATAGATAGGAAGATAGATTAGATAGATGAATAGATAGATAGATGATAGATAGATGATATATACAGATAGATAGATGATGGATGGATAGATGATAGATAGACAGATGATAGATAGATAGATAGATAGATAGATAGATAGATGATATATACAGATAGATAGATGATGGATGGATAGATAGATGATAGACAGATGATAGATAGATAGATAGATAGATAGATGATAGATAGATAGATGATATATACAGATAGATAGATGATGGATGGATAGATAGATGATAGATAGATAGATTATATATATATAAATAGATAGATGATGGATAGATGATAGATAATAGATAGATGATATATAGATAGATAGATTGAAAGATGATGGATAGATAGACAGATGATAGATAGATAGATATATAGATAGCAGACAGACAGACAGACAGATGATAAATAGGAAGGGAAAAGCTAAGAATGCTATCAGGTTACAGTAACTGATACTGGGAGTAGAGATTTGCCAAAGACCCTGATTTATGGCTTTCCTACCTTTGTGACCGCACTTCCTTATTAACCACTTCCTCATGGGGACACGTTATATTTGCTTCTGAATAAACCGTATTCTCTTTGAGGTAAGAACGAGGTTTGACAGGGAAGGGATTAAAATCAGCCTTTCACAAACAGCTTTTGGGATTCGGAATCTGTCCAAGCGAATTACAGTGATTAAAAATGATTTAATTTCTTTTGAACTATAGATTCTTAAAAGGTCGGTGGTTTAGTTCTGTCCAATGCCCCCTTTCTAAAAGCCACAGATGCCTCTTTGTACCGGGCACCCAGCAGGTGTCTAATAAGTGCTCTTAGGACCTTGTGCGGAGGCAGAACTCGAGCCTCTGAGCTACCAAAGCCTTTCTGCCCTCCTCCCTGTAATTGACCACGCTGGGAACATTCTGGTTAATCAGTGCCTCTGCTCAAAGGTGAAAGGAAAGCAGTTAAAAATAGAACTCAAATCCCTGGCCACCCAGAACAATGCTGCAAGCTAGATCTGGTGGGGGGAGGGGGAGGGAGGGGGAGAGGGAGGGAGAGAAAGGCAGATGGCTGAAATTGGACTTTGGACTCTTTGCATCTGCCTCCCTTCCAGTCTCCTCCCTTGGCTGTCACTTAAGAAAAATTAAACGTCGTAGCAAACGGGGGATCCCAAGAATGGCTGTGTACCACCAGTGGCAGCCAAGGCAACAGGCCCAGAGGCTAAGGCCCTGGCTGGAGTCAACAGTGACCTCCTGTAAAAAGGTTCCTCAGAGGTTGTCTTTCGTGCTCCAGGCTCCTCCCCACAGCTGGGCTGTCTGTGGTACTCACTGCCTTGGCACCCCAGCTGCCCCGCCCTTCTCTCTGGTACACAGGTTTTGTGCTTCTTTACTGTATCTACCTTACAGAGCATCGGTAGGGATGGCTAGCAACGCAAGTGTTTTCTCGAAAACCAGAGACAGAAATGTCTGCGTTAACAGGTACTTTATCTGAGTGGCTCCAGGTCAAGTGAACAGATCAGCTGGGTGGTACTGACAGCGCACATGGATAGCCGGCCTATAATCCCAACATTCCAAAGGCCGAGGCCAGATCTCCATAGCAAGCTGGCTTCAAGTGAGAGACCCTGCCTTGATTTGTAAGATTGGGATGCCTGATGTCATCTTTGGTCCTCCCATCTACACATATGCATTCACACATGTGTAAACACACACAAGATAAATAAGTAAATCTCAAATCCTGACCATGAGGAAGGAACTCTTGGTGGGCGGGACTCGCAGTGGGAGGGACTTGCAGTGGGCGGGACTCGCAGTGGGAGGGGCTCGCAGTGGGCGGGACTCACAGTGGGAGGGGCTCGAAGTGGGAGGGGCTCGAAGTGGGAGGGGCTCGAAGTGGGAGGGGCTTGCGGTGGGAGGGGCTCGCAGTGGGCAGCCAACTGCTCACCATATAAACCACAGCAGCAGCGTTGTCCAGCGAAAGTGGGGTGTGAAAAGGTCCCTCATTTTGCCTCGGTCTTCCTGTTTCAATACAAGGACATATGGATTATTGGCTAGTTTCCAATGCACAGAGGCCTCAGCTAGAGCCTGGTGTACACACACATACACACAGAGACACACAAAGGCATACATACATATGCACAGGTATACACAGATACAGACACACACACACACACTTACACAGAGACATACCCATGAATACTCATATACACACATACCCACACAAACACACAATGACACACTCACACACACATATTCTCTCACACACAGACACTTACCCACCCCACACATACACACACACATACTCCCTCATACACACACACACACACACTCATACATTCTCACACACACACACACACTCTCACACACACACTCATACATTCTCACACACTCACACACACTCATACATTCTCACACACACACACTCACACACACTCATACATTCTCACACACACACACACACTCACACACACACACACTTACACACTCACACTCACACACTGACCTGTCTGGAGAGGATGAGCTTTCCCAGAGGCATGGGGGCTCCATTTTCTGTTGCGATCCGCTTCAAGGTAGCAATTGCCTTTTCCTGGTTCCCGGACAGCACGTCGTACCTAGCGCTCTCCGGCAGCCACTGGGGGTAGGGGACAGGAGACCCGGGTGTGGCTGGTCAGTACAGGACAGAGCACTCCTCCCGGCCACCCTCTCTCATCTGTGTGGTTACACAGTCATAGGACCCAGTGCAGTGACATCACTTCCCCGAGCCTCTGGTTTCTCGTTCCGGTGTTTACAAGGTTAAACGGGGTAACATAAGCTTACACACACAGACATCACCACCATGGTTGCTTTTAGAGTTCTGGGGTCAGGTAGAATAAATGAAGGCCACCATTAAAACATCCCCCAACTGGGGCTGGAGAGATGGCTCAACGGTTAGAGCACTGACTGCTCTTCCAGAGGTCCTGAGTTCAAGTCCCAGCAACCACATGGTGGCTCACAACCATCTGTAATGCGATCCGATGCCCTCTTCTGGTGTGTCTGAGGACAGCTGCAGTGCACTCACATACTTTAAACAAACAAGCATACGTACGAAGCACAGAACAGCAAAGAGGAGCAACGGGGCGGCCGAGAGCAGCAGCAGCCAGCGCCAGCCCAGGCTGGGCATCACAAACACAGCCAGGAGCACCTCGAACACGGTCCCGACGGCCCAGAAGACCTGGCGTGAGAGAGTGGGAGTCAGCGCAGGGCAGTGTGGTCCGGACAGCGCCGGCCGTGGGATGCAGTGGGCAGGAGTGAGTCAGACCGGCGCATCCTGCTGTGGCCCCTTCCACACCCGCACAGCCGGACGCCACCGCGAAGCAGGAGGGAAGGATCAGCAGTGTGCCACACAGATTCGGCAGGGGGCACTCGAGGGACTTTGAATTATTTCCGTTTTTTTTTCCCCTAACCATTCTAAGTGTGCGCTGGTATGGAGAGCGTCCCGTCTGTCCCGCAGCCGTCAATGCCAGGTCGCGGGACAGCGTTCTGTGGAACGAAACCGTCCCCGTGACAGTCGGCGCCCACTCTGCCCGGCCACCACCCCCTGGACATCTCCGTACTTGTCTTCCTCGTTGTCATTTTTTTTTTTAAGCTTTTGAGACAGGGTCTAGGTATGTGGCCCAGGCTCTGCCTCAAACTGGCTACATAGCCCCGCCCAGATTTGGACTTGAGAGTCTCCTGCCTCAGCCTCCCAAGTTCAGACATGTTCAAAGTCGCCTGTCCTGTCATCTTGATCCTGCTTTATTCTCGGGACCTGTGTAGCAGAATCGCATGGCGCTCGTCTTTAATGTCTGGATTACTTCACCGAGCACGGTGTCCTTCCTGGTGGCTCACGAATGTATGTCTTCTGTCCTCACAGTACACTTCTGTCCTCTCTGCACGTGACTCCATATTGTCTGCTTTGTGCTCTGACATCTGCTTTCCTGGCTCTACAGGCTCAGGGTCCGTCCTTGGGGGTCATCTCTTCCTTATCCCCCCAAACCATTCTTCTTTTTCTGCTTTTGAAAGGACCCCAAACACACACCAGGCCCCCTGACTGTGGCTTCCTACTGTGCGCTGCTAATAGACAGTCCATTCTACAAACGGGGCTGCAGCCCTCACCCCTCTTCTCACTTTTCATTCTGAGGTAGGTCTCACTAAGTCACTGTGGCGCTTTGAATAGATATGGCCTTCATCGACTCATGTGTTTGAATGCTTGGCCCATGGGGACTGGCGGCACTATTAGGAGGTGTGGCCTTGTTGAAGGAGGTGTGGCCTTGTTGAAGGAGGTGCGGCCCTGCTGGAAGAGGTGTGGCCTTGTTGGAGAAGGTGTGGCCTTGGTGGAGAAGGTGTGGCCTTGGTGGAGGTGTGGCCTTTTTGAAGCGGTTGTGGCCCTGTTGGAATAGGTGTGGTCTTGTTGGAGGAGGTGTGGCCTTGTTGGAGGAGGTGTGGCCCTGTTGGTGGAGGTGTGGTCTTGTTGGAGGAGGTGTGGTCTTATTGGAAGAGGTGTGGTCTTGTTGGAGGAGGTGTGGCCCTGTTGGTGGAGGTGTGGTCTTGTTGGAGGAAGTGCATCACTGTGGGGGCGGGCTTTGAGGTCTCAAATATTACACTCAAGCTCTGCCTAGTATTGGGACAGTCCTCAACTGCCTTCTGATCAAGCTGTAGAGTCCCAGCTTCTTTTCTAGCACCGTGTCTGCCTGGACGCTGCCAAGCTTCCTGTCATAACGATCATGAACCTCTGAACGTGTAAGCTAGACCCAGTTAAATGCTGTCCTTATAAGAATTGCCTTGGTCATGGTGTCTCTTCACAGCAGTTAAACACTAAGACAGTTGCCTAGGCAGGCCTGGAAGCTACGACCACTCTCCTCAGCAGGGACCTTACAGTAGTGACTTCGTTAAGTCCTCCTCAGACTGGACCTGTCATTCCTGGCTGGGCTCCATCTGCAATGCTAAAGCTGCAGTTGGGCCACACTTCAGTCCCCAGAGCCTTCCTAAGCCAACCCCCCACCCTTCACTTAAAGGAGCCCCAATCCATTTCTGTTGTTGACCACCATGGGTGACCACTAAAATGTCTAACGACGGCTATGTTAATAAGGTCAGTTAGGACAAACATTAGTCATACAACTCAACCAGGTATGAACTTAAAACAAAAAAAATTTTGAGACAGGTAGACCGACCACTTGCTATGTGCTCCAGACTGGCCTGGAACTTGCTATGTAGACTAGGCTGGCCTGGAACTTGCAGAGATCCTCCTGCCTCTGTCTCCTGAGTTTGGAGATCACAGGTGCATACCATCACTTTTAGTTGCTGGATCTTGGGAAGTTTAAGGGTCCTAAGAGAGAACTGAGTTAGCCAGATATCAAGATCAGCTGTCCTGGGCACATCACGTTATCATGACAACAGCAGAGAGAGTGGTGAATGCCCGTGATCTTAATATTAGGGAGGCAGAGGAAGGAGGGTTGCCACAAACTCAGGGACAGCCTGAGCCACAGCTCCAGGCCACCCAGGGCTACAAAGTAAAAGCTTATCTCAACAAACAAACCCATTCAGATGGATAATCATCCACTTTCCATGCCTATGTCAGACGGCTACCGTTGTTAGACTGTGTAAGTCAGCAGCAGAGCACCGCTCAGTGTGATCACATGACAGAGTGGGTACCGGTATGCAGCAGAAACGGTTATCCTGTATGGCTGGGCCTAAGAGCTACAGAGAGAGTTCAAGGCCAGCCTGGGCAATTTAACAAGAACATAAAAGGGACGGAGAAGGCCAGGGCTACAGCTCAGTAGAGGAGCACTTGCCCAGCGTATGGTAGGATCGGTGGTTCTCAACCTCTGGGTCATGACCCCTCCTGTGCGGGGTGGGGTGGGGGGTGGGGTGGGTGGAGGTCAAAAGACCCTTTCCCAGGGGTCACCTGTTAGATATCTTGCATATCTGATATTTACACTTGGATTCATAACAGTAACAAAATGACAGTTATGAAGTAACAATGAAATGATTTTATGGTTGGAGGTCACCACAGATGAGGAGCTGTATTAAAGGGTCACAGAGTTTGGAAGATTGAGAACCACTGTCCTAGATTCACTTCCAATTAAAGAAGGAAAGGGAGGGAGAAAGGGAAGGAGGGAAAGGTATTTATACCGTGTATTCAGGTGCGTATTTGCCTATTGAGTCTGTTAGATCTTAAACTCCCCTTTGCAGTCCTGTGGCTACATTCATCTGAGAACTGCTTGCAGTCCCCGGAGACCCGTTACCCCCTCCTTACCTCAATCAGCAAAATACACTTGGCTCTGGCCTTCATGGGAAGGAACTCGGCATACAGCGTCACCCTAGGTGAGCAAAGAGACAGGGGGTAAGAGAACGGGAAGATGGCAAGTTCTGAGTTTCCTCCAACAATGGATAACATCCTCCAATAACGATCTGTGGATTCCTCACGGCTAAAGTCAGAATTTCAGCAAACAGGTTCTTACTGTAGCCTGTGGCTGACTTCAAACTATCTTTCTGCCCCTGCCTCCCAGGAGCCAGCATTCACCATCTTGCTCTGCCAGTGTATGAAGAAGCCCTTGACCCTGGGAAGCAGATTTTTGCAGATGGCTCCTGCATTTTTAACCAACTCCCCAAATGACCCTCAGGTTCAGGGATACTTCTGTGGAGGTCGGCCGTAACCACAGTCTAGAGAAAGTCTGGCTGTGGGTTTGTGGGCAGCTGTGTTAACAAGTTGATGTTGCTGTGTTGTATGTGGCCTTTTGTCCTGAGAGACAAACACCCTCATCCTGGTTTCCCCACATCTGTCTGTGCATCCCTGGGGACGGCCACAGGGTAGGTCCAGTTGCTCCCAGCAGCTGCACCCAGGGTGTGCGAAGCCAGCCTCTCTTGCTGGTATGTTATTAATCATTGATGGGTGGGGTTGGTGTCTGACACCGATAGTTTGCCAGGGCATAATCGGATTTGCCAATATCTTGTTCTCCACAGAACCTCTATCCACCAGCTATAGCTTCTGGTTATTTCTCCCTAAATGGACCACCCCTGAACTTATGACAAATGGCATTTTTAATTTGTCTTTCCTTTTGCATTTTGCAATCACATCTTAATTATAAGGAAGAGCTCTTCTGGGGCTGGTGAGTAGGTGCAGCGGATGAAGGTCCCTGCTGCCAAGCCCAGGGAGCTGAGTTTGACTCCACACGGTTGTGTAGGAAGTCACCTGGAAGGTGCCCTGGAGCTGCGGTTTGTTTGTTTTTCTCCAGCTGTCTCTGCAGGTGGCCACAGTGCCCCCTACTGCACACACAAAGCTAGTGGCCTCCACTGTCCTGGCTTATTCTCGTGAAGATAAATGCAGCTCAGTGAGAGTTTTGTTTCTTTTCTTTGCATTTTATAACCAAAGTGTCACTTGTAACGACAGAGTTAGAAGAACGCCTTAACACCATTTTACAAATTAGAATCCAAATTTTGGGGCTGGCGATTTCTCAGTAAGGAGCTTGGAGGACCGGAGTTAGATTCCCAGCACCCAACAAAGCAACCACCTGCATGCAACACCAGTTCTAGGGGACCGGACGTCCCCTTCTGACCTCTGCAAGTATCACATGCACAAGGTGCGTGCGGACACATGTTCAGGCAAAACGCATAAAACAAATCTTTTTCCTTTAGTCCAGTTTTTCCCTTTGACTAGAGATTGAACTCAAAACCAGGCAAGTGCTTTGCACTGGGCTATATTCTAAGCTACCTGATCTAATTATGTTTTAAATTATTTTTTAAGTAACTGTTTTTGTCTGTTATGTGCAGTGTCCACATACGCCAGAAGAGGGCGCTAGAGCTCCATCCATTATTAGCTATTCAACAGAGGGGCTGAGAATTAAACTGGTTTCTCTCTAAGAGCCATAAGCACGCTTAACGACAAAGCCAACCCTCTAACCCCAAACCAAACCCTATTGTATGCTTCTCCAGGCGTAAAGTGTCTCACTCAGTGTCTCACTGTGACTTCTCAGTCGCGCTGTCCCGAATTAGTCAGGTTTGGTCTGAACTCAGTTGCAGCTGGCGTGGGGAAGCAACCCCGATTTGAGGGGTTTCGTCAGCCCTGGATTTGATCCCCAGTACCGCTGGCTGCAAGCTTATGCTACAGGAGACTTTGTGGCTTTGGCTGTCTGTCTTGGATTCTCAGGTGGCTGTGCCCGGGTGACGCCAGATGGAGCTTTTAGGTTCAGCAAGTCATCTAACGCACCCGGTGACGGAAAACTCGCGCCAGCCGCTAACACAGGAGAGCCAGGCTGAATTATGTAAATCACTGTCCTGGACCCTGAGAGCTGGGTGGTTCGTAACTCTCTCCTTCACTTAACGGGTGCCGACTTTGATCAAGCCTCCCAGGAGCTGGGTTTTCTAATCAGCCAAGTGAGGATTGTCCCGAGGGCGAGCAAGCACCCAGGTGCGGTCATTGTCATACCGCAGCTCTTCTCGAAAGCATCAGTGTGTGTTTGGGGGGAGGGAAGGAGGGATTTTTTGTTTGTTTGTTTTGTCTTCCCATCATTGCCGCACATGCCCAGGGTTTTATGTGGCGACACTTTATCTCCACCCGAGAGCATTAAAATTGATCCAGTTTTGGTGTCTAGCGGTGGGAGCTCAGGGTTGGGGGCCGGGGATGATCAGGGTTAGACAATACCGTTAGGGTCAGTTCCAAGATGGAATCTGGGGGTGAGGGGTGGGGGAAGAGTCTCGATAACCTGGAACTCACCATGTAGGTGTAGATCAGACTGGCCTCACACCCACAGTGACCGTTCTTGGCCCCACCCCTCAATGCTGGTTTAGGGGTAAGAGTGAACACATCCTCCTTGAATCTTGGTTTGTAAGGTTATGTCTGAGCCAGCTCTGGCTGCCCCTTCAGATGCATCCCCTGGCATTGAGCCTGGACTGCGAGCTGAGGTAAACCTTTCTTTATGACCCGCCTGTGGCACTGTGTCCTCCCAACAGCTGCTGTCTTTACACCCTGGCTGTTGACTTCTTTTAAAATAACACCCCCAGATGCCATTGTTCTGATTTTCTGAGGAACTCTGGCTGGGTAAGGTTACTCTAAAGGAACAGAGACTTTTAATATTACCTAATGACCTAAAAATATTGGCACCTAAATGTTTCTCAATAAAGCACTTAGGGGAGCCATCTTTCTAACTAGATAAGAGCGCCGTCTAATTACATCTAATTATGACATAGCTGGGCTTATGCAAATGACTTCATCAGAGGCGCCGAGGAGCTCTCTTGGGGCTTCTTAGTTCTCCTGTGATTTGCCGGTGGCTTTATTTGCCCTCCTCACAGACAAAACAGCTATCTGGTTACTTCTGTGAGAAAGCAAGTGTGGAGGGAGTGGGGCGATGTTCTAAATCCCATTTAGCCTTTAGCTAGCAGAGGGATGGGGGAGGAGGGCGTCTGGCAGATTTCCGTGATTTAGAACCAGGATGCAAAGACTGTCCGTAAGGTGAGAGACCAGCCCGTGAGGAGATCCTGTTTAAATGGTAAGACAGAGAAAAGAGGTCTGTCCGGGTTGCTCAAAGACAAATGTGACTCGGTTTGTACTGACTTGGAGTTCCTAAGGTGAGAACTGATAAAAAGTTAGATCCTGTGCTAAGACTTCTGGAAGACTCTGCAGCCCGAGGAGCGGTTCGCAGATGTCTGTGATTGGGCAATGCAGGTGAAGATGGCGGAACAACTATCTCCCTAGACTAAAGAGGGTACATTTACCTCCATAAAAGGTTATGCTGGCGGTGGAGAGGGTTTGCCCAGCCAGAAACTCCCGGGTAAGGTGGATGGAGGCTCCACAGCCACACCCACCGTGCCAACCCCGAGAGCCAGCGGCTGCAGACGCAGAGGGCAGAGCCTTGTCCCCATAGGGCCTGAATTCTGACTAAACTACGTCAGGCTCACTGGGTCTGTCAGAGAAGAGCGAGGCTTCACTAACACAGGCTGACCACCAAGGTCCAGCTACCAAAGTATTGAGGTTCAGCAACCAAAAGCCCCTTTTGACTCACCTAATTAACATGCCCAACCAAAAACACCCCACCTTAGCCCAATTTAACTCTGGGCATCCCTTTTCTGTTTCTTAAAAGTTACACCTGCAAGGTCGTTTGCTGCTGTTTTTTGTTTGTTTTGTTTGTTTGTTTGTTTGTTGTTTTCCCCCCCAGAAGGCAGACACTTTAACCTTTCTTCTGAAAACAAGTTTCCAGTGTCGTTTGTTTCTAAGCAGGGGGTCCCATAAGGGAACCCCAGCTGTACAGAGGTCTCTTTCAGGTGGTGCCTGGACTTTGGTCTGTAGCGGGATCCCAGTTTGGGGTGTGTGGACATATGCGTTGGGTCTCCAGGACAAGTTCTATCACACAACTCCTGGTGTGTTTCCCTCCCTCCCCGTACCGGGGACTTTCATCATGAGGCGCACTGCAGCCAGTTTGGGTGTAACCTTTCTTTGATGTACCCAAGATTTCTGCTTGTTTGACAGTATCGTTTCTTTGCGTATGAGTTCTGTTAAAGGATTTCTACCACCTTAAGTCACTTCCAGGAGGTTTGTGAGCCGTTTAGGGTGTGGTACATCTCTTCTGAGACAGTATTCCGGAGGACCCCTGGAGGAGGAAATTTGACCTGAGCCGCTACAGTTCCTCCAGACACCAGGGGGCGCTGCTCCATGGCCAGTGTTCATGTGAGGGAATCCTGGTAGCTGAGCTATGGTTGTGCCACAGGTCGCTAGTTACTGCCAGCCCAGATTTATGGTTGTGTCTCCGTTAATGGCCTCTGCTTAAGGCTCCAGTGGTTTTTAATTCCTGGATATCTCTGGAAGACACCATCTGGGAAGACCAAGGGAAGGAGTGGAACAAGTTCGATGACTTCCAAAGCCAGGAAGCCATGCCTGGGTGTTAGAACCACGTGGTCAGTCTCCCCCTTCACAGTACCCTCGGTCTATCATCCGTCCCCACACGCTCTGACTTCTTAGAAAAATGTTCGTTGGTTGGTTTGGAAGCCTGGAGCCTGGTATTCCACGCTGACCTCGGAATGTCTTAGTTAAGGACGACTTTGAGCTTGCGATCCTCCTGCCTCCAGCTCCTCGGTGCTGGGATCACGGGTATGGGGGACCACACTGAGGGCCTGCTGGGCAAACCTGAAGATGACCAAGTGTCTCATCTGAAGCGATGCAGCCTTCGGCAGAGCGTGTGAATAGCCCAGGAGAATATTTGGTAGGAAGGGAGTGTTCTCCCAGGCATTGTCCTGGGCACCCCATTGTGGGGTCCTAATGCTCTGAGGGACCCAGGAGGTATGGAAGCCAACAAAGCTGATGTGGAGAACGGATCAGGGTCTCGTCTGAGATCACAGCACAGAACCAGGATCCAAACCCAGGCCTTCTGGTCTGCAGAACTCGCTGATTCAGGGCGAGCCTGCCCTTCCTAGATCATCCCTCCAGACTGTCCCAAAGGAGCTCCAGCAGGGAGTTGTGATTAGAGGGTTCATGGTCAGCATATGTCATATGGACACGATGCTCTGTAGGAAGGAATGGAGCGTGCTAAACATGCTTTTAAAACCAGCATTTCCACCACAAAGGACGGGTGGTTCTCGAAATGGAAGCATTGAAGCTCGAGTGGTCTTTGTTGGCATCATAAAGTCTCTGGGGGTGGGTTTGTGCGCACGTGATGTTAGTATCTTCCAGGGGTCTTGGCTCCTAGAGAGAAAGCTTTCAACCCGGAACTGTGTGAGAATCCGGTAAGATGATTTTTGTTTTTGAGGCGGGATCTCAATCTGTAGCTCTGGCTAGCCTAGAACTTCTATGTAGATCAGGCTATCCTCGAACTCTTAGAGCTCCATCTGCCTCTGCTTCCGAGCGCTGGCCATGAAAGGCATGTGCTACCACATCTGACCGAAGGTCCCACAAGCAACCCCTGCCACTTAGTAACTTCGGGCTCTTCATTTCAAGAGGGCGAGGCAGACACAGGAGCTGCTACTTGCCAGGGAGAGAACCTGGGGGTGGGTGGGACCAGAGTAATGTAGTTGTGGCACCCGGGTGGCCCCATGGATGTCACTCAGTGTTCCCCAGTGAAACACAGGCACGAGCGGCTGTGGCCCAGGAGGGGCATGGTGACCAAGGATGGGACCCCTGTGCTGTGAGGTCTGGTCACCCACCAGCCATATCAGCGGTTGCACAGCAGAAGGTGAGGGGGTTTTAGACAGGGTGGCAGAGAGGGAGAGAGATCAGCCGCAGTAGCAGGGCCTGTGGTCCATCCAGCTATCCTTGGGCAAGTCCTTGGGGGGACTCTCTCTAACAGGTGCAGCCACACCAGGGTGGTTACACTGTGCCCCTGGACCAGTTCAAAACCAGCGACTGAGCCAGGGCTGGGTCACCCCTGCAAGAGCCTGGCCGGACCCCGTACAGGCTTTGCCTTGGCCCAAGGGTAGTAGTGGGTTTATTGGAACAAAGACTATCACAGAGTCTCAGTGTCCTCCCCGAGCGATGGCGCGTATGTGACCCGGTGCACACTCGCGTGTCATGCACGCACCTGCTGGTGGCCATGATGTGTGGATGCTAAATGTGCCATCAAAGTGGAGTCTAGTTTATTATGGCTTCCTCTCTTTTGGGGCCATTAGACGCCGCTGGTGCTGCTGTTATCTGAAGGATGCTGATGGTGCTCTCGGGTTCCAGAAGCCCTGCGCGGCCATCCCCACGTTCCACAAAGAGACAGAGCCATTTCCCTTACCTCCAGGGCGCTGGTACCTAAACCTGTGGCTGTTCAACTCCCTCCTACCAAATGATGCAGTATTTGATAGGCACATACTCACACCTCTGGGTGCCGATAGTGCAGAGCAAGGTAAGATGCTGTTCTGCGTTCTTTAAGGACTAATGACGGGTGGGGAGGGGGCGGGGCTGGGGGCGGGTCTGGGGCGGGTCTACATGGCCCCTTCTCCCCTGAGTGTTTTTAAAGTCCAACGTTGCTGAACCTGCATGTAAGAAGGTGGCTGTGCCGGAGCTGGGTATTTACTTACGACTGGGGCACCCCTCCAATCCCAAAGCCCACCAGGCCTCGGAGCACCAGGATCCAGCTATACACGGGCGCGAAAGCGCTGAGGATGCCGTAGTACAGGGTCCAGAGCACGCTGATCTTCAGCCCCTGTGGAGGAGGAGACACAGAATCGCCAGAGCCTTGAACACCTCAGGTGGCGCGTGTCTACTGGTAGCTAGGGCTACAGTGAAGGATGGCGCGGCCCAGGCTGGGGAACCTGCTTTGGCTTCTAGTCTACCTGCCATGTTTGTATTGCAGACAGGGTTTGTATAGCCCTGGCTGCTCTGGAACTCTTCTGTAGACCAGGCTAGCCTCTGCCTCCAGAGTTCTGGGGTCAAAGGCGTGTACCATCATCTCCTGGTGCCATTTGAATAAAAGACTTATGGGGCTGGAGGGATGGCTCAGCGGTTAGAGCACTGGCTGCTCTTCTAGAGGTCCTGAGTTCAAATCCCAGCAACCACATGGTGGCTCACAACCATCTGTAACGGGATCTGACGCCCTCTTCTGGTGTGTCTGAAGACAGCTACAGTGTACTCGTATATAATAAATAACAATTCAGGGCTTCCTTTCACAGAGACTTGTGCTTCAGATGAGCAAGTCCCTTCCTCTAGGGCCCTCAGTAGCTCCCCATTACCTCCAACAGACTGTGACCTCAGCAGGTGTGCTGCAGCTGGGACAGGAGGTGACAGAGTCAGAGAACTCGTCTGTCCAAAAGTTACCGTGACAGATCATGGGTCGCAGTCACTAGCTAACCCAGGTTTCAAGAGAAGCCACAAATCGGGACAGTGGTTCACCTGTGGGTCGCAACCCTTTACATTTACATTACGGTTGATAACTGTAGCAAGATTACAGCCATGGAACAGCCATCAAAATAACCACAACACAAGGAACAGTATGAAAGGGTTGAAGCGTTAGGGAGGTTGAGAACCCCTGCCCAAGACAGTAACGCTGATGTCACCTACCAACCTTGCCCTGCTCTGGCCTCACATAAGGAACACAAATTGGCGTCGAGAACGTCCCCTGCCTTGCGTGCTCCTTCCTCAGCCCATGACACTGCACAGCCACGTCCCTCCCCTGCTAAAGCCGCCCGGGCTGCCCTATGGTGGCTGCACCTTGGTGTGTGCATTGACAAGAGGAGCCCTTACCGTTTTCCTGCCGTACTGATCCGAGATGTTTCCCCAGAGCGTGGAACTGGACATCATTCCGATGAAGACCACCTGTGGGCAGACACGGTTTCTGTGAGCAGCACAGACAGTAGGGAGGACACACACACACACACACACACACACACACACACACACACACACACACCAGAGCACTGCAAAGCAGATAAACCTGTCCCTGGCTTCAAACTCTCAATCCTCCTGCCTCAGCCTCCCAAGAGCTTAGATTGCAGGTGGGTACCACTACAGCCACCTGTGGACAGGTCCCGCACAATCACATGAGGAAGGGGTATGCCACTCTTACACCCATATCTCAGATGAGGATGCTGAGGCTCAGTAAAGGAAGCTGACACAGCTGGGCTTCCACTGCTGCTGGTGACTGTCACAGACTTGATGTCTCAGGACCTGGGCTCTACTGGGTTCTACAGCTTCCTTACAGCACAATTACAGGGGTGGTAGTTACAGCGTCCAGGAAGTTTGGTTTTGTTTTTAAAAACAGGGCCTCTCTTTATAGCTCTGGCTGTCTTGGAACTCACCAGGCTGGCCTTGAACTCAGAGATCCACCTGCCTTTGCTCCCTGAGTGTGGGGAGTAGAGGTTTGTTTGTGGTTTTGTTTTTTGTTAAGGGCTTGGACTGTTCCGGCCCAGCTAGCTGGTCTTGAACTTGCAATTCGATGGTCACTTTTTTTTTTTTTTTTTTTTTGCATGTGCAGTGCTGTGCGTAGCTTCTCTGTTATAGTCCTCCTCCTCCTCCTCTCCCTCTTTTCTGCTCCTCTTTAACCATCCCTCCTCCTCTTCCTCCTCACCCTCTTCCTCCTCCTTTCTGTTCGAGACTTCTTCCTGACTTCTCTCACCCTTGGCTTCCTTCCCCCCAAATTGAGAGGAATCGCAGAAAGGCAGAACTGTCCCCACAGGACAGGGAGGGTCAAACCCTTCCTCACTGGAGCTGGCCCTTCAGTCTGTTCCTGCCTCCCAAGTGCTGGGATTGAAGGCTTGCGCCACCGCTGACTGATGATTGATGTGACCACTGCCAGGTGACCGCGGTGCAGCAGGTGAACTGACAACCAGCCCAGGAGCTGCACTCCTCCTCTGCTTCAGCTCCTTCCTGCGGGCCCTGCTCTGGAGTTCCGCCCTGACTTCCATCCTGATTGGATGTGAGCGGAAGTAAAGCCCCGCCCTCCCCAGGTGCTTTAGGCCACGGCGTTCGTGGGACCCAGTAGAAAAGGACGGGTGGCTCTTTGGGTGGTTCTTTTCTGCTGAGCCCTGGAGGCAGGAGATGGGCGTCATCCCTCCAGACACCCTGAGGGGGACAGGGAGGGTCCGTGAGCTGCCAGGCCACCTACCGAAGTCAGCAGCGCCACCTGCCAGCTGGGGAGTCTCCACTCACAGTGCAGCTGAGGCGCCAGGATGCTCAGGATCATCATCTCCATAGCGTCGGCCATCTGCGGGAGGAGGGAGCCGGTGAGGCGCCAGCGCCCTGACCTCAGAGTGCGGCCAACCCTGCGGCTTCCGGCGCCCACCCGGCCAGGCCGGGGGAGGGGTGGGGAGGGAGGGCACCGGGACCCTCGAGAGCCGGCGGACTGGGTGTGTTTCTCTGCGGTGCATGTCCGCTTGCTTTCAAACTTTTATTTTTACGTTTTGTATTTATTTCTCTTATGGGTATGGGTGATTTTTAACCCGCATGTATGTCTGAGCACCATGTTTCGTGCAGTGCCTGTGAAGAGGGGGAGCACGTTGGACGTCCTAGGACTGGAGTCATAGGCAGTTGTGAGGCACACGGGGGTGGTGGGAATTGTGGGATTTGAACCTGGGTCCTCTGGATGAGCAACCGGTACTCTTAACCACTGAGCCATTTCTCTGTTCGGTTTTTAAAGATTATGTTTATCTAGTTGCGCGCGCCTGTGTGTGTGTGTGTGTGTGTGTGTGTGTGTGTGTGCACATGTGTGCTTTCTCATTGGCCCCTTTAAGTGTTTGCTTGCTTGTTTTGTGAGACAGGGTCTCGGGTATTGTATCCCAGACTGGCCCAAACTGTAATCTTATTTCCACATCCCGAGCACTGGGATTGCAGACATGCGCTACCATGTAAGGCATTATCTGCTCGTGTTCTTAAAAATACAGGTCCTTGGGGCAGTGAGATAGCTCAGTGCTAAGGCATCATGAGTTTGACCCTGGGATCCATATGTGAGAAGGAACAAACCATCTCCTGTCCCTGCAAGTTGTCCCCTGACTATCACATACATGTTCACCATGATGAACAACACATACATGCACGTGTGCATGCACACACACACACATACATATACACAAAACATGCACACACTCACACATACATACACTCATATACACATGCACACACAAGTGCACACAAACAATGTAGATGTGTTCCCCCAGATGAAATGAGAGAGCTTCACAAGTCTAAAAGCTCAGTACATGTTTTTCCAGAGGCAGGATGGCGTGGTCCTTTGTCTTTGGATGTGCTTGGTCATGTGTTCATGGAGAATTGTCTGCATATTTAATGATACTTAATGAACACAGTGTTTGAATATATTAGCATATATTAAGGAGCCTCATTAGCATATACTGAATGCCTTTGTGAGTAGACAGAATACTGTTAAAAACGGTTCCACGCAGGCCATGGAGCTGGGGGCCCAGTAAAGCTCTGCTTCCACCTCAGTGAGAAATGGTGGAGAAACTGTGGTCCGTTTAGAAAAACATGTCTCACGTCCCACTCAGAGAAGCAGCTGTAGCCAGATTAAAGGTCCGTGTGCTTTGGGGCGTGGCTAAAGGGTCCTTAGCAAGGGGTGCGAACACCTTGAATCAGGATATACTCTTTATTTTACCTTTTGCAGAGCTGGGGGTGGAGCCCAGGGCCTTGCCCACAGCTAGACAAAGATGCTTAATTATACCTGGAGCTCAGGTATCAAATGTTTTCTGTGTCTGTTTCCCTAGGCAGGGATATGCACCTGAAGCCATCACATCACAGGAACCGTGTGTCCCCAGGGAGATCTACACCCATAGCCGGATGCTGTCTGGGTGATGGACCAGCCATGTCTACTTTGCTCCCAGCATGCACCTGGGCTATCACCACACATCAGCTTTGTTGATTGGCATTCAGGCAGAAGTTATATGTGGAGGAATAACTGTTATTTGTGTGGCCACGGGTCCCCAGCAGAGGGTCTTGGGGTATACCAGGTACTGTGCCCAGATATTTACCCAAGCCAAGCCGGTGAGAACAGAGAGTTTCCACTGAAATCTTCCAAACCCAATGGCTTCCACCGCATCTTCCACCATGAAAGTGTCTGGGAAGGAAAAGGGGGAGAAGAGGAGGGATCAACACATCTTGTATTTGTCATAGTGTGGCATCTGGGGTGGTCCCCAGACAGGCTAATGAATGGCAGAATGCGCTGCTTTAAGAACCAGCATCATAACTATGACCCTTGTCACCACCAGCATCACTGTTGCCCTTCTCAGCCCAGTGTCCACGGATGCAGCTATCACGGATTGTGATGTCACCGGACCTCCTGAAGTTCCTACACTCCGGTGTCACCCTTCGGGAGCTCTGAGCCTTTCCAACCACCCCTTCTCTAGAACTTTCTATGACCAGCAGCCCCCAGGTGCCAGGCCGATGCCTGAGCCGCCGAGCTTTCTCACCATCGGTGGGGTTGGCAAACTCCTTGGGGACGGCTGTCCCGTTGTCCAGCTCCACAGCTTCTAGGCCCACTCGGACTCCCTCAATCTGGACATCATGCTCTCCGGAAGCTGCGTCGTCCTCTGACCGTGCGCTCTCTCCCGTGCGGCGGAATTTTACCACCCTGGAGACGGAAGCAGATGTGACCGGGATGGCCAGGGCACCCTCCGCATGGCCTTGCTGGGAGGCTTTCCCACCCGAGGCAGGTAACGGGCTTTTCTCACTGTCCGGAGCTCTGGGCAGGTAGACCTGGCATTTATGTTGAACTTGGTCGGGCTGGGGGTGGGTGGGGTATTGGGAGTTCTGATCAGTTGACAGTCGGGCTCTGCACAGAACTGGCGGCTGGGATTCTCAGGTGCACAGCTGTGCCTTTGTTCTAGGCCTGGGCTCTGTTGTGACACAGGGTCACGCATTGCCTTACACTTCCCAGAATGCACTGGTGGGCTGTTTCCTATCTGTGGGGATGTCAGAGTGGGTATTGACACAGACAGATGGTGGGAGGTGACCTTGCCTCAAGGGTCTGCTGCCCTGAGTGTCCCAGAGCATCGCCGCGGGGTACATCTTGGTGCAGCGTGGGGCTGCTTGTTTGGGTCTTTAACCTCTGTCCTCAGCTTCTCCTCACTCCCCACTTTTCTCATTCCTCTGGCCATGAAGACATTTGAGACTCCACACGACTCCACACTGCCACACACTCCTCAGACTCTCCCCTCCCTCCCTCTGTTTTTTCTAAAGACAGGGTCTCACTATGTAGCCCAGGCTGGACTTGAACTTCAGATTCCATCCCCTACCTCAGCCTCTACCTGAGTCACAGCTGAGCCTCACCACCCCTGGTCCAGACTGAGCTCTCTCTAGTCTCTCTGGGGGAGATGTGGCTTTTCTGAGGAGCTGTTTCTCCATCTGAGGCTCGGAACGGAGTGAGCTGTCTCCTTACAACCTCTTCCCTCCCAAGCATAAGGCCTCTGCTGTCTGTCCGCCAGGTCTGAGGTCACAGCACCAACACTCGAGTGAGCTCTACCTCCCAGCTCCAGGGAGAGAGGATGCGGTGAGAGGGGGGAGAGAGGGGCTCGTGCCTGTGACCGAGAAATCACAAACAGCAGAAGGACCCAGTGAACAAATGAAGATCAAAACAAACCCATGGTTTAAAGAGGCAGAGGGGGTGGGCAAGCTCCACACAAACCGAGGATGATGATGATGACTGTTATTGTTATTATTATTATCTTTGCTACTGATACAGTCTCATGTAGCCCAGGCTGGCCCCGACTTCATCATCATACAGCTTAGGATAACTCTGCATTTCAGATTTCCCAGCCTCTACGCCTTGACCCCCGAGACTCTAGGATGCTCTACATGTTACAACATGTTCTGTCTATGCTGAGACTCGAACCCGGGGCTCTCGCACACCGTGCTCAGGCATGGAATGTGTTTTCCTTTAGAAGCAGAGGAAAGTTGCCCCGCCTGGGAAGCTTCTAGAATATCACCCGTGCTGGATCACAGGGACGTGAGGACAGACAGAATCTGCATCCTTAGCTACACTGCGCTTGGAAGGGAGCCAAGGGCAGGGTGGGGCGGCTGAGTTTGAAGCCTGCGGTTCACAGTTCTGGCTCCGGCATTCCGTGGATAGCGTGTGCTTTGAGCAGCCTGGCTGTCGTTTTCTGCAGGGCCAGTTTGAGTGACTGTTGCTGTCATCACCATTTTACAGACAAGAACAATGAGGCCCTGGTGTCATGTGACATCACAGAAACAGAACTCAAGAGACACAGAACCAGGGTTCTGTCCCGGATCTGTCTGTCTACGGTCTCCTGTTCCAGGCAAACTAGAAACCTGGCTGTCCTCACACCCCAATCCAGGTCTGCCAAAGCTCTGTGGACTCCAAAGCTTTCTGGAAAATTCTTTGCACAAAATGACTTCAAGATATAAAATGTACAGAAAACCTTTTTTTCTTTTCTCCCTTTCATTCAACACGTCCTGGGGCGGAGCCCAGGAGTACCGCCAGCCCAGGGGGTCATTCAGCTAATCCTGCGGACTTGTCTGCACGTGCATTCACAGACAGCTCTACCTCTGTCATACGTACCTCAGTTTTCAACTTAACACCCCTGAAAGACACTGAAAACAACTCCCCGCCTCTCGGGACTCTTTATGTCATAACATACGGGCTTCAATGACTGTGTTGAGTTTCCCAGAACAACCAGAATTCATTTCTTCTTCCTCCTCCCCACTCAGTTTTCGATGATGTAAGGCACCTATAACATGACCCTGGCCACCACAGCAGATTTAAGTGTCCCACTCAGCAGCATATAGAGAGTAGTCACAGCCAGCGCCCCATCTCTGAACTGGGTTCATCTTTACATCTCAGACTCTGTCCCCTTGAGCCCCGACTCCCCATTGCTTCTGCGCCCAGGAATGGTCATTCTCTATCTCTGCAAATCTGAGTGCCCCAGAGAGGAAGTGAATCCATAAGATGTTATTCCTGCTCTTTCTCAGTCCTTGGGATTGAATCTTGTGCATAAGAAGCAAATACTGGATCATTGAGATATGCCTATTGCTTTTGTTTTTTTAACCTTTGAAATAGGCACTTTCACTTAGATACCCAGGTTAGCCTTAAACTCACTCAGTAGCCAAGGCTAGCCTTGAGTTTGTGATCCTCCTGCCTTAGCTTACGGCAGTATGGCTAAGGTTACTGGCCTGAACTACTCCCAAGCCCTGCTCCCCACTCCTTTGTAAAGGCTGAATAGTATTCCATTGTATGGACATACCACAGTTTGTCCATTCACTAGCTGACAGAGATTAAAGCTGCTCCCATCCTTTGTTCATCATGAAGAAAGCTGGACAAACACAGCCTTACAGATGTCTAAGACCTTGATTTTACCTCTTTGGGGTAAGAACTGATAAGTGTTTAAAATCTTGAGGAACCGCCAGAGCGACTCACATACCACCTAACATTCTGACGGGTTCCTGTTTCTGCGGGTGTTTGCCAGTCATTGCCCAAACCCATCTGAACGCCAGTGCCATGTCTGGACTAAGAAGGCTCTCTGGTTATTAACGCAGGCCACAGAGCACACAGTATCTCCTCACCCAGGTGGAGAAGCCGATGAAAGAGGACTTGTGAATCTGGCACATGTATATGTCCAGAGCTGGGACTGTCCAGAGAAACAGAAGGCAGGTGGATGGTTGCTAAGAGCCAGGCAGTTGCCAAGCAACAGGGAGTGACTTCTAAGTGGGGAGAGAGTGACAAAGCTTTGTGATACCTTGAATGCCACTGAGTCTTATAATTTGAAACAATAAATTTTGTGTTATATTTATCATCCCAAAATAAACACAGTCCACCTAAGCTTTCAGCTCAGGCTGGAGAAAGTCTGTTCATCTATTCAATAAGTATTTACTGACTGCACCAGCCTAAAATGCGCCTCTGGCTTTATAAAAGTGAAGGAGAAATGGGAGACCTGTCCAATCATAGTCACCCTGCCCTAGGAGGGTTCACGTCACAAAGCCAGATGGCTGGCCCGGTGCAGGAGTGCCCCCCGAAGTTCCAGCCATTTAGGAGAAACAGGGCAGCCCTGACAGAACAGTGAGACCCCATCTCAAAAGCAAAACCAATTCACCTCCACCCTGTGTGTCCATCCGTGTACATACGTGTTTGTGTACATATGTGTGCTGTGTGCTATAGTAGTCACAGAAAATGAAAATGTAATTTGTTGGAGGCAGGTCCGGTTTAATTTCTGTTGCCGTGATTAAAATAAAACCCGGGTGAGAGCAACTGTGGAGAGAAAGGCTCCCCCTCCACCCCCGCTCACAGGACCAGGATTTGGGGGAATCTAAGCAGGAACTCCAGACAGATAATGCATACAGTATCTGCAGTCAGGAGCAGACAGAAACGAATGCACGCATGCTCCATTGCTCCTCTCATACACAGCTCAGATTTCCCTGCCTAGGGAATGGTGCCACCCACAGTGGGCAGGGTCTTCCCACACTAAACTGACATGAAACGCCTCCGCAAACATGCCAACCCAGTGACTCTTAAGTTCACAATCACAGCCGCCCCTGCAGGGAGGAAAAGAAACCTTTAAAATAAATTTACATATGTACACATCCTCTCCTTAAGGTCCATCAGTCACTTGCTCCCGACCCGTATGACTAACACTGGTGGGTGAAACTTTTGGGGACTGTAGCCCCATGGAGTCATCCTGCTGACAGTTCGTCACAGGGATCCATACATGTGCAAACAATTGTTGTTATGACGACTGTGGCCTGTGGCGTAGGCTGACAAGCCTGTCACATGTCAGGCCCAGGGTTGTGTGAGTTATTTAACCTTCTTTTTTCACAGAGGGAGACACCTACACACGGATCTGGCAGCTCGCCCCATGTCACCTAGCAAGTGGCTGGCCTAGGTTTCTTGGGTTCAGCTATCTTCCGAGTTTCCGTTCCCAGACATGTCTCTTCCAGGCTAGCATGCTATTGGCTGTTTACCTTGTGTCTGTCTAAAATTAGAAACGTTCCTCAGGAGGGGAGGTTTATGTGTGTATGGGATATCCACTTTAGAATATGCGTCATGGGCTGGAGAGCTGCTTCAGTGGTTAAGAGCACTTGTTCCTGACAAGAATGTCCTTCCTTGGGCACCAGGCATGCGTGTGGTAAATAGACTGGTCACAGGTGGAACAACCCAAGCGCGCACTGGCGGGTGGACAGATAACCCCATAGAATGGGGTATTAGATTTTGTTCTTTGTTTTGTTCGTTTTGGTTTTTGGTGACAAGATTTCTCAGTGTAGCCCTGGCTGTCCTGCAACTCTCTCTGTAGCCCAGGCTGGCCTCGAACTCAGCGATCCACCTGTTGCCTGGCACTGCAGGTGTGTGTCACTTGTAGCTCAAGGACCAGTGAAGAGTGTCAGGAGAGACACAAAGCTTTGGGGAGGGGATATGGTGGTGCCATCCAGAGCACTCACACAGCCACTGGGCCCTCCAAGATGCCAAGAGTCTTATGCAGGCTCTGGTTCTGTGAACATGCCTCCTGTTGTCACAGTTCCTCACAGTAGACACCCATCCCACACCTTCTCACAGTCCGGTCTGCGCTGGCCAGGGGAGCTTCCCTGTTGGACATGAGACCTGACCCCGGAGACTCAGAGACTTCACTGTGGTCTTGAACCAGGCTTCCTGCCTCCTTAGGTGCTTGCAGAACCTAGGTTAAGCTGCACTTCCGTGGTCTCTTTCCTGCCTAGGGGTAGCTGGGTCACAGGTTCCCCAGCACGCTCTAAAAAGAGAATGTCGGGTCCTGGCCCCCACTCTACAGAATCAACATTTGCAGTTGAACAAGGATTGCCCTGAGATGGAGGGGGACGGCAGCTCCTGAGCAGAGTAAACTCTTCTCTTTTTCTTTTGGACAGATCAGTTTTTGGCCTTCTTAACTGGGACATCCGATTGCTTCTGTTCCCTGTACTTCCTGAATGCCAAGTCAGGCTAGCTTTATGGCGTGTGTGTCTGTGGATGATTTTGTCTGGGAAATGGGGGTGCTGGTGGGCTGGCGGGATCAACATGGGGTGCACAGGCCCCAATGGGTGGGAACAACACTGCCCTGCAGACTTTATTCACAGTCTGTCCCTGCGAGAAGGGACTTTGCTCATTAGGGACTTACTTTGGACAGATATGAAAAAGAGGCATTGGACGTTAAGTTAGACACAGCCAGCCAGGCTGTGGTTCAAATCTGTTGGGCTCCCAAAAAAAGTGTTTATCAACTGTGTGAGCCAAGGTTTCCTGAGGAGCGGGATGTGAAAGAAAAATTCAAGAGAAGCAACATATGCTGAGCTACAGGGCTCATGACAGCCTGGCTCCGCCGCTCCGATTTCTCGGCATTTAAACATATAAAAAATATTTACCAAAATAGCCAGAGACTTTTTTTGGTCTAAGTTTGCTATTTAGGGAAGGGAAGAGTTGGGGAATCGGCTATCCAGTGTAATCCGCTTTTTGAGGAACCTCAGGTGAGGGCCTGAAATTCGGGAAGGGGGGGGCTTGATTAGGAATTCCGTCTGTCTCTTCATCTGAGCCTCTGACCCTCGTTCTGTGAACAGGGGCTGAAGTAATGAGGCTAGAATCCATCTGTGATTATTATAGGGTAGCCTTTAGGGTCCTGCAGAAAGAGGGGTCCACCTCAGGAGAGAGTCCTCAGTACCACCACGGACTGTCTTGGCTTCCCTCTCCCTAACCGTGCCATCCAAGAGCTGTGTGACCCTGGGTAGGTTGTTTCACCACCCTGAGTCAGTTTCACGGCTTTTAAGCAGAGATGGCAGTTGCTGCCTCCAGGGGTTGCCATGGGGACCGAAGGTGCCACCGTGGAAAACAGTGTCTTGAAAAGACTGGCAGTTTCAGGGAGTGTTGAGCCAGGGCTGGTGCTCAATGCCAGCCACAGAGTGGGACAAAGTTCGCATGGCTCTCACCCCCGTAGTAATGAGGCCACTGGAATGAATCGCTTCTCCCACAAGGGGACTATGAGCTCACAGCACTGCAAGACACGTGGATGCCTCAGGGTGGTCTTCGGTGAAGTGCGTGTCTGGCAGCTAGGAAGGGTTTTAGATCCTAAATCCACTTTTTAAAAAAAGCCAGGGGGCACACGCTTGTATTCCCGACTGGGGAGAGTCAGAGACAGGCAAATCCCAGGGGTTCAGCAGCCACCCTAACCTACTGGGCAAGTTCTAGGTCAACCAGAGACTCTGTCTCAAAGAGAAGAAAAAGATACTTGAATCACAACAGCCACATCGTCTCTGGCTCACGCATGCATGTACCAACACGCAAGCACCACGAGTGTGTTATCATTTAGGTGTGGGTAGGGTAGGAGGCCCGTGGAGAGGATGCATTCCGCTTACAGCAGTGGAGATCATGGAGGAGCAGGTGAATGTGATCCACCAACTGATAACCAGAGACAGGAGGGCTCAGGACCCGTGCCAGCTGAGCTTTTGCTGTCTGAGCACAAGTATTCTCAGGAAGGGACAGCATGGTGGCTTTCCCCCAACACAGCTCCTATTTGGAGTGGGGTTTGCTCCAACTGCTTTTCCCTAGAGACTGAGGGACCTTCAGCACGGGTGCCCAGCCCCCACTCGGGTCTGTGTGGCGCACTCTTATCACAGTCTATTTCCCGAACTCTGTGATGCTGACATGCGTCACCAGGAGCTGAGCCGTGTCCTCATCCCTCCCTCGGCACAGTAGCCTGGTCTCCCTCAGCCCAGAGAGTAAATCCAAGATGTATAAAGATGTCGTGTTGGACATCTGATCAGAGCTGTGATGGGGTTCTCGGATGTCAAAGATGCTGGGATACAGGCATCTGGCGGCTGACTGTGGTCAGACAGGGCTGTCAGGTAGAGGGGGTGCTTTCCTTCAGACCGCTGCGTCTACCTCTGGGAGACACCTGACTGGAATCCCAGTCACACAAACAGCCCCCTCAAGCTTGTCCTGGGGCGCTGTGTCCATTGGCACTGGGGCCCCTGGAGTTTGACAGTGGTAAGTAGGGCTTGACACCGCAATTCAAGCCACAGAACTGCCAGGTTTGCTGACAATGGCTTTGCCTGCTCCTTCAGAGCCAGCCCGAGGCCCTCTTTATTTTTATGACTTAGTTTATTTTTATTTCATGTGTATTGGTGTTTTGCCCACATGTGTGTCTGTGTGAGGGTTTCAGATCTCCCGGAGCTGGACTTACAGACAGTTGTGAGTTGCCATGTGGGTGCTGGGACTAGAACCGGGGTCCTCTGAAAGAGTAGCCAGTGTTCTTAACTGTTGAACCATCTGTGCAGACCCCTAGAGGGATGGTTGGGAAGGGGCCTATCTTTTCAAAAACTGAGGTTCTAACAGGAGAGAGGAAACACTTGATGGATCTGGACCCGGCGAACAGAGGACTCAGGTGTGTGAGGAGGGAGACAGGCTACAAGCCCGTGTGAGGAGGCTCTTTAACAGCCAGAAATGAGGAGGTGGTGGATGCAGCAGAAACTTTCCAGACAGACGGGTCACATGACTGGATCAAGGGTCACACTTAAGTATGTATACTGGGCCATAGTGGGTCAGAGACAGTGCTGTGGACTCATTCCTGAGGGGTTGAATGACAGGCGAAGTGAGGTTTACAGGGACAACAGTGACTGTACCAAGATCTTAGCCACTGTGTGCACCAGGACCTTACACACTGTGTACACCAGGACCTTACACACTGTGTGCACCAGGACCTTACTGTGTGCACCAGGACCTTACACCCTGTGTGCACCAGAACCTTACACAGTGTGCACCAGGACCTTAGCCACTGTGTGCACCAGGACCTTACACACTGTGTGCACCAGGACCTTACACCCTGCATGCACCAGGACCTTAAGGATCTTACACCCTGTGTACCAGAACCTTACACACTGTGTGCACCAGGACCTTACACAGTGTGTGCACCAGGACCTTAGCCACTGTGTGTACCAGGACTTTAGGCACCTGGGACCTTACACCCTGTGTGCACCAGGACCTTACACACTGTGTGCACCAGGACCTTACACCCTGTGTGCACCAGGACCTTACACACTGTGTGCACCAGGACCTTAGGCATTTCTCAGCACACAGTCCATCCTGGTCTACAGAGTGAGCTATAGGACAGCAAGGGCTACATAGAGACACCCTGACTTTACAAACCAAAACTAAACCAAAACAAAACATTTATTTTACTTTTGTGTGTATGTGTTTGTGTGTATGTATTTGTGTGTGTGTGCATGAAGAGGCCTTAAGAGAATGCTCTCCTAGAGCTGAAGTTACAGCCTCACAACCTGGGCACTGGGAACTGAACTGTTCCAAAATGAGGTCAGCAAGCACTCCTGAGATTAACCCCTTAGCCCATCCAGCCCTACGACTTTCTTAAAAAACAGACAGGCTGGCTGAAAACTCACAATCCTCCTGCCTCAGCTTCCCAAATGCTGGACTCACAGTTATGCTCTGTCATGCTAGATCCCAGCCTGTTCTTAGCCCATAGGCAAGGGTCTCCCTTCTGAGGCCAAGAGCACTGGGAAAGTCACTGTCCGTCTGCATCTCTCTCCAGTAGATGCTCAGCCCCCCAACCTCCCACCCCCCCAGCAGGGCAGCTGGAGGACTCCGTGTTCAGGAAGATTCAGAGAACATCCACAGAGGACAGAAACTCACTGTTGATGTTGGACACTCCACCCTCAAAGGTCCCTTCCATGCCTGGATTCTAAGCTTGTCACTTATGGAACTTTTAGTTTTCTGTGGGTTTGACTTGTGGATTCTTGTCACCCTGGGGTCACCTGATGAACACTGATCTTATATCCAAAAAAAAAAAAAAAAAAAAAAAAAAAAGACCAGACGACTGACTTATAGTTTTCATTATCTTTCTTACTGCCACACAGCTGAGAAAAACAGCTCACAGAGGGACCATTTATTCTGGCTCATGGTTTGAGGGGACACACTCTGTGTTAGCTGGGGAGAGGCGCATCTGCAGGAGCTTGCCCCAACAGGGCAGAGTAGGAAACAGGTCAGAGGCAGGGTCAAGCTCTAACCTCAAGGCCCACCCGGGGTAACTCAGTTTCTCCAGTCAGGCCTCACCTCCTTAAAGCACACCAGGACTCGGGGACCAGAGGCCTCAGCATGAGCCTAGCCCTGCAGTGTGAGCTCCCCTTGTGTTCTGGTCTTCCCAGGGCTCCCAGGAGAACGTTCTACCAAGCACTGCTTGTGTATTCGATGGCTGGCCTAGCCCAGAACTCCAAAGTCTTCCACATTCCTACCGCAAACCAGTTCTGAAGCCTGGGGACCCTCCCTTCAGGCTGAGTACAGCAGTAAGCCACTTCCGGGAGCTAGTTTCCTGCATCAGTGATGTTTCTCGGGGCCGTGATGAAACACGCAGGGGAAGCCGCTTAGGGGAGGAAGGATTTCCTTTAGTTCGTGGTCTGAAGGGAAACTGCCTATCCCTGCGCCTAGGAGAGGTCACTCACATCTGGAGGGATCAGGAAGGACAGAGAAGACCAGAGGCAGAGCCAGACTATGAACGCCAAGGCCAACCCCCCAGTGACCCACATCCTCCAGCTAAGCCCCACATCCTGAAGGTGTCACAGATTCCAAAGCCCAAACCATCCTATGTTCAAACGGATGAGCCGGTTGTCGGGACGCCTCACATCCAAACCAGGTGATCACAAAGAGTGGGCATCGCTGACCCGTGCCATGTTCTCTGTAGGAGAGCTCAGGGAAGCACGGGCCCTGAAGCTGGGGCCTGTGGGGGGGGGGGACTACACCTGCCCAACGGTCCTACAAAGTCAGCAGGAAAGTTAGGTTTGGACCCAGCGCTGCTTGAACAAGATGCCCAACAATGGCTCCCAGCAGGGGCATCAGTGGAGAGACTAGGGGGAGGCAGGGCAGGATGAACAGCTGAAGGTACAGCTTTCAGGGTGGTCCACTGTGGCAAGTTTTTGTTTACTTGACACAAGCTCCCACCTGGAACTCACAGAGATCCCCCTGCCTCTGCCTCCCAATTCCTACAGTTTTTCTACACACTGGTCATGCAGCAAGGACATTCTCCGTGTAAGACGGAGTTCTTGCCCTATGATGGGACGATGCCCTGCTTGGGGATCAGGGATGGAAGTCGGGAGTGGAGATCCGGGTGAGATCAGAAGGTGTTCTGGAGGCCATGACTACGTAACTTGTTGTCTAAGGGGCGCCGTCCTGGGGACATGAACAATGTTGGGAGACAGTTTCACGTATCGTAATTGAAGCTGGGGGAGGGAGGGAGGTTGTGGCATTTAGCTGGTGGGGACATGGTTAAATACCCAATCGAGAGATCAGGTCTAAAATGTCAGTCACATCAAGAAATGCTCCTGCTGGGCTGGAGCAATAGCTCAGTGGTTAAGAGCACTGACTGCTCTTCCAGAGGTCCTGAGTTCAATTCCCAGGAAACCACATGGTGGCTCACAACCATCTGTAATGGGATCTGATGCTCTCTTCTGGTGTGTCTGAAGACAGCTACAGTGACTCATATACATGAAATAAATAAATCTTTATAAAAAAGAAAAGAAATTCTCCAGTTAAAGTCACAGTAAGGCCTGTTGTAAAGACCCACTGGCCTCTGAGAGGCAGTTAGGCCAGTGGGAGGAAGTAAGGCCATTCATTGTTGGTAGACCCCTCAAGGGGTTCCAGGGTCCCGGCCATCTTCCTGTCTTCTCTCTCTCAGCTTTTTGATCCACTGAGGTGAGAGGCCTTCTCTGCTACACAGCCCTGCTGCCAGGATGTGTTTGTCACTGTACCACATTCCCAAGACAACGGGGACAACTTAGGCACGGGCTATCCCAAGGCCATGAAGCTAATTGGCCATGGACCATCCCAAGGCAATGAAGCTAATTGGTCAGGGGCTATCCCAAGGCAATGAAGCTAATTGGTCAGGTGCTATCCTAAGGCAATGGAACCAGTTAGCCACGGGTTAAGACCTCTTCAACCATAAGCCAACCATCTGTCCTAATTTTAGGTTTTTTTCTTAGATAATTTTGTTACAAATACAGAAATCTTTTTAACCTGTCTGGATTAATGAGTGAAAGATGGTGGTGACTCATGTCTTTAATCCCAGTACTCAGGAAACAGAGGCAGGTGCATCTCTGTGAGTTCAAGGTCTACAAAGCAAGTTCCAGGGCAGCCAGGGCTACACAGAGAAACCCTGTCTCAAGAAACCAAAACCAACCAAAAACAAACAGAAGCGAAAGAGAAACAGTAACAATAACTCGAGGCTCACATAATGCAGAAGGCCCAGGTCCACCCAGCTAGAGAGGTTACACCCAGGGCCCAGCACGGTGGGTAAAGGTGTTTGCTGCCAAGCTTGCTGACGGAACCAGTAGGCACTGTTTTAAGTGAAATAAGCCAGGTACTAAAAGGCCAAGAGACAGCAGCATGTGGAATCTGAAGGTGAACTTAGGGAAAAGAACATACGGTTGGTTACCCAGGGCTGGGAGAAGAAGGGAAGGGTTGAGAGGAATCTCTTAGACGGAAAATAAATCCATGGGAGCTTGAAGATGACTAAACATAGGTTTTGAGTGTTATCACCACAAGAATATAGAAGGAAAAAGAAAGCAAATGAAGTATTGTGAACACATTCAATTCAGTCTTTGTGTGGCAATGTATCCGCTTCGGGTCAGTGTGTTCTGCATGTTATAAATGCACACAGAGGTCAGAGGTCAACATCCTTAAAGTTACTCTGCCAGTAAATAAATTTCCTCAGTCAAAGGAGACAGGCAAACAGAAGAGCCAGGGCGAGGAAAGGAATCTGGGCCAGTGGGATGGCTTAGTGGATAAAAGGAGCTTGCAGCCAAGCCTGGTGAGTCCCATCCCCTCTGCCTCGCAGGGAAGGAGAGAGCTAGCTCCCAAAAGTAGTTCTGTGGCCTCCACATGCATGGGTACACATATGTGCATGCATGTACACCACATATAAAGTAAATAATAATTTTAATAAATAATTTATTAAAATATTTATCAAATAATTAAACAATAATTTTATTAAAATAAGTCATTTAAAAAAGCAATACATGAGAGATAAATAAGAAACCTGTGTCTGGTTTTCTCCAGTGGCTGGAGCCCAGGCAGTCCTGTGTAACATGTCATCCTAACTGGCAGGAAAAATAGTTCAGCCAATGGATGTTTTTTTTTCTGGTTTTCTTTGTTTTTATTCTCACCAGAAAGTGTTTTTTTTTTTTAAGATTTATTTATTTATTATATATGAGTACACTGTAGCTGTCAGACACACCAGAAGAGGGCATCAGATCCCATTACAGATGGTTGTGAGCCACCATGTGGTTGCTGGGATTTGAACTCAGGACCTTTGGAAGAGCAGCCAGTGCTCTTAACCGCTGAGCCATCTCTCCAGCTCTCCCCTGACCCCCAAAGCAAAGCATTCTTAATCCTTTGGCCTGCATACACTGCTCTCCAGTGAAGCCCAGTCACCCAGCCCTGTCCCCACACTTGGGAAGCTTGTGGGCTCCCCTCCCTGTGAACCTTTCTCTGGAAGCCCAGGATAGGACTGGGTGGGCTCAGGAAGCAGCACAGGCCTAGCAAGGTCAAGCTCCTGGGTTCAATTCCAGCAGCAAAATGAATGAGTCCATATATTGGAAGGTAAGGGCTGGCAAGATGGCTCACTGGTTAAGGGGGCTTGCTGCCTAAGCCTGTAGATGCAGATTCAATCCCTGGAGCCCCAAGGAAGGTGGAAGGAGAGAACAGTTTGCATTAAGTTGTCCTCTGGCCTCTGCATGTGTGCTGTGGCGTGCGCACCTAACACACACAGTAATAAAATTTTAAAGGTAATAAATACTACAAAACGAGAAAGGGTAGCTTGACTTAGCCTGGGGAGTGAACGGAAACTGCTCTTCTTCTTCATTCATGGCAAAGCAGATGTATTGAATTTTCTCTGCTTGCTGCCCGTGTTAGGGCGCACCTGTAGTCCCTGAACCCATCATATAGGAGGAGGGGAGTCAGGAGCCAGCCTTGGCTCTATAGTGAGTTCAAGACCAGCTTGGACTGTAGGACGCTCGGCATCCAAAAAAGCAAAGCGGACAATTCCTGTTTTAGTCATTAGCAGTGCCGAGGTCTGCGGCGCAGTCACGTGACGCAGCTGCCGCCAGCACCCGGCTGCACTGATCTTTTAAAATCCCCAAGACTGTGTCCATTCAGTGCTGCTTCCTGATCCCATTTCCTAACAGTTTCCCACCGACTCCTTGGCGACCACCTTTCTGATCTGTGTCTCCAAAAGCATATCTACTCTGGGCTCGTCATCCAAGTAGCTTCACAAAGCACTTGTGACCCATGAAGACCGGCCTGGTTCCCTTTACATCCCTCCTTCATGCCGCAACCTGGACCGGAATGCTTTTCTTTTTGAAGGCTGAATAGTATTCCAGTTACATAGATATACCATGCTCTTGCGATGTGTTGATGGATATGGACCATCCCCATAGTATGGATGACACCATGGTGCACTTGGGTATGTGAATGCCTCCTCCAGACCATGTATCCATTTCTTTGGGGCTATGCGGTCATCTCGGTATCCACAGGAACTGTTTCCAGAACCTTCCATGGAAACCATAGTCTGTGGCTACTCGATATGAAATGGTATGGGGTTTGTATGTGGTTTCTGACATCCTCCTGTGTGCTCGAGTGCATCTGTAAATTGCTTACAGTCCCTGTCCCTGGGTCAGCATCACAGACTCTGTTGCTAAGACAACAGAACCAGCATGTGAATGCTGAGAGAGGAGGCAATCGTGTCTCTGTTTTGACCCCACCGTTGGTTGGCCCTGTGGATGCAGGCCCTGTGCCTATGTGACTTCCATAGAGGGTACACCCTTACTCTTGAAGTTCTGAGGCCCCACCACACTTTCAAGGTAGCCCAGCCACTTCTGGTTCCAAGAGACGGGGGTGGAATTGTGACCTGTCCAGGTCTGACTACCTGCGTCTTCTGGTTTGGGTTTTGTCTGTTTAGGGCTTCCGGTCGCCAACTGGTGCACGTGAGAGAGGGCTGCAGACATTCAAGGGAGTGTGCACAGAAGCCACAGGAAGCTTTTGAGCAGTTGACAGCATAATCCGACATCTAAGTCCCTCTGGGGATGAAGCGACGGCAAAGCCATTCCCAACGCCCCCATGTCCTCTGTGGGTCCCCGCGCACTTGCGCAAATACTCACACATAGACACTCTCACACATAGAAACTCTTTTGAAAATGGAATCTAAAACAAAAGCCCTGTCAGCTGCTGTGATGAGAACAGGCTGTCAGGAGGCAAGGGCAGGAGAGAGAGACCAGCAAGGAGATGAATCCTGCTGAGAACAGATGGCACGCAGCGCCTGTGGGATCTGGTGACTGTGGAGACGTGGGTTGGAGCGGGGCTGACACTGAGGCAGGCAAGCAGCAAGATTTCCTGAAGATTAGAAAGAAGTGTTCGAGAGAGGAGAGTCAAAACTGACCTCAACAGTTTGGCCCACATGTGAGGGAGGTGCGGCCATCATTGGAGCCACCGGAGGAGGGGGGATCCCGAGATCTCTAACTTGCTGATCTTGCAAAGAACTAGGGATCCCTTTCCAGCATTGTGTTGTCAAGAGGGCCACAACCTTTGGGACCTCCAAACCCTTTTCTGGTCATGTAGAGCACACAAAATTCACACAGGCACGCACACGCACATGTATTTTAAAACATAAATATTTTTAAATAAAGAGTTCAAGTTCGGACACGTGCCGCCACAGCACCGCAGGCATTCCTGCAAAGACAATAGCTGCTGCTTGCTTTGTGAGGTCCAGTGACCCAAACTGAAGCAGAGGGGGACAAGAAATGCCAGAAGCCACTGTCAGACTTGTCCACTGCCCAGTGTCTTTCCCTGTTTCTACAACAGGTCGGCCATGCAGGGGCAAACAGGCTCCCTGCTTCACAGATGAGCGTAGCTTTAAGAAGAGGAAGATGGGGCTGGAGAGATGGTTCAAAGGTTAAGAGCACTGACTACTCCTCCAGAGGTCCTGAGTTCAATTCCCAGCACCCACATGGTGGCTCACAACCATCTGTAATGGGATCTTATGCCCTCTTCTGGTGTGTTTGAACAACGGTGTACTTATATATAATAAATAAATCCTTAAAGAGGAGGAGGAAGAAGAGGAGAAGGAGGTGAAGAAGAAGAAGACAAGACAAAGGCCAAACACCACCCCCGTGGTATGTGTCAGAAGCAAGATTTGAGCCCAGCACTGCCCGACTCAGATTCCTCCATTTCATCTTGGTTAGTGAGGTATCAGAATCATGCTCCATCATGAAGACAGGAAACGTAAGAAGAGAGAGGTGGTCCGTGGAGCATCCTTTAACGCCCTGAGTGCCCTGGCCCTGGGGTCTTTGACGAGACACACCATGCTCTTCCCACTCAGGGCTTTTCCTACCTAAGCTTTTCTTTCTTTCTGGAACGCCCCACACACGTATTGTTTCTGAATGTCCTACCCACACCTGGAAGCCCTCCTTGATCTCACTGCTGTCAGGAATCAGGAGGATCCGTGAGCGGCCCTGGGCCGTACAAGCATCCATCATAGTTGTGAATGCGACATACTCAGTGCCCACCTCTTCTCTCAGGCCAGCGCTGCACAGCGGAACTTGGCAGACCATTGGAGCTGTGGGAAATGTCCCCACATGAGCCCCACGTAGTGGCAGCCTGTAGCTACAGGTAGCTATCGAGATGTGTGCATTTGGAAACAAAGGAGCAGGTTTTTGTGTATTTATTTATATTCTGTATTTGTTCCAAGTCCCTTCAACTGTCAACTGTGTCTCGATTGTAAATTGATGTACGAAGGTCTGGCCCACTGTGAGTGGTGACACCATTCCCTAGGCAGGAGGTTCTGAACTGTGTCAGCTAGGTCTAGGTGGTCTGCAAGCCCGCAGCAGCAATCTGTGTACTTCCTGCTATACTTTGGTAGTGTGGTGACTTTCCTGACTGGACAACAAATGGGCTACTCAAGTTCCTGTCCTGACTTCCTTTGGGGATGGACTATGATGTGCACCTGAGGCCACAAAACCCCCCTTTCTCCTCTGTGATGCACAGCGTCTTATTACAGCTGCAGAGATGTAGGTCGAACAATAGCATGCCACACAAATTATTTCACATGTAAACTATATCATTTATATTCAGCACATGTGGCCAGAGGTGACTGTCAACTGCAGCCCCTTCAAGGCATAGAGTACATTATCTTAACCACCCGTCCAATCCTTTATACCAAGGATAGCATCGAAGTTAAATTAGAGTGCCCAGGCCTGGTGGCACACATTTCTCATCCCAGCACTCTGGAGGCAGAGACAGTCAGAGCTCTGAGCTTTGGGACAACGTCTACACAGAGAGTTCCAGGACAAGACAGACTCATCTGAGGGCTGGGGATGTGGATTGGTGGTAGAGCTCTTGCTTGGCATGCAGGAGGCCCTGGGCTCCATCATCCCTGAAAGGGAAAAATCACTAACCTGCAAAAGAGAAATTTCACAAGCCTGCCTCACACAATAAAGAGCCATACATAGACGTGCGGCTGCCCCTACCCCACGTGTGTGTTGCCTGCAGACAGCAGGTGGACAAGAGCTGTCCGTGGTCTCAACTGGGCTGTCCCACAGCTGTGTGACAAGGCCTCCAGGTTCACCAGAGGACTTCTTTCTTAGCCATGCTTACAGGCTAATGGTCCCTTAGCACCCCGCAGGACCATGTCTGTTCCGGAGTCCACTCCAGCCAGCACTCTGGATATTTTTTAAAGCCATATTGCTCTCAGGAAATCTGTTGCTTGAAATCTGCATATAATATATGCAGGGTATGGTCTGAGAAACATCTAAGTCGTGATGTGTACCCCACTCAGATTCACACGGTTGACTGTTTTCTTTTAGCTTCCTCTGTATATATATATATATAAACGGAGGTCAGGGCATTGACGGGCTAATTCTGAATTCAGTCAAAGGTATCTGGGAGCTTTTTGAAAGGATTTCTGTTTCTGATTTTGCTTGTGCAGGTCCCCTCAGAGGACTGAAGGGGGTGTCAGATGTCCTGGAGCTGGAGTTAATGGTGTTTGTAAGCTGTCCAGTGTGGATGCTGGGGACCAAACGGGGTCCCCTGGAAGAGCAGCACGCCTTCTTGACAGCCTAACCTTCTCTCCAGCCCCTGGGACTTTCAAGCAGCAATTTCTGGGAGTTGAGCAACAGTAATCTACATAATTACCTTTTATAAATGTCTCAGTTGTAAAGACAATAGGAAACAGATACGGCCTATGGCTTTGTGATGTCGAGCACTGGGAACACATCTCCTTTAGCCTCCGTGATAAACGTGCACCAAGTATCACAATAGCTATTTTTTCAGGAATTGAGCCCGAGTACTCGAGTGTTCTGACACACACTCTGCTGCTGTTCGCCTCACTGCTTCTGCCCCATCCCTTCAGAGCCAGGGAAACTGAGTCTTAGAAAGGTTGATAGACTCAAGGTCAAGATTTGAACCCCAGTCTGCCTGGCTCAGAGCCAGTATTCTCTGAAGTAAACCATTTAACCTCTCTAATAGATAGTAGATGTTCTTCTATCTATAAACCTTCGAGGGAATTGGCGGGGGCGGAGGGATTCAGACAAGGTTTCTCTTTGTATACCCGTGGCTATCCTGGAACATGCTCTGTAGAGCTGGCTTTGAACTCACAGAGATCTGCCTGCCTCTGCCTCCCGAGCACCAGAACTAACGGTGTGCACCACCCCAGATGATGATGGTGATGATGATGGTGATGATGATGGTGATGATGATGAATTTTTTGAAACGGGACGTGGCTCAGCCTGACCTAGAACCTATACTTACCCAGACTCAGTCCCCCACGTGCTGGGATTACAGGACAGGCCTGCATCTCTAGACCTAGCTTCAGTTAATTACGTAAGTTTCCCTAGTCTCTCTCACTATCCCTTTCTGTATATTTAGTGCCAATGACGGGACCCAAAACTCTGTGTACGGTAGGCAAGTACTTATTCAGAGTATGAATGAGACAGACCCCAGTTCTCTTTTAGTTATGGGGAAAAAATTAGTATGTAATGTCATACCTATATTCTAGAAAGCTAAAGGTACATATGTCCTTTGCCAGTTCATGTGGTCTGATGGTGTATGAAAATTCATTCCACTAGAAGCTGACATTCCAATACATGTTCTTAATCTGGGCATCTTATTCTGAGCAACTTTGTTTCAATTCCTGGGTTGTGCTTTTATTCTGGGTAATCATTTGGCTCTGTGAACACCATGTTTGAGCTCAGGGAGAATGGCATGATTTCCTTGTGGGGGGTCTCTGTTCTGACATTGATATTTTTGCTTTGGGGTGTTAGAAGCAGGTACCATTTAGCATTGTGAAATGAAGCTGTTGTTAGTTGGGAGTATTTTTGGATCTATAAACAAAAGCTTAAAAGTACAGTTTTAATCACTGAAGATCGTGTAATGAAAAATAATCTTTCCCGAATTTAGAAGTAAATGTGACAACCCTACAAACACTCAGAGCCTCAGAGAGCCAAACCAGTCACACTAAAAGTCACTTGGGAGAATTCCTCTGTAGCTTGAGGTTTGGTGAGTGGGGGGCCCACACCATTTTTAAAGTCACACATGTTAACAATACCCGGTCATCCCCAAGAGACTCAAGTGCCGCTGACTTCCACCTGACAGTTAAAAATTAATATGTGAATCCCGGAAATATTCTTTATACTGACCCCGTTCAGACTCTTTGAATTGGCTTTAACAAAACACCATTGCTGTGGCAGGAACACTATCAGTAAATCCCTCTGAAGGCCTCTGCTTTCCCACTGCCTCTCTGATTCCCCACACAGTTCTCAGAGTGAACTGAGTATCCCCAGGAAAAATTCCGGACCTCAAAGGAATGCATTCCTGGTGTGTCCAAGCTTACTCCAGGTAGCTCCCCCCAAAAAACCTTTCATTCAGAAGACAAGAGTCTCCAGCCAGGACTCAGCCTTCCCATTCACATGCTTTACAAATAGCCTCTCCTCTAGGAAGGCACCCGTGCTGTTTAGAAAGCAGCTTGCAACATCACAACGTTCCTTTCCGAAAGACATTGTAAGGGGGAAAAAAAATCCGGAATTTGCACAGTACGGAGAGGCTGGAAAGGGACAGATGTCAGCCCTCCTCAATTCAGCTTACATTTCCAAACAGCATCCAACCCGTCCTCACAGGATAGACCTCAAAACCCCTTCTGGGTTGAGAGCGATTTCCAAGAGAAAACACAGAAACTAAGGATTCCCACAAGGTCCTGACACATCTTGGGGGGAGGCCGGGGGAAGGAATGAATCAGATGAATCAGAAGCAGAAGCTGGGCTGGGAAAATGGCTTGTCTCCTCCAGGCCCAATTCTTCCGTCTGTAACAGCATTTTCTAATTCAAGAGACCGTGCGGGGATGCACCCCTGCAGGCTTTGCTCTTCTAAAGGGCGCCCTGCCGGCCTCCCTTCGCCCCCGCGGTACTCACGGCAACTGCCTGAGCTGGAACAGGTCCTCCTCCATGTCCGCGCTGCGCCAGGGCGAGCCTGGGCATGACCCTTACATGGTGGAGCAGGGCGGGCGCTCCGGCTTTCAGCACCGGGATGCTGGACAGCTCCGCCGCTTCCTCGCCGGGCGGCTGCGGGGGGAGGGAGACGGAGCCCTGCCCGGGAGACAAAGCCAGCCGCTGCCGCCGGGAGACCGACAGGAGTAGGCGGAGGACGAGGGGAGGGCTGTGCGGTGGAGGGGGCGGGGCGAGCCCTGCTGCTCCCAGGAGCCCACGGTCCTGTGACTGGTGTGTCTGCGGGGCACCCGGACCAGCCAGGAGAAGCCTCCCCTCGCTGAATATTTGTAGGAATTGATTAATGTCGGTATGATGTTCCGGAAGCTTAAGCTCTAGATCGGAGTATGGATTTTAGGAAATGTGCTCCCTGTATTAATTGCTACGTGCTGAGCACCTACTGGGTGCCAGGCACAGTAGCACGCCGATGGCAGAACAGTTTGAAAAGATTGTTAATGTAGAGCTGAGGGCTTAGGAAATGGACCTAGGAAAGGATCCTGTTGGGTACTGAAGGCCAGAAGGCAGAAGGGTAACTCAGTTACTCAGCTGCATTGTGATCTTTGAGGCCTGACTGGAGAATCAGAGGTGACCAGCAAAGTCTCTGTCTTGAGGCCTTCCCTTTGATTTCTGGTTCTCCACCCTTCCCATTCCCACCTGCTTTAGAACTTGAGCTCCTTGAATTTTCTTGGATGCATCCCAAGTGCCCAGAGGAGTGTGCCTGGAACATAGAGCATCCATCATGGCCCAGTGTGGTGGCACAAAGAAAGGTGAAGCAGGAGGATCATGAGTTCAGAGCCAGCCTGGGTTTCCAGAAAGCTTAGAGACAGATGGGGTACACATCAAACAACATCTCAAAAGTTAGACAAAGCCAGGCATGGTGGTACACAGCTGTGATCCCGGCACTTGGTGGCAGAGGCAGGTGAATCTCTGTGGGTTACAGAGTGAGATGCTATTGAGAGAGAGGGAGAGAGGGAGGGAGGGAGGGAGGGAGAGAGAGAGAGAGAGAGAGAGAGAATAGGAGTTTGTGATCTCAATTCAAGTTGCCCAAAATCAGTTAACTCCATCCATCCAAGACCATGGAGCCTCCTGGGTGTGGGCCTGCTAAATGGAGAAAAGAGAAAAATAGTCAAGAAAATATTCATGCCAAGATGGCAGCTTCCATGTACAAGAGCCATGATTAGATGGAAGATCACAGGGACAGAGGGAAGACAGGAACATTCTTTTCTAATTTTTTTATAACTTCCGTGTATGTGTGTGCACATGTGTTCTTATGTGTTGGGAGGGTACCTCTAGAAGCCAGGAGAGGGTGTTTGATTCTCTAGATCTTAAGCTTCCAGCCCTTCATGCAGGCCTTCTGGAAAAGCAGCAAGTGTTTAGTTGCAGAGCCATCTCTCCAGCCCCCACTACCTTTACACACACACACACACACACACACACACACATTTCATGTTGTATGGCTGTTTGCACATGCATATGCTTACAGAGGCCAGAAGAGGGCATCAGATCCCCTAGAGCCGAAGACACAGGTGGTTGTGAGCAACCAGGTGGGTGCTGGGAACCAAACTCAGGTCCTCTGGAAGAGCAGCTGGTGTTCTCAACCATCTTTCCAGCCCCCTGTAAAAGTAACTATTATTCCCCTGAAATAATTGTTGTCCCAGAGGCTTACTGCCTCTGTCTGCTAACCTAGGCCTAGTCCTCTGTACAATTGAATCTAGGCCTAGAATGTTTTCGGCCTCTCAGACTTGCTGCTGAATAAGCTCGCCTTTTCTAGCTCTTTCTGAACTCTGGCTGGGTGAGTCAACTCAGCTGTTCTGGCTCACAACTCCTCTCCAAGCTGAATGATTCAATCTGGTTTCTCTTGGTTTCTCCTGATACTCTGCTTGGCCTCACACTAACTTTGGAAGAGATTTTTTTTTTCTAGTCTTCTGGCTCCTTCTTACTCTCTGGCTTATTCTGTCTTCACCGGTGTCTAAGCTTATTCTCTCTCTGCAACCTGCTTCTGTAAAATGGCCTCCTCTCTTTTTCCTCTGAGCTGCTCTCTCGTAAGCAACCTCTCTTTCCTTTTTCTTCTCGTGAGAGTTGGGTAGACCCTCTTCTGTCAAATCTGTCTCTGATTCATCACTTTGCCTGCCCCTCAATTAGACATCACTTCAAATACATCTTCTTCCTTCTACAAACTAACTTTACCTCCACTGTTTGGTTTTAAAGGTGTGCACTAGGGACATGTGTGTATTCCAGCCAGAGGGATTAAAGGTGTGTATAAGGCTGAACCACACAACTAGAGAAAGGTTTTGTCAGTAAACAACACAAGCCCAGGGTTCACAGTGTCATCAAGCAGCCCACACCAGTCCCCTCCCCACAACCATTTTATTCTTTTAGTATTAACAAAGTTGTGGGGAGCTGGTATGTAGAACAAGAACCGAGAGCCCCAGACATACATACATACATACATACATACAGACAGACTGACAGCACACACTCAAGAACCATGAGCCAGTCCTGTGGTCCTCACTCTTGACAGACTGAGGCAGGAGGTTAGCCAAAATTTTGGAGCCATCTCGGGCTACAGAGTGAAACCTCGTCTCAAAAACATAAGCCAAGGGGGCTAGAGAGGTAGATCTTGGTTAAGAGCACTTGCTGCTCTTCCTGAGGCCCTATGTTCAGTTCCTGGTACCACGTTAGGTGGCTTGCAACTGCCTATAAGTTCAAGGTATCTGATGCTCCTTTACAGGCATCTGCACACAGATGTGCAAACACACACACACACACACACACACACACACACACAATGAAGAAATTAAGTTAGATTAAGTGGAAACAACAAAAACTAAAAACATTCAAACAAAAACCTAGACAGTCTAGAGCAGGGTGTCCCAAACACCCAGGGTGTTCTTCCCCGCCCTTGTTTCCAAGATCCTTCGCAAACATTCCTGTGGGACAGGTCCTGCTCCATCCTCGTGTGTCAGATGAGGAAACAGGTCCCCGAGCGGTAACTAACTCACACAGAGGCACTCAGCCAGGTGGAGTAGATCAGAATGAAGCTAAAGGTCTGTCTGTTTCTGGGGACTGCACCCTCAGGTTCCAGGCTTTCTTTGAGATTCTCAAGCAAAATCATCCTTTGTGGGGTTAGTAGAAGATCCCAAGTGACTGAAACACTGGACAACTAACATAAATCGGAGAGTAGAAATAAGTATAGTGTGGCAGTTCGCTTTCACTGTGGTAGCAAAATGCCCAGATGAACCAACACTCAAAAGGTAGAAAGGTTTTTTTTCTCTTTTTCTCTCAAATGTTCAGAGATGCCAGTTGGTGCTAACCAAACAAGATGAGACGACAACATTGTTGCAGAAGGCAGCTACAAAGAAAAGCAGCTTGTTGCCCAAGGCAGCCAGGAGGTGGGGAGGAAGGGGCTGAAGTCCATATGAACCATCAAAAACAAAATACCAGGGCCTGGGAGACCAGGACCTCAGTTCAGTTCCCAGCACCCAAATTAAGTAGCTCACAACTACCTGTAGCTAGAGCACCATGGAATCTGACACCCTCTTCTGGCATCCTCCGGTGTGTGTGTGTGTGTACGTGTGTGTGTGTGTGTGTACGTGCACACACACACACACACGTACACACACACACACTTTCAAACAATAAGGATGAACATTTTAAAAGCATATTCCCAGAAGTTAGTTCCTCTCACAAGCCCCCAATTCCTAACATTAACCCCTGCCTTCCAAAGTGGGGAGCACCTGGGCCATGCTGTGAGCACACAGGCCTTTGGAGGTCATCACATATGTTAGCCCAGTGACTTGTACCGATGTGTCATGCCTGACAGCCTGCAGCCCTTTCTCACTTGTGACTAGTTCTCTTTTCACGTGCGAATTTATGGTGTGTGTATGTGTGTGTGTGCTCTGTGTTCACATGTGTGGTGTTTCAAATGCGTGTGCAGGGGCACGCACTTGTGTGTGTGCATGGATGTGGAGGCACAAGGGTGACACTCACTGTCTTTCTGGATGGGTTCCCTTTAAAGTAATTAACCTATTCCTGACCCACTAACTAACCCTTACCTAACCGTTTACTAACCCTTGACTTGAATCAAGAGCTGTTCCAGCCACTTTGTTTTGGGATCCCTTGTTGTGCGGGTTTGAGTATGCTTGGCCCAGGGAGTGGCACTACTTAGGAGGTGTGGCTGGGTTGGAGGAAGTATGTCACGGTAGGGGTGGGCTTTAAGACTGTAATCCTAGCTGCCTGGAAGCCAGTCTTCTTCTGTTTGCCTTCCAAACAAGATGTAGAGCTCTCAGCTCCTCCTTCACCATGTCTGCCTGGATGCTGCCATGTTCCTGCCTCGATGATAATGGACTGAACCTCTGAATGTATAAACCAGTCCCAATCAAATGTTGTCCTTATAAGAGTTGCTTTAGTCATGGCGTCTGTTCACAACAATGGAAACCGAACTCAGATCCTTGCATCCACCTCCTGCACACCAGGACTTCAGGGAGGTCTCCAACCCCACCTGGCATTATAGCTGGGCTCTGGGGATTCGAACTGGGGCCTTTATGTTTATACAGCTGTGATTTACCCACTGAGCCATCTCCCTACCCTGTCATGGCTTCTCCTTACCTCATGCTTGTTACTCACAGCTTGGCCCACCCATACTCAGCTGCAAAGTCTACCTCACCTCAGCGCTCCACCAGATCCCCTCACCCCTGTGCTACAGCGGCATGGTTTGGGAGCTACGCTTTGTCCTCGGGCAATCCAGTGCTGGGCTGGAGCTGGGGCTCTGCCGGTAGAGGCTTGCCTGGCATGCATGAAGTTCTGGATTCCACCCCCAGCACCAAATAATACTGGTTATGGTGGTGTGTGCCTATGATCCCAGAAGTTGGAATCCATGTTGTCCTTGAGTTTAAGGTCCTATCTCAAAAAAATCATATATATGAATAGATATGCATATATGATGTCATACATATGACACAACATGCAAACACGTTAGTTACATCTTCTCTATCATGGATTCAAATGCTACAGAGTTATGGTGTAACCCTGTGATAATTATCTTGTCCATCTGGAAACAGCCTAGAAGAGTCTCAAAAGGATCTGTCTACATCCGCCTGCCAGGTGTGTCTTTATTTTTTTGGCTGTTTGAAACACTGTTTCTTTGAGCAGTCCTGGCTCTCCTGGGACTCCCTCTGATTTCAACTTGGAGATCCACCTGGTTCTGCCTCCCAAGTGCAGAGACTAAAGGCGGGCGCCACTACCCCCCTGTTTCCTAATTAACTTCTTCATATGGGGGAATCAAGCCCACTCTGGTGTCCTCATTCTGTACCCCAGGGGACCTGAACTGTTTGACAAGAGAAACAGTATAAAGATGTCGCACAGCAAAGTGCCCACACAAGACAGGAATCCAAAACTTCTAACACTTTTGGTTATTATATGGATGACAGAGTTTGTTTCCATGTTTTGCTGTTTTAAAGAGTGATTCCACGACCATTTGTGTGGGACTGTGTAGGACTTCGTATGAAAGATTTCTAAGACACTGCATTTGAATTTATTGCCATGCGTGTCCATGTGCATATGTGTTTGCATCTTGTGTATCTGTGTGTTTACATCTTGTGTATCTGTGTTCACATGTATGTGTGTCATATACACATATGCATGTGAGTCACGCATATGTGTACACGTGTATGTGTGTATGTGTAGTGTGCATGTATGTATATATGCACGTACATGTGTACATATGTGCATATGTGTAAGTATGTGCGGGCATATGCATGTGTGTGTGCGTGTATGTTTGTGCGTGTGTGTTGTGTGTGTGTGTATTGCGCACCACAGCACACATAGGAAGGTCCCAACAGCACACACAGGAAGGTCCCAACAACTCTTCTACCATATGGTCCTGGGGACTGAACTCAGGGTTTGATTGAGATCTGGGGACAGGTGCTGTTACAAAACTACAGAGCGACCTCGCCAGCCCCATTATTTTAAAAGTCAAAGATAGAACCATCTATTTTAATTTTTTTTTCCAGTTTAATAACAGCCTTTCCACACGAAAACATGAACCGAGCTTCGTCCTGAAGGCGGAGCCTCTGTGTTTGTGATTGAAGCCTGAGCAAAGGCGAAGGCTCAAAGCTTCCGAAGCGTTCCCCGGCCCCGGAAGCCTCCCTTAGCAACGAATCAGGCTGCAGTTGCTAAGGGAAAAGGAACCCGGGAGAGGGCGTCCGTGCACTATTGCAGTCCGGTGTGACCAGCGTCCGGTCCGTTTTCCTAGCTTCCCCCGCGAAAGCGGGGTCGCCACCGCGGGTTCCTCCACTTTGGGAACCTCGCACACTAGGCTCCTCATTCTGCCAGAAGCGGGCGGCTGACGGGGGGCGGCGGCTGGCGGAGACTGGCGGCGGCGGTAGTGGCCGCGATGTTGAGTTCTCGGGCGCAGGCGGCGAGGACGGCGGCCGACAAGGCCCTCCAGCGCTTCCTGCGCACCGGGGCGGCCGTCAGGTGAGCGGGTGGGGGGTGGCGGCCGCGGGGGCCTCCAGGCCTGCGCCGGCCGGGCGGAGGCGTAGGCCGCGGCTCTGCGTTGCCTCCTTGTCCCTGCAGTGGCCGCGGCCTACGAGGCCCCACAGCCCTTCTCGCTGATCCCAGGCCTGGGCTCCAAACCCACAATCTCCCCAGACCTGCACACCGCCCCCAGTTTGTCATAAGCCAGTCTCCCACCCCTGCCCTGCTGGAAATCCTCACTTGCATCGCAAACTGGGCTGGTTGACAAGCTCTCGAAGCCCCTCAGCTGCTAAGCTGCCCAGTCTGTGACAAGTTCAGCCTCTCCGTTCCTGCTAGGACCCCCGCCTGCACCCCAGACCATTTATCTTTTCAAGGCCTGGAGCCACACCCCCATTGCTCACCCTGACTGCTGGGACCTGTTGCTTGGGTTGGCTTCCTTGGATACGGGGCAGGTCCAACAGCGTCTTATCCAGCTTGGAAGCCCCCCACTCCTACCCCCAGGGTTTATCCTGTCTGGCACCCCTGTTTTACTAGGTGGGAAATAAGGCTTGAATTGGCCTTGCGGCCTAACAGCTAATCGGAGAGCGGGGCTAGTTTCACTCCCAGGCTTTCGTACTCTCTTCGAGATACCATTCTGCTGAAGAACTAGTCAATCAACACCGTGCCTCAATTTCCCTCATTGAGAGTATGCCGGGCAGGTGTGCTGTACCTGGCCCCCATCTTCAGCTGACTAAACTTAAAGCCAAGGTCTGTGGACATTCTATGGACTCAGCCTGGAAGAACAAAAGTGATTTGAAATTTGTGATTAGCTGTGACATCAGAGAATGCTGGCCGTTGTCTGACGATTACTGTTGTCTCTAGTGACACTATTCCGTGAGTTTTAATTGAGACTCATACCCATGCAGTTGGAGTTGGGGGAATAGGTCTCAGTGGTAGAGCATTTATCTGTCCTGCATAAGACCCTAGGTTCAGTCCCTGGTACTAAAGTTCAGCTTCCTATAGTCTGAACATTAGGTAAGAATGTGTTACACACATGTCCACATGCAACATATATGTGGGTACATGTCACACAAACACGTATGTGTGGCTTTCCTTACTTGGAGATACAGAACTTTGTATAAAATTGTGTTTTGAATTACTGCTGCAGTTTTATTTGTGGGAAAAAGAATAGTGCCCGTGTTCAAGTCAAGCTTGAACTGAAGAAATGTTTAACTGTATGAACCTATAGACGATCTCCTGTTGTATTCTTTAATCTTCTCAAAGAGAAGTCCATTTCTAAAGCCAGGCCTGTTGCCTCTGCTCTGTCACTAAGTGCTCAGGAGCCAGGAGGAATCGATTCAAGGCTAGTCTGAATAACTGTGGGAGACCCCATCTTAAAAAAAAAAAAGTAAATAGATAGGGACAGCCTGGGGAGATGGGTGGTTCAGGTGTTCAATTGCCTACTGCATAAGCAACAAATGGAGGCCATCAGAAGCCTCTCGAACACCAGGTGGCCAGGCCTGCGTCCTGCACTGGGCAGGAAGAAGCAGGAAGTGCCTGTGGGCTCTGGGTTCCCTGCCTGAATGAACAAGGTAGAGAGTGGTCAGGAGGACTCCGGAGCTGTCTCCCCCCACCCCCAGGACCCTGTTTCCAAACTAAGTGCTTAACTCCTGATTTCCAGGACACATTCTTACTGGTGTATATTACCTTAGATTTCAAGCTTTCTGGTTGGTGGGTTCTTTTTGAAAGATCACCCCCCCCCCAGTGTCTGTACCCACCTGCTGTTGGGAGACAGAATGACAGTCTACATCTTTTCTTTTTCAGATACAAAGTCATGAAGAACTGGGGAGTGCTCGGTGGGATTGCGGCAGCCCTTGCAGCAGGAATTTATGTTATCTGGGGTCCCATTACAGAGAGGAAGAAGCGGAGAAAAGGTAGGGACGGGGCACTTCAGTGAGGTCTTGGATTTGACTGGAGCCTCTTTTGTCTGATTGAGTGGTTGGTCGTCTCTTCGTTAAAGCAAGGTCTATGGAGTGGAACTTCCCAGCCCGTGGTGGGAAGTCTGTGTTTTACACTTTGAGACGTGCTTTGTGCTTGCCCAGTGGCTCCAGCCTGTAATTGCAGCACTTGGGATGCTGGGGCCAGAGGCTGAATTTAAATCCAGCCTGCACTTTATATAGCAAGTACCAGGCCAGATAGGGTGACGCAGACCAGACCTCTTCTCAAGGACGGGGTGAGAAAAGGCGGGCCTTGTAATTATGCTTCAAGTGGCTCAATTGTTGTTATTAATGTGTGATTGTGTTTTCGGTCCTGCAGCTGACTGATGACGTCACAGCAGTGGTTTCTCTAAGAGACAGGAGGGGAGGGGAGAGGGGAGGATGGCTGTGGAGAAGTTGGCTGTGTGTTTTCGTGGCTGTTCTCATGTTGAAGAGTTTGTAAACACATCGATGCAGCCGGGGCTCCTGAGTTCATGGGTTTTGTCAGAAGAGGAAAAGAGGGCAGGCACCCTGTGAGTCGGTGCTGCTGTCTCTGCAGGCAGACTGACCAGTGTCTTCCTCAGTCACCGTGGGAAGAACGAAAGCATTGTCCCGGGAGGCGGCACAGTTGCCAACGGTTGTGGGGCACTATTCTCTAACCAAAGGAGAGAGTCCAGGAGACTGTGAGGGCGAGGAGGAAGGCGTGGCTGCCGCTTTTGTCTGTTTCTTATCTGTGCCAGGCACCTGGGAGGGTTTGAGAGAGGACACAGGACAGAGGCCCACACTGTGGCTCAGTCCGCAGCGTAGCATGCCCAGCGCCCAGGCTCACTCAGGAGTCCCAGCAGGGAGAGGAAAGAAGGGGTCCCCGAGCGAAGCCTTGTTGTCTTCCTACCTCCCCCTTCTCCCTAGGGCTTGTGCCTGGCCTTGTCAACTTGGGGAACACCTGCTTCATGAACTCGCTGCTGCAGGGCTTGTCTGCCTGCCCTGCGTTTGTCAAGTGGTTGGAAGAGTTCACCACCCAGTACTCCAGGGACCAGCAAGGCCCCCACACACACCAGCGCCTGTCCCTGACGCTGCTGAACCTCCTGAAAGGTACTGGGGACCCGAGGGTCGCGCGTCTTCGCCGTCTAGCTGACGGAAGAAAGGCTTAGTGTGTGAGCAGCACACAGAGAGGGCAGGACAACTCTGTTCTCCTCTGCCGTCTGGTCCTGGGGACTGAACTCAGGGTGAGGTTTGGGGCAGGTGTCTTTACCTACAGAGCCCTCTCACCAGCTCCACATCCTTTTAAGTTCAAAATGGAGCCATCTATTTAAAAAACAAAAACATTCTCAGTTTAATAAAACCACTGCCGTACAAGCACTTCGACTATAAGTTTTAAAAGAAGTGAGTGTTTTGGCCCAAGAACTAAGATCATTCACAAGAAATGCAAATAAAGGTTCTTGGGGTTTTGTTTCTTTTTGCCTGTCAGAAAAGGGCCAGGCAGCTGTGAGCCAGGGTGAGCCCATGCCGTGATGGAGGTGGCAGTGTGTGACCTTTCCTGAGTGTGCCACGCTTTTAGAAGCACCCAGTGAGCCCGTGCAATATGGCCAGTACCGCCAGGCCTGCCAGCCTCACTGCCAAAATCTCTCTCACTGCCACAGTTAGTGTTTGGGAGAGGATGTGGGGATTTATTTTATGTTTTGTTCTGTTTTTTTAAGATGTATTTATTTCATGTGTGTGAGCACACTGTAACTGTCTTCAGACACACCAGAAGAGGGCATCAGATCCCATTACAGATTGTTGTGAGCCACCATGTGGTTGCTGGGAATTGAACACAGGACCTCTGGAAGAGCAGTCAGTGCTCTAACCACTGAACTATCTCGCTAGTGCTGGAATTGACTTTTTATTTTGTGTATGTGAATGTCTGTGTGAGTTTATCCCACATGTGGGTGAGCAGCGCCCGTAAAAGTCAGGAGACAGCATCAGATCCCCTGGAGCTTGTGCCCGCCACATAGGTGCTGGGAGAACTTGAGTCCTCTGAGACTCTGTTAACCGCTGAGCCGTCCCTCTGGCCCCTGGGCATTGGAAGTCACCTATTCAACTTGCTTAGTATAAATCTCCATGCAAAATGTTCACACTTACTTGTGTAAGTTTGAGTGGGGTGCACAGACCATGGCACATATGTGGAGGTCGGAGGTCAGCCTGTGAGAGTCCATTACCGCCTTCCACCCTTGGGCCCCTGATGAAATTCAGGTGGTTAGGCTTTGCGGCAAGCACATCTAAACTTGTGCCAGTCCTAAACTCAGTTTTGAGCAAAACTGCATTTTGTTTTACTATTGAACTATCCTTGATGGCGTCTGGATACACCGGTGCCTGCGCAGGTCTCCAGCAGCAGATGTAGACGCCTGGCAGCAGGCCGAGGAGCCAGTGGCACACCGCCATGTAGGTCCACTCTTTCTTAGAAGATGTATGTCTTCAGTTTATGTATATGAATGCCCACATGCCAGAAGAGGGCATCAGATCCCACTACAGATGGTTGTGAGCCACCATGTGGTTGCTGGGATTTGAACTCAGGACCTCTGGAAGAGCAGTCAGTGCTCTAACCACTGGACCATCTCTCCAGTCCCAGCACGGGCACTTTTACCACAGCTTGTTATCTTGCCATTTGGGAGAGCTGCTGATGGTATAATAAAAGGAGCAGGGTGGACAGTGCGCTGTGATGTCCTCTGGTGATGTGTGAGCCTCAGGGCAATGGCTGCATTGCCGGAGAAAGGCTTAGACTGAGGCAGTCAGTGCTGTCCCTTCCCGAGTGTGAGCTGGTCCTCCACGAACACACGCCTGCACATGTGTGTGAGCTGGTCCTCCACGAACACACACCTGCACATGTGTGTGAGCTGGTCCTCCACAGACACACGACTGCACATGTGTGTGAACTGGTCCTCCACGGACACACGCCTGCACATGTGTGTGAGCTGGTCCTCCACGGACACACGCCTGCACATGTGTGTGAGCTGGTCCTCCACGGACACACGCCTGCACATGTGTGTGAGCTGGTCCTCCACGGACACACGCCTGCACACATACATGTATTTTTTTCTGCTGTTGTATTTTCCTGCTCACGAGTGACTGCTGCACCTCATAATCTTCCTATTAGCCGTTGTATTAGGAGCGCTGGCCACTCAGGGCTCTGTGTTCGAGTTGGGTTGTTGGGGTTTTTCGTTGTTAGTGTATAGGAGTGCTTTTTTTATTAGAATTTTTTCTTTTGAAAATGGATGTGGATATATGGGGGAGGGGTGCCGCATGTATGTCATGGAAACTGGAAGAGGGCATGGGGTCCCTGGAGCTGGACTTAGAGTGTTTGTGAGCTGCCTGACGTGGGTGCTGGGAACTGAACTTGAGTGTGGAAAGAGCAGCAGCCACTCTGAGTGTCTGCACGGCCTCTGCAGCCCATCTTACCATGTGGTTGGGGACCTCACTCTGTAACTCAGTGGTACCTGTAATCCAGGCTGTAGCAAGTGTCACAGCACTGGGCCATCTATGCACAGAAGTATGGCTCTGTCGGAGGAATGGCAGAGCCATCCTGTTGGTGACAGGCTAGGAAGCCACCAGTGACCCTGCCAGACTGCCTGGTAGTGTTTCAGGCTGTCACCTCAAAGGAGACATTGACATTTTCCCAGGAATGTGGTTTCTTTCTCAGATCTGCAGCCTTTGTCCTGGAGGGTAAGGGGTGGGCCAACATGCCCCCCGCAGGCTGCTGAGGTAGCTCCCCCTCCCCCTTGCCATGTGTCAAATGTGTCATGTCAAACAGCTCAGGTGGAGCTGCAGCAGGGGTGGGGGTGGGCAGTCCTGTCCTCTGGACCAGAGCCTTAAATGTGAGGTCTTTGCTTTGATGCAGACAGAGAGGCAGGAAGGGGCTGGCTTGTGTTCTGTGTGGGTCGCTGAAGCAGAACCTGAGAGGACGACCCTTCCTTAATCGCCCACTCGAGCAGCACTGGACCCCTGCGCTGTGGTCGGAATGAGTCACGCTTTGTTTTGTTGGCTTGTTTGTTTTTTGAGTCATGTCTCCTTATGTAGCCCTGGCTGTCCTAGAGTTCATTCTGTAGACCAGGCTGGCTGCAGACTCCAAGTGATCCTCCTGCCTCTGTCTCCACAACAGTGGGATAAAAGCTACGCAGCACCATACACAGCTCCGATGTGTTTTTGTTGATTATGTGTTTGTGTGCATCTCTGAGTGTCCTTGGAGGCCATTGAGAGGGCACCAGGTCCTTAGCTGGAGTTAGGGCTAGTGAGCCACCTGATGCTGGTGCTGGGCTCTGAACTGCAGGCCTCATGACAGGCACTGCTGATCCCTCCGGCCCTGGGGCTGCCCGTGTCACTAGTGACGTTCCTCAGACCCAGGCCGTGTGCACTTAGCCTGTGGCTGCTTCTCTGCTTCCTCCACCGAGCAGAGTGGTTGGGACAGCACACTGTCCTTAGAGAAAAGGAGCTAACCATTAGTGTACATAGAACCGTGAAACCTTAGTGGACCCAACTTTATCTTTTTATAATTTATGTTATCTGTTGTCATTATTATTTGGGAAGTCATCTTGTGCTTTTGCAAGGATTGGTCCCACCTTCCTGGGGTCAGGAAAGCTTTGAATTTGAGCATCCTCAGTATGTGGGGCCATGGCCTGTGCACAAATAGGGGTCTGGCAGTGAGTGCCTTTCAACCCTGAGAATTAGAATTCTAATCAGACCATACTCAACGGATTTACAACACCCCTCTTTATTAGATGGGAATCTGTAGCTCTCTGAAATCCAACAAACATGGCATGCTGACTCTGCAGTGTGTCTGTCAAGCTCCAAAAAGCACGAGGGAGCTGCATTGTCACCACAAGCTGTCACCTCCACATGTGCAACACTTTCTTATGCTCTGACTCTGTTGTCTTCCTCTCTTGTACCCAGCCCTGTCCTGCCAAGAAGTCACTGAGGACGAGGTTTTGGACGCCAGCTGCCTGTTGGATGTCTTGCGAATGTACCGATGGCAGATCTCGTCCTTTGAGGAGCAGGTGAGCACTGACCGCCTTTAACCTAGGGACGCATGCAGGGCACATGCGAGGCGAGTCTCTGTTAGATCTCCTGTGTGAGCAGGAGCCAGTGTCCCACTGCTGTCCTGATTAGAGGACACAACACTCCACATCACTCAGTGGGTCGATGCTGACCCTGGGGCATAAAACTGTGGCCAAAGGGAAACACTTCTCTTTCCACTGACTGTGCTCAGGTTTGTGTGTGACCCTCTTTCAGCCCCCACTCTTGCTTTCAAAGATTCATCTTCAGAGGTAGCTTAAACTGTCCACAGACCTCCAGCAGGCGTCCCTTCATTTAGGACCCTCTACCCTCCCTTTTGCACCTCACTGTGGTCTTGGAGTTTGATGTGCTGCCCTCCTGACCACTGTTGCCCAAAGCCAGTTTGAGACCCAGGGCAGCAGATCTAGGGCCTGGGGTGGGATGCTCCCTGGGGTGAGATGCTCCCTGGGGTGGGATGCTCCCTGGGGTGGGATGCTCCCTGGGGTGGGATGCTACCTGGAGTGGGATGCTCCCTGGAGTGGGATGCTCCCTGGAGTGGGATGCTCCCTGGGGTGAGATGCTCCCTGGGGTGGGATGCTCCCTGGGGTGAGATGCTCCCTGGGGTGGGATGCTCCCAGGGCTGAGATGCTCCCAAGGACTGAGATGCTCCCAGGGGTGAGATGCTCCCTGGGGTGAGATGCTCCCAGGACTGAGATGCTCCCTGGGGTGAGATGCTCCCTGGGGTGGGATGCTCCCAGGGCTGAGATGCTCCCTGGGGTGAGATGCTCCCTGGGGTGGGATGCTCCCTGGGGTGAGATGCTCCCTGGGGTGGGATGCTCCCTGGGGTGGGATGCTCCCAGGGCTGAGATGCTCCCTGGGGTGAGATGCTCCTTGGGGTGGGATGCTCCCTGGAGTGGATGCTCCCTGGAGTTGGATGCTCCCAGGGGTGGGATGCTCCCTGGGGTGGGATGCTCCCTGGGGTGAGATGCTCCCTGGGGTGGGATGCTCCCTGGGGTGGGATGCTCCCTGGGGTGGGATGCTCCCAGGGCTGAGATGCTCCAGCTCCAGCTCCCACACACCTTTCCCAGCTGCTCTTCCAAGTGGTCTGTGTACGCTGTCCCCATTCATACACTGAACACCATGAGGTAGGGTAGGCTGGAGCAGGAGGGATTCTTCCTCGTTCCTTGCTGACCTCAAGCCCTGTGCCATGTTTCCAATACAAAGTAGGTGATGCGTGTATCTGAAGGTTTACCTCACTGGCTGCACTTGTGAGCTAGGATGTGCTTCTGGTCTTTCTGGAAAGGACCCCAGCTACTGCTCGGACTTGTCTCTCTCCTGTGTCTCAGCAGAGAGGCTGGCTCCAAGGTCACTGTTACTCTTTCTAAGTCCCACCCTCTGTCAATGACAACTGAAGCCTTGGGACCCTTGGGACCGTTCCCCAGGTGGTCAGTGCACAGCCGGGTGTGGCCAGCAGTGGTGCAGCCACAGGGAGGAGGGCGGAGGGAGCGTCGTGTTCTCTTCAGCAGGCAGAACATCTGCTCTTGGCCCACCAGCTCACATCTAGCTAGTCCAGAGCTGGCTGTAGGAGATACACTGGCTCAGCTACTCATGACTGTTACCTGGTTGCACCCCCACGGCAGGCTGTAAGGAGTCAGGGTACAGAGGGGACCCAGGCTCAGAGAAGCCGAGTGACTTCCCTGTCACCTGCTGTGTTGACAGCAGTGAAGTGCACTCCGCTCTTGCGGTAATTTCTTACCCCAGTCAGCCCGGGTAAAGCCACACGGCCAGTCATAGGTATGCGCTGTGTGTCTAGCTTGGGCAGATCTAACATTACGCTAATTTACTTCTGAGCTATGAGACCTGCTTACGTGCAGCTTCTCCAGCTATGTGGTTCTCCATCTTTCGCCTCTTCCGTCTCTCTCCCTCCTCCTTTCTCTCTGAGAGCTTCAGCTCCACCTTTCCCTGCCACTGCCCAATCATTGACTCTAGCCTTTATTTGACCAGTCAGACTGGGGAGAAGGTTCAGTGAGGTCACCTGAGTCAGATCTTTTCCTCTTGGAGGCAGCTCCTCACAAGGAAGCAGAATTAACATCAAAATACAAACAGCACCAGGGCAACCCACACACCCAGCCTCCACACACCCAGCCTCCACCCTCCTGGAGGATTGCCCTTCCTCACGGCCCAAGGGGTTCCTAGAGGGCTTACACAGAGGCTGCCTGTCCCTACAGGAGGAGCCAGCTAGGCTGTTTCTTCTTCCTGACAGGACTGAGCTGTGTGTGTGCTGTTGGCTAATGGTGGTCTTCCACACCTGCCTCTGGGCAAGCATCTGCAGCCCAACAGGGTGCCCGTGGGAGCTATGGGGCTGTGAAGAGTACACCAGTGACCGTGAGATGCACATCCTAGTGAGGCGCAGTCTCCACAGGAACAGTACAAAGACAACTGGGATGCACCTCAGTCAGATGCTCACATGCCCGTGTCCCTCCCCACTACTGCAGATTACACTAAATTAAAACTAAGGAAAAAGTATGGCATAGTGCCCTGCTTTGCTTGGAAGTTGTCCTAGTCAGGGTTTCTATTGCTTTGACAAACACCATGGCCAAAGGCAAGCGGGGAGAAAAAGGTTTATTTTATTTGGCTCACACTTCCACATCATAGTCCATCATTGAGGAAGTCAGGACAGGAATTAAAGCAGGGAAGGAACCTGGAGGCAGGAGCTGATGCAGAGGCCGTGGAGGGGTGCTGCTTACTGGCTTACTCCCCATGGCTTGCTCAGCCTGCTTTCTTATAGAACCCAGGGCTACCGGCACAGGGACAGCCCCACCCACAATCAGTCACTAATTAAGAAAATGCCCTACAGATGGATCTTCTGGAGACATTTTCTCAATTGAGGTTTCCTCCTCTCAGATGACTCTAGCTTGAGTCAAGCTGACACAAAACACGCTAGCACAGAAGGGAAGCATTATCATCATGATTGGCAGCTAAGGAAAGGGGGAGGGGCTGCTGCAGGGACCCAGCCCAGAATGGCATAGCTCAAGTCTGGCCTAGGCAGGGGCTGGAGAGGTTTGAAGTTTGGGATGTGTTTAGGAGCTGGAGCTTTGGAGAGGAGGAGGGCCAGCCTGGGCTTTGTCATTCTGCTCTAGAAGGTGGGGCCTTGTGCCGGGTGGGGTGGGGTTCCTTTCTCTGGCAGAGCCATCAGAGGCTGGATGTGGACCTTGCAGAAGCTCACTCGGAAGCTGGGTCAGCTATGTGTCCAGTGCTTGCCTGGCTTTTCTCACCAGCACTGGGTGGCCACAAATAAATAGACTGACAGATCTGATTACTGTGGTCTGAAGCTAAGCTCAAATATGGGACCTGCTCTTACCAGTTTAAAAATTACTTAGATGACACCCAGGGTGGGATCAAAGGCCGTAAGGCCCAGTCTCAGAGAGGGAGAAAGACCCATAGAGCAGTTGAGCAGACTGCTACTTTGGGGAGGAGGCCTTTCAGGCTGATCCTGAGAGGCACTTCCTGCCATGGAACTCAGTAGTGACACTTGTTGAATACATCCAAGACTTGCGAGCAGAGACTCGGTGCTTGTATGTTCACATGCTTAGAATTCACAGAAGCTGGTGGTTTGAATATGCTTGCCCTATGGGAAGTGGCACTGTTAGGAGGTGTGGCCTTGTTAGAGGAGGTGTGGCACTGTGGGATGGGTTTTCAAGTGCTCAAGCTCCACCCAGTGCAGAAGGGAGAGTCCTGCTGCAGCCTTTGGATCAAGATGTAGAACTCTTGGCTCTCCAGCACCATGTCTGCCTGTACACCACCATGCTTCTTCTCATGGTGATGGTAATGGACCAAAACCTGAAGCTGTAAGACAGCTCAAATTGAATGTTTGTTTTATGAGTTATCTTGGTCATGGTGTCTCTTCACAGCAGTGAATCCCTAAGATAGAATTTGGTATCAGGAGTGGAGTATCCAAGGCAACTTCAACTTACAGCTTTTCCAACGTCTGGTATAATTGCCAGCACCAGGCAGATACCATGGCTACTAGATCATCCACCAGAAGGATTCCTGACAGACGGACCACAGTGCTGACGTACGACACTACCAGCTCCTGCAGGATTGTGATCTACCAGCCCAGCAGCACAGATGTGGACAAAAGGTGTCCTGAAGGGGCCACACTGGAGAAGATGCAACCCAGAGAATTTCCTCACCATGCTGAGAGACAACGCAGAAGCTCTGAAGGGTAGAGGGTCTGGAAAAGTCCTGAGTCATGGTCCTCAGTATCTTGTGTTCTTGGACTTCACTGGCCACGGAAACCCTGGTGTTTCCTAGAGATGATCTTCATGTCAAGGACCTGAACAAGACTGTTTGCTACATGCATGAACACAGAATGGACCGGAAGATGGTGTTCTATGTTGAAGCATGGCCTGCCTCCGTGATGAACCACCTGCCCAGTGATGTCAGTGCTTCTCTACTGCTATGGCCAACCCCAAAGAGTCATCTTATACCTGCTACTACAACAGGGACAGGAACAGTACCTGGGAAACTGGTACAACACCAACTGGATGAGGATTCCAACATGGAGGATCTGAGACCTGCTCAAGGCCAAACCAGCACCAGCCACATCATGCAGAGGGAGCAAATCTGTCTCTGCTGTGAAGGTGATACAGTTAGCCTGCATTCCCCATCTCTGCCTCCAGTCACACACCTTGACCTCATCCCCAGCCCAGAGGTGCTCCTGGCCATCCCGAAAAGGAAGCTGCTGAGCACTAGAGTCTTGAAGCAATCCCTCTGTCTCATCAGATAGTGGGTTCAGAGGCTTATGACTGCCAGGCATATCACCGAGCCTGTGCACAAGAGGAGATACTGCTGAGAGACTTCTGTGGGAGAGAAGCTGTGCTCACAGCACATGACTGCCACCAGGAGGCTGTGACACACTTCCTCTAGTAAGACCACTCCTCCTCCAACTGGGCCACACCTCTGCACTTCCCAAGGGTTAAGCATATTCAGAACACCACAGAGGCCTAGGGGCAGAGCATGGTAACCACCAGTGCATGAAGAGATCAGGGCAGACCCTTCCCATGGCCACGAGCCAGGCTTCCCCTGCCCAACCATCAAGCTGCATCTTCAGCCTGAACATTTTATTTTTAAGATTTATTTTTATTTTATGTGTTTGGTGTTTTGCCTGATGGCCACCAAATTGGTGGGCCTGGTGTCTGCAGGGACCACAAGAGGGCCTTGGATCCTACAAAGCTGGGTTTACAGTAGTTGTGAGCTACCATGTGGGTGCTGGGAACCAAACCCAAGTCCTCTGCAAGAGCAACCGGTGCTCTTACCCACAGGTCCATCTCTCCAGCCCCGTAAGCAACATTTTTAGATAGTGCAGTTCAGCCAGCCCGTAAGGAAGGGGCTCCTCACCATGCTGCCTGGTGGGTGAGCCTAGGGAACAGTGTGCTCAGGGGAATGCTTGTTCTGCTGTGTTCAGCGCCTCAGAAGCAAACAGCGGTGACTCTGCTCTCTCTCCTCCGTGTGAGCTGTCGGGTTACCAAGGGCAGAGGTGGGATGGGGGGGTTAAGAGCAGGGTGGGAGGCTACTGTCTAGTGGGTCTGGAGGCTCAGTCAGGGATTGATGGTGGTGCCGGTCACACAGGGTCTGAACACTCTCGGTGCTACCGCTGCACACCTAAGAAGGCTGAGGCGTTTAATTTATGTTACGTGCATCTTTTTTTTAAAGCAACCCACACTGGAGTTGGGGGCCAGTCTCCTTCAGTTACTGAGACTCAGAGAACAGAAAGCAGTCTGCCCCAGTAAGGGTTGGGTCTGTCTGCTGCACGTGGCTAGGGTTCTGACCTGGCCTTGCCTCATGAACCTGTCATCAGAAAGCTTTGTCCTTCACTAGGATGCTCACGAGCTGTTCCATGTCATCACCTCTTCCCTGGAGGACGAGCGGGACCGCCAGCCTCGAGTCACCCACTTGTTTGATGTGCATTCCCTGGAGGTAACTTCTCAGTGTTGGTCTGTGTACACTCAGTAAGTGTGGGACACACAGTCTGTCAGTGTGTGCACACTCAGTAAGGAAAGCACACAGTCTGTGTAAGGCCTAGATGAAAGAGTAAGACCCAGTAACCAGGAGGCTGTGGCTGGCAGGGCCTAAGCTGCCCACTGCTGCTGTTTGCTGGAGGCAGCGGGCTCTTTAGGGATGAATTGCTGCAGCCTGGGTTGTGTTTGAGGCGAGAAGTGCTTGCCTGTCCTTGATAGTAGGGAAGGGCCGCTGCACTCTCTGAGTGAGGGCTCATCTCCTGTGACAGTTAAGACTCAGGGCAGAGATAAGACAGACTGGCAATAAGGTAGAAAATATCCCAGGGAGGAGAAACATGGTTTTGTGGAACTATAAAGGAACTCATGCAGAAACCAGAAGGCAGGGCAGTGTGTGGGGAAGGTTGGTTTCGACAGTGCTGCTGGCCCAGGGACTTGTAATATTGCCGGGCGGTGAGGGTGGTTAGAAGGGCTGCCTTCATTTTGAGTCTCTCGTTCTCTTTTCCCTTCAGCAGCAGTCAGAAATGGCTCCCAGACAAGTCACCTGCCACACGAGAGGTAGTCGTTTCCCATTGATAAATGTGTGCCTTATAGTAGGACAGCACCGCACCTGTGTCCTGCCAGCTGGACCTCATGCACCTGCTCAGGGCCTGGTGCACCTGTCACCTGCTGGCTGTGTCCAACTGGAGCTGTGCTGAACCTCCTTGCTTTTGCTTCAGAATGCCATAACTTTCTTGAAAAATCTGTATTTTCTCAAGACTTGAAGTCACGCAGCCCCTGGGCATCAGCTATAGCCCTGCTGATAGTTGGTCTCAGGCAGCAAGTACAGCCTCTCATCTGAGCCTCAGAGGATACTGGGAGCACTTACCCGTTTCCACCAGTTAAGTTTACAGACCAGTGTGTGAGCTCATACCTATAACCCAACAATTGAGAGGCTGAGGCAAGAGGATTTACTGTGCCTTTAAGGCTAGCCTAGGCTACATAGTTCGAGGTCAGCCTGGACTATAGCATAAGATGACATTCTGTGTGTCAGAGATTGGGAGAGGAAGTGACTTTCCTGGTCACATGACTAATAAGCAGGGTCAGGACATCACTCAGGGCTGCCTGATTGTAGAGACAGTGTTTCCCATGCGCTAACGCTTTGCCCACTAGCCCCATCCTGACCAAGGGGCTGCCCGTTCTCTAGAACACATTTGTTCAGGTTGCTTCCAGAGCTTCCCTGCTTTATGGAATGCCTGTCCTCTTCCTGCCTCCCTAACAGTGGGCTCTCGTCTGTAGACCTTACGTAGCATCCTCAGGTCTAAATGCAGAGGCCTTAAGGCTCCTCCGTGAAGCGCAGGAGGAAGGCAAGGAAGACCTCGCTGCACATTATAGGAACATTTTCCTGGAGGAGGAGCGACTGCTCTGTGCAGGAGGGTGGAGTCAGGGTGGCCTGGTGACAGGTGTCACAGGTGCTTTGTGTTCCAGGGTCCCCTCACCCTGCGGCCAATCACTGGAAGTCTCAGCATCCTTTCCATGGAAGACTCACCAGTAACATGGTGTGCAAACACTGTGAGCACCAGGTAAGTGGCCGCCAGTCCTGACACTCAGGACACGGGAAAGGAACCGGAGCCCAGGCTGGCTGTGGGGTGGGGAGGGAGGGTGCTGGGGACATCAGTGCTGGGGACATCACACACTAACTAAGACAGCATCTGCCCCAGGAGCAGCAGAGCTGGTGTCAGTTCCAGATTTCAGGATCCAGGGCTGTGTTCCAGGTCTGCTCTTGGTGGGCACAGCAGTTTGAGGAGTAGATATGGCTTTGCTTTGCATTGAGGGTTCTAACCTTTCTTATGGAAAAATCTCAAAAGTGCAGAGAGAATTTTAACTGCTGTTAGGCAGTTTTAGGACACTGGCACACCAGCACACTGACACACATGAGCACTCTCCTGAACGTCACAGACACACACCTAGTTTCTGACCTGCTGGGTTACATGGTCTGGACAGTGGCCTTCTCTTTTGGGGTGCATTTGCTGCTGTGTCACATGGCCCTGACAAGTGTCCTTGTCCATCTGTTGAGGGTGCTCACCTTGTTTCCACGCTGGGTTTTGTGTGGATGTGTTTGTAAATGAATGACTATGCCTTGGACTGGCAGCCACCACATGTGGCCCTGATTCAGCCTTGAGCTTCTAGATAATTCTCCAGAGCAGTAGCTCCGTCCCATGTGGGTCCCAGGGCCTCACGAGCACTGTCCTGTCTGACTCCTGATACCTTCCTGCCGTTGTACAGCTCACTCTCACTGCAGGGTTGTGTCTGCACCCGTCACAGGGAATAACTCACAAGCAAAATGTACACAAGTGCGGAGTGCCACGTGGTGGCTTGAGGCATTCTCTAGTGTCCGCCACAGTCAAACTGCCGCCTTCCGGAGTCGTGGCCTTGCTGTGTGAGAGGTGACAACTTGTTAGGCCCCTTTTAGTGAGTTTCAAGCGAGCCTTGTTAACGGCAGTCACGGCAGTCACCGTGCTGGGCACCAGATCCCTGAAGGTGTTTCCTCATCCTTCCACCCGGACAGTCACCAGTCTGCGTCTCTGTAAGTCTGTCATTAAGTGAGGTCATGTCGGAGTCACTGTTTAGGGGATGCCCCCAGGTCCATCTGTGTAGTCAAAAGCACAGTGTCGCTTTCTTTTTCTTGGGAGGATAGTATTCATCATGTGCAGGGCTGTGTAGAGTGTCCTTCCCTCTCCTCTGCTGGATGCTGAGCTTCTGAGCCTGGGCGTTGTGCCAGTGCTGCTGTGTGGAGCACATAGTGTGGTGTTTATGTGGGGCGGAGCTCAGCCAGTCTTCCTTCACACCTGGAAAGGACTGAACTGATCCGCTGCTAACTCTGTTGGTTGGTTGATTGGTTGGTTAACTTGAAACAAGCTGTCACTGTTACAGCCCAGGTTGTCCTGAGACAACCTAGTTGTCTAGTTGTTGGTAATTTTTTCCACAGTGGCTGTCCACTTCCTACCACAGCGTAACAGAGTTGCTTTTCTCCAGCCTTTGTCAGCACATCCTGTCTCTTCAGTGAGTTTCAAGTGGCAGTAACCATGTGTGTGGAGGCCACACAGAGGTCTTGAGACATGGTCTCTCACTGATCTGGAATTTACTAAGTTGGTTAAGCTGGCCGGCAGCGTCTCCACCTTCCAGCTTCTAGCATTATAAGTGTGTGTACACTACCATTCCTGGCTTTTTTCTTTTTTTCTTTTCTTTTTCTTTTGGATTTATTTATTTTATGTATGTGAGTACACTGCAGCTGTCTTCATACACAGCAGAAGGAGGGCATCAGATCCCATTACAGATGGTCGTGAGCCACCATGTGGTTGCTGGGAATTGAACTCGGGACCTCAGGAGGAGCAGCCAGTGCTCTAACCACTGAGCCGTCCTGCAGGCACCTTGTCCTTTGTAATGACTGTCGGCCATGGCTGGTCTTCTCGGAAAAATGGATTTTTGGGTCCTTTGTTGATCTGCTTGTCTGCCTTCAGTTCATCCCTCATTTTATTCCTTTCTCCCTCCCCTCCCCTCTTTTCCTTTTTGGTTGTTTTTGGAGCAGGGTATCATGTAGCCCAGGCTGACCTCTGAACTGCCCCTCCTGCCTCAGGAGCCCTTTCAGTGTGAATGTCACCGGTGTCACCACCTCACCTGGCTGCTTGTTTTTCAGATGTTACTTGCCTTAGGGTTTTTTTGCGGGGGATGGGGCTGCTGATGTTTGGGTTCCTTGTCTATTTGGATCTCACACTGATCAGGTGCATGGTTTGCAGAGGCTTTCTCTTGCTCTGTAGACACTTTATGTATGCTCTTTGCTGTCCTGTGTTGATTGACATCATCTGTGACTAACGTGTTACTCTTTTTGAGAAGATTCATATGGTATAGTCCTTGATATGTCTTGGCCACTCATCTCTGATTTTCCCTTGCATTTATATTTTGAAGCTGTTGCAAGTAGAATCAGGAATGTTGATTTTCTGCTTGTCACCAGTACATGGAACTGCGGTTGTTTGTTGATCCATTTTATATCTGAGATCTGACGTGTTTTACTTACTTTGTTTTCCACAGTGTGGGGACAGAACCCAGGGTGTGCCCTAGCAAGTGCACAGAACACTGTCCCTGAGCCACACGGTTCTGAACTCGTGTGGAGTCTGCAGTAGCCGCTGTATAGATGGGATTCTCTTGGTCCCCACAGCTCCCCGCCTCTTACGTCTTCTCTGCGCCTGTCTCTGGCAAGGCCACCAGCTTGAGGCCAAGGAAGGTGGTGATGGCCACCATATCTTCTAGGAAACCCGTGATGGGTGTTCCCAAGGTGACACAGCTTAGAGCTGTGACCCCTGTGCTACACAGTGTTCCTTTAGAGAGAGAGAGAAAGAGAGTGTGTGTATGTGTGTGTGTGTGGGTGGGTGTGTGTGTGTGGGTGGGTGTGTGGGTGTGTGTGTGTGTGTGTGTGTGTGTGTGGGTGTGTGTGTGTGGCAGAGGCTGGAGTTGGTTGTTATCCTCAGTGGCTCTGACACCTGGGTTTGGAGACAGGGTTTTTCTCAGAACCAGGAGCTTGTGCTTTGGCGTGACTTGGCCATCAGCAAAGTACAGGGATAGTCTCTCCAGCTCCCCTGCTAGGACCCCAGGCATGCCTGCCACACCGAGGGGAAAGCACTTGTCACCAAGCCTGACAGCCTGAGTTTGATCTCCAGAACTTCCATGGTGGAAGAAGACAGTGTGACTCCCACTGACACTCTCACCAGCGTGTGCATACTTGGTACATAGGTGTTCATGTGCACACACACACACACACACACACACACACACACTCACAGTGTAGTTTTCCTTTTCCTGTTAACTTCTCTGCTGGGATTCTCTGTTGCCTTCTCAGGCTTCCTCTGCCCTGGATCACACTTACAGCACGTGTGCGAGGGACATGGGTGCCAGTTTCACACCAGGCTGACTCTCATTGGCTAGTTTCTTCTTTCCCTGTGGCACTAGGTGTTTTTACTGCATATTCAATATGGTAGACTCTGGATCCCATTGTCCCTGAGAAAATGAGCTCTCAGGCAGGCCACACCTGTCCCATCTGTAAGGAGACGGACCTGGGAGTCATAAGTCTGGGCCAACTTCAGCTACATATTGAGTTCAAGGCTAGTCTGGGCTACATGTGACCCACAGACCCACAAAAGAAGAGGAGGAGACAAAGGAGGAAGATGAGGAGGAAGGGGGAAGGAGGAAGAAGAGAAGAAAATGAATTTTGTTCTGACAGGCAGCTAATTTGGCCCAGTCCCAAACTCTTGCTTTTCTTAGGCAGCCAATGCCCTGTCCTGTTCTCTCTCCTGCTGTTGTGTCTGCCAGGGCCATCAAGGTCCTCCTGCGCCCGTGTGGCTCCGTGTTCGGCTGTGGGATAGGCGGGTGCACAGTTCAGAGTTACCCTCACTTTGATAACCCCATCTGTCTGTCCGCCTGATCTGTCTTCTCGGCCTTGAACTGTGGCTGCTTTTCTCTAGTGCCTTGTGGAGTAGGCGGTCAGCGCTCACTCAGGAGCCTGCCCATGTCTAGCCATCCAGCGGTCCTGCTTTTAGAGCTTTTCCAGGGGCTGCAGATCTGAGCTTCCCTGTCACCTTACAGAGGGCTGCTTCCTAGCACACACGGCCGACTGTGCCGACGCTCCCACTCCCCTGCGCCGCTGCTGTTAATACAGTTCACTCCATAGACGTCCAGTCATCTCTCGACTCAGGTTTCAGTTGCTCTGGGTTTGGTGCCGTCAGTGGAACTGATGGAAATCCTGTTCCTTAGGATATTTTTAAAAAATTCTCAAGCTTCTGGGCCAGGTGCACACTCTAGGTGACCGCATGCTGCTTAGTGTCCTGCACTGTGTCCACTGTGTGACCCAGGGTCTGACTACAGACACTGAACCGTGCTGTCTGTCCATGCCGAGCTCTCCTTTGATTGCCTGCAATATTTCTTTCAGAGTCCTGTTCGGTTTGACACCTTCGACAGCCTTTCCCTCAGTATTCCAGCTGCTACTTGGGTACGTACTGACCTTGTGGCTTATTTGAACCTATTCCAGACACCTTTCAGTCTGAAGAGGCTTTGGGTAGTTTCTGTATGGCCCAGGTATTAATTGTCATTTTGATGTGTGGCTGGCTCAGCCACTTCAACTCTGATCTATGGGCCCAGTTGTGGGAGAGAGAAGTTAGCAGTTTATCTCACTGAGGACACAATGGCATTTGGACACTTGTGTGTTGTGCACACATTTCAAACTCTAAGGTTGTAGCTCTGTGTGCAAGTACAGATCTCCCCACCTCTCCTGAGCCTGTGTGGGTACCCGGTTTCCACTGCCTGTCAGCAGTAGCGTGGCCAGGGCTGAGTGCACCCGGGGGTGTCTGGAGCCTACTGCACCCCAGTCCAGCTCCCCTGAGCTGCTCCAACTGCCTGTCCTGCTCTAGGGACACCCACTGACACTGGACCACTGCCTTCACCACTTCATCTCATCCGAGTCTGTGCGCGACGTCGTGTGTGACAACTGTACAAAGGTACGCACTCCATGGTTGCAGAGTGACTGCCCACGATTTTGTCCCCACCCGAGATTGATTGGCCCACAGTATTTACAGGAACACCCTAAACTGTGTGTGCGTGGAGCTCCCACTCCCATCAGTGAGCCCGCCTTTGAGGGCTGCTGCCGTGAGCCCCGTCAGCCGGCAGCAGCTCCATCCCAGTCTCCCTTCCCCGACCTTGTGAGGTGCAGATACTGGTGAGTGGTGGGAGTTCCAGGGACCTGCCTGAGCTCACACACTCCTGAAGAGGAAGCTGTGGTTTGGAGGAAGTGGGCCTTGGGTCACTGAGTTGGGTGGGAGAGGCTGCTCACAGGCGCCCTCTGCTGTCCACTACAGACCTCAGTGCTTGCTCCACCTCCAGGGTCTTCAGACAGGGCCATCGGTGCTGAAATTTACCTTCTGCCCCAGTCCCACTATCCGCAGCAACTGCCTGGTGAATTCCAAAGATTTCTGGGGATACTGAGGCTCTCTTGAGCGGAGAGGGCCAAGATGTCCAGAATTGTCTCCAGAAGCTATTCAAGCGAGACTCCAGAGTAAAGCACACGGGGTTGGGGAGGAAGAGGCCTGGGGAATGGACAGAGAACTGTGTGAGTGCTGTGTGTGTGTGTGTGTGTGTGTATGTGTGTGTGCTCTGTGTGAGTGCTGAGTATGCATGTGTGTGTGTGTGTGTGTTTGTGTGTGCTCTGTGTGAGTGCTGAGTATGCATGTGTGTGTGTGTTCCGTGTGAGTGCTGAGTGTGTGTGTGTGTGTGTTCCGTGTGAGTGCTGAGTGTGTGTGTGTGTTCCGTGTGAGTGCTGAGTGTGTGTGTGTGTGTGTGTGTGTTCCGTGTGAGTGCTGAGTGTGTGTGTGTGTGTGTGTTCCGTGTGAGTGCTGAGTGTGTGTGTGTGTGTGTTCCGTGTGAGTGCTGAGTGTGTGTGTGTGTGTGTGTGTGTTCCGTGTGAGTGCTGAGTGTGTGTGTGTGTGTGTGTTCCGTGTGAGTGCCTGGTGTCGTGGAGGTCAGAAGAGTGGGATCTCCTGCACCTGGAGTTATTGCTAGTTGTTTGGAACTAAACCTGGGTCCTCTGTAAAGACGCAGTGCTCTAAACTGCTGAGACACAGATCTGCAGCCCTCTCTCCATAGGACTTTGGAGTATGTAAAAGTTCACATTTCAGTGTTGTGCGTCTGTTGTCTTCCCTCCATGGTTCTTGTTCCTTCCTGACTTCAGCTGAGGTTGGAGCTCCCGGAGCTCTCTTCAGGCCCAGGCACTGGCAGCTCTGCGGCTGTCTGCTCCTGGGCTCCTGCGGACACATTGTTGCTTTATTGCAGATTGAAGCAAAAGGGACCCTGAATGGGGAGAAAGTGGAGCACCAGAGGACCACCTTTGTTAAACAACTGAAACTAGGAAAGGTGGGTCCCCCTGCGCTGTGGGCCACTGCACTTGGGGGACGGGCCTCTGTCTGCCCCTGCAGCGCCTGAGCTCTGCCCCCTCTGCCCACAGCTGCCACAGTGCCTCTGCATCCACCTGCAGCGGCTCAGCTGGTCCAGCCACGGCGCGCCCTTGAAGCGCCACGAACATGTGCAGTTTAACGAGTTCCTGATGATGGACTTCTACAAGTACCGCCTCCTGGGACACAGGCCCAGTCAGCATGGCCCCAAAGCCACTGAGAACCCCGGGTCTGCCCTGGAAATACAGGACACACAGGCAGCCCCAAAGCCAGGTGTGTGCTTGTGACTGCATAGAGCAGTTGGTGGCCCTGTGCTGGTCTATGGTGCCCCGTGCCGTGCCGTGCCGTGCCATGCCATGCCATGCCATGCCGTGCCGTGCTGTGCCATGCTGTGCCGTGCCATGCCGTGCCGTGCTGTGCTGTGCCGTGCCGTGGCTGGTTAAGTTCCTAATAGTATAGCAAGTCTGGGGGTGGAGAGAAAGGGCTTCGTTTTATTCTCACCGGCACTAAGCACCTCACTTCTACTAGGAAAGTGATCTCCTGAGTTGTGCCCCAGCCAGCACATCCTAGAGAACTAACTGCATAGTAATGAGATGTGTAGTGTTAAGTCCGCAAGGCTGGGCCTGGAGAGATGGCTCAGTGGTTAGAGCACTGACTGCTCTTCCAGAGGTCCTGAGTTCAATTCCCAGCAACCACATGGTGGCTCACAACCATCTGTAATGAGATGATGCCCTCTTCTGGTGTGTCTGAGGACAGCTACAGCGTACTCATATATAATAAATTGCGGTGCGCTCCTCGACCAGCGAGGAAAGACTACCACCACCAGAGGATTCTTCTCAGATCACGCTTTATTGTGGGAGCCTCTTGATTGAAGGGGAGAGCAGGAAGCGAGGGGCCCCGAACTACCCTAGCTGTCCACTTATATAGGGAGAAGCGCATACGGGGTTTGCCATGATTGGTTGTCACCAGTCTGCTGACACCAGAGGCCTTGGGATTGGCCGGAGATAGGTTATGTACTGTGCATGAGCAGGGTGCAGCGCCTTAGCTGACAAGAGCATTACTATATATGGAGTTGTTTACCTCAAACCGTGAGGGAGCCAGCGCCATCTTGTAATGGTGTCCGCATTCAGCTCCCCACAATAAATAAATCTTTAAAAAAAAAAAAGTCCCGTGGGGCCATCAAGTTGGCTTATACATAAAAGCAACCTCAGTTGGTCCCTTGGAGCCCGTGTAAAGGTGGAAGGAGAGGACAGTCTGCACAGAGTTGTCCCCTGACCTAAACACAGGTGCTTGGAGTATGCATACAGTAATAAAACTGCAGTAAAAAATGCAGTGAGTGCATTTTAAACACGCGAGAACATAAGATAAAAGCTCACAGATGGAAAGGCGCGGGGAGATGCTGTGGGGCTGCCATCTTGCAGCGTCTCAGAGCCAGGTTGGACTGCGTGATCTGACGCTGTCCGCAACTAGAACAAAACCGAGCTGCTTGCACAGATCCCTTGCCCGTCTCTGTAGCTCAAGCCCTTTTCTCTTACAGGCCTGAGTCAGCCGGGGGCCCCCAAGACACAGATTTTTATGAATGGCGCCTGCTCCCCGTCTTTGTTACCAGCTCTGCCTTCCCCGATGGCCTTCCCTCTGCCAGTGGTTCCTGACTACAGGTGAGGAGCCGCTGAAGAGCCACTGCCTCTCGCCGTGGCTCTGCGGTCCTCGGTGTCCGTGTGTGTTCCACCAACAGGTGTGGGAGGTGGAAGACCATTGGTACCTAGTTATGTCTAAGACAGAAATAATTGCTAAAGTAAAATTGGTGGGAGTCTATGGAATCTGCATGTGTGTGCACATGTGAAGTGTGCATGTGTGTGCATGCACATGTGAAGTGTGCAGAGAACTTTCCTGGGACTCCAGAGAGGCAGGCAGTGCACCGTATCCACCCTTGTTGGAAGCATGATGCACTGTGCACACGTCCTGCACGTGTAGAGCTGCAGTTAAGTTAGGTGTGCCGGTGCACACTCACACTCAGCTGTAGTGTAACACACAGAGCCCTTTAAGCTTTGGCTTTGCCTATAAACCCTGGGTCTGCCGTAAACAGTTGGCGTTTCCCTCCACTAGCTCCTCCACGTACCTCTTCCGCTTGATGGCCGTTGTCGTCCACCATGGAGACATGCACTCTGGACACTTTGTCACCTACAGGCGGTCACCACCTTCTGCCAAGAACCCTCTCTCAACCAGCAACCAGTGGCTGTGGATTTCCGACGACACTGTCCGCAAGGCCAGCCTGCAGGAGGTCCTGTCCTCCAGTGCCTACCTGCTGTTCTACGAGCGAGTTCTGCCCAGGGGGCAGCAGCAGGGGCGGGAGTATAGGTCTGAGGAGTGACAGGCCGGCCTAGAGCTGGGGCCCACGGTGAGGCCCACACTGTCTAGGATCAAGGCCAGGGCATGTCACGCGTACACGTGCAAGCCAGCCCACCCCCCAGAGCCCTCAGCCTTCTGTGTATTCTGAGAGCAGGCTCCACAAGGGAGCCCGTCCCACAGGGCGCTGCCAGGGTGAACTGGAAGATGTCCTTGTGTGTAGAGCGTCTTACCTGACACAGGCAATTAAAAGAACCAGATCCCAGAAGCTACCTTTTCTATACTGTAATTTGCTAGGTGTTCTCAGAAGGCCACCTTTGGCTAACCCCCTGACATTTCACCATAGATCTTTATTTTTAATAAGGAGGCCCATATTATTGACAAGAATTAGTAAAATTATTAAAGGCAACAATTCAGAAGAAAAAGTGCCTTTGTTTCCCACTGTTCTGAGACCAAGGATGACTTGAGTCACAGGCATGCTGGGGGAAGCCCTTGTCCTTCCAGGCTTCCCAGAGGTCAAAGGAGCAGTTCAAAGATGAAACAGCATGGTGGCTCATACCTGGAATTCCAGCATGTAGAGACTGAGGCAGGAGGATCACTGCAAGTTCCAGGCCAGCCTGGGCTATATAATTAAAACCTTGTCTCCTCCCCTAAGCCTCAAGAACACCTCCCACCTTTGGGTATGCCTGTGGAAATCCCCAGTCGTCAAGGCCTCTTCCTGAGCTGCGTCATCTTCACTGCTGATCCGTTACAGAGTTGCCCAGGACAGGGTTTACAGGCCAGAGCCCGGGCAGGGTGACCTGAAAGCTGGGCTAAGAAGAACCGGCACAAAGCCAGGCTGTGTCTCTGGACCTTGCTTTCTCTGCCACCGTGAGGGAGAAAGCGTGTTTGAACACAAGTGAGGCAGAGGCATCCTGCACTTGGGCTTTAGGCCCCACTCTGAGTGTGTGTGCCTCTTGAGACCTTGTTAAGCAAAAGGTACACTGGGCCTCTTCCCTCTCCAGACAAGCCTCATGAACAGCCAGACAGGAATCCTGATGGCACAGTAGTACCTATGTGTTAGCTAAGTGTGTAGTTTTTAAAAAATGATACCAAATTCAAACTGACCCAGGCGTATCCAAAGGTCAGAGGTAAGGCCAAGCCTGTTTTCTCTGGTGAGGTAAGCTGGCAGACATTCCAGATGTGCCTGGACATCAGCTATGACATCAGGTCTCACTGCGCCCTGAGGACTCAAGACTCTGAGACTGCCGTGCTGAACCTCCACGCCGCAGCAGCCCACAGCTCTCGGGGGGTCAGTCACTGTGCAGGGTGGTGGGCCCCAAGCACCAGCCTTGCTGCTCCTTCTGAGGTCAGCAGGAAGAGAGGTGGCCAAGGGGACAGGTGTGCAATGCTGCTCACAGGCCCCGTGTGAGCCAGGGCTGTAGGTGTGTCAACCTGACTGAGTGCTCATGTCCGTCCTCATTTTGTAAATTATTACATTAGATACTGACCAATGATGGTTCCGTGTTTTAAGTTATTCACAGTAGGTATCCTCTTCCTGGAGAAACTATAGCTAGTACTTACGCCGTAGGCTGCCGCGTGCGGATTAGCTGAAGCATTTGTATCTGCTGTGTGCCATTGCAATAAAAATGGTTTTGTTAGGAAACACCGAGTGTGCTGATTAGTCCTTATACAGGGCACACGCACAGTGGGCTTCTCTGCACATACTCACACAAATAAAAATAATAAAGACGTGTTTTATTTCTTAGTAGGTAAAATTTTCCGAAAAGTCAAGTTGATGCGAGGAGCCAGGACTCTCTTGCGGACGGGGAGACTGTGGTACCAGTGGATGTTGGTGGGGTGGTTCATCAGCAGCAGGCTTCCGTGGGCCAGCTGCAGCCTGACCACCTCCACTGGCCTCCGGGGCCTCTTCCCTCGAGAGTCTCTGTGCCGGAAGAGGAAGTCTCTGCAAGCGCCAAAGGACACAGATGCAATGGGGCTCCCCGGAGCCAGCTCTCTCTCATCGTCTCTGTGCTCCCCAATGTGGTCACAACCATCTTTGTACCTGCAGTGGGGAAACAATGGCAGTTCAGGAGGGACTCCCTCGCCTGCTGGTGCTGCAGCTGCCTCATCCTGCAGTCAGAAGCCACGTGTGGGCTCGGCAGCCTCCTAGCCTGGGAGACCAGCCAGCGAGCCCAGCCTCAAGTGTCTTTGCTGAGTGTGCTGCTCAGAATGAGAACAGCCCCCACAGGCTCACGTTTACACACTTGATCGGGGATATGGCCTTGTCGGAGTAGGTGTCATCGTGGTTGAGCTTTGAGATTTGAAGAGCTCTCAACATGCCCTGTCTGTCTGTCTCCTGCAGATTAGGATGTAAAGCTCTCGGCTACAGTGCCAATCCCATGCCTGTCTGTCCCCTGCCATGATATCACAGGCTCACCCTCTAAAACAGTAAACAAACCTCAGCGAAACGCTTTTTTATAAGAGTAGCTTTGGTCACGGCATCCCTCCCAGGCACAGAACACTTAAGTTGCTTCTTTTAAAACCAGCAGACTTCACACATCAAGCAGCCACGCCTTCCAGTCACCACAGTAACCATCCCCCTGCACCATTCACCCCTTCCCTCCACACCCTTCCCTCTCTCTCCCTTCTCTGATCTCCAGTGACAAAGGGACTCGTGCTCCACGGATACCATGAGCCCGTGTTCTACTCTGAACACTGGTTATTGACGACCTGCTCTCTAGTTACCAGGCCAACTGTCCCAGCCTCCAGGGGCCTCATCACCGGACTGGAAATGGCTTTCCCTTTAGTGCAGGCCTCGGGGCCACTGGCACCTACAGGATGGAAGTTAGGGGTGTGCTGGCCATTCTGGTTCTCTGGACCCCAAATCCAGCCCCATCCTCAATCCACTCAGTCCCTTTAACTTTCCCATAAATGTGTCCAACTGTCTCACTTGTACATTCGAGCTCTTTGGAGACTCCTCTCTTTAAGAAAAAAAAAAAAAAAAACAGAAGTCTGTGTGCAGAGGTTCACACGTGCCAGCAAAGGCACTCCTGGGAGTTCACACGTGAGGACAGAGATGTTGGATCTGCTGGAGTCAGAACTGGGAACTGAATCTGGGTTCTCTGCAAGAGCGGCACTCCCACCCCTCCAGCCCGGCCCACCATAGAAGGGTCAGGAATGAGCAGGGCTCCGAACTCTTCCCTGGAGGAAGGCTTACCTGTTCACCAGCACAAAGTTGAAGGTCTGTCCTGTCACCCTGCAGACTCGATCGCGAACACGCTCCAGAACTGGAATCCACGGCTTTGGTGTCAGGGTAAGACCAGAGAACGTGTATGTGAGGCCAGTGTCTCCATAGGTGGCCTGCTTCCTGGGAACACAGTGCCACCTTCCGAACACCTGGACCTTGGCCAGTGCACCTGCGTAGATGAAATGGGAGTTCCATCCCTGACCCTGTCGGGGACCGCCTACCCTAAATCATGGTGGCTTGTTCCAGGTATTCAGGAAAGGGCAAGATGACACACCTCTGTGACCTCATCGATCTGGTTCTCAAGTAGACAGAATGCAAGTTCCATGCCAGCATGTCTCAGAAAATGAACGAGTCGGAGAGATGGCTCAGCTGGTAAAGTGTCTGCCACAGGGGTTGCTGAGAGGGCTCACTGCCAGCTGGCCTAGCTGGATCTGCAAGTGCCAGACTCAGGAGAGTGAGGAAGAGGCCTCCAGCTGGCCTTTGTATCGTAAGGGCAGAAGGAATGCATGTGTGAGTATACTGAGAATCCACTGGGCATGGCTCTGTGGCTTCCTCGTGCAGACACACGAGACGTGGACACACTATGTGTAGATACATGTAGACATGCTGTGTGCAGACATGAGATATGTAGACACATGAGACTTGTGGACATACTATGTGCAGACACACGAGACGTGGACACACTATGTGTAGATACATGTAGACATGCTGTGTGCAGATATGAGATATGTAGACACATGAGACTTGTGGACATACTATGTGCAGACACATGAGACATGTGGACACACTATGTGTTGACAACATGAAGCATGTGGACACACTAGCATTAAAACCAGCAGGCCATAGAAACAAAATGGGAGCACCACAGGGGCTTGGGACAAAGGGGTTCTTTGAGAGTCGGGGAGGGGGGTGACAGAATCAGGTGTGTGTGAAAACAACTAAAATACATCATATACATGCATGAAAGTGTTTAAAACAAAACAAAACCATGGGTGACTTATGATGGGTCATGTCTCTGCCACCAGTGAAATGAGCCAGCTCAAGCCAGATTAGATACATGCAGGTTTATTGGGGTGAGTCCACTGGACAGAGCCAGGGAAGTCGCCATGGGGAAGAGGAAGAGAAACAGAAAAGGGCGCTTCAGTGCACAGAGAGGAGAGAGAGAGAGAGACCAAAATGTCTGGGTTATATAGAGGAGCCTCTGGGGGAAGGGCAGCCCAGCTCCTGGGCTGGAAAGTTCACAGTTGGGCAGGGTGTGCCAGGTAGGGACTGAGGGATGCTGGGAGAACCTGGAGGCCAGGTCTGCTTTGGTGTATACAATATGCACCTCAGTCCCTTTGTCCCTGGTCCAAAACCAAACAACCTGATCCATGAGAAGCCACCTGAGGTCATCTTTCTCCCCTTCCTACTTGTAATGTCTGTGCACTCAGTGTGTCTGGTGCCCTTGAAGGCTGGAAGAGGGCACCAGGATACCTGGAACTGGAGTTAGAGGGTTGTGGGCAGTGATGTGTGTCCTCTGGGCCAGCAGCTGTCTTAACTACTGAGCCATCTCATACATTTATTCAATTACGGCCTTTAAAAGATGTCTCGTAGCCCAGGCTGATCTTGAACCGTCCGTTTAGCTGAGGATGACTCTGAACCCCTAATCCTCCTGCCTCCACTTCCCAAGTTCTGAAATTACAAGTACACACTACCACACCGGGGTTCAGGTTTTAAAGCTGTCTGTTCATAGCTTAAGTCAGGATGTACAGAGACAGCCCCGTCATAGTGACGTCCTCGGGGCTGGATGGTTTTGTCAGCTGTGTGGATTCCTGAAAGATGAGCTTATTGCAGCTCAGGCTGGTACTGACCCTGACTGCTCATCACAGTTTCCCAACATGAGGTCTCCAGGCAACAGCATCAGCACCACCTGCAACTCTGCAGACCTGGCCACCAGAGTCCTGAGCAGCAGCAGTCGTCAGGTTAACTAAAGAGTCTTCAAGGGAGAAACCACCTGGTTATCTGCAGTTTCTTCTATAGGCCAAGCACAACGTGGCTGCTCATTTTGTTTTAACGGTGCTGGGGGGGTGGTCTAACCTGGGGTTGTGTGCATGGTATAAGTAACGGAGACTACTGGCCCAAAAGACTGGTAAAAAACACTTTGACTCAGTATCACGGAGAACCCAGAATGGTTTGGTTTGGGGTCTGTTTTGCTTTTTTGTTGTTTGTCTTTTTTAACTTCCCAGGTAATCCCAATCAGTAGGTAATTTCGTTCTAGACCTCGTGGACAGTTCGTGTCCCAAACCATAACCTGACCAGTTGCCCAGACTGCAACCTAATCCGTCACAGCCTGAGTTCACGCTTCTCCCAATGGGGGCGCATTAGGCCACTGCACCAGCCCCCCACACGTAAGACGTCCGCCTACCGGTAAAATACTCCACTTCTTGCTCCAATTCTTGGAAAATCTTGTCTGCCTCGGCCTTGCGGAACAGGATGGTGTAATCACAGCTCAGACCTTCCGCGCGAAGGTGTCGCCAGCCTGGGCTCTGCAGGTTGCCCGAGGCTCCTCCCGTCGGGGCGGGCTCCTCCCCTCCCTCTTGGAGGTCGCCCTGGTCGGGTCTCGCCAGGAACCTGTCCATCCCGTCGTCCCCCGCACAGCTCAGACGCGTCCTACAAAGGAAACAGGGTGCACTAAAACTCCTGGCGGGCATCAGCCAGGCGGGGAGCTTGCGAACCCCACAGGAGTGCTCTTTATTTAGCTTATGGCTTCCAAGCTGACCCGAACCACGCCGCCCTCATGCCCCAGGCAACCGTCCGCAGAGATCCGGGGCGCGCATCCCCAGGTCCCGCCTGGAATGCAGTACTTTTAAAGACCCGCTCCCATCGGAACTGGAGAGCTTTGGCTGCCATCAGAAACCCAAACCCTCAGGTTACACAAGGTACGACGCAGGCGCAGAGAGGCATGGAGCTCGCCCAGTTACCCAGAAAAGCCGGGTGCCTCTGTCCTGCGCCCCGCGGGGTAGAGGCTGGCACGGAGACGCAGCCGCGCTCCACGGGAGAGTCAGGGTTCTGCACAGACACGCAGCTCGGCAGCCCCGCAGCCCCCGGCTCCCCCGCTCCGCCACTCCGGCCTGCGCGTGACTTCCGGGAGCTGCGCCCCCTGCCGGCCTCCCTGCGCACCGCAGACCTGTCCTAGGTCCACGGGCCTAGGATACTCTCCGGGTCCCAGGCAGTGTAAAAACCTGCACTTCTGACAAAGCCACAGCATTGTCTGACCACTACAGTCGATATGGAGGACAATTACACCATCCCACAGAATCCTTCCTGAGGTACCGACTTAATGGCCCTGCCTGCTGTCAGCGAATCCTGTTGGCTCTTCTCCACAGTTCCAAATAAATGTGACTAATCGTATGCTGGATAGTCTTGCGTTTGACTCCTTTTGGTAAGTACAATGCGTTTAGCTATAACCGCGCTTTTTAATCTCTAGTTTCAAGTACAGCCATTAGGCGTATATAGTACGTATAAACACAGAGGACATTTGACAGTCCAGTATGTATTAGACATAGAGACCCGTGACAGTCACTTCTTGATCCCGGTGGCACAGAAAACTCGATATGAATCTTCATGCTCAAACGTTTCTGTGAATGCTAATTTTACTTTACTTGAGAAAATGCCTTGGGTCTCGACAAGCGGGGAAGTGTTGACTCTAACTGCTGCCTGTTGGAGCACACTGCTCAATGGTGAGCACCTCTCACCTACGAGCACTGCACACTGTCACACGCCAGCAGGGCACGGGTCCTCCCTCGCCCACATTGTATTTTGGTGCTGGAAACAAAAAAAGGCGACGTAATAAACGAGATTACTTTGTACACTATGGGAGTTGTGAGCACGTTAACAGTCTGGGGAGATGGAGGGTGGGGCGGAGGTCCTTACAGGGAAGCGTCCTAAGCCAGCATTGAAGCTCACCACGTAAGGGATAAAAAACATGTGACGATCTTAGAGGAACAGCTGGGGAGAGGCAAGCAGCCCGGAGAACTGCTAAGAAGTTGCCATTCTAGTCAATTAAGATTTGGAAGATGTAGCCCAGGCTAGCCTATAACAACCTGTGTAGCCAAGGTGGGCCTTGTGTTCCTGCTCCTCCTGCTTCCACCTCCCAGATGCTGGGGTTCCAGGGTGTGCTGCTACTCGGCAGCATAGGAGGCTTTTTTCTGGGCAGTAGTCGAGGTTTAATCGACAGGGGTAAAAGATCGCTCAGGAGAAAAGAATAGCTGGGATTGCTGTGCGCGGGGGGGCAGATAACTGAAAACTGCACAATTGAATGAATGCACGTCTGAGGTAAGTACCAGAGGTAAAGTACAAGGGGGTGTGTAGATCAGTGGTCAAGTAGTTACTCAGCACGCACAAAGGTCCTGAGTTCAATCCCCAAAGGGGACTGAAAAGGAGGAGGAGGACGGGAGGTGTATCTGGGGAGGTGGACATTTCGGGGGCTCAAACTCTTAAGGCCTCCAATGTTTACATCAGTAAGACCTGGAGAAAGACCTGCTTTCCAGCCAGGATGGGGACAAGCAGCACCTCGCCTTACCTCCGAGGCCCCACCCACCTGGGGGCGGTGCCGCGGCCCCTCCCACACATGCGCGCTGGGCCCCGCCACCCCGTACCCTGCCAGGCTCTCTCCGCCCCCAGCGGCAGCCCGCACTGGTGGCTGCGCGCCAGCTGTGAGCACGGCTGCAAGAGTCCCGGAGCTCCGAGCTCGGTGCAGGCATGATCGGCCAGAAGACCCTCTACTCTTTCTTCTCCCCGACCCCCACCGGGAAGCGGACCACGTGCAGCCCGGAGCCGGCCCCGGGGAGCAGAGTGACGGCCGAGGACAGCGGCGATGCGGCGGTGAGACTAGCGGGACTGGGGGTTGGGGGCACGGCGGGGTCCCGGGCAGGAGCGCCGCGCACGCCCCTGCTCACACTGGGACACCTTAGAGGTTCAAAACAGCCGCGCGCTGTCGGCCGCCGCCATGCCGAGCTACTCGCCAATAGGGACAGGGCTCGGTCTCCGCAGAGCCAATCGGTGTGCAGCGTGCCTCTCGCGTGGTCCAATCGCAGGGGGCGGGACCTGTTTTGCCGCGAAAAACCCGCATGGAGGGCCTTGGGTCCGGCCCACGGGGCAGTACCCGGCAGCGCGGGGCTGAGGGGCGGCGGGGTCCGGGACAAGAGAACCGTACACGCGGCTTATTAGCCAGACCAGGGGTTCAAAACAACGGTGCGCGTCGGCGTCCGCCATGCCGAGACATCTACCAATGGGCACGGAACTCGGCCGCCGCAGAGCCAATTAGTGTGCAGTGTACCCGTCCCGCCCCTCGTGTGGGCCAATCAGAAGCGGAAGGGGGCGGGAGCTGTTTTGCCGCGAAAAGCCCGCGTGGAGGGCCGTGAGCGCGTAGGCGGGCGGCGCGTCCTCGGCTCTGCTCGACCATGGGCATCTTCGGGCCGCGACCTTTGAGGGTGGCTCGGAGCCTGCGCGCGCCGCGGGGAACAAGGCTGCGGAGCCTTACTCCCGACCCCGACTCCTGGCAGGCCAACCCCGCCAAGAAGGCCCGGGTGGAGCCGGACGAGCAGGCCACGCCGCCCTCTTCGCCGCTCAGCGCCGAGCAGCTCGACCGCATCCAGAGGAACAAGGCCGCGGCGCTGCTCAGGCTCGCCGCCCGCAACGTGCCCGCCGGCCTCGGCGAGAGCTGGAAGCAGCAGCTGTGCGGGGAGTTCGCGAAGCCGTACTTCATCAAGGTCGGTGGACGCGGGTCCAGCCTCCTGTTCCCTTCCCTTTCGGTGCAACACTTAAGGGCGCCGCGGTGTCTGGGTTACAGTAAGGGCTGGAAGGTGGCGTCATGCCTTCGTTTTACCGGGAGGACGGGGCTGTGGGGGGGATCACAGTACGACAGGAATCTCACTATCACGTGGGTCGGGGTGGGGGCGGTGACGTCAGGTTGGCGGGCTGGGCGCCTGGTGCCTTCGTGGCTTTTTGTAAGTCGCCTGGTTTTTCCCCCGCCGGGAAACCCTGGGGTAGTGAGCCATTAACCAGAGGGAGTGGAATGACCTTTTAAAAGTCAGAGAAGACATTGAGGCTGCAGGCTGTAATCCCAACCCTTGAGAGCTGGGGGCAGGAGGATTTGGAGAGGGCCAGCCTCTGGCTCTGTACTGTAAGATAAGAGACCCTGTCTTTTTAAAAAGAAGGCCTGGGTTAGGTTACCTTGAATTGAAAATAGCCCAGCCCATCAGCCTAAAGAGAGAAAGCTACTGGAGGGGAACTGGTGCTGGCTTCTGTTTTTTAAAAAAAGATGAGGCTTCAAACACCTTTCACAAAAGATTTAAACCTAATTCTTAACAGTTTCCAGTGCAAATGTGCTTTTAAGTCTCCTTTATCTTCTAAACCAGCTAATGGGATTCGTGGCTGAAGAAAGGAAGCACCACAAGGTCTACCCGCCCCCAGAGCAGGTGTTCACATGGACCCAGATGTGTGACATCCGGGATGTAAGTAGAGCTGGGGTCTGGTTAGGGGGGAATCGATAGCGTTACGCCGCCGGTTATTCGATGGTGAATATTTGATGGTCACCATGGAGGCTGTGAGGTTTTGGAAAATGCACATTTACTTGTGTGCTCACTTTAAGAAAAAGTGTTCCTTTTGCTATGTTATGGATGGTTTGTTTCAGTCTATTCAGCTTAAGCCAGGGAACTGGAGAAGTGAAGTTATTCTGCTCACAAGATGGACATTGTTGGGAAAAGGCAAAGAGAAGCCTTGTGTTGCATATACCCAGAATCTCAGCACTTGAGGGTTGGAGGCCAGCCTGGGCTACTTGAGACCCTGATTCAACAAAACAGGGCAAAAACAAGGATAGTTGTATCTTCCACCGACTAGGACAGGTGGCCTGGTGGTACTAGGTTCAGGTTGCCTGCCAGGCTTGTATGACAAGCTATCCAGGAATGACCATCTAACCAAATGACCATTCTGAGTCCCTTGGTTAACTGTTCCCTGTCGTGGCTTCTTTGTCTTCCTCTTCCAGTCTTTCTCAGAACTGTCAGAGCAGATGACTAAATCTCTCACAAGCTGAAGTCGGCTTCCAACAGCCTTCACCTAGGCGTGTAGATCTGGCAGAGACTGCCGCCGGAGGCTTAGAGAGCCTTCCTACTCAGTAGCCCTCCCCTGTTATCTATCACAACCTTTGCTCTCAGGACTGAGCCAGGACCACTGAGCTGTGCCCTTTTTATTTGGAGAAAACTCGAAGTCACCCAAGCCAGTGCAGAACACACTCAGGCTGACCTTAAATTTCTGGTCTTGCTTGGGCAGTGGTGGCACACACACCTTTAATCCCATCATTTGAGAGGCAGAGGCAAAGAGATCTCTGAGTCTGAGGATAGCCTTGTCTACAGAGTGAGTTCCGGGATAATCAGAACTATATAGAGAAACCCTGTCTCATTAAAATACAATCTTAAAAAAAAAAAAAAAAAACCACCACCACCAAAACCCTCTGGTTTAGTTGTTCTTTATATATATATCTAGATAGATGTAGATATCTATATATATATATAGATAGATATATAGATATCTAGATAGATATATATATGGGGTTAGCACTTAGGGGCGTGTGTGTGTGTGTGTGTGTATGTGTCTCAGACTCATGGTCTTGGTTGCTGTGCTTCACCATTGAGCCACGCCCGTAGTCTTGAGGTTTTGACGACCCACACCCAGCCCACTAGTAGCTGGGATTGTACCACGTTCATTCAGTCCCGGCTCATCTTAGATGGTGCAGGTGGAGTTATTCCCTAGGCTGCCCTAGAGCTCCGCTGTACAGAGTGAATGGTGTGTGTGTGTGTGTGTGTGTGTGTGTGTGTGTGTGTGTGTGTGTGTGTGTGGTCACCCTGGTCCAACTGGATGGTTACCTTTCCTTTCTTTACATTTATTTTTTCTGTGTGTAGCAGTGCACAGAACACTTGCAGTCAGAGGACACCTTAAAGGAGTTCCCATCTGCCATTGGGATTGAACTCAGGTCATGGGGCTGAGAGTCAAGCAGTTTTACCCACTGAACCATCTCAACTCCAGAACTTATATTTGTAAATAACACGTACTGGTTGTGCATGTTTTACAGGGTGTGGTGACATTTCGGTGCCTTTGGCACACTGTTACCTCAGGCATTTATCTTTGCTCTGTCCTAGATTTTTTTTTTTTTTTTTTTTTAAGATTTATTTATTTTATAAGTGCACTATAGCTGTCTTCAGTCACACCAGAAGAGGGCATCAGATCCCATTACAGATGGTTGTGAGCCACCATGTGGTTGCTGGGAATTGAACTCAGGACCTCGGGAAGAGCAGCCAGTGCTCTTAACCGCTGAGCCATCTCTCCAGGCCCTAGGTTTTTATTTTTAATGTGCATTGCTGGTTTGATTGTGTGTGTGTATGTGAAGGTGTCAGATCCCTACAACAGGAGTCACAGACAGTTGTGAGTTCCCACGTGGATGCTGGGAATTGAACCCAGGTTCCCTGGAAGAACTTCCAGGACACCTAAGTGCTGAGCCATCTCTCCAGTTCCTGTCCTTGTTCTTCGTTATGTTTTAATAATGATTGGGCTTTTTGGCCTGCATGTGTCTTTGCTGCACATGTATGCAGTGCCCGCCAAGGCCAGAAGAGGGCGGTGTGTGTGTGTGTGTGTGTGTGTGTGTGTGTGTGTGTGTGTGTGTGTGTGTGTGTATTGGGAAATGAACGCAGGTCTTGTGCTCCTAGCTGCCACACCTTCTCTGCATCCTTTCTTATCTTTACCCCGTACTGGGACGGTTCCATTCCTGGCTCCTGACTACTTTTGGAGTATTGAGTTGTGGCTACTGAGGGGAGTGTGGAACATTACAGGTTGTTCCTCCTGCCCGCTGGCCCTGCCCGTCCTTCCCAGGTGCTGCCAGTGCTGGCTGACCTGCCGCCGTTTCACTGCTCAGGAGGCCTGCGTGGCACCTGTAGGCTCTCACCTCCTGTCTGCCTCTGCCAGCTCCCCTGTGTGTCACCCACTGGTGGCTTCAGCATGTGTCTTGGCCACGTGAACCATGACAGTGCAGCATGTCCGGTGTTTTTTTTTTTTTTAGCAGGATGCTGTCTTGCACCCCAGCCTTGCCCTGCCTGTCACTGTCCTGCAGGATTGCCTGTGTGTCCTCACTGGCTGCTGGGGCCAGGGGAGTCTACTGCCTCTCACGGGCGTCGTCTCCTCTTACACTGTGGACAGGTGATCCTGCTTGCCCAGAGCATTTGAGGCTCTTGCTTTTGTTTTTGTTGTTTTCTTTTTCCTAACGTCACTGTTAATGGTCCCGAGATCTCCGAGTTAGCAAGTATCTATCTGTAGGAGCTGGGACGCAGGTGAGCAGGCCAGCATGCTCCAGCCACACCTGACCCTCAGCAAACCCCACAGCTCACACCTCAGAAAGTGGACCACCTCATTCTTAGTCCTTAGACACCTATGCCTCCTGAGTGATGGGCATCTCTGTTGGGGAGCACGCAGGCTCAGGGAAGCCAGGCCACCCAAGTTCTAGAACAGGAGAGGAAAAGCCCTGCAGCTGAGGTTGAAGGAAACAGGGTGTCAGCCACAGAAAATTCTAGAAAGAACAGGGACCATGTCCAGAGTGAACCTTTCAACACCAGAGGAAGGCACCTGCCTGCAGGACTTTCAGCTGCTCCCACGCCTATGACCTGGCCTCATTGAGTACTGGGATCCAGGTGCAGGTCTCGGAAGGCTTGGGTGACATTCTTTCTGTGCCCAGGAGTGTTTTCCCATAAGCGGGCTGCCTAGACAGGCTTACTGTGACAAGCATGAGAAGTGGCGGTGGGCAGACAGAATGTAGATGCAGGAGTACAGCCTTTGATGGTGTCACCTGTGAGGGTGGTGGGCTGTGTTGTGGCCCACAGGCTCCAGACACCATTATAGGTAATGAGAAACGGTTGCTTACAGCCTCCATGCTGTACTCCCGTGTGGTGACATGGGCTAGGATGGTCCCTTTTGTGTTTCCTAGTGGTTACAGTTGTTCCGGGTTTTGTCCTGTGAGAGGTGAAGAGAAACACCACAGTACATCAAGGCTGGGTGAGGGGTGGGTTGTCACTGGGGGTGCTGGTGTACACCCTGCTCTGTTCTATCCTGAGCTGAGCAGACACTATGGCTCCTTTGACTGAACGTGGCTTTGTCTGGTCGTATTCACAGGTGAAGGTTGTCATTCTGGGACAGGATCCCTATCACGGACCTAATCAAGCTCACGGGCTCTGCTTCAGCGTACAAAGACCGGTTCCGCCCCCGCCCAGGTACGCCCCCGCTGCAGATGGCTCCGGTCAGAGGCTGCTACTGGCAGGTTTAGATGGCGTTGTAGCTGTTGTCTGGGTCACTGAGCACTGGTACTGCTCTGGGTTTGTCCATAGACTTGGACAGTGGGTGTGTGTGATTGCTGTGCTCACTCAAGTCTTACACACTGCTGCCCTGATTTCAGTCTGAGCGTAGGTGGAGGTCTGTGACGGGTGAGCTGACAGGACTCAGTGTTGGTTTCTGCCAGTGCTACTGTTGCTGGTCCCTCCCGGGCTGGCTGTATGTCTCTGACCCTTTCAAGCCCACCTTGGAAACTGGAAATTACAAACTGGTTGATTGTGCTTTTCTCTGTCTTGTTTTTAGTTTGGAAAACATCTTTAAAGAGCTGTCGACAGACATCGATGGTTTTGTTCACCCTGGCCATGGGGATTTGTCAGGGTGGGCCCGACAAGGTAACCAGGCCTGCCTAGGCTAACTGGAGAGCAGAGATGGTACCTGCTCGCTCCCCCTGCCGTTGTGTGTGTGTGTGCGTGTGCGTGTGTGCGTGCACGCAAGAGTGCTGGTGGAAGGCAGAGACAGTAAATCCCTGGGAGCTGGAGTTACAGGCAGTTTGTATCCAACAGGGATGGGTGTGGGGGTTGAACTTGGTTCGTCTGAGAGCTGGTGCACTCAGCTGCACAGCCTCACTGTGGGACATTCCGATGAGATCCTTGAGGCCTGTCTTTAGCTCTCCTGTTTCAGCTTGCTTGCTCTTGGTAGTTTGTTCTTGGTTTTCTTTCTTCAGTGTCGAGTTTGTACTTTTGAACACTTGGGTTTTTTGCTTACTACCTCAAACTGGAAGATGCCAAAAGGACAGACAGGAAACAACACTTGTGGCTCACAGGTCTCTCCCTGCTGTGTGTGTTGTGAGTAGTGTGCTCACATGTAACCAGCAGTCTTTAACCTTCCTCCCCACCGTGCTCACAGGTGTCCTCCTCCTCAACGCCGTCCTCACCGTCCGCGCACACCAAGCCAATTCCCACAAGGAGCGGGGCTGGGAGCAGTTCACAGACGCAGTCGTGTCCTGGCTAAATCAGAACTTGAGTGGCCTTGTCTTCCTCCTCTGGGGCTCTTATGCTCAGAAGAAAGGCAGCGCTATCGACAGGGTGTGTGTCCTTCACAGAGGGCCAGGCGTCCCTGTGACCCCGAAACCTAGGAGGTCAGGGTGGGAGGAATGAAGCGGTGTGTGCCATCCATTATAATTACAGTCGGGCTTCCACTGACATGAGCAAGTTCAGACACCGTGGGAGTGCTCAGTGAGGTTGGCAGTTAAGAGAGGCCCTCAATGAGGACACCGCAGTCCCTGGCACCCCTTTTTTGCATGTTTTTCTGTTTCATGAATGAGTCAAGTGTTCCTGCTTCAGAGAAACTTGGGACGTTTATGGGAAGCCAGTTCCACTGAATCAGATTTTATTTACCCCCAAGCCCTGAAGGCAGAGAACTTTCATTCTCCGCCCTGTCTGCTTCAGGATGGGGCACTCACTGCCATATGGTGTCAGCCGTCACTGAGACGAAGGCCCGGGCCAGTGGGAGCCTTTCTCCCCTTCTCCCCTTAAACCCTGTCTTCCCTGTGTAGCTGAAGATGTCCCAATGCTGGTACAGATGTCCTGCCCTCGCTCCTGGGCTGGCCGCCAGTATTCGTCTGTAGTGATGGCTGTGGGAAGGCGTAGATGGTAGGGCAGAGGTGGGAAGAGTGGGCGTGGGAAGGTCGTTGAGGACTCCAGGCGAAGGGCTCCGGGGACCGGGCTTATGAGAACCATGCAGCCAGACTGAACCTGGCAAGTGTCATCTCTGGCTTTGAAGTTGAGAACAGTCCCCCAGTATAATCTAGTGCTGGGTTTTGTGAATGCTGGGGGCGAATACACTGTAGGAGGTGGGCAGGGGTGGACATGGATGGACATGCAGGGGTCACTTCCCACTCTCCTTTTTCAGAAGCGTCACCATGTCCTGCAGACAGCTCATCCCTCACCGCTGTCAGTGTACAGAGGGTTCTTTGGATGTCGACATTTTTCTAAAGCCAATGAACTGCTCCAGAAGTCTGGCAAGAAACCCATCAACTGGAAGGAGCTGTGACCCTGTGGGCAGTGTTTGTCTGCTATGAAGTGTTTGCCAATTAGGAAGTCACTGAAAATGTCCCTGTTCTTAAGGTCCTGTGTGAGCAGAGAAATAGGTAGATCTCTAGAACCATCGTGAGCCGCCAGGACACAGAAACTGCAGCTTTAGCAGAACCTCTTGACTGGCACTAGGTTTGAACTCCAGGCCCAGCAAGGCGGCTGTCAACACACCTACTTCTCAGAGACCGACCGGCGGCCACATCCTCAGTCCTGTGGGCTGCGCTGGGGTTGGAGAAGAGACCTGCAAGTCTGACCAGTCAGTGCCTGCGGCTCTCTGTCCTTTAGTTAGATGGCAGTGTCCAGGTGTGTGCTTCAGAAGGCCCTTTTGTCTTGAGAGGGAAAGGAACCCTTGGGTGTTGAGTCCCGGGAAGTCTGGCTTGTGACTGAGCATCTGCTTCCTGATCACCGCGTGTGGGCGTCTCCATCCTGCTGCCTGTCTGGTTCTGCCTTGAGCAAAGCAGGGACTGCGTTTGGTTTGTTTTTCTCTGGAGGGTGGTTGGTTTTTCTAGTGCCTGTGGAGTTAACTTTCCTCACAGCAGACTGCCACATGTGGTCTGTGGAGCTGGGGATCCAAGGTGCTGTTTTGACGGGGACTGAATTTCACAGATTGTTTTCTGCAACACTGGATAATGTTTCTTTTACAAGATAGACAGGTACTTTTTTAACTTTTTTGTCCTATTTTGAGAGAACCTTTACTGCGTTTACACTTCCATCCTGGACTCCGTGTGTTCAGCTGGTGAACCGCCCTGCCTGAGCAGGATAATAAAGGACAGTTGAAGCTTGGCGTGGGGCCGACTGTTCTTCAGTGTTTATTTCAGGCGCCCAGGCTTCTGCTGTCACCATGGCTACCACAGACTGCCGGAAGGGCGGCTCTGTCCTTGTGCCCTGCTTGCTACACAGCCAGGAGCCGCTTGCCAAGGGCAGGTGGGACAGAATGGGGTCTTGGCTTGCCCATCCATCCACACCAGCTTCTGCCCTTACCTGTGACCCATTGGTTTGCTGACAGTGGGTGTTAGAGAAATTAACCCAGGCCCCGGTTTCTTTCCTACCTCTACTGCTAAGTTCCCGGATAGAGAACACACAGCCTTTATATTCTTAATAAGCCTTAAGCAACACAAGGGTTGGGCTATTAGAATCCACTTTTCTAGTGATAACACCAAGTTATTACTATGTTTCAGGGCTGCTCTCTAGTTGGCCAGCCCTGAGATCTAGGAATGCTCTCTTGACTCTTGGCGGCTTCTCCTCCCTCCTCTCCCCCAAAGTTTCTTCTGTCCAGCTACTGGCTGGCAGCATCTTTATTCGCCAGTGAAAATTAACTTGTCAGGGTCACGAGCCACAAGCAGACTCCGGGTCTTGGGGTCTGCACTTAACATAATAGTAAAAGGTGGAACCTCAACATTGTGCAGCCCCTGGTGTTTGGTGAGGGAGAAAGCAAGGTGCACCAAGGGACTGCAGCTCAGCCAGGAAACTTTCCTGTCTTCTACAGAAAGAGCTTTAAGATTCCACTCTTGGAGTCTGAGTTTACCTGCTGATCCCTTCAGAGGTCCTCCCAGAAGCCATGCCATGAACTCCCTTGCCCAGAGACAACGTGAGGGGCCATGGCTCTGCCTGCTAGGGATAGACAAGCTCCCTGTGCAGGGCTTTGAGAGCTACGCTAGAGGCAAGGAACAAACTTACAACTTGCTTTTAGGAACTGATCATCTACAGCTCCAGTTGCAGGGGGTCCAATGCCTGCTTCTGGCCTCCTTGGGTATCAGCTGCACATGTGCACAGGTGCCTATGCAGGCAAAACACCCAGCCTTTCTGTGCTGTGATACATGCCAAAAGCAACTTGGGAGAAAGGGCTGCCGTCTGATACTCAGGAACTTGCTGCTTATGACTTGCTCAGCCTGCTTGCTTACAGCACCCGGGACCACCAGCCCAGTATAGTACTACACACTACTGCAGCCTGGTCTTAGTGAAGCATTTTATCACTTGAGGTTCTCGAAGGTTTCAAGTTGATACGAAATAAAAGCTTTGTCAGCACACAGATGGCTCAGTGGTTTAAAAGCACCTGCTGATTTTGCAGGGGACTCAGATCCCAGTAGTCAGGTAGCTCTTAACACTTGAGCTCCAGGAGATGACATCTGCACACCTGCGCTCAAGTGCATAAGTTTTACTGAAAGGCTGGTGGACGGATAGCTCATGGGAGAGTGGGGGTGGGAGTGCTGAGGACCTGAACTGGTCCAGGGGTCTGCATAGTGGAAGCAAAGCCAGTATGTTGCCTTAACAAATGTACACATAAAATAGAGGTTCTCGTCGAAGTGGCTGGAGGGCTCGGCAGAAGAGGACCTGAGGTGGATCCCAGCACTCAGCATGCAGCCCACAGCTGTCACCCCAGCTTGTGCAGCGCCTGTCTCGTCTGGCCACAAGTACCTACATACAACATAATTGAAGTTAAATGGGTTTGTTGGGGGGCAAGGCCACAAGTGCAGGTGCCAAGAGAAGATTGACATCTTTTGAGGGCTGGAGACTGGCAGAGCACTTCTGCCTGCCCTCACCCAAGTTTTGGACTGTGGACCCATAAAGTAGGAAGGCAACAGCCCAGCAAGACTGTCCTCAGATCTGGTAATGCTGTGTCATATGTACACAACTACACCAGAACAAAACGCATTAAGTTTATAAGGGTGCAGTGATGCATGCAGACAGCTGTGTGTCCATGGCCAGCCTGGTCTACACACCAAGTTCTGGGACAGCCAGGGCTACATAGCCCCTGTCTCAGTAAAAGCAAGGTGAACCCCGGTGTGGCAGTTCACCTAGCCTGGTGTACAGAGTTCTAGGACAGTCGGGGCTGCACAGGGAGACCCTGTCTCATTTGCAAAGCAAAACCAAGCACATTGAAGCTGGTGTGGCACGTACCTGTCACTCACCTTTTTAGCTGAGACCGGGCTCCATAGCAGGACTGAAAAGAAAAAGAAAAAATCAGCGTGATGGAGGATAGATGTGAAAATAAAGCTTTAGGAGACCACACTGACTTCGAACTTACTGACAATCGGGTCTCGCTTCCCGAGTTCAGGAATTACAGGTGTGGGCCGCCATATTTGATTGAGCATCTTAAAGGATGTGTGTCCCAACCCCACTCTGCCCCCTGAAAAGACACAAATGAACCACTATATACAGCAAATGTCCTGGGTGTATGTGGCAGTAGGTTTGGGGGAGGGGGGTAGGTCCACTTTGCAGTTTTGTAGCTCATCACTGTCCCAAAATGAACAAACCGGGTGGGCCTGGTAGATTTAAACCTTAGGTCCGTAGCCATCTAGCTTTGGAGCTGAGAAATGGTCAAGAGCGGTGTGCAAGGGAGTTCTTGTAGCTTGAGGGCATTTGGTTGGTGGTGTAAATTTAATCTGATCTGTATGTGTTGCCTTCCCTCCACCACCCCATCCCATAATAAGTGCAGATCTCACCTGCCTGGGACAGTACAAGACCTCATTTGCTCTGCCGGTGGGTGGGGGTAAAATGCCCAGGAAATGGTCCCTGATTCTGGTCAAGCTAAAGGTAAAAAGGTTTCCTGTCCAGACCAGGAAAACAAGGCATGGTCTACACGGCCAGGTAGCAGAGGCCACCTCCCCGTGTGTAGCTACAATGGCTGTTCCTGGTTGTCAGTTTGACCATATCTGGGATGAACTACAATCCAGAATTGGAAGGCTCACCGGTGATCTTGATCTTGACGCTGGAAGACCTGGATCTTGGCATGGAGACCTTGAGGCATAGTGGCCATGAAAAGCTTGGGCCAGGCAAGGTATTATACGCCTTTAATCCCAGGAGACTGAGGCATACAGGTCTCCTAGTTCAAAGTCAGCCTGGAACAAAGCAAGTCCCAGATCCAGGCATGGTGGCACACACCTTTAAATCTGGGCCACACCTTCCTTCTACTGGAGATCTCCATAAGGACATTGAGAGAAGGCTCTCTCTTCTTCACCTGCATGCTCTTACAAGCCAGCACATCTGTGGAATCTACTACAGAAGAGCAGCCGAAACAACCAGTCTCTACGGACTGAGCAACTACTAGGTTCTTGGACTTCCCATTCACACCTGACCATTGTTTAGGTTAATTAGACAATAGACTGTAAGTCATCATAATAAATTCCCTCAATACAAAGAGACCTTAAATAAGTTGTGTGACTCTAGAGAACCCTGATTATACAGAAGTCTGTGGAGACTGACTTGAAAGAAATGGTTCCTAACACCTCCCTCTGGAGTAAGGAAGTCAGTTATGCAAATATCATCCTGGGAACCTCAGGTTGTAAACTAATTGTGTGAAAGTTCACTCCCTGATTTTTACCGAGCCCAGCAGGGCCAAGTCGGATGCGGTTATGTTGGTGAGTCCTTGATTCTCCCAATTCCTTGCTCTCTCCAGTTCTCTCCTGGGATAAGGTCTTGGGTTTCGAGTGGAGAAGCAAAATTTAGGGGGACATATGTGATGTGGCTTTTCAGATTTTCTGAACCTTTATGCTGGACAGGGAGGCCAACGGGGAGACAGTTAAGTTGGCCAAGTGGACTTGAGGTACCACCTCCCAGCTCAGGCTGAGGAGGGATTGGTAACTTCAGTGCATGTCTCCTCGGAACCTGGTACTTTAATTCAGGCTTCAGGACTTGCAGCATCCTTAGAGTTCTCTGCCACACTGCCTGGCTGCAGCTGCCACGTCCCCCTGCACCACTTGGTCCTTGGACCGTTTGGAATGTGTGGCTCTGAATGTAAGGTTTGAAGAGAAAACGTTCCTATTAAGATCTTTGTGTTTGGTGTAAAGAATTTGAATTCATTCGTAGTGCTAGCTTTTGTGGTCCTATTCCGGAAAATACATCTTTTGAGACAGCATATTAGTTGTACAAATAATGAACTTTGTGTGACCTTTTCAGTGTGTATTGTGTGTGCACGTGGGGGGGGGCAGGGGTCGTTGTTGGATGTGTGGAATATCTGTTGGTGTCTTCATTCACCAATCACAAAATGCTGGGGGCAGTTTATTGCTTGATTTTGCCTTTGTTTTCCTTTGGGCGTGTGTGGTACATAGGCGTGCATGGTTACATGTGTAAGGGTGTTTCTATGTACATGTGTGTTTGGAAGCCCGAGGTGGCCATTAGGAGTCATGAGGTGTCAGCTGAATACAGCCCAGCCAGTGAGACAGTTAGCAGCCACCAGAGCCACCCAGTTTAAGTCAGAATTTCTTGTCTTCATGCTTGTGTGTCAAGTGTCTTCCACTGGGCTAGCTCTAGCCCTTCACCTTATCTTGACTTTTGAGTTGGGCTCTGCCATTGAACATAAATTATTGCTACACCAGCCAGCCAACTGGGCTCTGGAAAGCCACTGTGTCCACATAGTCTCTCTCAGTCCCTACCCCTGCCCTGCACTAGGGATTACAGACATGTTTTGGTAAATATTAAATGGTTCTGTTGTTATCGGCACCAAGGCCTCACTTCGCAGACCCCCCTCTGATGGGCTCCCTTCTTAGGTGGCTCACTCTGCCCTCTAGCTGCTTCTGTCCTGGGTGGTCCACAACCTCCCCAGCATGTTGCTTTCACACACTATCCTCCACAAAAACTTGACTCTACAATCTTTAACTTATCAAACAGGTTTATATGTTAAATTCTCAACCCACAGTCCCTCTACTCAATAAGTTTACAACCAGTTGACAAAGATATAAACTGCCCACCTAGATAAGATAAACAGATCCACAGAAACCCTTAGAAATACTTCCTTCCTCCCTTTTCCTCTTCTACTTTCCTGGACTTTTCTCTGCTTACCTTTCCCTCTTAACCAACGATAGTCTCAACCTGCTTTGTGGTATAATGACATCATCCTACAAAGACATGCACCATCGCACCCAGCATTACATGGGTACTGAGAATCTGGATTCGGGCCCTGTAGTAAAAAAATTTAAATCCTAGCCTTGGCTACTACCCCACTATTGGTTACTGAGATCGAAGATAAAACACACACACACACACACACACACACAGCCTTTATATTTTTAATAAAGCCATAAGCAGCATAAGAGCTGGGCAGCTGCCTTCCCTCCATGCTGTTAGAGTCCTCTTTCCTCTCCATGGCCCCCGAGTTCTTACTCACTGTGCTTCATCTTGGCTGCTCTTAGCTCCAGTTGGGCAGCCCTGAAGACCACATTTTTTATGTCTCAGCTAACCCAAGGCGGCTCTCCTCTCCTGCAAGTTCTTCTAATCCATGGTGGCTTCTTTTTCTCCTCCCTCCTCCTGGTCCTCTCAAACCCAAGCCTGTGAAACCTCAACCTCACCTATGTCTTTTTTGCCGAGCTATTGGCTGTTGGCATCTTTACTCACCAATCAGAATAAACTGGGGGCGGGGTCACTCAGTGTCTTTAGTGTGGACTCTCTTTTCTTTAGGGTAACCAGTCTCAGGATGGTGGGGGGCAAATTAACATCAGAAAACAAGCAGCATTAGGCCAACCTACTACATGACCCTCATAGCAGGCAGTTCACCCAGAGCATCATGGAACTTTCATGGATGTGCACAGTATACTCTAGAACCGTCTACACCCTAAAGACGATTGACAGCCTCGCAGCTCTTCTTGTCTGTGTGACAGCATGGATCTCTTTTGGTGATTTTTGTTTGTTGTTTTTTGAGATAAGGTCTTACGAGATAGCTCTGGCTAGCCTGGAACTCAATGTATGGACCAGGTCTGCCTGCGACTTCAGCAGTCCTGCCTCTGCCTGGCTCCTGGTGGGATCATGGGTGTGTGGTTGCCATTACCTGATAAGAGGTAATGAGGGTCATTAGAAGGATCAGCCAAGAGCGGTGGTTGGTGGTTCATGACTGTCATCCAGCACCTCAGAGTTCTGTGTTCCACAGGTTCTAGAACAGCCGGAGCTGTATGAGTTACCATAAGCTTGGACTTGCAACTGTATAAAACACAGTAAGAAGAGGGGTTAGAAGCAAGGCAGTGCTCAGAGCCTACTGTTCCCGACTTCTCAACAGTGTAGTGAATGGCAGGTGAGAAACGGGAACCTCAAGGCCATGTGAGCAAGGAGGGCTCCCGTCAGCCTGATGACAGAGCTTAGTAATTGTCTTAGTCAGGGTGTCTATTCCTTCACAAACATCATGATCAAGAAGCAAGTTGGGGAGGAAAGGGTTTATTCAGCTTACACTTCCACATTGCTGTTCATCACCAAAGGAAGTCAGAACTGGAACCCAAGCAGGTCAGGAAGCAGGAGCTGATGCAGAGGACATGGAGAGATGTTACTTACTGGCTTGCCTCCCCTGGCTTGCTCAGCCTGCTTTCTTATAGAACCCAGGACCACCAGCCCAGGGATTGCTCCACCCACAATGGGCGGGGCCAGGGATGGCTCCACCCACAATGGGCTGGGCCCTCCCCCCTTGATCACTAGTTGAGAAAATGCCTTACAGCTGGATCTCATGGAGGCATTTCCTCAACTGAGGCTCCTTTCTCTGTGATAACTCCAGCTTGTGTCAAGTTGACACAAAACAGGCCAGTACAGTAATATTTTGACTGAACACCTTGCACAGGTCACTGGGGGGGGGTATCAGGGTCCTTAAACACTAAGCTAGTGCTCTCTTGCCTGCTGCACCCTCATTCTGGGAAGGAATGTGTGTGTGATGAGTTATTGGAGATGCCTTCAGTGGCACCTGACTTTCTAGGAGATGCACTCTCCAGGGAACCTCTCTCAGGGTTCACGAGCTCTAACGGTCTAAGAGGGATGCTAGACTACTTCTTGTCCGGTGTCGGGCGTCTTTAGTTAGCCCTGGACACTACATCAGGTGTGTAGCCAGTGATGCCGCAGCTCGAACGGACACTTACGGGCTCAAAGTTCGCTTCCTGCTCTCAAGTCCACCGGAAAGAAACCTAATGTTTGCTGATTCTTTTTCCCTTCCTGGAAAAGAAGCCCCCAAGTGAAGTGCCCCACACAGGGTGGCATGTGCTGGCGTTGCAGCGTTGCCCCCTCACCCAGCCGTCGTCACAGAAAAGGGTGCTGGTGTGTGCTTTCCGTTTCCCTGCGCGCTGCCAGTCAGGGTTGAGACCTGGAGATGACCTTTGTCCCACATGCTTCAGAACACCCTGTGACAGCAACAAGGGCCAGTTTCCTCTGCTCTTCTCAGCTGTCCAGAGCAGCCAATCCTGGACGAGACAGCCTTGTTTTTTAATCCCCAAGTCCCAAGGCATTAGAGGGCGTGATTCCAGAGGGTCTCCTAAAACCTTGCTGGGGAGAAGAGCCAGGCCATCTCTGGGGGGACTTCCTCCCTCACTGTGGACTCAGAGGCCAGAGTGACCTTCCCCCTATTGCTTATGACACCTTGGGCCTTGGATAGCTCTTACTTAAGTCTCTAGGAATTTTGAAATAAAGGAGCTGTGGGATCAAGGTGGAGGGGCTCCCAGGGCCCCGCGCAACCCCACTGGGCCACTGTAAGATCATTTCCTCTCGCCTGGGTCACTGGCCACTCAGGGCCTTGAAGGTTAAATGCTCTGGGGGATATTTTTAAACAGCAGGGGCTGGTTAATCTAAAAGTGACATTTACAGTCACAGCAGCGAGCTGCCAGCCGCGTAGATCCCGGCCTCAGCCAACAAGGAGCTTGAAAAATGTCAACCCTTGGACACACAGCTGGGAAGCCATGGGGAAAGCAAGGCCAAAGTGTGAGCGAGGTAAGTGAGCCCACCCCTCCCCGGGGTCATGAGCCTCAAAGCCAGGTCCCGGGGAATGGTGTGTGCATGTGTGTGTGTGTGTGTGTGTGTGTGTGTGTGTGCGTGCATGAATGTGTGTGTGAGAGTGTGTGTGTGTGTGTGCAATAATGTGTGTGTGAGAGTGTGTATGTGTGAGAGAGAGTGTGTGTGAGAGTATATGTGAGAGTATGTGTGCTTGTGAGAGACAGAGAGAGACAGAGAGTGTGTGTAAGCACAGTGTCAGCCCAAACGAAAGCAGCCACTTGAGAGTTTTAGGGGACAGTGAAGGAGCTGCTGAGGGGTTTGTTATAAAGCCAGTCTCTGGTTCTGTGTTTCAGGTGGCATCTGCCACTTTCCCTATGACTGCCGTGACTTCCACACAGGTGGGTGGGTGGCCATCTCAACTTTCCCAGGACAGGGTGATTCCTGGGGACACAGAATTATCTTTTATTATGGCTTTGGTTGGTGTTTATTTACCCAGGATGTCCTGGAACTTGAGCAGAGTCTAGGCTGGCCTTGAACTCACAGCTGCCCTCCTGTCTTAAAACAAAACAGCATTGGCTGCTCCATTCTTCAGTGGAGGCCCAAGTCGTGATTGGAGGTCAGGTCTGGGACTTCCTTTGACCATGACTTCCTCCAAAAGCTCTGGGAGTGTTGTAGGTTGTTCTTGTGCCTGCATTAGAACTGTGCAAACCACATGTGCTTGTGTGTGTGTGTGCACACGTGCGCGTGCGAGTTTTATAATGTTTTGGTCTAACACAGAAATGATCGAGGCATCAAACCTGGTTCTTAAGTTGTGCAGGATGTGGGCATGCTTGTATTTTAAAATGGGGTGGCGTGGGGGTGGCGTGGGGCCTCTGGATATTCCTCCAATAGAACTTGACTATCCCCTGTTCCATCGGGGCCTCTGAATCTTGAGTCCGGAATTTCACTTTCAGGGTGGGTTTGTGTGTCCCTAATGGAGTGTGGGAGCAATCCAAAATCGCAGCAACCTGAGAAAGTCACATATTCAGTCTTTGCATTGGCTGCAGCAAACTTCCTCTGTGTGTACGTGTGTGTGTGTGTGTGTGTGTGTGTGTGTGTGTGTGTGTGTGTGTGCACGTGTGTGTGTGTGTGTGTTGTGGGGGTGGGGTGCTCCCAGCAGGCTGTGCACCTTCATTCTAGGAATCCAGGGCTCCTGTCACAGAGTCGGTGCTAAGAGACTGATGTGTGTCTGGGCAGGTGCTCACTGAGATGACCTTGAGATTCCGAGGGCAGAGAAGCAGCAGGTGCGAATATTCCGTCCCCGGGTCAGAACACCAAGCTGCAGAGAATTTCCCGATCGCCCAGGCTAGTCAACGGGTGGATGGTGCAGGCCCCACCCCGTACGGCCCACTCCTGCCCTTCTGTAAGGCCTCTTAGCCACCCTATGCCTGTGCCAACCCCACAGGAGCAGCTGCTCTCTAGGAAAGACCCTTCAGTTTGCCCCAGCTCAGTGTCAGACCACCTTTTCTTTCTTGAACATTTCTTTTTTACATTTATTATGTGTGCAGGTGTGGAACATGTTGCAGGGTGTTTGATCACACTGTGACTCCCAAGATTGTGTGATATACTGAATATACCTGTTTCTGGTTGTGTGTGGTTCAGCCTTACACACACCTGTCATCCCTCTGGCTGGAATACAGACTGGTCCTTACCTTTAGTCCCAAACAGTGATGGTAAAGTTAGTTTGTAGAACAAAGTTATGAATCAGAGAAAGATCTGACGGAATAACTCAGACACAGGGGACCCCCAACTTTCGAGAGAACAGACAGGAAAAGAGGCTACGTAAGAGAGACGCTCAGGGGCTGGAGAGATGGCTCAGTGGTTAAGAGCACTGACTGCTCTTCTAGAGGTCCTGAGTTCAAATCCCAGCAACCACATGGTGGCTCACAACCATCTGTAATGGGATCTGATGGCCTCTTCTGGTGTGTCTGAAGACAGTGACAGTGTACTCATATATATAACAAATAAGTAAATCTAAGAGAGAGAGAGAGAAGCTCAGAAAAGAGAGAAAGCAAAAGGGACAACTTTCCTGGGACAGTTATACAGAGACGGGTTGAAGAGAGAACAAGCCACAAGCCAGACTCAGGTGAAGACAGAAGGAGCCAGAGAACTCGAAGGAGCCAGATCAGATTTCCAGTTTTAGTTTGAGTCCAAGCAGAGCAATTCAGGAGAGGCCGAGAGAGAGAGGAGCCAGATTGAATCAGTCAGCTTGGAGAGGAGCTTTGAGCCAGAACAGCTGAGTTGAACCAGCCAGCTAGAGTTCAGAAAGAGCTAGAAACGGTGAATTTATTCAACAGTAAGTCTCAGAGGCTGAAAACATACTAGGCTGAGATTAGATTGTACAGAGGCTGGAGGCTTCTGCTCTAGGCCTAGGTTCGAAGATGGAGGCAGTAATCATCAGAGAAAATGAACAGGTGGATAAATTACTAGAGCAACAGGAGGAGGTCAGAGAGATCCAACCTGGACCATAGGCTTGAAGCACTTGTGTTTACCTGCTGAGCCACACTGTCTCATGAGAGCTAAGCGCTCACTCAGTCTTATGGTGTGAGTGTGATGTGTGAATAAAGCAGTATTGAAGGACAGTCCTGAGCTCCGCACAGTCAACTTCAGTACTTAGGATTGTCAGGTCTGGGGAACTGCGTCACCTGACGGGAGGCCATTCTTACCCTGAAGATGGCTGCAGCTTTACCCTACCACGGGGTAGGCTCAGTGAGCGAGCAAGGTGGAGCTGGGCTGTGGACCAGTCTGGGACCCACAGTGTCTCTGGAGAGCACGGGGACTTTGTGGGAGGACCTCTCAGAATCTTCTCACTGTGGAGCACCCTGAGGGAGGGGTTGTCTGTGATGCTGCTTGGCAGAGGTGAGGACCACCTCACGGGGCTGAGAACCTCTGAACGGCTGTGCTGGACGCTTTCCTCCTTTCTGCGCCGGGTCCTGGCAGACGGGTGTGGTATGGGCCGGAGCTCAAAGTTCGGTGTACCCCAGTCTTCCAGTTGAATCAGGGTGGGGGTGGGGTGGGGGACAGACTAGAATTAGGTTGACTGCAGGCTACTGCACTCAGCCCAGCTCGGTCCCACCTCTCCTATTTCCTGGGGACACTGCTACCAACACGCAGGTCAATGATCTGATACCTTAGATTCTCTGTGTTCCAAAAGAAATGAGAAAGTAGAAACCGATAAAGGAAAGTAGATATATTTACAGTTTGGCCAGACTAGGGAAAGAACGCAGCTGGTTTCCCACAGACCGGTGCCAGCCTCGAAGCTGACAGGAGCTTGAAGGGTTTTGCTCTGATGCTGTCCCCTGTCCCCTCCTGTGCCTCACCCCATGTCCATGAGCAACAGGGGTCAAAAGCACGGAGGTCAGAGTTTCTGTGGACGTCAGGGATGCCCCCAGTTAGCACCCAGAGCCATCAGTGGGCCTCTGTGCATCTCAAGTGCCTGCTCTGGGGTTTCTGAGTCCAAACTGGATTTTCAATGGCAAAAGGAGCTGTTTCCAAAGCTGTGTTTCAAGCATCTTTGTGGGAAGGGGCTGTGCAGTTCAGTCGGCTGGGAGTTCTGTAGTGAAGAAGCAGGCCCGGGGCCCAGGTTTAAGCTTTGTCTGGTCTCATGGAGCTGCCTGGGAGATCCGTGTACAAGACAGGGGACCACACCGCTGCCACATGGGATGAGCCACAAAAATCAATTCCCTGAAGTGGGAGGAGAGATAGGACTCCTGATTTCTGACCTCCTCACACACATAACCACATCAAACACACACGTGCTTGGTTCTCTCTCTCTCTCTCTCTCTCTCTCACACACACACACACACACACACACAGTCAGTAAGGCATCCTGACCTCCGAGAGGACGCATCATGTGTTTCTACCCACCGCCGTCCTCAGCCTCTCCTTCCTCTCTTCGCCTTGGCAAGCCCTAGGACGCTCCCCGGTTTTACTCAGGACAAGATGGATTTGTTCACCAAGTACGTTCCTGTCCTGGCCATTTCTTCAAGGGTCCTGGTTCATGTCAGTGGGGAAAGTACTTAGAATCACAGTGTGGCTCTCAGGCAGGGCCTCACTTGTCACCTTCCTGCCGCAGGCCCTGGAGTGCTTGGATCACCACCACACCCAGGTGTCCCTGGCTTTCTTAGGAGATATTTTTGGCTCTGTGTGGTAATGGACCAACCTGGGGCCAGGGAGATGGGCTGGAGACTTGTGTAAAGGCCCAAGGGCTCTGAGCAGCTTGAACTTGATCTTAGGTAATATGCTCAGCACAGTCCCTGGAACACCAGCCCAGTCAGCCAGCTCTGCCTTCCCGTGTTTGAGAAAGCCAGGATTCATGGCAAGCGGCAGCATGGCGAGAGTTCCCGTTTCCATAGCAGTGAGGGGAACTTGAACCCACCCCTCCAAACATCCACACCAATCGACGTGTTGTGTGTAGGGTTCTTGGGGGTATTTGGGTTGTTGGTTGGTTGGTTGTTTGAGATAGTCTGGTGTGACCTAGGCTGGACTCCGGCTCGGATGTAGAAAAGGCTGTCTCCTCTTCCTCCCTTCACAGCCTATGCTGGGACTACAGGCGTGCGCCACCATGCCCATCTGGACTCTTGTTTAACGTTTCCATGAAATGATACTGGGGAGGCGTGTGTGCCACAGTGTGTGTGGAAGTCAGAAGACAACCTGGGGAGCCAGTTCTCTCCTTATGCCACGTGGGTCCCAGGGACGGACCTCAGGTCAGCAGGCTTGGCAGTGTGCGCCTTTGTCTTCTGAACCCATTTCATCAGCCCCAGATTTCGGGCTTTGACACAAACCCTGCTCCCCGAGGCCACCCTGCTCCCACTCGATGAGGTGGAAGACGGAGTCCAGCTAGAGTCCTCGGTCTTGGGTCACAGCTCATGTCTGTACCCCGGATGTCCACACCCCTGACCTTGGGAAGCTTACGTGGCCTTCGAGCCGTTCTCATTGTCCTTGACCGACAGCCTTCCGGCTCTTCCGAGCCTCGCTGACACCTCACAGCAACCAGGGCAGCAGCTGGAAGCCGCAACACAAAAGTGTAAACAGAATTAGTGCCAGGGATCTGACAGGGTTGGGGGCCGGGGCTGGGGGGTTGTATCTAGAGCTGCTTGTAGATTTGTGTCTGGAAAGGGAACACGGGGGAACAGGCTCTTCCTCATCTGAGAGGCCCTTCACCTGAGAGCTCAGTTCCCACCAGCTCCCGACACTGTCACCTCGGTTTCTGGGGCTGACGGAAAGCCCTAGCTCTTCGTGGTCTGACCTCTGGGGTTACTTCACTGTACACAGGCTAAATGTTGCAATCGTCCTGCCCCAGGACCAGCCTGGGGGAGGCCTCAGCCAGATGGGAGAAAAGCCATCTCTTCTACACACTTGACAAAAGAGATGTTCACACCCATCAGCTGACAGATACCAGGTAAAGCAAAGGGTGAGGTTTCCCAGGGGCTGCCAGGGAGAGAGGTCACGAGTGCCAGCCTTAGCAGTCTGAGCTCCATCAGCCAACAGCCTGCTGGGGTTGCTGCTGTCACCGTCCCGGTTCTGCACACGGGGCAGTTGAGGCTCACGTTCACTCTCAAACGGTAGTCTAAGCTTGAAATTGAGATGGGCCCTCCTGGCATTAATTGGGAGTCTGATGTGTGCTGGACATTGTGGTTGTGTCTTTCTGAGGCAACATTCCCAGAGTTCCCTGAGGTGTGAAGTCACCTGAGTGTTTAATAATAATAATAATGATAATAATAATGATAATGATAATAATAATAATAATGATAATAATAATGATAATGATAATAATAATAATAATAATAATAATAATAATGAACCGTTTTTCCTTTCCCAGCCCTGCTCCCAGAATGACAACTCTGAGACTAATTATCTATTAATAAACGCTTAGGCTATAAGCTTTGGCTCATTCCCCGGCTAGCTCATAACTTATTCAACCCGATTAAACTGTTCCACATCCGCCTCTACCACTCTCCTGCCCCAGCCGCTTCTTCATTCACATCTCTGTGTCCCATTCGAATCTGTCCTTTTAGCCTTTCGCTATTTCCCAGAATCCTCTATATTCCTACCAATGTCCCACCTCCTATTTCCTGCCTCAACTCATTGGCCATCAGCTTTTTTATTGACAGGCGGGTCTTAAAAGCGATTCTCCCTATACCTGCGCCTTCTCTATCTGAGCTGCATCGGCTTTTCTCATCTCTGATGTCCCAACACCTCCAACACTACCCACGCACGGTGCTCCGGTGCCCCGGGGACTTGGCACCAGCCACACGGTGGCTCATTTTCGGCTTGCTCATGGCTTGTGAGCTGAACTTCTCTGGAGTCCCGTGCTCTAGCATGCAGTAACTCTGGGACCCGCTGACTCTCATGGGCCCTCATCTCCCAGGCCTGGACAAGACCCCACCCTGAAGCTCAAGGCTGTCTTCAAGCATGCTGCAATCCTCCTGCCTCGGCCTCTGGGGTGCTGGGAGAACAGGCTTGACCTGCCACAGTAAGCTCCTTCCAGCCTCTTGAATAACTGAGATGCGCGCCTGCTGCCTCTGCCTATTACATGTGTCAGCCGTGTGACTGCAGGCAAGCCTCTCTCCTCCCTGACCACCAGGGCTCATCTTTAAGATAACTAAGGATAATACTTTCCAGGGCGCTGGAGACTGGGCTCCGCACGCGTTGCTCTTGCAGAGGAGTTCAATTCTCAGTGCCCACTTCTGGCAGCTGTAACCCGTTTCTGGAGGATCTGGTGCCCTCTTCTGGTCTCTGCAGGCAAATGCACTCATGCTTAAATTTACTCATATATACATAATTAAGATAAATTTTTTTTTAAAAGAATACTTTTTGAGCGAGGGGTGATGGCATACACCTTTAATCTCAGACCTTGAGAGGCTGAATGTTATTTCAAAGTCAGCCTGGCTACACTGTCAGACACTGTCTCAAAAAGAAGTGGGTGGGGGAGGAGAAAAAGAAAAGACCACATGTAGTAGTCATGCTTTTAATCCCAGAGGCAGAGACAGGCGGATTCTGTGAGGTCAAAACTAACCTGGTCTACATAGCAAGTTCCAGGCTAGCCAGGGGCAATATGATGAAACCCTATGAAGAAAAAAAGCCTTTTCTTTATTTGGACAGAACACCCCTGTCTCCCTGGGCCCTTTCCAGGAAAATCCAGAGTGTGGGGTCTGCTCCTGTCCCTTTGAGTTCAATCCCTTAGTATAGATTTAGAGGCGAGCCACAGTTGTAGGAGACCAACAGTACACCCAATATGGCCTCCTCTGGAGACAGGAGGTTTCATTTTTAATGTTATGTTGGTTTATCTAGTTTGTGTGCATATGTGTGGTGTGATCGCCCTTGCATGCATGGGATCGTCAGACAACAGCAGCCTGTGATGATATTTCTCTCCCTCCTCCTTCCGTGCCCACGGCTAGAGCTAGCTGTCTAACCACTTCTGATTAGGAGAGCCACTAAGATCGTCACTGAAAGTGACTCCACACGCCCTGCTGATTCTCACAGTCATGGGGGGGGGGCGGTGAGGGTGAGGATTGTCTCTTTTCTAGGTGAGGGACACCTGGTTCAGAATGAGGTCAAAATCTGCCCAGGACATCGAACATCCGCCCCAGGCTCTCAGTGAGCCGGCATGCGGGCTGCGTGTGGCACTGGCTTCTGTTTACTGGGACAGGAAGCATATTGGACACCTGGTCGCCCGGCATCAGGTGGTAAAACGGGAAAGGCTTTGCAGAAATACTAAGGCCTGCGATACCCTTGTTCCCCTAGGGGTGTGGTTCAGCCACCCCCAGGGGCAGTGTTTACCCTAGTGGTTAAAGTTGGCTATGTGTTGCTCCCCTGGTATCTGGGGAGCCATTGCTCTCTATCCTGATACTATTCTGATACTCTCTATCCTGATACTATCGCCTCTTTTTACATTGTGTCCAGTGTGGCCCATCACAAGAAAAGCTGTACTCTCTCCTCCAGACAGGTGCCCTAGGGCAGGGGACAATTTTTACTGTTGCTCACCAGAGGCCACCTGTACCGGTTGGTGGGAACGGTTCAAATACATTCCGGGGAAGCAGACTTAGGCAAGGAGAATGGTTGCGTGAAGTAGGCTTAAGTACGGACATGTAGCAAGCCAGGGGGAGGTGGCCCTCTGTGCTGGCAAGCGCCAGATCACGGAGAGAGCCAGGTGAAGGCTGAATCAGGGCCAGAACTGTGGTGGCAGATAAGGGTGTGCTGCAGGGAATTCCAACTCCCCTGTGCCTCTGGAGTACTGGCCAAGCCCCTCCCCTGTGGCCTGATACAGCACACCACAGCCTCCTGCTGAAAGGTGACACTCAGTAGGCTGGGTTCCCTTAGTCACCCTGTGGGCACTTGTGAGACTCTGCTGAGAATGGAACTGGTGGCCACGTCCCCAGTGTCGGTAAGTGACCCCAAACACTGGGTGGGAGAGAAAAGTCCAGGTAGAGACAGGGACTGCAGGATGCTGTCGTGCTGCTTCTGTCCCTCCAAGACCTCTCCTATTCGGGGTGAATGTTATCTTGGCGGGGGGACAAGCCCTCCACGCGCTGCACTGTGGTGTTGGCTACTGGCCAGCACTGGCTGGAGCCCGGCAGCTTCCTGCACCGTTCATGGGAGGCTTGATGGACCCAGCAGCAGACAGTTGTTGCTTGGGTTTGAATTGCAAGAAGTAAAAATAAGCCTGGGGGGTGTGGCTTAGCTGAGCTTAGCCTCACGTGTTCGAGGTCCTGGGTTTGAGTATAGCCCAGGAGGAAAAAGAAAGAGAAGACACTAAAGGCACACAACCGGATGTGCTATTTCAGCACAGCTTGTGGTGCCTTGGGTTGGACTGGGATGATCTGTGTCTATTGACGGGGAGGAGAGGGGGTTGGGCCAGTATCTGAGCTGACTGAGCGTCTCTGAGCCACAGGTGCCCAAACCATGACCCGGAAGAATCAGGTAAGGACAGGCTAATTCCACAGTGATGTTCCGGGATGGGAGGGATGGGCGAGGAGGCTCAAAGGCCCTCCACAGGCACAGGAGTGTAGAAACTGAGGGTGCACAGACTCCATTCTAAGAGCAACTCAAGAGCAAGGAGGGGATTCTGTGTGCTTTAGAGGGGGAAGCAGGCCCAGAGGAGGAGGTAGGCAGCCTTCTTCCAACAGTTCCCCAAATACATACACTTGGTAAACTTCTTTCCTGGCAATCTCTGGGTCCTATGCTACAATCAAAGAAAGAAACCAGCCCCACACCATCAATCCCAGCATTTGGGAGGCAGGTAGATCTCAGTGAGCTCAAAGCCCAACCTGGTCACCAGTGTGAGACCTTGTCTCTAAACAAATACTTATTTAAGTAAGGAAATAGGGAAAAGACCATAAGGGTTTCTACCAGGGTAACCCTGGTAAAACTCGGTATTAGAATCATTGCTTCCTGTCGGGATAGGATTTATAGTATGGAGTGTGTTAGAGCAGTCCCAGGGAAGGGCTGGTTGCTCTATTCTTTAAAGTCTCCAGGTTGGTCATGACAACTTAGCCTCACTGAGAAGCCGGCCACCTTTTCTATGTGCCTGTCTATTTAGCCCCACCCTCCCTCACCACCAGTTCATCTGGGTTAGTTTTCCTTCTGCTGTAGCTAAGTACCCAATGCTAGATACTTTGTGAGAAAAACATTTATTTAACTCCAAGTTTTGGAGATCTAAGAGCATGGTCCTAGTTTCTGTTTGACTCCAGTAAGGGCCTTCTAGTGTCGTCATAAGATGGTAGACGCCGTCCTCACGGGAACACATGAAGACGGTAAGACTGAGGCCAGCAGGATTTAGGAGCCAGGCTCGTTCCTCTGGCAACTCATTCCCACAAAGACCTCAGTCGCCCGGAGACCAGCACCATCCATTCCAGAGCAGGCTGTGTCTCCTCAGCATCATCCCAGCTGGGGACAAGCTCCCAGGTCGTGACCTCTGGGGCACAGCATAGCCACAGTCCTAGGCCAACAGCTATTCTTCTAGACAGCCAGCATTTCCCACGCAGGTTCCACGGAGCTTGCATAATGCAAAGCTTGTGCCATCTCCTGGGCTTCCCAGCCAGAGTGGGCACAAGGGCATCAGATCAGTGAAGGTCTGTTCCAGATCACTGTCTTCGCTGCCGCCCTGCTCCTTCCTGGGAAACAATTTAAATACGTTTTACATGCTGGTTATTTCCAACTTGGCACTATTTCATATGTACACATGTGGAACTTGCCAGACAGTGGCCTTCCCTGGGCCAGGGTCTCTGTCTCTCTGGCTCCTTCCTGTAAAACTGTGGGGTGACATCAGGTTGTCACCCATGGATTCCAAGTGCATTTGCAGAACCCAGACATCTAAAATGCAAAAGTCCGGCTTGGTTCATGCCATTGTGCATGGGTTCATTTGTTTGCTCATTCATTCATTCAGTCGCATCATTAAATCATTAAACATGTTATTATATATTTAGTACCATGCCAGGCACAAGGATTCATAAGCAAATGTCCCCATGGGTCACCTCGTTGTCAGGGAAGATGGAGACATCTTTCATCCTACATCTCTCTGAGGACCCCCAAGTTACCATGATGGAATCTGTGCCTGCTGTCCACAGTTAAGGCAGACTGAGCCCTGAGAGAAAAGGGGACACCATGGCTATGTGGTTGTGAAGGTGCTTGAGTGTGCAGCCTGTAGGGTATGTGTGATGGGACTGGTCTCTCAGCAGAAGCCAGGGATGGAAGGTCCCTGGTCCCTGTCACATTCTCCTGCCTGAGGAACCTGGGACATCTGAGGATGCCAGGGTCACTTCTGCAACCTTCTGATGATGTAATCTGGCCGAGCCGTCTGTCGGTGAGCTCAGGGGTCTTTTTTCCTGAGGACTTGTGTGAGAGAGCGTTCTCAAGATGGTGATCTTGCTTGCTGATATTTTACAATTTACCAAAGGCCAGAGAGGTAATGTTCCAAGTGAACTCCAGCCAGGCGGGTGACACACGCCTATAATCCCAGCACCGGGGAGATGGAGGCAGGCGGATCTCTGTGAGTCCAAGGCCAGCCTGGTCTACACAGTGCGTTCCAGAACAGCCAGAGCAATATAAAGAGAGCCTGTCTCAAGCACACACACACATGCACACACAGAGTTTGGCCTCAGAAGTTTTTAATTAATTCGGTTTCCAGAGGCAAGAGGGAGCTGGACAGGGTGTGGCGTAGGCATTAGACTAGAACTCGCTCCAGGGCAGTTTTTTAACCCTTGTGACATTTGTTGTAATTTCTGGAGACATCTATGGATTTATGCGTTCACATGTGCAAAGCTTGTGCATGTCAGCGCTTGTGTGGAGGTGGTGGGAACCAGTTCTCTCCTTCGATCATCTGGGCCCGAGGACCGAACTCATCTGGGCTTAGGCTTGGCAGCAATCGCTCTTAGCTGTGCAACCATCTAGTTGACCCTGGGGACATTTTTGGTTGTCATAATGTCATCTGTTGGGCAGAGCAGAGGTGAACACTGTAAAGCACAGGAAGGTCCTGTGCAAAATGCCCGGCACAGAGTCCCCTGGGCTCAAATGCCAGTGGCACCGGGATTGAGACGCCCAGGGAGTGGGTAGGGAATGGGCTCAGCATCAGGAAGAGCCTGGAGCGCTGCTGGGGGCGCAGGTGCCTGTGTCTGGGCCCCAACCTCAGAGCCATCACGATAGCATCCAGGAATTAGATTTGAAATGTGTATATGTGAGCGTGTGTGTGAGTGTGTGTGTATGTGAGTATGTGAGTGTGTATGTGAGTGTGTGTGTGTGAGTGTGTGTGTGAGTGTATGTGAGTGTGTGTGTGTGTGAGTGTATGTGAGTGTGTGTGTGAGTGTGTGTGTATGTGAGTGTATGTGAGTATGTGTATGAGTGTGTATGTGAGTGTTTAAGTATGTGAATGTGTGTGCATGTAATTGTGTGTGTGTGTGTGCCACGCGTATGCCTGTGCCTAAGTGCCACGCTATGGTGACCAGAGGGATAAGAGAAGGAGGCATTGGGTCCTTTGGGGCAGGAGTTACAGGCTGTTCCGATTTGCCTGATACGGGTCCTAGGACCTGAACTTGGATTCCCTCTATGAACAGTACGTTGGTTTGAAAGTGCGGGGGGGGGGGGCATAGATTCATTCAAATATTCTGTTCCCAGTTTTGACTGGTTTAAGAAGGATTAGGAAGAGTCCTTTTTGGAGGACCTGCATCACTGCAGATGGATTTAGGGGTTTCAAAAGCCCATCCAGCCTCAGTCTAGTTCTCACTTGGCCCCCAAAAGCTCTCCGAAACCACCGAAGCACCATGCCTGCCTCCCTGCCCCCATACTTCCCACCGTGGTGGCCTAGCCTCTTTGAAAGTGTAAGCAGGCCCCCAATTCGGTACTTTTATTTTTGCTTGTTAATTGTTTGTTTGTTTTTTTTTTTTTTTTTTTTTTTTGAGATAGGGTTTCACTGTGTTGCAGAGCCCTGGAATCACTTTGTAGACCAAGCTGGCCTCGAACTCACAGAGATCCACCTGCCTTGTTGCTCATGGCAATAGAACCTTAACTAAGACAAAAGGAGCTTAACTGTTGGGCCAGCTCCGGTGTCTTTGATGTGCTCATAGGCCATCCGATGTCTCCTTTGGAAAATTTCTCAAGTTCTACTTTCAGACGCAGTATCTTTTTTATTGAGTTGTAGAAGCTCTTTATATATTCTGGATCACCCTCATCAGAATATGGTTAAATGTTTTTCCCATTTTGAGGATTATCTTTCCAAGTTACCAATACAATGGTGTACTGTGATTTTTTTTTTTAAAACAAGGTTTAGCGGTTTATTTTGTTTGATCTGTAAGGTTTTGGGGGACAGCATTTCACTGTAGCTTAGACTGGCCTTGAATTCCCATTCCTTGAGGCAGGGGAGATGGCACGGTGGGCAAAGTATTTGTCACGCAAGTGTGATGACTGGCACCTCAGTACCCACGTAAGCAAGCCTGGTTGCCATGGCAGCCAGCAGGTGGGAGCACGGACGGTATCTGTGCCTCAGTATATAAGGTAGAGAGCCATTGGAGAGGATGTGCCACGTCAACCTCAGGCTTCCACATACGTGTGCACATGAATGCGCATACACCCAGCACACACCACATGCACAGACATATACCAAAAAACCAGTCCTTGACTCTCAGCCTCCCCAGTACGTGCATTATGTGTGACGTCCGTTCTCACGTTCTCGCCCTCCGACAGACGGGCCGTGGGAACTGGATAGTGATCAAATCCCTCTGAGCTGCCTCGCTAGCCCAAAGTCAGCCACATTGATTTATTTTTAAAGCGATGCTCACGCTTCGAGCCACATCTAAGAATTCATCATGAAACTGATGTCTCGAAGGTTTTTGAGTTTTCTAGATTTCCTACACTAAGGCCTTGGGCCCATTTTGAGTAGATTATGAAGTCACATGGAGCAGGGGTCCAGCCTCATCCATCTGCATGTGACACACACGTTGTTCAGTGCGGGTGACTCTTCTTTGTGACCTTGTCATAGGCGTGACTTCTGCCCTCTGTCCCCCCATCAGCACCACTGTTCCCTGTAAGTCCACGGTCACATGTTTTATTTGGGGATCACACCCGGGGCCTCGTGCATGCCACACACTGTCTCCTGGCCCTGTAGGAGACCCGGAATTGTTTTTGATTTGGAGAAAAAATTGAGACAGGGTTTCATACAGCCCAAGTTGGCATCCAAAATCTCCATCCTCTGGGCAACGGTTACCCGGAACTTCTGACTCTCTCTCCTCAGCCGTCTCTCCACACACTGCGGTTCCAGACCGGTGCTGACTTTCGGAGTCTTCTGCAGTCCTGGGGACTGAACCCAGGACCCTGTGCATGGTGGCCAGACACAGTGTCCGCTGAGCCCTGGCCTCAGCCTTTTTTTCTTTTTTAACATTGTTTTGTCTGTTGGAAAACTCCTTGTAATCAATCTTTGTACCACGTTGGGTGGTGCGGCTAGCTCAGCAGGAACAAGTTTTCAACTCTTGGGTACATTTTGTGTGTGTGTGTGTGTGTGTGTGTGTGTGTGTGTGTGAATTGAATTTCAACTTGCTAGTTACGTGTGTGTAGGAACCCTATTGATTTTTTTGATCCTACAAATGTAAACTTATTGCCTATAGTAGCATCTCCATTTCTCTCTGTCTCTCTCTGTGTCGCACTGGATCTGTGGGACAGTCTTCATGGGGCCAACTCTTCTGCATTCCGCCTGTCTTTCCTTTCTCCCGTCCATGCGCGCTCTGGGTAGAGCTCTTGTACAGGTGACTTCCAGTCTTGTCTCTGGCTTAGGAGACATATCATTGGTTTTGAGGTTCCCATCTGTGTTTGGTTCCCTAAATGTCCATTTTTTTTTTTTAAGTCATGAAAAGGTTCGGTATTTTATCGTGTGTGTGTGTGTGTGTGTGTGTGTGTGTGTGTGTGTTTTAATGATTTCTCTTTTGTGCCATTAAGGTGACCTGTCACTTGACCTTGAGTTGCCCTTGATGTGCTCTTCTTCAAGAAGAAAACAAAACACGGGTCTACGCCATGCCCAGAACTAGGCCCCTGCCAACAGCTCAGGGATCTAAGTGCCAAGTGGTCATGAGGTCCGCACATGGCCCCAACATTTCCAGGAACACTTGAGAACTCTTCCTGTTTCCCTAAGGACCTTTTCTGTAGAAATCACAAAGGGAGATCACACCTCCGGGATCTGCTGGGGCCGATCCTGCGTCCTGACCCGATGGCATTTGTTCATTTATTTATTTCTTCTTTGCAAGAGCTTGGGACAGCCCGGGGCCTCATGGGTGCCAGGCAAGCCCCTGCCGCTCAGTTAATGCCCTAGCAGGCAGATTTGGTTTAAGGATGTTGAAACACATTCAGGTCATGGTTTTATAAAGATTTAATCGTCTGGGGTATGTGTGCGTACTCACACATGTGCATAGTATGTGGAGGTCAGAGGACAACTTTCCTGCGAGTATTGTGCCAGGAAACGTTCGTGAGCCCCAGAAGACCACCAAGGAGCCGATTTGATGCAATCACGCTAAGGTCTCTTTATTCCAGCTGGAGCTTGGGCCACACCGCCTTTGCCTTCTCCGAAGCAGGAGAACGGGAGGGGGTCTCTAGGCTGGTACTCGTCTGATTGGGGGCCACTATGAGTTCTCCTCTTGATTGGTGGTGGTTCTAGGCATCAGCCTGTTAACTGGAGTTCAACCTTAGGTCAGGTTCTCTAAGATGGAGTCTGAACCCACGAGATCAGGTCTCTCGGGTGCTGGCTCTCCAGGTGACTCTTTCCATCACCTGTGGCTCTTTGAGGCGGGGTCTCTCTTTTTCCTTCCGCTGGGCTGCTGCACTCACCCATTTCTGAAGGACCCTCCTGTCTCTCTCTCGTCTCACCGTGGGAGGGCTGGGGTTAGACGGAGCCACCGCACCCAGCGTTTCATTTGGATTCTAGGGATTGAGCACCAGTCTGCCGCTCACTTATCGTATTGAATTGCTGAGCCAAGTTTCTTAGGACCTTCCTTCAGACAGCAATTATCTGCTCACCGAGGGCAGAGCTGTGAGAGGAAGTGTGGAAGGAACACCCGAGTCCACTATATACACACACACAGACACACACACACACACACACACAGACACACACAGACACACACAGACACACACACAGACACACACAGACACAGACACACACACAGAGACACACACAGACACACACACACAGACACACACAGACACACACAGACACACACACAGACACACACACACAGACACACACAGACACACACACACAGACACACAGACACAGACACACACACACAGACACACACAGACACAGACACACACACACAGACACACACACACAGACACACACACACAGACACACACACACACACACAGACACACACACACACAGACACACAGACACACACACAGACACACAGACACACACACACACACACTCTAATCTCTGGGTGATTTATAGTCCCTGGAGGAAGTAGACACTATGTAGAGAGCCATTTGGCTCCATTGTTTAGAGAACAATAGAACAATGGTAGAAAAGCCAGTGTGTATAAAGTCAGTGTGCAGTGCAGATTCAGTTTCTTCCAGATGTTTTCAGCAGAGAAGCTAACAAAGTAACTAAATTCATTTAAATAGCACACACGAATTTTACATAGCATATGGATCGTTTTCAGACTATGGGAGTCATTTGCATAGTCCACAAGTCAGTTACATAATGCACAACTCATTGACATAGCATGCAAGTTACATAATGCAAGTCATTCGCACTGCATACAGGTCATTTACATAAATGTAATCCACTCCTGTAACGAGCAGCTGGCAGGGGCTGGAGAGATGCTCAGAGGTTAGGAGCATGTGCTGCTCTTACAGAGGATGGAGTCTCAGTTCCCAGCGTCCACATGCTGGCTCAGAACCATCCCTTACTCCAGGAGATCTGATGCTCAGTTTTGACCTCTGAGGGTACCAGGGACACAGGTACACGTGCATACAAGTAGGCAAAATACTCATATACCTAAAATCAATAAGTCCTTAAAAAATAGAATAACCCAGTGCCGATGCTCACATGTTCAGACCAGGGGCCACCAGAGTCAGGAGCAGGACGTTTTCATCCTCACAGATAGAGATGGCACACGTTAGCTGTGACCTCCACCCCACTGTCCCTCAGTAATGATTAATCTTTCCTTTTCTAAAGATTTATTTATTATATTTATATAAGTATACAATAGCTGTCTTCAGACACACCAGAAGAGGGCATCAGATCCCATTACAGATGGTTGTGAGCTATCATGTGGTTGCTGGGATTTGAACTCAGGACCTGTGGAAGAGCTGTCAGTGCTCTAACCACTGAACCATCTCTCCAGTCCATGACTAACCTTTCTGTCTGTATGGACTGGCCTAGTGTGGACAGTTTGAAGAAACAATTACAATCTGTGATTTTTTTTTTCACGATTGGCCAAGGTTTTCCAATTTATCCCATGCTGTAGTGTGGATCACACTTCATTCCTTTTAATGGCTGAATAATGTTCCATTTTGTGGATGTACCACATTTTGTCTATTTATCAGTTAAAAGATACTAGGCTTTTTCTTTTCTTTTGTTTCTTCCTCCCTCCCTCCCTCTCTCTCACTCTCTCTTTCTTTTTTAAACAGGGTCTCAATAAGTATTCCTGGCTGGCCTGGAACTCACTGGGACCCATCTTCTTCTTCTGCCTCCTGAGTATTGCTGGGCCTTAATGAATCCTTGAATTGCTTCCATGGTTTTGATATCCTAAATCATACGTCTAGAACAAAATTCTTTCGGTACCTCCTTTAGTTCTATCTCATGTGTGGCTTACAGTGAGCATGCGTTGGTGTGTGATCTTAAAACATGAGATTACAATTTATAAAAAACAGATATTTTGGGGTCTGCAGAGATGGCTCAGCGGTTAAGAGCACAGGCTGTTCTTCCAGAGGTCCTGAGTTCAAATCCCAACAACCACATAACAGCTCACAACCATCTGTAGCTCCTGTTCCAGGGGTTCAAAACCTTCACACAGACATATATGCAGGACACCTGATATACATAAAATGAAAACAAATTTCAAAAAAAGAACAGATATGCCTTTTAGAGAGATTTATTTATTTTAATTTTATTTTAAATAAGATTTGTTTTTATTTTGTATTCCTTTTTTTTTCCTTGAGACTGTATTATAATTATATCATTTCCTCCCCCAAACCTCCCTTAAGCCCCTTCTTGCTCTTTCCAATTCATGGCCTTTTTTACATTAGTTGTTGTTACGTACATGGATATACATACATACATATATATATATATATATACACACATGTGTGTGTATATAATGTATTTATACACATGTGTGTATATATAATGTATTTATACACATGTATGTGTGTATATATAATGTATTTATACACATGTATGTGTGTATATATAATGTATTTATACACACATGCACATATATATGTATGTTTAAAACATACATACGTGTGTATGTGTGTGTGTGTGTGTGTGTGTGTGTGTATCCCTAAATACATAAGTACAACCTACTCCGTCTCTGTTACTTGCACGTGTTTCAGGACCAACCGTTTGGATTGGATGACCAGTGGGTCTGCTCTTTCCTCAGCTCCCAGCATCCCTTAGTTGCCTGTAATTCCTTGTGTCGGGTTGAGGCCTGGTGTCTCTCCCCGATCTGCTGATTTTTGTTTTACTTGTATGCATGTCTTGCCTGCACGTGTACATGTGTACCACGTGTATGCCCGATGCCTTCTGAGGTCAGAGGGGGGCACAGGATCCCCTGAAACTCGGATTAGAGATGATTGTGAGCTGCCATGTGGGGACTGGAGCCAGGTCCTCTGTGAGAACAGCCATTGCTCTTAGCTGCTGAGCCGTTTCTCCAGTCCCACGAGTATATCCCTCGTTCCTGGTTTGCATCTGGGAAGGCCGAGGCCGAAAGGCATGTGTTTTATGAGAATCTTCTCTGCCTCGTCCTGTGGTGGAGGCAGACGGGCAGGAGAGCAAGAGACCCACCCTTGTGACAACAGACCCTCCCCCTCCGCCATGTTTTTTCCGCTTGCTTCCTGGCACCATTTCCTGAGGATCACAGTTGAACTCTGGGAGCACACATTCAGTCCACAGCGCATACCCACATGTAGGTTAGCAACATGCCCTGGGCCACAGCGCACGGTAAGAGCTGAGGTCGGAGGAGAAACCCATCTCTGCAGTGAACTCCCTCCAGTGCAGGGACCCCATGCCCTTGCTCCACAGGCTGTGCTAGGAGAAAATTCTGTTGATCATAACTATGAACCCTCTTTCCTTGACAGGTTGTCTGAATGCTCTTGCTTCTCTTTCTGACTTGCCTGGTTTTCTCCTGCCTGACCCTCTCCTGGCTAAAAGCCTGGGGAAAGATGACAGACTCGAAGCTGGTCAGCGACGGGTCCTTCTCAGCCACGGAGCAGTCAGAGGAGCAGCTACAGAAACATGGTGACAGCAGCAGTCCATCGCCCACTCCCGACCGGGAGGAGCTGGCCTCCCACAGAGGTCCCAGAGATGCCAGGCAGCGGAAGAACTCCCTGCGATGCTCACACCAGAAGCCTCCGAAGAGCCCACCATGTTCCAGTGACACCTGGCCCTCCCCAGAACTCCAAACCAACCGGACAGCAGCCCCTGGCTCAGAGGCTCCAGATGCCAGTGGGTCGTCCATCCCAGCCAGGCCTCCGAGCCAGAGAACTGTATCCCCCACCAGAGAGGACAAGAAGCAGGCACACATCAAGAGGCAGCTGATGACCAGCTTTATCCTGGGCTCCCTGGATGACAACTCTTCTGATGAGGACCCCAGTGTTGGCTTTTTCCAGAACTCCTCCCGGAAGGGCAGCAGGGCTAGCCTGGGAACCCTGTCCCAGGAGGCTGCATTGAACACAAGTGATCCTGAGTCTCACGCACCTACTATGAGGTAATGGACCTTCATACTGAGAGTTAGAGTGAGATTTGTATCTCTGATTTGCAGTGGGATTTGCTTCTTTCCTAGGCTCCTCCCTTCGATCTTCTAACACCTGTGTTAGAAGCTATGTTGAAGAGCAGAAGGCAAAGCCTGACTGCTTTCTGTTTCCCCCTTTCAGAATTACTGATTGTGCACCTGCTACATGCACCTGCTGTTTGCACCTGCTGTGTGCACCTGTTGTTTGCATCTGCTGAGTGCACAGGGCCCCATGCCAGGAAAGTGGCTTTCTAGAGCTCTCAGCCAAGCTGGGAATGATGATCTTGTGGGTGACAAGTTACCAGTTAAAAAACCCAGGTGATCACTGGAGTCTAGAGGGAGAGACTGCTCTCCCCACCAACTAATGAGGCAGCAGTTCCCTCCTTCCTTCCCTCCTTCCTTCCTTCCTTCCTTCCTTCCTTCCTTCCTTCCCTCCCTCCTTCCTTCCTTCCTTCCTTCCTTCCTTCTTCCTTTCTTTTATTTAGCAGTAAACTATCCCTTCTAGTGCCCAAACAGAATCTTAATTTCTGTCACCTACTATCAGCTGTATTGTTGTTAAAACCAAAACCTGTAGAGTCACTGTGCGTGTGTGTGTGTGTGTGTGTGTGTGTGTGTGTGTGGTGTTTGCCTGCACACATGGAAGTATGCCCTGGAACAGAGCAACTGTGGAGGTCAGAGAACAACTCTACGGTCCGTTCTGAGTCTGGGGGTGGAACTCAGGACGCTGTGCTTTGCTGAGCCGTTTGGTTGTCACGGAGCCTATTCCCTGCTCAGCACACGGCTGGTCGGCGAAGCCCTGGGATCCTGCTTGCTCCGCGTCCCCAGAGCTGAGCTGAGTTATAGATGCTTATTGACACATCTGGCTTTGAGGAAACTGAGGTCCTTCTGCTTTTGCGGCATGCAATTTCCCACAGAACCACTGTCCAGCCTTCCTTCCTTCCTTCCTTCCCTCCTTCCTTTCTTCTCCTGTGTAACAGAGGGTGTCTTTGATTTTCTGATCTTCTTACCTCTGCCTTCTGAGTGCTGGGATTTCAGGCACGGGCCATCACACCTGACCAGTTAGAAATTCTAGGTTTATAAAGTGTAACCAGCCCCAAGTAGTCAGTGGTTATCCTTTCAGTGTGAGTCTGAGCCTACTGGTCAAGGAGAATCTGACTGTGGGAACTAGTTACCAAGTCATCAGGCTTGACCGAACTGGAACATTGCTGTCATTTCCTGAGCCCTAGATTCTCAAAGGTTGTGAGAATTCATATTCAACGTTTAGTATTTCCCAAGTATTTAGTAAGAAAAAAAGAAGTACTTACTAAATAGTTAAAAATAAAGGGAGCTGGGTGTGGTGGTCATCTGTGATCCCAGCACTTGGATGCTGAAGGATTTTGGAGTTCAAAGCCATCTACTGAGCTCCAGGGAGGGAGATAGTGACAAAGGGAAGAGTGGGGGCAAGAAGGAGAGGAAGGAAGAGAACAAAAGAAAGGGACAGGTGTGGTTTTGAAGACCTAAGGTTGCAGAGTTAGGCTTTGTTTAAAATACTGGCTGGGCTGTAGAGAGGGTTCAGCAGCTGTCTGTGTACTGCTCTTATAGAAGACCCGAGCTTGGTTCCCAGCGTCTGATGTCTTCTAGCTGGGCATGTTGGCACCTGTTTAGTCGTTTATGACAGAACTGTGGCAGAAATTATTGTCCCTGTGCTTCTCTTGCCGTTTGTAATTTCTGAGGCGGAGGGAGGCCTTTCTCTGTGTGTTTTGAGGCTAGCCTGGGCTACACAGTGGGTGAGTGAGTGAGGTCCTGTATTAAAACAACCACAAAACCAGAGAGTGCACCCTTAGCCCACTGTCCCAGCTGGTTGGTTACTGTAAATTTCTTGAAGATTGTCTCATCTCTGACATGATTGTGTGGCACTCAGCCTGAGAGATTCCGTTTGGGTTTGGTCTGGGGGTGCCTGGAGACCAGGCAAAACTGGCCACCTCTAGATATTTTATATAACCATGGTGTGGGCAAAGCATCAGGTTTCCTCGGTTCTGGGCAGTCCAAGAGCAGAGCAGACCCTGTCATCCATCTGACGAGGGCCTGGCATAGAATCCTAATATGGCAGAGGCGTCACGCAGGGAGCTGAGCCAGAGTGACAACTCAGGCCTCCCTTCCTCTTCTTAAGGCCACTATGGGGTGAGGGTCAGATCCTCATGACCTCATCTGATCCTAATTCCCCAAGGCCTGGTCTCCAGATATGAATTTGGGGACTAAATCTCCAGCACTTCACGCAGTGTGGTGTGGTGGGTGGGGTGTACTCACACCACAGTAGCTGTTAGCCAGTCCCCTAAACTCCAGAAAGAAATCAGGTTTAGCTGAATACTCGGGCCTTTTCCCATTTCAAAGGCAGATGGTGAAGGCCGGGGAGAAGGCCTGGGTGTCTGTCCAGGACTCTGACCTTATGACAGAACTGTGGCAGAAATGACTCTGCCTGTGGCTCTGCTGCCCCTTGTGGCTTCTGATCAAGGTCCCTGGATACAGCTCTGCTCCACTTCCTGATGCTGGCTCAGTGGCAGTGGACTTCCCCTCCTGCCGTCCTGACCTTCCCAGAACCCTCCTCTTTCTGGCTCTTTGCTCCTTCCACACCAAAGGTTTCTTTGTTCTCACCAGGGCTGGCTGTCCTGCCATGAGACTTGTGACTTGTGTGTTCTCTTTCTCTTCTTCCTCTTCCTCCTCCTCTCCCTTTCTGAGATAGGGTTTCTCTGTGTAGCCCTGGCTATCCCAGGGCTTGCTCTGCACTGGGTGAAGGTGGGTAGGCTTTGAGCATTTGCCAATGCATGGATGAAACAAGCAATGTGTACCCTCTACAGACAAAATCTGCATTCTGGGGCCATGGCCAATTTTTAGACAAGAAATCGGTGGATGGATGGTTGGTGGATCAGTGAATAGGGTAGATACAAGAGTAGGTGGATGGATGGATGCATGGATGGAAGGATGGATGAATGAATGGGTAGAGAAATAGATAAATAGGTTGATGAATATTGATTCTCTTTGGCCCCTCCCTGGACTTGGTTGTCCCTTGAGGACTGAGATTCTCATAGAAATGAGTCAACAAGCAAATGACAGGATGTGGTAAAACAGTCTCTGGATGCAGGAAGACCCGTCCTTGGGCCTCATGTAGTGGGTCTGGTGTAAGATGCTCATCTCAAAGCTGCTGCCTCCCTGTTCTCCTAACGGGCACACCATGGTATTGACTGCATGCTGTGGGGTGGACAGGAAAAGCTCAGGGTCACAACACCGCAGAGCTGTGCGGGACGTTATGACACGGAGCTTTCTTCACTAGTGTGGACCCCCTTCCTGCAGGCCTGCCCATCCTGCTGCACAAACCCACGAAGGATCAGGTGTTGTGTGTCATGTGCTGAAACAGTCCTCAGCACACATGGGCACAGAAAATGCTGGGATTTCACAGTTGTACTGTGTGTGTGAGTGTGTGTGTGTGTGTTTGGTGGCGTGTGTGGTTCTGTGTGCAGCATGGGTGGTATGTGTGCTAGTATGTGTTACTGTAACCACACACATGTGTGTGTGGTCATGTGTGTGTGGTCATGTGTGTGTGTGGTCATGTGTGTGTGTGTGGTCATGTGTGTGTGTGTGGTCATGTGTGTGTGGTCATGTGTGTGTGTGGTCATGTGTGTGTGTGGTCATGTGTATGTGTGGTCATGTGTGTATGTGTGGTCATGTGTGTGTGGTCATGTGTATGTCTGGTCATGTGTGTGCATATGGTATGTGCAGTTTATGTATGTGTTGAGTTTGTGTGTGTACATGTGTGTCAGAGTGTGTGCAGAGGTCAGAGGTACATTTTGGAGTCAGTTCTGCTTCTTTCTACCTTGAGAGTCCTGAGGACTGAACTCAGGCTGGCCAAGGCTGACCTTGAACTCCTGACCATCCTGCTTCCGTCTCCCAAGAGCTGGGAATCACAGGCACTTGTCTTGGTGAGCAGTGTACACAGCGCTGGGGCCTGTGGCCGGCAAACACTCTCGTGAGCTGCAGCGATGCCCCTTCGCTTTCTTTTGGTGAGAGCAAATCATACAATGGTTTTATGGATCAGAAGTGCGGAGAGGAGATTCGGTCCAGGTCACATTGGAGAGTAAGGAGCGGCCATGCTTGTCAATGCACAGCTTCCCATCCACCGCTAGCCACTCGCTGAGAGGTCTTGCTGTCCTGTCGAGTCACTGACCAAGATCTTCCCTCTGTAACACCCAAAAGATAAATTTCGAGGCTCATAGGCCAAGAGGAAGGCTTAAGAATTAGTCAGGACCACAGCTCCATTTGAGCGACTTCATTCAAAAGTTTGGGAACTCATGTCTGTAATCTCAGCACTTGGGGAGGCTGAGGCAGGAAGGTCAGGAGGTCGTGGCCAGCCTCAGCTACAGAAGATTCTGTCTCAGAAAAAAAAAAGAAAAAGCTAAGGGGGGCATAGAGGTGGGGGTTCATGTTGTTTGCATGAGGCAGGTCGGGACAATGTGTCGTACTCCTTCCTTCCCATCTTTTATTCCTTAATATTAAATATGGACATTAAATATGGATAGAGGAAAATCTACCAGGGTGTGGTGGCGCCCACCTGAAGTCCAACCTATAGGATGGTTGAGGCAAGAGGATAGCCCAGATCCAAGGCTTTGCCTGGGCAGCTGCAGAAAACAAAACAAACAAAACAATTTGTCCCCAGTGACTTCTCAAACCCGTGTGTTTCTGATGACCTTCGTGGCGTGGAGGAGTGCAGTCTGGGGACCGCTGGGATGCGCTGCTTGCCTCCTCACTCTAGGCTAGAGTTACGGGGCTCAGGAAGAAGATGGCACTGGTAAAGCACCTCTACCACCTATTCCGACAGCCTGGGCTGTCAATATACCATACCAATCTGTGATCAAATCTGTGTACGGTGACCTGCTTTCTCCTGCCAAAAAGAATTCAGGCAAACCCATACCAAACTTGCTGCTGCTACTCTCGTGGTCTGGCAGTGTGAACTACTATCCTAGACTCCCGCGTGAAAGTTTGGAGGTGCCTTTCACGCTGTTAGCAGGGACGTTTTATCCGAAGAACGTTGAGGGAGTGCTGGGAGTCTGGAGATAAGAACCTCCCTCGCTGCCAGGAAGCTGCAGAGAAGGGCCCTTCTGCAGGATCCTGAGCTGGTCAGGGAGGGCTGTTTAGGGTATCTTCATTTCCTGTTTGATGTGGTTACTTTAAATTGGTCAGGGGGAGGGTGGATACTTCTGGGTACTGGCTTGAAACTTCCAAAAAGAAAGACATATCAAACCCAAAGAGGGTCTCTCTGTGTCTCTCTCCTCTCTTCTCTCTCTCTTCCTTCCCCTCCCTCTGTCTTCCCTCCTTCCATCCTTTTCCTCCTCCTCTTTTGAGGAGGTGAGGTTAAAACCATGGGAAAACTTTCTAGAAAATCTAAATTGAGAATTTTGCTCACCCTTTCTTACTTTTCTTCAAGTGTCTAACACATCTAACCTCGGACTCTTGTATACCCAGGGTAAGGGTCCCAGTCGTGGAGGCAGGGTGCTTAGTGCCCCCTAGAGGGCGTAGAACTAAGGGCACAGGTACCCTACCACTAAGCCCCGCCGTAGCCACACCCCCAATGGCTCGTTGCCTGGCTCGAACGAAGTTCTCCAGATCCCACTTATTGCTGTCCCTACGAGTAATGTCCATCACTGGCCCGCGCCTTCCTCACCAGTGCTGCTAGGGAGCTGTGGGGATGAGACAGGGGGCTCCCGGGCTTTTCCACGTTCTGTTGCTGCTTAGTGGGGGTCCTGGTGGGCAACGAGATGGCTCCGAGGGTTAAAGGGCTCGCCGCCAATCCTGATAACCAGAGTTCAGTCCCCAGGACCCATGTAGTGGAAGGCGACAACCGATCGCCACAAATTGTTGAGGAAGGCCCATAAATAAATAATTAGATGTAACTTAAAAAAATCTTTCAAGTGCTTGTTGAAAGGGCCTTAAGAGAGCGACTGCCCTCTTCTGGAAAGTTTTCAGTATTTTCATCGGATCCCTACCATGAGTGTCCAACATTTGGACTGCATTGCAGAGGGCTGTGGTACCCGCAGCCGCCACCTCTCGGGGGCGCTGGGGAGGGAGATGAGAGACCTCCTTGAGCCTTAAACTCAAGGTCAGGGGCAGAAGAATGGCACAGGGACGGCCCCGGAGGAGGCGGTTCCCGGGCGGGGCAAGTCCCAAGGGGCGTGGCCTGATATTCATGGAGCGTGACGTCAGCGGGACATGTAGGGCGTGGCCAGATTTTCAGTGCATGGGAGGAGTCGGGGTGCCGGGTGAGAGGCGTGACCGGAAGCCAAACTGGAGGCGTGGCCTGGGCGGGGCTGTGGCTCTGGCAGGGCGTGGCCAGGAGGGTCTTGGCTTGGGTTTCCAAGAGTAGGGAACAGTTCGGGATGGCTGGAGAGGCTCGCTGTCCCGCGACTCACAGCTGTCACAAGCTGCGGCCAGAGCCCTTCCCCGAGGACGCCTCCGCCCCTGGTGGCGAGCTGGCGACCCCGCTGTGCCTTAGGAACCGGGCTTGCTCGTTTCCCGTGGTTAGGGGGTGCAAACTGCGCATCCCTCGCTCAGCTGGGATTGGCCGGTGGGCTGGGCAACATGAGCCCTGCCAAATGCAAGGTCTGTTTCCCTGAGCTCACAGGAAAGTAAGTAAGCCCGTGATTTTAATAACTGCTTTTGCAAACTTACGCACCCCTCCCCGTCCAGGTCTATTGTCTGCCCATTGGTACCCCGCCTTTCCCCTTCTTCCGCTCAAAGAAACGCGAACTTAGCTTGGCCGCTCTAGGAAGGAGCCCACTTCTCAAACTTGAGGCCTAGGTGGGCACCCAGTGACAGTGTTTGGAGAACGCTACCCAGCACACAAGTGCCTCAAGATTGATCCCTGGATCGCACCGCCCTCCCCTCCGTCTTTGTCCCTTTGGCCTTGAGAAAATAACGTCTGTGGGAGGCAACACTTTTTGAGTCTGAAGTTGGGAAAACCCAGGCACCCTGAGCAGGCTTTGTATTTAACTTCACTTTCTGAGCGTACTGATTGGGCAGAGCTTCTAGTTTCATGTACCCCACTGTTTCTTTTCTTCCCCCACTTCATTTTGTTATACTTTAAAACACTCACCGAAGGGATGCTGTATTTGTTGCTGAGAATTCAGCCCTTTATCCTAGGGTGCAGTGCACAGTGCTCAGGCAGGAGGATTGAGTTTGAGGCCAGCTTGGGCTTATAGGAAAACCCATACACATAAAGCCTCCCCTCCCCCCAAAAACCCACAAATGAACAAATTCTGGAAATTAAAGATAAACACGAAGAGGAGTAAAGATATAATCCCTGTATCATAACCTACTTCTAGTCTTTTTAAAAGATGATTTATTTTATGTATGAGTGCTCTGTCTGCACCTACACCTGCACGCCAGAAGAGGGCATCAGATCTCATCACGGATGGTTGTGAGTCACTATGTGCTTGCTGGGACTTGAACTCAGGATCAGGTTCTGAGCCAGTGCTCTTAACTGCTAAACCATCTCTCCAGCCCATCCCCCGACCCAAGCTGGTTCAGCAAATTATGAGTTTATCTGCGTTTATCTTGCCTGAGAGCAGTGGTTTTTATGTTTTTAACTAATTGAAAACAATCAAGAGAAAAACTGTGTGAATGCTAAAAGTTCAAAGGTCAGAGTGCACACATAAAGTTTTATTAGCACACAGCTTTGCTCACTGGTTTCTGGCATCTCTCGATAAAAGGAATCCTGAGTAGTGGGACAGAGGTCAGACTGTAACACCTGAAGCGTCAACTAGCTGTGACTTGCCAAGCCTTGCTCTAGGCACCATGCTTTTTCTGGGTCCAATTGTTCATGTTAATGGATGCACCTTAAAATGTGCAAGCAGTCACTGTAGCCGGCATCCAAGCTGTGTCTCCTGTTTGTCATAAACGTGCAGCATCCTGCCGCCGAGTCACTGCCTCCTTCTGTGTTACTTCCTCCCGGTAGATTTACCTGGTCCTTAACGATCACACACACGTGCCGTGGATAACGCTCACCTCTGAGAACAAGACGGGCCGTAGTTGTGTTTGGGAAGAACGACTTGTATCTTCCAGGAACTCCCAGTCCGGTGGGTAGCAAATGTCTGGTCAGTTCAGCAACCTCCCTTTCCTGTGGCTTTTCTTCTTATCGGTCACAATCTGAAAATACTGAGTTAAAAATTCTAGACATTGCCAGGTGACGGTGGAGCACGCCTTTAATCCCAGCACTTGGGAGGCAGAGGCAGGCAGATCTTTGAGATGTTGAAGAGAGCCTGGTCTACATAGTGAGTTCCAGGATAGCCAGGGCTACACAGAGAAACCCCGAGTTAAAAAAAAAAAAAAAAACACAAAAAAACAAAAAACAAAACAGGAACAACAGTGACAAACCTAGACAGGATTCTTACTTTAGGTTGTGGAACACCCCAAGAGAGGTGATGGAATCTTGTGTTAGGGTCCCACCTGGGACACAAAGCATCCTCTTGTGCAGTGTATCCACTCTGTATATGCTGCCTGCTCCTTAGTTACCCACTGCTGCTCCTGGCTACCATGTTGCCATTATGTTACCTTGCTACTTCTGCCCAGGTAACCCTTATTTTTCTTAACAGTGACCCCCAAAGCAGGAGTGTGGAGATACCAGAAATCATACGAGAATACCTTATTATTATATTTATTAATTTATCGAATGATACATAATCAATGTTTAATATTTATATTTATCTATACATCAATAATAAGACAGATGTATTTCTTCATATATCTATTAATGTTATTGTGGGTCTCTTCCCATGACTCACTGGTAAGCTACACTTTATCAGAGGAATGCATATATAGGCAAACAAGCGAACCCGTGTCTAAGGGGCTCAAGACTGCTCATAGTTACAGGTTTGCAGCTCACATCTATGACCGGGTTCCCTGGGAAGCTCCCATGGCTCTAACTCAAGGTCCCGGCTCTCTGGGTGGTCAGGGCTGATGGCACCAATGTGCTTTACAAGGAGGCTGGCTAGACGGCTGTCCACTGTCATCATGCCTGCTGCCACCTGTGGGGTGCTCTTGTGGTGCATGGATGGGTGCTTTGTAGGTGTCAATGGCAACGTCACATACTGCAACCACCAGCTTCTCTGCCTCCTGAGTGCTGGCAATAAAGGTGCACTGCCATGATGTCACGTAGCCCAGGCTGGCCTTGAACTCTCCCTTACACCAAGGGTACATTCAATTCCTGCTCCTCCTGCCTCTGTTTTCTGAGTGCTGAGCCTGGGATTATGGGTGTATATTCCTGTGACACACACACACACACACAAACACCCCTCCTGTTGACCAAGCCCCCATGTCAGCCTAGCTCAGAGTCAGTGTGCTGTTTTCCCAAAAGGACAAATAGTAAATACTTTCAGTGACAACACAGTGCTTCCTGCTGTTTCCTGTGGCAGTAGCTATGCATTAAAATGGGGTCTGGCATGTTCCATTAAGGGACCCTGAAATGGGATGTTTGTGTAATCTGTTGTGTATCGTAATATAGAATTCTTTGGATCCCCCTCCCTGAAACACTTAAATCTGTTTAAGCCATGCACAGCAGATTTAGTTTGTCTCAGGGGACCCCGTTTGTGCTCACCCTTGATCTGGTATCATTCCAGAAGGCATCCTGAGGTTGGAGAGCCTGAGAAAGTCCCAAGGGTTGGGCTGGTGTGTATGTGTGTGTGTGTATATATGCTGGGCGTCCGTGTGCATGTGCGTATATCATTGTAGGCCAGCAGAGGGCGCCAGATCCTCTGGTGGGCAGGGTGGTGGTTCCCATTCTCCTCTGATGAAGACAAGAGAGGGTAAGGGGTTTGAGTGTTGGAGAAGTCTGGGGCCCTGGACAGCGAGCGCAGCTGGGACATTCTCAAGGGGCAAGTGTCCTTCTGTGTCCACCCTGTTCATCATCTTTCAGGTCTTAATAAAGATTTATTAATTTATTATATATAAGTACACGGTTGCTGACGTCAGACATACCAGAAGAGGACATCAGATCTCATTACAGATGGTTGTGAGCCATCATGTGGTTGCTGGGAATTGAACTCAGGACCTCTGGAAGAGCAGCCAGTGCTCTAACCACTGAGCCATCTCTCCAGCCCCATTTCTCAGATTCTTATTTCTTTGATCCTAGGACAATGATACCCGAGGTCAGCTGCACCATAGGCAAGGGTCATATCGCTGAGTGACACACCCACTTCCCTAGAGACTTAATTTTAAGTTTACTTAATTTAAAACATTTATTGGTGCGTGTGTGTGTGTGTGTGTGTGTGTGTGTGTGTGTGTGCATGTGCGTGCACACCTGTGGAGGTTCTGACAACTCTCATGAGTCACTTCTCTCCTACCCTGAGGGTTGAAGGGCTCGGACTCATGTGGTTGGCTCGGCTGACTCATCCTGGATTTGTTTTGTTGAGTCTGTGCTGCTCAGACTGGCCTTGAACTCATGATCCTCCCTCCTCTGCCTCCCTGGCACTAGGATTTCAGGTGTGCACTACCATTTTCCCTTTAGATTCTCTGAATAGTTCATGGAGCGAAGGCACAGCGGCTGGAGGGCCATCCCAAGGTCACACACCGGCAGCCGATTCTAGACCCGAAGCTTGGAGGGAGCTCCAGGTCTCTCGGCTTTCCCAGCTGCAGCTCTGCTGGTGCCGGGGGCCACCCTGTGCATTTGGACAGGGTTGAGCAACATCTCTGGGACATCCTTCTGGGGAGCAGAAGCCCCCTGTTCCAGCACTCCCACACCCACGCTCATTTCCAGAGACGATGTTGCAGTATCCTAATCAATCTTTTCTACCTCAGTATTGAAATCTGAGGTGAGATAGTTAGATAATTGTGAGACAGTTGTCAGCTGCACGACTTGAGGTCGGCGGCCTCTCTGCACCTCTGTCTCGTTACTGAGCAGGCGATGACAGCCTTTTACTCAGATCTGTAGCAGTAGAAGGGCCGTGCTGTTGTGTGCCCTTGAAAACATTGATTTTTTCCCCTCCCAGAACAGCCATGCCTAGTCTTGTGCCCAGCAGCTGACTGAGTCTGGTGTTTGGCACCTCTGCTGTTGATTGCTATTCGAAGCCATTTCCAAAGCCACTGTGGAACATTTTGGCCCTCACCCTGTCCTCCTGTGTAAGGTCAGGGCTTAGCTTTGGGCCAAAGACACAACACTCCAGAAAGGTTCGCCTTCTGTTAGCTCTAGTGCTGGGGGAAGGTTGCCAGTTTGGAGCCAACGTGGGTTGGCCTCAAGCATTGTCCAAAAGAATCAAAATAGCTCACGGCCTGGAGATGTGGCCTGAAGCCAGACCTTCCCTACAGTCACGGATGTGTTCTGCCTGGTCGGCTAGACTCATGGCCTAACCAGTGCAGGGGTTCTGTTACCAACCTAACACCAGGGCGGATACCACAGAGGTTCTGGGCCTCCAGATGGATTTTTTCCCCTTCAGATCTCACGATGTGAAGGGTTTGTGTGTCTGAGAGTGGGAGGGGTCAGGAAAGATGACAGACAGGAGAGCCTGTTCCGATCAGGGTTTTGTGGAGTAGGCTCAGCAAGTGGCTTGTTGATTCCCTTGGCCCCTGGCCCTCCCGGCGTAGCTGCTCACTGAGGGTGTGACACGTGCCACACTGAGCCCTTCTACTTCCCGTCTGTTGCTGATCCGGCCTCACTTAATCTCAAGGAAGTGTGTGTTGAATGAGGTGTGTGCTGTTCTCCCCTTATTCGGGGGGGGGGGGGGAGTTGAGTGCTTCTAGGGACAGTGGAGTGTGGCTGTGGCTTTGGAAACCACAGGCATCCTTCAGGAGGGGACATGTGAGGCGGGGTTAGAACTCTCCTCACGGGGCCGGCAGGACACTGTGTGTCCAAAGACAGGATGCTCGTGTGAGGGAGCAGTTGGGTTGGGAACACGGCTCAGTCAGTATTTCAAGTCGGGGATCTGAGTCTCCCAAACCCATAGAAAAGATAAATGTCGGGGCTTCGAGGTGGAGGCGGGAGGATGTCCGTAAGTCGCCACTAGGCAGTGCAGCCTAATCGGAGAGCCCCAGGCCAGTGAGAGCCTGTCTCTCTCTGAGAGGTGGATGGCACCCCAGGTTGTCTTCTGGTCTTCACATGCATGTTCATACATGTGCAGACACGCCCCTGCACATACAAGGACACACGTAAACAGGTTTGCTGTATGAAAACGAAAAGGGAGCGTCCACATACCCGGACACTGGCAGTGTCAGGGCCGGGGGAAGAGCTGCGCTGCGTGGGTGGTTAGGAGAGAGGAGCCGAGGGACCTGCCCAGAAGGCAGAAAAGGGGAAGAAGAAAATGAGTGGCCTAAGTGGGCTAGCCTCAGAACCGCAACAAAACATACAATATAGTGGGTTAGCCTCTGAACTTCAACATCCAGCATATGGTAGGGAGAAAGAGGGGTGAGTTGGAGTGTGAGTTTGGGGTTGCAGCTTGGGTTTCATTCCCAGCACCATAAAGAAGCAGGACGACAGTCAGAGAGGGCCTGACAGGCGCATAGCCCCACTGACAGAAACGGACATGTCCGTGTGCACCGTGACACCAACAGATACAGCGGGCAGAAGAAAACGCAAGCTTTGGGCTGGAGAGATGGCTCAGTGGTTAAGAACACCGACTGCTCTTCCGGAGGTCCTGAGTTCAATTCCCAGCAACCACATGGTGGCTCACAACCATCTGTAATGGGATCTGATGCCCTCTTCTGGTGTGTCTGAAGACAGCAACAGTGTGTGTGTGTGTGTGTGTGTGTGTGTGTGTGTGTGTGTATAAACCTGCAAGCTTCCAGATAGAGGAAAATGAGGCCGCCAACAAGGATCAAAGATTAAAACTAACTAACCAGATAAAAACCCTTACGGGCTCTGCCAGGACAACAACACAGGCTTCCGAAACTCAGCACGGATCAAACAATTGGGCTGAGCCCCAGGGCAGGGAAAAAAAGCCACTTAACAACAAAAAAAGTTGCCAAACATACAGGGCGGCCAAAACTTTACCCTCCACTTATCCATGCCCATAGATTTCCATAGGGACACCAAAGAAGAGGAACAGCATACACACAGCCAAGAGGCCAGCAGACGGTCAGGGCTCGGGGCAGGGGGTCGAGGACAGCATCACTGCACGCTGCCCTTATACCCAATGTCTTACGAGCAGCTGCTGGTGGTGTGCTCCAGCAAAACAAGTGAATGCCCCGGAAAGAGGGAGCCACACTTCCAGGCCCCGTTGGGAAGGAGGGGTGTTGGGGTATACAGGAGGAAAAGCCAAGTCACAAGGACAACTTCTGTACCACGTGCGTTCTTTAAAAGTCGTTTTCAGCTTTTAATAAAACAAAGTGTGTGAGTCCCCTTCATGACCACAGAATGCCTGTCCCTGCTTAAGTTCCCAAGTCAGGGCTGAGTTACCTCAGGGCAGGGACGGCAGCACAGGCCTCCTGGGGGAGCGCAGTCTGGGCTCCAGTCTCCTTGTGCATCCAGATTTCTTGTGTGTGTGTGAGTGTGTGAGTATGTGTATGTGTGTGTGTGTATGTGTGTGTATGTATGTGTGTGCACACAGGGTGTGTGGGTGTGTGTGTGTGTGTATGTATGTGTGTGCACACAGGGTGTGTGTGTATGTACGTGTGTGCTCACAGGGTGTGTGTGAGTGTGTATATATGTGTGTGCAGGATATGTGTAGGGTATTGTGAATACATGTATGTGTGTGAGTATGTGTGTGCTCACAGGGTATGTGTGTGTGTTCAGGGTATGTGTAGGGTGTGTGTGAATATGTGTATGTGTGTGAGTATGTGTGTGTTCAAAGGGTATGTGTGTGAGTATGTGTGTGCTCACAGGGTATGTGTGTGTGTTCAGGGTATGTGTAGGGTGTGTGTAAATGTTCAGGGTGTGTACACTCTGGCCACTGCACTTACCCTTACAGCGCCAGGCTCCAGCTCTGTCCTGGAGGCCCCAGGCTTCTTCCCTCACGGCTGCCATCTTTCCTCCGCAGGCCCAGCATGTCTGGACTCCATCTGGTGAAGAGAGGCCGTGAACACAAGAAACTGGACCTGCACAGAGATTTCACTGTAGCTTCCCCAGCCGAGTTTGTCACCCGCTTTGGAGGCAACAGGGTGATAGAGAAGGTACGGACGGGTCCTTTTCTTGCTGGAGGCCCAGCTTCAGGCTTTTTCTTTGCCGTTCAGAAGGAGGTGTCATTTTGGGACACCTGTTTGGGGAATGAGTGCTTGCCTTTGGGAGCAGCACTCCCCCCCCCCCCCCCCCGGCATGGGAGCGTTAGCCCATTCCTCAGAAAGGAAGACTGAGCCTCTGGGTGACAAGAGGCTGCTGGTGCTGTGGGGAGTGGAACCGCTTCCTGGGCTGATGGTCGGAGAGCAGTGAAGCTGCCAACACCACCCTCAGAGGTTAGGGTGGCCAGAGGAGAGGAGACCCGTGAGACCAGTGTCCGTGGGGACAGCTGCAGTGAGCAAGGCCCCAGCATACGGCCATTCCTGCGGTGTTCGTGACAAGCGGTGACCCAGACAGAGCTTAATAACTGGGGCCAAAGTTCATCACTTTACAGGGAGGAGAGATTCCTCGAGGGATTTGAACCTGGCTGATGGCTCCTCCATCTTACACCAAACACTCAGATTTAGAGTCTCCTGGGTAAAAACTAGACGTTGCTTTTATTTTTTTTAAAGATTTATTTATTTATTTTATGTAAGTACACTGTTGCTATCTTCAGACACACCAGAAGAGGGCATCAGATCCCATTACAGATGGTTGTGAGCCATCATGTGGTTGCTGGGAATTGAACTCAGGACCTCTGGAAGAGCAGCCAGTGCTCTAACCACTGAGCCATCCCCCCTAGCCCCTGCTTCCCCCCCCCCCCCGAGACAGAGTTTTGTGTATTCCAGGTTGGCCTCAAACCCCAAGGATGAACTTGCCCTTCTGATAATCCCACCTCCACCCACCAAGCGTGTGCCATGACAGCCACTGAACCCAGGGTCTGTGTGTGCTGGGCAGTGGGCACGCTACACGCTGAGCACCCTCTCCACCCCTTACTTCTACACCCTGTATTTTGGGCTCATTAGGAGACTGTTTTGTAGCTAGCTCCACTGTGGCTGGTGTTTCATCGTCAGAATGTCATGGCTAGCCTCTGCTCAGGGCTCTCACAGGCTTGCCCTCAGTGCTGGAGTCTCATGAGAAAGCTCCTGGGGATGAGAGTGCAGAGCTGGCTCCTCCCCAATGGAGCTCCAAGAGTGTGTCCTCCCTTGCTACCTTCAGCCCGTTCCTCTAGACCAAGCCTTGCTTTAGTGCTGAGAAAGCCAACTAGGCTGTTTTCATTCCTCCCCAGTGGTGCTCCCCCAGTGGTGCTCCCCCCGTGGTGCTCCCTAAAGGCTTAGCAGGGACATGTACCTGAGCCAGGAGTCTTGGCTAAGACCTGCGGTCACAGGCCTGAGTTTCCGCATCTGTTAAACGAAGGCAGTTGCATTCCACACTTCCAAGGAGGCTGGCCCTCAGCAGCGTGGCCGAGCGAACATAGGACCAGCTCGGCTCTGTGAGTCAGAGCTTGAGACCAGAGGCCTAATTACCTTTGGAGGGTTGCTATTATTTAAATTGAGACAAGGTTTCATTATGTACCAAGGTTACCCTTGATCTTGAAATTTTTCTTCAGTTTCTAGACTGTGCCTGGATTCTCTTTCTTTTTTCTTTTTTCGAGACTGGGTAGCCTGGTTCCCGTGTAGCCCTGGCTGTCTCGGAACTCTCTGTGTAGACCAGGCTGGCCTCAAACTCAGAGGTCTGCCTGCCTCTGCCTTCCCAGTGCTAGGATTATACCCAGATCAAAAGATTTATGTATTTTATAATATTAGTGTCTTGCCAGCGTGTTTGTATATGTGCAGTTTGCTCAGAGGCCAGAAGACGGTGTTAGCTCCTCTGGACCTGGGGTTACAGTGCTTATAAAAGATCTGCTGTGTAGGTGCGGAGAACTGAACCTGGGAACTGAAAGAGCAGCCAGGACTCCTAACCACTGAGCCATCTCTCCAGACCTGAGAGATAGAATTCCAGGACAGGCTACACAGAGAAAACCTGTCTCTAAGAAACCCAAACAAACAAAAATGTATAGTTATTGATAAAGGTATTTTGTGTGAGAGCATTCTACACAGAGCTATATCTGTCTTCCTCTCTGCCTCCAATTCATCTGTGTCCTTCTCCAAATTCATGACCTCTTCCCTAATTATTATCACACACACATACACATACACACACACATACACACACATACACACATACACAAACACACACATACACAAACACACACATACACAAACACACACACAAACACACATACACACACATATACACACATACACACATATACACACACACATACACACATACACAAACACACACATAAACACATACACAAACACACACACAAACACACATACACACACATACACATACACACATATACACACACACATACACACATACACAAACACACACATAAACACATACACAAACACACAGACACACACACAGACACTACTGAGTCCATTTACTGTTGTTCCTAAGTGCAGGCTCCCCAGAGTGACCACTTGGGACTGAACATTATGCAGGAAGGACAGTCTTCTTACCTGTCCTCGCAGCAGCCATTGGCAACACACATATATACATATATGTATGTGTGTGCATGCGTGTTGTGTGTATATATACATATATATACACATACATACATATGTGTATATATATATATGCTGGAATTTGCTCAGTAGACCAGGCTGGCCTCGAACTCACAGAGATCCCTCTGCCTCTGCCTCCCAAGTGCCTGATGATCCTTTTTACAAAAACCAAATCAGAGCGTTGGCAATGCAGAAGACGCCGAAGGGCACTTGGAAGTACGGGGTTTGGAGAAATCAGCATTTGAACCCCGGCTCTGACACTCGATGGCTGTGTGACTTGACTTTCCCGGTGTCCCCCAGGTGCTCATTGCCAACAACGGCATCGCCGCGGTCAAGTGCATGCGCTCCATCCGCCGCTGGGCCTACGAGATGTTCCGCAATGAGCGCGCCATCCGGTTCGTGGTCATGGTGACGCCCGAGGACCTTAAGGCCAACGCAGGTACCTGAACTACCGCTGTCCCCTCTCGGCCCTCACCTCCTCCACCCTGCCCAGGCAGGTCCAACGGCCCCCCCGAGCTGTAGGCCCTCTCTCACTGGCTCTCGTTTACGTGCTCCTTTGCGTGTGTACATACGTGCGTGCCTGTGTGTGTTTGTGTGTGCGTATCACCCAGTTTTTAATTTAATCACCACACAGCATAGCAGGTGTCATTATGCCGTCTTCAGAGAGAATTAATTTCTGTTCGTTCTCCTTACCCACTTCTCTCTCATCCCCACGATGCCCCCTCCGTCCCCACAACTGTTTCTTTAGCTGTCTTTCCTGCAGTCACAGTGCTGTTTCATTTGTTAATCTCTATTGTTTACTTCCCCTCACTCCGGTTGAAATGGAACATGCTGTAAGCGTCACGGTCAGCAATTTGCTTTTTAATGCTTTTGTGGACCCTCCTCTGCTCAGTGTCCAAAGTGACCTGTAAAGCAGGGCGTGGGATCCCCAGAGCCCACGATGCTCTTCCTGGTGCCAGCAGCCTCCGCTCTGTCCCCATCCCTCAGGAACACAGGCTCAGCTCTGCAGACACTGCCAGCTTGTTACTTGGTCCCATTTAACGGATACAGCAGTAGAGGCACAGAAATGTAGGTTCATCGCTGGCATAGCAGCCCATAGCCAGCAGGGGGCGCTCTACCGCGGGGTCTCCAGTCAAACCACAATGACATTCCCCACAAGGTTTGGTCCTGTTGGCTTCCGGTTCCGATTCGTACACTTTGCTCTCTTGGGTTCTGGACCACCCTTACTTTGTCTCCCAGTTACCACTGTACTGCTGCGCAAAGCGTTCTCTGAGCCTCCCCTCCCCCTCCTTCCTCTCTGCAGCCTGCAGGGTTTCTCAGGGAGAACCTGGCTTAGCTTCTTCTCTGCCATAAAAGAGCAGAGAAGACAGGTGGCTGTCGACTGTTTCCTAGAGCCTCCCCAGTGCCTGATGCTCAGGACTTGACTGACTCGGGAAGGAAGCGCCTCAGGAAGGCGTCACCTTGCCTGGCTTTCTTCCTGTCTGGGGGTCCCAGGGCCGGCTTTTCTGGATCTTGGGGAATCCCAGTCTGATGTACCAACCTTTGCCCTTGGATTGGGTGTGAATCTTTGGTGCAAACACTGCTTGGGGACTATCCCTCCTCGTCACTCTTTGCTCTTTATGGTGGATGGGTTTTTAATCTGTCCACCTTTATGATCAGGCCAAGGCAGGGGGACCCCACGTTCCTGGCTAGTCTGGATACAAAGTGCCATTTCCACACCTGAAGCAAAGCAACCAAACAAGATAACCAGGGAACAATTTCATGCAGGAGGGCTCATTAGGGGGTGAGATTCACGGGGATCAGAATGAGCTTCCTGAACTTCCAGAGCCCACAGGAAGAACCATGGGGGAGTTGTTTGTGTGATGGACCCCCCCATGTCCCCAGGAACTGGACAGATTCGACACTGCCAACATACTAAAGTGGTCTTGTTTCTAAATGCTTTTTATGCACTTTTTACATACAACAAAAAATACTGTGGGGCTGGGGATGTAGCTCAGTCGGTGGGGTACCCTGACATGTATAAAGCCCTGGGTTCGAATTCTCATATCACAAAAAGACAGGAAGGTGGCGTATTAGTGCTTGGGAGGCAGAGGCGGGAAGCTCAGGGACGTTCAAGGTTCATCCTCAGCTTCGTAGAGGCTAGCCTGGGCTGCAAGAGACGCAGTTTCCAAAGTAGCAAGCAAACAGACACTGTATTATTTAATGATAAAACGTTAAGACAGACCTTAAGTAGGAAAATACCCATCCCAACCTTAACCTTTTATCCTAAAGCACAGCCACCGTCATGTAACTAAAAACTCTTGATTTTCCTCCGATTTTGTGGTGGGCGATACCCATTGTCACCGCACAGTCCTCAAGACTGTCCTCAAGGGCAGAATGTTTTGCACCTCACGGGCTCTTGCCCCTCTCTAGTTCTTCCCACTTTTTCCGCTTTAACCGCAGAGTACATCAAGATGGCCGATCAATACGTTCCTGTCCCAGGAGGGCCCAACAACAACAACTACGCCAACGTCGAGCTGATCATAGACATTGCCAAGAGAATCCCTGTGCAGGTGATGGTTCACAGCTCCCAAGGATGACCGCGGGGCGGGCGGGGCGGGGACGGGGCGGGGGCGGGGCGGGCTGCCCCATCCTCCAATAAGGGGTGGCCTGGTGAGGGGGACACAGCAGAGTATTGGGCGCAACGCGATGGCAGGTGGGTGTGGGAAGATCCTTGTTCACGCTCCTCTCTGTGTTTGCAGGCCGTGTGGGCTGGCTGGGGCCACGCTTCGGAAAACCCCAAACTTCCAGAGCTGCTTTGCAAGCACGAGATCGCGTTCCTAGGTGACGTGTGCCCTTGGGGCGGGTCATTCTCGGACTGTTCTTCACAGTGAGATCAGTTTGGCTCGTGGGAGAGGCTAGTGAGCAGGGGTGGGAGGCCGTGCAAGTGTGCAACGGGAACCCCTGCTGAAGTTATTTCAGAGTGACATTCCCTGTGCTAAAGCATGGGGTCCCATTACAGATGGTTGTGAGCCACCATGTGGTTGCTGGGAATTGAACTCAGGACCTCTGGAAGAGCAGTCAGTGCTCTAACCACTGAGCCGTCTCTCCAGCCTCAGGATTTTCATTTGTGGATACGTTAGACAATTCTGCATGTACACAGGCGGTCCCTGTGAGTTATTGCCCTCAGGATTTGGGTTCCGGGAGCACCCACAGACATCGAGGCCCTCCGCTACAAAACAGCACGGTCTTCCCAAGTGTTTTTTGTACCTAAATCATTTCTAGTCACTTGTAACACGGTTCAGCGGTCATGCTGGGTTATATAACAGCAGCCGGGAGGTCAGCGCTAGGGGAAGTAGTCTGAATAAGTCCCGTACAGACGCACTAACAATCCTGCTCTGTGCTCACTGAATACACCATGCTGGATCAGGGTGGAGCAGAGCTGGGTGTCAAAGATGGAGAACCTTGTGAGGGAAGCTGGTTGCCCAGGCCGCCCTGTCACATAGGGAGTGCTCACGGTGCGGCAGGCTGGCTCTTTGAACCTCTGGTGGACTTCCTTCCTGCAGGTGCTTGGTTTTCACTTGTATAAAGTCCACGTCTAGGTGCTGGAAGCCGGCCTACAGGGTAGCAGGCAGAAGGCCCCTGAACGAGGGAGAGCAGGCCGGAGAGCATCCCTCCATTTCCTTGCTCCTGGGTTGAAACTCTGCCCTTCAGTGGCTGACGCCATGCCATTCTCCCCTCCCGCCACCCCAGGTCCCCCGAGTGAGGCCATGTGGGCCCTGGGAGACAAGATCGCCTCCACCATCGTAGCCCAGACGTTGCAGATCCCAACCCTACCTTGGAGCGGAAGCGGTAAGGGATCCATCCAGACCTTCGGGATGATGGGAACGTGTTCTTAAAAATTCTGTGGCTTAAAGACTTTAGACGAATCAGACTGTGACTACCTAGTGTCAGACTTAGAGCACCACCTGGTCGTGGTGGCTCATGTCTGGAGTCCCAGAATTCAGGAGGCTTGGGCGGCACAGTGGGGCTCACTCAGGTCAGCTAAGGCTACAGTGTGAGAACCTGGATCAAACACCTCATACACACACACACACACACACACACGCACACACACTAACTCTTGCACTAACACACACTACCTGCACACACACACACACACATAGAAGAAGAAGACAGAAGGGTTCCACATTCTCCCTGTTGAACACTTCCTGGCACTGTGGATGTGTCTTTCTCAGCCATTGTTTTTAGGCATATCCTTTTAAAAACCCGCTCCAACTGGTGAGCTGGCTCAGCAGTAAAGCACTTGCTATCTAGTAGGAGTCAGGTCTCCAGAACCCACAAAGAGCAGCCTGCAGTGTGCACGCTCCTGTGTAGAGAGACGGGACGGAGACAGGAGAGTTGTGCCGAAGCTCAAGGGCCAGCCCTAGATGTAGCCAAGTACTTTATGACTTCTCTGTGCTAAGGGCTTTCGTTCTGTTACGGTAAATACGCTCCTGGAGTGTTTGTGGGCCTCGGCATGGAGCCCGGCCCCTTGCACATGTGTGGCACACTCTACCCCTCAGCTTCCTCCTTTTGTATTTGGTTTGGAGGTGGGCTCTAGTTTTTCAGGCTAGCTTAGAACTCAGCATCCTCCTGCCTCAGCCTCCTGAATAGCTGGGTCAAAGGCTCACACCTGGAGCCTGGGCTGGAGTTTGTCACGTGGACATCCTGTGATTTACCCTCCGCGGTTTTATGACTTAGGCCATATTTCATAATTTGTTCTGTAATTTAAAGTACAGGCTAAATACGTGTGATTTTAATCACCTTTGGATGAACCCCCAAGGAGGAATTAAAAAAACGAAAGCAAAAAGGGTCAAGGTTTTGCTATTTAGTGTGTGATATGTTTCCTCTAAAAGGCAGAAATTTCCCAGAATAGAAAGTTAGATTTTCCCATGGTTTTGGGAAACAGGGACCTGACCATGACCCCTAGGGTAGATGGGGACACTGGATCCAGGCTCATCTTGCTGTGTGTGTTTCATTTTAAGGATTTTTAAAGCTATTAGTGTATCTGTGTGTGAACGTGTATATGCACACATCTGTGTGAGTAAATGTATGAGAATGTGCACGTGTATGAGTGTGTATATGTGTCTATGTGTGTGTTTCCTATGTGTGTGAGTGTTTTCTATGTGTGTGAATGTGAGTGTGTGTGCGTGTGTCTGTGTGTGTCTGTGTGATGTGTGTAGTGCCTGCAGAGGCCACAAGAGGCTGTCAGACCCTTTGGAGCTGGAGTTAGAGGCTGCTGGGAGCTGCCTGGCTTAGGTGCTGAGATGGGAACCCAGGTCTCCTGGAGGAGCAGCAAATGTTCATAACCCTGTTTGTTTCTTAAGCACTGACTCCCGTTCAGGGTCCTAAGACACTTGCATGTGGCCACTAGGCTGTGTTCCTGCTGTCCTGAGGAGGACACAATTCTCTTTGTCCCCTTCAGGTCTTACAGTGGAGTGGTCAGAGGACAGCCGGCAACAGGGCAAATGCATCAGCGTCCCGGAAGACGTTTACGAGCAGGGCTGTGTGAAAGATGTGGACGAAGCCCTGCAGGTAGCAGCTGATGGGCAGGCTGTGTGGTGACCGCAGGCCAGTGGAACACAAGCTTCCCTCCACCTTTAAAGGGGTCTGTCCACCCTTTTTCCTCAGGCAGCAGAAAAAGTAGGATTTCCTTTGATGATCAAAGCCTCTGAAGGTGGAGGAGGGAAAGGAATCCGCAAGGCTGAGAGCGCAGAGGACTTCCCGATGCTTTTCCGGCAGGTGTGTGCTTCCTGCCCTGCCTTCCCTGTCTTTGAGCTTGCTTCTTGGCTGATGGTTTTGATTGGCAACATCCCCTAAAGCCAGGACCACATATGCAGAAGCTGGGTTTATAGTCTTGTATTCTGCATTTAGCCCAGGCTGGCCCTAAACTCAGAACAGTCTTCCTGCTTCAGCCTCTTGGGTGCTGAGATTTCTGGGACTAAACATGCTACAAACATGCATGCCACGGTGTCCCTTTCCACAGCGTTTGACTTCAAAATGATGAGAAAGTGTGCCACGTGTCTGTTGGAATTAAAATGAAAGCGAGGGGGGAGTGGAGCATGGGGGGGGCGCCTCCTGCCCACATCACAGCTATTGTTTAACTTCCAGAAGCTTCCAGAGCTGGATCCTCCCGGATCCATCACCCCCTGTGCCTCCCCCACAGGTGCAGAGTGAGATCCCGGGCTCGCCCATCTTCCTCATGAAGCTGGCCCAGAATGCAAGGCACCTAGAGGTCCAGGTCTTGGCGGATCAGTATGGCAATGCTGTGTCACTGTTCGGACGAGACTGCTCCATCCAGAGGCGGCACCAGAAGATCATTGAGGAGGCCCCGGCCACCATCGCCGCTCCTGCTGTGTTTGAGTTCATGGAACAGGTGCCTTTGGCAGAGCAGGCTTGGGGCAGCTCAGCAGAGCCCGGCCATGGTGGCTGGAAGGTGTGGGCGGGACAGAGCCCATGGTGGTGATCTTGGCATCCCACAGATGTGCCTGGTGCCACGTGGCAGGTCCTCGGTGTGCCCGGGGGAGGGAACAGGTGCTGACACTCAAAATGACCTGAGAGAGCTACTGGCCCCTGTCCCTGCAGTGTGCTGTCCTCCTGGCCAAGACCGTGGGTTATGTGAGCGCCGGGACTGTGGAGTACTTATACAGCCAGGACGGCAGCTTCCACTTCTTGGAGCTGAACCCACGCCTGCAGGTGGAGCATCCGTGCACTGAAATGATCGCAGATGTCAACCTACCTGCTGCTCAGTTGCAGGTGAGGACCTGGGTCGCTGCTTCCCCAGTTCTAAGTCCGGGGGGGGGGGGGGCTTTCCCAACTCTAAGCCCTGGGGAGGAATTGATTTCCCAACTCAGTTTTTTACAAAAATTTGTTTTTATTGAGTCTGTGGCAATCAGGGGTAAAGGCTAGAGCAGCAAGGAGCGGAATGATGGGAGAACGTCAGATCAGACGCATGCACCGTCAGGCAGGACCTAGTGGGGAATCCCAGGAACCAGACGGTCTGTGGGAGCGTTTGACTACTAAGAGGGTCCCCCGGCAGAGCAGAGCATGTTCTTGGCGAGGGACCCGAGGCAGCCATTCCCAACCCGTGCGTTTCCATATTACAGGGTGAACAGTAGGCTCTTGCTTTGGGAAGGTGTCTGGGAATGACTGACCTCCCAACCGGGTTCACAGACACTGGTTTTGCGCCCACTGTTTACCCTCCTCCTGTTCTCAAGGAAGCCGAGACCTCATTCTTGGGCTATTTCACTGTCTTCCGTTCCCTTTTTATAGGGTCAGCTTTTCCTGGACAAGTTTTGGGAGGACAGTGTCAAGACAGGGGTGCTTGAACTTCAGGAGTGGCAACCGAGCCTCCAGAGGCTGGCTGCTCGGTGTGGGACAGTTCATGAATGTCATGCACGTCACATAAACTTGGAGGACACGTGACCCATCGCTAAGGATTCCTTTGTTAATGAGAATTCTAACATTTAAAAAATTAGTGCTCCTTTCCCTCTGGTCTTTCCTCCTTCCTGATTTCTATGTTCTTTTTAAAAGATTTTTTCAAAGGGTTATTTATTTTGTGTGCATGAGTTTTTGTACACTACATGAGTGCAGGTGCCCTTGGAGGCCAGAGGGCATTGAACCCTCCCTCCCCCCACCCCCGGAGTAGGGTAGGAGTTATACACATTATGAGCCATTTGATGTGGATGCTGGGCACGGACCCTGGGTCCTCTGGGAGAGCGGTGTGTTACCAGTTCTCTCTCTCTTTCTTCCTCCTCTTCCTCCTTTTTTGAGTACACCGTAGCTGTCTTCAGACACAGCAGAAGAGGGCATCGGATTCCATTACAGATGGTTGTGAGCCACCGTGTGGTTGTTGGGAATTGAACTCAGGTCCTCTGGAAGGGCAGTCAGTGCTCTAACCACTGAGCCATCGCTCCAGCCCTGTGTGTTACGTTTCTCTTGCTGTGATAAAGTACCATGAGCAAAAACTTATGGGACGAAGAGGTCGTTTGGCCTGATGGCTTCCGATGGATTTAGTCTGTCCTTGGGGGAGACAGGACAGCAGGGTCAGGAAGACCAGGGATCATGTCCTCAGTCACACACAGGACACAGAGTGGACCGGGAGTCTGGTGGACCATTAAACTCTAAGCACACTCCAGGGATGCCCTTTCACAAACACACCACCTTCCGGGTACCAAGGGTTCAAATATCCTAAGCCTGAAGCGGGGCTTGAAGCAGAGACTTCTCCCATTCAGACCACCTCAAGAGTACCCGATTCTCACCACCGAGCCATCTCTCCAGCCCCTTCCTCAGGGATATGTTTTTAGTTAAAGGGCCGCAGGAGAACTGCCAGAATGTTCTAATTAGCACCCACAGAGCCCCAACTCCACCTGCCACCCGTCACATTTGCTTTCTCTGCTTGCTTGTGAGATTTTTATTCCAGGGGTCACCTCCAGAGAGATGATGGGTGCTGGGACAACAGAGGGGTCTGGCCAGATGAGGCTGGTTTGGGGAAGGAGCTGATGTAAAATTACCCTTGGAGACTGGCTTTGTTAAGAGACACCATAGGACCATGGTGGGGGGAGAGGTGGGGGGAGCAGGTTTGAACCTTGAGTCTCATGTTTGAACCTTGAGATGAGAGGGCAGCACAAGGGGACCATGTGGGATGGGAGAGAGGGATGGGGGAGGGGAGGGGGAGGTGGGGGAGGGGAGAGGGAGGTGGGGGGGGGAGCAAGGAGAAGGGGGAAAGAGGGGAAAGGGGAGAGAAAGGACTTTCCCTTGAAAAGATGGCTTGTCTGTGGCCACACTGCCTCGAACGCATGTTCTCACCTCAGAAGCACAGTGCGGCCGGGTTAGCCAACCCAAGGCTCCACGTGTGGGTAGGAACATGAACTTATCACAGGCTTTGATGGGGAGGGGCTGCAAGCCCTAGCTCAGCACAGTTCCTCCTCTGGGGGAGAGGCAGAGAGGGCTATGAACCAACACATGGGGCTGAACCTCGTGACCGCCCCTCCCCCAGTGCGGGTGGCGCTGTGTAGAGGAACAAGGTGTACCCTGATGTCAGGATTGTGGCCCATGGGAGCTTAAAGGATTCCGATCCAACCCAGTGTCCACTCCCCTACACTGTCTCGTGCAGTCTCATTTCTGGAACATTCCCCAGTCTTTTTAGTCTTAATACTGGTGTTTTGGGGGGGTTCTTGTTATGGAGCCCAGGGCTACATGTGACATTAGTGATGCTTTTCTAAAAAGACATTGACTTATGTTTGCATGTGTGAATGTATGTCATGCCATGTCATGTGTGTCATATGACTGTAAGCATGTGAGTCATGTGTGAATGTATGTCATGCCATGTCATGTGTGTCATATAACTGTAAGCATGTGAGTCATGTGTGAATGTATGTTATGCCATGTCGTGTGCGTCATGTGACTGTAAGCATGTGAGTCATGTGCATGTGAGCATGTCTTGTGTGACTGAGCACATGTCATGTGTGTGAGCATGTGTGTCATGTACGACTGAACACGTGCCATGTGTGACTGAGCAAGCATCACGTGTCTGTGAACACACGTCTTGTGTATGAATGTGAGCGCATGTCATGTGTGAATGTGAGCATGTGTCATATGTGACTGTGAGCATGCCATGCTACGCCCTGTCATGTCAGCTTCTCTCCTTCCCTCACATGGGTCCTGAGAATTGAACTCAGGTTGTCAGACTTGGCAGCAGTCACCCATATCTGCTGAGCCCCCTCACTGGCCCGAAGCCAGGCTGAATGCCCATCAGTTTGGATTTGCTCAATTATCTCTTCTGGTTTGATTCACACTAAGTATTTTTGCAGAACATTCCAGTGTCCTTTTGAGATGCTGAATTCCACCACGTGCTTAAGTGGAGGCCGTGGCATGCCTGGGCTTTTCTAGTTGCTTTCACGAAGCCGCTGTGACCAGCCAGCCAGCTCTGTGGCTTCTCTCCTTAGCTCCGAGAGGCTAGCCTCAGACTTAATGGCGGATGCTCCACACACAGCCCGAGTGTTTGCTCTGCACGAGCCACGTCTTCCCTTGTGCCCAGCCCCAAGGCTATCCCAGTGTGTTCTGGAACTTGTGATCCTCCTGCCTCAGTACTGGACTTCGTGACAGCAGGACCAGCTGCCTCTCTCCTGTTCCCCTGCACAGCTCCGCTTAGCTGTTACCGGCTCAGGAGATCTGAAAGTGCTGAGCCTCGTCACAGCCACGGTTGCTCACTGACCTGTAGGATGGCTTCTCCCTCAGATCGCCATGGGTGTACCCCTGCACCGGCTGAAGGACATACGGCTTCTGTATGGAGAGTCCCCCTGGGGAGTGACCCCCATTCCTTTTGAGACCCCTTTGAGCCCTCCCATTGCCCGAGGCCACGTCATCGCAGCCAGGATCACCAGCGAAAACCCAGACGAGGCAAGTGTGGGTCCCCATGTTTCCACCAACTGCAGACTCACAACGAAGGGCGGGCCCTGGTCTTTGGTGTGGGTATGCCAGCACCCAGAGTTCTCAGCCTATACCCAAGGAGCTCGGGGTGGAAGCTCTCTGTCATGGTTTGGGCTTCAGTAAGACCCTTTACACCGCCCTCTCTCCAATGACCTCACTGGGCGCTGTTCATATTACAGCCTTTGGGGTCAGGTAAGCCATTCCTGACTCCACACCATTCCCATCTTTTGCATTAGAAGGCCGGGTTCTGGGGTTTCTGTGCTTTTTGCTATAGTCCTGTCTTTTAGAGAGCCTCTGGGAGGTCCCCTTGAGGCTTTCTTACTGGAGCCTCAAAAACATATATATATATATATATATATATGTTTAATTTTATGTGTATGAGTGTACTGTGTGCCTGCATACGTGTGCACCATATGTGGGTCTGGTACCCAAGGAGGCCAAAAGAGGTGTGTGATCCCCTAAACTAGAGTCACATATGTTTATGAGCCACCGTGTTGGCACTGGGAACCAAATCTAGGTTCCCTGCAGGAGTGGGCAGTGTCTCTAACCACTGAGCATCCTTTCTACTCTTCACTTAGGTTTTTCTCAGTGGAAATGTCCAGTCTGTGGGTGTGACGGGGGGTCACACCCAGGTCCTTGTGCTTGTGAAGTTGGTGCTGTGCTCGGTCTGGGTTATTTCCCTAATGAAGTGCTCACAGAAATCACTTCTGTTACTTTCCCCCTCTGTCTGGGCTCCAGGGCTTTAAGCCAAGCTCAGGGACAGTGCAGGAGCTGAACTTCCGCAGCAACAAGAACGTGTGGGGCTACTTCAGCGTCGCCGCTGCCGGTGGCTTGCACGAGTTTGCCGATTCCCAATTTGGGCACTGCTTCTCCTGGGGCGAGAACCGTGAAGAGGCCATTTCGTCAGTATCTCCGTTCCCTTCCCTTCCCTTCCCTTCCCTCCAACCCTGTCTCCCAATTTAAAGAAACATTCACAAGTACCTGTGAACAGGCCTGATCACCTGAGTTTGACCCCAGATTCCACAAGGCAGCTGGAGGTGCACGTATCCTGCACACACACACACACACACACACACACACACACACTCACACACCAAATCCTTCCCTGTGTATCACTTACTGTTTTAATTACTGAAGTTCAAGAACAAATCTCTTCCTCTGTTGGGGACCTGCTGTGTAGAATAGGGAGTTCACCAAGGCCATGGGGTCTTAAGTGTGCAAGAGTTCTAACTTCAGAGAGACCCCAAACCATTCCAAGATGTCTAAAGAGTGCCAAGTATGAGGCTCAGGAGAGTGTGGGGGCACCTTTGACACCTCATAAGTAGTTTTTAGACCATCTTCACCCCAAGACTCAGTGTCCGCTGGGGGTCCTGCTGCTCCCTGCTCTCCACCCCAGGCTTGTGTCGTGGCCTGTGATCCCTGCTTAGCCAACTCCTGTCACCGGTACTGCAGACTGAGACATTTCTGTTTCCCACATACTCCCGTGTCTCTCCTCTTAACATCTCCCTGCCCTGACACAGGCCCAGGAGGGCGAGATATGCTTCGAGTTGTAATTAAACGTCCCCAGCAGGCAGGTAACCCCACTCTAGGGCTTAAGGAGTCCAAAGGCATCGGGGGAATTTCATTTAAAAAGCTTTAGACTCTGGTCTGGCTGTCTAACCGTGAACTAATTTAGCTGAGTTAAACAGTTTTGATGGTGGTGGCCCTCGGTTGGCTCTGTGGTAAACTGAGGTCCACAGAGACAGTGGAGGGAGACTCGCAGCAAATGAGACCCAGTGAACGGGAGAGAGTAGGCCCAGCGTGCTCCAGCCGAGGAGGCTCAGACTGTGGTGCTGTCTGCAGCTGCTACAGACTCAGCAGCGACAGCGTCTAGCAGAGGGAACTTGCTCTGCTTCGTGACTGGCTTCCTGATCTTCGACAACCATCTGCGACAGTCTTCCCAGTCACATACAGATTTAGGTCCCAGGACTGACCTGTGGCCGGTCGACACCTTCGTTTGACCTCCCCTATGACCTCCCCGTGTGTTTTAATGTCCTCATTGTTTAGACTTAACTGTTACTGCCTTTGCCCATAGCTGCTCATGGCTCACGAGGACGCTGTCAGGGGTCAGAGCTTCCTCTCCAGGAGTGTGCCTCCTCCTGATGCCTGTCCTGCATGGCCACTGAGCCAGGGGCAACAGACACGCTTGGACAGAGCAGCCAGGGGACAGAGTGGCTTTTATGAGGCAGGAGTTTGGATAGACCAAGGGGAGACAGAACTTGCTGTCAGTCAGAGAGGCCCCGCCCCTCTCTAGGGATCATTATATATTAGGAATGATCTAAAGTCTGTCTACGGTTGACTGCAACTGCTTTAGATGGAGCCTTTGAGAACTGCAGGTGGCAGGATTATCACCCCATTTTTCAGACAGGGTAACTGAGGGCCAGAGTGGTTAAGTTACTCTAGTGAGGTCACTCAGCCAGTCCATGTGCCTCCCGTGCTCTCCGATGCTCTGAGAGACACATCACGAACGTCCCAGGACCCGTGGGTAAATGTGGAGACCAGGCACATGTCTCTCCAGGAACATGGTGGTGGCTTTGAAGGAACTGTCCATCCGGGGTGACTTCCGGACCACTGTGGAATATCTCGTTAACCTTCTGGAGACCGAGAGCTTCCAGAACAATGACATTGACACGGGGTGGCTGGACCACCTCATTGCTCAGCGGGTGCAGGTAAGAGGCTGCTTTGCCTCCCTCCCACTCCCGGGGGGGTGCGTGGTGGAGATCCGCGCTTCCTGCAGGTACCGACACCCGGAGTCTTTCCTAGGCTGAGAAGCCGGACATCATGCTCGGGGTGGTGTGTGGAGCCTTGAACGTGGCAGATGCAATGTTCAGAACCTGCATGACGGAATTCTTGCACTCCCTGGAAAGGTAGGGCAGACCGTTCTCTCCTTCCCCTCCCGTGATGCGTGAGCAGCTTCAGAGGCAGCACGAGTCACCAGGCTAGGTGCTGGGCTTTGAGGGTGGGCCAGTCACCACCCAGCTGGGATGCCTCTCCCGTGGCCTGTGTTCAGTTTTCAGAGGATAAACCTGCACTGCTTGGGAGGGACTGCAGGTGGGCGTGGGGAGGTTTGTGGGTCTGGAGGGCCCGTGAGAGAGGGTGAAGCTGGTGAGGTGGCTTCTGTTTGGATCATTCTTTGGTAGCACTGTCTTAGACATTGTAGTGTGACTACTAGAGGCCAAGGGAGGCCATTCCTTGAGTGTCCCAGCAATAGGAACAAATCACCCTCTCTTGAGAAGCGCCATGACAGAGGAAAGATAAAAGTGTCTCCATAAAAAGCACAGAAGATAAAACAGCAGTGGTCACTTAATCACCTTTGAGTGACAACTCGCATGCTGGAGACTGGAGGCCACAGACTGGACATTTCTACCTCATTTATAGATACACATACATATATCAACGATGTACTTATTTTTACTTTATATGCATTGATTGGTGTTTTACCTGCATGTATGTCTGTGTGAGGGTGTTGGGTCCCCTGGAACTAGTTCTGAGCCACCATGTGGGTGCTGGGAATTGAACTCAGGATTTCTGGAAGAGCAGCCGGTACTCTAACCACTGGGCCATCTCTCCAGCCCCTGACCCATTCTTCAGTAAGCCATAATCCACGTTCAGGCCTCTCTGTCTATTCAGGTTTTTATAGCACAATGCCACAGAGCAGGGGCTTGTAAACAACAGAAGGCATTGCTCACAGTTCTGGAGGCGGGACATCTGTGGGGTCATGGCAGTGGGTACCTGTCCCTCTCTGGAACCTGTGTCCCACACTTTTAATAAGACTCGGCTCCGTCTGGTTTGCTGATGCCCAGGAAGGGCCAGAGCGAGATGATGGACAGCTTGATTGATGCTGGGGGTGGAGCCCAGGGCTTCCCACCCAGGGGCACCTGCTGTGTCACGGAGTTCCACCCCGCCTCCTGAGGGCCATGGAAGATGGCACTGAGCCCAAGGGGGTGCTATAGGACTCTCTGCTCCTTCCTGGACTGACGGCCGGCACGGCTTTTCCTTCAGGGGTCAGGTCCTCCCAGCTGATTCTCTGCTGAACATTGTGGACGTTGAGTTGATTTACGGAGGCGTCAAATATGTTCTCAAGGTAAAGGCCCGTGCGTCTCCCCAACATACTGAGCCTGATGGGAGCTTGTTTCGTTTCTTCTGTGAACCTGGAGTTGGAGTGGGGTCTGAGCAGTGTGTCCCTCAGGACTCGCCGTGTGGTCTATGACCTTGAATCCTGAACAGTCTGAGTATAGAAAAACTATTTGTGTATGTGTGATGTAATACATGTGTATGTTATTAAGATTCATGCATGAGGGTATGCCTCAGGCTGGCATTTTATTGGGATGGAATTGTGGAGCCTGGGCCGGAGCTCACTGGACTCGCCTCCCTCCCGGGCAGCACTCACTGCGCATGCCTCTCTCCAATGCCCAGATCTCTAGTAAGCCATAGTCCACGTTCAGGTGTCTTTATTCAGGTTTTTATAGCAAAATGCCATAGAGCAGGGTCTTGTAAACAACGTGAGGCATTGCTCACAGTTCCAGAGGCTGGAGCAACCACGGTCACGGCAGTGGGTCAGCTCAGTGTCTTCCTTTGCTGTAGTCTCCATATGTTAGAAGAGGGCACGGGAGCTCTTTGGAGTCCCTTTATTAATTTTAAATTGAAGCCAGGCAGTGATAGCGCACGCCTTTAATCACAACACTTGGGAGGCAGAGGCAGGCGGATCACTGTGAGTTCAAAAGGACAGCCTGATCTACAGAGGGAGACACAAAAAAACCCTGTCTTGAAAAAAAAATGAAAAAAAAGTTTTAAATTGAACTTATTTATTCCTCTGTGTGCGTGTGTGTGTGTGTGTTTGTGTGTGTGTGTGTGTGTGTGTGTGTAAGTCAAAAGCAGCCTTCAGGAGTTGATTCTCTTCCCACCATGTGGGTCCCAGGGATCAAACTCAGCTTGTCAATCACCTTTGCACGGAGTCCATCTCCCGGGGTCCCATTGATAAGACTACTAAGAAGGGCCCGTCCTCACAACGCATGCGCCCGAACAAGCGCTCACACGAGTTGCTTGCTTTTGGCATAGGAATGCCGGAGGCACACAGAGTTTAGCAGACTAGGATGAAGCCTCCGCAAAAATGCTCCACCCAGAGTGCAAGCTGTAGCCCCCGCCGTAGTGATGCATGGGCCCTGTGTCTGCATCCCGAAGCCTTTGTCCACACCTAGGACTAGACTGCTAGCCCGCGGGACACCATCATGGGGATCCTGATGTGAACCCATCCCCACAGGTGGCCCGGCAGTCCCTGACTATGTTTGTCCTCATCATGAACGGCTGCCACATCGAGATCGATGCCCACCGGTTGAACGATGGGGGGCTGCTCCTGTCCTACAATGGCAGCAGTTACACCACGTACATGAAGGAGGAGGTGGACAGGTGTGTGAGGGTCATGGCTGCGGCCCAGGCACCGTGACGGATGCGCAGCTCTCTCGGTGGGAGGTGAAATGTAAAGCAGGCTTCCGTGAAGGCCTGGGGTTCTCTGGTTCATTGTGGGGCATCTGGAGAGGGTGCATGACTGGAACTCCATGCACCTGGCAAGAATGAGAGGGTAAGGGACCCCAGGCAACGCGTTTATGGTTACCAGAGGATTTAGAGCCAAACGGGATAACAACCAGCTCCATAATCTGTGGGTTGAGTGAGGAGGTGCCTGCTGGCTTGAGTCTGAGCTGCAGGGCTCACAGCCCCGGAGGGCTCACAGCCCCTGGGGGGCTCACAGCCCCGGAGGGCTCACAGCCCCCGGGGGGGGGGGGCTCACAGCCCCGGAGGGCTCACAGCCCCGGGGGGGGGGGGGCTCACAGCCCCGGAGGGCTCACAGCCCCGGGGGGCTCACAGCCCTGGAGGGTGGGCGTAGAACAGATGCAGGATCCACAGTTGGTCAGTGAGCTACCATGCTCAGCTAGGGATGAAGACACTGATGTCACCACTCCTGGGCTTCCAGCCTATGGCAAATGAGGTGGGAGGATGCTGGATGCTGCAAGCTCTAGGCATGGAGCATTGCATGATGGGAACAGGTACCTCCAGCTCCCATCTGCCTGACCATGCTGAAGTCACAGTGGTACAGCGATGAGCCAGGCAGAGAAGACCACCCATCCTTCATCGAAGAGAGCTAAGTATTTTAACCCTCAGTATTTTAGAGGAAGACAGGTTAGAGTTTTACCTTAGTACACCTACACCGTCTTCTAACCACAATCCAGCTGCTTAAAATATTCAAGATTCTTCTAGGCTGTGCCCAAAGCCTGCCTTCCTCAGTTTAGTTAAAGGAAGAATTTGGAAATCAGTTAAGAGTTGTTGAATAGTATTGGTTGATTTATTGAGGGATCAGTTCCCTGTGACAGAGCCTGGGGGATTACATCAGTAGTAGAAGCTGATTTTCAGCCACAGAGGTTGACAGAAATGCCTGTCCCGGGAAGGGGAGATTCCCCTAAAGTCTGGCGCCCTTGCTGGGCCTCCTCCATCCCCCACACTTCCCCCCCTTCCCGTAGTTACCGAATCACTATCGGCAATAAGACGTGCGTGTTTGAAAAGGAAAACGACCCCACCGTCCTGAGATCTCCCTCGGCTGGGAAGCTGATGCAGTACACGGTGGAGGATGGAGACCACGTGGAAGCCGGGAGCAGCTACGCTGAGATGGAGGTAAGTGCGGGCCTGCCCCGGAACTGCGGCTCTGAAACCCCGTCCCTCAGCCAAGGCCCAGAAACGCCAAACTCCGTGTGCTATCCAAGGATACATTTAAAAGAGCTCAGGTAGCACACATCCGGGAAGGAGCAAGAACTGCTTGGTGCCAGGTAGCAGTGGCACACGCCTTTAGTCTGGGCACTCATGAGGCAGAGGCAGGAGGATCTCTGAGTTCTGTGGAGTGAGTTTTGGGACAGCCAGGACTACACAGAGAAAGCTTGTCTCAAAAAAAAAAAAAAAAAAAAAAAAAAAAAAACCAAAAAAAACAAAAGAAAACAAAAATTGCTTAGTAATGGTGACGGCAATGATTAAAACCACAGGTCATCATGGACCCAACAGCTGCTGATCTAAGTGCCCTCACTGTGTGTGTGTGTGTGTGTGTGTGTGTGTGTGTGTGTGTACGTAAGCATATACACATAGGTATGTATATGTATATGTGTATATATGTGTATGTATTATGTGTATATGTGTATATATGTATACACACATATATATGTGTATGTGTGTATATGTATATGTGTGTGTATTTATGTCCACACACATATGTGTATATGTATATGTGTGTTTATAGATATGTGTATATATACGTCCGCAAGTTCCTAAGGTTGTGATATCTGCTGTATGCATGAAGAAATCAGACCCAGGAGGGTGAGCTGAGGATCATGCTTGAGAGCACCCAGAGTCAAGCGTCTGCGCAGGCCAGGTTCCTCACCTGCTATTCTCTGTGAGGGAGGGGACACCAAGGCTCATGGGGACAGCTGAGCAGGGAGCAGCATGGTCCTGTGGCTCCACAGTTGGCACCGTGATCACAGTCTCATGTCTTAGGCATCTTCAGACACCGGGTCAGGCTAATGAGTTGCAGGACAGACTTCAGGCAGGTGCTTCATTTTCCAAAGCACTTGCTGGCGCATGCCCTCAACCGTGTGCATGGGGCTGAATGTCTGCTTTTTATAGTTGGGGGTGGGTAGGGTAGCTCTAGGGCAGTGTGTTGTTTGGCAGTGGGACACTGTCTTAGTTAAGGTTTTACTGCTGTGAACAGATACCGTGACCAAGGCAAGTCTTATAAAGAACAACATTTAATTGCTGGCTTACAGGTTCAGAGGTTCAGTCCGTTATCATCAAGGCAGGAACATGGCAGCATCCAGGCAGGCGTGGTGCAGGAGGAGCTGAGAGTTCTACATCTTCCTCTGAAGGATGCTACCAGAATACTGGCTTCCAGGCAGCTAGGAGGAGAATCTTAAAGCCACACCCACAGTGACACGCCTACTCCACCAGGCCCACACCCACTCCAACAAGGCTACAGCTACAGTGCCACTCCCTGGGTGTACATATACAAGTATATACAAACCATCACAGAAATATGTCCTGGACAATTTCTTGGTCATGTGGACCTTGCATAACATATTTGCACAGACCTGGAAGGTGTCAGTCACTTGGGTTGTTGACATGACCTACAATGTCTCAGTGTTAAGTGTGTGCTGCAATTTTCCAGACAGGTGGTGTGACAGCTTGTTCATGGCAGCACACACACACACACACACACACACAGCTTCGGGCACCGGGTCAGCATCCTTATAGTCACATGGCACAGCCACCATCTGCACTATCTGTTACGCTGCAGCTGACTTTATACTAACCACCGTGTGTGATAGGATTTAACTGTGCTCTGAGACAAGCTTCCTTTGAAAATGGTTGGCAGCTCAGCAGTAGAGTGTTTGTCTAGCATGTGTGACACCCCAGGATCCACCCCCGGCCCTACAAATTGAAAAGGGAAAAGTGGCTTCTGTGTCCATGAAAGGGGCGGCACACACACCTGGCCCCTTGGTCTAATAGTTGGAGCCCATTCCTGGTGCACAGCAGGCTGGAAGAAATGACAGGTTCCTTGTCAGTCACTCTGGGTGCCGGCCCGGGGAACTCTGACCTAGCCTCTCTGCCAAACAGGTGATGAAGATGATCATGACCCTGACCGTGCAGGAGAGTGGCCGGCTGAAGTACGTCAAGCGGCCGGGGGTTATACTGGAGGCTGGCTGCGTGGTGGCGAGGCTAGAACTTGATGACCCTTCAAAAGTGCACGCGGTATGTGGCACGTAGTCCTAGCTGCCTTGGCTGGCCCAGAAGGTCCCGCCGGGTCGTTCTGTTCGGAGAGAGCAATCCAGAGTCTTTCTGTTCCTGTACTGGTCTGTGCCATCCGCTCAGGTGCTGATGTAACATGGCAGCCAAGCCCATCTTCTCCATTCCCTTCCCAGCTCTGACTCTAGATGGGAGCAGAGCCCCTCCCCCGTGATAACTGTGGTTTTCCCTCTGTCCCTCTCCCCGGCTTCGGGAGTCCACGCAAACCTCCTGCCTGGAGCCTGTTCTCTCTGGCTGGAAGGACCTGCCCCAGGCGTGGTCAGCCTGCCCTCAGCTTGCCTGCGAAGCTGCCTTTTGCTGTCTTTCAGTGCCGGGGAGAAATCCAAGGTCTTGATCATGCTTGGCAAGCACTTCACATGGGATTTAAAATTTTATTTTACTGTTAGTGTTGTTATTGTTGTTGGTGGTATTTGTGTGTGTGTGTGTGTGTGTGTGTGTGTGTGTGTGTGCCATCCTCTGTGAGTAGAGATTGAAGGGCAACTTTGGGGAGTTTCTCCTACTATGGGTTCTGCTGAGCTATCTCACTACCCCCATGTATGTGTGTGTGTGTGTGTGTGTGTGTGTGTGTATTTGTAGGTGTACTCATGCCAGCTTCTGTGAGTGATCTGAGACCACCTTTGAATATATTTTGTTCAATTAGCATGTGCTGTATTACTGTACTATACTGTACCAGCTTTAGATTCGCAGAATTAGAGATCATATAAAAGGTTCTTATGTTACATGCACCGGGTTTCCCTATTGCTAATTTAACAATATTTATTTCTAATTACTACTAATGAAACTGTCGTGATCATATTGGTCACAGTCGTCCACTGAATGTGTCTTAACAAAATGCTTGACTCAGATTTCCGTGATCTTGTGATTAAATATACATAACTTACAACCTTCTTCTCTCCCCACTCTGTGTGTGATATGTACTGTGTGTGCATTGTGTGTGCTATGTGTACTGTGTATGTATGTGATGTGTACTGCGTGTGTGCATTGTGAGTGTGTGTTACATGCACTGTGTTTCTGTGTGTGCATGCATGATATGTGTGTGTGTGTCCATCTGAGTCCACATGCTAAGGACAGAACCCAGGGTGTCATGCATGTTAGGTGTCATCCATTGAGCGTCTCTGCACCAGCCAGCCCTGCCTTCTCCATTGAGCATTCCAGGTCCTGGACTATCTCTGACCTGTCCTGTCTCAGGGGCTTGCTCATCTGTGACCTGTGCTAGTGGCTCACATAGAGGCTCCCTAGTCTGTGTGTGAGCATCCTTGTGTCTCTCAGGCTGTCTGGTCTGTCTGTGATCCTTCCTTATGTCTTCCAGGCTCCCTCTTCTGTCCCTGACAGGTCCCCCTGTCCCACAGGCACAGCTGTTCACAGGGGAGCTCCCTGCCCAGCAGACTCTGCCCATCCTCGGGGAGAAGCTGCATCAGGTGTTCCACGGCGTCTTGGAAAATCTGACCAATGTCATGAGTGGCTACTGCCTGCCCGAGCCCTTCTTCAGCATGAAGGTAAGGGCCTGCGTGACCCAGGTGTGCACGGGGCCCTGGGTGGAGCACCGTTGTCCCTGGAAGGCTTCTTACCAGCTGAGGAGCTTTGGGTGACTCAAACGGCCTCTCTGTTTGACTCTCTGTTTTCATTTCAATCTCGAACGCTGAGAGTGATCATTCTACCTGTTTGCTGTGGCTGTCTCTAAAAAACAAACGGAAAACAGCTACAGAGTTCGGAGCTTGCTCAGCGGCTTGAGAGCCACGCCCAGCAACCGCGGTGTGCAGCTCACGAGTGTCTGTAACTCCAGCTCCAGGGATCCAATACCCTTTTCTGTCCCGGGAGGGCACCAGCATTCATGTTCACAGCCTACACGCAGACACAGACACATGCATAGAATTTAAAAATAATAAGAATAAACTAAAAAGGGGAAACGGGTCAAGACAGATCTTTGGATTTTACCTGGCGCTTAGCAAGTGGCCCACAGCATAAGCTTGTCGAGTGATCTTATCTGTCCCTCCACACCATACTGGCTTTCTAGTTACCCAGCGAGGGTCCGACCCCTCCCTATGGGGGAGACTGGGGCAACCCTACTCTAGGTTACCTCAGAGGCTGCTGGGCTTAAGCAGCGACTGTCTGCGTAGCCTTTCACCACGCGAGGGTGTAGCATGAGTAGGTGGAGTTGGGTGCGCACGGAACGGTGGTGCGCACGGAACGGTGGTGCGCATGCCTATGAGAGGTGGCTGATGTGGTTGTCTCTCCGCAGCTGAAGGGCTGGGTCCAGAAGCTCATGATGACGCTCCGGCATCCCTCCCTACCTCTGCTGGAGCTGCAGGAGATCATGACCAGCGTGGCGGGCCGCATCCCAGCCCCCGTGGAGAAAGCGGTCCGCAGGGTGATGGCCCAGTATGCCAGCAACATCACTTCCGTGCTCTGCCAGTTCCCCAGCCAGCAGGTGCCTGCCCCGGCCAGCCCCACCAGCCACACCTACGCCCGTTCCTATGTCAGGCCTCTCGGAAGCTGGGCTAGCACCAAGTGCTGTGGACCCGTGGTTTCTTTTTAACCTTTCCTGCAGAACTTCAGCATTTCCTCCCAAGGGTCAGATATTCGATGTACACCCCAGCCCCCAGGCCTCACACCGAAGGGTGCAGATAACTTAACTCATTATATATCTCCCATAGTCAGGTCCCCTCTGCCTCCACTGTTGCCTTCTCCTCACCCATCACATCCCACACATCTCCGCCACTGGAGAAACTGAGTCAGGCCGGTTCCCGGAGGTTCACAATTCTAAAGGCTGAAACTGTCTGTTCTGTTTTTTGCAGTGCTGGGCCTCAGACACGCTAGGCAAGCACTCTACCACTGAGTTACATCCTGAGCTCCTGAAGGTTGGAATATTGTTCAGCCATGTAGAGGAATGAAGTTCTGATTCATGCTCCCACAAGGATGAGCCTTATGCTAAGGGCAAGGAGCCGGTCGAAAGACCACACGATGCAATCAGTGTAGAAAGGAAGTCTATCAGTGGCTGCCAGGGGAGGGGTGGGGGGAGGTGAGGCCCAGCTGCTTGAAGGAGGCTGGCACAGCTGTGTGACAGGCTCCTGGCTCAGCAGATGCGTCACGGCTGGAGCCCGAAGGCAGTTGTATCCCAACCAGAGGTGCCGAGGCCCCACCGAGAGAAGGGTGCGCTTGGAACTTTTCTGGAATTTCTCATTAACTCAGATTTTAGTTTTAGTTTTCTTTAAAAAGAAAAAAAACAATCCTTCTTTGGGGGGAGGCCGTGAGATGGCTCAGCAGGTAGAGATGCTTGCCAAGTAAGTGCAGTGGCCTGAGTTGGATCCTCAGAACCTGCATAAGGGTAGGAGAGAACAGATTCCAGGAAGTTATTCTCTGACCTACACACGTACCGTGGTGTATATGTCCTCATATGTACCACACACACACACATATACACGCACACACCACAGTAATTTAAACAAGCAGGCATGCAGATCACATGAACTCTGACCCTTCCCCTCCTGCACTGGATACTCCTTCCTCTTCTGGGTCCTGTATGAGGCCTGGCAGTCACACAGTTTGATCACATCTTTGTGAGACTGTGGGTCCCCAGGGAGACATTGAAAGGCTGAACAGGGCTGTTACGCAGAGGCCAGGTGACTTGGGTCTTCGAGTGCAACCAGTCTGGGACCTCCCCATGGTGGGTCCCCTCAGGATACTGCCCGGTAGCGGCCGGATCATGAGGCTGGCGGTGGCCCGACCTGTTTCGTGTTCTCATGCAGATAGCCACTATCTTGGACTGTCACGCGGCCACACTGCAGCGTAAGGCGGACCGAGAAGTGTTCTTTATGAACACACAGAGCATCGTGCAGCTGGTCCAGAGGCAAGTGCATCCGAGACCCCAGGGAGCCTGGGCAGCAGGGAGGAAGCCCAAGGAACGGGAGGCAGAAAGGGAATGCAACCCCCGCGTTTAGAAATATTACAGAAGGAAAACTGTGGAAGGCTAACACGCGGCACTTGTTTCAGAAGGAAGGGAAATCTCCAAAAAGTGTCCTGGCAAATGTTCTCAGGTTTGACTTTTGAAGACAGCTTTGTGTGTTGCATAGCTTATTGGAAGGTTTTGTTTTGTGGCTAAAAATCTGTTAAAAATCAACCTCCTTCTTTAAGTAGCTCAACTCTTAAGGTTTTTCCTTCTCTCTGGGATGAGCAGGTGCTGTTCTGGGTGCCAGCCCAGGCTGGACCATGGTTTGATGAACAAGTCGTAGCTCCTTTGACGGGTGGATCTGGATTGTACTCCAGTTGCTTTACAATTCCTCCTCCCCTCCCCTCCTCCCCTTCCTGCGTCTTCCTTCCTTTCTCCCCCCTCCCCCTCCTGCTCCCTTCCTCCTTTCTGCCCCTCTTCCCCTCCTCCTTTGCTTTTCTTTGTTTCTCTCTTTTCTACCCTCTATCTTCCCCTTCCTCCTCCCCCCTCCCCCTGCAATGTTGCTTGCAACCAGGGTTTTGTACACGCTAGGGTAGTGCTCCACCTCTGAGCTACATCCCAGGCCTCTGAGGAAGGGTCTCCCTGTACAGTTCAGATCACACTCCAACTCATAGCCCTTATAGGAAGAGTGCTCCTGCAAGCGGGGACCTCCGTGCCTGTGGTTCCTTTCCCTGAGTTGTTCAGGTGACAGTAGGCATGGTGACAGAGCGGCTTTTGGTTCCTCAGATACCGCAGCGGGACCCGTGGCTACATGAAGGCTGTGGTGCTGGACCTCCTGAGGAGATATTTGAACGTGGAGCATCATTTCCAGCAAGGCAAGACTGGTGTCAGCCACAAACTCTGGGCGGGGCTGGGGGAGGTGCCACAAGCTCTGGGCGGGGCTGGGGGAGGTGCCACAAGCTCTGGGCGGGGCTGGGGAGGTGCCACAAGCTCTGGGCGAGGCTGGGGGAGGTGCCACAAACTCTGGGCGGGGCGAGGGGGGAGGTGTTTTGGCTTCACCCTTCTGGGTGTCCTGTCTCCCCCACAGCCCACTATGACAAGTGTGTGATCAACCTGAGGGAGCAGTTCAAGCCGGACATGACCCAGGTGCTGGACTGCATCTTCTCACACTCACAGGTGGCCAAGAAGAACCAGCTGGTGACCATGTTGATAGTAAGATGGGGGCCCCTAGGTGGGGGAGGGGCAGGGTCATGTCTCCCTCCTCCTCCTCTCTCTTTCCTCCTCATTATCTCTCCTCTCCCCACGCCCCTTTTGGTTCTGTCATGGAACCCAGGTCCTATGCATGTCAGGCAGGTTCTCTGTCACTAAGCCACACCCCCAGCCCAGAGTCCCCAACTGTTTTCTAGGAAGGGCCAGAAAGTAAAGACCTCCCAGGTGTTTAGGTCTCTGACCTAAGGCTTGACTCTGTCATTGTTTATGATGTGACTGTACAATAAAACTTTATTCGTTACAATAGGCAGCGGAAACAAAGCACCTGCCCTGCACCAGACTTCCTTAGTTACTTTTAAAATATATGAATTAGTTTTAAAGGTTATATACTGGATTTGTTTATTGTTATCATCATTATTAGTTTTGATGTTAGGGCTCTTTAGACCAGGAGTTCATGACCAGCCTGAGCTCCATGGGGACATGGAAGCATGCTGTGTTGACAAACCCTGACTCCACGCTAGCTGCTGAGCACCCCAAGGCAGGTGGCCTCACCTCTCTGCTTTCTGCCAAAGGACAGTGACAACAGTCGGCATCTCGGAGTGGAGAGAAGTCAGCACTAAGGTGTACCCTTCCATTGTTCCAACTCCTCGGTGGTCTGCCAGGGGTCTCCCCTACTGGGGTCCTTATTACGTGGGTTTGAAGTTTTTCAGAATTTATTTTGAGGCAAGGGGTTTTCCCAATGACTGTGGTGTGCAGCTGGGATGAGAAGTTTAAGCCCAAAGAGATTCCTGTCTTTGGGGGGCCCCTCCCCTAAGAAAACCTACCCAAGGGTGGAGATCTCATTTGGCAGAAAGGTAGTCTTTCTGTTTAGCTGGGCACAGGACTAGAGCTGGGTGTGGTGGGCACGCCTTTAGCTCCAGCACTTGGAATTGCAGTCTGTGAAGCCAGCCTGGTCTAAATAGTGAGCTTCTGGCCAGCCTGGTCTACTGGGTGAGATAGATGATAGACCTAGTCTGTGGGTTATCCTGATGCTATTCCCTCCTTTCTCTCTCTCTTTCTCTCTCTCTCTCTCTCTGTGTGTGTGTGTGTGTGTGTGTCTGTGTGTGTGTGTGTGTGTGTGTATGTATGTATGTATGAACTCTCCTGGGCATGAATTTTCTCTATGCCCTATAACCCAGGCTGGAGACAGTAATACTGGCACTGGCCTAGCCCAGGCACCTGGGACCATTACCTAGAAGGCTGAGTGTTTCCCCAGCCATGGTCACAGGGGTAACACAGATGAGACTCATGGTTTCTCACAGCTTTTGATCCTATTAGAAATACAAACTACTTCATACCTTGTGCAGTTTGGTACCCAGGAGGCTAGATCAGTGATTCCCATGGCCACCTGAGAAGGAAAGGGTTTACTTTGGCTCTTGGTTTGACGGTACAGTTCATCATAGTGAGAGGCCGTAGCTGCAGGCGCATGTGGCGGCTGATCACGTGGCATCCACAGTCAGGAAGCAGACACAGATGAATGCTGCCGCTCAGCCTTCTTTCTCCTTTCTACTCAGTACAGGGCCGCAGCATAGGGAATGGTGCCGCCCACACTCAGTGTGGTGCTCCCCACCGCAGTTACCCTAATCTGAAGATGATATCAGACATGCGCAAGGCTCTGTCTCCTGGTTGATTCTAGATCCTGTCAAGATGACGATCAGGATTCCCTTAGGCATCACCGATGCTTGCAGTGGTTGACTTTCCAATGGAGCAGTGGTCCTGGGAACTTCTTTCCTGCTCTCATTTCTTGGGGTTCTTTAGCTGTCGCGGTGCGTCAGTGACGGTGGAAACAGAACACGACGCTGTTAGCAGGGCTGTGTGAGACCAGCTGCTTCCTAGACGTGAACAGGACACGGGGAAAAAACAGTGTGAGCTTGTGTATGCGAGGGTGCTAACCTGGTATGCTTGTGCACATGTGTGTGCACACACACTTGAATGCACATATCCACAGAGTCCAGAAGGAGAGCATCGGACGCCCGGGGTTGGAGCCACAGGTGGCTGTGAGCTCACTGACACGGATGCTAGGGACCTAACTCTGCAAGGACATTAAACATTCTTTACTCCTGAGCCGTCTCTCCAGCCCCGTACTGAGTACTCTGAATGTGATCCTCTTAGCCTAGTTGCTGGACAGCGCCTGGGCTCTGTGCGATGGCCAGACACAGGGATGGGTCGATGAGAAAGAACTGTGCTGCAGCTGTCTGGTCCTGTTGGGACTTGAGAGGGACAGAGTGGTGGCCGTTCTCGGGATTGAGGACATCGAGGGCTTTAATGATTGGGGCAGTGCATGTGTGTAGGTGGGGGGTGACCCAGCCTCCACTCTGTGGGTGGCAGGGTGTCTGAGAGGACGGTGCGAGCTCATCTCAGCAGCCGCCCCTTCTTCCCATCGCAGATCTGTCTCAAGTGGTGAGATACGCACGTGTGCACGTGTGCATGCTCATCCACACGCGTGTACTCCCCGGCACAGCCCATTGGGTGTGAGGGCATGTTTGGGGTGCATAAGTCAGTACGGTAAAAAGAGGCAAGGGCTTTTTAAAAAATTTTCTTTAAGAGAGGGCTTTTCTGTGTAGCCCTGGCTGTCCTGGTACTCTGTAGACCAGGCTAGCCTCGAACTCACAGAGATCAACCTGCCTCAACCTTCTGAGTACCGGGACTAAAGGCGTGTGCCACCACTGCCCAGCTAAGGGCCTTTTAAAAACTGTCTGGGTGTGTTTGGAGAGTTGAGGCTACACCTCCCCCTTCACCCCTTCCCTCCCCTCCCCTCTCCATCTGATACCCTTCCCCTCACCTCCCTGCCCAGCCAAGTGCTGGCTCCTTGGGCAGAGCAAAGTCAACTTGGGTTGTGTCGCTGTCCCCGAAGGATGAACTGTGTGGCCCAGACCCCACCCTGTCAGAGGAGCTGACCTCCATCCTCACCGAGCTCACGCAGCTGAACAGGAGCGAACACTGCAAAGTGGCCCTCAGAGCCAGGCAGGTTGGTCTCGAGCGCAGAGCCCCCCATGTCTGTGGCTGCCCCTCTCACCAGCTCCTGTCACCTCTGCCCTCCCTCCTGTTTGCAGGTCCTGATCGCCTCTCACCTCCCCTCCTACGAGCTGCGGCACAACCAGGTGGAGTCCATCTTCCTGTCCGCCATTGACATGTACGGCCACCAGTTCTGCCCAGAAAACCTTAAGGTGAGCCTTGGGGGTGGTGGGTTTTCTTACCCTCAAGGAGCCTCCAGTTGAATCCAGTTCAGAGCGGCTAGGACGGTCCCAGGGAGCATCTGAGAGTTGCAGCACAGAAATGTTTGCAGGGTGCACAGGGCAGCAGGATTGAGGCTTTCCTGGCCAGTACAGGGTTAATGTTGACGTGTGTGTGTGTGTGTGTGTGTGTGTGTGTGTGTGTGTGTGTGTGTGTGTGTGTGGTGTGTATGTGTGTGTGTGTGGTGTGTGTGTGTGTATGTGTGTATGTTTCTGGAACATGCCAGGAGCCCTTTGTAATGGGGTGGGGGATTTGGAATAGGGGGACTGGGATAGGGCTGTGGACTGGCTCTGACTCTCTTTCCAGGCTTCTGCCAGGACCCTAGCTTATCATAAATTTCTAGGCACACACACACCAGCATCTGAAACTGGGACGCTGCCCTAGGCACAGTGACCCCACACTCCTTTCTTGTCTGATCTCCCAAGGCTCTGTGCAAAGGAGTCCCTGAATCAGGGACACCAACTTCAACAGTGACTGTGAAGTTGTCTGTGTCTGTGCCCCCTCGCCTCCCTCTCTAGCTTCTGGGTGGCACCTGCTCATGTTCCCTTTGCCTTTTGGCCCCTCCTGTTTCCCATAGAAATTAATACTTTCGGAAACGACCATATTCGACGTCCTGCCTACTTTCTTCTACCACGCTAACAAGGTTGTCTGTATGGCGTCCCTGGAGGTGAGTAGAGAAACACCGAGCCTTTGCTACCCACCCGCCTGCGTGCCCAGACCCTAAGTTGTGTGCCTTGCAAACGTGACCTCTTTTCTCTAAGGAAGGGGTTTCCATTTCCCTCTCACAGAGGATAAGCCGAGCTCAGAGACGTGGGGCGACCTTCTCAGGGCCACAGGGACAGGGCAGAGCCAGGATTCACACTTTGGTTTTCTTACAAAGTCCATGCCAGCAGCACCACCAGGGCCTGTGACATCTTGGGAACATGGGGCTCAGCCGGGTCACACCCTGGTGCCAAGCCAGACACTGATGTGTATATAAAAAAGAAAAGATGATATCCCAGGTTTCGTATAGAATAGAGTTTATTCAGGGTATGGGGAGGGGAGTTAAGGGGGTAGTAGAGGCAGAGAGAGAGGAGGAGTTGAGAAACAGAGGCCGGCCATGAGCACGTGGAGCGGGGGAGGGAATGGGAAGAGGAGGGGCAAGGGGGGTATAGACCAAGAGAACAAGAGGATAAGAGAGCAAGACAGACAGAGAGACATGCAGCATCCTTTATAGTGCCAGGTAGCTGGGGCGGAGCATACTTGGCGGTTGCCAGGTAACTGTGGGGTGGGGTTTACCGAATCCCAACACACACCTTGTCCAAACTTCATGAGTATTGAGTATCTCAAAGACTTTCTGTCTGGAGCAGAGGTCACAGGCCACCTCCCTTGAGCAGGGGATAGCTTTCCTGGTGGGGTGTCTGCCAGGCACTGCAGATCGCTTCAGGTCCTGGAAATAGGAGGCAGTGTCTCCCGGTCTCAGGACTTTCCTTACCCTGGCCTGAGCTGGGTCGCTGACAGTCTTGTATCAGCCTGGACATTCAAGCTCAGTGTCTCTGCTCCTTGTGAGCCGCTACCTTTTCCTGCATCTTTTAGACCTTGTGGGTCACCCATGCCACGCCAGCTTTGCCTAGGTCTTCACAGAAAATATAATCCCCCCCCCCCAAGTAGCTACTAAGAATTTAATTTATGTGGTTTGTGGTGTTACATTCCAACTGGTCAGAGTGGAGCTGACAGACTACAGCCCCCTGGCCAACGATGTCATAGCTTTTGTTTTTTTAAATAAAGTTTTATTAGAACACAGATACATAGACTCATTTTTCCCCCCAAAGGCACCATGCTACAATGGCAGAATCTAGGTGCTTCATCAGGACCAAGGTCTCCCAAAGTTTGAAATGTTTACTCCTAGTCTCTTGGGAAATCCCTTTCTTGCAGCTTAGAGAGCCTGTTCCTGTGCACAGCGCTTTCCCCCTTTGAAATCCAGCGATCTCTGTGAGCATTCACGGTCCTCCCTCTGCCTGTCAGGTTTACGTGCGGAGAGGCTACATCGCCTACGAGTTAAACAGCCTGCAGCACAGGGAACTCCCAGACGGCACCTGCGTGGTGGAGTTCCAGTTCATGCTGCCGTCTTCCCACCCCAACCGGTAGGGACTTGGTTTCTCCTTGTTTCTCTCCTCACTGTCTTGTCTCTGGAAGGATCCAGCCAGTATGTCTGGCTGGCTTCCACGCTGTAGGTCTCCTGCAGCCTTGTGGAGCGAGGATAACCACCCAAGCCCATCAAGGGACCGGAAGTAACAATGTAACCAGTCAGTCACATGGTAGCATTCAAATGTAGGCCAGTGAGATGGTCAGCCCTTGCCTGCAAGTCCAAAGACCTGAGCTTTCGGTCCTTGAGAGTCACATGATAGAAGAAAATGGACTCTTGGAAAAGTTGTCCTCTGATCTCCACATGTGCACTATTTCTCTCCCTCTCCCTCCCTCCTTCCCTCCCTCCCTCTCTCTCACACATCCGTTCTTTCTCCCTGTCTTTCTCTCTTACTCTCTCTCTCTCTTCCTCCCTCTCCCCACCATCCCCCATGATGCAAACAAAGTTTTAAAGTGCTCAGTCATCATGTGTGGGTCTTGGCTGCATATTACACAGGGTTCTAGAACGTTCTGTCACTGCAGAGGACAGTGCTGCCCCACGGTAAACGAGGTAAGGCAACACAGCCAGGGCCCAGCACAGACAAAGCTGTGTTCAGAGTCCTTCACTGTGGACTCCTCCAGCCACGGGTTGTGATCTGCGTTAGCTGTCCCATTGTTCTGACCAAGTTACCCAGCAGAGCATATTGAGGAAGGCTTCGCAAGGGCTCTTGATGTCAGAGGCTCTGGAGTGCATCCCGGTGGAGAAGGTGGAAAGAGAGGCTCACTGGTTGGCTCTCTCCTTTCCCCATCTTACTCCTCTGAAGCTTCCAGCCTAGGGGATGATGCCGCCCATGTCCTGGGAAATTAACCACTCCAGTTAGTCTTCTCTGTAAAAGCCTTCCCAGAGACACCTGGAAATGCACTTCACCATTCTACAGGGTGATTCTAACCCCAGTGAAGTTGGGAGGGAAGATTAATCATCACCATGAGTTTGTGGTTAGCACCCAGGCTTCCTATTGGCTACTGCTCACACAGGCTCTAATCCGGGCCTGGTAAGGCAGAAACAGCAGTTTTCAGGAGACAAGCAGAGGATGACCTCAAGTTCAAGACCAGCTAGGCCAACACATAAGACCCTGGGTTGGTTGGCTTGTTCATTTTGCAAAGGAATATTCCCAGACTCCCAGGTCAATCGATGAAGAAGCTTGGCGCCAACTATACCATGGTTACAGCAACACAGGCTCAGCAAGCCACACTTATGTAGAAAAAGGGAACCTTTCCCAAGTCCAAGTTCCCACACACCAGCCAAGGGCCACCCTTGCAGCAGCCCTGCTTCCGAGGAAGGGCAGGACCATTCCGGCTTCTGTGAACATTTTGTTTGACACGTCATGGAATCACCCCTCCCATACCTGATATCAGAGTCTTCACATGACTGGCTTGGTTCCTGGGAACAGTGGCCCTCTAAACCCACTGATTTCATCCCAAGACAGGGAAAAGGATGAAGGGATTGGGGGCCTAGAGCAATCCTTGACCGAATTTGCCTCCATACCAACTACTTAGAGCTGTGAGCTCTCCAGGGTAAACTGAGGCTGGGAGCACACCTCCTCTATGTGTCTATGTCCGCCTCTTTGGATTTCTCAGGACTATGATGGGACTGAACTTGTTTATGTATGCATCATTCATTCACTCCTTCATCATTCATTCATCCACTCACTTCCTGGCTCCTCTTCTACAGCTCATCCTGAGGAGTCTGATGAGACCCCCCTCAGCAACTGCCCCCAACTGCAAGTCTCTCCTTGTCCCCATTTCAGACCCCACCTAGGGATCTTATCCTGATGCAGCTTTCCAGAGCACCCTCCCTTTCTCCTCGCCATAGGATGGCCATGCCCATCAGCGTCTCTAACCCGGACCTGCTGAGGCACAGTACGGAACTCTTCATGGACAGCGGCTTCTCCCCACTGTGCCAGCGAATGGGGGCCATGGTGGCCTTCAGGAGATTTGAGGAATTCACCAGGTAGGAGCTGTATGGACTTCTCTAACCGCTAGCCATTCATTAACACTTGGGCTTCAGGAGACCCCGACACAGGCACTGCAGTTAAAACTTACAGATTCCTCTGGGAGTGATGGGAAAGGCTGGCCCATAGTCCTAAGGGACTCCGCTAGACAGGAGGCCAAAGTTCTGGCATGCCACAGGGACTGGCCACGTCCTTTAGAGGCAGAGGGCCCTCAGCTTTTCTCTGTCCCATCCCACAGGAACTTTGATGAAGTCATCTCCTGCTTTGCCAACGTGCCTACAGACATTCCTCTCTTCAGTAAGGCCTGCACCTCCCTGTACTCAGAGGAGGAGAACAGCAAGGTCAGCCCGATGGACAGTCTGCAGTGTTGGGGGAGGGGCGGGCTATGGCCCTGCCCTCTTCCCCCAGCCCTTATTTTTCTCTTTCAGAGCCTTCGAGAGGAGCCCATCCACATCCTGAACGTGGCCATCCAGTGTGCCGACCATATGGAGGATGAGGCGCTGGTGCCAGTTTTCCGGGCCTTCGTACAGTCCAAGGTATTCCCGTCATGCCTCTGGGGTCAGAGGATGGGCTGTCTTGACCTTTGCATTGCTGACACAAAATATCCCAAGGGTGGGAATAAAGTAAAAAGCCTACGGGGAGGGCAGGAGAGATGGCTCAGTGGTTAAGAGCTCTTACTGCCCTTGCAGAGGACTCAGGTTCAGTTCCCAGCACCCATAAAAGAAATCAAGCGTAGATATAGCTTGATGGATGTTGTCTCAGTCAGGGTTGTACTGCTGTGAGCAGACACCATGACCAAGGCATCTCTTATAAGGACAACATTTAACTGGGGCTGGCTTACAGTGTCAGAGGTTCAGTCCATTATCACCAAGGCGGGAGCATGGCAGCATCATCCACACAGGCATGGTGCAGGAGGAGCTGAGAGTTCTACATCTTCATCTGAAGGCTGCTAGCAGAAGACTGACTTCCAGGCAGCTAGGAGGAGGGTCTTAAAGCCACGCCCACAGTATAGTACTCCAACAAGGCCACACCCACTCCAAAAGACCACACCTACCCCAACAAGGCCGCACCCACCCAACAAGGCCACACCTACTTCAACAAGGCCATACATCCTAGTAGTGCCATTTCCTGGGCCAAGCATATCCAAACCATGACAGGCTTGTACCATGCTGATCAACGTTCAGGTCAGAAGTGGACACCCCTAGTCCCCCCACAAGAGAGTGTGACTGTGTCCTGACTCAGTTCCATCTGCTCTTGCACTTTCTGTACATAGCATCAGAGTCTGAACCTGTAGATGAGTGTCTCATAGTTTTCAGTGTACACAGCATCAGTGTATTACACGGTCATCATTGAGTTTAGACCAAGGATATAGCTCACTGGTAGAGCTCTTGCCTGGCATGCTATGGGTCCTAGGTTCAAATCCCATTACTACCAAAAAAAAAAAAAAAAAACACCAACCCAACAAAATGCACAATTTGATGCTTTTTAAGTACGTGCACCGTCACATGGTCTTTACACTGCTGTCAGCTTGAGAACATGAGAAAACCCCGAGTTCTCTCAAGCCTTCTCCCCAGCACAGCAGAGGCAGCCACCAGCCTACTCCCCGGCTCCGTGGACGGCTCATTCGGAATGTTGTCTGCTGGGGTCTTCGCCTGGCTTCGGGCATTTAGTGTGCTCGTGTAGGTCATCCACGCAGCAACATGCGGCATCACGCCAGGCCTCTACTAACCAAGTAACCTCACCGCGTCTGTGCTTTTAAATGCAGAAACACATCCTTGTGGATTACGGACTCCGAAGAATCACATTCCTTATTGCCCAGGAGGTTAGTCCCAATCCTTACTTACTCATTCATCTTTTCTATTCCGAACCTCGGGCCGGGTAGTTGATAATTATTCCCTGGGGTGAGATAGAAGCAGGCAGTTACTAGGACAATCTTCCCAGATGACTCATTCTGGAAGCAGAGATCAGAAAACGCACACGGGGAAGGGCTGAGTCTCACCTCACTGACCTGCCTCTTGCATGGATTTCTTTTGGCAGAGAGAATTTCCCAAGTTCTTCACGTTCAGAGCAAGAGACGAGGTAAGGGTGAAGGTGTTGACATTATTATTTCCGAGTACCCTTCACGCTCCCCTACGGGCATGCTCAGAGCCTGAGGTGTGGGCCCTCACTTTTCCCCAGAACCACACCCCCACGTATCCTGCAGCGAGCACAGACACACAGGGCTCCCGCCCACCTGATGCAGTGTGAATTTGCTGCTGTGCCCAGTAAGCCGTCTGCCTGGCTTACATACAGATCGTCACTGGAGCACAGTTACAGCTGTTTGATTAGCTGTGATTTTCAGTCACTGAACCTGAATGGCTCATCGCCCCAAAACATTTAATACCCAGCCCTTTGCTGGCTCCTGTTCTAGAGCAGGTCACCTCAAGAGCCTGCCAGAGCTCAGTGCTCTGTATTTCCATGGTTCTCACGCCTGGTTTACCCCGGTAAACGCTGTCCTTATTTATGGGGAGGGGACATGGGGACTTGTTATTTTCTCTCTAGTTCAGTTTCCAAAACTGTCAGTTGATTCCTTTGAGGGACTTATTCCCTTTAAGAAACCAGGTTCAGAGCTGAGGAATAAGAGACGGACAGCAGCCTTGTGGCTCTGGCATGTCCCGAGGCGTGCAGGGCACACTCAGGAGCTGCTCTCGCAATGCCTGTGACCTGCAAACCTCTCGAGCCTCGGAGATTGTCACGATGAGGTGCCGCAGTAAGGGGCTTGTTTCTGAGCACCAGGCTCAGCAGCAGGGGGCCTGTCACAGTGACAAACGGACTGTCCTCTCTCTGGCTGGCCCACAGTTCGCAGAAGACCGGATCTATCGCCACTTGGAGCCTGCCCTGGCCTTCCAGCTGGAGCTGAGCCGGATGCGCAACTTTGACCTGACCGCTGTGCCCTGTGCCAACCACAAGATGCATCTTTACCTGGGAGCCGCCAAGGTGAAGGAAGGGCTGGAGGTTACTGATCACAGGTTCTTCATCCGAGCCATCATCCGGCACTCAGACCTGATCACCAAGGTAAGGTGTCACAGGGTGGCTTCCCCTCACCCCCCCGCAGCTTGTCCCTCTGCGCTGACCTTCTCTTCCCCATGTTCCCATCTGGGTGCATTCTGGGAGTGCGCCGCCCTTGCAGGTTTCCCCGTCAGAGGCTTATATTTTGTGACATTTTTCTGGGTAGAAGAGAGCCGAAGGGATGGAAAGATGCTGGCTTGTTCAGGAAATTTCTTGTGTTTGCTGACTGACCGCTAATCACATTGTGAAAATTTAAATATTATTGTAAAGTATTTTAAAGTCAAGTTGAGGGTAGGACGTGGCTCAGGAGAGGAAGCACCCGCTGCAGGCTGCGAGCCAGAGGGGTTGGGCCCAGAGCTCACTGAAGACCACCAGGTGTGGCTCTGAATGATCCCAGCAGAGACAGGCTCGTAGGAGTGAGCAAACTGTAGGTCCAGTGAGACACCCTGTGCCTAGAAATAGAGTGGAAGGCTGGAGCCACGGCCCATAGCTGTTTGTAACTCCAGCTACAGGGGATCTGTCACCCATGGACCCCACGGGCTCCTGCACTCAACACACCATAAAGCACCCCCCCACATGCACAATGTAAAGATTTGAAAAAGAAAGCAGAGAGAAATTTGTAGAGGATATCATCAGCCTCAGGCCTTAACGCACACGTGTTCACATGTTCCTGAGCACCATTGCGCACACATGAAAATATAGCACATATATACATCATATAAATATACCACACACATGTATGCCAGAAGTGGTGGTGCCTTTAATCCCAGCACTCAGGAGGCAGGCAGAGCTCCAAGTTCAAGGCCAGCCCGGGTCTACAGAGTGAGTCTCAGGATAACCAGGGATACACAGAGAAACCCTGTCTTGAAAACAAACAAGGAGACTGAGAATTCTTGTGGAGGAGCCAGGCCTAACAGTGAATTCATCCCGGTGTGGAATGGAAGGTCAGAACCAGTGTGGACAAGACACTCAGACCAGTCGTGTTTTCACTTGTGGACCATGTGCTACATGAACAAAGACCCATTCACGAGGCATCCCGTTTATTTACATGCCTGTAGACATACTGGGTATGTTGGGGGAGGAGCATTGATTTTCAAAAGATCAAATCGGCCACTGATGAATTTAAAAATAAATAAATAAAATTACATGTATGTATGTATGTATGTATGTATGTATGTATGTGGGGCGAGATGGCACACCACAGCATGTGTGTGAACTCAGGAGACTCTGTGGTCCGTTCTCTCACTCCCACTGTGTGGGATCTCAGGTCATCAGGCTTGGCAGCAAGCCTCCTACTCCCAAGAATGCCCTGATGCCACAGTGTAGATGTCCGAGCATCAGGGTGTAGAACATGGCGCACAGCCTCAGCAGCTTCCTGCCCTCAGCAAGGTTCTGCCGTCTCACCAGACACACCGGGAAGAGGGGCGCATGAGCTAGGTGCAAGGCCTCTGGCTGAGGCAGACTCCTTACCCTTTGGTAGGAAGCCTCCTTCGAGTACCTGCAGAATGAAGGGGAGCGGCTGCTGCTGGAAGCCATGGACGAGCTGGAGGTGGCGTTCAACAACACCAGCGTGCGCACCGACTGCAACCACATCTTCCTCAACTTCGTGCCCACGGTTATCATGGACCCACTCAAGGTTGTACCACTGTGGTGTGGTTTCCCGTGGTTCTTCATGACACATCGCTCCAGGGTGTCATCCCCCCAACCCCCAGGTCGGGTTTCTAGGATTGTCTTAGTTAGGGTTGTACTGCTGTGAACAGACACCATGACCAAGGCAACTCATAAGGATGACATGTAATTGGGAATGACTCACAGGGTCAGAGGTTCAGTCCATTATCATCAAGGTGGGAACATGGCAGTATCCAGAGTTCTACATCTTTATCAGAAGGCTGCTAGCAGAGTACTGGCTTCCAGGCAGCTAAGGTGAGGGTCTTAAAGCCTACGGCCACACCTCCTCCAGCAAGGCCACACCCACTCCAACAAGGCCACACCCACTCCAGCAAGACCACACCCATCCAACAAGGCCACACCCTCTAATAGTGCCACGCCCTGGGCCGAGCATATACAAACCATCACAAGGATGAATACATGTTGTTAATTGAGAATTAGGAGAACAGACCTTCAGTCCAGATGTTTGGGCTCAGACAACATCTGTACCTAGAATGCCTGGCAGAGCTCATGCCCTCTCTAGCTCCAGGCTCCTTGCCTCCTGCATACTTCACTGTCCCCTTGCCTGTGTGTGTGTGGCTGTGACGGGGCTGCGCTTCTCCACAGATCGAGGAGTCGGTGCGTGCCATGGTCATGCGTTACGGCAGCCGGCTGTGGAAGCTCCGCGTGCTGCAGGCAGAAGTTAAGATCAACATCCGTCAGACAACCTCGGACAGTGCCACCCCCATCCGCCTCTTCATCACCAATGAGTCCGGCTACTACCTGGACATCAGCCTCTACAAAGAAGTGACGGACTCCAGATCCGGAAATGTAAGGGCGTGCTAGCCAGGGCGTGCTAGCCAGGGCGTGCTAGCCTGGGTGTGCTAGCTAGGGTGTGCTAGCCAGGGTCTTGAGCCCAAACATTCTGGGCTCCAGGCTGAGGATGAAAGCTACAGTTGCCTGCTCACGTTGGCCTCCAGTAGATAGCTTCAGGGTGTGGTGGATGTGGTATTTTTTCCGTCTGTTCATCCTCCATGCAGCCCCCACGGCAGAGCCCATCCTGTGGCCGTGTTGCCAGTGGGAGGCGGAGTGTGTGGCAGTCACTATGCAGAGCTCACTGCCGCTGGTCTGCCAGAGAGACAACTTTTGTAAATGAACCCCAGACTATTTCACACGCGCGAATGTATACATACACGTGTGTCCCCGCATATAAGTGCACACATGTACTTCTTAATGCTTGAAATTGTGAGAATCAAAAGCCTTAAGTTGCAAAGATAGCACAGGACAAAATATTGGGCGAGGTCTACCCCTGACCCAGCTTCTCCTAAAGACATGACTCAGTTGACCGTAGCGTGCTACCTAAACTGTAAAGTGACGGGTGTCGTGCTGATCACTCGGGCAGACCCCACGTGGATCCCCATGGTTCTTGTCTGCATACCTCAGGGATGGGGCTCTGTCTCCCACAGGCCCAGCCTGCTCTGGTTGCTACATGGGCAAAGGGCCCAAACTCTGCAGTGTGGATCTGCCTCTGGAGAACTTTTGTCATGAGGACCCAGGTTGGGGTGGGACTTGGAGAGGAGAAGCCAGGGCTCTCGACTTCGGAGTCACCTCTCCAGCGCCCTCCCCATTTCTGTCTCCCACCCAGATCATGTTTCACTCTTTCGGCAACAAGCAAGGGAGGCTACACGGGATGCTGATCAACACACCCTATGTCACCAAGGATCTGCTCCAGGCCAAGCGGTTCCAGGCTCAGTCCCTGGGGACCACCTATGTGTACGACTTCCCAGAGATGTTCAGGCAGGTAAGTCCTGCCGGCTCAGGTGTGGACAGCCGCCCTCCCATAGGAACCCATTCTTTGTCCTAAGTCATGCTTCTGAGACCCATTCTAGATGAGCTTGTTTTTTTCTAGGAAGAGTTAATTCATGCAGTGATGGCTGACTGCATGGTACTTTCTCCCCAGATGTAACTTCATCTTGTTACAGAAGCTTAGGAAACAAAGGGAATTGGGTAGGGGAGAAGGAAAGCATCTCATGACCAATGACCAATGACAAATGGATGGTTGATCATTTCGATCTTTGCTTCTTGCTTGTTTATGTATTTGTCGTGTGTGTGTGTGTGTGTGTGTGTGTGTGTGTGTGTGTGTGTAGGGGCCAGAGGTCACCAGCAGGTATTTTCTTTATTCTTCATCCTATTTGTTGAGACAGTCTCTCAGTTAACCTGGGGACTGTCTATGTGGCCAGAGCGGCCAGCCTGCAAGCCCCAGGTTCCTCTGGTCTCCATCTCCTCAGCTCTGTGGGACTGAACCCTGGCCCTCATGCTTGTGAGGACCCCACTTTGCTGCCTCTGCCATAACCTCTGGCCTCTACTTCTGATCTGTTTGCTTGTTTACATGTTAACTGCTGTTTGACAGACCCCCTTCTGAGGCCAGGCCAGGCCTGGATAGAAAGCAGTGTGTGTGTGTGTGTGTGTGTGTGTGTGTTTGCAACGTACATTTTGCTGTAAAGTAACTAGTCTCTTGACAATCAAGAAGTCTCAAAAACAGTACAGGGAAAAAAGGAGCCATTTCCCCAGGGACACATTCTGGCTAGTCACAGTGTGTTCCGACACAGGAAATCGGTACTGGTGCAGTTGACAATGGCTTTGAGGAATCTTAGCCCTACCCTTAAACAATGTCTGGGAGTCATGCCTGCAGTCTCTGCTGTTCTGAAGGCTGAGACAGGGGCATAGCTTGACAGGAGTTGGCGGCCTGCCTGTGCAGTATATTGAGACTCCGTCTTGGGAGAAAATAATATTAGGTTTTTCTGATTATTCATTTAGACCAGTGGGTCTCAGTCTGTGGTTTAAGACTCCTTTTGGTTAACCCTTTCACGGGTTTCAAATGTCAGGATTCGGGTATTCACATTATGACTTACAACCGTAGCAGAATTAAGCAGTAGCAACAAAAATAATTTTATGGTTGAGAGTCACAACAACATGAGGAACTGTGTTAAAGGGTCACAGCATTAGAGAGATTGGGAACCACTGATTTATATCATGCAGAGAGGCAGGGATAAGGGAGATACAGTATTACCCGTCTGACCCAGCATCTGATTCCTCTGGTGCACACAGGCACATAAATGGGAACACACAGGATATCCCTGTTCTTCTTCATGTGCATGTGTGCATGCCAAGTTTGTTCACATCATGTTAGGGACATTCAGGCCCAGAAGGTATTGGATCCCCTGAAACTGGAGTTATGGGTAATCGTGAGCTGCCTAATGTGGGTCCTGGGACCTCTGGAAGAACCGTACATCTCCCTTAACCACTGAGCTAGTCTGGTACCAAGCTGAGTTAAAACTTCAAAAAAATGTGTCCTGGCTGGAGAAGTGGCCCAGTGGGTAACAAGCTTGTCACATGGGTGTGACACCCAGAGTTCAGTCATCCACACACCCACCTTTAAAAAAGCCAGGCATGGTAGTGTGCATATGTAATCCTGAGCTCTTGCTGACTTGCTGGCAGTCGGTATAGATAATAAGTGAGCTCTGTATTCAGTGAAAGGTCGGGTGTGGGGGAGAGACTCCCTGTCTCTCTGTCTCAAAAAGGGGGTGCAGGGAATGTGATGGAAGACCCCAGTGCTTTGACATACCACCTCCATTCGGGTAGGGCAGTGCTTTCCTACCCATGACTCCAAGCTTTTCCTCTCCCCAAGGCTCTCTTTAAACTGTGGGGCTCCCCAGAGAAGTACCCCAAAGATATCCTGACGTACACAGAGCTGGTGTTGGACTCCCAGGGCCAGCTGGTGGAGATGAACCGGCTTCCTGGTTGTAATGAGGTAGGAGGTGGCGTGAGGCGGGACCTGGCAGAACCCAACTGGGGCCAGCTTGCTTTCAGATGTCACCTGGAAGAACCAAAGTCATTTCATTTAGCCTTCGTCTCATTCCCAGGTGGGCATGGTGGCTTTCAAAATGAGGTTCAAGACCCCGGAGTATCCAGAAGGCCGGGACGCCATTGTCATTGGCAACGACATCACCTTCCAAATTGGCTCTTTCGGCATAGGGGAGGACTTCCTGTATCTGCGGGCATCTGAGATGGCCCGGGGAGAGGGCATCCCCCAAATCTACCTGGCAGCCAACAGCGGGGCCCGCATGGGCCTGGCCGAGGAGATCAAACAGATATTCCAAGTGGCTTGGGTGGACCCAGAGGATCCCCACAAAGTACGTCAGATGTGCGGGTGGCGGCACAATGCTTACCTGGATGGAGCACCCCTAACCCAAAAGCCCCTCATCGGAAATGCCTTCAGATCCAAAGCTTAAGTGTCAGTGTGATGTCGGAAACAGGAAGTCCCACCCTCCTTATCCGCTGAGTTTCAGTCAGAACATAGGTACCCGAAGGTGTGAGGTGTCTGAGCAACGTGGATGGATGTTGTGTTTAGACTCGGTACCTCACTCCCAGGATATCTCATTGTATGCAAATATCCCAGTCTGAAAAAAAATTCAAACTCTAAACTGCTTCTGACCCCTCTCGGGTAAGAGACACAGGCCCCACATCGAATCAACACGGTGTCAGAGTTCCTGCGAGACAGTGGGAAAGGGTTCATATGCACAACTCAGATTTACTGAGCCAGGCACAGTGCCACACGCATGGCCAAGCACTCGGGAGGCTGAGGCAGGAGGATAGAGTTCAAGGTCAGCCTGGTCTGTGTAGTAAGACCTGTCTCAAAACAAGCGTAACTAAGAAACACCCCTTAGGGGCATGACAGTGAGAAACATATAGATATGCAGGTGACATTTGCTGGCTTCTAAATCCCATGTACCCAGAATGCAAAGTGAGTAATGTCACACACCCAGGCCTTAGATCATGTGTGTGTGTATGAGGGTGCACATGTGTACACGTGTGAGGGCACACTGTGTGCATGTTTGTGTACGTACATGTGTGTCCTCACACTCTGTGTGCGTGTGTGTACATGTAAGTACAGGTCATAGGACAACCTCAGGTGTGGTTCCTCAGGTTCCCTTCACCTTTTGTTGGTCCTCCTTGGCTTGGGATCTGTCGAGGCTTCTGGGCTAGCTGGCAAGTGAGCTTCCAGGCGCGTCCTCTTCCCCCTCTCCTGTAGCTGCAGGCATGCAGCCCTGACGTGAGACAGCAGGGCGGTCTCTCACACAGACCATGTTCTCCAGACAGTGACACTGTTTCCCTAAAGGACACACACACACACACACACACAAAAACCACCTTGGGAGTGGAAAATTAATTTTCTATTCTTTTTTTTAAAAAAAAAAAACAGTATCTTTAGTCCATTCTTAGTCTAAACAGTATCTGAAATCCAAAGTGTTCTATAATCGGAAAACTTTTGGTCACTAATCTCATCCCCAAAGTAGCAAAGTTTACCCACACCCGATCTCATGGATGGGTCACAGTGAAAACACACAGAATCTTGACAGTGTGCTATAGAATTATCTATAGGCTATCTATAGGGTATACATAGGTTATGCCTCTAGCCCAGCAGTTCTCAACCTGTGGGTCACAGCCACTGGAAAGCACACACTTCCGATGGTCTCAGGAACCCTCAACCACAGGTATGAAGGTTTGCTACTTCATACCTGTAATTTTTGCTACGGAACCACTGCTCAGTCCCTAACGTCAGACACGTTTCCTGACGGTCATGTCGCACAGGTTGGGAACGGCTGCTGTACCCTGTAAGTGCCTACGAGACATGAATGAGACCCATCCCCAAGATAGCTCAGTAAACAGAAGCAGGCGTTCCAAAACTCAGACATACTACATCTAAAGCACTTCCGGTCTCTAGCATTTGGGCTGTCCAACCTGCACACACAGACATGCGTGTGCACATGTGAGCACACACATTCCCTACACAGTGCATAACCAGACAGAGCGTGAGGCCGTGTGTGAGGAAGAGAGAAGCTCAGAGCAGCCCCGTGATTGGCAGGTGGTGTGAGCCTGAGGTGTGTGTCCGCAACTGATGCTGTCCACAGCCGCCCTGGACGGTGTGTGATGTGTGGAGTCCACGGGACAGATCCACAGCTCACTGAAGTGTGTTTTTAAGGGATTTAGATACCTGTACCTGACGCCCCAAGACTATACCCAGATCAGCTCCCAGAACTCTGTGCACTGCAAACACATCGAGGATGAAGGCGAGTCCAGGTAACTGAGGCACCGAGTCCAGGTAACTGAGGCACCGAGTCCAGGTAACTGAGGCACCGAGGTGCAAGCCCTGGCATAGTCATAGGTCATCTAAGCTGCCCGCAGGGGTGCCTCCGTGTGCAGTACTAATAACCACTTGGGACAATTTTCTGGTTACTGCCAAATGATTCGCTCCTCCCTCTCTCCTTCCCTCCCTCCCCGTTTCTCTGTTGAGCCTCACACACACTGGGCAGGGGCTCTACCACTGTGCTACACGTCAGTGTGCGTCCTGAACTCGGAATAGCAGCTCATGCGGGAAAAGATTCTTTTTTTTTTCTTTTTTTAAAGATTTATTTATTATATGTAAGTACACTGTAGCTGTCTTCAGACACACCAGAAGAGGGCATCAGATCCCATTACAGGTGGTTGTAAGCAACCATGTGGTTGCTGGGATTTGAACTCAGGACCTCTGGAAGAGCAGTCAGTGCTCTAACCACTGAGCAATCTCTCCAGCCAGAAAGATTTGGTTTTAAAGGTTCACTTCTTCTCTCCCTCGTTTCCATCCCTCCCTCTCTTTCTCCCTTCTTCCTTCTCTCGCTCCCCTCCTCCCTCCTCGTCTCCCCTCCCTCTTCATTCCCCTTTTCCCTCTCCTCCTTCCTTCTTCCCTTCTTTTCCCTTCCCTTCCTTCTTGCACCTCCCCCCCCATCTGTCTCTGCGTCTCTGCTTTGCTTGCACTTTCTGTCTTTCTTGAGATTCGGTTTTTCTGTGTAGCCCTGGCTGTCTTAAAACTCATAGACCAGGCTGGCCTCTAACTCAGAGCTACGCCTGCCTCTGCCTCCCGAGTGCTGGGACTAAAGGTGTGCACCACCGCCCCCAGCAAAAGATTCACATCTTATGACCCAGTCATCCAAAAGGATACAGAGGTCACAGGGGGTCTGTTCTTTGAGAATGTCAGAGACTCCCCACTGTCTTCCCTGATGCAGTTAAACAAGGGGACTCAGACAAAGCCAGGACTCTCTAGGCGACTTTCTTTCTGGAATGTAAATGACAGTGAAACATTTTTAAATCCATAGTTTGGGAAACTCAGTTAAATGCAGCCAACAAAACATCTTTCTACAGACCTGCCGAGCCCCCAACACACGAACATTCTCCAATTTCTAAGGAGAGCCGGCCAGTGTGTCTCATCCCTTGGGGTCATGAGCTAAGGTCATTCTCTCTGCAGACCAAAGGCTAAGCTAGTTTCCTGTGGGGTGGGGTGTGTCTCACTCAGAGCCTCTGTCTGAGCAGGGAACGGCCATTGTCTACATATGTGTGTCCACCCGGATCTTTCGGAAGCACAATCCCCAGGGCCCTGAGCCCACCTCACTTTGCCTCTGACTGTCTTGGGTCCCAGCGTCTGTCTTTGCTCACCCCTTCTGCCTGTGGGAAATGTGCACCTCCTGTTGTTTGTGTTTTGAGAGGAGCCTTGACCAGTCGTGTGGGAACCCTGCAGGTATGTCATCGTGGATGTCATCGGGAAGGACAGCAGCCTGGGTGTGGAGAACCTGAGAGGCTCAGGCATGATCGCAGGGGAGGCTTCCCTGGCTTATGAAAAAACTGTCACCATCAGCATGGTGAGTGCCTTCCCGGCCTCCTTCCTTTGCTTCCCTTTTGTGTGAGCGGGCGCACACAGGTGTACACGTGAATGCACGACCATGTAGAGGTCAGAGGTCAACATCAGGTATCCTCTTCAGTTGCCTTTCACCTGATTTTGGGGGGGACAGAGTCTCACTGAGCCCACGCAGCTGCAACTGGCCAGTGAACCCCAGGATCCTCTGCCTCCCCATTGAGAAGATGAAGTCAATCTTTATGGTTGTCCGGCAGCACTTTCCGAGCCACCCCCACAAGCCCGCCCCTTTCTCCTTTGAGGCCCAGTCTTGCTATCCTGGCCTCAGACTTTTCCATCCATGCTTCCGGAAGCTTCTTGAGCGCTGGGACCAGCCACACCTGTTCCGCTTTTGGGTGTAACTAGTTTGTCAATACAGCAGTACCTGGAACCGTGGCTTTACAGAGCCCAGTTAGGACTCAGCTCTAACAGCTGTCTCAAGTCTGTTTCTCTGGCTTGTCAAGGAAGAGGCAAGAGAATCCCTTTGAGTCAGCCTGGTCTATGACCAGTCCTAGGACAGCCAAGACCCCATGTGTGTATGTACGTGGATGTAAGGTACAGTGTGGTTGCTCAGCTCGGGTCAGGCAGCCGGGGTGGAGAGGGTGCTGGGCTCTCATGGGTCTCCTGGGACCCTCACTGGGCCCACCCATGTTTTTATGACCTCTAACTGGGCCTCTGAGGAGCATTTGGTGCGCAGATAATAGCGAAGCCAAGGTGGAGCAGGTGCCAGAAGAAAACAAGACTCCAGCCAGCTGTGGTGCACACCTGTAACCCAGCACCTGGGAGGCAGAGGCAGGAGGGTCGTTTAGAGAGTTCTGCCAGCTGTGGCTGTCCAGTGAGACGCACCTCCGTGTGTTTGCGTGTCTCCGTAGGTGACCTGCCGCGCCCTCGGAATCGGGGCTTACCTGGTGAGGCTCGGCCAGAGGGTGATCCAGGTGGAGAACTCCCACATCATCCTCACAGGAGCCAGTGCACTCAACAAGGTCCTGCAGGCGAGGCCGGGGGAGGGGTGGCGTGGGGACCCGGTCACATCTCACTTGGCAGCTGTCTTAGCCAGAGTTCCACTGCCATGAAGAGACACCATGACCACGGAAAGTCTTACAACCCCCCCCCCAAAAAAAAAAAAAAACAAAACCAAAAAACCCCCATGTAATTGGGGCTGGCTTACAGGTTTAGAGGTTCAGTTCTTTACTGTCATGGCGGGAAACATGGTGGCACACAGACAGGCCTGATATTGGAGGAGGTAGCTGAGAGTTCTACATTGGGATTGGCAGGCAACAGGAAGAGACAGTAGGCCTGGCTTGAGTGTCTGAAACTTCAAAGCCTACCCTTAGTAACAAAGTTCCTCCAACAAGGCCACAGCCTCCAACAAGGCCACACCTCCAGTAAGGCCACACCTCCAATAAGGCCACTCCTCCAAGGCCACAGCCTCCAACAAGGCCACACCTCCAATAAGGCCACTCCTCCAACAAGGCCACTCCCTATTTAGCTGCTTTCATTCAAGCTACCACAGTTGCCACCATTTTGGATTCCCGGTACCAGTTTCCTTCCAGAGCCCTATTTTTTCAGTTTGCAATTTTCCAGTCCCCTGGTGACCCACCCTCCTGGAACTAACTATCCAGCTTACATTAAAAATATTATTAAAGTGCCATTGCATTTTGCAGGAAACCAGGAAAGGCCCCACAAGCGACTGTGTCTTCCCTGCTTTGGGGTAGAACGCCTGTGCTCTGGCTCCCTGAAGTCAGTTCCCCTTGAGAATACATTTCATCACCTGCTTGTTTTGTTTCCTGCAGCGTTTGCCTGCAGGAGGTTTTGGTGTGGCTGTGGACTCTTCATGTTAATGTCCACTCAGCAGTGGTTCTTGAAGCGGCACCTGGGTAGACCCGCTGCAGACCTGCTGCTGAAGCCAGAACCCTTTAGCTGCCCCGATCTCAGGGACATTGGTGGCTCCCATATTAGATTGCATTTTAGGATTGCCTAGAGTTCTTAAAGACAGAGACCGCCAATGCATGGCAGGTGTTTCAGAAGCTTCAGACCGCTCGGACAGGCTGCCAGAGCAGAGGACCCGGCAAGATGGGGTGGTCTTGCTAACTGTGCTGTGTCAAAGCAGGTCCTGGGAAGAGAGGTCTACACGTCCAACAACCAGCTGGGTGGTGTGCAGATCATGTACACCAATGGGGTCTCCCACGTCACTGTGCCAGACGACTTCGAGGGGGTCTGCACCATTCTGGAGTGGCTGTCGTATATACCGAAGGTGCGGTACGCCCCCCCCCCCGGCTGCCTGAAGCCTGGGTGCTGGTGGGGGTAGGCTCATGGTGGTAGGGGGCACCCGGCTCCTCCCACCCTCCCTCTCTGATACCCTGCTTTGTCCTTTGCTATTGGGGAGGCTCTGAAGTGTTGTAAGGACACAGGGATGCTGCCTGCTGGTCCTTTGAAAAAGGTGATGCTGGACCACAGCGAACCTCAGACCTCACAGTCAGTCCCCACCCTCTCCCGGCTTCCTCTTTGGGAGCAGCAATCCTGGGGCAGCCTCTCAGTCTTTTCCTCATCTGTGAAGTGTGTTTCCATGGTGATGAGAGGGCCTCCCCAAAGGCTACCCAGGACTATTCCGGTTAGTTATTACTAGTCTCCACAGGGCCTGTGCTGATTGGTTATCAGTCGTCCCACAGGGCTGCTCTAACTGCTCTTCACTAGGTAGGTGTTTGGGCCTCGGTTTCCTCAGTTGCCCTGCTGGAAGAATGAGTGGCTCCCAGACGCTAACACTCAAGTGTGTGAACTGGAACGCGGGTCTCTGAAGTGTCAGAGGCATGTGGACAGGACACCTCTCATAGTTGCTCTAACCGGAGCAGCTGCTTAGGAGCCCCAGTAGGGGGTGCTGCTGCCCAGCTAGGGATGTGCACAGAGGGGGAAGCACTCGGGTGCCACGGGGACCCACCCGGATGGCTCTGGCCTTCTTTTCTAGGACAATCGCAGCCCAGTTCCCATCATCACTCCCTCCGACCCCATCGACAGGGAAATTGAATTCACCCCAACCAAAGCTCCCTACGACCCCAGGTGGCTGCTTGCGGGGAGGCCTCACCCAAGTAAGTCCCAAAGTGTTTTCCGGGGCGGGGCGGGGGAGGGGGGACCCCAGACCTGGGTTCTTTCCTGGGTCTACTGGAAAGGGCCATTTTGGTGGACGTGTTTATGTATTTCCCATTTTCCATCACGGGGTGGTGCGTGTGAGCTCCAAGGCAGGGATGGAGACTGGACTGTGCTTTTCCTGGGCCGTGGACCAATGTGGGTTGGAAACAGCTCAGTCTCTGGAGCCAAGGCTTAGAGTTCAGCGGCCAGGTCTTCCCTCCCTAAAGTGTGACTTTACCTCCCTCCTGCCCCCTTTTCCCTCTGGCTAGACTTCATGAATGGTTTCTTTCACACATACTCATGGGTGTGCACACACACACACACACACACACACACACACACGCACGCACGCACGCATGTTTCCTCCCTCTCTGAGGAATGCCTTTGTCTCTTGGAGGCATGTTATGTTTTGAGAACTGCCCAGACGGGAAGGCTGGGTTATCTTGTCACCCCAACCCATGTCTGGAAGTTCATGTGTGGTTGCCTGCAGCTGTGTAGACAGGACCTCTGGGCAGCAGAAGGGTCCCTGTGGCCTCTCTGTTTTGCAAAGCTCCCCCTCGGCAGTATCTCCCGCTGTGTGCTCCTGTGCTCTATCCTGTGGGTTTTATCCCCAGGCATTCAGCCTCTGCTGTGTCCTTTGGGTCACCTGCTTCCAGGCCTTTCAGCTCTTGCCCGGATGGCAGCCATTTTCCCCAACCCTGATCCCCAACCCCAGCCACAGCTGCACAGCTGTTGGAGTGACAGGCGTTTGCCTTACCCCCTCCCCCCACCCCTCCACCCAGTGGCTGCAGTACCGATGTCACCCGTGTGTCTCTCTGGGACATATCGTGGCCTGCTTCCTCTCATGGATACTGAGCCGTCAGAATAAGGTTCCAGGGTTGGTGTCCCTTCCTGGAATCTCACCTTCTGGGAAGAAGGCATCGTCTAACCCTGCCACTTCTGGGGAGGGGCAGTCTGGGGCTGTGTTTGGGATGTCAGCGTGTCTGGCACCCTCAGAAATGAGTTTCCGTCTTGACGGAGCTTTTGCAACCATGGTTTTGTTGGGGGGTTAGTTTTGTTTTGGTTTTCGGTGTAAAGGTTTAGACTGTGTGGTCTTCAGGCCTGGAAGGTAAAGGCCACGGCAGTGTCCCTGCCCGGAGACCTCAGGGCTTCCCTCCTGCTGCCCACAGCTCTGAAGGGGACCTGGCAGAGCGGATTCTTTGACCACGGCAGTTTCAAGGAAATTATGGCACCCTGGGCCCAGACCGTGGTGACCGGACGAGCGAGGTAAGTCGAGGCAGGGCTGGGCTGCACACATCTTCCCACCAGGCGCTGGGGCTCTCAGGCACTAGGCCAGGCTGCCAGGGCCCACTCTTCTTGGTCCTTACGTTTTTCTGAATGAGAAGGGTAAAATCCGGGAATGGGGAGATGGCTAAGAAGGCGCAGTGCTCTGCTGGGTCAGCAGGAGGACCCGAGTTCAGATCCCTGGCACCCAAGTGAAAAGCCGGGCACTGCGGTGTATCAGCGCCACCCTGGTCAGCCACCCTGAGGTGCAGAGCTCCAGGTCCTGACTGACCCTGCACCATAATATGAGGGAGAAAATGATGAGGAAGACAGCTGTCAGTCAACCCTATGTGCAGGTACATACATGTGCACACATACACGCACACTCACAGGTGTGCACACTTGCTCACACACCTATATGCCACACACATGCACATGTGTGCACAGGAATACACACACATACACACACATGCATGTCCATGCAATATGTGCACACACTCACATGTGTGTACATATGCACATACATGTGCTCACACCTGCCCACACATACCTACAGACTACACATGTACACAAACGAACACATGAACACATGCACATACATGAATACACACATACACATATGTATGCACACATGCATGCACATGCACGCACACACACACAATGTGTGCCTATACACCACACACAGACTCCAAAAATTAAAAAGTAAAAATAAAAGTGGGAACTAACCAAGGATGACACCAACACGTATGTCCACCTAGACCTGGAAAAGCCCACGACCGCCACCTCAGCTCTACACAGAGAACTCCAGGCAACTGGGGAAAGCTGGGAGCGGGCGAGGCGGTCGGTCCTCCCCGTCCAGTGCCAAACGATCATCCCTGAAAACACACGTAACCTCACACAGCCCGAGCAGGTTATATTTAGGAATATATATCCCACATACGAAGGCATGTATGCGTGCATTAGCCATAAAAAAGCCATGAATTTGAAGGAGAGGAGGGAGGGGCTCATGGAGGGGTAGGAGGGAGGGAGGAAAGGGAAGAGAGAAACATTGTAATTAAATTTCGATCTCAACCATAAAGGGGAAAAAGCCAGTTTGGGGAAATGCCTCATGGACCACAAAGTCCCCTGTGCCGTGTGGGCCCGCATGGGCCTTAGAGCCTCTGCCACTCCTATGGGGCCCGTGACCTTTGCCCCTAGATCAGTCCCACAGCCACAGGTCTCCCCCCAAAAAGGTACCTCTGTTTAACGGAGATAATAATGCCGTCCAAAGGATTAATGCAGCCACAGGAGCGGCGCCACGCTAGGCATTCGCGTTTGTCACATGCTCCCTACGTGGTACCGGGTCTTGTTTATCTCACGGGAAGTAAACAGCACAGTCGGTTTGTCCCGCAGTTCAGTCCCCAAGGCTGGCACAAAGGTGGGTGGTGATAGGCCCTGCAGGCAGCCCAGTGCTGAGCCCGTGTGCGCGTCTTGCAGGTTGGGGGGCATCCCAGTGGGAGTGATTGCCGTGGAGACCCGCTCTGTGGAGGTCGCTGTCCCTGCTGACCCGGCCAACTTGGATTCTGAGGCCAAGGTGAGGGGCCCGGAGCTGTGACCACTGAGGACAGGAGTAGATCCTTTTGCCCCACTCGGAGAAGCTTCAGAAAGCAGAGGCCGCAAGTAGGGGTTGGCCTAGGGGCTCTGCCTATCTCCCTACCATATGTCCATGGGGCACATACACTTCCAATATTCCAGGCCTCTTCCGGGATGGTAAAGGTCTCCAGTCCCACCTCCACTCCACCTCTGCTCCTGGGAGCTGCAGTGAGGCCTCAGCTCCTGTGTTGTCAGGCTGAGCATAAAAATAAGGGGCCCGTTGAGGTCCTAAGGGCATGGGCTTTGGGCTTCTAGGGAGCCCTGGCTCTGGTACATGTCCTAATAAGAGTTAAAGTTGTGATAAAACACCAGGACCAAAGCAACTTGGGGAAGAAAGGGTTAATTCAGCTGACACTTCCACATCACTGTCCATCAGGAAGAAAGTCAGGGCAGGAGGTCCCACAGGACAGGAACTGGAGGCAGGAACTGATGCAGAGGCCATGGAGGGATGCTGCTTACTGGCTTGCTCCCCATGGCTTGCTCAGCCTGCTTTCTTATAGAACCCAGGGCCACCAGCCCAGGGATGGCTCCACCCACAATGATCTGGTTCCACCCATAATGGGCGTGATGGGGACCCTCCCCCATCAATCACTAAGAAAATGCTCCACGGCTTGCCTACAGCCCCATCTCATGGAGGCATTTTCTCAGTTGACGTTCCCGCCTCTTACGGCTCCAGCTTGTGTGAAGTTGACATAAAACAGTACAGGACAAAGCTGTGGCCACTGGCCCTGTGGTCCCTATGTCCCAGGGTCAGTGTCTGACCTAAATGACTCTGTGCACAGATCATCCAGCAGGCAGGCCAGGTGTGGTTCCCGGACTCGGCCTACAAGACAGCGCAGGTCATCAGGGACTTCAACCAGGAGCGCCTGCCCCTCATGATCTTCGCCAACTGGAGAGGCTTCTCCGGTGGTATGAAGGGTGAGTCAGCCCTTCCGTGTGTGTCACCCCCCTGTCACCTCAGCGACATCTCTCAATAGCCCAGGGAAGACACCCAAAAGTAACCACCCAGTTTATAGTTGAGGAGCCGAGCTGGGAGACAGTGACTTCTGGGGCCCTGTGAAGGGCGGGGCAGGGAGGTCTGTTCTGCAGGCTCCTGGGTAAGCTGGGTGGTCTCTTATGTGTGGATGAGGAAGGTCCATCCACCTTCCTCAGACCTGACCTTACAGTTTCAGTCTCTCTAACTCACCCAGAGTGTCCAGAGAGATTTGCTTCCCAGCTGCTGAGGCGGGAGAGAGGCATATTGTGTCTTTGGTATCTGAGTGTCCTCTCTGCGTCCCCGAACCCCTCCTTTGTGAGTGGAGAGGACCCCAGTGAGGGTCCCATGCACTGGTCCCACATCTAAGCCGTTGTCACAGCAAAGCAGCATCAGCACAGGGTGTGGGGGAGGCAGGACTTGGAGGGATCTCCTGGTAAGGCAGAGCAGAGGGACCTATGGGTGGATGAGTTTGTGCATCTCAGACGATGGCAGTCCCTGTGCTTGAGGTCACAGAGGAGGACACACCCCTGCAGAGCAACCTGCCCAAGGTCACATGGGCACTGAGGGAGGGAGCCAGACCTGAACCAGCCCCCAGATCTCCTTGCGTCCCCCAGGAGCCCAGGGCAGTAGCAGGCTTTGTGGGTGTTCCATGGGGACCTGAGTCTCCTAAGCAGGCCTCGCTTTGTAGACATGTATGAGCAGATGCTGAAGTTTGGCGCCTACATCGTCGATGGTCTCCGGCTGTTCAAGCAGCCGATTCTCATCTACATCCCTCCTTATGCTGAGCTCCGTGGGGGTTCCTGGGTTGTTCTTGACACCACCATCAACCCCCTGTGCATAGAGATGTATGCGGACAGAGAGAGCAGGTGAGTGTGTCGCCTGCACTGTCTCGGCAGAGCTAGTTAGTGAAGTTAGATAGTTAAGTTAGTTCAGTTACGTTGGTTAAGTTAGATAGTTAAGTTAGTTGAGTTAGTAAGTTAGTTAGGTTAGTTAAGTTATATAAGTTAGTTTAGTTAGTTGAGTTAACTAAGTTAGACAGTTAAGTTAAGTTAATTGAGTTAGTAAGTTAGTTAGGTTAGTTAAGTTATATAAGTTTAGTTAGTTAACTAAGTTATACAGTTAAGTTAGTTAAGTTAATTGAGTTAGTAAGTTAGGTTAGTTAAGTTATATAAGTTAGTTTAGTTAGTTAACTAAGTTAGACAGTTAAGTTAGTTAAGTTAATTGAGTTAGTAAGTTAGTTAGGTTAGTTAAGTTATATAAGTTAGTTTAGTTAGGTTAGTTAGTTGAGTTAACTAAGTTAGACAGGTTAGTTAAGTTAGTTGAGTTAGTAAGTTAGACAGTTAAGTTAGTTAAGTTAGTTGAGTTAGTAAGTTAGTTAGGTTAGTTAAGTTATATAAGTTAGTTTAGTTAGGTTAGTTAGTTGAGTTGACTAAGTTAGACAGTTAGGTTAGTTAAGTTAGTTAGGGCAGAGAACAAACCCAGAGAAGGGTAAGAAAGTGGGCTGGGCAGTGTGTACTAACCTTGGCCCTGATGGTATCAGGTACTGATAGGCAAATCCCTGGGGCTTGCTGGCCAGTCTAGCCAAACCAGTGAGCTCCAGTTCAGTGAGAGACCTACCTCAAAAAGAAAGGTGGACCCTGACATTGGCCTAGGACATGCATGCGTGCGCACATAGTCACAAGAAATAAGCAAATAAGAAATAAAAAATAGAGCCTGGAGCAGGAGGGTGGGGGCAGGGGGACCCAAGGTGTCTGCATCTGCCCCCCCATCCTCTCCTCTGTCCAGGGGGGGAGTTCTGGAGCCCGAGGGCACTGTGGAGATTAAGTTCCGGAAGAAAGATCTGGTGAAGACCATGAGAAGGATAGACCCAGTGTGCAAGAAGCTCGTGGGGCAGCTGGGTGAGTCACACAGGTGCCACCCCCAGGTGTCCAAAGGCAGGGTGAGCATATGCCAGACTTCGACACCCCAAAGCCAGTGCACATTTGCAATCAGCCCCTTCCACCAGAGGCCACGTTGCTGGCTGGGAGGTATCTCTGGTGGCAGGTATTTGGGAGCGTTTTAGTTTGTGTGAGGTGGTTTGGCAAAGGCACCCAGATATGAACATGAAATGAATTTTCAGAGCTGTGTTCTGACCACAGCCCATCTCTGGGCCAGGGGTGGAAGGTTCCTCTCTGGCAGGCTATCTGTGCTCAGAGGTTCAGGCTGAGTGTTTGAGGTGAGGGATGTTCCTCCTGTGATCCCACAGTCAGCACACTACCCCACACGCAGAGCGTGACACGGTCAAATCATTTGGAACACGGTGATGATAATGTCCCTTTAGAGTCCCCAGCCAGAGAGAAGCAATTTTGCCGATTTTATTTGGCGAACGCTTTGCTTCACTTCGATGTCATTTTCCCTGGGTGTTGGGGTGTTGGCAATGCCTCCAACTGCATCTGCCACTGTGAGTCACCGTGTGTAGCCTGGGGGGGGGCAGGGCCTCTGGGATTAGGGTTTGCACCTTTGCGACTCTGGGTTTGTGTAGACTTGGTATTATGTCTGGAAACACCTCTTACGAGGTTCCTTTCCTTTTTATTACATTTATTTCGTGTGTGCGTCTCTGTGTGTGTCTCTGTGTTTGTGTTTCTCTGTGTATATGCGTCTGTCTGTCTCTGTGTGTATGTATTTCTCTGTGTCTGTGTGTCTGTATTTCTACGTGTCTGTCTGTCTCACTCTGTGTGTGTGCGCCATAGCACATTGTGGATGTCAGGACAACTTGAAGGAATTCATTCCCTCCTCCCACCACGTGGGTCCCAGGAATCAAACTCAGGTCTTCAGGCTTGGCAGCAATCACCCTTTGTCCACTGAGCCATCTCACTGGCCCCTCATTAGGATTCTAAGTGTGGATTTCCTTGTTAAGCAGTGTTGTCTTCATTCCTACCCATCTCCCCCTGGCAGAAGTGTGGCGTGGAGCTAGCATGTTCCCACTGTATTTACCATCCATCCTAAGACAGAGAGCTGATGGTATGCTGAAGCCCGGGGCAAGGCTGGGGTTCCACCAAGATGCTGTCTTGGGGCTGTGAGCCCATTTCCAAGGTGCCGGGCAACTTGATTTAGGAGCAGTGTTGGCATTGCAGCCTGGACTCGCACAGCGCAGGGCATCTTGTTTTTGTGGCGTTTCAAAAACCAAAACAAGAAAATCCACCCCAAGCCCACATGGCCACCCTTCACAGCCCCGGAGTCCTGACTGCTGTCTGCCCACTGCAGGGAAAGCCCAGCTTCCCGAGGAGGACCGGAAAGAGCTGGAGGGTCAGCTGAGGGCCCGGGAGGACCTTCTGCTTCCCATCTACCACCAGGTGGCAGTGCAGTTTGCCGACCTGCACGACACACCGGGCCACATGCTGGAGAAGGGAATCATTTCTGTAAGGGGCCCCCATGGCCACCGGGACAAAGAAGAATAAGGGGGTGGGGGTGGGGGGCGGTTGGGATGGAGCCAAGCCAGGGCTCAGAGGGCTGCCTGGGCGGTTCAGTCTGAGTAGGTATCTCAGCGGGAGCCCACGGCCTCTGCCTTTAACTCTCAGGGAGACCTGGGCTTTGGAAAGGCCGGGGTAACTTGATTGTGTGTATATGGTTGTTCAGTTTGCACCTTTGATGAGACTTAAAGCCTTGTTTGTGCTGACACTGGCCCATGCCCATAGCCGGCCATGTTTCTTGTGGGAACCAGCCCGAGATTGAGTTTTGCGAAGGCAGAAGTAAATGTAGGGGACATTGCCGACCCAGCACCATGGGGTCCTGCAGAGCCCCACTCTGTGTCGCCCTAGAAGGAAGCTTAGCCCCCCTCACTGGACATCCCGGCTTATAGCATGAGGTGGGCAGGAGCCGGGTAGCCATCCTGGGGGACGGCCTTGGCCATTTCCTTCCCTCCGAGAGCGCTCAGGCGGCCATGTCCACAGGATGTGCTAGAATGGAAGACCGCACGCACCTTCCTCTACTGGAGGCTGCGCCGGCTGCTGCTGGAGGCACAGGTGAAGCAGGAAATTCTGCGAGCCAGCCCCGAGCTGAGCCAGGAGCACACGCAGTCCATGCTCCGCCGCTGGTTTGTGGAGACGGAGGGCGCCGTCAAGGTGGGTCTGAGCAGGGAGCCGGTGCATGCAGGCATGGGGGGCTGGGGGCTGCCGCCCCTGCAGCAGCGTCTCCACCTGAGGTACACCGTACCCATCGATCCCCAGGCCTACCTGTGGGACAGCAACCAGGTGGTGGTCCAGTGGCTGGAACAGCACTGGTCAGCTGGGGACAGCCTGCGCTCCATCATCCGTGAGAACATCAATTATCTGAAGCGGGACTCTGTCCTCAAAACCATCCAAAGGTGAGTGGACTGGCTTGTCCGGGTCCAGCCGGCCACGGTGCTGGGATCAGGCCCAGCCTCACGGGTGAGGTATCAACCCAGAGTGATCAGTAACCCAGAGTGATCAATAACCCAGTGATCAATAATCCAGAGTGATTAGTAACCCAGAGTGATGTCCCCACAGCAACAGAGCTGGGGGAGGTGCGTGAGCAGAGCTGGGCCCAGGTGGGGACTTGTGTCGTGGCTAACACCTGGCTGACTGGGACCCTACCATAGACCTAGGGGCTGAGGATACTGGTTCCCTCCCTTCCAGTCTGTCCAAGGAGGTGATCACAGGACACCCGAGACCCTGCCTCGGGTGTAAAACCGGGGTTCAGGGGTGTGTCACACCTCAGATCATACCACACAAAAACTGACTAGAAAGGGCTGTGCCACCCTGAGGCATTCTGTCCCCAAGTCAGAATCCTGCCACCCCCCCCCCCCCCAGGACTGTCTGTTCCTTCCCTCTCTATCCCGCTTCCCACCCCATTCCCTGTGTGAGCACAGCAAGAGGAAGGCAGAACCCTGGGCTCTGGCCCACTCTAGAGCCACATGGTGCCCTGTACAAGGACACCTGGGGACCCTTGGCTGGGTGGCAAGAGTGACGCACTTGACTCTCTCCTTCCCTGTAGTCTGGTTCAGGAGCACCCAGAAGTGACCATGGACTGCGTGGCGTTCCTGAGCCAGCACCTCACGCCGGCTGAGCGGATACAGGTGGCTCAGCTGCTGTCCACCACAGAGAGCCCGGCTTCCCCCTGAGCAACCCTGGCTAGCCCCAGGACCCCGGACAGTGGGAATGGCCATGCGGCAGGCCTTTGAAGGACGCTGGGACTTATTTTGGGAAAATTCAGGAAACTACCCTGAGCACTCCAAACGTAACTGTGGTTCCTGACCAGCGTCTTCCCAGAGAAAGGTTTCTGTGTTCCTGCTAGGCAGACACAGCCTCCCCTCACCTGGGGACTTCAGAGTTTGTCCCAATGGGTAATTCTGCTGCCTCTCTGGGGCGAACTGAACCAGGCACCCCACGTTCCCCGTGGCTTTGCCTAGGATGGGGATCATCTCTCAGCGCTCACTGTCTGACCACAGGACACTGGGGCCACCACGTTGGTTTGCACTCAGGCCCTTGTGTCCTTCAGCAGAGCAAATGGGCCAAAGGACACAACAGACAAGGCCCAAGACAGCGTCCTTTTGTGATGAGGCTTATTGGAGTCCCGGGCACCCAAGCAGGAGCAAAATGATTTTCTTTTTTGTTTTTTTTTTCATTTAAGAGAATAAATGACAATTTTGTTCTTCAAGTGGCCCCGGTGAGGTGGATCAGGACAACCGTCTTATGGACAGGGGTGTCCCATTAGAGAGATAAAGGACAAATGGACAGGATGCTTGGCTTCTGGCATGGCTGGGGGAGAATTACCGCCTCGGATCCCGGGGCTCTGTATGCCCTTTCATCCCAAGTAAAGCAAGGACTGGACCTCACTCCATGCCTCCTGCAGATTGGCCACCCATATGGTACCAAGTGCTGTGCTGCCTGAGCTCAGAGAGGCTGCCCCCGCCCCTCCCAGGACCCCCACTTTCTCACCACGTGCCTTGAAACCACAGCAGAAGCCAAGAGCTCTGGGCCAGTGACCCAGGACTGTGCCTCGAACACACGAATCTGCTCCCGGAGACCTTCTCGGTACCTGCGGGCTCCATTCAGTGCCATGAGGGGCTGGGGAAGCCACCTGCCCTCCTCCTGGGCAGTGTGAAGACACCAAGCATCACTCCAGGTGGAGGTCCCAGCCACCACCTGGGGAACCGGCTGCAAGCCAGGCTACTTGAGATGTGCTGGGTTAAAACGGAAATGTCCAGCTTCAGCCAGTGACAGCCCCAGCGTCTGAGGGGGCCTGGGGTGCGTGGAGAAACGTGATCTGTTGCTGCCATTCTGGGGGATGAAGGGCTCTTCTGGGTGAGGTCCTCTTGATGTGGAAGAGAGCCCAGACTGGCAGGAGCTGCTGCCCTGACCACTTGGGTGCGCTGAAGAGGTTGCCGGGAGATCTGCAAAATAAACTATTTTTTGAAGGAAGCTCTCTGGCCTTGATTTATCCTGTGGACCAGAAGACCCTGGCATTTGGTGGAGGGGATAGATCATTCTTAGCTCCCCGCAGAATCTCCCTCTTTCAAACACTGGAGGGAGGTCCAAGCACCTCTCACTCCACTTCCCATCCCTTTTCGTCATGAGGGTGGCATGATCTCAGAGAGGTTAAGACACTTGCCCCCAGTCACACAGAATGGGACGGAAGGTGTCCGATCTATATGCCTGCCAAGCCCAGCCCCCTCCTGTGACTGAGGTGTAGTATGCCTGGGCTGCTGATCTACACTGGGGAACTGGCTGTTCCTGCAGTCACGCCCTGCACAGGAACCTTGTCCCCTCGTCCCCTCGTCCCCTCGTCCCCATGTCCCCTCGTCCCCTCCCACAGCTTAGCCGCTCATAAAGGCTGCTCAGTCTTGACTCTCAAATATCAGTGACTACTTTTATTCTGATCCAGCATCTTTCCAGCCAATCAGAGTTCTCCGGTGCTGCAGGGTAGAGAGAACCTGTCCCACTGAGGGAGGTACCATGGAGAAGCAGGAAGGGGTGTAGGCCTATTGGTAATTCTTGGATTCCTGAATCAAGCCAGGCCTGAATCAAGCCAGGCCTGAAGCCAGGGGCCTGTGGGGAGGAAGCCTGTTCGCGTTGTTCATTTTAAAAATGCCCTTCCTAGTGTGGAGAGGAACCTCAGCTCAGCCTAAGCACTTAGTTTTTTCACAGTGGCACTGTGTCCCAGATACCTAGGAAGGGGGGTGAGCTGACCCCAGGCTGTCTATGATGGGGACAGGGATGGTGCTTGCGTCCTGTGTCTAGAAGGCTGGCGGGTTTTCCGTGCCTGGCGGTGAGATACCGGTTCGTGGTTTCAGCCCATCATAGCAGGCAGAACAGGAGGACGTGAGCAAAGCTGCTCTCGTCTCCGGAAGCAGGAGCCAGAACCTTCTAAGTCCCGCAGCCTCCTCCCAGCCAGGCCCCAACTGTGCACACTTCCTCAGTCTCCTGTCCCAGTGCCTGCAGCGGGCAAAGAGACAAACCATGAATCAGTGAGAGATGCTCAAAGTTGACATCAGCCAACAGCTGGCACCTGGGCCCTCAATGCTCAACGCTCTGCCTCCCGGCCTGCCCGACGTCCCACACTCCTCTCCCACGGCTCCTGTGGAACGTTCCCATGTCAGACCTTCCCAGAGGCAGGTGGGCGGGCGGGCTTACCCTCCCTTGGTAGAGACTGTAGTGTCATTCTTCTTTCCTGGTTCACACCGTTACCCTGAGGTGAGTCGGGCTAAGCTCTGGGCTTTGCTGCACCTGGATCTGCCTTGCTGTGGCCGCAGAGCAGCCGTGGCTCCTCGTGCTCTTTCCTTGGATTCCCCGCTCCCACCCTCTGATCCATTTCCGTGCTCGGAAAACCTCAGATCACCCAAGTATAATGCTATGTACCTGTCATCTCAGCACCGGAGAACCCGAGGCAGGAGGATCATGAGTTACGGGATAGCCTGGGCTACATAGCAAACCCCTTTGTGCCAAACAAAACAAATAGGCCCTGTCTACTGCCCCATTCGGGATCTAGACAGTCATTTAAAAAATATTTACTTTTATGTGTGTTGGTGATTTTTGCCTATATGTCTGTCTTTCTGTCTATGTGAGGGTGCCAGATCCTACGGAACTGGAGTTATAGAAAGTTATGAGTTGGGGCTGGAGAGATGGCTCAGCGGTTAGAGCACCAACTGCTCTTCCAGAGGTCCTGAGTTCAATTCCCAGCAACCACATGGTGGCTCACAACCATCTACAATGTGATCTGATGCCCTCTTCTGGTGTGTCTACATAAAATAAATAAATAAATAAATATTAAAAAAAGTAAGTTGTGAGCTGCCACCTGGGTGCTGGGAATTGAACCCTGGTCCTCTTAGCTGCTGAGCCATCTCTCCAGCCCTGAGAGTTATATATCACCCAGAATATTAAGGGTCCAGGAACTGCTAGCCCTCAGTGAGCTTGGCCAGGTGTAGTTGTTTTTCTTCAATTTGACACAGGCTAGGGTCATCTGAGATGAGGTAGCCTCAATTAAAATACCTCTATCCAAAGGGCTTGTAAACAAGTCTGTGGGTTTTTTTTTTTTTTTATTAATAATTGATGTGGGAGAGCCCAGCCCACTGGATGGTCAGGTGGTCCAGGACCCATGGCCCTGGGTTCTATAAGAAAGCAGGCTGAGCAAGCTATGGGAGCAAGCCAGTAAGCAGCATCCTCCATGGCCTCTGCATCAGCTCCTACCTCCAGGTTCCTGCCCTGACTTCCCTCAGTGACAGGAGTGTGACCTGTAAGTCAAACAAAGCCTTTCTCCCTGTGTCACTTTTGGCTATTCATTGTCACAGCATCAGAGAAAGAACTAAGCAGGCGTCCAGGTTTACACAGAGAAACCTGCCAGGTGCTGGAGGTGGGGAGAGTCGAGGCAGAGGCCACTGACGATGCCTGTGGGATCAGAACACCCCCAAGGACAGGGGAAACAGTCCCCAAAGCTAAGCTGACATGGCTCCCGTGTCCTTGTGCTGCTCAGTATAACTCTGGCGAGCTGAGGGACAGGTGTCCGCGGGTTGGGCACATCTTGGCGGACAAGGGGGTCTGAGAACATGACGGACAGGAGGCCACTTAGTTTTCGAATGTCACTTATTGTCCTTGAACTACGCGGCTTGGAGACTTGAGGCCCAGCATCACACCACTGGGAGTCACCCTGTGTCACTGCCCCACCTTCAGCTGTTAGCAGGTCCCTAGCCCTTCCCTACCCACCCCTACCCCATCCCAGCAACTTCTGGTGGGAGAAGGGGTAGGTGTCTCAAGACCCAGGAGTCGCTCTGGAAGAGGTTTGTGTCTCTTTAAGCCAGTGGATAAACGGGAGCTGGTGCCCCTCGAGGATGCTCCTCGGCTTGCTCCTAGGTGCTCCTCCCCCACCTCAGTTTACCCTTAAAACATCAGTACGGTTGGTTTTCTGTGGATCGATAACATGATGGTCAAAGTGGTACATTTATCCCCTTAAAGGAGGCCACAAGTCCCAGGGTCTCACTAGGCTAAGGTCACGGTGTCAGCAGGGCAGCTGGATCGGTAGGTAACCAGTCTCAGGCCTGGGGACATGATGCTTCTGTTGGCTGAGCCTCTGTCACATGGTACAGTTGATGGATGAGTCATGGAGTAGGGGGCCTGGTTATTTGAAGTTGTCCAAGGTGCCATTTCTTCACCATCAAAATGGAGGTACTGAGTACTAAGCCACGGCCTCTCCGGGGGCTGCCTGAGCTCACGGTGGTGATCGTCCCTGGTCTGGCATATTGCGGATGGTGAGAAGGCAGGAGTCCTTCTGCTGGAGCAGCCCCGCCAGAGCCTGAGGCTGGCACGTGTGGACCCAGCCCCCACATACACTGAGATGCTGCGGTGGGAGGAGTTGACAATTGTCTACACCTCAGTCCCAAGATGTTGAGTGTTCATTCTGAAGGACAGTGAATGTCAGTCTTGTGAATTTCACTGATTCAGCAGGAGCTTTGTGTCAGAGGGCCGGGTTTTTGGGTTGTGACTGTTGTCCCCCGACCCCACACCCCGTGCCGTCCACACTTAGCCACACAACTGCTGTTGAGCCTTTATTGACAGTAGACGGTTACTCAGTACTATACCTACAGAGTCTTGGCACTGCCCAGATACGAGATCCTCACACTTAAACAGCCTGACTTTTGGAGGGCCCGGCACGCAGCAGCTGAGCAAGGCTGGCCGGCTGGGCTGGGCTGTACCATCTAGAGACAGAGATGCTCCCACTTAGTGGGGAGGGGGCTCGAAAGATGACCCTTGGAGACAAGGCTTCAGAGTGCCCTTACAGACAGCTGGCCTGCCTGGTGGTTCGTCTGAACTACTCAGGTATGAACTCTCAGACATGGGGTCGGATATCCAGGCGGAAAAGAACAGGTGGAGGGGGGGGCCCCCACTCTTCTCCCCAATGGCCTACCTGCCTGTAGAACCCTCACTTGGAAAAATCAGTCATGGGAAAGAGAGTAAGAACAGACAGCAAAGAAGAGGCAGCCGGCGCCAATGGCACTCCATGCTGAGGTGCTTCAGAGGGTGATGAGCGCTCAGGGCCTGGGACAGACAGGTCTCTACCCTTTCCTCCCCTCTCAGCCCCGCAGGCCTTAGAGAAATCCTCCTCGGACTCAATGCTATGGTACCTCCCCTCCCGTGTATCCCCAGGAGTAGATGTGAGTCATGATTAAGCCCCGAGAAAAAGATCTGTCCTCATAGGAAAATGATGGGGTGCTTCCCAGTAGCAAAAGTGCTTGTTCATTCTCTGAACCGCGGGGGTGGGTGTGGGGGCTGCCTGAGCAGGCTAGAGCTACGACTCGGGGTCACTAGGGAGTTGGACTTGCTGAGCCGTGGGGAGTCGGCCATGAGTCTCACTCTAGGGATCTGGGCTGGAGTCACAATAAATATAAATAAATTTACACAAAGTCTCAGTAGCACGGCTCTGGAGTAATGGGCAGAGGTCAACCGTGTCCCTTCCAAGGCCTTTCTCCAGCCTTAGGTCATGCTCTGAGGCATAGTTAGAGGTTCCTCTCCTAGGAGAATGTGTGTGCTCACAGCTTTCCCTCCTGTGTCTCCGTGACACACCACTGTGTCCCGAGATAGGCTGCTGATCATCCAAGGGTTCTGCCAGAGCCAGGCTGAAGTGAGCCAGGTCTTGCCATGGCCGTGCCTCTGTCTCAGGCCTTGCAGAAGATGGGGAGGCGGGGGGCTTGCCATTCCCCCATGCTGTTAGGAGTGTCCTGTGGTAGCATGTTGCGGAGCAGGAGGAACCACAAGCTGTCACTTTTCCGTCAGCCATCAGCTAGAGACACTGCAGCCTGTATCTTCCTTCCGCGCTGGCAGCTCAGAGCAGAGCAATGGGCTTGCTCCCCGGCAGACCCAGGTACTGTGCAGAGTTGGCCATGGACGGGGCCACACTGCCTGTGGCGGAGTAGGCAGCACAGAGACCTGCCACCTGCACATCCTGGAAGGACTGGTCACCGCCGCCAGAGATGGGGGTCAGGCTTGGGGCTCCTACTCCCAGGTCACAGCCAAGTGGGGAGTCTCCGAAGGCCCCCAGGGTGTCCAGGCTGAAGCTATCCTCCTTCATCTCCTCCCACAGGTTACCTTGCAAAGACAAAAGCATTGGGTGAGCTGCCTTAAGGCCAACCAGGCCCTGATTTCAAATCCCCGTCTTGGGAACAGAGGCAAAGATCATGTGAGGTGCTGGTGGCCTTGTGTTCTCACAGAGCAGACGCTGAGGCCCAGCCCTGGTCTTCCTCCTGCTGCTGTGTGCCCCTGGGAAAAACCTCTTTAATCTCTGAGCCACAGGGTAAGGTGAAGATGATCCAAACAAGATGGTGCCTAGAAAGCGCTTGGTTGGTATTCAGCAGGTGCTCATTAAATGTTAACGGGTGGGGTGGTTGTCATAGGGAAGGTGCTAAGACTGAAGCTGAACTCCGGTCTCTCTCCTCAACCCTGCCCAACCCACATCTGAGGTATAGTTAACGAAAAGCATCTGGTTCTCACTGGGCAGCAAATTGGAATCAAAGCCGGGGAGGAGATGCTGTTTCCCCTTTTAGTGTGACTCCTCTCTCTCTCTCTCTCACTCCCTCTCTCTGTCTCTCTCTTTCTCTGTCTCTCCCTCCCCTTCTCTTTCTGTCTCTTTCTGTCTCCCTCTGTCTCTCTCTCTCTCTTCCCCCTCATTCAGGGAGAGGGGACGAGGGAGATAGGCCATACTGCTCCACAGCTGTGGCAGACAACCCACCTGCCATCCGGTTCTGTTCCCTAGAGAGGAACAGGACACAAAGGCTGGAACACAGCCGGCACATGCATTCTAGGGCTCGGATGGTTTGGGAGCCTTTGCTGAAGTAAACCGTACCCTGCTTGCTTCTTGGATGCGCCTGTCAGCGCATTGTCTCCCTGGGCTTACTGAGGGGGCCACCGTGCTGTAGAGTAACCCTGCCCGACTTAGCATGCGTGACTTTGAAGCAATGACTCAAGAAAAGTTCGGGGGGCTAGGCTTAAATCCTGGGTCTGCCCGTGAGCAGCCGGGGGCCCAGGCTGGTGACTTCTCTTTGCTTCAACGTCCTTGTAGGTGGATGTCCGTATGCAGGTGAGAGCTGGCACTAATTAGGTCAAGGCAACACTGATTGGACAGTAGAGAGTGGGGCGGTGACAAAATTTTGGTAAGACAGGAGAGAAGGAGAAAGATGGAGCCGGCAAAAGAGGAATTAGATCCAGGTGATCTTAACTGGCGATAGGCAGATATGAATGTTTTCAAGAGTTTCTATAGGCCAACTTGTCTTATCTAGGTGGGCGGTTTATATCCTTGTCAACTGGTTATAAGCTTAGTGTGTGGATGGATTGTGGATTGAGGATTTAACATATAAATCTGATTGACAAAGTATTGATTGTTGAGTCATGATTTTACCCGGCTGTGGGGAATGTGAGCTAAGTTCCCGGCTGGCAGGGAGACACCTGGGAGAGGGCAGCTCTCAACCGCCTGGGTCTGAGAGAGCTTGGGGACAGCAGGAGCCGCTGAAATAAAGATACCCCACAGTGCCATGTGGCCCTAATGGTGCCGGCACTAGCTCGGGATAAATTTTTATTTACCACAATGCGTCTTTATTGGCAGAACGAGGAGATGGCAAGGTTGTGGTGCCTAGGAAGTGCTGCTTGGCTGGTATACAGCAGGTACTCATTAAATGTTAGCAGGCGGGGTGGTTGTCATAGTGACAATGCTAAGGGTGACTCCGGTCTCTCCCCTCAACCCTGCCCAACCCACATTTCCTACATCTCACCCTGTAGAGCGAAGTCCATGATGCTGGGGTCCAGGGCGTCCACCTCTGTGTTCATGTCGGTGCTGATGTTGAGGAAGTCGCCAGGAACCCTACCCATGGCTGGCTGGGGGAGGGGTCCTGGGCTGAGGCTGGGTAGGGCGTGAAGAGGTGGGGTCTGGGCTGGTGCCGGGGAGTCGGGGGCCAGGTGTGTCTGTGGCTGGACCTGGTGGTGCAGGGGGGCTGACTGCTGGGGCAGGGTCATGGGCGGCTTAGGTGGGAGTTGGGAGATGGCCAGGCAGCTGTGGGCCATAGCCACTGTCGTGGCGTGAGTCAGCATGGGGGCTTCAGGCTCTCGTTTTTGGCAGCCCTCGGGTCGGTCTGAGATGAGCTTGTCCAACTCCTCTGCAGACAAGTAGGAAATGTGACTCGGAAGTCCCTCCTGTCACCGGGGCCACCACCCACATGAATGTAGCAATCTCATTCTGCTCTTCTATGGGATGCTGTGATTCGGTCCTGCACTGGGTTGCTATGCAGATGTGGTGCCATCAAAGCCATTAAAGGCCTTCATGGAACTGAAGGGAGCGGCAACGGAGCCCTGTCAGCCCCTTTCCTCGGGCAGGACCTTACACACAGACCCTCCAGAGGGAGATGAGGCAGGGACACAGGCCCCAGGAGACAGCTAGATCATTAATGATTAAGGAGACCTAGCCACTCCGTGTAAAAAAAAAAACAAAAACAAAACCCAACACTGAAAATCATTGCCCTGGGTTGAATGGACTTCCTTCTGTGAGATGAGCAAATGGAGAACAGAAATCACTCTTTTAAAAGGTGCATGCATATGTATGTGAGTGTACATGTGTGAGTGTGTGTGCATACATATGTTTGTGCATGCATATGTGTGTGTGCATGTGTGAGTGTGCATGTGTGAGTGTGCATGTGAGTGTGTGTGCATGCATATGTGTGTGTGCATGTGTGAGTGTGCATGTGTGAGTGTGCATGTGAGTGTGTGTGCATGCATATGTGTGTGTGCATGTGTGAGTGTGTGTGCATGCATGTGTGTGCATGTGTGAGTGTGTGTGCATGCATATGTGTGTGTGCATGTGTGAGTGTGCATGTGTGAGTGTGTGTGCATGCATATGTGTGTGTGCATGTATGAGTGTGTGTGCATGTATGAGTGTGTGTGCATGTGTGTGTGTGCATACATATGTGTGTGCATGTGTGAGTGTGTGTGCATGCATATGTGTGTGCATGTGTGTGTTCATGTATATGTGTGGCATGTGTGTGTGTACATGTACCACAGAGCACACATCCAGGTCAGAACGTGGTCTCAGGTGGCAGCCCTTACCTTCCACCGTGAGGCGGGGTCTGTTGTCAGCTCACGAATCTTCACTGCCCACCTTGCCCCAGGAGCCCCAGGAGCCCGGTGCACACTGCCTCGCCCCCTTTACCCAGATTCTGGGGCTCAGGTTCTCACACTGCAGTGTGCGCTTTCCCACCCAGCTCTGGGGGTCACTCGGGTTTGGCTGTTCCTTACTGAGCCATGAGGGGCCCAAGAGCTAGCTGGGCCGCTTTAAAGATGAGACTGTAGACCAGATGACCCGCCCGGCGTCTCACACTAAGCCTGAGAGTCCTGGGGTGGGTGCCACACACAGCCTTCCTCCACTTCCTGCTAAATCCCTTCCCCCCTTCACTGAGTGGAGCACTGCTGCCCCTCACCAGCCCCCTGCGGTTGAACCTGGAGTCACCTGTTCAGCCAGAGAGCCCCAGGGGCCACCGTCTCTGCCTCCCCGGGGCAGGGATCGAAGACACATGCAAACATGCCTGCCTTTCATCTAAGATATTCTCCCTCTCTCTCTCTCTCTCTCTCTCTCTCTCTCTCTCTCTCACTCTCTCTCTCTCTCTCTCCTTCTCCCTCTCCCTCCCTTTCCCTCTTTTCCTCTCTCCCTCTCCTTCCCTCCACCCCCACCCCATCTACAATGCAGATGCCCTGCATCTAGAAGTACAGACAGTTGCAGCCCGGTCACCCTGGATACCAAGAAGCAGACCCCCATCTTCTCAGGGAAATGCTCCTAACCACCCAGCCATCTCTCCAGCCACTTAGCGTCAACACCCACACGGACACCATGCTAGGTGGGCGGGAACCATGGGAGACTGTGGAGGTGGCGGGTGTGTTGGTGGTGGGTCGGGGCTCACCAGGGTTGGCCATGCTGCGGCGTATGGCAGCGAGGTCCTTCCTCTTCCACTTGTGCATCTCCTCCTCCATCTTGTCGATGCGCGACAGGTTCAGGGCCCACAGGCAGCCCTTGCGCGAGGAGCCGCTGGACTTGGTCTCCACCTTCTCGAAGCACTTGTTCAGGGACAGGTTGTGCCTCACGGAGTTCTTCCATCCGTCAGGCGCTGTCTGCGGGGAGACACGGGTACCCGGTAAGGCGAGAGGGAAGGGTGTGGACTGCGGCACACAGGAACCCCTGCCCTGGTATCTGTACATCTGTAGTTGGGCCACAGTCCCAGGCTTCAGAAATGTCCTTTCTCATCTCTGAGGTCAAAGGCTATGGTAAGCTTGGTGCAAATCAATTTCAAATGTCCATGCTCCACTGCTGAACCAGATCCTGGGACCCAACTCACCCAACCCATGCGTCCCAGGATTTGGGATACTCTCCAGGCCCGAGATCCTGTGATCCAGGATGCCTGGCTGCTCACTGGTCTTTGGGGTTTGAAGTTTACAGGCCGACTAATGGTCAGTGGACTCCGGCGGCTGACAAGAGCCAAGGCTCTTGCTGTCTGGCTCTGTGCTGAGTAACTAGGCCGGCCCCGCCCCCTTCACACCCCGGGATACAGACAGAGTTCTGCTTCCTCCATTCGAGCCCAGTTCTATTGCTCCGTCCTGTTCACACATCGTATCCGGACGTGTGTATCGGCACCCGACCTCCGATCGATGTGACAAAACTGCGAGGCTGAGAACGCAGCTCCTCTCAGTGCAGAGGGAGCCAGGGAGAGGGAGGGTGTCTCCAGCACCCCGCCCTGGGTTAGGGTTCTCACCTTGAAGTAGGGGAAATGCTCCTTCATGAAGCTATAGATCTCGCTCACCGGCAGGCTGCCTGTCTTGCTGTTCTTCAAGGCCATGGCGATCAGACAGCTGGGGCCAGGGATGGAAACAGGCCTCAGGTGACAGCCTGGGGTCCCCTCTTGCCAGGAGTTCTGCCCCGCTTGGTACCAGTCCCTCCACATCCGGGGCACTAGCTCCTTGTTAACACCTTTCCTCCGGCTGCCTACCCCTTCCCCACCCCGTTCTCAGCTCAGCCACAGCAGTAGCGAGTGGAGAGACCCCACTTGCCCTTTGACCCCACTCCCACGGACGCTTAGACTTCAAGATGCTCCCTCCCCAAAGCCCGAGATGCACACTGCCATTTCTATGACTGACTTCTTAACCTGTAAAAACAGGCTCTGAAAGAGAGACCAAGCCATCTAATCCGTGACATGGAGAACCAGTATCTGATACAGGGTTGCCAGTCCCTCCCAAGAGTGGGTCCCAGCTGGGGGTTCCCTTTAGGGGCCAGGTCACCCTTTCCGGTCTAAGATGCCCCAAAGGCAGCCCTGTTGCCTCTGTCTGGGCAGTCAGATCTCACCTGTAAGAGTAGATGGGCTTGGGGTAGTGTTTGGGGTGTGGCTCCTGAGAGGAATGCACTGTCATGTGGGTCTGTGGGTAGGAGGGCGGAGCTGCGAAGGGAGAGCCATAGAGGCCGGCAGGAGGGCACTTCACAGAAAAAAAAAGAGTTGTGAGACAGGCAGGTGTAAGTCACAAACCCCAGCCCAGTTTCTAACTGCAGGGAGATGGCTTTTGTGTCCCCAGCAAGACTTGAAGGCGTGGGTGGGCGGGCACGGAGGGCGTCTTTTCCCCTGGGAGCCTGAGCAGTACACCGAGTGATTCCAGGACAGAATCGCTGTCTCCAACCCCAGGTACCTGCGGTGGCCCCGGAGGCAGAGGGAACTGGGTTTGGGTGGCAGGAGCGTACAGCTGTGGCACTTCCTGGAGGCCGGATGATGGCCGCCCTCCTGCGGGGAACTGGTTCATCTGCTCAGCCTGGAGAGTGTGAGACAGAAGAAGGTCAGGGACAGACAGACACCCTCCTCTGTCCCTGCCATGTAGGGCACTTACGCTGGCTCTGTAGCTGCCTATGGGGCTCAAGCCCAGCATGCCTCTGGGGACCATGGCCGTCTGGCTGCGGAGCAGGGGACGTGGGGCCGCACCCACATGCAGGTCTGCTGCCCCAGCCAAAGCACCTGTGGGAGGAAGGCACAAAGAAGCTGCTCTGCTGGAAAAGGTGACCACAGTTCGGGAGGCTCACCAAACATCACAGGAGAATGGGGCCACTGTCTACCCCTTTTTACAAAGTTGTGATGCTTAAAGGGTGTACTGCCTACCGAGGGCTTAGCACAGGATTGGGTATGTAATAAAATCTGTTAGTGCGAGCAGATGATGACGGTAATGATAGATTAGTTTGGTTCTAGTGCTTTATGAGCTAAAACACCAATTGAACATTCATCTCCTCAAAAGTTTCATGGCTCCTTGGGGCTTCTAGATTAACATACAAGTGCTTTGTCCTCCTCTTCCTTCCGAAGCTCTGCTAATCTGCCAAAGATTAGCCCAAGAATAGCAGATGTACATCTGCTTCCTGTGCCAGGCCAGTGACAGACATCACTAATCCATCACAGATTCTCATCGCACCATCTCTAATCGAGTAATAGTGACCTGCAATATGCTGCTAGGCCCTGCCTTATTTTACCACCTATCAAACTCCAACTGCCTTAAGATGTCTCCCATACAGATCACTGGCAATACCTTGTAAGAATAGCTCTCTTCACTTTCCCTGCAGATAAGGAAACTGATCAGAGGAGCAAGCACACCCCAGTGCTGCATAGCTGTCTTCCAGGGTTAGAAAACTTATCAACAAACCAAACCTGGCCCATAGTCTGACTTGTCAATAAAGTTTTATTAGCACACAGCCACATCTATTTGTTTACATTCAGCCTGTGGCTGGTTTTTCGCTGTAAACATCAGTATTGAATAGTTTGGATCTAGACTTTATGAATTAAAAAGTCTAAAAAAAAATCTTTTCCCAGCAAAGGCACTGGCAGAGCGCGCCTGTGATTCTAGCGCTCGGGAGGCCGAGGCAGGAGGATCTGGAATTCAACGCCAGCCTGTGATATTTAGAGAGACTCTGTCTTAAAAGCTAATACATATCTCCTGGTCCTTCACAGAAGACACAAGTCAGTCACTGTGGACATTGCTCAGGAAGGACCTGCCCCAGAGCCAACTTCAAAAATCTAAACCCTCGCTCTCAGCCATGTAAGGACAGGCCTCAGCTGGCATTTGGCACACCGTGAGTTTGCTACAGTGTGAGGTGTTTGCAGAATCCCAGGCGTCTCCTTCCACAGGACCCCTAACTTCCCCGGGGTTTGGCATATCGCTAAGGTGTGGAGGGGCTCCTCACACTTTACAGGTAGGACAGAGAGGCCAGGGGGACAGAAGGACCTCCCTGGGGCCACTCAGCAGGCTGGTGGTAGGGCCAGGGTCACCTCTTGTTGAACCTACCTGGGTGTTGCTGTTGCACACTGGGGCTGCCCAGGTCTATGCGCCCACTTGCCATCTGCTGCAGCCGCGGCACGTCCACGGCCGTGAGCCATGACAGCGACTGAAGGTCCCCAGGGAGGTCGTCATCACCCGTGGGAGGCAGGAGCCTGTTCCAAAAAACCAAAGCCTCAAACCGTGGATCATTTGAGGGGTCACTGTAAACGCTACAATATGTAAATCCCTTCACGCTGTGGCGTGTGACCCACGAGACACCCCTAGTCTCTGGTCGGTCCCTCCGCAAACACAGCTTGCTATGTGTATCCGACCACTCCCCACACCTCCAACTTGAAATTCAAAACATTTCTTTTGGATAAGGCATATGCATACTGTGTCCCCTTTCACATATGGTAAAGGGGCTCAGCACAATGTGTCACTTGGTCAGGGTCATGTGGCACAGGAAGTGGGGGTCCAAGAGCAGATGGCACAGGCTGCAGCCAGGGCTCTTCATGACCCAGGCAGCCCCAGAAGCCCCATCAGGCATACCAGTGACCAGCAGGCTAACACACACACACACACACACACACACATACATACACACACACACACACACACATACACACATACACACACATACATACACACATACACACACATACACACACACATACACACACATATACACACATACACACATATACACACATACACACATACACACATACACACACATACACACACATACACACATACACACACAAACACATACACACACAAACACACACATACACACATACACACACATACACACACAAACACATACATACACACACAAACACATCATACACACACATACACACATACACCAAGTGCATGCATGTATGACTATTTGCAGAAAGAGACTGTGCCAGGCAAGACCCAACTGCGATGACTCTGGTGTCCCTGAAGTCCCGTGTGCTGTGTGGTCAACAGCTTTGTGGTAGTACCTTGTGTCTGCTGCCTGGGATGCCCAGACCCCACCCCAGCACCACCTCATCCCTACCAGGGGCTGTCTGTTCTGCTGCCACTTGGCCACAGCCTACATCCCACACTCCTGAGCTCAAACCAGCGTGCGACAGCGTCCCAGAGAGGAGTGAGGGGGACTCGTGCCCTAGAACCACAGCCTCTAGGTCCCTCCTGCGTCTGTGGGGGGTTCCCGTGTGGCCTGCCGTTCCTTCACCTGGCATCTCCAACTTCACATCCTCTCTCTTCCCATCTCTGTCCTTAGAGCCACAGCTAGCGTCGCCATGACTACTGCTGCTCAGCTACAGGTCTGGGCCCTTGGCTCAGGAAGCCGGTATCAGGTGACTATGAGCCGCCTGAGCCATTGGTTGCCTCATAGGAAAACAGGGCCTGGAAATGACTGAAAACTGGCTGGTCCTTGTCACTGGCAACAGTTGGCTAGGCCGCTATCCCCTGGTGGCCCATTGTGCCACAAACGACTGTTGCCCCTGCGGCACGTGGCCCCCATTGTTCCGAGTCTCAATGCCATTGTTTCTGTGTTTCCAGCGGCCACCCCTTTGGCCTACTCACAACTCATCCATCTGAGTGACAGTCCTGGCTCTGGCCTGGGCTATGCCATCTGTCCCCTAGGTCCCCAGAGACTGTGGTGTAAGGGGGGGTCGACCCCACTCTCCTGCCTTCACCCTGCAGTCAGCCAGCCCCCCGGGGATGCTGGAGAGATCCCTGCTCCTTCCCCATTGCCCTTGCTGCTCGGTCCCACAAAGTGGGAATTCTGTGAGGTTCCACGGTCCACGCAGAGGCACAGGGGCTCAAGCTGGTGACTTTAATCCTGGTTTCTGTTAAGTCACCCCCTTAACCTTTCTGAACCTCGCTTGGCTTTTCCTCTGTAAATCATAACTGTCCCAGTTATGGGACAACATGAGTGTCAGGCCTGTGAAACATGGGACAGCACCTGGTTTCCAGCACATTCGCTGTGACCATTTCCTTAGCAACAGCCATTAACACCAATATTAGCGTCTCGATTAAGGATAGCCAGATCCAGAGCCAGCAGTGACTTCCACTCACCAAGATGCCCTTAATTAAAGTCGGTCCCTGAGAGGTGAGCTGTCCCCATTTTACATATGGAGAAACTGAGTCCCTGAGCTGTCCTAAACTGCTTCCCATAGAGTAAGGGCTGCCAGAGATAATTCTTAAACATGTTTGGCAGGTGGCGGGGTGAGGTTGGTGCTGTCCTGTCCTGATGGTGACTCCACTTTCCCAGCACCCCTCAGTCCCTCCTGTGCCTCCTGCAGCTGCCACCCGCTGAGCATCCCCAACCAGCCTGTGCCTTTGTTGTTTCCCACCCACCCGGCTCCCTCCTCATCACAAGGTGACAGCCATGCTGGGGTCCCAGTCTTAGGCGGCAGATCATTAGGGCTCCTGGCTCCCCTGGATGGGGGGAGTGTCTTCCTCTGTCTGTGCTCAGCCGTGCTCCAGCTCCACCATCCTCCCATGATCCTCTGCACCAAGTGTTCCCCACTGCTCCTCTGTAGCCCACCGCTCTGCCCCTGTGAGGCTCACCCAAGACCCAGGCCCTGTGTGCAGCCAGCACAGCCTTTGCTGGTTGAAACAGGTCAGCGACCACTAGAGACTTGGGCAAAACCATCGGACCCGGCCTGGCTAGAGTTGCCCTCTGATCCCCGAAATTCCTTGTCTGGGAGCAGCAGGAGGGCTACAGAGAGCAGACACCTTACTTTACAGATGGGGAAACTGAGGCTCGTACAGTAAATGACCCTTTGCGAGGGGAAGGGGTGACAGGGGCTCCAGCCCAGTCTCTGCCACATTTGTGATCGATTGTTCTTGATGCAGACTCGGGCGACAACCGCGGCCTGAGTCCAGAGCTCTCAGTTTGTAGGAACAGAGCTAGGAGAGTGACAGTGGGAAGGGTCGCACTTGGGTGCTGGATCCACTCTTGGAGACGACCCCGAGCCGGTTGTCCCTTGACAGGTCCTTGGGACACTGAGTACGTGACCTTAGGCCCTGAGCTCCTGTCCCCTGAGCCTCTGAGAGCATCAAGTGGGACAGCGTGCAGTCAGTCACCTTTCAGTGCCAACTGGGCCTGGTCTCTCGGGGTTTGCTGTCAGCTCAGGGGTCTGTGATCCTCCTGCCTCAGCCTTTCCAGAAGAAAGCCTGTCTCAGTGGGCCAGCCCCAATGTGCTCCCGTGGTGCAGCACCGTGAAGCCCTGTCCCCACCTCCCTTTTTCACACAGGGACCAAGGGACTCCTCTCCACAGCTGCATGGGGCTCATCAACTTGTGCAGCTTCCCGTCCAGAAGGCACACTCGCAGCCTCACTTCCTCCCCGTGCCTCATAGCGTGTAAAACTCAGGGTCCAAGACATTGACACAGGAAAGACTCATGATTTCAGGAACTACCCTGGCTTCCTGTCACCAGCCCTCAGAACAACACTTAATCCCCAGCCTTGGTTTTCCAGTCTATACAATGGGTATGAATGAGAATATAGTTGAAGACACCTTACCTGCCTCCACCCCAGAGATGGTTTCTAGGGTGAAGGAGAGGTGGATGGAGATCTTTCCTGCCATCATGAGAAGGACGGACAGACAGACAGAGCAAGTGCCTATGGCAGTGTTCACAGTAACTTTATCATCTATGAGACACTTGCAAAGGCAGTGAAAGTCTGGTCTGGTCCTGGGGCCTCGAAAGCCTGTTCCACTCACTGACTGTCCTGTTCCTCGGTGAGGAGAAACCTTGGCGTCGCCACGTCCCTGATGCCCACATGCCTGCGACTAGCTCTTCCTACTTACGCCCCTCCCCTCCTTCGTTCTGCGTCTCCCCAGCCGAGTCTCATCTCTGTCACTGTGACCACCGGGCTCTGTGATGAAGTTCTGGCCTCATCCTTCCTGCTGGATGATGCCACAAGCTTCTGAACCTTCCTCAGCCTCGGTTTCCACATCTGTGTAATGGGGACAACAGCCTTAGAAGCAGAGTGACTTTCCCTCCTCTACAGCACAGGGACCCAGCACATAATCACTCCCCTCACCCGACTGCCTAATGCCGCTGTCCGGCTGCCCCACCCCCGCTGTACACGCTTCCTGCGGATGCACGTCCAGCATCTGTGGTTGATGCCCACTAAGGCTCAGGTGACTCCCACGCACCGGGCACTGGGGGACGGAGTCCTCCTCTGTCTGACTGACCCAGGATCCATGTGCAATGGGTCCTAGCGCCTCAGGGACACCCTGGGTGGATGTCACTGCCTCGGCCTCCAGTGACCTCAGCTGTGGTTTCTTGGGGCCCCTTCTGCTCACTCGGGGTGTATGCCTTGCTTTTTCCTCTCCGATAGTCCATCCTAACCCTGTCTACAAGCCTCTGCTCTCTCCAGCCCTGCTGGTGTCCCCAGCAAGCACCACCTATGTATGTTTCTGGAGACCCCGAGGGTCAGGAGAATGGACTAGAGTAAGATAGCAGCTGAACCTCCTACTGGGTGCAGGTGGCCTCAGGAGCCTTCACTACTGAGGCCAGGGACATTGTCTCCTCTACAGGAAGAGCCACAGAGCCCAGTGCAGGCCTCTGTATACAGCAGGCACTCAATAATCACAAATGCACCCAACTTTCCAGATGTTCAACCCCCACTCTCTTAAAGCCAAGCAGGAGTAGAAAGCTCAGGTGTTCCCTGTGGCTACGGCTCACCTTGCTCAGAGTCTGAGTAGGCATGGGGTTAGCCTGAGCATACAAGGGGACTAGCTGAATAGGCAGGGGGTTATTCTGGGAAGGTAGGGGTCTAGCCTGAGCAAGCATGGAGATAGCCTGAGCAAACAGGGGACTAGCTTGGGCACACAGAGGGCTAGCCTAAGCATACAAGGGCTAGCTGGGCAGGCAGATTAAAGTACCAGTTTGGGGGTCCCTGGGGTGACCCCTGACAGTGCATCCTTCTCAGACCCTGAGGGAGTTGTCATTCGCAGGAGTCATCATTGCTGGGAGGGCTCCCAGAGCACCCCAACCCTGGCTTTGCAGCAAGCCCTCCCCAAATAGCACATCTTGCCGTTCCAAAGAGCGTCAAGCATACTGTTCCTTACTGACGCCCAGGCTGCCCGGTTCGAACCCCACACACCCAGACCCTCAGCATTCCTGAGACTTGTCTGTGAGCGTCGATCTCTCGGTGCCTTAGCTTACTCGACTGTAAAATGGGAATGCCGGTACCACACCCCGTCTCTCAGGCCTGGTGAAGATCAGAAGGTGGAGGAACCGGGGCACGAACACTGTCCGTCCCTGAGGGGAGTCCGTGCCAACTCTAAACATCCCTGACATGCGAGCTGCTTCTCCTACATCTGAGCAGGCAGGTTTCCGGTCTGACCCTGGGTGGCCAAGGAAGGAAGCCACATCACCAGTGGCCCTTCAGTCTTCATTTCCCAAGTCCCCTGGCAGCTAGGAGGAGGTCACAGTCTCAGGAGGCCGGCGTGCACACTGTGGGGCTGAGCTGAAGGAGAGGGAGGCCCTTGCCTGGCAGCTTCTCTCCTGACCACTCTGCCCACTTGGCTGAAACGATCCAGGAAGGACACAGCCTCATCATGTCACTGCTAGAAAGGATCGAGTTGCTGGAGTCCCCATGGAGACACAGTCTCAGGGAAGGGGCACTTTGGGAAATCTGAGCTGGCTCTCCTGGCTGGGTGAGGGAGGGAATGAGTTGGGTCTGAGTGAGTGGCTTTCCTTTTGCACTCTGAGCTCACACCTCTTCAGCCTCCACACAGGCTGCCTTCTCAGCTGTGGACTCACTCTGGGGTCTTCCCAGTGTCTGCTGCTCAGAGCCACCCAGACTCCCCCAGCTGGCTGGGGCACTGCGGGTCCTCCCCATGAGGGTCCTCCCCATGCGGGTCCTCCCCATGAGGGTCCTCCCCATGCGGGTCCTCCCCATGAGGGCCGTCATTTGGGCAATGTGTACAGGAGGCAGGTTTCTAGCCTTCCGTTGCGTAAGGATAAGGCCCCGTGGACATCTCTTGTAAACCTGCCCGTGTGGGAGAGACAGGCAGAACCGGCCGCCAAGCGACTTCCTCAATCTCTACTCCCAAGCCAGCTCCGAACATGCTTCTTCCAAGAAGCCCTCCCAAAACGTCTCCGTGTCTCTGAACTCTGTCCTGCCCCTGACACTGATACTGTAATTAGTCAAGCTTGGACCCCTGGGGGCTCTCCTGCAGACTTCCAGGAGCGTCCACTCCCTTCTAGTGGCTAAAGACCTAAATGACAAGCCAGCTCAGGCTCCGGTTCCTCACGGGACAAATATCTGCCCACCGAGGTGGACTGTTCCATGTCGCTGCATGTGGAGCCCAGAGGGCACCCAGCTAGGGTGAACCCATGGCGGTTTGTCCGCGTGGCTGAGTCGGAAGCCCAAGGCGGGCAGAGACGGCACAGCCTGTCTGACTTCAAATCTCACCCCTACTTCTTTGTAGCCATGTGACTTCAGTAAGTCAGTCCCCCCTCTCTGTGCCTCAGTTTCCCCATAAAGAAAACGGAATCATGATTCTCACTGCAGGGCAGATGTGAGGCTAGGAAGGGAGTGCACAGAGACCCGACAGGCACACGGTACCGTGAGCTCCACGTTCTAACGCCACACTGTGTCTTCTGTTCCTCCCTTGGATAAGCCCCAGAAGGGGTGTGTCAGCAAGCGCTGGAGGGAGGGACTCAGAGGCACCTCCATCTTGATGACAAGAAGGTGCCCCACCCTCCTAGGCTGTGGTTGGTGAGAAACTGTTACAATTCCACAAATGTTCTTGTCTCCAGGATTAAGCCTTTGAGGGCTGTGCTTACCCAGCGAACACGTTCTTTGTGATACCTTTCAGAATGGTTCACGGGGGAAAAAGACAGTTAAATGCTCCTTAGTACGCTCAGGAATTCCATGCACGACAGAGTGGGTACACCATGAAATGATGCAATTTGTGGGGAGAGGGGAGTGTTGGACATCTAGAACAATAGCTGACTGAGGACTCTGTGTGTGTATGTGGTGTGTATGTGTATCTGTGATATGTGTGTCTGTAATGTGTATGTTGTGTATGTGTTGTGTATGTGTCTGTGTGTGTGATGTGTATGTGTGTATTGTGTGTGTCTGTGTGTGGTGTGTCAGTGTGTGTGGTGTGTGTATGTGCATCTGTGTGTGTGATGTGGTATGTGTGTGTATGTGGTGTGTGTGATATGTCTGTATGTATGTGTGTGTGTGGTGTGTATGATGTGTGTGTATGTATGTCTCTGTGTGTGGTGTGTGTATGTGTGTGGTGTGTGTGTGGTGTGTGTATGTGTGTGTGTGATGTATGTGTCTGTGTGTGTGGTGTGTGATGTGTGTGTATGTATGTGTGTGTGGTGTGTGTGTATGTGTGTGTACATGCATGGGTGTGTGAATTTTGCAGGGGTAGCAAGGCCACCGCTCTTCCTTGTCTATACAGTATCTGGATGCTACTCAGTACACCGACCTTGAAGATGGAGGTGTAAAGGTGTCAGTGCCCTGTAGGTTTGCTGGTGGGTGGCACCTCCCTAAGAGGTTCAGTGTTGCAGCTCACACAGCGAGGGGCCTTTGAACAGGTTCCCATGACTATGCAGGGTTTGTCTGCTCAGTTCCAGTCAACAGTGAGCTGGCTGGTCTGCCTGGCACTGTGGTTCCCTGAAGGAAACCACCGCGTGTGTATGTGAGTGTGTGTATGTGTGTGTGTGTGTGTGTGTGTGTGAGTGTGTGTGTGTGTATGTGAGTGTGTGTATGTGTGTGTGTGTGAGTGAGTGTATGTGTGGACTCTCTGGGCCCGAGAACACACCAACATGCCTCCTTGCTAAGCTCCCACTCTGGAGGGAAGGTGCTGGGACTGACCTCTCTGAACTAAGTTCCAAAAGTTGAGGCAGCTGCTCGGAAGTGTTTGTCCTCCTGCCTCTCCCCACACCTAAGTCTGCGGGCGAGCGAGGTCCCTAGCCTCAGACTCGTCACTGCAGATGGAGATGAAGCCTAAGTCGTCACTGTCAGGGTAACAAAGTGCACACTTGCTGGGACTGAGGTACTAGTACCTAGTACCCAGCAGGTACTTAACCATTCCCTGACCTTCTGGGAGAGGATTTCTCTCCCAGCCTCTGAGCTAAGCAGTTAGACACTGGCGTATGGAGTCGGCCCCTAGGAAGAGAGAGTGTCTGGGCCACCACCACTGACCCCTGACAGCTGCCCCAGGACTGGGCGGTTGGCTGCAGCCAGCAACGCCCCCCTGGACGGTGGGCATTGAAAGTTAGCTAACGGCTACATTAGCCCCAGGGGATGGAGCACCAGGCAGCTGCTGTGGCCTGTACCACCGGCAGTGGCTGGACTCCCAGCCTACAGGATTCAATCCTTAGAGAAGTCCCTGGAGACACAGGAGCACAAATGAGAAACCATAAACCTCTCCCGGGCTATTATTCTGGGAGAAAAATGGGATTGTTGAAAATAAAGACTCCAAGAAGAGTGATTATAAAATTCCCTTCCAGGAGCAAACGCTGTCCTGGGCTGTCCTTGTCCCACCACAGGCACAAACCCCTCACGGCCAGCCTGTTGATTAGTTTTCAGAGATTTCATTTCACAGAGTGGATCAGAGAGGGCAATAACTTGTCTGTGGGGGTCACACAGCAGCGAGGTGTTTACCAGCCGGGGGTGGGGTGGGGTGGTGGTGAGACCACAGGCAGGATGATCTCTCTTTCCCCGGGTATATGGCAACTTCAGGTTTGAAGACCCAAAAGCATTCACCCTGCCTAATCCCTGGAGTCATTCCCTTACCAGATTGTCACAGGAAGGCTGAGCTCCCAGGATGGTTTGAGGGTCACCACTTATCCTGAGAGTCACCATTTCTAAGAGGTGGCAGTCTGAGGTGTGCCGTGGACCAGGCACTTCCGGATCCAGCATGGGGGGGCGGGGGAGGGGCTGCTAGTCCTGAGTCACCAGGTCAGGGATGGGGGTACACCTGCCATCCCCCCTCCAAGGGTGCTTCCGTCTGCCCTTCCCCGGTCTTAGAGCAGGGCAGTACTGCAGGCATTTTCTGGTTTGCTCTGGCCTGTACAGGTAGCCCAGTCTCGTGGGATCCACCCCACACTCCCCAGGCTCTGTGGTTCTGGCTCCCACACATTCCAACATGGCGGAACTGAAAGCGCAGAGACAGATGGAGCAGGTTAAGACACCCTGCCCGCCCTGCCCGCTCTGCCGTGAGTGAATCCTCGTGGGAGCCTAATTGTGCCTGTTGACAATTTTAATTTTTTTTTATCATGGGGTGGGGCAGTCATATCGCAGCACACGTGTAGAGGTCAGAGGTCACTTCCCTCCTACCGCCTTTTACATGGGTTCCAGGGATCGAACTCGCTTCACCAGCCTCTCGCCACAAGCACCTTTACCCACTGAGCCATAGTAGGGCTGCCCTGGGAACAGGCCTGCTGGGTACCTGTTAACTTTAGGGTAGTTTCTCTTGTCCATCACACCGCCAGCAGGTGGCTGAGCCAGATGTGGCTGCTCGGTTGCCACAGCAACCCCATACCCCAAGTGCCATTTCGCTCCATTTTACAGATAAAGAAACAGGAGGTTTAAGAAGTGCCACACAGCCAGAGAAGTCAGGTTGACCCAAACCAGAGATGCTCACACGGCCTTTCCTGTAGTAAGAAGGAAGCTCAGAGGTCTTAGGTTGAATAAGGCTGACCTCAGTTTCCACACCTGAGTGATGGGCTCAGCAGAGGCCAGGAACGATGGGTACAGTAACTGCTTCTGCCCCTGGGCCAGGTGCTACACACGCACACACACACACACACACACACACACACCACCACCACACCAATAAGATAAACCCAGCTGTTCGAATACTTGGCCTCCTTTGTATCCAGAGGCAGCCTTCTTCTAATTGAGTGCCTGGCCGTGGCCTCAGCAGGCACTGCTGTGGTTACACTGGGCCTCCCGAGCCAGACAGCCCCTGGGTAAACAGGGCTGATCTGAGGTGACAGCCTGGCCTTCCCGGGGCAGCCCCCATGTGGCCCCACTACTCAACCAAGACATGGTGCTGGCTTTAGGGCTCTGGGAATCAGGTCAAGCCTCTCCATCTCAAGGGAGAGAGGCTGGCAGGGGACCCTGCGACCTTCCTTCTCCTCCTCCCTCCCTCGCCATGACTGTGTGAGCTCCACTTTGGGCTCCGGGTTTGGTGTTTGGCTGAACCCCCCAAAGGTTTTCCATAAAGAGCGGAGACCCATAAGGCACCTTTGAGCTCCCCTGAATTTTGATCCTGTTTTGGGCTTCACTGTGGGGCTTGTTGGCCTTTAGAACTCAGAAGAGACCCTGAGGTCATCTAATTCCACGACATCATTTATTCATACGAGGAGAGAGCCAGCTCTAGAGTGGGCAAAGAACTTGCTAAAAGTCACACAGCAGGGCTGAGAACTCACAGTTGTGACCTACGACCTCCCAACGTCCAGAGTGCTTTGGGGGGTGGGGGGAGCCCCTGCTGGAGTCACTGGCTGGGGAGCAGCAGCTGCTGGGGTCACCAGGCTGCCCACAGTCTGTAACCCAGGAGAGACGCTCCCTTAGAGGGGACACAAAACTGCAGAGAGCCACTCTGAACTCCAACACCAGAATCACGGGCGCAGCCCGGCCCTCACCTGTATTCCTGCGGAGAGCGGTGGTGGCTCTGCCCCGAGCTTCTGATCATTCCTGACATTTGGGACCGGATGTCACTTTCTATCATTTCCTTAGGGAGGGGGGAAAAAGTAAGAAACAAAATTCCTATCAGAACTGATGTAGACGGGGTAGAGACCCTCAGTTGCCCACAGTTCAGAGGAGACCCACAAAGGCTCACAGTCCCAGGAAAATCCTGCAGGGTTTAGGAGCCAAGGATGGAGAGTGAGCGAAATTCCAAGGTCTTTCAAATTCAAGGGGAAAGGGGGGAGGGGGCGCCCCTACATGGAAACGTCAGGCGTAGGAAAGCCCAGGCAAAACTGAAAATCTGAAGAACTCCATTCGGTTCCAGACCCCGTTCCCCACCATTATGCAACTATGAACGGCTTGAAAAGGAAGAGATCATCAAAGTGGGGCTTGATGGGGCCGGGGAACCAGGGCTCCTGTCCTGGAAGGAGACCCCACACTAGTGCTGGAAAGCCAGTTCATGCACTACACCACCCACCCGGCCACCCACAAACACGGAGTTAAATAAGACGCCGGGGCGCCCCTAAATCCTCCAAGGCAAGCTTGAATAAAGCAGGTGTGGGACGCCTCCAGCCCCGGTGGGACCCCCGCGGTTTGGACGGGGTGCGCAGCCCGGGCTGCACCGTGGTACCTGGAGCGGGTCCTGGGTTGGCTGGGGGAGGGCGGCGCTGCGGCAGGGGAACTCCCTTGCGCTCGCCCCTCGCTGTCTGCAATTTGGCCGCCGTCGCAGCTCGAACCGTTTTTAAATTTCCCTCTCTGGAGCTGTCCAACTCTGAGCATGCGCAGTAGGCGTGCCAGGTTGTTGGGGGTCCTTTCCCCTCCTTTTCCCTAAGGGTCAGTTACAGGGCAGGGTCGAGGAGATTTCAGCGGGCGGGCCCCAACAACTGAGCCTCGTGCGCCCCGGGGCTCCTGGCCCTGGGGGTGGGGCGGTCACCCCTTTTCCAACTTTGCAAGCGGGCGAGCGTGATGAGGGGCAGGGCTGAGGATGTTGATTCTGCGGGGGGTCTGGGGGGCGGAGGAGTGAGAGGCGCACGCACGGAACCAGTGCCCCACCATCACACCCCCACTCTACCCCCTATACACACCCCGGGAACTTGCCCTGGCCACCTGTGGCTCTGAGAAAGTGGAACCCCCGCCACTTAGGGGGCCGCGACCGGGTCCGAGAGCGCCGAGGGGAGCGTGGCTGCGGCAGGGGCCTGCTGCCCTTGACGCAGCAGGCCGTTGGAGACCGTGACCCGCCCGGGCTCCCGCGTTGCTCCGGGCTCCGCCCCGCTCTCGCCGCGGGAAAGGTGGCGCGCAGCGCGGGCGCCCGGGACAGGGCACCGCAACTCCACAGCTCAGTCTGGAGCTCGTTCCACTGGTCAAAAGCCGCAGCGTCCTCTCCACCTGGGTTGCTCCCGGCCCCGAGTCCCGCAGCCCGCCTCTCCTCCTCCCGGGCCCCTCCTCCTCCTTCCCGGCTTCACATGGGCGCCGGAGATCCTGATGCCCGCCGGGCAGTCGCACCCTGCCTGCCGCTGCCCAGCCAACCCGGGCTGTGCCCCACGCTAGGTGTCCCTCACTGTGACCGGGGAACCCTTAAGTTCAGACAGAACCGGGGCTTTCAGGACTGAGTGCTGGGTTCTCAGTCCACCCCACGCCACGCCTCCAGGTGGTTAGTGCCTGGCCAGGGCTTCCTCGTGGCATCTGGGCACGCTCACTTCTTCCTCCTCCATGAGTAAATACTGAAACCCATCGCCTTGGGCTTGAGCGTGGATTACAGATATTGATCCAGGCTGTGGCTGGGGAACTTCTCAGTTTTCCCTCTCTCCTACTGGTTACAAAGATGGATGAAATAGTTCACACGGTCTCTGTTACTTTGAACGTCCCTGGATGGCCCAGGACTGATCCACCTGTTTTTTGTTTGTTTGTTTATCCCAAGCGTTTGTGGGTGTTTTAATTTCCCTTTGAAATAACCCTGCTTAAGATTGGATGTGGATCGAGTTGGAGCGGTGAGGGGTGGGAAGTGTTCCGAAGGCTGGTGTGGTCATTAAGCCGGTAAATTGCAGTAGGTAGGAAGGCCAGGGGTGGGGGTGGGAGGGAGGTCAGAGAGAGGGAGGGAGGGAGAAAGAGGGAGGGAGAGGTAGGGAGGGAGAGAGGGGGAGGGGAAGAGGGAGAGGAAGGGAGGGAGAGGAAGAGAGGGGGAGAATGGGAAGGGGTGAGGGAGGGGGAAGGAGGGGGGAGGGAGAGGGAGAGAGAGAGAGACAGAGACAGAGACAGACAGACAGACAGACAGACAGAGAGACTACCACCTTTGAAAACTCTGGCTTCTCTGGTTTTGTCTAGGGACTGTCACTTTAAAGGAAATCATGGTGTTTGAGTTCCTTGCTTGAGGTGCAGTTGGTGAAAATGACAGGCAGCACCTCTAAGTAGCCCTTTCATTAGCCTGACATCCCCGCGCTGTGGCGTATCTCTGCTGCTGACATTGGGGCCTTGGCGGAGGGCTGGGTGTCAATACTCTTCAGCAAGTGCAGGGCCGGGTTTTCCACTAGACCCAGCTCATAAGAGGGCAGAGGTCATTTATAAAGTCAGTCTTGCACATGAGACAAATCACAGGAACTTGTTGGCTTTCTCCGTCTAGAATGGCCTCATTCACCTTTGTCTCTACTGTCAACACGTCCAAGAGGTCCTATGTGGTCTTTTTCCTTTGGGGTATATTTCTTTTGAGATTTTTTTCCCCTTTAGAATCTAAAAAACAAAATGGGGGTGGGTGGGCCTTTTCCTTTTAGAACTCGAAAGGAGTCTGAAGAGCACCGAGTGGAGTGTCAGGGGTTCTTTTGCTCAGTACAGACTCTCTGGCTTCTGGCAACCCTGGGTGGGGTCTGAGCCATTCCCAGGCTGGAAGCGCTCAGATCCGACTCTGCGGCTCTGCACCCAGTGCACGTCAGCAGGTCCTCCATCCCCCATACAGACAGAGAGGAGTTCAGAATAAATGCTCTGGGGACAGACTTCAAATCGTAACTTCCGAGAATATATTCTTGGTTGTGATAACACCACAGTGCCAAGCAGCTACCCTCTTTGGTTTAACTTTATTATTTTTTAAATTTATTTTATGTATGTGAGTACACTGCTGCTCTCCTCAGACACACCAGAAGAGGGCATCAGATCCCATTACAGATGGTTGTGAGCCACCATGTGGTTGTCGGGAATTGAACTCAGGACCTCTGGAAGAGCAGCCGGTGCTCTAACCACTGAGCCATCTCTCCAGCCCCTTGGTTTAACGTTAGAAGGGCAGGGTAAATAACATCGAAACTATAAAGGTGTCTACATTCAAAACGGCTTCATCTTGGCTGTCTCTTGGTGGCTGTTACTAAATGAACGTCTCCACTATTAGACTGTTAAGTGGTAGTCATTAGGCCCCCGTAAACTTCTGAGGCACCTTCCAAATCTCTACTGGCATGCTGGGTTTGTGCAGCATAATCTTAGCTTGAAGCATGTTGGGGGCGTGAGTAACATGTCTTGTCGTCTCCAGCAGGGCGGCTTAGGCTGTCCAGCCTTCCTCCCCCAGCCTTCCTCCCCCAGCCTTCCTCCCCCAGCCTTCCTCCCCCAGCCTTCCTTCCCCAGCCTTCCTTCCCCAACCTTCCTTCTTCCCCTAGCCTTCCTTCCCCAGCCTTCCTTCCCCAACCTTCCTTCTTCCCCCAGCCTTCCTCCCCCAGCCTTCCTCCCCCAGCCTTCCTTCCCCAACCTTCCTTCTTCCCCTAGCCTTCCTTCCCCAGCCTTCCTTCCCCAACCTTCCTTCTTCCCCCAGCCTTCCTTCCCCAGCCTTCCTTCCCCAGCCTTCCTTCCCCAGCCTTCCTTCCCCAGTCTTCCTTCCTCCCCCAGCCTTCCTTCCCCAGCCTTCCTTCCCCAGCCTTCCTTCCTTCCCCAGCCTTCCTTCCCCAGCCTTCCTTCCGCCCCCAGCCTTCCTCCCCCAGCCTTCCTCCCCCAGCCTTCCTTCCCCAGCCTTCCTTCCTTCCCTAGCCTTCCTTCCCCAGCCTTCCTTCCTTCCCCAGCCTTCCTTCCCCAGCCTTCCTTCCCCAGCCTTCCTTCCTCCCCCAGCCTTCCTCCCCCAGCCTTCCTTCCCCAGCCTTCCTTCCTCCCCCAGCCTTCCTCCCCCAGCCTTCCTTCCCCAGCCTTCCCTGAAACTTCAGCCAGCAGCTTGCAGAACTCAGGCTGAAGGCAGGACCCCGCAGGCACTCGGTGGTGAGGGCTCTCCCAGTAAAGGTATCAAGTCGAAGTGTTTGTTTTGAGAAGAACCTCATCTTTTTCAACCAATAAAATTGGGTTTTCACTGAAGAGGCCCGGAAGGTGTGCCACAGCTCTGAGGACAGCAGGCTAGCCCCTTCCGAATGATGTCACTGTGGATCCATGCTAAGATACCCTCTGGGGTCTCATCCTCAGATCTCATCGGGAAATAACATTTCACCATCAGCAGTGGGGACAACTGTCTTCCTCTGAATTCTGTAATTCTGTTTCATTTAGACCGTGTCTGTCTTATGGTGTGATTTTCCTACCATGAGGACTAACTGCTTATGCCTGAAGACTCATGCACTGGGCACGGTGCATGTGGGTCATATTCATGTTTTATCCGCTCTCTCTCCTTAAAAAAAAAAAAATTGTATCTCTTATTGCTTCTCCTCAGAGCCATGGATTGTAACTTCTTCAACAATTTAAATCAGACGCCACCATTAAAAACACTTCAAGTTGGGGCTTCCAGCTGTGCTCGGAGAATTTGAAAACTTGGTCCCAGGAGGTCCACAGTGTCCAGCTGGAACTGGGTACAGCTGTGCCCCGCCCCCATTGGAGAGGTGACGGTTTGCCCTGCCCCTGAGTCCTGGGTCTTCTCAAGTGTCTGCACACTTGCACATGTGTGTGTGCAGACTTGTGCTCCTGCCTGTGTGCCAATGCATGTGCAAGTCACTGGGTGCTAAGAAAAAGCTCTTTAAAATTGTTTTAGACAACTTGTAGGACTCTGTCCTCTTCATCATGTGGGTCTTGGGAGTCAAAGTCACAGCATCAGGTTTGGTATCACAGTGCCGCTACCCACTGAACCATCTTGCCATCTCTTAGTGTGCTCTGGTGCTGTGTGTGTGTGTGTGTGTGTGTGCGTGCGTGCGCGCTCTCACCTTTGCTTCTGTCCACCCCCTCCTGGCCTGGCTCAGTCTGTCTCTGTCTGTCTGTCTCTCCCTCTCTCTCCCCTTCCCCCACCCCATGTCTTTTTCTGTCCAGTGATGTCCCAAGTACTTTGTCTGTTTCCTGGGGTCCCCTTGAGGAAACCACAAAAACTATTTGCACCCACCTGTGAAAAGGGGAGAGAGTTCTGAGTTGTATCTCTGCATTTTACTATGTCATGTCTTTCTAGTTGACAGTGTGGGGCTTGGTGAAGAGGTGCTGTGTCACCCCGTCTCTCCTGCCTCTCTGCACAGGTGGCTCCTGCCAGACAGAAAAACCCTGGCCTCTTTCTTATAGTCTGACCCAGGCCTGGGCAGATCGGCTGTTGCTGATGCAGCTATGTGCTGGGAGGGATGGGGATGTGGGGGTGTGGGGGGTGTGTGGGGGTGTGGGGGTGGGGGGTGGAGCCTCTGCCCCCAGCCCTTCCCTGCAGAGGGAGCATGTGCCCTCAACAGGTGGACATAACTCAGAAAGGGCCTTGAGAGGACAGTGTGCAAACCAGTTTACCACACTGTCAGCCCCTAGGTTTGCAAAGTGAACACCACAGACAATTGAAGAAAGTAACGTTTGTACGCACAGGCCACCTAAACAGAAAGTGGGAATCAAAAAAAACGAGCACCTGAAAAACGCCCTCCTCTGGCCTTCTCCTTCCACTGAGATCTGAAATACTTAGATCAGTCATTCCTAACCAGTGAATCCAGACCCCTTTGGGGGTCGACTATCAGGCTACATTACAATTCATAACAGTAGGAGAATAACAGTTATGAAGTAAGAATGAAATCATCTTCGTTAGGAGATCACGGCAACCTGAGCCACTGTGTTCAATGGCCGAGTTAGGAAGGTTGAGAGCCACGGATGTGGATGATGTAACTCCTGAGGCAGTGGAGACAGGTGTGTCCTGTGAAAAGAAATGTATCTCCCCCCCCCCCCAGCAGCCGGATCTCTTTAGTATCACAGACTAATTTTGTGAGAGGCTTAATCCCCCAAACACAGAACAATCTCAAATGGGGTTTGAAGATCCACTCAAAATGCTTTATTAAGCCTTAGAGCCCTGTTTTGGTCTAACAGTGCTCCCCATAACAAAGAGTCCCTCAGTACCAGCCTGTTCCCAAAGTTCTAGACTGGGCTGTTTGTATCTTTGCCATTTGTTTCCAAAGTGAAGGTAAATAAACAGTAGCATGGGAACTGTTTGCATGTAGCACTGGGCAGCCTCCTCTTGATTGCAAAGTAGCAGTCCCCGGCTGTTTGTTTTAGAAGTGGCAATGTCCCATTGTAACAAATTATACTTAAAAATCATTTAGTGTGAAATTGCAGATTAATCCCACAGGGACCGGGTATTAACAATCCCCCAGCCCTTTGGAGCATACAGATGGTGAATCTGGAGTTTACAATGGGAACAATCGCTGATTACATGCATGGGTGTAACGGACTAAAAAGACCTCCCCATCTCAGGCTGGAGAATATGGTGGGGGTCCTAGTGCCTGACCTGTTTGAGACACTCCAGTCCCCAAGAACGTCGGCTTCATCTCCTACTGCAAGGATGAACTCTACAGCCGTCTGCGTCCTCTGAAATCTCTCCAGTGAATGCATGGAAGGTGTTCTGTTTTTGGGTGTGCTTAGCCTTAATTCTCCAGAGCGTAGTCAGAATGTTTGAGCACAGCATCACGGAGAAGCCTGTCACGAGACTGCGGTAGATGAGCCAGCCGAGAGTTCCTTATGGGAACAGATAACTGCTGTTCACTGGCGAAGAGGGTCCCTTGTGCATTCTGTAGAAGGAGGTGGAGTTGTCACTGTCTCCGAAATTAATCAGTGCCTGACCTAAAAAAGAATTCTTAAGTACAATGGCCTGATTTTGAGACTGTCAAACCAGCTGAGCCCCCAACTGAAAATTCCTTGGCTTTCCTGATGTTGTGTGGCGCGCTTCGACAAAAAGTCTTGATTGGATAGATGCCATCTTAGAGTAGTGAACTGTCAGCGGTGTGTAGTGGAAACACCAAATAAAGGCTGCCTTAAAGGTGAAAGAAAGGGGCTGGAGAGATTTCTCAGTGGTTAGAGCACTGGCTGCTCTTCCAGAGGTCCCGAGTTCAATTTTCAGCAACTACATAGTGGCTCACAACCATCTGTAATGGGATCCGATGCCCTCTTCTAAAGGGTCTGAAGACAACTATGCTGTACTCACATGTAAATAAAATAAGTAAATCTTTTTTTAAAATGAAAGAAAAAGGTGAATGGAGGGATAGGAGAGATAGGTGGGTGGGTTCAGGGGTGCGTGGGTAGATAGGTAAATGAATGGGTGGGTGGGTGGACGGATGGATGGGCAGGGGGGTGAGTGGGTTGATGGGTGGGTGGGCAGGTTGGTGAATGAGGAATTTGTGAGTAGGTGGATGGATGAATGAATAGATAAATATGTTGATAGGTAGGAGAACTGAGGGGTAATCTTGGATGTAGATAAAGAGTATCTGGAGAGATAAAGCCTAGGGCTGTGTTCATGTTAGACAAGCACTCTACCGCCGACTACAACCCAATTTCACTTTAATAACTGTTTATGAAGTTTTAAAATCAGAGAATAACTATTTCATGGTTAATCCAAATTCACATACAACTTCCGGGAGGGCTCAAGCCTCCCCCTGCCCCCCGCCCCCGCACTGGTTTCCAGTTTGACCTAAGATGTAGAGGCTGAGGAATATCTCACAGTCAGGAGCATATGCTGAGAAAGGAAAGAGGGCTCTAAAGGGAGATGATGTCGAGTGTTTGCCCAGCACGCTGATGGTCCAGGCTTCCGGCACAGATGATACAGGGTTTGCGGTTTCAAGCCTGTAACCCAGCTCCTGGGGTGACCAGGAAGTAGATTATGGCTGTAAACACGGATATTTAGAAGCAGTTTGATGTATCCACGTCTCAAAAGTGTAGCAGCTTCTGTTCCAGGACCTCTGGTCTCCCCAACCCTGGGTTCTGAACAGTGCTGGCTTTGTCTTGTAGGTCTGTGCTCCCCACGTTGGTCCGTGCTCCCCATGTTGATCTATGCTCCCCACATTGGTATGTCCTCCCCACGTTGGTATGTCCTCCCCACGTTGGTATGTCCTCCCCATATTGGTCTGTGCTCCCCATGTTGATCCGTGCTCCCCATGTTGGTTTGTGCTCCCCATGTTGATCCGTGCTCCCCATGTTGGTTTGTGCTCCCCATGTTGGTCCGTGCTCCCCATGTTGGTTTGTGCTCCTCACATTGATCTGTTGTTATTCTGTATAGCCAGGAAATTGACCTACAGCCGCTATACTTCCAGTCTACCATGAGTACGTTTATTAAGCTTGTAGCAAGAGTGAGAAGAACAAACTGGAGAGCAGCCCAAGAGAGCGAGCAAAGGTAACAGCATCAGAACAGGGGCTCACGGTGCCCAGCCAAGATGGCTGAGGAAAGTGAGGCAGTCATCTGGGGCTCCCAGGCAGAGCACCCTTTCTGTCCTCTCCAAGGACCAGCATCCTGCTTTCTAGCCCCACCTCAGGCAGTTCAATAAGTTATATGTGTATGGGTGTTTTGCCTGTGTGTGTATCTGTGCCGTGTGTGTGTGTGTGTGTGTGTGTGTGTGTGTGTGTGTGGTATCTGAGGAGAGAAGAAGAGGGCATCCCCTGGACCTGGAATTACAAATGTTTGTGAGCTGCTATGTGGGTGCTGGGATCGAACCAGGGTCCTCTGGAAGCATCCAGTGCATTTAACTGCTCAGCTATCTCTCCAGTCCCTGTTAGCATCTTTGTTTCCTCTGTTGGAAATGGGCTACTTCGTAGCTGCTCTCAAGAACACAAAGTTTAATCCTACAGAGGCTTGCTGTTTCCCCTCTCCCTGTCACAGGGCTAGGGGATCAGTCTGATACAGGACAGAGAGATTCAGAAGACAGTTGATGGAAACATACTGGAGTCTGAGATCAGGAGGCCTCTTCTCCCTCAGAGTTCGCTTTCAGCAGCCCAGGACGATTTGCTAATACGGCATTGCTTATCTCTGAAGCCAGGGATTTGGGGCAGTGTCGGTCCAGCTCAGGAATAATGGCAGTTTCTGCCTTCAGACCAATTAATTACCTCTCCAGAAGGGGCTTATGGCCGGGTCTCCAAGGGACGCCTGTAATCATCAGGCTGATGCCAGTGCTGCCTGCAAATGGTGCCTATCCAACTGTCACGCACACACATGCACACACACGTGTGCACACACGCATGCACACACACACACGAACATGCACACACAGGGCACAGATACACATGCAGGCTGGATAATGTCTCCTTCAGAGTAGTCAATGAAACCTTTGCCTCAGAAACCAACAACCCTGTGATCTAGATTGTGTCAAGACTCATTCCTTGGAAAGACTTTTTAAAAAAATTTTGTGTGTGTGTGTGAGTGTGTGTGTGTGTGCATGTATGTCATAACACATGTATGGATGTCAGAGGAGTCTCCTTTACCATGTGGGTCCTGGGATTAAACTTGGGTTTTTAGGCTTGGCTGATAGCACCTTTAGCTCTTTGCTATAAAGCCCAGGCTGGTCTGGTACCTATGGTCCTCCTGCCTTGGTCTCTTGAGTGTTCTGTATATAGTGCTCCTTTACCATGTCCAGTTTGACGGGAGACACTGAGGTAGCGGAGGCTCTTTGTTCAGCCCCCAACCCCAGTCTGTTCCTGGGAGAGATTTCAGCATCTTAACTAAAGGCATCACCCGCAGGATGCTTGGCGAATCTTCACTGCTAGAGCCATAGAAGCAGAAGGAGCAAGGACCCCACAGCAGAGGCCCAGGGAAACGTCCACCATAAGAGACGTAGTCACTGGATCTTGCAGCAGGAAAAGGACAAGGATGGGCAAACGGCGGGATTTAAATAAGATTTAAATAAATATTCCCAACACCCAGGAGGCAGAGGCAGGAGGATTACTGCAAGGTCAAGGTCAGTGTGGGCTACAGAGCAAGACCCCGTTTTAAAGTCTCAAAAACCAAAATGGGCTGCGCCAATACTGGCCTCTTAATTGAGCAAAACGCATCCTGTGATCCCGGGGCGGGAGATCTGTGGACGCTCAACAGCAGCTGGGCAGCTGGTCGTGTTCCAAAATCACTGCAAAACGCTGTCCATTAAAAAAAAAAATCAAAGAATTAACTCTCAGCAGACTGTGTGGAGACAGACGGATGAAGTACAAGATGTGACGTCATACATGCTGTGGAATATTATTTAGCTTTGAAAAAGGGGAAATCATACATGGCAACATGGCTGACCCTGGAGGACACCGTTCGCTGTAGTAAGCCAGCCACAAACAAAAACATAAACCAGTCAATCCCGCTGGTACGTGACAGGAAGCAGGAAGTGAGGAGGGTTAAAGTGATGTTTCAGATTTCTACGTTGAGATAACTCTGCTGCTCTTTGGATGCGTGCTGTTTCTGTAGCACACATCTGAAGATGGTAGAGGTGTAAAGCCAGGCCTAGGACACCCCCAACCCCCACACTCAGGAGGCTGAGGCAGGAGGATGACATGTCTAAAGCCTATGCTGTATATCATATCCCATTTTAAAAGATGGCAAATTTGGGGATTTTTCTCCCACCACAATTAAGTTTTTTAAGCCAAGTAAATGATATAACAGTTGTAGTGTTTGCTCACCGAGGAAAAGGTGTCTCAGGCGCAGGAGTGACTCCGAGACACTTGCTTTTCCCTGCTGTTGGGTTGCTGCAGATGAATGCGCAGCGCTGCACCGGCCGGGCCCAAATCTTCTCAATGAGTTCCAGCCTGAGTCCTCAGAAGGCTTTTTAATTGTATGCGCACGCGCGCATGAGTGTGTTCACAGTGTAGGTGATGACACGTGGCCGCGGGCATCGGTCGGGTCTGGGCAGTTGGCAACTCTGTCTTCCTAACCTTGTCAGGTTCTGAAATGATACTCTCACCATTTGAAAGTCTCCACGGTGCAGACACCATCTGGGTGCAGCAGGGAGCCGGAGGTTGAGGGACACACACCTTGTGGGGTGACACAGGGCTCTATGAACCAGAGGACTTTCTACTTCCTGATTAATAACTAGATTCGTAAGGGCTCACGGAGCTCAGGTGACCCACACTTTGTCGCCGGGCCTCCCTCAGTGACCCCTACCAAGATCCCTGCCCCACTTGGTCTGTCAGAGAAAGCTGAAGGGACTTCAGGACCCATCAGCTGTCATTCCTCTAATTGGGTCTGGTGGCTGGAGCCAGGTCTCGTTATTTTTAATTGGGGACTGTCGTTCTGGAAGAAAACAACATGCAGATCATGCCTGGGTATTTGTGGCTTACAAGTTCAAAGAGAAACTGCGGTTGGAGACTTCCAAGGACTCACACCGATTTCCAGTCATCTTCATTGTCACCCAGGGTTGTCAGGCTAAAGATCCCCCTCGGGTTGGGCCAGTCTGTGTCTGAGTCCAGAGACCTAGGCATCTAGGCACAGTCTTAGCCATTGTTAAGACCCTCAGATGTCACAGTCCCGGGCAGTTGGGCAGATTGCTCAATTAAGTATCGTTTCGATGTGGCTCTGGGGCACCGCATCGTGGAATGAATCAAACCTCGTCATTGAAAAGAACTTATTTTCGCTAATTTTCCCAATTAACTTCAAGACAAGGGACTCACACAGCATTGCAGGCCTTTGAGATTTGTGCTGCTGTTCTGACACACACCCAGCAATGCCAGGCAGACTAGGAAACCCAGTTTCAAGAAGCTTCAGCCATTTGCCTGATTATTTGCCTAGAGACAGGGTGGTGCTATGTGGTCCAGGCTGCTCTCAAGCTCCAACCCCCTGCCTCAGCCTCTCCAGTGTAACAAGTGTTTACCACTGTCCTCTACTCTCCCACTATTAGGAATTTTCCCAGCACAATCATCCTAATAGTTCAAATATTTATTGATTTCAATCTTTAATGAAACTGTAAGACTCAAATTGAGCCTTAACTACCGGGAGACTCCCTTGAATGAGATGAGAGATCGGAGATCGATGCAAAAGCAAGAGGTTTATAGTTCCAGCACACTGGGGCTGACCTACATCCAGAGGATAGGCAACCCCAAACTCCCCATTAGTACAGTTTTTATACATTTCATAGAGGGTGGGCTACAGAAATGGTGATTAAGCATACAAGCATTGGTGGGGTCATTTGACCTTTAAGGTGACTGGCTGCTGCCGACCTGTGCCGAATTGGGGCTCCTGACCTACACTCCAGGGGCTGGTGCTAGATAAGGTTGGGACACTTCTTGGGGTGGGGCAAGGGCTGCCCCAAAGCTTGGAGGCACTCCAGGAACTGTGGCTAGATAAGACTGGAACACTCCCTCCTGGAGGGAAGAGTCACTTGGCACCCTGAGGCTGGTGGCAAATTACTAGCCTTTTTTGGTTTCATTCCCTCTTTTTCTTGTGAGTGTGAAAACTAAATATTCTGCAATAAAAGTAGCTAAGCCTATGAAGAGAGCTAATAATTTTATGACCAAATATCTCGTGTTTGACTAATTTATTTTAATAACTTTCTCTTTATTTAATATATAATATATGTATTTTGGGTATTTTGTGTTAGTGGATATCTGTGAACCATATGCATGCAGTGCCAGCAGAGACCAGAAGAGGGCATCAGATACCTCACAATTGGAGTTATAAATGAGTATAAGTCACCATGTGGGTGCTAGGAACTGAACACAGGTCCTCTGAGAGCACCCGTCTCTCTAACCCCTGATTTGTTGTTTGTTGTGTACTTTTACGGAAGTGTACGTGACATGTTGAACGTATCCCCCACATGAAACATTGCAGTGCCCGATTTTTTCATTTCTTCCTGCTGAGAACATTCAAAATTCTTCCTGGAGAGATATTTTTCAAAGCACACAATGATCGTGTGTCAGGGAGGGCTGCCCAGAGGTCAAAAAGCTACCCCTTCCATCTAACACACCCTGAATTGGCTTCTGTCTCCATACCCACTTCGCACACCTTTCTGAGCCTCAGGAGCCATTTACCCAACCTCTTCTCCTCAGAAATGAGGGGGTTTTGTTTGTTTTTTAATCATCATCATCCATCCTTTTAAACTGCCATCTTTGAAATCCCCGCGGCGCATGCGCAGACGCCGGCCGACCGAATGGGCAGACTTCTCTGAAGAGACACCTGAATGAGATCTTCCTGTGATTGAGCGCCTTGCTTGTTGTAGCCAAGGAGAAGCAAGGCCCCTAAAGTCCCCAGCTGCAAGAATCTGTGTGTATATACGCCTGAGCATGGAGCCTAGGAACTGCCCATTGGGCAAACATTCTACCACCAGACCACAGCTTCAATACAAACAAAAAAATTTTAAAAGAAAAACCATACACCTGCAGGGTGGTTCTGTCTTCGCTTTGTTTTTTTTTTTTTTTTTTTTTTTTTTTTTTTTTTTTTTTTTTGTATGTGTGCAGGAGGAATGTGTGTGTGCAGAGAGCAGAGGACCTTGTTAGCATTCCTCAGATGTCCCCTACCTTGTGTTTTGAGGCTGGGTCTCTCTTCCCTATAGGCTGAGTGGCCAACGAGGCTAATGAACTGTCTCCCTCTCTCCCCAGAGCTGAGCCAACAAGTTAGTTCTACCACGCCCGACTTCTGTAAAAATGCTTGCGGGGCAAGCAATTGCCTGAGTCACATCTCCAGCCTGGCCTTGAGAGTAATGCTCTGCAGAGACCCCAGACCGTGGTTACTTATTGGTAAATAAAGTTCTTGCACCTGAGGTTGGGTGGATACCGGCTCACACCACAGATAGGTATAAACAAGGCAGGGAAGTGAAAGGGGAGTAGGCTGGAGGCCGCAGGTGACATCCAGATTGGCCTGTTCTATTCCATCTCTGCCCGTAACTCGAAAACTGCCAAGTTACACGGAGAGGAGCCATCAGTCTGTCTGAAATTGGCTGTTCATCAGTTTGTCAGAGGCTTGCAGCTGTAGCCTGGCTTATAAAACTGAAAGAAAAAAAAAAAGGCACTGTGGGCTTTGGGCACAATTCCATCGAGCATTTTCTCAGTGGCTTCGGGTTCCGGACTGTATTGCCAAGTGCTTTTGTTCAGTACTGGCCTCCCTATGAAACCTTCGTTCCTTGGCTGTCCCAGACTTCTCTTGTCAAGTTGACACAAACCTAGACACACCTGAAAAGAGGGCTCGTCGGTCCGTGGAGGAACTGACTTCCACCAGATGGGCCTGTGCACACGGCTGTAATCCATGTTCTTGATTACTAATTGATTTAAGAGGACCCAGCCCACTGTGGGCGGTGGCATCCCTAGGCTGTATAAGACAGGCAGCTGAGGGAGCCAGCAAACAGGTCTCTGCTTCAGTCCTTGCTTCCAGGGTCCAAATGGACTCGGAGCTCCTGCCCTGGCTTCAGTTAGTGATGGACTGCAATCTGTAACATGTAAGCTGAAATAAACCCTTTTCTCCCCCAAGTTGCTTTCAGTCGTGGTATTTACCACAGCAACAGAGGAGCAGGCTGGTGGCGGTGGTGGCTCGCAAGCCCGCATGCTCCTTGTCCCACTAACCAAGGGGAGGAAGGATTTTTCGTGGAGGCTTCTGAGGCAATGAACGCCCTTGTTTCCCATTGGCCCATTCGACCTTGTGCTCAAGGGAGAGCCAAGCACACAAGGCGGGAAGTGGAGTCACGAGCCATAGCTATGTGACTGGGGTGCTGGGGGCGCGGGGAAAGGGGACCATCCGCACTATGATCAAGGCAGCTGTACCGTCCTGAGAGAAAGCCTGTCTTGTGTGTGTTGGATAGTAAAGGTGGAACCGGGAGTCATGAAGGCGGTTTCCAACACAGGCACCCTGTGTCCCTGTGTGGACAGAGTTCCTGCAGGTGGCTGTGGGACCGCAGTAGGTGCCAGCACAGCTCAGAGGCCCTACGTAGTCTCAGCAGGCATCCTCCCAGAGGGACCAATCAGAGGTCAGCCGTGGCGTAATGTGACCCAATGGGGTCCGATTTCCCCTTCTTGTAACCTCGAAGGGCCCTGTGTCCTCAGGTGGGCAGCCGCGGGCGCAGTCTCCGCCTCCCACTATGAATTATTCACCGGTCTATACTTTGGCCTTCTAGAATCTCCACGGTCCTGGATGCGGAGTGTCACAGGTTGCAGGATCTCCAGGCACTTCGAGGAAAGTTCTGCCCGGCTCAGACAGAGCGGTGGTAACAACCGCTCTCCTGACGAGCACCATGGGATCCAAGGTAATGTTCTGGGGCGCGGAAACGTCTCTCCCACCAAGTCTAAGCGACAGTCCCCCACCCGCAGGCTTCCAACGCAAGAAAGGACCGGGGTCAGCCTATGAAATTCGGTACTTGAGTGAAAATGTTTTGTTTCAGGAGATCAAGTAGACAACTCTTCATCACCCAAGGGGTGTGCGATCGTTCAGAACCGCAGTGTGGGAAGTGGGTGGAGTTCGTGGTTTGTTTTGAACCAGATACAGGACAGTTTTCTGTGATAACAAAGTGGTCACTAGCCTACCTTCCAGGGCTGGGTCCATGCGGCCAGGGTGGTCTCTGAGGACTTGTGAGGACTGGCTGGGATGGGGGGGCATGGGGTGGGAGTATGGAGGTGCTGTGTTAGCCTTTTAAGGAGCCACACACACACTAGTGGTGACTGTTATCCTGGGTAGGGTGGTTGCTGACCGTGACCCAGAGTCGAAGAAAGCCAGGGCGATTCATGTCTGTAGATGTCTTTAACCAAACTGCCTGGCCGGCCTATTTCAGGGAGCTAATGCTATGCGTACTTACAGGGTGGTGTGGGCTTGGTTTTTGGTTTTTTGTTCCTTCTCTTTCCCCTAAAGAATGGCCTCTGCATGTCAGTTTAGAAAACGTGACTTATTGGTGGATTGTCTCTTACCGGATAACCAGAGAGGGTCACGGAAACCTCGGGTTATGGAGTTCAGTAGCCACACACAGGAGGCTCCCGCGCCAGGAGCCCTAGCCACAGCCTGTCATGGATCCATTCAGCTAATCATCCACGTCTATGGCACCAAATACCGTTGCCTTGGCAACCAGCACTCACAATGGCTCTGGCCTGAGGCCGAGTATCTGAACACTCAGGTGTGCATAAGGGCTGGGGGAGTGACCACAGGGCCCACTGCTTCAGAGGAAGAGCAGGACCTGATTGCTTGGTAGAGGGGAGAGAGGTGGATATGTCCTTATACAAGGTCACATGTCAACTTTAATGTTGTGGCTATGAGTGTGTGTGTGTGAGAGAATGTGTGTGTGAATGTGAGTATGTGTGTGAATGTGTGTGTGAGAGTGTGTGAATGTGAGTGTGTGTGTGTGTGTACATGTGACAGTGTGTGTAGATGTGAGTGTGTGTGAGTGTGGAAGTATGAGGGTATGTGTAAGCACATGTGTGTGAATGTATTCGTGTGTGACAGTCAGTGTGTGAGTATGTGCGTATGAGTGTGTGTGTGAGTATGAGTGTGTATATATACATGTGAGAGTGTGTTAGAGTATTTGAGTGCTTGTTTGTGAGCATGTGTGTGTGTGAGCATGTGTGAGTGAATGCATGTGTGAGTGCATGCATGTGTGTGTGTGTGTGTGTGTGAGCATGTATGAGTGAATGCATGGGGCACGCATGTGGAGGCAGGGATAACCTCTGCTGTCATCCTTCCCCTTTCACCTGGCTTGGGACAGGGTCTCTTTGGTTGTTTCCCTCCATGTGCACTACAGCAGCTGGTGAGTCTGGGTTTGTTCTGTCTCTGCTTCCCTTAGGAATGTATGCGCACCTCCTCCCTCTCCTGGCCTGCCTTGAGTTCTGGGGGTCATCCTTGAGCTTTCACAGGGAACGCTGTCCCCACCGAGCCATCTCTGCAGCCTGCAGTCTGACTCTGGTCGAACTGTTTTGAGTGGAAACTCTCCTCCTTTGTGAAGCCCCTGGTTCCCTTTGCCAGAGTCAAGCTTGCAGCTTCCGGAAAAGGCGACTGTCCCCACCCACACCCCGCCTTTCCTAGTATAGCAAGCCCTGTGGATTCCTTTAGAAGCACCCCATACACACACACAACCCAGACACTCTCATCCCTTCCCTAACAAGGCTGTAAATGAGCCTTGGTCACCAGAAACCAGGACTCAGGGCCACAGTGGGAACCTGAATACACAACCCTGTCTCCTGAATTTCAGGCATTTCCCATCCCTAGCTTCTCCACCCTGGTCCTGGAACCCTTTTGTCTGGCAAACCTTCAGTTCTATCATGTGTTGTCTAAAACTCACAAAAGCACCATTTGAAAGCCATCTTCGGCTGGGGGGGGCGATGTGTAGATGACGTTGTGTGCGTGTCTGTGTCCGTGTGGTGGCCACGGCACAGCCTCTCTGTTGGTCTAGTCTTCCCTCTGTTTAAAGCAGGGTCTCTCGTTCACCACCCTGTGTGTTCCCGAGGCTGACAGACAAAGTGAAGGGGAAAGTGGTAGGCTATGAGGCTGTGGCCTGTGGTGTTGGTGGGGGGGGAGAGGGACGCACTTAAATATCTCCCTCCCTCTCTCTCTCTCTCTCTCCCTCCCTCCCTCTCTCTCTCCCTCCCTCCCTCCCTCCCTCTCCCTCCCTCCCTCCCTCCCTCCCTCCCTCCCTCTTTCTCTCTCCCTCCCTCCCTCCCTCCCTCTCTCTCTCTCTCTCTCTCTCTCTCTCTCTCTCTCTCTCTCTCTCTCTCATGTGAATATGATGGATGGTTGACTGGTAACAGGTTGGGAAGTTATATCAACCACTGAGCAGAAGACTCAGGGCTTGCATGCGTCTGTGTCTGGTGGGCCAAGGGATTTCCAGCCTATGCCTTGCTGTGACAAGGACATATTTTATGACTTTATAACCTGGCAGACCAAAGGCAACAGCCTTTAACATTTTACTGAAAATATTTATAAACCCTGAAAAAGGTATAAAAAAACAAAACAAAAAAGCCTGTATACTGTGGGCTATTTCACTCTAATTACGCCTTAATTCTTGAGTGAGGTTAAAACCTTGAAGCGTGGTTACATCTGCAGCTTCATGGGACAGGCCTACACGGAGAAGAGAGATTTCTGTCCTGAGTATTTGGTGCTCATTCAGCTCCTTTAAGCCTTTCTGTCCCTCTTCTGGTAAGAGTTTCCCTCGAAGGCAGAGAAGTCACGTGTCACAAGTTGGGCTCGGGAAATAATGGGGTCAGATAAGCTTCACAGGTAGTAGTGTAGATTTCCCATTTAATTTTCCAACAGATTTTGGTGTGTCTGATTTGATCATATGTATTTTTAACATTCCGTGACATTCTGTATGTGTGTGTGAGAGTGTGTGAGTGTGTGTGTGAGAGTGTGTGAGTGTGTGTGTGAGTGTGTGCATGAGTGTGTGTGTGTGAGTGTGTGTGTGAGTGTGTGAGAGTGTGTGAGAATGTGTGTGTGTGTGAGTGTGTGTGAGAGTGTGTGTGAGAGTGTGTGAGAGTGTGAGTGTGTGTGTGAGAGTGTGAGTGTGTGTGAGTGTGTGTGTGTGAGTGTGTGTGAGAGAGAGTGTGTGTGAGTGTGCCTGTGAGTGTGTGTGTGAGTGTGAGTATAGTATAAACACTTGCTGGTGTGTAGGCCACAGCAGATGTGCAGGAGGCAGCAAGCACTTTCTAGGAGTCTGACTCCTGGCAGGCTTGTTTTGGAGCACCTTTTACTCCCTGAGCTCTCCTAGTGGCCTGAGTTTATAATAGTTTCGCATTACAGGATGGTACAAGGTTAACAAACAAGCAGGTCTTTCAAGTTTCACCGACCAGAAGTAGTTACTGTGTTTGGGGCCCATCTTCCTTGCTACAACTAGCTGTGGACAGAACGTCAGCGCGTTTCTAGCATTTAGATGAGCTATTTCTAAAAGCCATTTGATATTACTAGAATCCAACAAAGGAATGGCTGGTGGGAAACAGAACTGTGACTCTTCGAGCAAAGAATCATGAGATTGTTTTATTAGAATAGCCCTCAAATTAAAAAGTGGTTCTCAAGCAAATTAAATTTTCTTGATTTATTTGTAGCGGGTACCACTCACATGTGTGCCTGCTTCTTAGGGAAGTCAGAGGACTTTTTGCAGGGGATATCTTTGCCCCCATGATGGAATGGCAGCTTTGAGGTAAGCTCCTTTGGCCCCTGAGCCATCTCACCAGTTCATTATAGGGACACTGGAGTAGCTCAAATGGAAGAGCTCAGCCCGGGGCCCAGCTGTAACCCCCCCCCCCAGCCTCTGGCTCTATCTTTAAATGTCTCTCATTGTCAAGGGGAGCACATTGTTTCCTGACACGCCTGACATGTGAAAACTGGTTTCTGCTGCTCTGTCTGTAGCTCTGTCCGGGTGGCTAGCTGCAGAGGTAGATCTGTGTCGAAAGCAGCCGCTGCGTTTTCACATGGCTGGTGCGTGAGTCCTTGAAGTCGGGCGTTTCCCTCCAGTCCAACTCCACTGCAAAATAAACATTTTATCTGGAAAGGAAGCCTGCCCCGCGTCATCTCACCATGGGAACTGAGGGCCCTAAATGACTTCCTAACGAAGCCCGCTTTGATTAGCCTCTGATTAAAAGTTAGGGGACAGGGAGAGATGCCAGAGGCTCTCAGTCCTGCCAGGTGAAGGCAAGCGTGAGCCTGACTCTAGCCTCTGTGACGTGAATACACAGATTGTACATTTCTGGGGACCAGGCACCTCCCACGATGCCTTGTACACGTGGCTCAGAAAGTGTCCGCTGATTTGCCCCAGGTATTAAAACAAAATCGTTTTAATAATGATCGTGGTCGTGTTTGTGTCCCTAGCGTTTAGAATTATTCAAATTTCCAACCTGATGGTATTGTGTGTATGTGTGCATGTGTGTGTTGTGTATGTATGTGTATATTTTATGTGTGTGTACATGTGTGTGTGGTGTGTGTATATTTTATGTGTGTACATGTGTGTGGTGTGTATGTGTGTATTTTATGTGTGTGTGTACATGTGTGTGGTGTGTGTATATTTTACATGTGTATGTATGTGTTTTACTACTGTAATGGACTGCTAGAGGCTGGGTAACTTTATATAAAACAAAACAAAATAGGTTCTTAACTCAGGAAATCCAAGGTCAGAGAGCTTAGCCCTGTCCCCAGAAAACCCCTAAACTGACAAAGGGCCACTCAGCCCCTTCTGAGGACAGCATCCTCAGTGACCCAGGGAGCACTGGGCTCCTCTTACTTATCAGCACCAAAGCTCTGGCACACGACCCGTAAAGCCTTCCGGGGCTGAGAGATGGCTCAGTCAGGAAAGTATCCAAGGTGAAGACCTGAGTTCGGATTCCTAGCACCCACATAGAAGCTGGGATGGAGGGCTGAGTCTGCAGCCCCAGGTTATAAAGATGTGGGTGGGAACAGGAGGGTCCCTGGGGCTCACTGCCCAGCCTGATGGTTGAGAAACCTGCCACAAAGAAGATGAATGACCTCCAAAGACATCCTCTGGCCTTCACAATACACATGTGCACACATACATGCACACACATATGTACACATACATGCACACATGGGCACACACATGTATGCACATATGGGCACACATGTGCACACTCACATAAACGAGTTTATAAAGTGGGAACACTGGTGACTGTAGGCATAATCCTTAGTTTTCATACGATAAACAGAGGTCACCAGTGGACCCAGACAATGTCACTGGGATCCAGCAAAGTTACTAACAAATAGACATAAGTCTGTCCATCCACACATCTACAAGCCAGAAGAGGGCATCAGATCTCGTTACAGATGGTTGTGAGCCACCATGTGGTTGCTGGGAATTGAACTCAGGGCCTCTGGAAGAGCAGTCAGTGCTCTAACCACTGAGCCATCTCTCCAGCTGCCTAGAACATTGCTTTTCAAAATGATACAAAGTTCATAAACTACAATCCACACACAGGGGTGGAGAGGGTCTGAAGGAAGGCCTGGTGCTGCTGCTCTGTGGTTAAAGCACCGTCCGACCATGAGAACTCGAGTCCAGATCCTGAAGACCCGCGTCAGAAGTAGATGTGAGTCACTCGCCCCGGGTTGAGCGGGCAATGGCAGATTCCTGGGGCACACGGGTGGGCGGGGCACTGACTTGTCCAGCCAGTCAGGGAATTCCAGGCTTAGTTCTGCTTCTAAAAGGGGAGGAGGGAAGAAAGAGTTGACCAAGAAGTACGTTTCACATTGGCCCTATGGCCATGTCTGCTCACACATGTTACATGTGCTTACACATACAAACAGGCTCACACACAAAGTCACATACATGTGTGTCCATACGTCTGCACGCATATGTGTGTGCTTTTATGGCTATGTGTATTTTACTTAGCGTGTAGTACCTGTGTTTGGGGGCCCTGCGCTGATCTCTCTGCGGTCACTGGCAGACCCCCACCTCAATTATAATTAGCATAGGAATATTCTAGATCCCCTACAGCAGCTACTGTGTAGTCTGCACTTGGGCGCTGTCTGCCACACACTCAGCTACATGCACCGAACGTCCTCTTCCTCAACCCCCCGCCATGTGCTTTTCTCGGACCATCTTAACCTCCTCGAAGTCTCTGAAATCCTTGCTCAGCGTCCATCTGTAAGTGAGGTCACGTGATCCTCCCTGGGTCTGGTTTCTCTCACTTAACATGATGTCCCCAGATCCCATCCATGTTGCTGCAAATGATGGGACTGCCTTTAGAGAGCTCTCCCCTGTCTTGTGTGTGTGTGGCATGTGTGAAGCATGTGTGTGATGTGCATATGGCATGTGTATGTGTGGCTTGTGTGCACATGTGTTTGCCATGCGTGTGCCATGTGTGTGGTGTGTATCTGTGTCTGTGTGGTGTGTGTGCGTGCATGTATATGTGTGTGGTGTCTGTGGCATGTATGTGTGTGGCATGTGTCTGTGTCTTATGTGGTATTTGTGTATGTGTGTGTGATATGTGTGGCATGTTTGTGTGTGTATGTGTGGTGGTGACGGTGATGATGATGGTCACAGTGGTGACGTGTTGTAGACTGAGTAGGATACCCTGCCATTGACCTCCAGACCCAAAGTGGACATGCGTCTTCACATACGTGTGCACAGAGAAATATATACCCACAGGCACCATTTTTAATAAATATGTGCAGCCTACTGTTTTTCCCTTTAGCCCAAAGAGAAGCAGACTGAGGTAGAAGGGGAGCTGGTCCACATGTGCCTCTCTGCCAGTTTCTGCTGTGGGCTCCCAGACCACAGAGAAGCCTCTGTTCTTGGAGAGAGTAGCCGAGGATGCCAGGGAGACACGCCTGAAAGCCTTGTCCCCAAGGTCCTGTGCAAACTGTGAGGCCAAGGAAGAACCTCTGTGACCTCAGGGAAGGCCAAGTGTGTGGCTTGAAGTGGCTGCAAACCTCCAGGTTTTTTTAGTATTTAGTTTTTTATTAGTGTAAGGTGATGCGCAGATGCCCACAGTCCAGAAGAGTGTGGGATCCCCTGAACCTGGATTTACAGAGCAGGGTGCCGGGAAGAAGATGCAGCTCCTCTGTGGGAGCAAAGACTCTTCTCCAACCCCCAGGTCCTCTTAGCACGTTTCAGGATAAAAGCAAACTTGAGTCTTGCCTTCCACGCCTTTCGCCAGGACTTACACGGAGAAGTGAGGCAGAGCACTGGTAACTATCATCCCTCCGCCTGTAACTCCCGGCGGCCAATTAAGGCTCTTGAGCACCCGGCCTAATCCTCGAGGTAATTTAGAGGCCTCGTTCAGTTTGCTGATATTCATAATTACGCCCATCGGTGATTAAGAGGCCACAGCAGGATAGTAAACGCTAACTGTCTGCTGGTCGTTAGATCAAAAGATAATCCTTCATTTCGGCTTCGGGGCTGCCAGCCCGGGATCCGTCCTCGAACAGACCTTTGCTTTCAGTTTAGCTGCCTAAGCACTCAGGACTGGGGAGAGCAGAGGCTTCCTGACAGAGCCTGTCGGCTTTTATGACGTAGCCCAGGCTGGTCTTGAACTCCTCATCCTCCTGTCTCAGCACTAGGAATACTCAGGCTCTGTCAAGCCTGGCTGAGATTTAGCTTCACAGCTCCCGAGTGGAGGGGCACAGAGTGACCGGACAGGCTGTGTTTGGACAGGGTGCGTTTGCAGTCTCTGTTCTGTTGGTGCCTGCAGCTTTAAGAGCCGTAGAGTCGGGCACTGGGGTTAGGGACCTAGGCTAAGCTGGTGGGAAGCCTCTTCCGCACGCTTTGGCTACAAGGGCCTAGAGAGCCTTGGGAGCCAGGCTGCCTCTGTGGCGGTCTTATAGCTCTACAACGTGTCAGCAGCTCACACACCACGTGCACAGAATCACATACTAACACACACCACACAGACATACATAGAAACAGGGACACAATCACACACACACACACACAACACACAGACACATGCACATATATACACTATACACACAGACACATACACAGCATATCACACAAACACAAAGACACATGCACATACACTACATACAGAGATACACATTGCACATACCACACACACAAACACACAGACACATGCACACACACACACACTATACACAGATATGTCTCACATAGAGACAGAAACACACATACCATATGTACACACACGGACAATGTATGCATGACATCACACACAAATACATAGACACATGCACACATATACACTATACACAAAGAGAGACAGACACATTACACATATCACACACCAAAACGCAGATACATGCACACACATGCCATAAGTGCAGAGACAAACACGTACACATGATATATCACACACACAAACACATAGACACGCACACACACACACACCACACGCAGAAGCAGAAGCAGGTTGCCTGTGCTCTGTTGAGATCACACACGCACACCAAAATAGGAAGCTCACAGGCTTTTCTGTGTCACCAAATATTTCTCCAGTCACTTTAAAGGGGAGGGTGGGTTTGGCCTTGGCGAACAGGCAGGGTCTGGATCAGGCTTCCGGCCAGCTGACTGACCCCGTCTACAGCATGGCCACCTCTGCTAGAGCACGCTGCACACTAGGATCTCCCTGGCCTGGCTCAGTGCCAACAGCTTCATTAGGAATGTCCCTTCGTCTCTCTGCAAGTACCACATTAGCGAGCAGAACCTTGCAGGCTGCTGGCTGACCACAGGGTTTGTTGATGAAAATGCTTGTTATAATTGTTGATTGCACGCGCCCGCACGCGTGCGTGCACAGGTCAGAGGACAGCTGGCAGGAGTCGGGTCTCTCCGCCTAACCTGTGGGTCCTGGGGATTGAATTCAGATCATCAGGCTTGGCAGCAAGTCCCTTTACCCACTGAGCCATCTTGCCGGCCCCCAGAGACGGCCTTTAATAGTACAGGACGATAACGGGCAGCAACGGAGTCGTCACACAGGACAGTTGCTCTGACAGGACCAGTCGCATTACAGGGTGAAAGCCAGTGCCTGTCGGAGGAGGGTTCAACCCCCCCCCCCATTACTCTTGTTGTTGCTGTTGGGTTTGATACAAAGTTTCCCTCTCTAACTCAGGCTGGCCTTGAATTTATAATCCTCCTGCCTCGGCCTTACAGGTGTAAGCACCACGTCAGATCCATCCAATGATGTCTTTTGGTGCATCACCAAGTGCCTGCCCATGTCTGCCCATGTCTGCCCATGTCTGCCCATGTCTGCCCATGTCTGCCCATGCCTGCCCATGCCTGCCCATGCCTGCCCATGTCTGCCCATGCCTGCCCATGTCTGCCCATGCCTGCCCATGTCTGCACTGAAAGCCCTTGCATCTGAGCATGTGTGTGTTTGCTTGGTCCTCAGTCAGACGGCCTGAAGAGACATTCGGGGTTCTCTTTTTGACAAGGGTCATGATGATCTTGATGAGATTGTGTGTATGCCTGTGTGTGTGTTGTAATGGCTCTACAAATTTTCCAATCGCTCCAACAGGCAGACTTCTGGCTTTGGATACAGCATTTTTCTTTCAGCAAACCTTCAGAATTTCAGGAGCAAAAGAAATATGCATATAACCCGGTGGGTTGACCTCTCTGGCGGTGATAGCAAACTTAGGCTGCTGTCGTTATTAAAGATGGTTTGTGGTAGCCGTGCCCGGGAGGTGGCATTCTAACAGAGTGTAAGAAGTGTCCTTGGAGCTGTCTCCCTGCTAACTAACCTAGCTCGGAGCGGGGTGTCTGGCCTCAACCCAGACATTTGAGCGCTCGGAGGAAACCTGACAGGCAGTTGTGTTATGGAAGCTGACACGCTGAATGGCCCTCTTCTCTCACATTCTTCACCTGTCTCTTTGTGTTAAAGGGGGAGCTGGCAGAGAGGCGGAGGAGGGAGTGGACGAGGCGGGAGGGGGAGGCAGGTGGGTGAAGTGTGGGGCGGGCTCCGTGTGCACTGCCATGTAGACGGCAGGCAAGAAAGGGCTGTGCGGACAAAACTCTATTGTTCGCTGTCATCTTGAAATGAGTGTCAAAGTGGGGGGGGGGTTTGACCGTTAACTGCACAATTTAGCCGGCCTGTTGTGTCCTGTGGGCCCCACCTCCTTGGAGTCTCTCAGATTAGAAAAGAAGGCTCCAGCCCCTTCTAAATGGGCCATCTCTCGTCCTTTGTGCCCAGACTGCCCAGTGTGAAATCAACAGTGACGTTAAATGTTTTCTAATGAATCATTACTGAAAGGAAATGGAGGGCTATCTGTGTAATGGATTGTAACGTATTAAAATGTTTTATTTTGCACACAAAAATGTTGTCCTTCACAAGCACCGTGATTGTCGCAGAAAGGCCTTTGTGCGGGGCTGTTTCAATGGATTACTCACTAGTGTTTCCATCCCAGATGGGAATCAAAGGGCGCCTTTGGCTAACTAATGTTTTCAAGATGGCAGCCATGAAACACATTTAGTATTTAAAGTTGTGGTTGTAAAGGAATGTTTGAACTCGGGCGATTTTCTCACTTACTCTCCTCCCACTTTGGGTTTGGGAAAGAGAAACGGCTGCCCGACCTCTGTCCACTCCAGAGGAGCCGGCTTCTCAGTCTCTGAGACCCCAGGGATGGGGGCCAGGTTCTGCCTTCATTCCATTCAGTCTGTCATCCCCCCAACTCCTTCCTTTCTGGCTAGCTGATGCTTTCTAGGACAGATCCTGGGTGCTCGGGACTGAACGTTTGCCTCTTTGTGGAAGAAATACAAGTTTCCGGAGCTTCCTGACTTGGTGCAGAGTTCCGGTGCTGTTCCGTTGCAAATCTGACAGCCAGTGCGTCTAGGGTCTAGCCTGCCTCTCTGTCCCCCTTCCTCTTTGTGGGTGCATGTCTTTTCCTTTCCACTTCACTAATAGTGTGAATGAGCTGCAGGAGTGGAGACGTCCCCATGCCCAGGGTGCCCTTCCTGTCACACGCTCCTGGGGTCAGCACTCAATGGCGAAGCGTGAACTGGAACTTCGGTCTGTAAAAAAAAACAAAAAACAAAACAAAAACTCCATAAGTGTGGCATTCTTCTGTCTAGAAACCTAGATTCGTAAACCTCGAGCTTCCATCTTGCTTCCCACCCCAGACGGGAAGGAAATCGTGCTTAGGAGATAAAGAAGGATTCTCTCGTCAGAGCACGAGAGCCATTGGCCGACTTAGGGATCTCGGTTGCAAAATGGAGCCCGAGAGCCTTGATTTAGGGAGGAGACCGGCTTGGGACTTTGTAGCAAATTGAAACAAAAACCTTTTAGAAGATGGAAGGAGGCTGATGTGCTTGCTTACACCACAGAGGTAACTTTCCAGAGGAAATGAGCCTGCCCACCTTGTGACAGCTCCCCGCTAGATACCCACAGAGGACGCGGCAGCAGTAGCCCTCCGCAGAGCCCTCCGTCTTACCTGCCTCCCTCTCGGCTTAGAACCGAGGCAGAATGCCTCTTACAGTCCTTTTATCACGGGATGTCATCTGCACACTGGCAAGTGTGTAAAATAAACGTGGGCCCTACTGGGTTGTTATAAACTGTACGCTTGTCCATCCATGTCTAGACAGGGTGTCCTAGCACTCCAGAAAGCTGTCAGTGCCTGGTCCACCGGCCTCCCTCCATAGCCACAAAAGATGGCTACAATTTGTTACAATTTGTGTTTTTCATATGCTGTATGTGTTCTCTCTTCTCTCTCTCTCTCTCTCTCTCTCTCTCTCTCTCTCTCTCTCTCTCTCTCTCTCTCACACACACACACACACACACACACACACACATTTTCCTTCCACTGTATATTTGTGTCTGTCTCTGTCTGCCTCTCATTTCCCTTCTCCCATCTCTGTCTGTCTGTGTTCCCCCCCCCCCCTCCAGTTCTTAAAGAAATCAGACCAGCTTCATAGAGTAGAAACCTCCAACCAGTGTTAGATAGCAAGAAAAGCAATTTGTAAGACCCAGCTACACTCCTGTAACCACAGCACTCAGGAGCCTGAGGCAGGAGGATTGTGGCTTCAAGGCTAGCCTGGGCTACACAGCATGTTTGAGACCAACCAGTGGTAGGTAGTAGGCTTACTTGAGTAGCAGGAAACCTTCAGTTTGATCCTCAGCCCAGGTTGGGGAGAGCTGGGGGTGGGGTGGGGAGGAGTGGGTGTTAAGGATAAAGAATCAATCTGCTGAGCTGTTGAAATGAAGACTCTTACTTTAAACAAGACAGGAAGAGGTCTCTGTGGCCAACCCTCTGACCAAGGCAGGCACTGGACTGAAATGAGGGGCTATGGAGGGGCCATGGGAGTTGGGAGGAATGTCTTTTGGTTGGGGTGACTGGGTGGCTCTCTGTTTAAATCTGGAAAGAGGGGGCAGACCAAAAAAAAATCATTTGTTGTTAAGCCACCAGAGGCTGGGTAGTTTTATAAACTCAAAGGGGAGTACCCAAACTATGAGTCGCCGAGCATCCAGTGAGCTTCTCGCTCCTTGCTCTTTCTGGGGGAGGGGGAGGGGCTCCACTCATAGCAATCTCAGATATATTTTGAGCCAAAAAAAAAAAAAAAAAAGATCATCATTTTTCCTCTGGTGTTCGAATTGCTACAAAATTCCATCCAGGTCTAGAGATACACCTCCTCTTCTAGGTGACTGAGTTTGGTTCCAGGTCTACTGAGTCGGGCAGCTCGAAACTGCCTGTGACTCCAGCTGTGGCCCAACACAGGCACCTGAACACATGCACACACACTCAGAAATAAAAATAAATCATTTAAAAAATTTTTAAGATAAAAACCCACCCTGGTGTGGCTGGGAGACCGCACAGTGGGTGTTTGCTGCCCATTTAGAAGGACCTGTATTAAGTCACATACAGAGACAGCACAACCCTAGCCGCGTGAGCAGGGCCTCTCGGCCTAGGTCACACAGAACCAACCAGTGTTCCTCCGCTAACCCTGAGCGTCGGGTTAATAAGAGCAGGGTTTACATTATTATATAAAGATAGGGTTTGCTGTAAAGTTTGATCTCTCTATAAACCGCCTCTGAGGTCAGAAAATAAACTCTGTGTCTGAGAGTAGCTGTTCTCCCTCCCTCCTCCCCTCTCTCTCCTCATACTCCTAATCTCTGCCCCCACCCTGTTCACCTCCTCCCTCCCTCCCCCCTCCTGCTCTCCCTCCCCCCCCTTTCTTCAGGGTCTCATTATGTAGCCCAGACTGGACTCAAACTCCTTAATCCTCCTGCCCCAGTCTTCTGAGGACTAGGATTTTAGGTGTGGGCCACCAAGCCCAACATAGACTCAGCTGAATGAGCTTTATTGTGGTTTTGGGGGTTTCTGATACTGAGTCCCATAGTCTGGCTTCACCACACCCTGTTTCTCTGATGGGCTCAGGCTGCCAAGGGCTTTGCTGCTGGAATTCCTCAGTGGGGTTGGTGATGTTTCTGTCCACCCTTCCTTCCGTCCTTCCTTCCCTCCTTCCCTCTTTCCTTCCTTCCTTCTTATTTTCCTCTTCTTCTTTCTCCTCCTCTTTCAAGGCAGGGTTTCTTCTCTGTGTCCCCAGGCTGCCCTCAAAGGCAGAGCTCCGCCTGCCTCTGCCTCCTATGTGCTGAGATTAAAGCCTCAGTCTTATGCCCGGCTGTGCAGTTCCTTTCATGCTGCTGCGGTCTCTGTGGAGCCTGATCTGAGGCCGACCCCGAGAACCCACCTGATGGAAGGAGAGAGCTGAGTCCTGCGACTCATTGTCCCCGAATTCCATCTGTGCGCGTGGCACGTGCACCTCTCCACACAAACAAATGAATAAATGCAATGTGAAATGTGAGCCACTTGAGTTTAGCTTGACGCATCACAAGGGCCTATCTGCCTCCCCCACACACCGTGAATGAATGCTGCACACACCGTGAATGAATGATGCACAGGACCATCCCTGGCTGCCTCATGCATTAATTAATTAATGCCTTGTTGATGGTCATCCAGAATCTTTCTTGATCGCTTCTTGGCCTTTTGGCTGAGATCAAGCGCAGACTCTCCCAGCTGATTTGACGGCCACCCTTTTCTTCTGGAGACTGGTCGACACTGGTGGGCACGGTGGTACCGCTCTCTCTCCTGTGGCTGCAAACAGGGCGGTGCTGGTGTGATTCGTGTTTATTAGTCCTTCTGCCACAAATATACATGCATTTTCCATCCCTGAAAATGTGTGTGTGTGTGTGTGTGTGTGTGTGTGTGTGTGTGTGTGTGTGAGAGAGAGAGAGAGAGAGAGAGAGAGACAAGCACATGATTCTTTCTGCTTTAGGCTCAGCCAACACGGGCCAAATGGGTTCTCTTCTCCATGCCTGGTTTCCACCTGTCCCCCGAAGTCCCCGCTGAGTGACTGCAGTTTTAGGTGAATTCACAGGCAGGCGCCTGTGGAACTGCATGTGATGTGGCGTTCCACTCGTTGGGGTGTGCGCTGCCTCCTACTTCCCTGCGGCCCCCGCTGGAGAAGCGGCTACTGGCCGCTGCCCTGTGTCCCCACCAGGCCCTGCTGAGCTGCTTCCCTCCAAGTCCCACCCCAACACCACCTCCAGCTGGTGGCAGGTGAGGCTTCCCCGGCTCCACGTCCTTGTCCAGTTCAGCAGAGCTGGAATTGTCTTCTGTTGGAGGGCTACTTGCAGATTTAACGTTCACGTTTGACTTTTCTATAAAATGCTTTCATTTTAACGTCTGCCCGGTCAGACTGAGCTAAGTGTTCCCTCATTCTGTAGACTTTACTCACTGTTTACATTGTGTGTGTGTGTGTGTGTGTGTGTGTGTGGTGTGCATAGGGGGTGGTGTGTATGTGTGTGGTATGAGATGCATATGTGCATGGTATGTGTAAGGTGTGTGAGTGTGTGATTGTGTGGTGGGTAGTATTTGTGTGTTGTGTGTGTGTGCTGTGTGAGGTGTATGTGGTGTATGTAGGGTATGTGTGTGTGTTTGTGTGTGAAGGGTAGGGTGTGTGAGTGTATGTGGTATGTGTGTGATTGTGTGGTGGGTAGTATTTGTGTGTTGTGTGCTATATGAGGTGTATGTGGTGTATGTAGGGTATGTGTGTGTTTGTGTGTGAAGGGTAGGGTGTGTGAATGTATGTGGTGTGTGAGGTGTGTTTGTGTGGGTTGTGAGGTGTGTATGTATATGAGGCATGTGTGTGTGTGTGTGTGAGGCATGTTTGTGTAGTATGAGGTGTGTGCCTGCTCATTCATGTGTGTGTGCAAGTGTCTTCACCTGTGTGTGCACGAAGAAACCAGAACTTGACATCTGGGGTCTCCTTTATACCTCTCCGCCTTAGTTTTTGAGGCAAAGCCTCGCACTGAACCTGGAACTGGTCATTTTGGCAGGAGGGCTGGCCAGTGGTTCCTGGGTCTCCATTAAATCCTTTGATGAGATACCTACTCGGTGTCTGTCACACAGTGTTCTCTACCACCCCCTCTCTGGTGGCAGAACACGTCTACTACTCCAAAAGACAATGCCTAGCGAATTGTCTCAATGTCCCTCCCATCCTGTGGTAGCCCACAGGCTGCACATGTATCTGTGGACTTCCCTATGCAGTACCCAACAGATGAGGACACTTATCAATCAGAACAGAATATCTGATGCGTAATAACTTACAGTGCTCCACGTGTAATAACTTACAGTGCTCCATGTGTAATAACTTACAGTGCTCCATGTGTAATAACTTACAGTGCTCCATGTGTAATAACTTACAGTGCTCCACGTGTAATAACTTACAGTGCTCCCCGCAGCGGGCTTATATCTTCCACTACACTTAATTTTCAAGATGTCATCTAACCTTCACTTTATCATTTACATGGTGCTGGAGCACTTGCTCAGGCAGATGCAACCATGAAGACCCTAGTTCAAAACCCCAGCACGCACATAAGACCAGGCATAGCGGAGCACATCCCTGTGATTCCAGGGATGAAGCCGGAGCTCCCGAGCCTGCCAGTCTAATGGATATAAACTCACCTGTGGTGCATTTTTGGACTTCCTGCCAAGCCATTGTCTTTCAGAAACAGTCACAACCTCAGAAGCACACAAATCTTTACTTCCTCGATATAATTCAATATTCAGATTTTCCCGGTCATTAAAACCAATCAGACTCCACATCAGTTTTTCTCCTATTAATAAGGGTCTTCTTCTGCTTGGTTTTGATTTTATCTAAGGCTGGAGATAACCGTTCACACGCACTGGGTTCATCGTAACGCCACACCCCACGTCCATATACCGTGACTATCAAGAGCACACCATGACCTTTCGGAGTACGCCAAAGGCTGCTCAGCAGAGTTCATGCCACAGGAAGTCTGTATCAGCTGGCCGGCCAGCATTCGGGGTGTGTCAGCATCCCACTGTAGCCCGAGAGTTGCTCAGGGAGAGCTTTTAAGTACAAAGTCTATATCCTGGGTTGACGTGGTTCGGTTAACAAGCAGTTAGCCAGGAGAACCGCAGACGCGGGCGGAGGAAGGTTAGTACATGCAGAGACTTTCCCGGACTACGGATTTTGGTGGATTGAGTCCTTTGGTTGTGGCATTGTGGGTGGTGCTGGCTGCATGCTGAGTGATACATCCTGAGTGGGATTTTCATCATGGAGTCGGTTGTGCTAAGGCGTGGGGCTGTTACACCCTTTAACAAACGGTCTCTCTATGGAGGCCTGAGAGGCGGCTCAGTGGCTGTGTGCATCTGTTCTTGCAGGGGACCTTGGTTCAGCTGCCAGCACCCACATGGTGGCTCACCAACACCTGTAAACTCCAGTTCCCAGGAATTTGATGAGCTCTACTAACCTCTGAATACACTCATACACTCACACACACACACACACACACACACACACACACAATAAAACTAAATAAACGAATAAAGAGTTTTAATCCACATTTGAAAACAGTACCTTAAAAAGCTCCCATTCTATGGTTTTTGTGTCAAAATAGGGTCACAAGATCCTCACCGAGACATGATCATGTTTCCCTGCCAGAGAGCAAACCCACTGGGCCACTAAGTGACTTTGAGAAGCTGACAGGTTGGGCTGGAGAGATGGCTCAGTGGTTAGAGCACCAGCTGCTCTTCCAGAGGTCCTGAGTTCAATTCCCAGCAACCACATGGTGGCTCACAAATGGGATCTGATGCCCTCTTCTGGTGTGTCTGAAGACAGCGACAGTGTACTTATATAATCAATCAATCAATCAATCAATCAGTCAATCCTTGGGCTGTAGATCAATCAATCAATCAGTCAATTCTTGGGCTGTAGAGATGGCTCAGCCGTTAAAGGCTAGGCTCACAACCAAAACTATAAGAGAGGCTGGCAGACCCGGGTTGGTGGGTCCGTGGGTCTTCTGTTTTCTGTCTCCTCCCCAGCAGCTGGGCTTTCCTGACCTGTTTCATTGTTACCATCTTGGCAAGAAGGAGGTGGTCTCGGGATGTGTTCTCCATGTGAATTTTAACCCTCTTCTGACCTCCGTGGGTCCCAGACATAGGTGTGGTGCACAGATGTGTATGCAGACAAATCACTCCTGCACATAAAATAACAGTTTAAAAAAACTCATAAAATCCCAACTGTTGCCGCCGTGGTGATACATTCATGGAAGCCTAAACCTTCAGAGAGCTGAGGCAGGGGGACTGCTAGCTTAAGACCAGCCTTGCTATACTTTCAGACACTGTGTCAGAGAGAAAGAGAGAGAGCAAGCTTCAGTGGGTTAAAAGAATAGAATATGAAGGTAAAGAGAGGAGGTGAGGGGTTGTGGGTAATATGATCATGATACATTGTATATGAAGTCAGAGGATACACTTCAAATACTCCTTAAGAAACCCAAGAGTTCAATAATTGCCTTGATAACAGGGTTGAAACTGTTTTTAAGACTACAATCTGTGTGTGTGCACATGTGGTGTGTCTCTGTGTGTAGCACAGGATGAAGCCAGTAAAAAATGTCTTGGATCATTAAACTAGAATTTAAGTGAAGGAGATAGGGTAGGAGTTTCAAGACGGGTACAGTGAATGACCAGAGCCTCAGGAACTGACTTGACAAGTCCACAGTTTGGACACATGTACACATATGTGTGCAAATGTGTGTGTGTGTGTGTGTGTGCACGCAAGCGTGCAAGTGCTCTAGTCTCTGGCATCCACCTACCCTCCTAATGAGAAACCAGAATCTAGGTTGGGGTCATAAATAAGATAAGTTTGACTTCCCATGTCCTCCTCTTTCCCCTCTTTCTTTCCCTCCTCCCCCCTCCTCCTCCCCCTCCTCCTTCTTCCCCTCCTTCCCTTCTTCCTTCTCCTCCCCCTCCCCCTCTCCCTCCTTCCCTTCTTCCTTCTCCTCCCCCTCCTCCTCCCCCTCCTTCCCTTCTTCCTTCCCCTCCTCCTCCTCCCCCTTCTATTTATTTTATTCTGTGCATGATAAGCACTTTACCTTCACATGTGTCTGTGTATCACACGTGTCTGGTAGCCATGGAAGTCAGAAGACATCACATCCCCTGGAACTGGTTGTGAGCTACCACTTGAGGGCTAGGACCTCGACCTGGGTCCCCTGCAAGAGCAGTGAGTGAGGAAACATACCAGATACCCGTGGCCTGTGACGACCAGGATGCTCATGGCCAACTCTGGGTGGGCCCTGAGTGGTCTCACCCCGCGAGTGCCTGCCTTCCCTGGACTGTGCTGTGTGGTGGCTGCGTCCTCAGTGGGGACGGTTCTCTTCCCAGGTGTCCAGCTGAGGCTGGAGGACTGCTCTGCGGTTAAGAGCACTTGCTGCTCTTCCAGGGGACTCAAGTTCGGTTCCCAGAGTCAGTCAGGCCGCCTTTGGGTTCTGATTTCAATTGACCAGTTATAAGGGACAGCAAGGAGGGGTAGAGCTTGGCTTCCTCTGGCTCTAGTGAGCTAGTGTAGGGAGACATCTGCTGGCCAAGTTTGTTGTCGTTTTTGTTTTTAACTTTTTTTTGCTATAGAAACTTAAAAAAAAAAAAAAAAAAATCTGCAAACAGGATAGTATCCTGCTCCAGCCCCGCTTGCCACTGAGTTTCTGGGTGTGCCTCCACCTCTCCCCACCCTCCCAGCTCCCTCGTTTTTATGGCTCCCTCTCATAAGAATTGAGGAAGCACACCCAGGCTGAAAGCCACACGTGTTAGTGGCGGACGCGTCTGCCTGTGGCTCGCTGATTCACAGCTCTATCGACTTTCCGTTGCCTCTCAGATGTCCTTCCCCTGTTGGCCCCCACCAGGCGACAATTGTTCTGAGTGTCTGCTGTAGATTAGCTCTGCTTGCCCCAGACAGTCACACGAATACAATCGCGGGGTGCACGTTCTTTTGTATCTGGATGCTTTCATAATGTCTGGGAGGGTCTTCCACGCTCCCTCGAACCCTTTACCCTTCGGTGCGGATGGGATCCAGCCATTCTTCGGTTGATGGGTCTTTGGACAGCTTCCAGTTCCCGGCCATTCTAAATGAAGCCATGCCTGGGCTGAACTTGGTGTTCTGGCCTTTTGTGGACCTGGGTTTACATTGCCCCTGTATAAACACTTAGGGGTGGAAGCGTTGATCAAAGGCCAGAAATGTGGCTGACTTTATTAGGAACTGCCAGAGTTCCTCTCCTGCCGACACACAGGACTTGGTGGCCCTGGTCTTCATCTGATTTCTGGTGGGGTCATTTGGGGTTTTCAGTTGCGTCTCCCTGAGAGCCAATGGCCTTGAACACTTGATGCTGAGTGGACACTAATCTGTTTCCTTATAGAATAACATCTGTTCGGGTCTTTTGCCCATCTTTTAATGACTTTTTTTGTATTACCCAACTGTGGCGTCCGCCCCCTCCTCCCTCGCGTGTGTGTACCCGTCAAAGCCACCATTTTCTGTGGCTCATCGCCTTTGCTCTTTGTAATTGGGTCTGGGCAAGGTGTTTCTGGATGTTTTAGGCTTTTTTTCAAGGAACTGAAAAAAGGCCAAAATATATTCGTGAATGAACAAATAACTTTATTCAGAGGAAAGAGCTAGACAGGGTAGATTGGGATACACTGTGGAGAATGTTAGGCCAGGCGTGGTGGAGCATGCTCTTAACCCAGCACTGGAGAGGCAGAGGCAGGCGGATTGGTAAGAGGTCTGGGCCAGCCTGGTCTACATAAAGAGATTGACAGCAGGCCACAGGAAGGGGCGCTTAGGCCCAGGTTATAGCCTGAGCTGCTTTTACTGATAGCAGTTTAGCTTTTAGGAACAGCATAGTTCTCTGCTCTGTGATTTTCTCTGTGTGTGCACGTTTGCATGTTTGTGTGTGAATCTGTGTGACTGTATGTGTTTGCATGTTTGTGTGTGTTTGCATGCTTGTGTGTGTGCGTGCGTAAACCAAAGAACTACTTGTGTGCTTGGTTCTCTTTTACTGTGTGGGGCCCAGAGATTAACCTGAAATCATCAGGCGTTTGACAGACTTGGATAAGAAAGGCCTCTGCTTGTTGTTTATGGTCCTCCAAATAATGCATCTGATTTCAACCACACGCACGCCCGACTGTGCGTATGAAATTAATAGGGATTCTCCCTAAAGTTCACTGGAGCGCACCAAGCCACGGCAGGAGGGGGCGGTGTCCCCTACTCTCACACTAGACACAGTTGGACTGTGACTGACTGGAATATAAACTTAATGGCCGTTAGGAGGCAAGACATGCCCCACTGTTCAGAGGTGAAATGTGTGTACACAGTACACGCACATCAGGGGCCAGGCTGGCAAATGCATCCTTCGGAGAGAGGTGTGTGCACAGCCCAGACCAAGCAGCGTCCGGGGCTGCTGCGCCATTCCCTATGCTTGCTGCTTCACCTGGAGACAGGGTTCCTCCCTGAACCCAAAGCTAGCCATTTCAGCCGTGCCTGGGTTTGCAGCTGGGTGCTGAGTGTTTGAATTCAGACTCTCGCTCTGAATGGTAGGGCGCTGCTGTCCTGGGGACAGGTCCTTCACGGCTGTGGTCTTTCACATTTCCTTCATTCTGAGATGCTTTGTTGCTAAAGCCCGATTTCTCTTTCCCTTAACTCTCCTCTCTTCCCAGGTCTGAGAGCACTTTCCACCTTCCTCTGCTTGGGAGATTCTCTCCTCGTTTACTTTTAACAGAGTCATTGATTTTACACTTGTGCATAGACCTAAGAGCACCTCAATTTACAGACTGCATGTCTGGCTAAATACTCTGTGTGTGTGTGTGTGTGTGTGTGTGTGTGTGTGTGTGTGTGTACATAGTATAAGCCAGAGCCAAGCTGGAGAGCTGGCGTGTGGATAGATAACAATTCCTACCCCGTTGCTTGAAATAAATTCCCATTTTCTTCCCATAAGTGTCTTGTACTTTACAAAAAGGAAACGAAAACAAAAACTAATTTTTTTTTAGTTTTAAAAAAGATTTTTATTTATTTTATGTATGTGAGTACACTGTAGCTGTCTTCAGACACACCAGAAGAGGGCATTAGACCCTATCACAGATGGTTGTGAGCCACCATGTGGTTGCTGGGAATTGAACTCAGGACCTCTGGAAGAGCAGTCAGGGCTCTTAACCCCTGAGCCATCTCTCCAGCCCTTAAATTTAAAGTTGTGTGTCTGTGCACCTGTGTGTGGGGTGCCTGTAGAGACAGGGCAGAAGAGGTGGCTGGCAAAGATGCTGGGACCTGAGTTCAGGCGGCAGGCATTCCTAACTATTGAGAGCTCACCATCCCTTGAGCAATCTCAGTCACTTCAGGGTGACCGTCTGAGTCCCCCACCTTTGTTTTTCTTCTTAAGGTTGTTTGGCTGTTGGAGGACCCTGGCTGGTCGGTTCTAGTTGTCCAATTACTGCCTCCCAGATCCAGGGCCGCCTTCCACGTTAAGAGCACGCTCCACGAAGTCAGCACGATGTTAACTCTCTTACCACTAGAGGGCGCCAGAAGCACGTTGTAATGACCTGGAGCAGCTCTTTCTTGTTCCGCGTTAAACTCTGGATTTTTTTTTGGTTTCTGGTTATATGGAGGAGGTACTTGAGTAAGATGCCATCTGGCGGTGACATAATCCGTTGTCAACCATGTTGTCACTGTCTTCTGACACAGTTCACACTCAACTTGGAACCTGCAGGATTGACCACACCCAGTGTCCATAGCTCTCCATACTCTGAGCCCACCCCCCCCACCGCCCGCCCACCCCACCACCGCCCACTCCCCCACCCCCCCAAACCCCCACCCCCTACCCCACCCCCCACCTCCCCCACCCCGCCCCCCACCCCCATCCCCCACCCCCCACACCCCCACCCCACCACCACCCACACCCCCCATCTCCCCCACCCACCCCATCACCACCCACCCCACCACCGCCCGCCCCACCCCCACCCACCCCCGCAGGGCTGATTCCCAGGACCTTCCACTGTGAAATGTTCTGTGGCTGAGATCTGAAACCCACATTCGTCCTCCACGAGGAATCCACTGTGACAAGAACACCTGGTTCTGCTGGTCAATCTTGGCGGTCAGTTTGACCCCTGAGAAGAGGAAAACAGTTGAGGGGTTGCCTCTAGCTGGAGGACCAATCTGTGGGGCGTTTTTTTGGTTGTTAACTGATGTGGGAGGGTCCAGCACGCCGTAGTTGTTGCAGTCCCTGTGCAGGTGGGTCTGGGCTGAGTAAGGACCCAAGCAAGCCAGTGAGCAGCACCCTTCCGGGGTTTCCACTTGACCTCCCCCCGGCGAGGGACTGGAACCCGTAAGCCGCATCAACCCGCCCACCCCCCAGTCTCTCATGGTCATTGTCTTTATCTCAGCAAGCGGACTGAGAAACTGGGGATTCCGAGGTGAACTTAGACCGTTAACTCTCATCAAAGTCAGAAAAAGCAAGTTCTAGGTCTGGATGCTCTGGCTTCGGTTTTTATTTCATGTATATGTGTGAGTGTGTGGGCACACGTGTGTACATGCGGACCTCGGGAGCCATCCACCCTGGGCTGGCCGTTCGCCATCTTTTATAAACAATTCTCACGGCCTGGAACCCACGGTCAGCTGTCTGGCTCTCTGGCCAGCGAGCCCCAGGAACCTGCATAGCTCACCTGGGTGAGACTGTGTGTGCGTTGTCATGGCAGCGTCTCCGAATGGACTGTGTGGTTCACACTCAGATCTTCACAGCTGCGTGGTGAGCATCTTACCAAATGAGATATCCCCTCGGTTCCCAGGCTACTCTCATGTCCTGATTCTGCCTTTTAACAGATACATACATTTATATATGTATATAAATATATACACACAGATACACACATAAATATACATACAATATACACACACAACACTCATACACACATGCACACAAATAAATACATATACACATATAAATACACAATATATACACATAACACACACATATACACATAAAAATATATATACACAGATACACACAATGTACACTGATACACAAATATACATATACAACATACATACACACACAACCATACACCAATACATATACACATATACATATACAATGTATACACAAACATATATACATATAAATTATATGCACACACAACATACATCCACATATATACACACATATACATAAATTCACATGCACATATATGTACACAATATACACAATACGTACACATATAAATATATATACACAGATATACATAATATACACACAACACACAAACATACATACACATAGAAGTACATATACTCATATACAGTGCAGACATATACACATATACACAATACACATACAACACACATACATAGAAGTACATATACACATACACAATACACACACGCACACATATATAAATACATATTTACACACATGTATGTCATGTGGTATTAAATAGCTATGATCTGAGCAATGCACCATCAGCCACTTTTGTTGCTATAAAAACATCATAGACTGATGCATAGTCACCCACTGTGGGCTTGTTATCCACACGTACTTAGACACATGTGTGTTCAAGTGTGCACACACATTGGCTACACACCCAGCTGAGGTGTTGTCTTAATGAATGCCATGGTCGGTCTTGGTACAACGCTGAGTATTTGTGAATCTGAACATTCCTAAGCATGCAACAAGCCTGGTAAAACACACGTGGGAAGTCTGTTGGGAGTACGCTCACCTCAGCCCATCCTCGGGGCTCAGCGTGTTTCCTGGCGGGCTCCAGAATCACAATAGACGTCTCTGGATAAATGAAGTGCCGAGGACATTTCCGGTTATGTGACCTGCTGAGGACTGTTCTGCCCCCCACAGAAGGAAGAAGTGAGGAGGAAACACATCCGCCTGCACATGGAAGGGGCGCTCACCGCCAGGGACAAGGTCGGAGTGCAGGACTTTGTGCTGTTGGACGCCTACACCAGCGAATCTGCCTTCCTGGAGAATCTTCGCAAGCGTTTCAGAGAGAACCTCATCTATGTACAGTAGCCGTTACCCAGCTGCCATGTCTGTCTGTCTGTCTGTCTGTCTGTCCCCCACTGTGCACAGCCTGGACGACCTGGCAGGACCTCACCCCTGACATAGCCACAAAGGGCCTGTAGGGGGCGCTCTCCACCCAGCCGGGACAACAGAATGATGCTCCCTTGTTTTGATGGCGGGAGAATTGAACATAGGAACAGACCAGGGTTCTGGCAGCCGCTGCTCTGCCTTCTTCCGAGGCTGTTTCCTTCTGGCACAGCTGCTCTTCGCTGAGTGGCAGGGTAATAGCCAGTTCCTCAGCTTAGCGTCGCAGGAAGAGAGCAGCGTCTTCCAGCGCCGTCCCGAGGTGGTCCAGATCAGGTGCTGGCTCACTCCAGGCTATCGTGGGTCAAGAGCCTGCCTCTCAGCCAATCCCCACAGACAGGGACCCGCTAAAAGCCAAGTCTGGAGGAGACGCCCAATCCCAGCCATCTTTGAACGAAAGATGGGACGGGGGAGTCTTTAAAGGAATCTTTTGGAACGTGGGGACTAGGTGCCAGACAGGGACTGGAAGAGCATCCCTGCGCTCCATCCCCACGCCCTGCACATAGCTCCCTGTGAGCACAGCACACGCCTGACATTGACGGATCACATTGCCAACCCAGAGTCAGTGCCTAGGGGTCAGAGTTGGGACACTGTGTGTAGCCTCGATTCCTCACATATGATCCCGTCCCTCCCTTCAGACGTATATCGGGACTCTGCTTGTGTCTGTGAATCCGTACCAGGAGCTGGGGATCTACACCGCCAGCCAGATGGAACTTTATCAAGGGGTCAACTTCTTTGAACTACCTCCACACATGTAAGTAGCTTCCCCAGGGTCAGCTCTGGGCCCAGTTTTCTTTTTTCACATTCTATATTTTATTCTCATTCTCTTCTTTCTTTCTTCTTCATACCCTCCTGTCTGTCCATCCATCCATCCGTCTGTATGTCTGTCCATCTGTCCGTATGTCCATCCACCCACCCACCCATTCATCCATCTATACGTTTGTCTGTCTGTTTATCCATCCACCCACCCACCCATTCATCCATCTATACGTCTGTCTGTCTGTTTATCCATCCATCCACCCACCCATTTATACATACACTTACCCATTCATCCATCTATCCATCCACCTGCCCATCCACCCATCCACCCCCCCACACACACATACACATATCCATCCATCCGGACTCCATTATGGATTTCCTTATACTCTACACTCTTGCATGTCAAAGCAGCAGAAAATGTTAGCAGGTCACTTTCGCATCTCAGTCTAAATGGACAAGAGGAGGACTCTTTGTGGAACCTCGGAAATCCCTGTGTGGCTAGAAACCAGTCTCCTCTAGGATGCGGCTGATGTGGCGCCACCTACTGGTGCCAGCGTGTTGCTGCAGCTAAGGACCCCTGAGCAATTCCTTGCCTAGTCTGCACAGGGAGCCTCGAGCTTTTGCTGAGGCTTGTGGGTCTGTTCTCCCCTCACCTGTCTCTCTGTACGCTGTGCTGTTGCTGAGCTGCTGACTTGTGGGTGTGCTCTGCCCATCTGTCTCGGAGGCTAAGCCATTCTTCCTAAAGCACCTGTAGATTTGTTTCTCATCAGCACTGAATTGTTCGCCACTGGACTCACCAGCTCCCAGGAGAGAGTTGTGCTTGGATTATGAGCCTGGGGATAAAATGCTTCACCTCATGTGATAGGAGATCGGAGTCTCTAAGCTTTGCTTTCTCCTGCATCCTGGGCTTTCAGGAAAGGGGAAAACGGCATTTTAACCTATTTATGCAGCTACCGACTACTTAGACAAGATACTGTATCTATCTACACTGAATAGAATGCCACAGGAGGATGTAACTTAGCATCTGGCTTATTCCCAGAAGAAATGTAAATGTATTTAAAGAATAAACTTGGAGGAACTGTTCTGCAGCTTGGTGGCCGACTGTGTTTGAGATTGCAGTAAAGCCTTAGGATTCAATGTCTAGGGTCAGAGCAATTAGGTTGTCTTAGTTACTTTCTGTCGCTGTGATCAAAAGCACAGTCAGCTCAGGGAAGAGAGGGTTCGTCCTGGCTAACATAAGGGTGGAGCCCACCACGGTGGGGCGTTAAGAAGGCAGCTGGTCACACTGTAATCAGGAGGCAGAGAGAGCTGAAGGCTCACTGCTCTGTCTGTCTGTCTGTCAGTCTGTCTGTCTCCAGTCACAGAGTCCTAGATCCCGGGCAGGGAACGGTGCCTGCAGACCTTCTCCTCACCTCACTCCCACAGGCAGGCCCCATCTCCCACACGATTCTAGAATCTGTCCAGTTCCACCAACTGTCACATGCAGCGATTGCTTTTGATGTGTGTTGTTCAAGCCTGTGTCTTTGTAAAAAAGGTCACTTGGACAGTCCTGGTGGAGAAGCTTTCTGAAGGGCGAGGGGGTTTTGTCCCTTTGCCTAGTAGGTATTCGAGTCAGGGCAAGCAAGCAGCACAGAGAACCAACAGGCTTCTGCCCGCTCCTTCCCTAGCTACGCCATCGCCGACAACGCTTACCGCATGATGTGCTCAGAGCTTAACAACCACTTCATCCTCATTTCTGGAGAGAGTGGAGCTGGGAAGACCGAGGCCTCCAAGAAGATCCTCCAGTACTTCGCCGTGACCTGTCCGATGACGGAGTCCCTCCAGATAGCCCGGGACAGGCTGCTGCTCTCCATCCCGGTCCTGGAGGTGAGTGGCCTCCAGGAAGCCCCCAAGCAAGAGCAGTTCCCTGCCTGGGTATGGCAGTAAAACTGGGCACGCAGCTGCCGAGGACAGGGGCTTCTCGGGTATTGTCACAGCGAGGGATGTGACCTCAGAGGCAGGCTTGGATGTAATCCAGCAGGCTTCAGCAGAGCCCTTGGATGCAGAGCCCATGTCCCCAGCTGAGGAATGTGTCTGTTCGGAGTACCGGACTCTCCAGAGCTCTTGGGGGTTCAGTGGGATGAGCGGCAAAAACACGTGTGATTGGTAAACTATAGATCACGCGTGACTTGTGCTTCCCACCAATCAGAATCATCTGGGTTGTCGTTCCTCCTGGGACAATGTCACCCCAGTCACTGTCTCCTGTGTTGTCCAGGGCCGGTGTGAGGAGGGGTGGTGTGACAGGCTGCCAGTCACAGGGCAGTGAGGGTCATGTGCCCTCCTGGATCATTTCTAACAGAACCCTTCAGAGACTGCCCCCTGCTTTTCCCGTGTCCAAATACAGCATTAGAGTCGTATCTTCAGAACTTAATGACTATTTTGTTTTTAGAAGACAAAGTGTGGTTTCCCTCCCTAGTTCCTTCTACTGTCCCCCACGGGCATGTCATTTGGGGGCAAGGACTCGCCAAGCACTGTAAGCCACAGTTGACTCTGTGTGACATTTATACTCAAAGGCTTTCGGGAATGCCAAGACGCTTCGTAACGACAACTCCAGCAGATTCGGAAAGTACGTGGACATACAGTTCGACTTCCAGGTATGCTGAGGTTCCTGTTTCTGCTCCGGGGACCCTATCAAGGCGACCCTCAGGAGAAGGGCGTTATCGACCTGAACAGTGAGAAAATTCAGGTCCAGATAATCTGTTAGTGTGAGTGCGTGTGCACATGACCGAATGCAGCATGACACCCGTGTGGAGGTCAAAGGTCAGCTTCCGGTGGCCCCTCTTCCCTCCTTGTGTGAGACATGGCCTCCTTTCAGCACCATGTGTGTGCCCGGCTAGCTCACCTGTGAGCTTCGTGGGAATCTCACTCCCTGTCTTGTCGTAAGAGCGCTGGGGTTACAGACACACACTGAGGATCCCAGCGCAGGCCCTTACACTGTAGAGCACGCGCTTTACCTCTGAGCCAGCTCCCCAGCCCTACCTTGCCCCCTGTGATAATTTCAGCACCCGAGTGAACCACAGTGCTGCTTCCTGATGCTTAAGAGTGACGTCTGAGGACGCTGGGTGTGGGTGGAGACGTGGATGGCTAGGAACCCACACGCATGGCTGCGGGGGGTTTGCGGTGAACCCGTTAGAAAACGCCCACTGATCTAACACACGCTCCTGCCTGCTAAAGCTACTGTCATGTATTCGAGCCGAATGCTATGGTGCACAAGTCCCAGTCCTGAGGAGGCTGAGGCAGAAGGATACACATGGATTTGAGGCCAGCCTGGGCTACTGTGTGAGGTACAGGTACCAGCCCATCCACATAAGTATCCCGCAGATACATAAACAAATCCCCAGTAGCCCTGCTCAGCAGGAAGCCTGGCGTGGGCTCCCTGTTCACTCACAGAGCAGCTAACCCGGGGTGTGTGCACACGGTGAGGTGACTCAGATTTACCGCAGCAAAGCGCCTCACTGATGGGCCCTGGGGATGGACTGGGATTGAGCAAGGCAGGAAATACTTTCCTCTCTGTGGGCCAGACAGCCTCTGTCAAAACACCACCTGTTGTAGCATGAAGGTAGCCATGACTGGTACGTGAATGAATGAATGAATGAATGAATGATAAGGTGCTACATACAGGCTGGGGGCGTAGCAAGTATCTGAGGCCGCAGGGCACCAGTGAGGTCTGGCTGGCTCAGGGTCTCCCAGAAGCTGCTCTGTGAGCTGCTAATAGCGGGTACATTGTCTTTAAGATAGTCTGTAGCCCGCAAGGTCTCGGACTTTTTTATTTTTTTAATTAGTGCTTAACGCATCGACCACACAGGCGAGCCCGGTGAATTCTGCACTGACGCTCATCTGTAGGGAGTCACCTCAAAGTGAGACATAGGAAACCTAGCAGCCAGAAACTGGTCCAACAAGATCATCAGAGCTTCTTGTGGCTGAATGTCACACGTGTCACACTATGAGTGTGGAGGTCAGAGGACGGCTCGCAGGAGTCGGGTCTCTGCCATGTGGGTTCTGGGAATCTTGCTTCACGACAGAGCCTTCACCTGCTGGGCTGTCTCACCGCCTCAGTAAAAGAACATCCGGGGCGTCTCTGGTCTCTACGCTGGGCAGTGGCCTCTTCCTGTCCTGTTCACACCCACACCGCCTTGGCTGCTCTTTCCAGTCACCTCTTCAGTAAGGATGCTTACTCCAGAGCCGATGAGAACACACAACCTAATTTAAAGTTGGCCAAACCGAATTTCAAGAGGCTGGAGAGCAAACGTCCACACAAGGAGACAGAGTTAGACCGAAGTCTTAGGAAAGAAGCCACATGAGCCACTTAGAACTCACAAGACTACCAGAGCCGACAGTGAACATGGCAGCGGGGGAGGAGGGATGGGAGCACGCCATGGCTGTGGCTGTACCAGGCCACCTCTGGGCCTGTACCCAACATGAGCAAAGATTGTTTTACCTGCTCCTTCTTACACAGCAGGGGACACTATCTTAGAGATCTCCATTTGCAAATGAGCCAAAGTGAGCAAGGCAGGCAAGAGGGCTCAGCGGGTTAAGAGGCTTGCTGCAAACCTGAGGACCTGAATTTAATCACTGAGACCCACATGGTAGGAGAGAACTGACTCCTGAAAGTTGTCCTCTGACCTCCACACAAGTTCTGTGGCAGGAGTGAGCACCCCTATAGACACACACACACACACTCTAAATATTTATTTTTTAAAGGTGAACAGTTTTGTCTCAGGCAAATAGGTTTCCTGAATGTATCCTGCTGACAGAGGAAAGCCAGGAACATAATATATAATACACAATGTAATTATATATAATATACAATGTAATTATATATAATATACAATGTAATTATATAATATACAATGTAATTATATATAATATACAATGTAATTATATATAATATACAATGTAATTATATATAATATACAATGTAATTATATATAATATACAATGTAATTATATATAATATACAATGTAATTATATACACTGTAGCCACTGAAACTTACTCTCAAGCCCAGGCTGGCCTCAAATCCATGGCTATCCTCCTGCCTCAGCCTCCTGTTTTGTGCCACAGAACTCTGGCAATAGCTTTACTATGCAGGAGCCTGTGTTAGAGCAACAGGCATTTTTAATGGGTTCACGTGAACCCCGGCGGCCATGTGTGTGGATTCCTGACCATCCACGCCAGCATCGTTGGCTGTGATTCCTGACATCATGACATAGACCTATGGTGTTACTGAGGCCTTTGGATGAGTGCGGGGTTGAGGTGAGACTGCGGTAAAGTCACTTGTCACCCTGCCCGATGGCCGGAGTTCAATCCCCACAGCCCCATATGTTAGAAGGGGACAATGTCCTCCTCTGACTCCACACCCAAACTGAGGAACACGTGTCTTTTCCCCCAAACACCACATGCACAGCTATATAAATGTAATTAAAATACCTGCGTTTGAAGAATCTGTGTTTATGGACGTGAATGTGCCCCATGGCTGTGTCAAAAGACTGCAAAAGCGTAGTCGCGTGCATAAAATAAATACATTTTTAAAATTACCACTGAGATTCGGTAGGGACAAGGTCATCTTTCCAGTGAGCGATACCTTATTGACTCTGAGTGTTGATAATGAGTTTAGAAGACATTTACCTCACGCTACAATCAAAAATTAAATACTGTGGGTTGGCAAAATAATGTGATATATACAGGCACTTGATACACAAACCCAGTGACCAAGGTTCGATCCCCGAAACACACACACACACACACACACACACATATACACACATACACACACACATACACATACATACACACATATACACACACATACACACACACAGGGGTGGGGTGGAGAGAACCAAATCCTGAAGATTGTTCTCTGAACACATACATGCTTTGGTACATACATACCTGCGTGCATGTGCGAATATATGCACACGAATAAGTCCAAATTTTTAAGTTATTTTAAGATTAGCAGGACCATAGTCTGTAGCATTAAACAGTAAAATGAATAGAAAAAACATATCTCCCTGATTTTGGACTGGGCAAAAACTGAGCCTAAGGAAAGCTGATTAACCTTTGACCCTGAGAGATTGTTGTTCATTCAAATTGTAATGCTGCAGAGTTGGGAAGACCGTGAATTCAGGGCTAGCCTGGGCTACACAGTAAAACTGAAGCTAATCTGGATGACCAAGACTCTCGTCTCCCCTCCCCCGCCCCCTGAAGAAACCACCCTGGCTAAACCACTATCTCTCTGGGCCCGTAGTGGGCCGGGCCTGTCCTGGCCACCTCCATCCTGTTCTCTTTTGAAGGGTGTTCCCGTGGGCGGCCACATCATCAGTTACCTGATCGAGAAGTCCCGCGTCGTCCATCAGAACCACGGAGAGCGGAATTTCCACGTCTTCTACCAGCTGCTGGCGGGTGCCCACGAGGAGTGTCTCGCCTCCCTGGGACTTGGGCGGGACCCCCAGCTGTACAAGTACCTCTCGCAGGTCGGGAAGCCCAGTGCCTGGCTTCAGTGGCCTCTGGGAGGAAGGGGTCGGGGAGTTTGCTGCACTGTCCTCTGAGAAGCTAGTCACAAGCAAGCTAACACAGTCCCTGGGTTCAAAACCCAGCACTAGGTGAGGAAACAGATTTTGGGGCTGACCTTGGAATATTTAGGTTCAGTCCTTTCAGGGTGGGAAGGAGCTGTCAGAACTGTTGAAGATTTAAGCTCCCTTGTCAGGAGGATTCAGCTCAGTGGTAAAGTACCTGCTGAGGATGTGCAAGGTCTAGGGTTCAAGTCCCAGTCAAACACCCTCCTTTTAGATCTGGCACACAGTCAGCTGCTGGGGTGGGAGTGACAGGCACGACTGTTCCTCTGCCCACATCAATCTGAAAAGAACTCTCTCCCTACCCTCTGCTTCGAGAGCTCAGCTGCAAAAGGAAAGAATTCAAAGCAGTTCGGGCCAGTCCCTCAAGCGGGCCTGGGAGCTAGCGCTGTTGGTGGACCTTTAGCCTTGAACTCCCAAACATTCATTTTTCTGTAGCCTGTGCCAGGGTTGGAAGGTGTGTGGGCTCAGGAAGTGTTTGATCCCATTAACACCTTTCTTTTCTTTGCCCAATGCTCTCTCTCTCTCTCTCTCTCTCTCTCTCCCTCCCTCCCTCCCTCCCTCCCTCCCTCCCTCCCTCCCTCCCTCTCTCTCTCTCTCTCTCTCTCTCTCTCTCTCTCTCTCTCTCGTGTCCTCACTGTGCCTGGCCTTGCGGTCACCTGAGGTCACTGTACAGAATGAAGGCGAGAGAGAGAGAGAGAGAGAGAGAGAGAGAGAGAGAGAGAGAGAGAGGCTTTATAAAGTGTGAGTAAGATGAGGACCATTGTTGCCTAGCTCCCTTCGGGGAAAAGATTGAAAGACTTAAGAAGAAAAAATGGGAAAGGATCAAAGAATCCTGATGAGCCAGAAGCTGTTCCTCAGAACAGAGAAGGGTTTGGTTTGGTTTGCATTTCTTTTTAAAGACCTGGTATATATATATATATATATATACATACATATATATATATATATATATATATATATATACATACACACAGAGAGAGACAGAGGGAGAGACAGAGAGAGAGACAGATATAGACACATACAGAGATACACACATACATGTGTGCAGGCCCAGAGACACAGAGACATACATACAGAGAGATACACATACACACAGACACAGAGACACATACATAAACACAGACACAAAGACATACATACAGAGAGATACACAGGCACAGAAACATACATACAAAGAGACACATACATGCACTCACACACACACATACAGACACACACTCCCACAGAGACACATACATGCAGGGAGAGACACAGAGATATACATACACAGAGAGACACAGAAACACATACAAACACACAGAGATACAGACATACACATGGAGAGACAGACAGACACACACCTTTTTTCTTATAGATTTTTTCCTGGACCTACTGCTTCAATCAAACCCATATATGGCACTAGGCTTGCAAACAGTTCTAGCATTTGCTAGTGTTTGTTTAGACCCCGTTCCCTGACAGCCCACAACGCCGGGGAACTGTTCAGCTTCGGTTTAGACCGAGTGTGTGTCCCGGAGGGACAGATCTGCACACGCTTTGCCCGCAGGAGGCAGGAGCAGATGTCCTGTCGGGAGGGACGGCTGCTCAGGTTCCATGGGGACCCATTTGAGGACTCCCCACGGATGGCAACAACCAAGGGCGTTTGAGTCTCTTACATAAAATGTCGAAGTGTCGGCATGTGACCGATGTACGCGTCCTCGCATGTGTGCTCGCTTGTCCCGTGTAAACGCTGTTCCTGGTGGTTATGTGGGTGGTGGGTGTGGCTCAGTCAGTAAAATGTTTGCCACACATTCAGGGGAACCTGAGTTTGAATCCCTGTATCCACACTGGAAGTGAGGAAGCAGAGACAAGGGGGAGGAGCCTTGCGGCTCCGTCCTGCGGGTCTAATCAAACTGTGAGCTCCTCAGTCAGAGACCCCCATCTCAAAAATAAAGTGGACGGTGATCAAGGAAAATACGTGGTGTGGACTTCTGCCCTCCGCACACAGACTGGGAACCATGTGCACACACAAGGTACACAGCTGTTATGCCGCACTGTTTAGGGGACTAAGACGTCTGCACATGTGTTGCGGTAAATATTAAAAAATGAATCTGCTGTTACCAGTCCTGCGCAGTGTCACTCCGCGGGAGCTGCTCCAGTGTGGAGCTGGGCCGCAGGCCTCTCTCCGCCATGCGGTCCACTCTGCCTGCCTGGCTGCTTTTGATCCCAGTGTTCCACAGCCACCCCAGCGAGTGGTCTTCCCTCACTTTCCCCTGGTGGGTTGTGGCCCCGCCTGGCCCACACACATCCCAACCCCATGGCGGGCTTTATGCCTCCCACCACCACACCCTCTCTTGAACTCGATTAAGTCGCCACATCGAAGAACACACCAAAATACTCTGATCCAATTGGTGTGATAGAATTTGCCCACCTAGGAAAGTCAGATCATCCTGTACAATTCCATCCCTTATAAAATATGCATAACAACCTTTATCCCTATAGATAAAATGATCAAATAAGACTGAAAAAAGTATGATCTCTGATAGGTAGATTAAAACCTCCTCGCCTGCAGTTCTGGACGTTGCGGAAGTGGGTTCCACGTGGTTAGAAAAACCGCTTCGAGCTAGAAGCAGATCCGCAACCTCCGTTGCCCTTAAAATGCCACTAACGGATCCGATTGTGCCACAGGGTCATTGTGCCAGAGAGTCACCCATCAATGACAAGAGTGACTGGGAAACCGTGTGTGGTGCCTTCTCTGTCATTGGTTTTACTGAAGCTGACCTTGAGGTACGGGGCCTGGGGTTCTGTCTGGGTGGGGAGCCACGCCGTTTTCTTGGGACTTCGTAGATGTAGGACTCGGTGTAGGACTCGGGCCGGGGGATGGTACAGCCTGCAGAACACTGGGGGGGGGCATGGGAAGGGGGGCTTGAGCCCCAGAACCTGCATCAGAAGCCACGTGTAGGGGCTGGAGAGACAGCTCAGCGGCCAAGAACACTTGCTGCTTGCAGACAGCTTGAGTTTGGCTCCCAGCACCCAGGTCAAGGGAGCCACTTAAAACTCCAGTTCCAGGGGACCCAGCACTCAGTAATAATAAAAGTCTTTTTTTTAAACAATAGATTTATCTTCTACAGACGAGTGCTTCACCTGCATGCATGACGGCAGATCACATGTGTGCCTGATGCTCACAGAGGCCAAAAGAGGGCAGCAGATCCCCTGATCCAATGTTACAGGTAGTTGAGAGCCATCACGGAAGCTCTAGGGAATGAAGCCAGGTCCTTTGCTATAGAGAGCAGCATGAGCTCAGAGCCATTGAGCCATCTCTCCAGCCCCCACAGTAATAAAGTCAGGCATTATAGCCTGATCCCAGCAACGGGAGGCAGTGGAAGGAAGGGGTGGGGTGGGGTCCCTGGGCTCACTGGCCAGCCAGCCTGGCTCACATGCTAATCTCCAGGCCAGAGGGAGAACTGGAAAAATAACCAAACTGAAGGTGGGCTTGAAGCCTGTGAGATGACACCTGAATTGTCCTCAGTTCCGGGGACACCACAGAGATGTGCACACGCCTGTGAACATGCATATATGCGAGCACATGTCGGGTAAAAAAATAGGGCATCCCGTAACAAAGTACTTTGAGTTAAATAACAAATAATTTGGTATAAATATGCCTCAAGTGTTGCATCCAAACAATTCTCAAGGATCAGACGCAGCCTGTTCCAGCAGCAAATGGGCATTTGCCTCTTTTCTGTCAGCTTAAGTTTCCCCAGTGTTGGGGCTGGAAAAATGGCTCAGTGGTTAGAGCACTGACTGCTCTTCCAGAGGTCCTGAGTTCAATTCCCGGCAACCACATGGTGACTCACAACCATCTGTAATGGGATCTGACGCCCTCTTCTGGTGTGTCTGAAGAGCTACAGTGTGCTCCTATACATTAAATGAATCTGTTTTTAAAAAGTTTCTCCAGAGTTGTATAGAGAGAGGTGATGTGGTCATTCTCAGGTGATATGGCTCTCCCCAGGTGACCTGGTCCTCCCCAGGTGATACGGTTCTCCCAGTGATGTGATCCTCCCAGAGATGTATAGTCCTCCCTTCCCCGGTGATGTGATCCTCAATTAGACCAGTTGAAGTCCAGTCTCTATTTAGATCTGTTGGACTTGCACATTTATTCTCTATTTACTCTTCAATTTTAAAATGAATTGCATCATGGATAAACACAGGATAAGATTTTGTCACTTTCTTCTGTTTGGATTATAACTCTGTTCAAATTTCAAGAAGCAAAAATGTAGTCTTATAAAAATGATATTTAAGACCATGCTATTAGAAAATTAAACGGTTTACCTGTAGGGTTTGTTGGTTGGTTTGAGACAGGGTCTCACCATGTAACCCAGGCTGTTCTGGAACTAGTGATCTCCTGCCTTATCCACCCAAGTGCTGGGGTTACAGGCATTCACTAGCTGCAAGTTTGTTTTGTAAACAGCTTTGGCTGTTCTTGGAACTAGCTCTGTAGACCAGGCTGGCCTCAAGCTCAGAGAGATCTGCCTGCCTCCCAAGTGCTGGGATCAAAGGTGTCCACCCCCTTTCATCAAGATAATTAGCCCTGGATAATAACCAGGGCCTATTTCTAGGGAGCTGGCTCTGTGAACAGGGCTGGGGTTCAGGGGGAGAAGCTGCATCACCACCAATTGTCAAGGAGGTGCTGCTGACCCTCTGTCCCTGTCCCCTGCCGGTTTACAACTCTAGAACCTCTTTGGGATCATCGCTAGTGTCCTACACCTGGGCAACGTTTGTTTCAAGGGAGACAAACAAGGCTGTGCTAGCATCCCGGACACCCACGAAATCAAGTGGATTGCCAAGGTGACCTTCCTTTGCTGATGAGCTCAGAGGGCGGGGTGCGGAGGCTGAACCCCAAATGTCCACAGCAGTGCAAGTGGTCAGTGCCACATTCTTTCGTAGTTGGGAGGGTCAGAGGGGGCCGTAACCAGGGAGCTTGCTGCTGTTTAAATCAGTTTGTTTGGCTTTGTGCTATGACCTCATTGTTGCAGTAAATTTGCTACCAGTCCTGTGGTCTCGCTGCATTGTGGAGCCGGGCACCCGCACAGTGTCCTCTAAGCAGTTAGTTACCAAGCCTGGCACCCACACATCTCGTTCCATTACAGAGCTGGGCCCTCATGCTCCAGCTTCCACTCAGCCATTGCTTTCACACACTGCCCTCCGCAGCCCGGTAAAAACATGACTCAACAATCAATAACTTATCAAACAGATTTATATGTTAAATTCTCAATCCACAATACAGCCACACAATGTAAGCTTACAACCATTGGACAAAGATGTAAACCGCCTGCCCACCTAGATAAAACAAACTGACCCATAGAAACCCTTTGAAATAATCGTATCTACCTAAGGCTACTCAGAGCCGCACGGACGGAGACGGTTCATCTTTGTCCTCCATCTTGATTCTTCCGCTTCTCCCCCTCTCCCTTTCCCAGCCTTTCTCCACCCCCAGCCCACCCCTGCCTACCTTGCTTCTCATCCAATGACAGGCTGGACCCACCTAGCTGCATAATGACATCATCCTACACCTCATTATATAACCCGGGCTAGCCCTGAACCAGTCTCCCCAGGTGCTGAGATCACAGGAGCCTACCACCATAGCCGGCCCTCTGAGGCCCCTTTTGCCCTAAGGCATAGCAGTGAGGGTGGGTGGGTGACCCTGAACCCAGAGAGGCCACAGGCTCTGCATGGTCACCGACTGACGACCGCATTCTTTCACACAGCTCCTGGGAGTCTGTCCAGCTGTTCTTCTGGAAGCTCTCACTCATAGAAAAATCGAAGCCAAAACAGAGGAGGTAAAAAACAGTGTGCAGGGAAGATGTCAGCCCCCTGCCGTGGCTGCCTGACCCAGCCACAGCACTCTGGTGTCCTCTGTGGGTAACAAAGCCTCTAAACCAACCCACCAGGCCCTGAGAGGCTCAGCTATTGCTGGGGTCCCAACCTCATCTCTCCACACCCATCCCCCCATTAAATTAAATCCCTTGTGCCTTACTCTCCACCCCCGCCCCTTACTCCTTCATCCCCACCTCTTACCCCCATTCCTACTCCTTACCCCTCTATCCACACCTCTTACCCCATCCTTGTTTCTAACCCCCATCTCCACCTATTACCCCATGTGCACCCCTTACCCCCGTGCCCATCTCTTACCTCCTATCCCCACCCCTCACCCCATCCGTGCCTCTTACCCCTCCCCCACCAGCTCATGTCTCACCCTTGCCACTCCCTTCCTCACAGGGTGGGCATGCGCACATGCTGTTCCCTCTGCTGGAACGCCTTTTCCTGTCCCCCATCCTTCAGCTCCCAGAGCCCTGAGTCAGGGACTCTTCCCGGTCACCTGCCTCAGCCTCTCAGTTGTCCACAGGGCTCCGCCGCTCTCGGCTGGCACCCGGACTTTTCCTCATGTGGGTCTTTGGAAGTCTTGTCTGCCCCAAGCTGAGCCCACAAACACCAGGCCTGTGTCTGGGTCCTGCTCTCCGAACCTGTGTCCTTTGCTCGGTGACCTTCGGACACTGGTGTGGACACTGAGGACACTGCTCGTCCCCTCCGTAATGACGTCCCTTACCCTTCTTTCCAGGTGGTATGCCCGTTGACAGTAGAACTCTCTGTTTACGCTAGAGATGCCATGGCAAAGGCTGTGTACGGGCGGACATTTACCTGGCTGGTCACTAAGATCAACTCTTCCTTAGTTAACAAGGTGGGTCAACACTGCAGTCGTCTTGTTCTCACCAGTGGTAGTGCCTTACGGTTGTCATAGTAACGTAAAGTGCCCATGAACATGAACCGGAAGCTCCTCATGGGCAGGGGTGATGTCGTGGGTCTTCCAGTGCCTTGCACACAGTAGGCTAATGGACATACATACCTGTTGGCTTGAGTCTTCCAATACACACAGTAGGCTAATGGGTGTGCACACCTGTTGGCTTGGGTCTTCCAGTGCCTTGCACACAGTAGGCTAATGGGTATCCACAGAACCCATGGATACCATGTGGCTTTCTACAGCATCTGACTTTCAAACTCCTGCTTAGGTTGTGTTTCCTTTTTACAGAAGGATCAGGTAAGATGGGAGTTTATTCAAAGCTAGAAATCAAGGCATGACTCTAGGGCCTGGCGTGCAGAATGCAGTCTCAGTCCACTCAGAAAGAAGAGGCCACTGTGTCCCGTTAAGAATAATTGGGGGGAGGGGAGCTGGACGGACAGCTCAGGGGTTAAGAGCACGGGCTGCGTTTCCAGAGAACCCAGGTTCAGTTCCCAGCATCCAAATGGCAGCTCACAGGTGTGTGTAACTCCAGTGCTAGGGGATGTGACATCCTCATACAGACACGTAGGCAAGGCACCGATGCACGTGAAATAAATAAGGTGATGGTGATGGTGGTGGTGGTGGTGGTGGTGGTGATGATGATGATGATGATGATGATGGTGATGATGGTGATGATGGTGATTAGCCAGGCTGGATGGCTCAGCAGTTAAGAATGCTATTGTCCTTGAAGAGGACCCAAGTTCAGTTCCCAGCATCCACAGTGGATGACTCACAACCACCTTTAATCCTGTTCCAGGGGACTCAGAGAACCTCTTTTGGCCTCTTTGGGTACCCAAACATGTGGGCTATGTGCATGTGTGCATTCTGCACACATGCATACACACCTGCGCACACACACACACACACACACACACACACACACGTTTAAATTAATGACAAGCATAATCTCCGTTGCTCTAACCCAGCCCCACAAGCTGGGTGGTTGATAGATTCTAGACGTTTACTTAGCTCGGGTTCTGGACGGTGGGGAGTTGGGAGTCAAAGCTCCATGTAGTGGAGTGTCGTTCAGCATCCGTACGCGGCAGGGGACATCCCACAGTGAGGCAGGAAGGGCTAGTGAGCCCCTGTGTCATGGCGCCCCGCCTCATGACCTTGTCCTCCGATGACGTGAGGCTGGAGGATGCCGTTTCTGACAGGTGAGCCTTGGGGAGATGAACAGTGAGGTGCCCGCCCTCACCTGTATAAAGTGACTGTCATGCCCCTGCCTCCTCTCACACTTCCTGGTAGTTTCTAGGTCACTTTGATGGTTGGTTTTAGAGTGCGGGAGAGACAGGAAACCATGAAGTGAATCGGAAGGTGAGGTGGTCCTGGCCTAGGGAAGCCTCCGACAGGCCCAGCTGGGGACCAACCTGAGGGCCCCAGAGGTTGCCGTGAGCCCCCGCTGAGGAAGAAGGCAGGAGCCATGTGCTTTGTAACCGAGTCCCAAGCTTAGGGGCAGGAACAGGGATTGCGAAGACAAACTTAACTGAGTCAGTCCATTTTCCATTAACTCTCATGGCGACCCGGGAAGAGTGTCACATGGTGACACAGAGAGGACACGGTCCGTGCAGCCCTCTGGTTTCTCTCTTTGTAGGGAGTCAGCAGCATCAGGTCCTGGGGTCTTATCTAACTAATGAACCCGAGGCCCCACTTCAAACCCCATAGTCAGATTCCGTTCCATCTCTTAGCCTCACTGTGGGGATGGAGTTTCCACACTGGAGCCTTTGGGTAGGAGCTTGGAAGGTGGCTCCCTGGTCAAACGCACTTGCTGCTCTTGAAGATCACCTGGGTTTTGTCCCCAGCACCCATGCCGGGCGGCTCCCAGCTGGGTAACGGCAGCTCTGGGGATCCAGCGCCCTCTTCTGGTCTCCATAGGCACCTGCACACAGGTGGTAGGCAGAGCTATGTGCACTAAAAATGTCTGGAAAATGAAGACGCTTTGGGAGAGCATGCAGCTAATGGCATGCGTTTTTCCCCACTAGGATTTCACCCAAAAGACTGTGATTGGGTTGTTGGACATCTATGGCTTCGAAGTCTTCGACAAAAATGGGTGAGTTTCCCGGGTGTGCTGCTGCCTGCACTGCCTGTCTGCCTCTATTAGAGCCTGCCATTGGTTTCCCTGCCCCCAGAACAACAGATCCACAGCCTTCCATTTACACACAGTTCCCGGCAAGTGCCCTACCCACGGGCTGCATCCCTAACCATTCACAGGCCGCCCCGCCCTGTTTCCATGAGAGTCTCCCCATTTATTAGTGGACGGCTCTACAGATATTTTTGCGTCCCCGCAAAGATGCAGTTTGGCTGTGCTTGGTGTCTCTGCACGGGTCGCACGACCAAAATCCCCCGTGTCTCTAGTTTTGAGCAGTTTTGTATAAACTACTGCAATGAGAAACTGCAGCAGCTGCTGATAGAGAGGACACTGAAGGCGGAGCAGGCTGAGTACGAGTCTGAAGGCATCGAGGTGAGGGCTGGGTGTCTCCAAGTTAGGGAGGGGGAGGGGGAGAGAATCTGAGATGGAGGTGGGAGGAGGAGGGAGGGATGGAAGGAAGGAAGGGGTGCAGGGCTGGCAGGAGACTCTGGCTTTGAACACACCAGTAAAACACTCTACCTCCTAGCTCCGCCCTGACCCCTCCCCATTTCTTGGATTGAGGACCTTTAGTTCTTCCCTGAGGAAACACTTGGCTATCTAGAAAGTGTCTGTAGTGAGAGTTTTAGAATTTTGGATTATTTTAAAAATGGAGATATGGCTCAGTGGTTAGAGCACTGACTGTTCTTCCAGGGGTCCTGAGTTCAACTCCCAGCAACCACATGGTGGCTCACAGCCATCTGGAATGGGATCTGACGCCCTCTTCTGGTGTGTCTGAAGACAGCTGCAGTGTACTTATATGCATGAAATAAATAAATCTTTTAAAAATAAGTTTTAAAACCCACGAGAAATAGAAATCAGATATCCTGACAGTGAAGATCAAACTTGCCCCAAGGACCTCGATGCCCCCAATCATCAGGAAGTGCTGTAGTGACGCTGTAGGTCACCCCCTTTCTGACTCCATTTGGGATCTCCTTTTCACCGCTTTCTCTCTGATCTAGTGTTAGGGCTGAGATGGTGGAGAAGACTGAATACGTGAGGGTGTAGGTACATATCCAGGGCACAGAGGACACCCTGAGTCACTTCTCTCCTTCATGTGGGTTCCAGGGAACAAACTCAGGATATGAGGCTTGTGCCACAGACACCTTTACCTTCTGAACCATTTCGCCAGCCCCAAAAGTATCATGTTTTTAAAAGATTTATTTACTTATTTTATGTATGTGAGTGCACTGCAGCTGTCCTCAGACACACCAGAAGAGGGCATGGGATCCCCATTACAGATGGTTGTGAGCCACCATGTGGTTGCTGGGAATTGAACTCAGGACCTCTGGAAGAGCAGTCAGTGCTCTAACCACTAAGTCATCTCTCCAGTCCCCCAAAAGTATCATTTTTGCAGGTTAGATATGAAAATCAGATTGTGAGAAAGTATTTGGAGCACCCAGGTCAAGCCAATGTGCTCGACGCCCCGTGCATGCTGGGAGAACCCCTCCCTATTGTCCTTCCAGTGGGAACCTGTCCAGTACTTCAACAACAAGATCATCTGCGATCTGGTAGAAGAGCGACACAGGGGGATCATCTCTATTCTGGTGAGGAAGCTGGGGCCCGGCTCTCTGACTACGCGCCCGCCACAGCGGTAAACAACGCACAGGGCTCACAGGCATGGGGGAAGAGCCCAGTGTAGCCCCAGCAATGAGGGCAGATTGCTGTGGGTTTGAGGCCAGCCTGGACTACATAGTAAATTCAATAGCCTAGGCTATTTAATGGGATGTCTCATTGTGTGTGTGTGTGTGTGTGTGTGTGTGTGCATCAGTGTGCATTTGTGGGGGTTGTGAGTTTGTGTGTGTATGAGTGTGTTTCTGGGGGTGAGTAAGTGTGTGTGTGTATGTGTATGTGAGTGTGTGTGGGGAATGAGTGTGTATGTGTGTGTGTCTTTGGGGCATATAGTAGGTGTGTGGGGGAAGGTGAGTGTGGGGGGTAAATGTGTGTGTATGTGTGTGGTGAGTGTATGAGGAGGTGAGTGTGTGTTTGTGAACATGTGTCAGTGTGTGTTTGTGTGTATGTGATATGAGTGGGGGGGAGGTGTAAGTGTGTGTGTGTGGGTGAATGTGTGTGTGTGGTAAGTGTGGGGGAGGTGTGTGTGTGTCAGTGTGTGTTTGTGTGGGTTGGGTGAGTGTGTGTGAGGATGTGTATGTTGACAATGGCCAGTTAAGTAGACTCACTGTTGAGGAGATTCATGCACAGGGATGGAGAGAGGCTCCGTCCAGCTTTCTTTCCACGAGGCATTGTGCACGCAGTTGTCCCTGATCCTTAATGACAGCTTAGGAGTGTTTCAGTAAGCTTCCATGGCAACCCTGAGTGTCTTTGGAAGTCTAAAAATATGGTTGGAGCAGGGCATGGTCCCCGTGTGCTTGAGGCCAGCCTGAGCTACATCAAGTCACTAAGAGTCGGGGAGGAAAGAAAAAATAAGTCAGGGTGTGGCGGTGCAAGCCCGTCACCCCAGTGATCAGGAATCTGGGGCAGGAGGATTAGGAGTTTGAGACCACTCCAAGCTACACAGCAAGACCCTAACTAGAGGCAAGGGGAGGAGGGTGGAAGGAGAATGAAACGAATGAATGAATGAATGAATGAATGAATGAATGAAAAGATACAGGCCAGAACGTGAGCTGGCCAGCACTGGTAATGCCAGCACTGAGAAGGCTAAGACAGGAGTTTGAGGGACCCTGGACACACAGAAAAGTCCCGCCTAAAAGGATGGGAGGAATGGAAAGGGATCAGAAGGGCACTGATCAGATGCAGGGCAGTTGACTTCGGTATTTCCAGGCTCTTTGGGGTGGAGGTTCCCTCAGCCAGCCCTGGGGTCCAGACACTGGCCTTGAGGAAGGTGACAGGAATTTAATCTAGAACATTCAGCTGGGGCTGGTGAAAGCTCTTAGAGCCCGAGTCAACCAGCACACACGCTGGTGTGTGGCTGAGCTGTCTTCTTTCCATCTGAAAGGATGAAGAATGCATCCGTCCAGGCCCTGCGACGGACCTGAGTTTCCTGGAGAAGCTGGAGGAGAAAGTGGGCAAGCATGCGCACTTCCAAACGTGCGTGCTTTGTCAGTCTGACAGGCTGTCCCGTGGGGAGAACGTTGTTTTCTTTCTTGGACCTGTGTCCAAGTACAAGTACTTTGGGGCTGGAGAGGTGGCTCAGTGGGTAACAGTACTTGTGCAAGCATGAGACCCCGACTTCAGATCACGGCACCCACATAAGGGGCTGTGTGGGCTACGCTGGTCCATAACTCCAGCTAGCTGCCAGTCTAGCTCCGGGCTCAGTGAAAGCATCCTGAAAACTGGCTCACGTCAGCATGCCCTTGTGAGTACACCGGACGGACAGGAATTGCATCTCTTTGAGGTTGGATGTGTCACTTTATCCAGCGGCGGTTATGTTTCCTGTGTGGTGCAGGTGGGAGGCAGTCCTTCTGAACCGTTTAGGTCCAGTAGGGATGAACGGATGCGGTGAAGGGCTTGCCAGCATTTGCTCTGGAGGCTGAGATAGGGAATTGGGAGTTCAAGGCCAGCTTGGGCCACGCAGAAAGACACTGTCTCAAAAGACCTTAAAACAGGCCAATACGTGGAACCCGCTGACCAGGGCCCTGGTTAAACCACATCTCAAAACCAAACAGAACCTCTAGGCAATTGAACACAAGATATAGCAAAAGCAGCAACAACGCCCCCTGCCCGACATTCAAAATATCCACATCAAAAATGCCCCGTAAGCGTCGTCCCGGGCGCCAATCCCGAGTTCTCAAAACGGCCTGACAGGTGACTGAGCAGAAAGACAACACCAAAATCTCTGCCAGCACAGCAATCAACAACTGACTATACACAGACACCTTCACACAACACAACCCAACACCTCTGCTCCCTCTTTTTCCCCTCCTCCTCTTTCCTTCCCCTCCTCCTCTTTCCTTCCCCTCCTCCTCTTTCCTTCCCCTCTTTGGAAGAGTCTCACAATGTAGCCTCTGCTGGCCTGAAGCTCATGTAAACCATGATGGCGTTAGACTCAGAGCTTCCTGTCTCCGGATTGTTGGAATTAAAGTCACGCAACCAAACCCAACCTTTTACTTTTTATTTAAAACTGACAGGGCTGAATAAGTCAAGAGCACCCACTGCCCTGCCAGGGGTCCTGACTTTGATCCCTAGCTCTCCGATGTCCCTAACTCCAGTTCCAGGGAGTCCAATACCATCTTCTGGCCTCAGACATACAGGCAAAGCACCCACATATACAGAAATTAAAACTAGAAGGAAACCCCTGTGTTGTAGAGGGAACCCAGGGCTCCGGGCTTGCCAGGGGTCTGTTCTAGTGCCCAGCTGAGCCCCCAGCCCTTGTTACTTAAACAAGACAAAACAAAAGCTGAACGTTTCTCGCAGACACATGCTTCTTCCTCCGGAGCTTAGGCAAAGGAAGGCTCTCATGATGGGAGACCTGATAAGACAGGCCAGTCAGGGAGCAGCTTCAGGGTAGACGTGGTCATGCCTGCTGGAGAGGTGGTCTGTGCTTGTGTCTTGTAGCCGGAAGCTGGCTGGTCCGAAGGGCCGGAAGAGGATCGGCTGGCTGGAATTCTGCCTCCTACATTACGCAGGAGAGGTTACCTACTGCACCAAAGGTGAGTGTGGGGGTGGGTTACAGTCACGTGGTGTCCAGGTGTCGCCAAGTCCTCCAAGGAGATCCTACCTATGGCCACCCAGAGTTCCCTAGTGTCGCATTCAAGCCAGCCACCTGAAAGGTCTTTATTAATTACTGATACTGTCATGTCCGAGTCGCAGGGACCCCAAAGGCCACCAGAGAGCCAATTGTGATGCAAACACACGACTGTCTTCTATAACAAGCTGAAGAGCAAGGGCTCTCGCCACCCTCCGCTGCAGCGGGATCCAAAGTGAGAACCCGAGTCTCGGGGTGCAGGGTTTTTATTGTGGCTACAGCAAACTTGAGACATTTCCATTCGGGTCACAAAGTTAATATTTTCAAAACTGTATTTCTGGCATAATCCGGAGGAAACAAACACGGTGGTGAAACCACCTGGCAAACAGGATGGTTAGGTTATCTCTTCTCTGAAGGATGTCTTCGGCTATCTCTGTGGACCTTGACCCCGCAGTTGTATCCTGACTGGGCTACAACGCTAAGGGGGATGGGTTGTCATAGGATGTTTGTCCAGGAGGACTCTGTGATATTCTTCCTGCAGTTGGGAGTTTCGTCCCTGGTCCCGCACAATGTGGAGTTTCTTCCAAAATGAAGCTGGTTGGCCTTTACAATATAACCCCCAATTTTTAAGTAAACAAATCAAATAGAGTTTATACAGCATATCCTTCATCCGCTGTCGCATGCTACTCAAGGGTTTTAGGGAACTCAGAGTTGTGCAACTGGGTACTCCGGTTCATATACTGCCTGCCTACACCCTCTGCCCCTACCACACCCTCTGCCCCCCAACACCCTCTGCCCCTCACACACCCTCTGCCCCCCCTCACCCTCTGCCCCTCCCACACCCTCTGCCCCTCCCACACCCTCTGCCCCTCCCACACCCTCTGCCCCCCAACACCCTCTGCCCCTCCCTCACCCTCTGCCCCCCAACACCCTCTGCCCCTCACACTCTCTGCCCCTCACACACCCTCTGCCCCCCAACACCCTCTGCCCCTCACACACCCTCTGCCCCTCCCTCACCCTCTGCCCCTCCCACACCCTCTGCCCCTCCCACACCCTCTGCCCTTCCCACACCCTCTGCCCCCAACACCCTCTGCCCCTCCCACACCCTCTGCCCCTCCCACACCCTCTGCCCCCCCACACCCTCTGCCCCTCCCTCACCCTCTGCCCCCCCACACCCTCTGCCCCTCCCACACCCTCTGCCCCTCCCTCACCCTCTGCCCCTCCCACACCCTCTGCCCCTCCCACACCCTCTGCCCCTCCCTCACCCTCTGCCCCCCAACACCCTCTGCCCCTCACACACCCTCTGCCCCTCCCTCACCCTCTGCCCCTCCCACACCCTCTGCCCCTCCCTCACCCTCTGCCCCTCCCACACCCTCTGCCCCTCCCTCACCCTCTGCCCCCCCAACAACTTCTGCCCCTCCCACACCCTCTGCCCCTCCCACACCCTGTTCTGCCCACTCTGCCATCTACCCTTCCCATGTCCTCTGCCCCTCCTCCACATCATCTACCCTCCCCTCTTCCCCTCCCACACACCCTCTTCCCCTCCCCTACATCTTCTGCCCCGCCCCCACAGCACAAGGCAGGGAATCAATGTCCTTTCTGAGTCCATAGCTCCTGGCCTGGAGAATGTGATCCGTCCGGGTCTGATTTCCCTCGTTAGCATAAGGTTTCCAGCTTCCTCTATGCTGCCCTTCATCTTCATTGTCTAGTAATATTCCGTTCTCTGGATACGCTTCTCTGTGCCCATGGTTCAGGAAACATTCAGGGTGTTTATCCTTGCAGCCATGGTGAGGAGTGACGTTTGGAATACGGCTGTATATCCCCTCCCCCACAGTACCACGCATACATAAAAGGTTTTAGAATTTTGGGACAGTCACAGTAAGTTGCCCAGGCCGGCTTTGAACTTGCCATCGTCTTGCCTCAGGTTTCTGAGTAGCTGGGATGAGCAGGTTGCTAATATCTTCCTGGCATTTGTTATCGGTGATGCCTTTCCAAGCACCAGAAAGTTCATCACAAAGAATCTTTTTAAAGTTAAAAAAAAAAAGGATAGATTGGCTCTCTGTTGAGATGATTCCATTTATATTTTGAGGCCAGCCTGGTCTACAGAGCGGTTGCAGGCCAGTCATAACTGCATGGTAGGACCTTGTCTCAACTAACCAACAAAACCAGAACAGCACGGGAGAATGGAGAAGGTCACCAGGGGAGTTTGCCTTTGTCTGTGGGGCTGAGAGTCGTGGTCTGAGCTTGCCTCCCAGGGCTCAGTGCCCCCCACTGTCTCTGTGGGTCCTGGATCACTTTGAATCCAGGTTACACATCATGCAGTGGCTGCTGTAAATGTACCTCTGAGGACCTGCCTCTCAGCCTGGGAAGTTGTCCCCTAGACTATCTGGCTCTCTAGAGTTACAGAGGGAAAGTGGACACCTAGAATGCCTGGCTCTCTTCAGGAGGTATCAAGGGGCGTGTCCCCCATGATGTCTGTCGTATAACACTGAAGATAGGGTGTGGCTCTGGTGTGAGTGAGCGGAGGCCTGACTGTTGCCCCATCTTAGCTCACAGCGCAACTCAGAGCTCACTGCCAGGATCCAGCCCCTCTTAGTGTTGCAAGGGCTGGGAAACCCCAGGCAACCTCAGTCGTCACCAGGTGCCTCAGTCAGGGTTTCATTGCTGTGAACAGACACCATGACTAAGGCAACTCTTGTAAGAACATTTATTTGGGGCTGGCTTACAGGGTCAGAGGTTCAGTCCGTTATCATCAAGGTGGGAGCATGGCAGCATCCAGGCAGACATGGTGCAGGAGGAGCTGAGAGTTCTACATCTTCATCTGAAGGAAGCTAGCAGAATACTGACTTACAGGCAGCTAGAGTGAGGGTCTAAAACCCATGCCCACAGTGACACGCCCACTCCAACAAGGCCACACCTCCTCCAACAAGACCACACCTACCTCAACAAGGACACACCTCCTCCAAGACCACGCCCTCTAATAGTGTCACTCCCGAGACTGCACATATACAAACCATCAATTACATCAGGATGTGTCTTAGCTATTAGTGTGGAATTCATTGATTCAGACTTTTTTTAAAAACAGGATTCTTGGAGAAAAACAACGACCTGCTTTACAGACACCTGAAGGAGGTAAATCTGAATCTCCACCCCACATGTTACTAGCAGTGAGGCAGAAGTCGGCAGTGGCTCTGGGGGTTTTCTGGGACTTTCTTTTTTCTTTTCTTTAAAGATTTATTTGTTTATTTTATGTGAGTACACTGTTGCCGTCTTCAGACACACCAGAAAAGAACATCAGATCCCATTACAGATGGTTGTGAGCCACCATGTGGTTGCTGGGAATTGAAGTCGAGACCTTGGGAAGAGCAGTCAGAGCTCTAACCACTGAGTCGTCTCTCCAGCTCTACAAGGACTTTTTTATATGTCTCAATTTTATTAAATTAAGGACTTCTTTCAGAGGTGGTGGCACACAGCTGTAACCCCAACATTTGAGAGAGGGAGACGGGAGGATCTTGAGTTTAAGGCCAGCCTTGGCTAGCTAATGAAAGTGTCTAAAAGAAAAGCATAAAGTAAAGATTAGAAGAGGAAGACACTGGGACTGGGGCTGAGCAAGGCACCAAGTATGGTTTATAACAAGAATAAAAAGGGGGTGCACTTTCTTATAATAGATTATTTCAAAGACGGATGGAGCAGGACTCGCTAATACAAAGCCAGTCTTTGGTTTCACAATACCAGATCTGTCTCCTGAGATCCAACTTATACTGGTTTCTGAGTCCCCCAGGAGTGGCTGAGGCCCGGCTGTGTGTCCTCCGTTCCTTCCCCTGAAGTGCAGGGCACCGCACGCTCACTTGCCCCGGCCTTCTTAGGACTGATTGTTCATAGCTTGGCTCATTCCCCAGCACCAAGGTGGGCTGGAGACAACTCTTGCCAAGTCATGCACGGTGCGGAAAACTAGAAGCCTCTGCAAGTAAATGAGGCACGGCTTTTGCACGCCTCCTTCCGTGCTCTTTGGCAATGCAGGGTGTGGAACCCAGGGTCTCACTACAGGAAGGGAGCGATCTACACCCCCAGCCCCTTGTTTCCCATTTCTTTGTGTCTCTTCCCACTGCCCTGTGGTGGGGAGTAGCTTCATGTGCTCACGGAGCTGGTGGCTCTGCTGTCCCCTCAGGGCTTCTAGGATCCCGACAGCCGGGAGTTCAGTGTGGCCTCTCTTCACACAGGTGCTGTGCAGCTCCAAGAATAGCATCTTGAGGGAATGTTTCCTGGTGACAGAGCTTGAAAACCGGAGGCGACCACCCACGGTGGGTGAGGGAGAAATGCTAGTGTTACTTTAGCAAGGGAACAAAAGCCGTAGTAGGGTAACAGTGACCACTGTCTCCTTTCACAGAGAGCTACAAGACACAGACGTAGACTTTGTATCAGTTCTTTTCCCATGCCCGCAGCTGGGGGAGGGGGAGGGAGCTCCTTGGCCTCCAGGGGTTGCAGTCTGGGAGGAGAAGATGTGAGAAAACACTGTCCAAGGAAGGGATTGGGACCTAGGGACATGGGGCTGGACACAGTGGCAGCTTTCGCTCTCCATTAAGTACTCTGCGTGTGTGAGCCAACTTTCCTGCCCTGTGACAAAATCCTTGAGGAAAAAAAAAGTAAAAGCTGATTTAGTTCCTGGTTTTGGAGACTGAATTCCTTGACCTCTGGTTGTGGGAGGCAAGGAACACTGCAGCTGAGAAGGTATGTGGAGAGATTGGGGGGAAATCCCCCTTCCAAAGTAAGTAACTTACTTCTTCCCAGGAGGCCCCACCTTTTAAAGAGCCCACACCCCCCTAAACCCACCAACCGCAACACCATTGGGCTCTGACTCTATGATGATGTCATAGCCCCCCCTCACTGTAAAGGTTGCTGCACTGGGGACCATGGGCCTTTGAAGGACACCTCAGAACCCATTCATAATACTGTGGCTGCACTCCTGAGCTAAGAGCCTGGCTGATGCTAGGGGCTGGGGGCTGGGGGGCAGCTGCGCCTGTGCTGTGCTGTCTCCAGAGTTGAGCTGGTAGCAGGAGTGTGTACTTAATATGTCCTCTCACCGCATAGGTTGGGACTCAGTTTAAGAACAGCCTGAGCAGCCTCCTGGAAATTCTCGTCTCCAAGGAGCCTTCCTACATCCGCTGCATCAAGCCCAATGAGAGGAAGGAACCCAGTGAGTTCCCCCACTGAGCCCTGCTGGGGGAAGCACAGCAGGGTGGCCAGGGTCAGGAACTCCAAACCCTTCTCCTTGAACATGGGCTCTTTTCCTTCTCAAACAACAGGGGCTGGGATATGACTCGGTGGGTCACCTGCTTGCCTTGCAAGCATGGGGTCTGAGTTCAAATCCCAGGAACCCACATAAAGCCAGACACAGTCATAAGAGATAGGTGGGAGGCAGAGACAGAATTCCTGGTTAGCTTGTGGGCTAGCTTGGTGCACTAGTACACCTCAGAAAACAACAGGAGATCCTATCTGAAGCAAGTTAGAGAGTAAAGAGTAACACTTCAGAGGTTGTACTCTTTCTTACACACAAGTACACACAAGCGCGCGCATACACACACACAAGCAGACTTAAGCTTTTAGGAAAGGGCTGTCCATGATGGCATACCTTTAATCTCAGGAGGCAGAGCCAGGTTGGGGAGGGGCGGGGTCAGAGGCAGAGCCAGGTTGGGGAGGGGCGGGGTCAGAGGCAGAGCCAGGTTGGGAGGGGCGGGGTCAGAGGCAGAGCCAGGTTGGGAGGGGCGGGGTCAAAGGCAGAGCCAGGTTGGGAGGGGCGGGGTCAAAGGCAGAGCCAGGTTGGGAGGGGCGGGGTCAAAGGCAGAGCCAGGTTGGGGAGGGGTGGAGTCAGAGGCAGAGCCAGGTTGGGGAGGGGTGGAGTCAGAGGCAGAGCCAGGTTGGGGAGGGGTGGAGTCAGAGGCAGAGCCAGGTTGGGGAGGGGTGGAGTCAGAGGCAGAGCCAGGTTGGGGAGGGGTGGGGTCAAAGGCAGAGCCAGGTTGGGGAGGGGCGGGGTTAGAGGCAGAGCCAGGTTGGGGAGGGGCGGAGTCAGAGGCAGAGCCAGGTTGGGGAGGGGCGGAGTCAGAGGCAGAGCCAGGTTGGGAGGGGTGGGGGCAGGCTCCCATGGGAGAGCAGGGTAGAGAAAAACCAAGAGAAAAGAGCACTAGATGCTAGACTTATTCAGAGGGACTCCTTTGACGCTCCAGAGAGCGCTCTGCTCAGAGCCTGGAGATGCCAGGCAGGGGGCCGAGGAAACAGGAATCAGAGTGACTCCTTCATGACCCAGGCAGGTGGCATACTAGAGAACAGGGTGACAGGGTCTGGAGCGTGTCCTCCCTAGAGAGATGGCAACAGTAAGTCCTTCCGCCAACTGTTCCTTGTGAGAGTCCCGGCCACATCAGCGGGCCTTGGAGTTATGGGAGAAACGAGAATTCCCTACGAAATCCTTCCACCTAAGCACAGCCGAAGCCTAGAAGCAGGTTTCTGCACCTAGCTGCGGCCCGGAGCCGCCCAGAGCCCCGTTTTTTAAATAGAGCTGAGGGAACGTTTTCCGGTTCACTATCTTCTCCAAAGGCAAGTTTGATGACTTCCTCATCAGCCATCAGATCAAGTACCTGGGGCTAATGGAGCATCTGCGTGTGCGGCGGGCAGGCTTCGCGTACAGGCGCAAGTACGAGCATTTCCTGCAAAGGTGAGTTGAGTCGGCTGAACCTCAGTCCTCTGGGAGACAGTGTGATCAAGCGGGTGGCGTTCCCTAGGGAGCCGCCGTCAGATCTGAAGCGCAAGAGCTGTGAGAACAGCTTAATTCTCGTTCATTCTCCTGCAAAACCAGGACCCTTTCTGCTGAGTTCGCTAAGCTCTACCCTACCTACAGTCTGGAGGAGAGGCTGGGAACTCAGACCCGCCACCGAGGGGCGCACTGTCCATCCAGACCCCTAAGGGTCAGTGCCTCTGTCCTGGGATGTGGAGGGCAGTGAGCTCAACAATGGTGGTGTCATGAAGGCACCAGCTTTGAAACCCCAGAAGGGTGGAAACTCTCCCAGTGCCTCATAGATGTGACCTATCCCTTGACCCACAGCATGGGTAAAGTGTCAGGTGTTTATGAAGGTTTAATGCCACACCCACAGCGGTTTCCTTGGGGACAGGCAGTGCACTCTTGGGTGAGCGTTGCAAAGTGGCCATCTTCAGAAGTCAAGATGGCTGCCCTGTTGTCTGTCTCAGACCGTTATGAGGCTGCCTTTTGAGTTAGTTTGAGCGTGGCAGGGTCCACAGAGCATTGCCCACAGCCCTTTCCCTGTGGTTCCGGCTGCCCCTCCACTGCCTGCTGTCTACCCGACATTCATGCTCTCCCCTGGCTCTTAACTGCACCCCACGTGCCCCCTTCTCCCGCCGATATTGTAACACCTCTTGAGCACCTCCTGAGCCATCATCCTACAGGCAGGCCATGCTTTCTAATCTCAGTGCAGGCCATTTTCTGGTGGAGGGATGTGAGACCTGAGTGCAGGAAAGTCCACAGGGGACAGGAGCATGCCAGGCTAGAGGCTGGCTTTAGAGGGGCCCCAAAGGTATGTGTTGAGATCGGATAAAGCCAACGCCAGAGCCAAAGTTACTCTGAAAGGAATATTTTCTGGCCGGGTGTGGTGGCTCACACCTTTAATTCCAGCACCCAGAAGGGAGAGGCAGGCAGGTAGATCTCTGTGAGTCTGAAGCTAGCCTGGTCTACGTACCAAACTCTGACCCTGTCTCAAAAAAAGAGACAAGAGAAGAAATAATTGGAGCAGCCAGGCTGAGGAGATGACACAGGGGAGAAAAATGTTTGTGTCACAAGTTTGAGGACCGGATGCTGACCCTGAGCAGCCACACAAATGCTGGGCAGGGGGCGGGGCTAACAGCCCACACATAACCCCAACACTCAAGAGTCAAATAGGCTTCCCAGGCCAGCAGGCTACCTAGACCTGCCAACTCAGCAGCCTGAGTTCAGTGAGGGCCCACACATGCACACCCACACCATTGTGTCCACACACATGTAAAGGTGCTCCGGTGTGCATACATGCTACATGAAACCAAACATGTCAACCCCGCCCCCCAAGCTTGAGCACATCTGTTACCCGCCTGACTGCCCTGCTTTGGGCCATTACAAACCGTGCTGCACGAGGCTCTGTGGACACGGATGCAGCTCTTGGATACACTCCAAGGAGAGCTGCTTGGCTCCATGTGTAGCGTGAGCCACTTCCTCTCATACCTTTCTCGCCGTGTATGGATTGCTGAGGTGATTGTCCCTTGAGCATTTGAAACACTCCAAGGGGGTCCGGGAGACCTCTAGGGGTGTGTGGAGGGAGGGCAGTGTAAAGCGGCCTGGTGGCTTCTCTATGTCCTTCTCCATTCCCGCTAGGTACAAGTCATTGTGCCCAGACACCTGGCCGCACTGGCATGGACCGCCAGGAGAGGGCGTCGAGCGGCTGATCAAGTACATCGGCTACCAACCTCAGGACTACAAGTTAGGAAAGTAAGTGGAGGGGGAACGCCAATCCGCGCGGAGCTGGCGTGTCCAGCCTTTGACGTGGAGGCACAGCGTTGCCATCTGCAGAGTTCTCAACTGCTCAACTGAACGGGGAGGGGGGAACGGACCCTTGAAAACCCTCATTCTCGGGTGCCATGGCCTGGCAGGCCAGGAGCTGGATATGCCTGATACTACCTCCTGTTTGCAAGCTAATGCTTCTACCCACTAGCTTAGATGTAGCTGAGTGTGTTGCAGTGAGAACCGGTGGTCCCGAAAGAAGCCAGGCGTTCCAAGGCTGGCTCCACGGTTAGGCAGAGCCTCTGCCTACAAAGTGAAGAGGGGTCCGGAGTGGGGTCCCACCTGTGCTGGCCTAGCATCTCTCGATGCTCAAATGCTAACTTCGCCTTGCTTCATCCTTGGCATCCCATAATGGTACTCCAGAGCACCGTAAGGATGCTAGAGTATCGGGTACCGCTGCAGGGATGCGGTCTCCCGGAGCAGAGCTTCCCCATGAGTTGAATGCTTTCAGACACTCAGTTGGATTAGCCAGGATGGTTGGGTCTGTGCTGTCAGTCATTTTGGTCAGGATCACAAGGCACAGCTGCCTCAGGTTCAAGTCTCACGAGGACCAGTTCACAGACAGCAGGGCCTGCCCGCTTCACGGCTCCCTACCAGCTCCAGCCTGTTTGGCTGGTCTCTCTCAGCTTCATTAATTCATCCACATCCCTGAGAGGGCCGCCTGAACCTGTCCCCATTCTATAGTCCTGGACTTGGCATCCCAGCACATGGGATGCTGCTGTCCCTCAGCAGCTGCTCTGGGAAGTCTGCAGCACAAGCGGCTGTGTAGCTGGCGCTACCCTGCCTGAAGGCCCAGAAGCATTACTGTAAGCAACTTGGGGTCTTACCGTGGATTTGCTCTGTGGGGCTGTGTAATAAGCCACAGCAGTGGTGATGCCCAGGATAAAGGCACAGGCAGGCTCCGTCTGAAGGTCATCAGCCAATTCCCGAAGCTCCTCCGCCAGCTCCTGGCCTTTCTTGGTTGGTGGCATCGCTCTTGCCTGCTTGCGTCCCACATCCTAGCTCTTATAAAGAGGATGCCGGACTGGCTTTAGGGCCTACTCAAACCTACTGTTTCCCCTCTACAGTTCTTTAAACCCATCTGCAGATAGCCAGCCCCCCCCCCCCAAGATCACATTGTAAAGTTCTGATTGGATGTGCATTGAGGGCGGGACACTACTCAACCATTGTAGGTGGCAACTGACCAGTCAGTAATTGTGTTTCTTTTTGCTTCTAGAACCAAAATATTCATTCGCTTCCCCAGAACCCTGTTTGCTACCGAGGATGCCTTTGAATTCAGTAAACATCAGTTAGGTATGATATTCTTTTTGTCCCAATTTCAAGAGATATGAACAAATTTAGCCAGGGAGAAGGAAAGAAAAGCCTTAAACATGGCTGTCTGGTGTGTCAGAAACAGGGATAAAGGAACGAGGCCATGAAGTTATGAGGGGACACCTCTGACCTGGTGCACTCCGAGGGCAGGTGTGGACACATAACATGTCCACGTATCTCATTCTATGCCTGCACCTGCGTGCACACTGAAGTGTGAAATCACAGGGGACCAGGCCCCTCAGTTTGGGCTTCACAACTTCCTTTCCGAATCTGATGGCAACAGCTGTGCCTTGAAACCTGCAGCCAGGGTGACTTTGTGACCAGTGAGTGACAGGAGTTGGATGTGGGCGGGGTCAGGTACTTGTCTAACTGCACATCTAAGGGATCCTTGCTCTGACTTGTGCAGAGTCCCCTACCAACAATCATGCTCCCAGAATAAATCTGAGTGCGGGGCGCTGCTCCCGCTCAGGGGAGCTGAGATGCAGGGGCTCTGAGAAGCTGATCAGCAGCAGAGCCTGGGCTTGAACTTCGACCTGTCTGGTTTCAAGGTCTGACAGTTGTACATGCAAGCTCTCTACCCAAGCGACTGCTCAAGCAGCGGGTACCCATGGCCACCCACCAGGCTGAGCTGCAGGCACTGGCTTACTAGCCAGGCTCCGGGGCTTTGGGTTGGCATCTATTCCAAGAGGACATGCTGCTGCTGGTATGCAGGACTCTGTGAATGTGGCCTCTGGTGCTCAGTCACTACACGGAGGGGGGTGATGAAGGCCAGAGCTGTGGGGTGTTCTGGGGTTCACACCGCTCAGTGTTGGTGGCACTAGGCATCTCCATGTGAACCCGATGCCATTCGTGAGATGAGCCAGTGTCCTTCCAGCCTTGTGGATAGGTTGGGAGGATGAGCTATGAACTGGGCACCTAACAGGAGCCTCTTCCTCACCCTGTGGAAGGGAACTACATTGCGTCTGGGAGCCAGACCTAACTGCTCACATTTCCCAAGTGTGGTTACACTGCAGGCTCTCAAGACCAGTCCCAGAGGTCAGTCCTGCCTCCAAAATCACCAACAAAGACACAGAAGCCAATTCACCAAAACTTTCATTTCATTTAAAGTGTCAAGAATCCAAGCCACATACAAAGGCTGCCTCGGAAGAAGGGAATACGTAAGGAAGAGACAAGCAGGTGAGGACTGGGCGGACATGTGACAAGTCCTTCCCCTATGTGTCCCCTGCCTTGGGCTGGGTTCTGAGATCTAGCACAGTGCCTACGCCTGTCCTATGCACAGGCTTTACACGTCCACATGTAAATAAGATATGTGTGTCAGGTACATGTGCTCACGTGTGCTTGTGGAAGCTGGAGGCCAGATGTTGGGCATCTTCTCTCTCCCTGTTTTCTGAGACGGGGCTGACTGACTTCACCAGAATGGCTGGCAAGTCCCAGGGATCCCTTCTGCCTCCACGGTCCCCCTGCCATGGGATCACAAGCATGTACTCCATGCCCACCTTTTCTATGGGCACTGGGGATTCAAACTCAGGTCCTTATGCTTGCAGGGTGAAGCACTTTACTACCAGGCCATCTCCCCGTCCCTAAGAGACTTTGCCTCAATGTAGTACATGCCCACTGAACTCCTTCGGAGTCATATTTTCAAGCATTTCTTAGACTTTTCTTTCTTACATTTTTTTTTTCTTTATAGTTTTACCATCTGTGGATGCCACTAAACAGCATAGTTTGATGGGCGTCGGTGTTTTGTGGTGAGGGTTTTGTCTTCTGAATTGTTTCTGAAATTCGCCCAGGCGGTGGGCATATTTACCTCTTTTCAAAGCTGCACACTGTCCCTTTATGACAGATCAGCAAGACGGTATTTCCAATCTGTGGGTCCCTGCAGCCTCTCACCTCTGCCACGGCTGCCTGGTACTGCTTTCGGCAGTATGTACAAGAACGAATTTAACTGGGTTCCAATCCAGCTTTCTATACACAGGCAAGCTGCTCTGCCGGCCTCGGGTGCAAGTGCTGGAGTGAGTGATTTCCAACTGTCCTCCAAGAGAAACCGCTGTTCTGGGGGAAGAAAATGCATTTTGAAAACCCAAAGAAACACACACACACACACACACGAAACATTAAAACGCGGAGACAAGCCAGGAGCTAATTTTCCATAACCCTGTTCAGTTATGAATCTCCATCTTTGAAAGCCAGCATTGGTAATTGAACGCAGGGCTGGGACTAGTTCGTAGGTCTCAGGTGTAGTTCCCCACAGAGCCCACTGGAGGGCCCCTTATGCAACTCTGAGCTTCTGCCAAGGTCCCCCAGCCTCTGCTGTCGCCTGGTACAGCTTGCAACCTCTGGGACCAGCAGAGCCCTCTAGTGGGCTGACATGTGCTGAGTGGATGGATCCTTCTGGAAAAGCCTTCCCTGTTTCTGCGTGAATGTTCTGCCTTCTAATGGTAGCAGTGACCTCTTTCCAGCCACCAAGTTAGAAGCCCACTGGCGTGGAGTCCTGGCTCGGAAGGAGATCAAGAGGAGAAAGTGGGCGGTGCAGATCATACGGAGGTAAGGGGTCAGCTCCAGGAGACCAGCGTACCTCAGCGAGGCCACGGACCTGGCGGAGTTTCTGTGGTTGTTTTTAAGGGGTAGGGAGGGGTGTGTTGTGTATGTCATGTGGATGTGTGGAAACGTACTCACCTACGCAAATGGGTGTGAGTGCATTCCAGTAGGGGCACTGGCTCTCTGGAGCTGGAGTTAGTTGTCTGAATGACTGAGCTGTCTCTCTAGCTGTGGTCTTGGTTTATACAGAAAGCTCTGCCCCCAGAGCATTCTGGGGACCCAGCTGTCTCTGCTCTGGGTCCCACCTGTTAGGTCTCAGCTTCGCTGTCTGCGCTCAGCTCTAGTAGTCATGCGACTTCCAGAGCCAGAGAGGGAGAGTGAGCAAGTCTCACAAATGGGCATCAGACAGGACGCTGTGGGGACTCCAGGCGGTCTGGAGGCTCAGGACACTGAGGTGGACTGTCGCCGATTATTTTCCCCAGGGGAGATGAGCCCAGCTGTGTAGCCAGCCTCCTCAGAGAAAGCTGAAGCCCTTTAAAGTTTAATATATTTATGAACACAGTATAGCTGTCTTCAGACACACCCAGAAGGCATCAGATCCCATCACAGATGGTTGTGAGCCACCATGTGGTTGCTGGGAATTGAACTCATGACCTCTGGAAGAGCAGTCAGTGCTCTTAACCACTGAGCCATCTCTCCAGCTTCACACTGCCCATTTATAAATTGACAACTAACTCAAGCTAGTTGAAAGAGGAAGCAGTGCGGGTGGAACACAGCAGGCTGCTGAGGCAGGCGTGGCTGGGGTAGAGTGCTGCATTCCCGGTCCCTGGCCTGGGTGGCTGTGGGAACCTGTCACTTTCCTCCTGAGGTTCATCAAGGGCTTCATCAACCGTGACAAACCCCTTTGTCCTGACAATGAGGAGTTCGTAGTGCTTGTGAGGAAGAATTACATCCTGAATCTTCGCTACCACGTGCCGAAGAACGTGCTGGACAAGAGCTGGCTGAGGCCTCCGGGCATCCTGGAAAATGTAAGTCTGAACTGGGATGCTAATGTTACAGGTGACATGGGCACCAAGAGCCGACAGGGCTGCCTCTCAAGTCATTACTGGTGTTTCTGATGGAACGGGATACCTCAGCGTTCATTAGCAGGGGTCATAAACCCAGCAGACACCTGCTTAGACAGTCTGTTCAAAATACAGGTTCTTACTGTGTATAACCCAGGCTGGCCTTGAACTTGTCACCTTCCTGCCCCAGCATCCCAAGCCCTGAGACTCCACATATGAGAGAGGACTCTGAAGAGTTCCAAACCATGATGTAGCACTCTTGAAGTGACTGCCATGGGTTCCACAAAGAATGTTCTAGAACAGCGGTCCTTAACCTTCCTAACGCTGAGACCCTTTAATGCAGTTCATGCTGTGGTGACCCCGACCATAATTATTCCATTGCTACTTCATAGCTGTAATCTTATTATGAACCATATGTAAATATGTGACATGCAGGGTATGAGAGGTGACAAGGGGGTCACAGCCCACAGGCTGAGAACTCTAGTGGCATCTACTGCAAGATTCCTGGGCTCCGGTGAAGCCCTACAGTGCAAGACTCTTTGTCTCCTTTCTATAAGCTCGCCGTCCCCCCCAACCCCCCCACAGTGGTTCTAATCACACCCAAGTTAGTGAACCCTCGCTCAGCACTGCTGACCTGCTGGTGGGACCGGGTCAGCTGTCTAGAATGGAAGCTGTTGCTCCCACCTAACCGGATACCCCGTCCTGAAAAGCTGCCCTGTGGGTCATGAGGGCGTGAGAAGTCTGTTCTCCACACAGGCTTCCAGTCTGCTTCGGAGGATGTGCACAAGGAACCTGGTTCGGAAGTACTGCCGCGGCATCTCGGCCAAGAGGAAAGCCATGGTAGGACAGATGTGTGGCGGGGACCAGCTCATAGGCACTAGGTCCACTTTACCATCTACCAAGGAGCCAAGGGGTCATGTGACCTGTGACTTGTAGAGCAGCTGAGGAACTTAAATGGTTTCTCTCAGCATCCTAGTGTTGTTGCCATGGCAGCAGAATCTAGAGGGCCCCTGTAGTTCCCCAAGCCAGAGGACACTTCCCTGTAGTCTTTTTTTGTAAAGGGCTTTAGCCTCTACCTCTGAGGCTTTCTGGGCTGTAAGCTCTGGCAAGCAGCAGTCACAGACATGTAACCATGAGCGGCCATAGACCTGTTCCACTAAAGCTTCCCCTGCAAACACAAGCAGCGGGCCACAGGCTGCCGGTGGGCTGGAGTCACAGAGCTCTGCTTTAGGAGAGATAGTCCTTGAAGCTCCAAAACCTCCACCGGAGGAAACCCAAGTAAGGGACCCTGCAAAGCACCAGCCTGCTCTCCACCGGTTCAAGCTGTAGCAAAGGCTCCTGTCTGGAAACCGCCCAGGACCTGCTCGGTGTTCTGACCTGTTGCAGATGCAGGAAAAGGTGGTAGCGAGCGAGATTTTCCGGGGGAGGAAGGAAGGCTACTCGGAGAGCCTACACCAACCCTTTGCCAGCAGCCGGCTGGGTGAGTGCGCTTTCTGGGGGGTGGGGGGGACCTCCACAGGAAGGAGCAGGGCTGGGGCAGCAGGTCTTCCTCACAGGGCTGGCGGTGACCCCTGATGTCCTGGTTCCTTCCCTAGATGAAGGCAAGGTAAATCTCAAAGTGCTTCAACTGCTTGGCAGTGAGAAGATCCAGGTACAGCCTCTATCATGACCCTTGTTATGTCTGAGGCCAGGGTGTGTTTTCCCCGTGAGCAGTTCCAAGTGCTGCTTACACAGGGTACAGCTGGGTTCGCCGGGGCTCCCCACTGCCGCTCGGGGCACTAGCTGACATTACCAGGTTGGTGCCTATTGTCTGCCATCCCCCAAACCATCTTGGTTTGCTTGTCCTTGAAACAGCTGTAGCCAGGACCTTTATCATGAGACCCCATGTTGGTGGGGGACACTGAACTCAAGACCCCAGTACCTCAACAAAAGCCAGGAGGAGGTCACTGCTTCCAACTGTAGTGGCTTATGGGGTAACTGAGGGCTGAGTGAGACTCTTGCTCGTATACTTGGTGGCTGCTGTCACCGGCCTGGTGCTGGAGAAAAACAGCAGGAGACTGAGAACCTAGGAACCAAGCACGCTCTCCTCTGTGCTGGCCTCTCAGAGCCTCAGGGGGCCGAGAAGGAAGGTAGAGCACAGAGTGGAAATCTTCCAGAGTCAGGGTGACTCTGGGAGCAAAAGGGGCTCTACTAAAGCTGAGTCAGGCTGAGTGCCTGAGGCAGTAATGTCACAGGATTCTACTTGGAAAGGCTCTGTCCCCAGCCCTCGGGTGAGGTAGCCTTTCCCTCCTGGTGACACTAGCTGCCTTGCAGTATGGTGTCCCGGTCATCAAGTATGACAGGAAAGGGTTCAAGGCACGGCAGCGACAACTCCTCCTCACGATGAGGTCAGCATACCTGGTGGAGCTTTCCAGAATCAAGCAGAAGATAGAGTACTCAGCCCTGAGAGGTGAGCGCTGGGCCGTCTCAGTGTCTCACCAGCCGCTCCCTGAACCTCAGTGGCTGCACCCCCCTGGCCCACCCCACCCTCATGCTGGGTATCCAAACCCCGTCCTCAGGCTTAGCCATCTCCACAGGCCCCAGTTTTTGTCTCTTTCCTCCCAAGCAGGGCTTCTCTGTGTAGCCCTGGCTGTCCTGCACCTAGCTCCGTAGAGCAGGCTGGCCTTGAAACCACAGATTCACCTGCCTTTGTTTCCTGAGTGCTGGGATTAAAGTGTGTGCCACCTTTTTAAAACTGATGCCAGCCTCTGGCTCTGTCTTAGGCGTCTCCACCAGCAGCCTGAGCGATGGAGTCCTTGTCATTCATGTCTCACCAGCAGACAAACAGCAAAAGGTGACAGCCCCCGGCCTCCACTGCCGGTCTCAGCCACAACAGCTCGCTTCTTGAAGTTGGACACTGTGGGGGCCCTCCCCCTTCAAGTCACTCATCTGGAACTCACTGTCACCCTCTCCACAGGGGGATGTCATCCTGCAGTGTCAACACATATTTGAGGTGGCCACTAAGCTTGCCATGCTGAGTAAGAAGGAACATGCTGTCCGTGTCGTCCAAGGAAGGTAGGGGCTTTTCCACTGTGACAGGGCAGCCGGTGTGAGCCCCACCCGCCTCTCCTGCACAAGGCGGTGGGGGTCCTCCAGTGGGGACTGGGTGGTACAAGACACTGCCGCACAGTGACTTGGTAGTGAACAACATTCCTTTCTCCATCCCAATCTTGGGCACAGATAGATACCCAAAGAAGCCAGCATCTCCTTCCTCAGTTTTCAAAGGGGGCACTGATGTTCAAGGGGGGGCCTGTTATCACTCAGTGTGCCCAGAGGGCGCGGGTCTGCCACCCTTGTGGCGGGTGGGCAGTGGTACAGGTGCTCCAGCAGGAAGGCTGGTTTCTTTAGGGGGTGAAGGAACTGGCTGAGGCAGAGAACTCTCAATCCTCTCAGTAAGTCCGGAACAGCCCCTTAGGGTCCCATTCCTGAGCAAGACAAGCTCAGGCCACCCAGTGTGCCTGAGGCACAAGGCCGACAAGGGAGACCGTGAAGTCGAGGCCTCCTGCTCTCTGCCGAGTGTGCTGTGCTCTTAGCCCCTAATGGGTGAACTCACAGGTAGAGAGCGGGTGGGGACTCCTCTGAGGAAGGGATCCTCGGGTGGCCCTTAGAGGGCTGGACTGCTGGACTGGTTTGAGATTAGAGAGACCCGCTTGTGAGGACATCTTCCTCCTGATTGTAACCAACAGTGAAATTCAATCATTGCTAAGACACTTTCCCTCACAGACAGTAACCCGGTCTCTCGCTGCATTTTAAGTTTACAGTTCCACATCAGTCCTGGGAGAGAAGGCACCATCGTTTTTGAGACTGGAGAGGAAAACCAGGTCTATAAGGATAAAAGCGGACAGTTAAGAGTGGTAAGTGGAGGGTGGGAGTGAGATGATTCTGCATATGCATGAGCCAAGATCGGCTGTTCTCCCTGCATCCCGACTGGTACTCTGGTGTCTCGAACCAGAAGGGCACACAAGATAGTTGTCATTCTCAAATGTTAGAGCCCAGCTGTTTGTCTGCTGGCTCTCAAAAGGCTCTGCCATGTAATCAGGACCCAGCCTCGATGAAAGGGCCCCAGGTCTAAGGAGGTTCTGATCTGAAGGCACTCAGTGCCTGGTGAAAATAGACTGAGCTGGGCCACAGCAATCTGAGGAAGGGTTTCTCCTGCCATGCGGCAAGGGAATGGCATGCACAAAGATGGAGGAATCCATTTTCTGTGTATGTGTACTTTCTGTATCTCACCTGTCTATAAAAATGGCTTGCACAGTTGCCTTTTGCCTCTGCATGCTCAGGGACAAGTAAAGAAAGGGTTCCTTTGAAGTAGGTGATCTTTTAGTGACGTGAGGTACTGCCCTGACATGGTGGTCACTCAGTCCAACTTCCCCCATGCCTATCCAAGGCAGAAGATGCTGACGGGTTGGTCTCTCTGTACCACGTTCTAACATGGCTGCTCAGAGGCAGAAGGGAGCCCAGTGGTGGCTGCTTCCACTGGGGCTGATGGGGAGGCTCTAAAGCCAGGCATTCCTCTCCTCAGGTGTCGGCGGGGAAGAAGACCTGACAGAGGATGGCCGTGTCCTCTACTATCACTACCTCTGCTCCAGCTCAGGCAGGCACCGGGCAAGCGCAGACCTGCTCCAGTTGCCCACGCGCAGGGCCGGCGCAGCAGCTCCTGGAGCAGGGCTGCGGCAAAGCCAGGTCTCAGGCGGCACTGCATCCAAATGCTTTCTGGGAGCCAACCTTGAGTCATCCCCCGTCCCTGGTAGAACCCAATTTAGGCGCATACCAAGAAGTCATCAGAGGGAGGGTGGCAGACTCTGTACCCCTGGCAAGCTGCTGAGACACAGGAGTAAAGGAAATCTCATCAAGACGCACCATTTGAACTCTGCTGTACATGACACATGCTGCCAGGGACTAGCTGGGCTCCCAGATCCCAGAGGGGGTAAAGGGCCCTGACCCCAGTCTAACACCAGCCCCTCACCTTCCTACAGAGAAGGACTCAACTGAGGTAGGACGTGGTGGCCTTGCTGCCAAACAACCTCAAAAAACCCAAAGGCAGATGGGAGTAGAAGCAGTTTAACATTTATTGTACATGTGGACAGATGCCTGCGCAGAGTGAGCACTTCCGAAACGCCCAGCGTGGTTTTCATGTGCAGAGGCAGGAAGGTGGTGGTGTGCTTCTGTGACCAGGGACTGTGGGTGGAGCCCTCTGGCCTGCACACACTCTGGGGCGGGCTGAATACCAGCAGGTATAGGACATGGCCCCCCTGAAAGGAACCCCTCTCCCTCAGCAGGCGACAGGAAGCTGTGCTAGACCTGCCATGGGTGTGGGCCCCACAAACACTGAACTTGGTTACCATCAACAAAAGCTATTCCGATTTATTTTTAATTGTGAGCCCTTAGCGTGCAGCAAAAGTTCCCTCTACACAGCGACTCACTAGACGGGAACGAGGAATACTGACCACCTCATGCCAGCATCTGGAAGCACAGTGCTGAAGATGCTGGCTCAGGCCTGGCCTGACACGAGTGTCAGGCACCATGGAATGTCCGCTGGGTCTGTTCCTATCCCTGGGAGCTCAAGTACAAAGCTACAGGCACAAGGTTTGAGGCTAGAGGAAGGTAGAGCGAGCTGCCAAAACAGTAACCGTAAGGCCAGAGGCCAAGGCAAGTCGGATTGTGCTGCTAGGTCATTCTGCACATGAACATTTAAACAGAGGATACATGGCTTTTCCGTTCCTATACAAAACTTCCTAGAAAAGTTGAACCCACTGGGCAGGGCTGACATTTAAAACAAACAGTATAAAAACTTAGGAAACAGGATTTGTAAGCTCCCTTTCTGGGCTCTTAATACAAAAGTTCACTCCATACCAAAAAGTAATCACCCCGAGCATGGTTTCCCGATCCAGTCGGGACTGTTTGGATGTGTCACAGGCTTTGCTATCAGATACAGGAAAAAGGTATACAACTGTCACGTACAAAGTAAGCTGTACAAACCGTGTCAGATCACCCACTCCATACCTTTGGTCTAAAAATAGCAACAGTCCCTTTATCAAGCAGACAAAATCCACCCACCGCTCTCAGCCACGGCTCCTCTGCACAGAGCAGACTGGGGGAGCCTGGCAGTCCTCCTCCTGAGCGCCTGCGCCCAACAGTCACACGTCCTCACCCACAGTCACACACATCCCTCAACACAAGCGAGACCCAGAGGTATCTGCACGCCCACTCTGTTCTGCACAGAAGCAACCCTCGGGAGCCTGCAGGCCACACAATTCCTAACCAGAGGAAGGCAGGCAGAGGAGAGCAGGCCCTTAAAGCAGCAGTCTGGAGCGCACCGAAAGGACCAGCCCAGAGAGCAGCAGGCTGCCAGGCACTGGGGGGCCGTGGACAGGCTGGAAGCACCCTTAGTCCCCCTTCCACTGCTGACCACGGGGCTCTAGTCACAAAACCGCATACAGAGCAGACTCCCAGGAAAGAACAAGACTGCCTGCTCAGACACAGGGGTCAGGCTGTTCACAGAAACCTTGGTGGCTGGCTGCCAACTACACAGTCCCTCCGAACTACCAAACTAAGCCCTTGGGGGAATGTCACCACCCATAACAATAAATACTGCAGCAGAGGTTCTCACAAACACAAACTCACTCATACTTTTCCTCCAGGAGCCCAGAAAAGCCAGGCTCCAGGCTCCCACGAGAAGTGGGGCCCGTAGAACAGCTTGTTCAGAAGGGGTGCACACCTGGGTCAACACAGAAGCAATCCACTTTGTCAAGAAATATCAAAATAATCATCTGGCTTGTTACAAAAGTGTCTCAGACTCCAGGGGCAATGAGAGGTGCCCCGAAGCCTACAGAGGGTCTGAGGGAGCAGGGACGGAGGGAGGACGGAGGGCAGGTTGCACCGGCCTGCTCACTGGTGGAGGTGGGCCCGGTCATCTGGGCGCTTGATGTGGATCCTCCGCACTCGCTCAATCCGCTCCCGCTCCCGCTCTTCATCCTCATCCAGGTGATGAGAGCGTCCCGCCGCCCCTCCCGTGGCCTCCAGGAGTGCATTGTCAGGTCCTCGGCCATCCTGGGCCTCATACAGCAAGATATTCAGGGTCTCCTCATAAATGCGGGCTTCGGGGAACTCAACCTGCACCCCCACAAAATACAGGGCAGGAACGTTAGCAGGCTTCACATGGCCACCTCAGACTGCATTCTCAGCAGCTCCTAGGTGGGACTGCAGAGTCCCAAGGAGTCCACAGTGCACCCCGTATCCTCCATTTCCCTACTCTTCCGCCTCCAGCACATGCATGGCTGTACACAGAGCCTGTCCTCGGGACATCTCCCTTTCTGGTGGGGTCGGGGGTAGGGCTGTGGTCCAAGTGGCAGCCTGGGATAAAGCACGAGCTTTACAAGTAGTCATTTCAGAAAGGAATGGTGTGCGGGGCCTACGCTGGAAGCCAGATCTGGGTCAGCAGAAGGAAAGGACAGGGAGACAGCCAAGGGTAGTCAGGAACCATGCTTCGGAAGGCAGCAGAGGCCTCTGACCAGGGAGCCTTGATGAGGCCATGCCGGTGAAGAGCCCTGCCACGCAGAGCAGGGTCACGCAGCATGGGCGGTCAGAAATGCCAGGATGCACTGGAAGCTGGGAGCACGGCCTACTCTGCCTGCCCGGTGTCAGTAGGACCAGCCTTTGTTTCTCAGACAAGCCACCCCCCTCCTTGGAGTGCTGCAGAGATCTGAGCGCGGCCCTCAGCAGCGCCTGCCCGGCTCTTACCTTGGTCTGTTTCTTCTCGGTGGCGTAGACAATGGAGGTACAACAGACCTCAGCAATTTTTCGGCCCTGGCCATAAAATGACCAACAGCAGATTTCATCCCCAATGACGTCCTTTATGAACAGGACCCTCCCGTTGAAGCGCAGGGAGAGCTTATCAAACAGTTCGATGTTTTTCAACATATTGTCGTCAGAATTGCTGCAGAAGAGCATTGGGTAGGGTGAGCACAAGCCGGCACCAGTGCTGACACCCACCCTGCACCCCGCACACGAGCCCTCCCTGGCCCCTGCTCTCGAGCCCTACAGTAAGCCCCCGAGAAAGGGACCATGGAGTCTACTGCCCAAGAAAGGAAAAGAAGGCCCAAAGACATCAATTCACTGTTCAAATCCATATAGATAACGGCAGAGCTGGGTTTCAAGGACAGTTGTGGCATGAAGGCTGTGTCCCTAATCCATGGTTGCACATCTGCTCTACACACGCCTAAGAATACTGACTGCAGAGTCTCTGGGTACAAGCTCCTGAGCCCACCCTACCACGTTCCCTGCCAGGTCCCATGAGGTGCGCATGCCCGAGGCACACTTTTTGATCCCCGGTCTGTGGGTCCTTGATGACCTCATCACGTCTCCCCATCCCTCAAGTTGCTCGTTTACAAAGGGCACTGGCACTCTAGAAACGTCACTGCTTGTGGGTGACACTGTTCAGAGTCACAGAGGACCCAAGACACAGGAACACAGGTGTCCACAGACCTGAGCTTTAATGCTTACGGCAGCATTTGTAACTGCAAAGAGCCCAAGTGCCCACACTCACGAGTGACACTGACAGCGTTTGCTGATGAGCCCTGAAACCTCACGGGAAGGGAAGGGATCGGTCACACATGCAGCATGTTCTAGCACATCTCGTGAGTGAGACAGAAAAACCACACAGTAGGCTGGCAGCCCTGACAGCCGGGAAGGTGAGGAGACTGCTCATTGGGCACTGGCACGCTGCAAAGCATCGGTGTTGCACATTGTGGGTATGTCCAAATCCCTCAACCGTACAACACGACCAAAGAGTGGATTTTATGGCACGGGTGGATTCCACCTATCTCTAAGTTTCCTCCACCTAAGATGTAGAGTGAGGTCCTTGTGCAAAGGGGACAGACAAAGCCTGGCTGACACTCACCTGGTGTAGGAGTACTTGTTGTTACTTCTGTTGTAGAGCAGCTTCACGGCTGGCTGTGTGGGTCAAAGGGGAGGAGAGTCACCAGTCCTGTAGGTTCCGTGCACACTGGCCTCCCAGAGGCTGTGGGCACAGGCTGAGCTTACAGGGGGCTGCTAATGTTCCAGGAGTAGGGCAACATGTGAGAGGGGGTTCCCACTGAGAATGCCCTTTCTCTCAAAAGACAGGCACTGGATACTGCCTCCCCACACCAAGGACACCCCTTCTGTCCCCGCCAGACACCTCCAACATATACATATATCCCCCCCCCCCCCACACACACAGGTACACTCAAAGCTATACACAGACATCCACAGTCTGGTACACAAAAACACCCTCCCCACACAGACACCTCCATACTCGGATACAAAGGTGCATATACCCTCCCCATTCACACAGGCACCCTCCCACACACACACAGACATCAACACCCTCACACACTATCCTGAGCCTCGGCATACCTTATTTGACGTTGCTATAAGCCTCTGTTCTTCCTTGGAGGATGTGATGACAGGAACCTTGCAGAAGGGCTCGTAAGTATCTTTGTTCTGCTGGAACAAAACATGCTTTCAGTCCAGGGTGTCCGCCTGCCCAGGGCTAAGCTAGCCAGCCAGGAAGCCAGGCCCTGATGGGGAGGAAAGGAAGACACCTTGCCCCTGTACTGGGAAGGGTTAGACTAGGGGAGGAAAGAAGTCTTTGTTTGGGGTTGTGCTATGCTGGAGTCTCCAGTACACACCAGGATGACACAGCTCTCTCTGCCCAGGAGGACACTCAAAGCTCCAACCCCACTGTCACGACAGCAGCAGATGGGAAAGGAGAGAGTGGAGCCGTGACGTCAAGAATACAGAGGGAGTCAAATGTTGAGCTGGCAAGCAGGGTCCAGCTCAGAGGAGGAAAGAAGTCAGACAACAGAGCCCAGAGTGTTGCTAGGTAGCCTGGGCTGGTCTCAAAACTGGTCACCCTCCTGCCTCTGCCTTCTGAGTATCTGAGTTCTAGGCACCACCATGCCTGGCAGTGGAGGACTCCTTACAGGGCAACAGCTTTTCCCACGAGGCTTCCAGTCTATCATCCAACCATGAAGGCCCCTAAAGACAAGGACTCCCAGCCCTACATATGCAGTTTGTCCTTGGACCACAACAGAAGCCAACACAGTGGAAACACTAGGGACAGTTAGAGACAGCCTCTCAGGGGACAGATGGACACTTGAGGCCATGTTCAGGCAGCCAAGGAGAAGGACAGCCCAACGGGAGTACGGCTCTCAGACACAGAAGGACAGGACAAGGAGGCAAGCCCTGTAGGCTGAACCTCTGTAGACAGGGAGCCAAGGGACCCATTCCTACATAAAGGTGACAGAGGATCTCCAAGCAGAAACAGACATGCACTAAGAAGGGGTGCTTACTTGCAGGGCCGCCTGGCATTCTTCCAGCAGGCCCTGCACCAGGTAGTACTTGGCCTCCGCTAGCAGCTCCTCAATCTCCCGGCGGCTCTCAGGCAAGGGCACAGCCCCGTCTCGAAGGTAGTTGAGGATTGTCCCAAAGTGCTTCCCACAGCGGTCGATGAGGATCCAGCCTGCAGTGGGGCGACAGGAGAACTAGGTCACAGGGCACTTGTCAGGGGAGTTGAGCACCACGGTTGGGTTGGGTGCAACCCCCCATACTCCTGTGCTGGTCACTGTCAGCTCATGCAACCCCAAGGCCCCTAAAGCCTAAAAATGTGCTCTGAAGGACCTGCATATAACTCAGAACCCAGACCCAAAAGTCTGACTTCCACTCTGGCCAATCTGCCAAGCATCCCACTGTCATCTCCAGTCAGTGAAGATGCCCCATGACTTCAAACTGCAAGCACTTATGGACCCATGACAGCAACAGGACAACAAAGTGTCATCAGAGGGCTCAGTCAGTAAGAGCAGGTGAACCTGCCTCACTGGGTATGGAAAATGTCCCACCTGCTGGTAGCACCAGGCATGAGGGGAAGGGCAGAGACCACCCTTCTGCTTACCAGAGTCCTCTACAATTGCCACTGGCTTACTCCACCCAAGCCCACTGGTTTCCAAAACCCCTGTCCTAGTATGTGACAATTCTGGAAGGTGTTCAGAGGAGAGGACAGGCCTGGAGCCTGGTAACAAAGAAGCACCAGGGAGAGGGAGAAAGAGCTGAAGAACTGTGATCTCAGAGAGCACGGGAAGCTGTCAGAAGCAGTCAGGGTAGGGTTAAGGGAGGCTGGTGAGATGGTTCGGCAGCTAAGAACACTGAGTGCCTGTCTAGAGGACCCTGGTTCAATTCCCGGCACCCATATGGCATTCACAATCATCTCTGACTCCTGTTTCAGAGCACTGATGTCCTCTTCTGACCTCTGTGGGCACTGGGCACTCTAGTAGTACTCAGACACACATGTAAGCAAAACATCCATATACATAAAAATAAATCTAAAAGAAATACTAAAAATCAGTAAGATGGGATGCCAGCCACACCGTGACCCCAGGCATGGGGACTTGACCACGCCTCTTGACTTAGCATGGTATAAAAATATACACAAAACTGGATCTGTCTTTTCTGCTCTCTGTTGAAAGAAGGAACAGGTATCTCTACTCCTGACCCCCTGTGTACTACCCCGTGTCCTCTTACCTGAGCCTTGAGCAAGAGAAAGAGGACAACAAAAGTATCTTTTTTAAAAGATTTATTTATTTTATGTATGTGAGTACACTGTCACTGTCCTCAGACACACCAGAAGAGGGCATCAGATCCCATTACAGATGGTTGTGAGCCACCATGTGGTTGCTGGGAAGTGAACTCGGGACCTCTGGAAGAGCCGTAAGTGCTCTTAACCACTGAGCCATCTCTCCAGCCCCCAAAAGTGTCTTTTTCATATGTCAAGTCACACCATGCCTACCCCCCAGACTCCCAGACCCATCTCCCAATCTCCGGCCTTTGGCTTTGGTGCTGCCCGAGATCCCATAATCTCTTCTGAGCCTCCTCGACCGCTGCGCCATACCTGCCACTGCAGGCTGGTCTCTGCTCCTGCCTGGGGCAGAGGGAGGAATGCCCGCCTGTGACACAGCATGAGTGGAGCTCCATGTCCTAAGGCTAAGAAGGTAAACCCTCCCTCAGTGACCCCAGCAGCCACCCAAGCTTCTTTCTGGGTCTAAGAAAACAAGACATACACTGACTGGTGCACACAATCACAGCACACAGCCTCAGTGTGTGTGGCTGGTGGTCCAGGCCAGTGGCCAGCTACAGAACACACCCCTTCTCCCAAGTGTGGCCTTTACTGATGCAGCCAAAGTGGCCAACAAGGCCATTGGGTCCTGGTCTTCCTGGGCTCTTATCAGTCTAAGCAAAGCCAGAAATTCAGGTTTGTTCTTTTCTACCACTCTCATTTTAAAAGGATGGTAAACTAACTTAAAAAGCAGACCTGTCAAAAGGTAAACACAGCACGTATCTGTGTACAGGTTGAATGCAGCCTACATGCATCAGGCCTACAGCCCCCAAGTTCCCCAGACCACATGCTGACACAGTATGGACTGACACTCTGTACTACTGTCTGGACTGCTCATCTAGGGGAGGCTCATCCCTGCAGTGCCACAGATACAGAGTCCCCGAGATGCTTGGTGGCGTTTAGAAGTGGAGGTGGGGATGCGCACATGCACAGGATTCAGCCACTGAGAATAAAAATCCTCGAGTGTCGAGAGAAATGGCCATCAATGACAAACTCAGCTGACTGGAAAGAACCTGCCTATGTCCTGCAATCTATGCATGATCAGCTCAAGCCACTGAGGGAAGGCCAAGAGACCCCAAATCCATTACTCAAGCGACAGCCCAGAGTTTCCATAAACGAACAGGCGGACAGGGACACTGGGCTCCAAGTCAAGAATGTCAGGAAATGCTTGTGGGGAAGGCATACTTTGAACAAATAAGGGCAAAGGCGCCAGCACATTCTCCATGAGGTTTCAATTACATTCTGACTTGAAATATTCTGGTTGCTTTCAAAGCAGCCATCTATCCCTCACGCTCAGCTCAACCCTGCATGGAGAACCGCAAACTGACATCAAGCAGCCTCTTGCTGCCTTGGAGCACACAGCACCGAGGAGAGCTTCCAGGGCCACGGGGACAGCAGGATTGGCAGTGCAGCCCAAAGGCCCTGACTCCAGGACATCTTAACGCCTAGCACAGTGGTGACAAGCAGGGGCCACTGTCAGAACCCCAGCTCTGCCACCTGCCTGCCTCCCCTTAAGCTCTGTCCTGAGGTCTCTTCTACAGACGGTTGCACAGTGCTGGTGTACAGGTGTGATCAGAGGCTGGCCAGAAAGCACAGCACAGAACTGGCCTGTGGGCAGCAGTGACAATTAACTACAGGTGTGTGACAATGAGCGTACATCATGGGTGCTGGAGGCAGAAGCAGGACCACTGGGACACTGCAAACGCCAGACCCCAGGAGTGAGTCACTGTGGCTTTCAGGGTACCAAGGCTGCTGGGGGTGGGATGGGGGATGGGGATGCTGGGGCATGGGACTGCTGGCTAACTTCATGTAAACACACTAGTGTTTCCTCTCTGGGGGAGCTTGGCTGCTCCCCCTCCTTCTCCTTCTTCTCTAGGAAGCCTCTCCTTATGACTCCAAACTTCCCCCAGTCTCCACACTCAGATACCTGTTCAAACCCAAATTCCTGAGCCTCAGGGCAGATCTGATCTATGAGACAGCGGGCGCCTGCCCAGTGTACTGCAAGACATCCAGGCTGCGACCATCAAAAGCATCTTTGGACATCGATAAATGTCCCTCAGGTCACAAACTGTAGCAACACTGCTTATCTGAGAATTGCTAACACATCACATATCCATGGATGGGCTGAAGTGCAGACAGGGTCCTGTCTAGCAAGTGACAACTCCCAGTCCCTGTTCCCAGTCCTGGGAGGAGAAGGGAGACAGGTAAGAGGAAAAGCAAAGGAGGGGAAGGAAAAAGGGAGGTAGAGAGCTAACAGAAGCCATGCTCAAATGTAGAGGTACTGAAGAAAGCTGAGGTCAGCCAGACTGGGAGACGATCTCTACAAACAGAACCCACAAGGAAATAGGACCCAGAGCACACACTTGTACAGCAAGGTGCAGGCAGGAAAAAGGAACAACTTAGAAAGGAGATGCAGTCGGGCAGCTAAAAGATGAAACCCAAACCAGTAAGACAGACATATAACACACAAGAAACTCGGAAATGCAAAATGCAGCAGGCCCTGGATGTGCACAACTCCTTGGCAATAGTTAAATGGTCCACAGAGCTAGTGCTGGCACTAGTCTAGACCCCAGGAGGTGTAGCCATTGACACAGCCACCTGAGGGAAAGCTCTGGCAACACCGCACATGGAAGACACCTTCCCAATGGCTTATGGGAACATCCTAGGGAAGGACAGCCGAGGGAACAGTGGGAGCTTACTGCTCCAGACCTGGAGGTTGGGGGGCAGGAAAGGGAAGTTGACATTCTCAACACTGGGACCTGACACGTCTGTGGAGCCATCAAGCAGGCGTGTTCCACTAGCTGCAGTACGTGTCTAGAAGGAATTACTCCACCTCAGGGAAATACCTGAGCCGGGACAATTGACTCATGACGTCATAAGCATAAAGCCAAGTGCACGGGAACGGAAAAGAGCGTGCACTTTGAGGCCACACTTCATGGTTAGAACGTGGTTAGCTCACAGCAGTGGTGAGTGTAACGCCCACTAAAGCACAGCTCCCCATCCTGCCCACACCCTGGATTCGCCCGGGGAGCAACTGTGCCACTGTCCAACCCCGACCCAGACGGAAGCTTCGCGGTCCTTGGTGAGCAGACTGAGCTGCACAGGACACGAATCCGACTTCACAGTGGCCACGGCGCAGCCCAGGAGCCACACGGCGAGTCTCCTGGCTTTCTTCTGAGAGGATTTCGAGCACTGAGCGAGTGCTTCAGCCTAGTCTCTACACTCCCGGATTCTGGAGGCATTAGTCAGAGGTCTGGAGCAGGGAAGGCACAGTGTCCAAGCTACAGGAACAAAGCACAGCAGGCTAGCCTAAAGAGTGGAGGGGGACAGTCTCACGTGTGGCCTTGAACTCTCGATCCTCCTGCCTCCACCTCCGGAACACTGGACTTACAGGCACCATTATACCTGGTTTTATGTGGTGAGGGAGGTGCTGGGCAGGCACTAGGAGCCAGGATTTCATTCATACTGCCAGGTTTGCTGCTCAGACCCTCTGAGCCACTAGAGAGGGTGAGGACTCAGAGAATTCTGTGGTGGCCAGAACGGAACTTTTCAGAGAAGTTAGGGAAAGCCTGCTCGCTGCCGTCATGTCCCCTCAGAAAAAGAACCCTAAGGACGCGATTCCGAGCCACAAGTACATCTATTCTGCAAGGCCCCACCAAGGCAGGCTTCTACCCCTCCCCCTCCAGGAATGGCCAATGGCTCGGTTCTCCCAGCATCAGCGCTGAGCACATGCTCTCTGGCATCCTCACAACTCGAGCAGCGTATGAGAGAAGCTCCAGAGAGCGCCTCACCAATGTTGCAGCTCCAGCACCTGGCAGGTGAGGCAGAACCAGGACGGAAGCCCAGAGGTGTCCCCTACACTCAGGCTCCTCACTGGGACTGTGTGCACATGGTGTGGCCCTCAGGAAAGAGCAGTGGCAAGGGGCACTCAAGGCAGCCCAGAGGCAGGGCCTCTTTCCTCAAGCCACTCTCTCAGCCAAGCTCTAGGAATGCCTACCAACAGGCCCGCACACTCCCAGGATGCTAAGACCTCCTCCTCTCACAGGATGCCCTACTGTGGGTGAGACCTCTTCCTATCTCCTAGGACTGTCTATTCCTATTGTACGTAAGCACCATAGGCCAGGCTATGCCCTCCAAGGACAACAAGATGGCTCTGCCTAGCATGAGCGATGGCTGAGGTCAGAACACCAACCTGACAGCCAGGCCTCCATGGGGTTGCTGAAGGGCTCTGGCAGCAAAGCAGTGGCTGACCCTTCAAGGGATCTGAGTTTGGGTGATGGGCCCACCCAATCACGGAGATTAAGAACCAGAGATCTCAGGGACAGTAGCTGTACTGGAACTATGAAAAAAAGCATTTAACATCTTCCACAGGCAAAGAGCTAAGCTAAGGATTAAAGGAGACAGCAGCCGGGAACACGGCACTCAGAGTTCCCAGAGGGCTAGAGGCCCCAGTGACCGACAGGTATAGACAGTGTGTCTGGCTTGTTGGTAATGACACTGCTGCCCCAGTTGCTGGGTTATCCAGACAGCTTGGGACAAAGGCCGTCCTTCCCGTGCATCCTCAACAGGAGTAGGCTGCTGGTCCACAGACACTGTCCACTGTGTGAGGAAGGCTGTGAACCATGTCTGGGTTACACTATGGCCTTAGGGCCACCCCATGATGGCTTTCCACAAAAGCTTCCCCAGCCTTCAAACCTGCCAGGGCCAGAACCCTCCCTGCAACAGGCAGGACCAAATCGCACAATGGCCCTGGGTTCTCAGATAACCTTGGTTTCCTTGTGCAGCTGGGGTACCATTGTCTTCATTTCCACACACACCCTGCAGTGTGGGGTGTGACACCACAAAGGGTGACTCCCACTCATAAAACACTATTCTCCAAGCACAGCAGCAGGTTATGGCTCCGACCCCACGTAGCTGCAGAGACTCAGTAGGGAAGGTGCCTGGCCCCGCCTGGTTTTATTATGGCTCCGACCCCACCTAGCTGCAGAGACTCAGTAGGGAAGGTGCCTGGCCCCGCCTGGTTTTATGGAAGCAAGTGAGGCCTGGAGCAGGAAGAATCTTACTCAGTCACACAGCAGACCTGCCAGGTCAAGACCAGGAGTCCTTATCTGCACGAGTGACTGCTACTCAGTCTGATCTCAGCTCCAGTGCCACTTCCTCAGGAAGCCCTCCCTGACCACACCCTCCAGACTAAGTCTAATATCCAAGACTCTCGGGGCTTCCTGCACACAACTGTGTATATGATTGTCCTTGAACTTGGGGCCTCTAAACAGACAGAGGCCCTCAGCTACTAGTGTATCTGGCACTTAGCACACCAGCATGGCAGGTGACTCACCTTCACTGTCGGTGAGCACTTCCATGCGCCCACTAAACATGGCCTTCAGCATGGTGTCCTGCTTGGTGAGGGTCTGCATGGTGGTGTAGTAGAGGGCGCCCCCCACATTCAGCTTCACGTACTTGGAACTGGGACTGGCACCCTTGAAGGACGTGGTGCGGGTAGCAGCTGCTGGCACCGCTGAGCTCACCACACTTTCTCCTGACATCTCTTCCTGCCAGGGAGAAGACAGGGTCAGCACACCAGCCTGCCCACTCCTTCAACTGCAGGCTGACCTCACATCCAGATGTTGTTTGGTTCAGCCCTGTATACACTGCAGTCTCAACACTGGTGACTCAAGAGCACAAAGGAAAAAAACCTTGGATTTCGGGTATCTCTTTAAGTCAGAGGCTAACTATAACTAGGCCAGGAGGACAGACGGCGGCTGCTGGAGGACTGCCCCCCAGGAGAGAAGCGCATCCCTCAGCTTGCCCCAATCCACGCTGGTCTAACAGGCCGACCTTGCCGCTGACCCTGGAGGCATACGTTTGTCTCTAAATCTATGTTGCCTGATGTCCTTCATCAGTATCAGCAGCACCTGGACCACATGTTAAGGCAGCCAAGGCCATGCCTGGGACGATCTACCTTTCTGTATGGCTACACACGGAGCAGCCAAAAGGAACATCTTTCAGATGAATTCAAATTAACATGGCTCTATGAGGTAGGCGGGATCCCTACTCCTGATTCTATACTTCCCACGGGGAAAGTCATCCTGAGTGCAGGCAACAGCCAGATAAGGAAGCAAGTTCAGAAAAAGGAGCAGCTTCCTGTCCTAAGATCCTACAAAAGTTCAGGCAGCACTGCCAGATCTAAGGCACTTGGGCCAGGGTTAAAACACCTGGTCCTTACGTACTTCAGGATGGATGAATCAAATTCTAGAGCCTGAGATGTCCTGAGGTGGGCTGGATCTGCTCCCTGAATCCAAAGCAAAACTGAGGGGGGAAAAAATAGCCTCCACAGACACTGTGGAATGTCAGCACTGTAGGCCTTGGACGGTATCACAGAGTTCCACCAACACTCTAAGAGGCTCTGGGGCCATGCTACCGTGGGACAAAAACAAGACCATTCCACCAACACCGCCGTAGACAGAGGACATGATCAATATCCAAATCACATAAATACACCACACAGTCTCCGACGTGGATTCCTTCTGATGACTTTCGGATTGTGGGTCTTGGAGTTCTGCCTTTAGGGTGAGAGTCACCACACAGAAGCATGGAATTAGCTGCCTGCTGACAGTATCTCACAAGGAGAGGCGCCACATCTCTGAACACTCCTGCTCCTCTTCCTGAAGTACCGTCCCCTCTCGAAGTGTAACCTGGAGGTAACGCAGCCACAGTGGGCACACAGGTGCCCCTGCTATCTTTTGGCCAGAGGGCACTGACAGCACAAAACTTCAGGCTGCCTGAAAAAGTGACCGTTTCCCCATTTTTATCAGAAAGATTTTTCACAGCAAATGCTTACCACAAAATAAATGGCAAAGCATACATTGTTTTAACAGGTAGGAGACAAACAAGGAACTCGCTGCAGCAGAGACAGTGAGCAACCTGAACAGGATTCAAGGTTTTCCAGTTCCTCTGGCCCCTCTGTCCTCTGCCCCACAACCCTCACAGCTGGAGAACTTGTGTCAGAACCCTGCAGAGCAAAGCAGAAAGAAAAGTCCTCTGCAAGGAAGGGCTTCCTCAAAGGTGTGTGTGTGTGTGTTTTCTAAAGCTCAGCTGGAGTTCTCCTGGAGTCTATGGCATGATGCCAAGGAGGAAAGCAGGACAGCAAACGTGCGCACGCACACGCTCGAGCACACACACGCACACACACACATACATATATGTACACATATAGTAGAGTATCCTCAAGGTACCTGATACAAAACAGGACATAAACACAGCTGTGTACGTTCGTGTGGACATTTGGCACATAATAAGTCATTCTTTCTGTGTACAGATGGCTGGGTTTTAATGAACTTGTGCATCTGGGCAGCCCCACTCTGAACAAGGCAAAGACACTGACACACTCCAGACACACACATGTCCATGCCCCTGACCACCTAATTGCTACCACTCTGGACATCCGAAGTATGGGGGCAATGTTGGTCATCTTCAGCCTATGGCCACAGAGCGTCAGTGACAAGCAAGCAAAGGATGTGGCCAAGGTCTGCCTGGCCCTGGCTCATTCGTGATGCTTGGCATATTTAGATCTATGACATGGAAGTCAAGATAGGACAGTTCCATCTCTTTAAAAAGAAAAAGTTTAAAGATAAACAGTGTGTAGTTGAGGTGCTTCCAGACCCATGTTCAAGGCCCCAACTTGGCCACACACTGGCGCAGGAACATGGTGGACAAGATACCTAAAGGCATTCCAGCTATCAGAGCGGCTGGCTTCCCTCCCTGCTGCAGGAGGCCAGGTGGACAGAAAGCACTCGGCAGAGCCCCAGGCTGACTAAACATTCCGATTATCCAAGTCTCAAGCCATCTCTGGAGGCAGTCTCCACCTATGAATAATGAAGGGCAAAGGCGTGATGGAGCCTGAGACACCAGAGGAAGCAATAAAAGCCTCGAGACTCCCCACAGTCCCTCACCCCAAGTCAACTGGTCAGCCTGGTGTCTAATGCCAGGAGAGCCCCTTGGAGGGCAGGTTCTGGCTCCATTCACACCTGGGGCCGTGAGGGTGAGTTGAGGGCACGGAGCGGTCAGCGGGCTTCTCTGCAGATAACGCTCCCTGCCTTCCCCACGGTGAGGCTGCCCTTCTGCAGGCTGATGTCACGATGAGTGGGCGAGGGTGGGAGAGCAGACCTGGTACCGGTGGAAGGGAGGTGACCTGGCTGTGAGACACGGGCTCAGCCGCAAGTTTGTTCTGGTGTAACAGGTGACACTATGCTTCTTCCCTCCCCAGCTGCTGACTGTTACCCACTAAATGGTGGCTCTACCAGGCCACACACTGGAACCCCAGAGGAGCATTTAAAAGACAGTAATGTCTGTACCCACTCAAACAAATTCTTCTGTTATCAGCCTTCTGGGCGTGGCCCATGAAACAACTTTAAAAAAATTCTTCCAGCTGGCTTTAATATGCAGCCAACATGACATGTCCATGTTCTAAATGGTTCTGTACCCCTTAATTCGGCTATAATTAGCTCTGTGGTCTTAAAGAAGCTCTCTACTCTGTTGGCCCACTGAATTCCTCACCCACATTAAAAAAAAAAAAAAAAAAAAAAAAACAAAGCATCATAAATGAAAGTCTCGCTTCATAGTGATTTAAAAAAAAATCAGCTGAAAGAGAGAATTGTTGACTCGAAGGGAAAGCTAGTCAAATAAGACAGGAAAAAAACAAACAAAGCCCAGAAAATACCAACTCCCTGCATACATCTGTCAGCTGAGGGAAACAAGCTGAGGGCCGAGCAAACTCAGTTTCAGGCCGTCGCTTTCTGTGCAATGTTCACAAGTCTCGGTTTTCTACTTTGTAAAACAGACTGTTAACGCCAGAAACTACCAAATCTGTCTCCCCACCAGCCTGCCTCAAGAACAGAGACAAAGCAGGGGCTGCCTAGTCCTACTTTTGCAGATTTCCCTTCTCCGGAACTCCTTAACACCAGGTGTTCTCAGCTAGAGACCTCAGAATCACCGGAGCTTCGGGTACCCAGGCCGGCAAGGAGCGCGGCAGCTGCGAACTTGGGATTAAAAAGCTCTTTCGGGTGATTCAGATGCTAAGGGGAGTTCTGCCTGAGGTATTACACACTGAGGCTGGCTAACCCAGCCTGCAGAAAAGACTGAAGCACCATTTGAAAGAAGCAAACAAGGTTGAAGGAGGCCAACAGCTGAAGCATTTTGCCCCACACTTGCTTCTAAGGTAGTTACTCCCAATTCCAAGAACCCGGTCCTATGGCATTCTCCTGCTTTTGAACACACTTGGCCCGGAAGTTGTCATGGCTGCTTATTAGGGAAGGAAGCTAGGAGTTAGAATCGTCCAGGCGTTGTGGTTTCCAAACGCCTTCATTTCACGGCCCAAATCATTAAGGACACGCAGAGATGGTAAAAAATACATTGGTAAGCCGCGTGTCCAGATTGTTTCTGGTCAGGGTTGAAAACCTGACAGCTTTTTAACGAGTTCCCAGGTTATGCTGCTAAGCCCGGAGACCAGTTGAAGATCTACGGGTGCTGTTGGCTTTCTGCTCAAGTGTCCCTTGTTTTACACAAAATAGAGCGGATCAAAGCCAAATACAGACTGAGCCACTATTCTTTAGTTTGGGGCTGATCCTGTAGGTAAGTGGCAGACAAAGAAGAGCTGGGTTGATATTCTCCCATCCCCATCCAAGGACAAAGAACCGTACAAGAAACAAACCCTAGAGAATTTCAAGTAAACAGAAACCATCCCATAACCTAGACAGCAACAGCTGACATCCTGGGATCCCAAGGTGTGGTCACGTAGGGCCTCAACGGAAGTGATTAGGTAGGCACCTAGGTGCTACTTGAGGCTACACTCTGTGGTCGAGATACCCCGACTTCAGACACCTGGCATGCATCCCTAGAATATACTGTCATCGGCCATCTCACTCCAGACTTGTGGGTTCAGAGGACCGTGTACACCCCTTCCTCTCTTGCCTGGAACCCAACCACTCAAGACACAGCCTCCAAGACGCTAAAAGCTCGGTTTCAAGGACACCCCTCTCGCCCCTCACCACACGCCCTCGAATGCCCAGTTTTTCACCCCAAGCGTCTGTTTCGACGCCCGACTCTTTGTTCTGACAATCTCCCAAGTCCCTTCGCCAATCAACACCCAAGACCCAGAGCCGTTCACTCGCCGCCCAGCGCATCTCCGCAGGTCCAGACCCCCACCCCCCACCCCCGGTTCCTTTCATCCAAAGCCCTTCCCCCGCCGCGACCTCGCCCGCACGCGCTTCCCAGCGCCCCACGGCTACGGCGCCCGGTCCAGCGGGGCCCTCACGCTCGGCCTCGTCGCCACCCGCCGCCCTCGCCAGCCCGAAGCCCCCAGACGGCGGCCACAGCCCTCACCATGAAAAGTCGGAGGACGCCGGAGTCTCCAAATCCGGACTGAGAGGCAGGAAACACCCAGCTCACTCAAGACCAGGGCGGAGGCGGGGCCGGGGCGGGCACTTCCGTTGTCCACACCCCACTTCCGCCCCGCAGAGGGACACTTCTTAAATCGTCCCCCGTACCCCAGATGGAGACTTTTATCAACCGCTCCCGCTAGAGTGGGTTTCACCTCCCCTTGGATGAGTCAGGCTTTTATCCAACTTTTGGATGCTTGTTTCTCCTTTTAGGCTGCTAAGGAAGACCACAGGATGAAGAGAATTTGTTTGGTTTTCCTCCCATGGGCAAAGAAGCTATGCGGAACTATTGTTTCCCGGAACTGTATAATTGCTTCCAGGCGAAGATCGGAACACAACACCCGGGGCAACATGGCGGCCGGGCTTCGGCCGCTGCCCCGGGTCTGGCGGAACTCGGGGGTATCGGGCTGAGGCGGAGGTAGCTGCGGCCCGGACCCCGAGTGCGGGGGCCTCGAACGGATTAAGATCTCCGGACTGCGGGTAGCGAGTGGGATCAGGATGGTCGATTCTCTGGGTGGCGGAGCCAGGGACTGAGGGAGGTTGTCTGGGGGCCGAGCCTTGGCTTAGTGAATTCTGAGGAGGGACTGACTTTCCGGCTTCAGGGATTTCCATGGCCCCCTTCCATTGATTTTCGTGTTGAGGCGACTGGCCTTACAAGCCAACTGAATCTGGGCGAGGCGGACTTGTTATTGTGGTTGTTGATGTTGGTGCCAATGAAAGGTGTCGGGCCTCTGGATCACCCCAAGTGGCATTCGAGCCCTGTGCGCTCGCTGTGTGTCCTTGGGTGAATGCAGTCACATCTCTGACCCTCGATTTCCTCCTTTGTAAAGGGAGTAATTCGGTTGCTTTACGGAGCTTATTTTATAATACGTTTTAGTGTGGTTCCTGGCGGCTCTTAATACAGAAAAACGGGATCGTATTTTGACTTCAGCCTAGCCACAAGGGTGCCTGGCATTGTCAACTTCTCTGTTGTGCCATTCTCTGCGTGTGTGTGTGTGTGTGTGTGTGTGTGTGTGTGTATCCTGAGCCTTGTCTTTTTGACTTCCCAATAAGTAATTCCTTTGGGACTCAAAGTCAGAAACCCGGAGGACAGTGGCAAGTTATGTGTCCTCTGCATTTCGTTACCCCATCTGGATAGGGTGTAGCTTTCTAAGAGCAATAGCTTGGCTTCTTAATGATTTCTTTAAGAGCTATTGTCTATTCTTGAGCTTGTAAAATTGGGGTGTTGTGGCCTAACAGGGTAGAGCTGATAGAAAGGAAGACCTAGTTAAATATGTCTATAGTGTCTGTTACGTGGTTCCTCCCTACATGGTGGCCATTAAGCCTGGCAACTTAGCTACTTCTACCATAAAGGAAAGTTGTTCAGCAGCTTGTGTTTATTTCACTTCATGGTTTGGACTCTTGTGCGTCTTGTTGTGCTTCTTGAAGTTAGTCTCAACCAAATAGGTTGGTTTTAAACAGGTTGCCTCGGAACATAAAATTAGCACAGAGTCTGAATCTTGTCTGTTAGTGTTGAAAGCTTGGCTCAGCGGCTTACCAAGTGTATGACCCAGACTGAGGGAGGCAAGATTTGATCTTCTTATCCTATTGCTGCCCTTATTAGATGAGACACTTAGAGGACTCGTGACTTAGCTTCCCTTCAGGGGCTCTGGATTCATTCCAACGTATTGTTTTCTGGTTTCTCCACCTATACCCCACTCTTCTTTCCCTACACCAGAGTCTCGGCTTTCTAAGGACAGCACAGTAAGGCTTCCTTAGATGTGATGAACTTCCAAATGCCAGTTATTAATTTTTTCCCATTTATTCCTAATTTCAGCAGCACAGTGACTAAATTAAGGCTAAGAATGGCAAGTGTTCCATGCGATCCTTAGCAACCCTAAAACTGAATACTGTTACTCTCCCAGGAACCTGGGGCCCACAGTGCTCACGTGACAGTGCTGTGAGGTAGAATCAGGACTGCCGAGGCCTAAGGCTCCTTCTCTCTGACCTGAAGGCCTCTCTTGTTCCAGTCTTTGCTGTGCTTCTCTGTGGCTCTCAGGGGACAGAGAGCTTAGTGCCCAGTTGTGCGTCTGAGTTAATTCGTGAGTGGAACTGGGACAGGAGAGAATGAAGACACCCTCAGAGCTTTGCTTCTGTGCAGTGCAAGCAGAAGCCAACGTGTAAGATTTCGGATGGGGATAATTTGGAGAAAGGTGTGGAGTCCTGAGGGGTCCCGGGGAGAAGAGAGAGCTCTGAGGTAGTCACGGACGCTGGGTACAGTTTGCGTGCAGTCATTTGTGTTTCCACTGAAGGGAGGGGCCTCTCCTGCCCCCTCGAGGGTCCGGCCTGCCACAGAGGGTAGTTTTGTTTTCTTTAAAAGAGTTATTTTTTAAATTTTAGGTATGCATGAATGCGTGTATGTATGTGCATTCATTATGTCCATGTTTGGTACCCATGACCAAAAGAGGGTATTGCATTCTCTAAAACCTTTAGTAGGTGCTAAAAGCTGAACCCGGATTCTCTGCAAGAAGAGCCAGCACTCCAAGCCACAGAGCCATCTCTGAAGCCTCGAGTAGGGGTATCTTGAGGAGAGGACTTGAGCTCTGCTTGCACCTCTCCGGAACTTGACGGTTCACAGTTTAAACACTAGGACCAGGACTTTGTGGCCCAAGTGCTGGGCCTGGCACCTCTTAGTTCACTTGAAGATAGGGAGATGGCTTGCTGGGACTGTGCAGGTGGGAACATTGTTTTTTCAATGGTAATAATAAAATAAATAGTCTGGAAGAGAGCTCAGTGGTTAAGAGCACTTGCTGCTCTCGAGAGGACTCGGATTCCATTCCCAGCGCCAGGGCGCATGGCTCCTGACGACCTGCACCTGCAGTTCGAAGGGAATCTCACTCCCTCTTCTGGCTCTCCTAGGGACTGCCCCCACAGACCGGCAAACACACAATAAAAAGTAATTTTTAAAAAAAAGCTTTTTGTGTCTATAAAGGTAGCACGTCCCCTAGGCTTCTGCACTGTTCTCTTAGTGGTTCTGTAGAATCACAGTAGAAACACGGCACACATGCATCCTCATGACATGCACCAAAGCTGACTAATGGAACACTGAGGCTCCCTCCCAGCAGTGGTGCCAGCTCTGCGTAACTCAGGCCCTGGAGCCTCTTCCTGTGCCACCACACCTTGAGCTTTCTGTGAAGTGGGGGTAGGAGGGGCCTCCCCTACCCACAATCCTACTCCTTAAAATGGCCGCTCTGATTTGTTTTCACCCTTACTTTTACCCAGCCTTGACCAGGCGTGTCCTGATTCAGTGTAGTATGGTTTCCATGTGTACACACTCACTTTGCCTTTTCACTGAGAGGTGGAAGCCGGTTGTCTTGTGGGCAGCCATTTTTTCCCAAGGCATTCACTTCTAAGGCATGAGCCCCTTTACAAGGTGTTGAAACTATGTGAAGGGTAATTATCTCTTAAACTGCATTAATCTTGGAGTTACTTTGAGGTTTGAGGGTAGTTAGAGAAGATTTAGAGGGTTTTTAAAAATGCTAGTTTCTTCTGATTTTTATGCGACCTGGTGTTTTGCATGTATGTGTGTCTGTGTGAGGGTGTTGGGTTCTCTGGAACTCGAGTTGCAGAAATTGTGAGCTGCCATATGGGATGCTGGGAATTGAACCCAGGTCCTCTGGAACAGTAGCCAGTGCTCTTAAATGCTGAATCATGTCTCTAGCCCCTAGATGGTTTTTAAAAAACCACCACAGTATACTGCTTACATTCAGCCACACTATAGTGCCATGCCTATAAAACAGTACTAATTCTGAATCTTCCTTAGGCCAGAAAAACCAACTCCTCTGAAGCCAGAAGCTGCAGGAGGTCACTGATGGTCACTTAGCATCTCCACTGCACAGGCAGGTCCTCTGGTGAGCAATCCAGGCCCTGAGGAAAGAGGGGACAGTTAGGAACATGGCTGCCCCTCTTGAGCTTCCTTCCTCTCCCCGTGGTTAGCAGCCTATGCTGTTCTAGTTCAGGGATTGCTGGTGGGACTGGCTAGTAAATGGGGCTTCGTGGTAGTGTGTGACTGGCATGCTCAAAACAACCATTGGCTTGAAGATTGCCGAGGATGGAGCAGTATGTCCAAAAATCCCTAGCGCCATCTGACAGATGCGGGGTCAGGGAGGGGCCGCAGAGGTTCCCGGGTGAGCTCGTAGGACAGAAATCTAGGTCTGCCTGTTATTCTACGTGTGTTTCAAAGTGGCTGCTGCTTCGAGCAACATAACCTGGTGAAAGATGCTTTTCCAGACTCTGGATTTCTGTATGATTCATGTTAATGATTCAGTCAGCTGGACTGATGGCGGTGTGGTTTGCAGTAGCTAAAGAAGTCACCCACTTAGGAGGCTCGGTGGATCAACGCTGTGTATGTCAGTCAGAGACACCCGACTGGGGCAGAAGCAGTTTGTAGTCATCCTCTATGTATGTTCACCTCTGACCCCATAGCACCTGTCGGTGAGGAGGCGCAGTTTTCCTACTCGGCTTACCAGAGTAGAAAAAAAGCGCAGTGTCCCCTCCCAGGGTAAATGGGCTGTCACAGCTGCTGGAAACATGATTGGTGGGAAAGCCCCTGCTGGACATGCAGGAGGCCCAGAGATCAGGTCCCCAGAATCTTCCTGTGCTGGGCAGGTGTGGCACCCATCTGTAACCTCGGCACCTGAGAGGCAGAAATGGGGTCTGGGGCCATTTCAACATAGGTAGACCAGCTGACTCGTCAGCACTGGGTTCAAGTGAGATACCCTACCTTAATAAATCCAATGCAGGACAGCGGAGGGAGACACATGACCCTCAGTCCTCCATGTGCGCGCACACACACACACACACACACACACACACACAAATAAATGTAGTTTTTAAGTGCTTTTAAAAAAAATTTTTTTTGTATTTTATCTGAGCATTTTGTTTGCTTATATGTGCACCGTGAGTTTGCAGTGCCTGCAGGGGCCAGAAGAGGGCATCAGATCTCTGTAACCAGAGTTACAGGTGGTTGTGAGCTACCGTGGGCTGTTGGAAACTGAACTGGGTCTTCTGCAAGGGTGGCACTCGCTCTTAAGCCATGACATGTCTCTCTGGCCCCAGTACGTGTAAAGAAAGACTTCGGGTGCCGGGGTGACTGGGGTAGAGATCTGATGGTCTGATTTCAAGCTCCAAAACCCATGTAAAGAAAACCAACTCCTCAGACTTTTTCCTGATCTCTACACATTTACTGTGACACGCTTGCCAACACCAGCACACCACACATACACACTACATCTTTCTAAGTTGCAAGCAAAGTAACACAGCAGGTAAGGGCCTGCTGCCCAGCCTGACAGTCCGAGGTTCATCCCCAGGCCTCGGGTATGACAGGCATCCCTGTGGCCCTGGTGTATGTGTATTGCTCATTCATACTTGCCCAAATAAAACTTAAATATTTTAAACAATTTTTTAAAAAGCAAAAAGTTTTTTTTTTCATGTGTGACTGGACAGAGACACAGCACAGGCTCCAGTAAATACTTGTGAGCGGGTGACCCAAGTGGTGGTAACAGCATAGTGTCTGTCTCTTCTTCACACTTTTCCTGCCAAGATGGAAGGTGGGTGTTTCCCTGCTGGCTAGGTATGGGGAACGTAGGGGAGAGGCGCCTGTCTGGGAACCTCTGACTCCTCTTAATTGGCACTCTGGACAGGATGAGTTGTGCTTTGGGCTCTCCTTAAACGTGCAGGGAGCCGACCTCTGCTATGCCCAGGGTCGATCTTATCCTTAAGAAAATGTGATTATTTAGAACATGTGGTGTCCCTGGTCTCCATGGGTGGTGTGAAAGGAGCTGGTAGGAAATCTAGAGTGTCAGGGGAGCTCTGTGGGTCCATGGAGACTGCTGAGCCCCTCTGCTGTCGGGTACATCCCAGCCCCTGCCGTGTGTGTGTGTGTGTGTGTGTGTGTGTGTGTGTGTGTGTGTGTGTGTGTGTATGTGTGTGTGTGCCACTGCTGAGCCCCTCTGCTGTCGGGTACATCCCAGCCCCTGCCGAGTGTGTGTGTGTGTGTGTGTGTGTGTGTGTGTGCCACTCTGTGACACCGGCCCCTCTCTTGTCCTCTCAGGCTTTGTGTCAAACATGTTCACTGTGTCTCAGACCTCCAGAGCATGGTTCATCGACAAAGCCAGGCAGGCCCGAGAGGAGAGGCTGGTGCAGAAGGAGCGGGAGCGCTCCGCCGTGATAGTCCAGGCCCTAGTCCGCGGTTTCCTCTGCCGGAGGCGACTGCGCCGAGACCTCAGGTGAGAGCAGCTCCTGCTGCTGTGCGGAGCCGTCCGTCCGGGTGCTCAGCGCTCCTCCTCACGAGTGTTTTTCCTCTTCCCTGTCTAGGAGGGAGATTGATGAGTTTTTTACTGAGGATGAGTCTGGAGCCAGTAAGAGAAGCGCGCTTTGTATTTTTAAGATTGCCAGGAAACTGCTGTTCATATGCAAAACTGCCGAGGACGGTGAGGTGAGCCCTGACAGTCCCTGGCAGGCTTCTCTCCCTGAGTCACCCCTGCATGAGCGACAGCTCACTGCTGCCTACAGTCTTTGGAGAGATTCAGCTCTGCTTCCGGCGATCCCTGCACATTAACTGTTACAGACAGAAGTCGTCCTCAGATGTGTGTGTGAGCCAGACAGCTAGCTGAAGGACGCGGGTGAAAGACGCTAGCGACAGCACATCTGCAAGTGGTGGGCTGCAGGGGTGAGGTTCCGAGAGAGCGCGGTCTGCTCCCTGACCTGGCCAGAGGGACCGGTGCCGGCCCAGGCTCCAGTTTTCCAGAACCGTGCTGGAGGTTTGAGTTGCACTTGATGACGCGCTGGCCTCTTATGTATTAATCACACCACGAGACAGACCGCTTTGCCGTGGCCCTCCAATGACGGGGAAGTAGTAGTTGCCTGTGATCACACTCGGGATACCGCTGGGGGAGCCTCACCCCCATGGAGCTCCTAGTCCAGCTTGGGGAGGACAAATGGTCACAAAGATGTGGCCCTTCGGGCTCCAGGAGATGACCCCATTTCAGGGAGGACACTGGTGGGCGCTGTGCCCTTTTCAGCAGCAGGCGCTAGGCTAGAACAGAACAGCCGAGTAAGTAGTTCTTCCAGTTTCTACTTTTTCTTGGTTTGCACATCACAGTTAAAATGGAACGGAAGAGCTTTGGCCGGTAGCTGCAAGGCAGAGGTAGATGCTCGTGACCACAGAACCGCCTGCTAGGGCGCAGGTTAGAAAGACGGCTTCGAGCCTGAGGGAGGCCAAGGAGGCCAGGATTGCCGCAGGTTAGAGGCCAGCCTGAGCCAGAGTGAGGCTCTATGTGAAATGCACATAGACACAGCCGTGGGCTCAGGAGTTCTGTAAGCCTCCACTTTGAAGCCTGTTGGGTCCATGTGTGTAAGCAGGAATTAAATATGATTGTGAGTGTATATGGACCACCTGACTTTCCCAGCACACTTCGTGTGTACCCACCAAACACATACTAGCCTTCCTTTCTCACCTTCGATCAGCCTGGAGAACTGACGGCGGCTTTTCTGCCCCTACAGAGACTGGAGAAGTTGTGTCGTAGCATCCTGAGCAGCATGGATGCAGAGAACGAGCCAAAGGTGAGTGGTGGGGGCCGTAGAGTCTCCTGTGAGCCCTGCAGGGCGAGCGTGTGTACCCTAACTGTGGGTGAGCTCTGAGGGGCGGGCGTGTGTGCCCTGACTGGGTGAGCTCTGAAGGGCGGGTGTGTGTGCCCTGACTGGGTGAGCTCTGAGGGGCGGGTGTGTGTGCCCTGACTGGGTGAGCTCTGAGGGGCGAGCGTGTGTGCCCTGACTGTGAGCTCTGTGGGATGAGCGTGTGTGCCCTGACTGTGAGCCCTGCAGGGTGAGAGTGTGTGCCCTGACTGTGGGTGAGCTCTGAGGGGCGAGCGTGTGTGCCCTGAGAGTTCTTCTCAGTGGGTCACACAGATGTGCAGCTGAGTGCTGGGCGGGTGAACAGTGCCTAGTCCTCATTTTCAGAGCTGTGCTTTGCTCTTGCCTCTGATTCAAGATGGCTGCTGCCTCTCGAGGCCTGAGATCTCTGGATTTAGTGTTAGAGCCCTGCTGCCTCCCGGGCTCACGCTGCTCTCCCACTGCCTGTAGGTATGGTACGTGTCCCTGGCTCTTTCTAAGGACCTCACCCTGCTGTGGATTAAGCAGATCAAGAGCATCCTGTGGTACTGCTGTGAGCTTCTTGGGCAGCTCAAGGTAAACCAATCCCAAACCCAATCCAGCCAGTTTGTCCTCACCCGGTGCCTCAGTTTCTCTCCTTCGCTCCCTGTGCTGTTGGCGATCTAACAGCCAGGAGAAAACTGGATGAGCCACTGTGTGGGAGAGAGAAGAGCAGATGCCATGGTTACTGTGCTCTCTTAGGGGTCCACAGTAAATTAAACATCAGTTACATTAGCAGTCTCCATACCAAGGAACCTTCAGTTCCAGGGCAGTGACTGAGTGGATAACGGGGTGTTTGTAGTGCAACTTAAGAGGACTCAAATTTGAATCTCCAGCATATCAACTTTGGGCATACAAGAGAGCAACAGGAAAAGATACTGAAAGTCCTGTCTGCCTGCACCCACTGACTCACACCACATACACACACACCACACATGCATAGTCTGTCATACATATGTACACACACACACTTCAAAGAATTGTAAAACATTTTGAAATAAACACTTAGGTACGGAGGCGGGCGTAGAGGAGTGTAGGAAGCTGCAGCCAGGGCCTCTAGGCTCCGGCTGCTTCTCCACCTCTTACTCGTGCTCTCTCCTGCGGGTCTGGGGGAGGAGTGGGAATCCAGGTGAGTTCTCAGCCTAGAACGTGGTCGGTGTTAGCCTGGCATGCTCTTGGAAACCGGGGAGACCGTCACAATCAGAAGCAGCAGCAGAACCCAGGCAGAGCTACGTGCCAGGCGCTGCACTTTGGTCTCTGCATTAAGCCATTGTTCCCTCCGAAAGCCCCATGAGAAATCAGTGTCCCTAAATGAACAGGTAAGGGAGCCAAAGCACAGAGGGGTTAAGAAACTTCTCCAAGATCACACAGCCAGTAAGTAGTGGGGCCAAGTTGTAGCCCCTAGTCCCTGTGAGTCTATGCTGCAGGCGCGGAGGGTGAGGCAGCCTGGGGTCCTGTCCCTCAGGGCTGCCTCCCTTCCCAGCAGCGTTTGGTCCTGTGGTTGAGTTCTCGTGCTGAAAGTCTAGACTGTGGGCTCAAGTGTGCACTGGCCGCACAGTAGGGCTGGCTGCACAGTAGGGCAAACACATGCGCCGTGGAGTGGGATCATGGGTGTGAGTGTTCCTCTTCCTCCATCATTTGCAGCCAGAGATCTTACAAGACTCCAGGCTTATCACACTGCACCTCACCATGCTTGTGACCTTCACAGACACTTCGACGTGGAAGATTCTCCGGGGAAAAGGTGTGTGGGACCCACTTCAGAAATTTTCCCAGCCAGCATTGCATAGCCGGGGGGCGCCTCTACTGCCACAGACACACTTTTGCCACGCAGGTTCGGAGGTCCTGAGTCCAAACCTAAGCCTGTGAGCTTGGTGTGTGTTACTGTGTGTGGAGACCCTCCTGCCTCTGAGTATTTGTGTGAAGACTGTTCCCTCTGGGGATCAAACCCTCTGAGGCCTTCTTGTATTTGTTAAAAAAAAAAGCCAGGCAGCGGTGGCGCACACCTTCAGTGCCAGCTCTCAGGAGGCAGAGGCAGGTGGATCTCTGTGTTTGAGGCCAGCCTGGTCTACAGAGTTCCAGGACAGCCAGGGCTACACAGAGAAACCCTGTCTCAAAAAAAAAAAAAAAAAAAAAAAAAAAAAAAAAAAAAAAAAAAATTAAAAAAATAGTAAGAGTCTGGAGAGGTGACTAGGTGGTTAGGAGCAGTGACTGCCGTTCCAGAGGACCTGAGTCATGGTGGCTCACAGCCATTCGGTGACTCCAGTTCCAGGGGCTCCAGTGTCGCTTTGTCTCCTCCATGGCCACCAGGCTCGGGTGTTTTCCATACAGGCAGGTAGAGCGTGCACACAAATCAACTAAATGTTTTCGATGACAATACTGTTGCCCCTAATATCTACTGTAAAGTCGCCTTCCTTCCTAGAACTTGTTCAGTGTCTGACCCAGACTCTCAGCAAATGGCCTTGCTCATGCCAGACTCCGTTAGACACTGGAGACGTGGCGGTGAGCAGAGCTGGGGTCTGGTTATAGCAGACGCCACCCTCCAAAGCAGGTTTCACAGCCATGGGCTCAGTGAGCTGCAGGGAACACCTGAAAAAGATGGCACTGTATCAAACACCTGTATCCTCTTTTCTCAAGTCACAGCTTGTTATGTGGGGGGGGGGGGGTCAGTGTCAGCGGGTGATCTAAGATACGTGCAGGATGTCTGTTCTGTGCCAACCCTAAAGGATTTGTCTCATGTATTTTTTGGACTTAGAAGGTCCTCAAGCTTTTGAAACCTCAGCCCTGCTGGGTGGGCGTGTCCCACCCCTGTGATGCACCTCCTCCAGCAAAGCCCCGTTTCCTTAAGGTTGGGGTCCACTGCCTCCCAGTCAGTCATGTGAGCCTTGGGAGTCCTCAGTCCCACTGCCCACTGTGGCAAGAGACTGTCTTCTCTAGCTGTTCTCTTCATTTAGGTGAGAGCCTTCGGCCAGCCCTGAACCACATTTGCGCAAATATAATGGGCCATCTCAACCAGCGTGGATTTTACTCTGTGTTGCAGGTCTGTGACCCCATCCCTCATGTCCCCTGCAGTGCCAGCATTGGGTTTCCCGTGGGTTGGACACAGTGTCCTCTGTCACTTCTGTCACCATGGTCTTGGGAGGGAGCCTAGGAAGTTCTACCTAACAGTTACAGGGGCAAGCCAGTCTTGACTGACATTGAGGTCCCAGAAGGAGGCCGTGGTGGAGGGGACGGTGTGTTTGTACCTCGGCTACCTCAGGTGTCCACCCCATAACGCCAGTTCTCAGGCTGGGAACTGGACAGAAGCTGGTGGTTCTTGAGGGGTGCCCTGGGCTTTCCGGGCTTTAGAAGGAACATTGGTCTGGCTCTTCTGCCCGGTGCTAGGATGGGCCCTCTCCCAGTTCCGGTTCTCCACGACACAGTACTGTGTCAGCCAGAAGTGGCATGCCAGCTGGCCGTCGGCAGGATTACTAAGCAGTGTGCTTAAGTCACGCTTCTCAGGGGTCTTCTCCACTCACTGATTGTGGGGATTGCTGTGCTGCCCAAGCCAACCCCAAAGCCCCAGTCTTGAGTGCTCCTGGGAAGCCAGGACTGTAGGGCCACACTACCCAGCTCACATATGCTCATTTTCCAGCTGTTTATTGTGGAAATGCTTTCAACACAGTGTTTGGGGTAGGGATGGACAGACCCCACCCCACCCCGCAGCTCCCTTCTTTCCGAGCTTCGTTCTGATGCAGTTCTGTTCCTTCTACCTTTTGGTTGTTGGTTTGAGAAGGGTTCTGCTGTGTAACAAAGCTGGCCTGGAACTCACTGCGTAGACCAGGCTAGCCTCCAACTCAGAGATCCTCCGACCTGTGCCTCCTCAGTGCTGGGACTGAAACCTGCGCCACCGCACCCCAGCCCTTTTGCAGATGGAAGGCTATGGAGTCTATTTATAGGCTGATGGCTTGACTGTTCTTTTCAGGTACTGATGACTCGAGGCCTGGCCAGGCCCCGGCCCTGTCTGTCCAAAGGCACGTTAACAGCCGCCTTCTCTCTGGCCTTGCGGTAAGAAGCCAGCTGGCTTACCCTGGCATTCCCCTCTCCCCTCTTGGCTCTCTTTCTGCCCACCTTGTCAGACTTTGCAAGAAGTGTTCATCTTAGTGAACGTGACATCTTGTGACAATTCACACTTTCCCTCAGCCTTCATTGTGTGCAGGTGTCTTTGACTCATGCCGAAGGAGGTGACTCACAGTGAATTAGGTTCATTCTGCCAGTGGCTGTGTGAAGGAATTTTTCCTTTTGAGTTCCTAAGAGTAAAAGAAGGAGGACCAGCCCAGGGCATGGGGAGGGTTCAGAGGACGGGTTTGGGGACACACATGGGAGATGCTGGCATCTGAAACCACAGAGAGCATGCGAGGTTGTATGTGTCAACAAAGGGTGTGAGTGTCTAGACCTGAAAGGCTTCCTTAGAGAAGTCAGACCTACGGTTCTACAGTTCTGAGAACCGCAAGGGGAAGGCCACATTCCTAACCACAGAGTATTTGTAGTCTGCTGAGGATCAGAGTTGGAGATGGCTTGGAAACTGGTCCTGGAAGGGTGCCATTGTCCCCGCAGCTCACGTCTGAGCGTGGAGTCTCTTACCTTGCTGGTGTATCGGCTTTCATCCCAGGTGCTGTGTTCTTTGGAGCCCCTTTGCATGGTGACGTTGCATGGTGATTCTGCCGAGCCTGTGTTGGCAATCTTCTGTAAAGGGCTGGAAAGTAAACAAACGTCTTAGCTCCATTGCCTTTCTGTCGTGGCTGCTGTCACGGCAGTGAGGGCGCAGTGAAGATGGGCGGTTTTCTATCATTCACCACCATGGCCATGTTTAATCACCAGTTGGCTTTGATGGCCGGGACGGTGGGCACTGGGGATGGCGGTGCTTGGCTTTAAGGAGGCGGAGTATCAGAGTTCAGAGTCATCCATGGCTAGATGGTGTGTGAAGACCAGCCTGAGATGCACTAGACCCTGCTGCAGGGAACACGGAACACAGAACTCTGATTCCGTAATGTCTCTGCTAGAGCAGTCCACTGACCTTGTTAGGGCCAGGCTGCTGCAGAACACTTCGCTCCCTCCAGGTCTGCAGATCACTGAACATGATCAGAAACTTTCAAATAGGATTCAGGGTCAGTGAGATGAATCTGTACGAAGGGCACTCACATGGGCCCAAAATTCTCATAGAGGTCACAGACCACAGCCCTCAGCTGGCACACCCTCACACACAGCGCGTGCACACACTCTCTAATAGTAAATAAGATTGAAAAGACTCAGCAGTGTTGCCCTTGTCAGGAAGGTAGTGAAAACCCTGGAAGTTGTGACAAACTAAACAACCCTCCAATACCAAATCCTTCAGTACCAGGTTCTCAAGTATGCATAGCTAGAAATCACAGCCACACATTCTTCTGGGGCTTCTTCCAGCCACTGGTTGATTTCCTACCACATTCCCCTCTTCATCTTAGATACAGACGCTAAACCTCAGAGAGGCCATAATTACTCTGGGTTGCACATCAGGGAGAGGTCAGACTAGGAATTAAATCTGAGTCTGAGAGCCCACAAGAAGGTTCCTTATTCTTCATGTTTGCCTTGCACAGTGCAGACACTTGTATCCTAATCAGTGTGTGTCTCAGTAAATGGCACACGAGACCCCTCTCAAGTCTGTGTTATTCCTCAGACCTGCCGGGCATCCGTTCCCTGAGTCCCTCCTTGGTCCAGCAGCGTTGCTGTCTGCTTACTAGTCTTACTAGTATTACTAGTCTTACTAGTCTTGGTTCCTGTGTGCTCTGTCCCATCCACCCCAACCTGGCTGCGCTGTGAGCTGCCTTGTTAAGCACACAGTGGCATGGCAGGTAAGTGGGACAGCTGACTCGTCACCTGAGAGGGCTGCAGAGCAAGAAAGCCAGGGAAAGTTCTGCTGATCCTCGCTGGCAGACGGAGGGCACACGTGCTTGTGAGCTGTGCCCATGTGTGGCACCCCGACACCTTTCTCCCAGACTGCACTGACCTGGGCGGGGCTGGAATCTCCGGATGCCTGTGTGCAGAGCCGAGACACAGCTCACTACTGCTCTTGAGCCTTCACTCTGTTGAGGGGACAGTGCCGTCCTGTCTCAGCCTCTTGTAAAGTGCAGAATTGGATTGTCTTCTGTTTTGCCAACTGGAACCAGTGAGATTAGCTTGGGTGCCAAGCACTTAGTGTAGCATTTCAGCCTTAATTTTTTTTTTTTTTTTTTTTTTTTTTTTTTGTCCCCAAAGTGGTACTCTGCAGAGTAAAAAGTTAGGACGCAAAGTCTGCCAGCATAAAAGCTGATAACACAGTATTCATTGTCATTGGATATGTTCGCTGAAAGGCGTCCCTGGCTTTTTGTAAGCTTTCAATCTTTTCAACTGCGGTCTGCATGGCTTCTGTGCTGGTCAGTTTTAACTTGTCAACAGGGCACGGAGTCATGTGGCAAGAGAGGTAATGCGATGAAGCAGTTCTCAGTCACTGATAAAATGACCTTACCTACCTACGTTCCAGACAGACAAGAGCCCATCACGGTATCGGAGAACAGCGGGAGCAGCCAGCGGGAAGCTCACAGCTTAAACTACACACACGCACACACTGGACACAGAGAGAAGGGCGGGTGTGCACTGGGAACACTGCATGGCGTTTGAAACCTCACAGCCGCTCTCTTCCCTCCCCCCAATCTCTAATGATGCTCTTCCATAAGGTCACACAACTTTAATCTACTTAAACTATGCCACCAACGGGGACCAATATTCAAATGTCCAAGTCTGTAGGTCACGTTAGGCGTGGTCATATCTGTGGGGGGTCGTGTTGATTGATAACTGAGGCAAAAGACCCTGAGTGTTGAAGGCACTGTTTCGTGGGTGGGGCCCTGAAGTGTCTAAGAAAATCAGCTGACAAGCAGGCGGCATGGCTGCCTTCCGCACAGTGGTGGCCGTGACCAGGAATTGAAGCCAGGTTGCAGCCACAGCATCAGCAATGGGTGACTTTCTTTTTCTTTTCTTTTCTTTAAAGATTTATTTATTTGATATATGTGAATACACTGTAGCTGTCTTCAGACACACCAGAAGAGGGCGTCAGATCTCATTAAAGATGCTGTGAGTCACCATGTGGTTGCTGGGAATTGAACTCAGGACCTCTGGAAGAGCAGTCAGTGCTCTAACCACTGAGCCATCTCTCCAGCCCCAGTGGGTGACTTTCTTAACATCTTGTTTTATCTTCCTGTACTGGGGATTGAACCCATGTGCATTAGGCCAGTATGTTGCCACTGAGCTACATCCCCAGCCCCGATCCTACTGACTGAGGTGTGATTCACATGTGAACCTCATCCATGAAGTATGCTGTTCTATGGTGGTGGTCAGTGTATTCACAGAGCGCTGACACAGACAGGACTGCCTAGTTCAGGATGTTCTCCTCGCCCTGAAGGGAACCTGCCAATTAGCAGCTCTCCTCTGTTCTCTCCTGAGGCCTGCAGAGTAGATGTCACCATTAATGGATGTCAAGTGAATGGACTCCTAAGCTGCACCCTCTGTTGTTAACAGTGTTTTTATCTGCTTGTGCTCCCATGTTCAGTGAGCCCACACCTCCTTCTGTGTGCAGACACCCCTGTGTGAGCAGACACCCCATGTGAACAGTCACCCCTGTGTCACCCCTGTGTGGGCAGACACCCGGTGTGGGCAGACACCCCATGTGGTCAGACACCCCCGTATGAGCAGATACCCCTGTGTTAGCAGACACCCCTGTGTGAACAGACACCCCATGTGAACAGTCACCCCTGTGTCACCCCTGGGTGAGCAGACACCCCGTGTGAGCAGTCACCCCTTGTGGGCAGTCACCACTGTGTGTGTAGACACCCCATGTGTGCAGCTCCTTTGGATGTTCTGTCATTTCTGCTACTGCAGTCCTTTTCTCTGAGTGTGTGAGGTGTGTGTGCGGTCCTTAGGTTGATTCTAGGAGTAAGGCAGCATGGCCATGAATACTTGGGCTGGAAAGAACTGTCACACTCCTCTGAGTGTTCCCACCAGCAGCCGGTGAGGCCTCCAGTTTCTTCTCAGACTCACGAACTCACGTAGAGCGTGTGAGGTGTGCGCACAGTCACTGGCGTTAGTTCCTGGTGGCCGCGGTCGCCACATTCCCAGGTTTGTTAACATGTAGGTGTCTCCCTGGAGAAAACCTACCTGTGTTGAGTTCTTTGGTCATCTCTGTGCCCTGTTTTGTGTTTTCCTTTGAATGTAGCATTAAGCTATTTAGCCAAGGCTAGCCCCAAACTCCTGCTTTTCCTTTCCTTGCCAGTGTGGGACTCCCCCATAACACCAGCTGTAGCTTGTTCCTCCATCTTCAAGTTGGGATGTGTTTTACTACTGAGCTCTGCATTCCAGAAGCAAGCCTGGTGACAGGTGACATGATCTGCAGGCACTTCAACCTTTCTGCTCCTGGTGAAGTGTGTGATCACACACTGTTGTGCACTTACTTAATCATTTTCCCTTTGTACCTACACTTTTAGTGTCATAACTAAGAGGTCATTGCATAGCCCTAGGTCCCAAAGATGTCTGGGGTTTTTCTATGCATTCGATGATTTGAGTATAAAGTTAAAGGTTGATTGTGTGTGTGGTGTAAGATTCGGTTCACTACCTTTCCAGTGCTTTGGTTTGGTCTTCCATGCTGCAGCCTCTACCGCTGAGCTAGAAGCCTGGCTCTTGGGTTTGTTTGAAATCAGGTGTCATAGCCCCGGCTAGCCTTGACTGTGACTTCTGCCTTAGTCCCCGTGTGCTGGGATTCCGTGTGTGCACTGCCAGGCCTAGCCCGGGTTGGTGTCTTGCTTTAATATCTATCTTCTAATGGAAATAATGTATGTTTATTGAAAAAGAACCCTAGTAACTGAGGAGGTAGGAAGAGGGGGCCGTACCCCATGCTTCTGTTACCCCACAAGTCAGGTTCTGAGCTTTTCTGTTTTCCCAGGCTTTTCCCTACTTTTCTGTTTCTTGTGCTGATGTGCATACTTCAGTGTTCATACGGACCGTAGAACTAAAGTAAGCTGTGCACTTAGAGTGTGAGGTATTGGTGTCGCCGCACTTGGGTGTGGGTGGCTCTGCTCGGTTGAGGAGTGAGCTGTTCTGGAAGCTTCCTCTGTCCTCTCAGAAGGCCGTCCCGTCTACGGAGGTCTTTCTCTTGCTTTCTTCCACATTTCTCATAGAACAGACATTTTCTTGGGTCAGTCACGTTTATGCAGCGTCATCCCCGTGACGCCCGTGTGCCACCGTCCTAGCCCTGCTCCCTCTCTGTCTAGCCCCGTAGTTGCTGCGCAGTTCTCAGACAACCTGATGCGACCGTTCATCATCCACGTCATGTCGGTACCTGCTCTCGTGGCTCATCTCAGCACCATGGCCCCTGAGGTGAGCCTGCCGTCCCGGTCTGTTTGCTAGACTCCAGAAGCAAAGCACCCCCGCTGGTCCCCACTCCTTCCCCCAGTCTTCCCGGTAGCTGGAGTAGACAGGTACCTGTTGTCACCTTTCCTGCTTGAAGCAATGTGCTGCCTCCGCGAGGACAGCCAGCCTTGTTCGTGTCCTCTCAGAGCGGCTCCGTGTTAACTGTCTCCCGTTGCCCGCAGCGTCTCGATATTTTAGAGTCTCATGACATGCTTCGTAAATTCATCGTCTTTCTGAGAGACAGAGACCGGTGCCGAGATGCTTGTGAAAGTTTAGAAGGCTGCCATACCCTGTGCCTCATGGGTGAGTCTTGGAGGCTGGGTTTGAGGGGAGGCTGGGGGGGTGGGCTCATGTTTGTTAAGATCATTAGCAGGAGTTCATACAAAATCAGATTCTCGCCATAGTGCAGATAGAAGAACAGTTAGAACCTCGTGTAGAGTGTGACTGTGTGGAGAGTTGGCTGCGTGTCCTTCCGTGAAGGGAGGGGCCGTGGCTCAGATCAGAGGGTGCTGCCTCACCGTGTTTCTGTGGGAAGCATCTGAACGCAGGGCACACAGCTCTTTCTCTGTGTCTGAGGAACGGAGTTTAGGCAAAGCTGGTCTTGGGCTGCACCCTAAGAGGAGCTTTGGTGAACACTGAGCACAGCCGTCTCCGAGGACATCAGCCAACGCCGCACCTGTGCTCCTCCTGGTTCTGAGTTCCTGTTGGATCCAGATGTGATGCTGGGCGTCACGTCTCTCTGTGTGCGTGGCACTCCAGTGTCTTCTCACGGTGCCATAGGAGCCCAGCTGTGGATGCTCCTCCTCACCTGAGCTTCAAGCAGAGAGCAGGGCGGGGAGACCCGCAACACACCTGTCTGGCCTTCACGTTCAGCCCCCTCTCTTTTCAGGCAATCTCCTGCACTTGGGCTCCCTCAACCTCAAGATGGTAGAGGAGGAAACAGATGGATTTGTCAGCTTGCTCACCCAGATGCTGTACTACTGTCAGAAGTACGTGTCCCAGAAGAAGTCCAACCTGACCCACTGGCACCCTGTGCTTGGCTGGTTTTCCCAGCCTGTGGATTACGGGTATGCACTGGGCATGGGCTCAGTCCTCCTCCCACCCACCTCCTTCCACCTCCTGTTCTCTTCTTCCAGCTTTTGGGGTCTTGTTTTATTGTAAAAATCATATGTGGGGCTGGAGAGATGGCTCAGCAGTTAAGAGCACTGACTGCTCTTCCAGAGGTCCTGAGTTCAATTCCCAGTAACCACATGGTGGCTCACAACCATCTGTAATGGGATCTGATGCCCTCTTCTGGTGTGTCTGAAGACAGCAGCAGTGTACTCACATACATAAAATAAATAATTCTAAAAAAAGGAAGTTTATTATATGGCAGAGATACAGCCTGCAGATTTGGCTCACTGGTAGAGAGGGCTTGCCTAGTGGGCCCAGGGTTCAAGCCCCAGAGCCAAGAGAACATTTGATAGCCCTTGATCCTCATCCACAAACAATGTGGGTGGTTGGCTTTTCTTGCATGTCATTTCCTGATAGTTTTCCTGTATAGAGAGCTGAGGTCACAGGGTTTCAATGTTTCTCTTTAATTAGTAAGGTGCAGATCCTGCCCAAGATACGTTTCTTTCTTTAGTGATTGTCTCACATGCCTAGGAGATGGTGGGGCAAAGGATTTAAAGGGATAGGAGCCTCCAGGACATCCCACGTGGCGCGATATGAGCGTCATAAACTCAGTGTTATTAGAATGGCAAGAGCGGGAAGAGCAGATGTGAAGTCAGGTCAGGCGGCCACACAGACACAAGTGTGTGCCCTGGGCAGCAGAAGGCTGAAGTATCTGGGATATCCTGCTGGCCCATTCAGTATGCCAGAGGTTTGCCTCCTTCCTTTGTACCTGAGTAACATCCTTGAGGCCTGTCAGGGTGTGAACATCTAGGTGTTGGGCATGAGAGGAAGAACAGTGCAGGCAGCAGGAGACAGCTCGTGCCTGACAGGGCCGCTCAAGATGGCCGCCTCAGGGATGGCAGCGTGAGAGACTGGCCTGGGAAACAGGCCCAGCCTCGGTAGCAGCTCCTCCATTCTGTTTCCTCTTATGAGGAAGTCGTTTGGGTTTTCTTATTTGTTGGTTTTGGACAAAAGCTCATATGCAGCTCGAACTAACCTCTAACTTGGCAATCCCCAGTCTCCCGAGTGTGGTGTTACAGGCCTGTGATGCCAGCCCAGGCTGCTCCTCTGTGTGGAGGGTGGGAGGGAGGGGACCGGGGCTCTCCCTGAGTGGCACTGACACCGTGTCCCTCTCTGTCCTAGCCTCAATGACTCCATGTACCTGATCACCAAACAGCTGCAGTTCCTGTGGGGGGTGCCTCTCATCCGCATTTTCTTCAGTGACATCCTCAGCAAGAAGCTGCTGGAGCACGCAGAGCCGGCCCCCACGCAGCCGCAGCCGGCCTCGCCACAGACAGTGCTTCCTGTGAAGAGTGAGTGAGTGCACGTGCAAATCCTCATTTGCATCTGAGGATCGTGGGCTATTAGTGTTCTCTTGGCTCGGGGCTTAAATCCAGGGCCGTGGACCTGCTAGGCAAGCCGTCCACTCAGGAGGGCAGCTCCTGCTTCTCCCTGTGGGACAGTCGCCTCTCCAGCCGCCCTCTGCAGGGTGCTGAAGTTTACATTCAGCAAGACAGTGATGGGTTACAGAGTAGAAATAGGAGGCAATGAGAGAGAACAAGGCAGACATGCTCAGGGGACTGCTCTCTGTCTCTGAGCCTCAGCGTGGCTGCAAACTTCCTGATAGCCAAAGGGCAAGGAACAGTCTTGTGGACCCTTATACCAGGGAGGAGCAGAAAGCCCATCTTACAGTAGACTTTAGTCATAAATCTCCCACATACGACTCCTCCAAGGAGCCACTGAGGCACAGGCCAGGCTGGCATCTCAGCAGCAAATCACCTCTGTGCAAGGCAGAAGTGGGAGTCACAGGAAAGAAGGAAGGAAGGAAGGAAGGAAAGAAGGAAGGAAGGAAGGAAGGAAGGAAGGAAGGAAGGAAGGAAGGCAGGCTTCTGCTACTGTGATCACAGTCAAGCAAATGTCAGCTGTATATGATCCACAATTACTGCCTGCACTGCTAACCTGGGATGGGGGATGGGCATGGGTGGCGGTGGGTGTGGACGGCGGCAGGCGTGGGCAGTGGTGAGTGGGCACTCCACTCCTGTCACTTCATCTGCCCATGAACAGGAGAGCCAAAGGCTGACATGAAGGTGAAGGCTAGGACTTGGGGACTCAATCCCCAACACTCCCCTCTGCCTTGTTGGACTCTGCTGGTGCAGTAAGGACTCGTCAGAGCGGAGCATGCCTGACTTTCAGTACTGTGGGATTAAAGGGAGTGTTAGCATGTTCCCAGGTTATCCCAGAGGGACACACTGAGTCCGTGCAGCCCCACTGCACTGCCCGTGACCGGTCCTCGCCGCCTCTTCCCTGCCGTGTGACTGGCGGATGGTGAACTGTGCGTCCTCCTCCCTCCGTGCCAGGCCTCCTCAAGCGTGCATTTCAGAAGTCAGCTTCCGTCAGGAACATCCTCAGGCCCGTCGGGGGCCGGCGCGTAGACTCTGCCGAGGTGCGGAAGGTCTGCAACATCTGTGTGCTCTACCAGACCTCGCTGACGACCCTCACCCAGATCCGCCTGCAGATCCTCACAGGTCAGGAACCGCGGCTGGTGCTCCCACTTCCCAAGTCGTTAGGCAATATTTCCTAGAAATACTGACCTTTTCTTCCGAGCTTCCTTGACTCAGAGGGTGGGCGTTTGGGGTTACTCTTAGAGATTGGTGAGCCTCCAGAGCTCCGCGGTCACAGCGCCACTGCGTTGTTGTTTCCTTACTGGCTGTTGGTCACTGGGTACAGAGTCCTCTTTCTGAGAAAACACAAAGGTAGGAGACAGGAAGAAGGAACAGTGCTTGCCCCTCACGCCCAGCCCAGTGGTGCTCGCCCGCTGTGTGCCCTCGTGCCATGTACGTGCTCAGACCGGCTCCTCCCACCACCCTCCCTGCCCTGCCTGCAGCTATCCTCCAACCATTCTTCAGAGACCTCATTCCTATTGGCTGCCCGATACTCCACTCATGGATTAGCCCAACATTTTCTTTTAGCTAAGTAAGGAAGTCCCTTCTATAAGGACAGGAGGCGTTGTGTGACCTGAGTCTCTGAGAGGAAGTGGTCGTTCTCTCTGGGCGGGCTGCTTCAGGACCGAGTACAGCCTCTGCTGCAGTGTCTTTACAGCCTCTCCCGCCTCTCCCGTCCTTGAGACTCATTCACCAGTCAGACAGGCTTGTCTGCGCCGGCACTGAGGGTGTCAGGGAGACTGTGCTGCCAGGGTTACACTCTGAAGCTGGGGAGGTCGCTGGCTGGGGAAGAGCCGGCGCCTCACCTCGCACTGCTGCTGTTGAGGCCGCACACGTGTTTGTGGAAGGGCAGTCTGCTGTCATAGGACGCTACCCTGAGCTAGACTTCCTCTCTTACTGGGTGATGCCAGGCCACTGTAGCAGAGGTGATAAAGACAGAGCAGGAAGGCACCAGGTGTGCTGACGGGGCAGCTGATCTTACTGACATGTTGTATTTGAGGCGTGAGGACTAGAGGTGAGGCCAGCAGTGGGGCCTGGGCACCTCTGTGGCCTCACTGCTGAGCTGAAGGCCAGGGAGGGCCTTGTGAGGTCCCCAGAAGGCTAGAGTTGGAAGAGAGCAGGGAAGCCACCTGGCATTTCCCAGCCCTGGCACCTGAGGCTCTTGGGGAGGGGAGTCTGAGGTTCCCACCCCTGTCTCTTTAAGGTGACCTCTCAATAACACTCCTTCCCTGTGTGGGAATCCGAAAATGAGTCTCCTGCCCAAGGGCTTTGAAAATATAATGGCGTGGAGTCCCTTCCCCTAGCTGTCATTCTAAGTCAGGTACAGAGGTGACACAGGGTACGCCACTCTTCTACTCATTATCCCTGACTGCGCCGTCACGTGCCCTGACCCCACGTCTGCCTGTGACACTGTTGCTCTCTTGTACTCAGTAAGATACAGGCGTCAGTCCTGTGCTCTGCTGCCTCACGGTCATCCCCCAGCACTGAAGCGTCCTGACAGGATCCCAGAGCCCAGCCCAGGCAGCTGCTCGCTCCCAGGCGGGCCTCACTTGAGACTTGAGTGGCTGATCTGCTGAGGTGTTAGGTCCCGTGCAGTCACCTCCCTGCATCTGCATCGTGCCTGGAACCTCGGGTCAGCTAGAGTGTTGACCAAGATGGACCAGTCTACAGCCTGTGTGTGGCCCTGAAAGAAGGTCCCCGTTGTACCTGTCGCTTTTCTGCTGCTTTCCTGATTCTAGTCAGCGTCCGAGGAGCAGGTGGAGGGAGCAGTCTGAACACCGTCAGGCGTGGGTCTGCCCACAGAGCCCAGCCCGCCCTTTACTGTCTGTCCTGAGTGCCCTTTTATTGGGACAGAGCTGGGTCCCTTCCTCCTCTTCATTCCTGTCTGCGCTGTGCTAGCACTGAGCAGTTATTAACAGTGTGCAGGTAAACGTGGCCTTACTGTTGAGGACCACGGAAGGGCTGACCTGTGTGAACACTTCCTTAATGAGTGGCCAAGTCAGAGCCACAGCGGCCAGCCTCAGGCGGCCACCCTGCCAGGACCAGACTAGATGACGTAAGGAAGTGTCAGGAGGCGCACTGCCCGCCCCACCTGGAAGCTGTCCTCAGACTGCATCTGGTCCTGTGTGTAGCTGCCGGAGAGCAGTTACACTCTTTGCTCTGTTACATTCTGAGGGCTTTTTTGATTGTTTTTGTTTGTTCGTTTGGGGGTGGGGTTGTTGGCACAGTGCTGGGGGCGGGGCAGGGATTTGGTTTTCTCTGTGTAGACCAGGCTGGCCTTGAACTCAGAGATTCTCCTGCCCCTGCCCCTGCCCCTTGAGTGCTGGGATCAAAAATGTGTACCACCACCACCTGGCAACTTTGATAAATTTAATTTGTTTAAGCTTTTAACAACAGAGATTGCCTGGCCAGCAGCCCTTAAAAATACCTTCTGCTCTTAGCTGGTTTCCTGATTTAAAAACATGGCTGCTGCGTTAGACAGCCCTGCTCTTTCTCTGTCTCCCCCTCCAGCCATGGCTTAGGGGCAGTGGCTGACTCATTTATAAAGCAGATGCACTGGGCCTATGGGCGGGGCTGCCCCGGGGCTTTCGGAGTGGAGTGTGGTGCTTGAGAGCATCCATCCGGTGTCAGCTGCCCTGCTGTTGTGCTCACACCTTCTCTTGCGTGCTGGTTTAAGGAAAGAAAGAAATAGCAGACCAGCTGGAGACCCTGCCTGAAGCTTGGGTTTCTCTCCTTCTCCAGGTCTTACCTACCTTGATGACCTGCTGCCCAAGCTCTGGGCTTTTATCTGTGAGCTGGGGCCCCATGGAGGGCTGAAGCTCTTCCTGGAGTGCTTGAGCAACGACACTGGAGAGTGCAAGCAGCTCCTGGCCATGCTGATGCTCTTCTGTGACTGTTCCCGGCACCTCATCACGTAGGTTGATGTGGGCTGAACGCCCTGGCTACGACTCGGTGGGGCCATCGACAGTTCAGGGAAGCAAGTAACTGCGCCTGTGTGGCGGGGCCTTGTGCAAACTGGCCAAGAGCTGAGTGTGGTGATGCCTGTAATTGCAGCTACTCAGGAGAGTGAAGCAGAAGAAATGGCTCGAGTTCGTAAGTTAGAGCCTAGACAGCATAGCAAGAAGACATTCAGAAAGCAGGTGGCACATGCCAGGTGTTCAGAGATGGTTAGGTTCTTTCAGGGCAGCTGCTGTGGGCTCTGGGGGTCTCTGGAGATGTGTTCAAATCGCCCTCTTCACTGAGAAGTGGATCTCAGAAACCAGGGCAGTACCGAGACACCAGTGCCCTCCCTGTGGAGGGGGTAACACTGCAGTCACCTCAGCACGTGTGCGAGGGTTAGTCAGTCAGGGCCATGTTTACAGCTCTGCTAGCAGGCGCCTCCACACAGCTGGGCCACCGTCCTCTCATCTGTGGGATGGAGGTGACGTCACCTACCATGTAAAGAACAAGTAGGAGAGCGCGGTCAGGCCGGGCCTGGAGCATTAGCCAGAGTCCCTGTGTCCCTTCTGCATTTGCTGCCATGTGTCTTCCACTCCTCAAAGGTTGTTGGACAGATCTAGAATGGACCTCAAGCAGTTATGTTCAGACTAGAAGATCTCCAATCGAAGGGCTTCAAGGACAGTTAGCTAGATGGCGAGGAGCCCTAGAAGAAGGGGTCCACTGACTGGACTAAACACTCCAAAGGCTGATGCAAGGCTAACCCAAGACTGAGCTGTATGCCAAAACATGTGGAGAGGTTTCTGTCAATTTTCAGTTGATCTGTGTCATGTGTTAATCCATTTGTCTATCCATTTGTCCATCCATCCATCCACCCATCCATCCATCCACCCATCCATCCACCCATCCATCCATCCACCCACCCACCCACCCATCCATCCATCCATCCATCCATCCATCCGTTTATCCATATATCCATTCATTCATTTACTTTCAAACATTAATTTACTCACAAGCACCAAGTGCCACTGGTCTCCTGGTTGTGGGTAAGGCTTCAGAGTGCTCCTCAGTAAGCTCTGACTCAGATTCTTAATCCTCAGGCAGGGAAAGGCTGACAGTGTGCCTCAGGCCACTCACTGGGAAAAACCCTGAGCCAAGCCTACTGTCTTCCCTATCTAGACAGAAGTTGTTCTGTCTTCCTACTGAACAATTTCAAGGAAACAGAAGGGAGGGTGGTTGAGAGCCTTCAAGTACTGTGGCCAGCTCATGGCCAGACTTACTTCATTTAAACCCCAGGAGCTCCCCTCCCACAGCCTAACTCTGAGGCAGATCTTAGCACCACGTCGTTTTGTCTGCAGGCCATGCAGGCTGTGTCTAGAAAAGCCTTTCTCTCCTTTTCCCGTGTTTCGTCTAGAATACGGTGAGGCGTCATTTGTTTCTTTGTCTCAGTGGGAAATTCTAAACAGTTTTCTGCCTCCTGTAGCATCCTCGATGACATTGAAGTTTATGAAGAACAGATCTCATTCAAGCTGGAAGAGCTGGTCACCATCTCCTCGTTCCTCAATTCCTTCGTGTTTAAGATGATCTGGGATGGAATTGTAGGTAAGGCGACCGTTCCCTGGAGGCCAGTCAGCACCCTCGGCTGGGTCTCAGCTTTACGTTTACCAGGGGTGGTAGGGAACGCCTGGCTGCCCACTGGGCTCGTGTGGCTGCAAAGGTCTCTGCCAGCTCTGCTCCGAAGCTATCTTTATACCTGCACTTTGATTTCCATGGCGAGGGCTTGTGTCAGTTCACGCTGTGAGCAAATCTCCTGTCTCACATGTCTCTGCTGCTGCGGTACAAACTCCTCAGAGGACGAGGATGGTGCAGTCCCTGAAACACACTCAGGCCCTAAGGACACAGAGAGAGCACTCCAGACAGCCTGTGATTCCACTGAAGACAGTGCCTGAGCTCAGGCCTGCCCTCCCCCTCTGACCCCTCCTGTTTGCTGCACAGAGAACGCCAAGGGTGAGACCCTGGAGCTGTTCCAGTCCGTCCACGGCTGGCTGATGGTGCTGTATGAGCGAGACTGCCGCAGGCGCTTTGCTCCAGAGGACCACTGGCTGCGAAAGTGAGCACGGCACACCCGGGACCGAACCTGGGGCCTCCCTCACTACCTGCCGCACGCTGCCCGGCATTGTGCTTAGGGCCACAAGCCGTCTCCCCTCTTGCACTCTGTTTGTCTGGAAAGAAGTGCTGTTCTGTGAAGCACCTGCCTGGGCATGTCACTTAACAGTAGATTCTGTCCACGAGTGTCACTTGAGTTCATTGACAGTGACAAGCCAGGCCAGGCTCAGTGACCGTGTCCCATCTAGGCTGGGAATAGATCTGATCAGCAGAGTGTAGTTTAGTTGCATGGGGATTTTTACCAGCAGAGTCACCAGGGGAAAAGCTCCCAGGTTTGGGAGGTGGGTCAGGAGCCTCTGACAGCAATGAAACTCCGAAGCACACAGTATTTCTGTCAGTGAGTTGCCCTGTCCCAGGAAGTGGCTGCAGCTCTGACACCAGAGCCTCACAGACTCAGACGGCCTCTGCCCAGCCACTCCCTTTGCTCGGTGCCGCCAAGATAGCCACAGACGGCACACCTACATAGGGATGGGCAGGTGTGGCTGTGTTGGTAAGACTTACACCAGTGGGCAGCTGCCACACTGAGACACCTATCCGCCCTGCGCTAGAAAAGGCTTTTCTGGCTTTTGTAACCACCGCTGTGTCTGTCTCCTGAAGGGATCTCAAGCCTGGTGTGCTCTTCCAGGAGCTTGACAAGGACCGCAAGAGGGCTCAGCTGATCCTGCAGCACATCCCCCACGTCGTGCCTCACAAGAATGTGAGTTCACTCGGCTCCTCTGTCCCTGTGTGGCCGCTGGCTCCTGGAGCACCAGTCACCCCACACACACTGGGGGGCCTTACTGACTCGGGCAGCCTTGTGCCGAGTACTGGAGGGCACAGACAGAAAAGGCGATGTGGAGTCAGGTAAGGTGAGGTGTGTACTGTGTAAGTCCCAGCACACGGACCTCATTGAGCTGCTGGGCCCCACATACAATGGAAGGAAAGAACTAACTCCAGCAAATGATCTTCTCACCTGCACAGAGCCATGGCAGGTACCCACCTGTACACACAAAAAATTAAAAAAATTAACTGTCATCAGTCTGCCATTGATACATTTTCTCATTGTGCTCAAATCAGTTTATATTTTGTAGGTCATTGTATAAAGTCTTAGACCCACTGTGTGAGCTGTAAAGTGAATTCTTACTGAGCTCTTAGACCCACTGTGTGAGATGTAACGTGAGTCCTTACCGAGCTCTTGTAGTCAGAACTTTGTCCCACGCCATCGGAAGTGGGATGTCCACTCTGCCGTAATTCAGAAACAATAAAAATGATGTCGGTAACTCAGAACAAGGGCAGAGCTCCAGGGCCTGGCATGGGGGGGGGTTCAGAGGATGGAGTCAGAAGCGAAACTCGAGCCTTGCTGGGAACCCGAGGCTGATCCAGAGCAAAGGCCCTGCTCAGAGCTGTACTCCAGCCAGTCGGCTCTGGCCATGCTGTGAGGACAAGCTAGGAGCAGACACTGCAAAGCTTCAGCCAAATCCAGGGTTACACTTGACAGCAGGAAGGGCTGGAGGCGGAGGCTCACTGATTAGAGACGGGCAAAGGCAGGTCTGTGAGCAGCAGGAAGGTGGTTGTTGCTGCTTGTGGGGTACGTGGGTCTGCTGCAGGCACCACGCAAGAGGATAGAGCACCCACTAAGAAGAGAGAAGATGCTGTCACATCCTGAGGTGCTCATTGGCCTCAGGGAGGGAGCCCTGGAGTAGGAGGGCTGTGCTGGAAGACACATAGAGGCTGCTAGACTCTCGGCAGAACTGTGTCCTCCAAAGAAAAGCTCCCATTTCTTGCCCTTCCCCATACATTTTTGTTGGGGGGTGTGAGATTTTATAGGTATTATTCTTTAGAGATACCAAGTCCTCAGTCTTGAGTTTGGTTTAATGCTTTGAGTTGCTGTCATCCTGCTGGGACCGTGTGCAAGCGACGTGGCTGCTGAAAGCCCAGCTTCATTGGCAGGCCCTTAGGATTGAGGTTCCTCCTGGAGACTACTCAGTCCAGTGTGCTGAGACCACACGCCCACACACGTGCTAGAAACCTCACAGCCTGGCAGAGCTGGGCATCCTGTGTTCTTCCAAGTGATGCTGAACTCTTCCTTATTTACCTCCCACCACTCGGAAAGGTCTGCCTCCATCTCTGCATAGTGCAGTGGCGGAGTCTCCTATGATTTGCCACAGCCACCATCCACCTTGTGCATTTTCCATTTCCTGCCTGCCAGTCTCATTCACAGATATCTCTAGCCCTCGCCTCGCCTGCCGATGGCCTGGTGGCGTCTGGACCTGGGTCTTGGAACGTAGGAGGCAGACAGAAATGCTAAGGATCCTTATGGTGTAGGCTCAGTTTTACATCTGACAGTGGAAAAATTCGGATGGTTTTTGTGACTGACAGGAAGCAGCCTGTGGGGAGGCTGTGTCCCTGGTCTTCTGAGGTGGGATCAGTGCCGGAGGATGGGCTTTGACTCATCTCGCTCCACTCCAGCTGTGGCCAGGCGCCTCTCTCAAACACACCCGTGTTAGTGCAAGTTTAGCCGTATTTCTCATTCCCAGAGGTCCTTCCCGAACACCTCTGAGTAACAGCCCACAGGCCACCCCTTTCTCATCGCAGCTCAGTTGACGTGATTATTATTCTGTGTGGAGGGTCTGCTTTGGTTTGACTTTGGCATTACTTGTTGACCCCGCTTCTAACTCCACCGTTGCTCATTTCAGAGAGTTCTTCTGTTCCGGAACATGGTTATGAAGGAGAAAGAGAAGCTGGGGCTTGTGGAAACCAGCTCTGCCTCTCCTCATGTCACCCACATCACTATCCGAAGGTCCCGGATGTTGGAGGTGAGTGGCCCCGACCTGTCGCTTCCAGACTCTCGTCACTGTGCTATGAACACTCAAAGTGAGGCTCTTAGAGCACAAAGGGGTTGAGCCCGGCAGTGGCTCTGAGTAGCTGCTCAGTCTAGCATGTCCTCCATGCTGGGCTCTTCAGTGACGTCCTTTACTGTGTTAGGACCCCAGTCATAATGCCTCTGGAACAAAGGTAAGAGCCCAGGGCAGTGACCACCCTGCCTTTCCCAAGGCTGTGCTGACTCGGTTGTCCTGCCAACACCTGCCAGACCCACCTTTGAGAAGGTGCAGCAGGAGCCGTAGGTGCCACCCTGCCAGGCCACCGTCACTCAGCTGCCTCTGAAGATACTAGAGATTCAGTACTATCACCCTCTCCTGACACTCCTTGTCCAGAGCGCCCCGTGTGGCCACTTCAGGAGGTAGAAGTAGGTGCGTGGCACAGTAGCTAGTCTGAATGCCGAATTTCTTCTGCTGTTGAGGAGTCATTAAAGCAGTACCGTGTGCAGCAGTTGATGTTCTTACCTGAAAGGCGAGGATAAGATGTGGATGGTGTGACTCCGTGGTGACTCCGTGGTGACTCCGTGGTGACTCCGTGGTACAGCACCCGCCTCACACCCCTGAGGCCCTGGCTTCCATCCCCAGCACTGACCAGAAAACAGAGTGGCTGGGTGCGTCTCTCAGTGAGCATTAGTTTGCGTGCTCAACAAGAAAACGTGTCCTCTGCTCCTGCTGCAGCCCAGCACTCTCAGACATAGCCTCCCCTAGGAGAGACACATCCCTCAGGAGTGGGCAAATGGTAGCTGACATCTGGCTTCAGTGTTGGGGAAATGGTGGGCAAGAGGGTGATGTGGCATTCACCCCAAAGATACGTCTACAGTGTCTGACTTTCTATGGACATGTGGGTTCCAGGGGACTTTCAGTGTTTAAGAGAAGATTCCCCAAATTCAGGTCTTACATGAAAGCTTCAGATCTGTTATGTTGTGAGCTAATTAGCTTTTGTCAGCTACCCTTTGCCACTCATACCACCAGTATGAGCCTCTGCTTTGGCTCAGAAGCCTGTTTGTGTTAGGATCGTCTTCAGCACTTTCCTCATCAGGACCGGTGTCACCGCCAGGTCTCTGGAATCTCAGTCCTCCCCACCAGAGGAGTCTGGCACCCACCTCCTGAAGTGATTGGGAGGCGTGGACTGTAGCCATTGGCTCCTCTCTCAGGTGCACTCACTCTTAACGTAGGCAAAGGCGGTTTTCCTCTTTGCATATTTCTTGTGAACCGGAGTCAGACCCGAGAGGGGTTGGTTCATTTATCCCATGATACCACAGGTTCTCACGAGCCTGTGGTTGGGGTGCCCAATGCTTTGCTGTGAACACTCAGGGAGCTGATAACTGACTTGCTTTTCTGAACTTGTTTGTAAGGCCAGGTTTCTGGTAGATTTCACCATCCTACAGAAATAGCCCTTCTTCAGGGTGAATGTAGTCTGTCATTTAGTTATTGGGAACTGGAGGACACTCAGACATACCCTTACCCCACCCTCGGGCAGGCGCCAGCTCACTGTCCTCTGTTTAGTATGTTGAAGCCTAAGAGAACCCGACTGTCCTGTGCAATGTGTGTGTAACCCTCACATAACCACACCGGTGCCCACAGGGCAGGGATGCCTCAAAGGAGACAGGAGGCACATCCCGCTTACAGCCTCCTGAAGGTCAAGCAGGAGTGAGCCTACACCCAGCAGGTCTTCCTCAAGACTGCCACGGGATGACTAATCTTCCACGTCCAGTTGCAGGAGCGTGCTGGCGCCCTCTGTGCCCCCTCCCAGCCAGCCATGCCCGGGAAAGCCGGTTGTGCTGCACCCAGTGCCGCAGCGTCAGCAGCACACACAACACCACACTCTCTCCTTTTCCGTCATAACTGTCCTTGGCTCCTCTGTAACTCAGACTGGTCTCAGACTCACAGGCCTCAGCTCCGAGTGCCTCCATGGCTGTGCCCAAAGCTGGCTTCCCATTCCTGCGGGTGGCCTGGGGAAGAGGTCATCCTTCCTTGGCTCAGCAACCTACGAGTCTGTCTCTGATAAGATGCAGAGACTCCATCGGAGGGACTTTGTGTCACTGAGCATGACAGGAAGACCGCAAGAGCACCTCAAAATGGGGCCCACTGTGCTGCCAGGTGGCTTGGTGGCTTTGTGTCAGAAGCCACCAGGACAGCACAAGGAAGGATGAGTAGCCCCCATGGGTGTGGCCTGTCATGTCAGCTAACTGTGACAGTACTGTCCCAGTGTAGACACGCCAGCATTCCCACACCAGGACACTGAGCGGCCGGCAGGTGCCAGGAAGACCTGCAGAGAACCCAGAGGCCTCTGCCTCAGTCATGGTCACTGTTGCTGTGACAAGACACGATGGCCAAAAGCAACATGGGAGCAAAGGCTTCGTTTGGCCTCTGTATCCACTGAGGAAAGCAAGGCAGGAGCGCAATCTGGGAAGGAACTGAAGGGGCAGCTGACACAGGCTGTGACTGCATTGCTCTCAGCCTGCTTCCTTACAGACCCAGGGCCGCCTGTCACCAATTAAGGAAATACCCCACAGGCTGCCTGCAGCCAGATCTTATGGGGTAATTTCTCAAGTGAGGTCCCTTCCCCTCAGATGACTGCAGCTGTGTTGGTGTGACCTAGGACAGCTTTAGTGGACTTAGAAAGTATGCGTGGGTGGGAGACGCACACTCGGTATCTGCATTTACGGATCTTGGTTTCCAGTGTTGTGGCTTACACTGAGAGCCTGGTGTGGGCTAAGCACACTTACTCTATGGAGTGACACCCCACAAAAGGCTGTGTTTTGAGGGAGCTGAGCACAAGCCAGCAGAGCTCAGAGCTCTCCCAGCAGCATGCCCCACTGTCCCTACCCTGAGGGCAGACTCAGCATCACTGCTGTGCCTGGGCTTCACACCTTGTCTCCTGCCATGTCGGCTGCCAGGGGCTCTTTTAAGTCAGAAAGCCAGCCTGCTTGCTCCAGCCTTTCCAGCCCCTTCCCCACAGTTGCCGTAAGCAACCAAAACCCTGGGTTTTCATCTTGCCGTGTCCTGTATGCCTGACTCTGCCCGTGAGCTAAGAGATAGTCTCAGCATTAAAGGAAACAGAGGAATTCCTAGCTTCCCCCAGCTTCCCCCAGCTTCCCCTACCTTCGATGGCCAGAGCAGGACCCATTCTGTCTAACGTCCCTGTCTGACTCTGTGTCCTCCTGGGGGCAGTGTCCTCATGCCCATGAGTGGGACACCGTAGCCATGCAGTGAATCCTCCATGGCTGCCGTGCAGACCGGCACGGTTAGGCTCCCGTCTGCTGAGGTTGCACTCCTAGGTGAATTCTGTCTCTGTAGGACGGCTACGAGCAGCTCCGGCAGCTTTCCCAGCACGCCATGAAGGGCGTGATCCGAGTGAAGTTCGTCAACGACCTCGGAGTGGACGAAGCTGGCATCGACCAGGACGGCGTCTTTAAGGAGTTTCTGGAAGAGATCATCAAGAGGGTGTTTGACCCAGCACTCAACCTGTTCAAGGTGGCTAAGGGGACACTGGTAGGGCTGCCAGCAGCCAGACACAGGGATCCAATGCAGAGTAAAGACAAGCCTCTAACTTCCACCTCCCCGTCCTTTCTCCTGGCAGACAACCAGCGGGGATGAGAGGCTGTACCCCTCGCCCACGTCCTACATCCATGAGAATTACCTGCAGCTCTTCGAGTTTGTGGGGAAGATGCTGGGGAAGGCAGTGTATGAGGTGGGCGCTCAAGGGGTGTGGAACAGCTGTGCAGGTGTGGGTGTCTGAGAGCTGCGGGACAGCTGTGCAGGGGTGATGAGAACTGTGGGACAGCTGTGCAGGGGTGATGAGAACTGTGGAACAGCTGTGCAGAGGTGGGTGCCTGAGAGCATGCACCCTGTAATCCTGTCACTCGGGAGGCCGAGGCAGGAGGATCGTAGTCTTGAGACTAGCCTAGGCTACATAGCTAGACCCTATCTCAAAAAGAAAAAGAGAAAATAACTAAAGTGATATGTGTGTGTCTGTTTGGGGATGGAACCCGGGCTTCAAAAACTAAGTCAGCACTTCTGTCCCTGAGCCACCTCGGCTCAGCTGTCTGTCAGTTGAGTGGACACTGAGGAGACAAAGATCCCTGGGAGGAGCAAGCTAGGACAGAAAGAGCAGCAGTGTAGGAGCCACCTGCATTTCCTCCTGTAAGCCTGTCGCCTCATCCATAGAGTGGGGACAGAAAAGCTGTGACTGGGTTGTCCTCTGTGGTGAGATCCAACCCTAGCACCAGGTTCAAGTCTCAGGACTCTTGGCTTCTCAGCCTCACGGCATCAAGGCAGTGATGTCTTCTTCAGGCTTCAGGGGATTCCCTCACAGCTCCTGGTTCCTGTCCATGGACACCCAGGCTGCGAGAGCCATCTGCACGGCTCACCTGAGGTCGCATCCCTGTACTATTTGGCTCTACGACCTGCACCTACGACCATTGCTAGCCAAGATCCCTAGATGCTGTCTTGGGTGATTCGAGGTGTAGCCACAGCTGCCACCTAGACTCCGCTGCATCCCTTAAGCTGCCCTGAGCTGACAGCTGAGCCTCCTTTCTCCTAGGGGATCGTGCTAGATGTGCCGTTTGCCTCCTTCTTCCTGAGCCAGATGCTCGGGCATCACCACAGCATCTTCTACAGCTCCGTGGATGAGCTTCCTTCACTGGACTCGGAGTTTTATAAAAACCTCACCTCCATCAAGGTTAGTGCTGGGTGGCGTGTGTCCACAGCCAAGCGACCAGCTGAGTCACCTTTCCTGTCGCTCAGACTTAACCCAAAACCCACCCTCGGGCCCCTTTCACAGCTGAGGCCCACAGCCTCTTCCGTCCTCCTGCCCAGTGGCCTCTGTGTGGAGGTGGGGCCCCTCGGAGGGAAGAGCTCTGCCCACACAAGCCCAGTGCTTTCTCTGTTCCATTAGCGTTATGATGGAGACATCGCAGACCTTGGGCTGACGCTGTCTTACGATGAAGACGTCATGGGCCAGGTATGTGGGCTGATCAGGCAGGCGACTCGTGGTTTCCCTCAGATCCGCCCACTGGGGATCTGCCAGTCACTGGCCAGGGATGACTTCCTGAGTGTTCCCTGCCAACCTGACCTCTGCTTGCTAACCTTGGCTGGCTCCCACAGAGCCTGTGCTTTTGCCTGTGTTAACATCTTTGGGCTTGAGAGAGAACCTGCCTATGCCCAGCCTTCCTGTTCTAGTTTGTGGCAAGTTGTGCATCTCAGTTGGGAGCCCTCAGTTTGGTGAGGGCCGGCCATTATAATCAGAGATTTTTGACCTGCTGTGTAGAGCAGCACCTGAGAAGCTCCTCGGGGAGGAGGGATCCCACTCATGCCATCAGGAGCAGGAGAGTCAGCCTGCAGAAGCCATTTCTGTCACAGTGGCAGGATTCACCCATGTCCTCTGCCCTCTTATATTCCTGCGAGAAGCTCTCTGTCCAAGTAGCCTGAGAGACCAGGAGCATTCAGTGCAGAGCCAGCTTCTCAGACTCTCCTTCACCTCAGACACTGTTTGGTCTTTGAAAAGCATTGTAATGTGTCCCATGAGTCTTTCCATACCCGGTCTTTACATAGCAGTGCAGTATTCCCAGGTGTGGGTGTCCTCAGTATCGGCCTCCCTCTGTGGCATCCAGCAGCCTTAGTGCAAATGTTTGGACAAGGATTGGATGACAGACCTTTCCTACTGATCACACAGGCCTGCGTGTTGGTGTTTTGGCCCCAGGCTTTTGTGAAAAATGATCCTTCTTAAACACGCGGCATCTTAATTCCATCTTTATCATGGGCATTTGCACCAGGCCCTTTCATCTTCCAGAAGCATTGCTAGCCTGTTAGAGTTCTCTCTGGTAATTACTCCCGTCTTCTCCCCAGCTGGTCTGCCATGAACTGGTTCCTGGAGGGAAGACCATCCCAGTTACAGACGAGAACAAGTGAGTACCGCGGTCAGCGCCCGAGGCCGGCACCTGAGAGGACGGCTCTGGCTCTGGCCTAGGCCGAGAACTGAGCAAGATAGATGGGGGGAAAGAGGCCATAAATATCCTAATGGGGTTTGCTGGTTATAGTTCATAGGCCGGAAGTGTAGTAAATTCAGTTTGCAGAACAAGAGTGGACGGTTTACTCAGCAGAAGCACTCGGAAGGTCAGAGGCGCCATTCTTAGGAATGTAGGGATGGCCCGCGATGAGGCAGATGGAGCCTAAGCAGCTTAGCCATGCTGTCCTGAGGGCAGGCAAGCAGGCGCCCTTCAGAACGCTGTTCTCAGGAAGACGGTGTGAATGCAGATGTGGCAGATGTGCAGTAGAGGCAGGAGTTGAAGGAGGTGCTGGGACGCAGCAGCTCCTGTCACAGATAATGTGCTTTTAGTAATGTCATAAATTCAGTTCTTTTGATCCCAGAAACAAACCCCTCAACGCATGCTTTGCACCCAGGCTTTCCGCCTAATTAAAAGGGAGGAACTTGGCAGGAGGAAGGGATGATGGCCCTCTTGTCAGTTTTCTGCCACCCCAACTGAGGACTTGAACTGTTTGACAAGGGCTCAGGCCCTGTGACTCACCTGGTGTTGGGGGATTTTGTTTTAATTTTAGAAGTCTTCAGCCTGGTTGAAATCCAGCAGCATTGCCCTTAGCCACAGGGCATCAGTTTGAAACCCTTAACAAAGGGTTGCCTGCAGAGAAGGGATGGCTGAGGTCTGAGTCTCTGTGGGGTGAGCCTGGTCCTGCCTGTGTGGCTGTGACTTCCCCAGGGGCAGCAGTGTTTAATGTGTAAAACAGCCTTTGAGCTATCTAGCTGACAGGGAGGCCCAAAGTTTTTGACAGTAGATATGAGGCATGTGGTGTAGACCTGCCCACCTACCAAGGAGGTCACCTTCTGCCTGGAGCTATGGCAAAGGGGGATTGCGCGCGCGCGCGTGTGTGTGTGTGTGTGTGTGTGTGTGTGTGTGTGTGTGTGTGTGTTAGAAAAGGCGAGTTCACACACACTAAAAGGCCAGGGAAGATGGATCTGTAGGGCTAAAGGCCAGGTAGGTGAGTTCTCGCACACGAAAGGGCTTCAGGGAGAAGTCTGCATTGGCTGGGAGGGCCCGGGAGATGAGTGTGTGCAGGCTGAAGGGCTGGGTAGGTGAGGCCTGCAGGTACGCTAGAGTAAGTTTCTTCTGCCATGAAGCCTAACAATGGCCTATGGTGAAGCTTCAGTATATGGCAAGGGTACCTGGTCTCTCACACGCACAGTGTTAGCGACCTCCTTCATACCGTGGAAGAAGGAGATAATTGAAAATTCAAATTTCAATGTATTAATGTATAATGTCTGTTGCTGAATGTTTTTTAAACTAGGAATATTTCAAGGACAGTAACGTTGGCCTGGGCAGTGTGGGGCAAAATAGAATCATTTGGACTAGACTTTACACGGAGTTTTTAATAGTATACTTGGGCATGCTTGCCAACAGATCAGCAACACTGGCAAGCTGCCGGGGTGTCAGCCGCATCTATAGACAAGCTAGATCCAGGGTTATGACACTAACTGGAGAGCCTTTCCCTCATCAGCGCGGATTGGTCTGACCTCCCCGTTGATGTTCGGAAATGGTTGGGCCCTGGCCTGTGAGTTCCAGTGTCTCTTTCTTGTTATAGAATTAGCTACATCCATCTGATGGCGCATTTTCGAATGCACACTCAAATCAAAAACCAGACAGCTGCTCTCATTGGTGGCTTCCGTTCCATTATTAAGCCCGAGTGGATCCGAATGTTCTCTACCCCTGAGCTTCAACGTCTCATCTCCGGGGACAACGCTGAGATCGATCTGGAAGACTTAAAGTAAGAGCACTGAGGGGGGATGTGGGTATGACTAGGCCAATTGGAAGGACAGCTGGCCCCTCCCTGGCTTCTAATGCAGAGTGGCTCTGCTACCCTGACAGTCCATTTAGTTTCCAGGGGGTGAGGCCATTGCATGGAACCTGTGCCAGTGTCCCGTCTGCCCCTTCCTGAGTGTGAGCCCTGCTCTGGGTTGTTTTCAGGAGGCACACGGTGTACTACGGCGGCTTTCACGGGAGTCACAGGGTCATCATCTGGCTCTGGGACATCCTGGCTTCCGACTTCACACCCAGCGAAAGAGCCATGTTCCTGAAGGTACTGTCTTACAATCTCTGCACACGCTCTTGATGCATGCTGACCCCGGGCCGCTCTGTGATTCCCACTGGAGACAGTGGGCTTGTCCAGAGGGCAGTGTTAGCTTAGCCTCTTCTGTGCCGAAGGCCTGAGGAAGCAGAGACAGGCTGCAGCGATGGGGACGCTGCTGGCGGCTCCCTCTGTGGAGCAGGGCCCTGTGCACCACTGTGCGCCACACCACCCTCACCATCTGCACTTCTGCCTCGCAACCGTAAAGAAAACAATAATAGTGCACAGCTTTATCATCCCAGCACTCACAGGCAGACGCAGGCAGAGCTCTGTTTGAGGCCAGCCTGGTCTACAGAGTGAGTTCCATGACCCTCAGGGCTATACAGAGAAACCCTGTTGCAAAAAAGGAGAAGGAGGAAGGGGAAAAAATACAGAGAACCCTAAATATCACTCCAGTGCAGTATGATACACACATCGCACAGATACATACATCGCACAGATACACACATCGCACAGATATACACATCGCACAGGTACACACGCACAGGCACGCAGAGTGCTCTAAGGAACACAGTTGTTGAGGCTGACAGCACTAGTATCACTCTGAGGGATCAGGGGCTGTCAGGGTTTTGGTGTGTAGCCCAGTCAGGACTTTGTAGCCCAGCCTACTTCAGAGTCCAGGCAAGCCTCCTGCCTCTGCATCTTGAGAACTGAAATTCCCGGTGTGGCCCATGCCTGACTTACTGTGTGCTTTCTCGGGAGTATCTGTAGTTACCTCTCTGCCCTAGTGTCAGTGAAGTCCTGAGTATCCTCCGTGTCCCTAAGTGCTGTTGGGTCTGATGGACGGCAACAGCAGAGGGTAGCTTTATAGGATACTGAATTACATGCACCTGTCACCTGTGGGTAGATTGTCATTTAAAACACATCATTTTGCCACCTGCTTTCCTTCTATCTGAAAGGCCATGGTCTAGGAGTGTCTGTAGTGCCTTGGAACCTCCCCTTAGGCTGGCTGCACACTTTGTCTGTCTGTCTCCCTCTTTGTCCCCCTTTCCCTTTAGGCAGGGTCTCATGTATCCCAAGATGCTCAGATTTGCCATGTAACATGTAACCAAGTTGACCTTGAAGTTCTGATCTCCCGTCTCTGTTGTAAGTGTTGTGTGATCCACTTTGTGTGGTGATGCCATTGACCAAACCAACAACTGGTCTTCTTCCTTGCTGGCCATTCTGAATTGAGTTCTGTCTTGCTGAGGGAGCCGTCACCCACGCCAGTCCCACCAGCACACACGCAGGCAGAGTTAAGCACGCTGGAGCAGCCACATAGTAACCTTTTGTAAGGTTTGTGCTTATGTCTGTGTAAAGATAGGCTACCTGGAGGCCAACTGGAGTTAGAGGCAGCTGCGAGCTGCCTGCTGTGGGTGCTGGAGTCATGCTCAGGACCTCTGGAAGAGCATCAACCACTGAGCCAAGTCTCCATCTCAGGAACATAGTAACTTCTCAAACCCTTTGAAGCGTACCACATAGAGCTGCGTCACAACTTGGCTTAAGTAGTTATGAGGACCTGCACTACATTAGCTACTAGATTGCAGAGCCAGGCTTGGTACTGTCCCTCAGACGACAGTGTGAATCTGGTTCCTGCTGAGTTAAAGAGGGAGCCGACCTGTGGATTTCCAGCTTGGCCGGATGCCTGTGTCTGAAGCATGAAGGCAGGAACTGTATTTGGGGGATGCCAGGAGATGCTGGGGTGTTGCTGGGAGTGTAGCTGGCTGCCCTCAGACTCCACATTCAGTGTCCACACCTTGGTCCCTGCAGCCACACAGGCTTTGTGGAGCTGATTTTTCCCAGTGTGCTGACGGGTACTGAGTCTTGTACAGACCCTCCCCACCCCCACCCCCAGGATGCTCTGCATGTGTGTAAGACACCAGTGTGCAGCTGCTCTTTGCTACTTTGTGGGTTCTTCATTTTCCCACCCTTTTTCTGCCCATTTTCACCCCCTATTACTAGATAGAGAGGATAGCAGGGAGAGAGATGAGTCTAATTTCTTTCTTTCTTTTTCTTTGTTGTTGATGATGATGTTTCTTCTTTGAGTACCACTATTAACAAACTGCACTCCTCCCCCAGTGATCAGCAATCATGCCTATCAGGTCTCTAGCATTTGCACACCCTCTGAACATCACACAGTTGCAGAAAGTATCTACAGCTGTCAAGACCACGCCTCTGCTAGAGCGTGAGGCAGATCATAGCCAGCTGCTGTGAACCATCTGAAACAAGCAACCCCCTATTCCCACACCTGGATTGAAATGAGAACACTCAGAAGATTTCTGTGTTTTTAAAGAAACCAAAATCTCACAGTTGTCACAGTAGCATGTGCTGTGCGTGAGGTTGTGGTTTCAAGCTGCACCAGGATTCACTGGCTCCAGACCGGCTCATGGACGCCTCCTGCGTCTGCTCACCCAGGCCCCTCAGATGCTGTCCGTGCGGGCCTCCCCGAGGACAGGTCACTCACTCCTCTCTCCCTGCCTCTGCTTACCGTGAGTGCGGCTGGAGGAGAGGCGTCAGAGATATAAACAAGAGTGTCGAGGGATGCCACTCCGAGTTGCCCTACAAACCACCAGTCTTGTTCAGTGGGCCATTACTTCATGCGCTTTATTTAGTCCTAGAGAGTGGCACCCTAAAAACATGTGACATGTCCTGTGGTTGTGGGGTCAGCACCTCTGTGTCCCCTGGTTCTACTGAGCAGCACACAGAGGGAAAAAATGCCCAGCATGGCCGCGGTGGCAAACCCCCTCCCATCCCCCTGCCCCATCTTGTATTGCAGTTTGTGACCAGCTGCTCTCGGCCCCCGCTCCTAGGATTCGCCTACCTCAAGCCTCCGTTCTCCATCCGCTGTGTGGAAGTGTCAGATGACCAGGTAACTAAGGCCATGTCCGTCTGTACATCCATCCTTCCTTCCCTCCCTCCCTCCCTCCCTCCTTCCTTCCCTTCCTCCATCCTTCCTTCCTTCCCTCCCTCCATCCCTCCTTCCTTCCTTCCTTCGTGCTCAGTCCCCACCCTTGCCTACATGGTTCTCAGCGTGGAATGACAGCCAGCCACCCACTGCAGACCCAGGCCAGTGTGGGCTTCTGCACTGTGAGGTCCCTCCTTAGGGAAGACCTGCGGAGTGTGTAATCAGGACTCTGTTCTGGCTGCTGACCTGGTCAGGTTCCAGGTCCAAGAGGCAGTAAGAGGACAAAGCAGGTCTGCCCCAGCTCCTCCCTGAGGACATGCCTACCCAGGCGAGCTGCCTGCTGACTGCAGCTTAAAACCGAATGCCCTAGGACTCGAGCCCAGTGTGCTATGAGCATGACCATGGTGAAGCTCAGATGTGGTGCCCTGTGGAAGCCTGCTGGTCTCGGGATGTCCCTGCCTCACCACCTCTCCACAGCCTGCAGGCTTGTTCCCTTGGGTCAGACACTAGATGATCCTCCGCTTCCAATTTTTGGGAAAAGTTGAGCCAATGCTAGTTGGCCATGGCTGTGGTACTGACAGAGAAGGGGTATGGGCTGCCTTAGTTAATTGACACAGGTGTCTGAGGTGACCTAGAGCAGGACTGCGGCAGGTGTGAGTGCCCGGCAGCGGTGTGGGTGTGCAGCAGCAGATGCTCTTTAGCCTCAGGCCAGTGCCCTGAGCTGGGCGTCTCCTGCACCTGTGTAGGCACCTTCTGACCCAGAGCTGTGGTGTGTGCTTGCAGGACACTGGGGATACACTGGGCAGTGTCCTCAGGGGCTTCTTCACCATCCGCAAGAGGGAGCCGGGTGGGCGTCTGCCCACTTCTTCCACTTGCTTCAACCTGCTTAAGCTGCCCAACTACAGCAAGAAGAGCGTGCTCCGAGAGAAACTGCGCTACGCCATCAGCATGAACACAGGCTTTGAGCTCTCCTAACCCAACCCAATCTCACTACTACAGAGCCCTTCAGCTCCTGGAGGCAGCGTGCCCCCAGGAGTGTGGCCAGGTTACCACAGCCCTCAAATCCTCTTAATAGCCATGAAATGCCCAAGCTTGGGGTACTGCACAGCGCCCTCCGAGCACTGGGGACAGGGGGCTGGTGAAAATAACCCCCCAGTTCTGCCCACACGGCCTTCCTGCCTTCTAGGGCCTGAGACCTGGGCCTGGTGTTTGCAGAGCAACGCCTGGCGGTTCTGTGAGGCTTCCTTCTCTTGCCCTCTGAGGACACAAGGCCTGTGCCTGTGAGCTCCTCCTTCCGTTCTAAAAACTCAGGTACGGCCTCGCCAAGCCTCTATGCACAGCAGAACCCCTGCCTCTACCCTGTCCACAGCGGCCTCGTCCCAGACAACCAAGCCCAGTTCCTGCCAGGGAGGCCACTGAGCTGTCGGGGTCTCCTACAGGGGACCCCGGTGTTCTGCACCACACCCAAGGCCTCAGCAGGCCACACTGTCAGGGAGCCCTTGCTGTCAGCCCCTGACCTAGCTTGGGAGAAACCTGACACCCCTGGAGAACAGCCCATTTCTGGAGTACCCAGAGCCTGCCCGCCCTGTGTGTCTGCCTCATTACCTTACAGAGAACCACACGAGACCCTACAGTGCCCGGTCCCCTGGGCTGTACTTCATTCCAGGGACTTGAGAGTCTGTCCTCTGCACTGACAGGCCCTGGAGGCTGAGGTGTGTCCCACAGGCCTTCACACCGCCTCTCCTGGCCCTGCTCTTTGTCTGGGCCTCCTACTCTTTTCCCATCACTGTACTTCTGGTCCCTCCCCCATTTACCTTAAGAACTTTTTCCAGATCAGGATGTTGAGGCAGAGGCCCCGGGCTTAGTGACCTGCTTGCAGCCATGCGGCTCCTGCCTCAAGTTCTTGTATCCCTCCCGCCTTGGTGGAAGCCAGGAGTCCTGGTCCCTCCTCTACTTTGTGGAGACAGCTTAGGGCTACAACGCTCAAAGCAAGAAGACACCTTCCTCGAGGGACTGCAGTGGGAAGGTGGGCAAGCCCTGTTCAACTTCAGCGAAGAGCAGTGGCTGGAGCTTGCGCAGGCCCAGGAAAGCCCCTGGGGTTCTGGAAAGTGGAGCCAGCTTCATTGGATGGGAGGCTGGCAAGTCCTTGGAAGACGTCTGCCAGCCATGTGTGTTCCCAGCTTGCCCGCAGCTTCCTGTGCCCTGTGCGCAGCCTGCACAAGCAACATGGAGCCTGAGAGTTACCGTGGGGACACGGGAGAGCGTGAGGTGTGAGCACCGATACCAGCGTGACCTGTTTGGTTTTCACCTGAGGTTGTCTGTCTGTCAGCAGAGTCTGCTTCCCAGCGGTTATGTCATAGCATCCAAGCCATAACCGAGGCTCGCCCACATCCCAGGGGGCTCCAGAAAGAAGTGGGGTTTTGTTTCCGTGGGTAACTTGTGGGCTAAGACGTGTCAGGGCTTTATTAAATTTGTACTTGAGCACCAGATGGCGCTGTTCTGGTTTGTACTCAGTCCGTGCCCACATGGCTCAGGTCACGTGAGGTGCCCATAGGAGCAGGAAGACAAGGGGTGCTTTGACATCCTGGCCTCAGGGCAGTTGTCACGTGTGCCCAGCTTTGTTTTTTGAAGTGACATTTCAGAGAAGCATCCCTAGAGCCAGTCTCTTCTGCTCCACTCCAACAGAGTGGCGTGCATAGCTTTGCAGTTTATGATTTATGTGGCACCTACAAAAGCCAGCTCGTTTGATGGGGACAGACCAGATAACTCAAGATGGGTCTAACATGGGGTACCTCAGACACCCCAGTGTCCCCACTAACAGAAAAACACTACAAAGCCCCCAGGACACTCGGCCTCCTCTGCAGTGTGATGCTCACCAACCTAGAACTAAATCCTGGCTCTGGCTTTGTACTTTTTAGAACTGAAGTTACCAGTGCAAAAAGCTAGCACGCAGCAGCAGGACCTGTGGGTGCTTATGATGCAAAACCCGGGAAAACACCGCTGTCACCGGCAGTGGTAAAGCCATTGACCTTTGTCCTCTGTCAACTGAGCTGCTAGAAGCAGGGATCAGGCAGACATAGTGGCTCCTCCCTGAGTTGGTCAGGATGTGAATGTGGCATGCCCTGGGTCCTTTTCCTTTCCGAGATTGGGTATACGATGCTTGAGTGCTGGTGTCACAGGTTCATGTGTCACCACATGTATAACCCCAGAGCCTGGGAGTCCAGGACAGGAAGATTTCAAGGTTCAGGCCAGCCTTTGATAAGCAGCAAACCCATGTGGTCTCAAGCCCCCCTCCCAAGAAAAAGCCAGGGTCAGGGCCACCCACAGAGTGGTCAGAGATAAAGGTCACCTGCCATTTCTTTACAGTTTACACAGGCTGGGGACTCGTCTGTGTGGAACAGCGCCAGCTGGAGCCTGGCCTGAAGCTTTGCACACCAGAGGAGCCGGCTGTGCCTCCCACACCAATGTGAGACCAGTGTGGAGAGCCCACTTCAAGACCTAGGCCAGCGGTCCCCACCCCTTGGCACATGGGTCTTAATAAAATCGTTCCTTCATTGTGCTCATGACAGCCAACGCTGCTGGCGAACATATGTGTAACAGACGGGGTTGTCCTGCGTCTCGGACTCCACCATCCGTCCAGAGCGGAGAGCATTCTGTCACACGGCTCCTGTCCCAGCTCTGCTGCCCCCAACTGAGAGCTCAGAACAGAGCCCTTTGCTTTCTGAGATGCGGTTTCACCTCCAGGACAGCAGAGAAAGGGACATAAGAGACCCTGGTCTCTGCCATCTGTGGGCAGCTAGTGCTTCATGGTTATCTCGGGGACAGAGTAAACATTGTCTCTGGACTTCCTTTGTTCGTCCGACTCCTAGGTAGGGACATTCACCAACATCAGCAGACATCTCGGGGATCTGCTGTTGAGCCAGAGACGGTGCTGGTACCGCTGGGCCAGGGCTCCAGCAGGTAGAATTCAGCACTGAACTTGGCCTCAGAGACTCCCAGGTCATCCTGGGCTTCACTATGCACGCACACCTATGGAATACCCGTGAATCTTCTTGCCGACAGACAGTGGAATTGCTGGGCAGGTGGGTGAGGCTGGTCAGGTCATGAGTGTTCTGGCCACCTTGCTTGGAACCTTATTCCCCTCATCTGAGAAAACGGGACAAAGAGTTTTCTTTGCTATAGCTAGCTGCACTGCGGGTCACACCATTCCCAGCACTTGGGAACCTCAAGCAGGAAGTTCAAGGATAGCATGGTGGGGAGGGGGAGGGGGCCTGGAGAGATGGCTCAGTGGTTAGAGCACTGACTGTTCTTCCAGAGAACCTGAGTTCAAATTCCAGCACCCACAGACACACAGTAAGGTGGGGTCATGATGGGAGATGAAGTTCCACTGGCCCAAGGTCATCCTGGGCACCACATGCCAAGCAGTGATAGGCAAGGCTGCCAGTCAGCTCCCCGACTCGGTTGCACCTCTACTTGGATGATAGCTATGAATCCACCAAGCATCTCAAGAACCGGAGTGAAGCTGACCTAGGTGAGCGAGGTGAGCAGGCTTGCAGGAGATCACGACTCAACTCCACAACTGAGAGTCCTGGGCTTGTGTGACTCTGCTGCCTGAGGGTGTCTGCTGGATGGGGAACAGGGGCTCAGGGCTGAGGTTTTGAAGTCATTGGGGACAAACAGGCAGCAATGTTAGGCTTGGAAGAGAAGTCCTCGGGGGGAGTCGGGAGCAAAGCTATGCCAGGGCATGTTGCTACTTTGCCCACTAGGTACCTGCCCGGCATCTGCATCCAGGGTCCTTCTGTCCCACACGGGACACTGTCCAGGGGAGGGAACATCCTCGGTGCATACCGTAGAGGCTTTGGTATAGTCTGCTGGATGGTCCTGTCACTGGCCCAGACGGTGCCAGATGGGCTAAGCAGCTGGCAGGTGTTCCAGCCGGGAGCTGGCCCAGGAAGCCTGACGGGCATTCACTCGCCTAACAAACAGGCAGAGGGAACTCCTGCGCCTCGGGCTGGGACGCATGTAGCTACAGCCACAAGCAACGTGGGTACTGTCCGTACTCCGAGGTGTTATAATCCAACAAAAAATGTCATCACATACCTTAATCACTCTGTCCAGTGCCCTGCGTCACCCCATTAGGATACCCACTTAACAGCTAGGAAAGCTTCTCACAAGGCTGAAGGGGATGCCCTGCCTTTGTAGTTCTTCCTGACCCCATCACCCGGCAAAGGCTTCTGGAAGCTGACATGGTCACACGTGTGTTGAGGTATTCCTACCGGCTTTTGAAAGACTAAACTCCCAAACTCTGGCTTCCCAAGTTCTGCAAACTGCGAGGACATGGCAGGCCATAGAGCAGCCTGTGGCCCCCAATTCCCAGACGAAGGGGAGAACAAGACTTGGGGGTGCTCCTGGCAGCCTGCTTTGTGGTAGTAAGTCTCCCCCGAGCCTTTAGAAACTCACAGAAGACAGGAAGGTTAGAAAAAGGCCAGGACCTCAGCTCACCCGAGCTCCTTGGGTTCAGAGACCCCTCACCAGCTGAGGCAGAGAACTAGGCAAGACAAGGGCCCCCAGTGGACACGGCGTCCACATCTGAACGCATCCCATTGAGAGGGACACCACGGCTGCTTCCTGTATGAGTGTCTCCCTCGTCCCTCAGCTCCCAAATGTTTTCATGATGATGGTGGGCACGCCGCTGGCTTTAGAGTAGCAATCTGAGCTCCTGGTTTTCCCTTTCGGTGTGCTATGCCAGCAGCCCGTGGGAAACAAGCTGCTGGCTCCTGCCACCAACTGCCGATCAAATGGCAACAGCCTGCCTCCATCAGGGTGGTCTCTACTCATCCAGGGGTTTTGAAAATCCCGTGGCAGGAGCCAGCCGAGGCTCAGATATCTCACGGATAGTGTTGCTGGGCTCTGCACCCACCCCACGGGTGGATGGAAGCCGAGGCCGCTCAGGACCCTCTGGGGAGTGGAAATAGAAGCTAGGTCTCCAGGATGCCACGGGCACGAGTGGGTGGCCTACAGCCAGCACCTGTCCTCAGCATGCACTGAAGTGTCTCGTGGAGGTTCGGTCGATGGGCTTGTGTGTTAATCTTCCACTTCAGGTCAGTAGACATTGTTAGCCAACTCTGCTAGGCTTCCCACAGGCCTGTGATTCAGAGTTTGTTGAAAACCTTTCACAACGTAGGAAGTAGGAAGATGGTTTCTGGTGTAGGTGCAAGTTAGGAAGCACAAGAAAAGGCCAATCAGATATCGCTGATGAAATGCCTACATAGCAAGTTCCCCAGGGGTCCCTCTGCTTCCTGACTTTCCAAAGCCCACTCTGGCCTCGGGGTGGTGATAGTGGTGAAGGTGTGGGCTCTGGAACAATCCACCATGGCCCCTTCCTCGCTGGGAACAGTCATGGAGCCTCTCCAGGCCTGCAATATGGGACTGGCCCCTTCCCAGGGAGGGCTGCCGAGATCAAATGGCTATAGTGCAGTGTGGCTCTTGCAGGAGCATCTATGCAGGCAAGGGAAGTCACCCAAGCCAGCTGTCAACTGCCCACCTGACCTTCCAGTGATGAAACTAGCCACACATCACTTTCCGGTGGAAATACCTTCTCAGACACATGTTCTTGGCTATTTTATCAGCATACAGACACACAGCTTAGTCACAAATAAAGCTATGATGTCGCATGGTCTGCCACTGTCATAAATGTGACCCTTCACTGATCAAAACGTCGTCACACTGTGAGCAGCAAAGCTGTGAAGCCTTTTAGATCATTGGCACCTCCCTATCTATATTTCCATATATGTGTGTGTGTGTGAATATATATATGTGTGTGTGTGTGTGTGTGATATATGTGTGTGTGTATGGGTATATATGTGTGTATATATATGTGTGTGTATGGGTATATATGTGTGTGTGTGGGTGTATATGTATATGTATGTGTATATATATGTGTATGTATGTGTGTATATATACATATTTATGTGTGTATATATGTGGTGTATATGTGTATGTATATACATGTGTGTATGTGTATATGTGCATATACATGTGTGTATATGTGCATATACATGTGTGTATATCCATATGTGTATGTGTGTATATGTATGTATATGTATATATATGTATATACACATGTGTTATATATGTTTATGTGGGGTGTGTGAGCCAAAGCCCCTGCTCCCCAATGGCAGTGACGTACCTGCACTACTTCGGCCAGGCAGCACTGCCTACGCTTTATTCAGAGGTTTTCTTCATGACCTTCGATTACAGCATTTTGCAACCTGCAAGTCCCCAAATGTGCCTGGACCAAAACGTGTGCCCTGTGTAAATGCTGCCATCTTCCTGGAGAGGAGCTGGCACTGGCTCCCCACACTGCTGGGCACAGCACGGCGGCACCACAACAGACCTGGGAGACAAAGCCCCAAAAGGGAAGGTTCTGGAATTTGCACCCTGAGAAGCTGGTGGTGCAGGATGGGGAGGCTGGAGGGGTGGAGCTGTCATACCATCTCTCTGGGTTTAATCTTGAATTTGCATGCTTTAATATGAAATCTAATTGCAGATGCTGAATTATGGTGGGGAGCTCGTCAGGGCTGACTAATTAATTAGTCAGATTTATAAGCATTTGACGCTAAGATCTACAGCCCTGATTTGTTGCCTTGAAGCTCTTGGAAATTTTTCCTCTGTTAGTCCTCTTGGAGTGTTGAGAACTATGTTGAGGGGCTGATTTGGAGGGGTAGTGTGACTCCCCAGGCAGTCTGGAGATCAGAAGTGTCCCCTCCTTTGAGATCAGTGATGGTTTTACCCTACGAATCCACAAGTATCAAAAGCATGACTCTCATTCTGTATCTCTATGAACCATGACAGACATTACTAGTGGATTACCAAATTCCTTTCTATAAAATCTGGCCTCCTGGCTCAGCCTTCTTATAACTTGGCAACCCACTGAATATCTTCTTTTCCCCTTCCTGGGCTAAGACCCTCTGCTCACAGCAGGACAGAGGAGAAGGAACTGAGTTTCAGTCTTGCCACTTGCCAACTATCTATCCAGGGTTAGCCTTGTCTTTCCACTTGTCCGTGGGCCCCTTTGTCCAGAGGGGATGGAGCTGATGACTCAGGATGCTGTCATGGACAGAGGAGAAAAATGGCAGTGTCCTCAACTGTTGGCTGATATAGTAATGAAGACAACTCCGCCCCCACCCCTGCCCCATGAGGCATTCCCAAAGGGATGGGAACACTTTTCTTCTCTCCTTAGTTGCTCTAGAGAAGGAGCCGAGTCTCTATTCACATCACAGGCCAGCCTCCAGCCGTCAACTGTCCATGCAGAAAAAGAACAGCATGAGAGTGGCCCACATAGGCCATAGATTTGAATGCTCGGTCAGCAGGAAGTGGCTCTATTTGAAAGCACAAAGGGGCGTGGCCTTGTTGGAGGAAGTGGGCTTTGAGGTTTCAAAAGGCCAGGCCAAGCCCGGAGTCTCTCTCAGCCAGTGGATTAAGGTATAAACTCCCAGCTCCCTCTCCAGCTCCATGTCTGCCTGCCGCTGCCCTGCTTCCCACCGCGATGACAATGGACTAAACCTCCGAACTGTAAGCCAGCCCCAGTGACAGGTTCTTTATGAGCTGTCACAATCATGGCGTCTCAACCGGACGCTAAGACATTATCAGAGGGCACCCATGGCTAGTGGGGAGGTTCTGGGGGATGTCATCTTCCAAGGACTACCATGACTCCAACTGTGCCCATGGAGGGAGGTGACACAGTGAAGGCAGGGGACATCTTCCTCCCTTTGGGTCTATTTCCCCACCTTAGCCAGGGTCCCACGTAGCCCATGCTGGCCTTAAACTTGATATGTAGCCAAGATGAACTCGACCCACTGCCTCCACCCCCCAAGTACCGAGATTAGCAGCAGGGACCACACACACCTATCTGTTCTCTGTTGGGGACCAAGCCCAAGCATCCTACCAGCAGAGCTGCCACCACGCCCAGCTTTCTCCATCCTCCTCCTGTTCCTCCTCCTGTCTCTAATACACAGAGCCCTTCTCAAATCTAACCTAAATCCACTGCCAAAATTTTAGAAATCCAGACAAACAAGGAGGGTGTGCTCACAGCACCCGTGGTCCCCACCCCACCCCCTTAGAGGTACGGAGAGCACTCGCATCTTCGTGAAGCGTAGGCACATGCATGTTGATTTCACGGGATTCGTGCTGTCTTGCTACACGGCCTTTTGCAGCAGGTCCTTGTATCTCCTACGACCTGGCAGTGCATGTTCAGTGACGACATTTTCTCCTACTGTTAAATGTTGCGCTTGTTGAACTGCCTGGGTGCCTTGTCCTGAACACGAGTTTCCAGGGGTTTTACTGTAGTGAGCAACAGTGCCGAATGGGGCCCTCTCTGCTCTGCTGAAAGATGCTTTCCTCTGAGATGCTTGGGTTTGCAGGCCTGGGACATACCCTCTCAGGACTGTCACCAGCGCTGCCAAGATGTCCTCCTGAAACTCACGCCCGCCTCCGCTCCCCCACACATGGGACTCATGCTTTTCTCCCATGACATCGCTGGGTGGAAAGTCACGAGTTCAAAACTCTCTCCAGCTGCTGGGGTGCTTCAGCTGTACCCCAAAGGCAATGGAAACACAGTTCTGTTCTTCCACCTTACCCAGCTCAAAGCACCTTGGCGGAGGCCACAGCCAGTCTGTGCAGCTGGCCGCTTGGCAAGGCCACCGCAGCCTCCTCCCTCCCGTGTGCACGCCTGGGTGTGTGCTCCAGGCCTGCAGCTCACACCTCGTGGCAGGACAGTGAGCTTGAGTTATAGCGGACCTGATTTCCCCGCACAGCTCCCACGGTGTTAACAGATGTACGCGCGTCTGAGGCAGTCAGGCGGCAAGAGGCTTTGGGGCCGATCCTTCCCCCATTCTGACAGTGTGTAATCGAGGTGAAACCATAAATTTTATAAACAAGAATAAATGCCCCTTAGCAACATATGTCTGCTCGACCCTTCCAAGGTGATCATAAATAAAGGCACCTAGGAGCCGGGGAGGGACGTGGGCATTACAGATGGCCGGCGAGGAGGACCAGAGGGCCTGTGACCTGAGATCGGCCACTCGGAGCTGCTTCTAAGGACGGGCTGATAAAGAGAGGTCACCTTGCACCCTGGGTCTGGAGTCCTCAGGATGCTTTTGTGCCATTTACTGGGTTGGGTCTCCAGCAGCTTTTGCCTGAGTCACTTTGAACTGGAACTTACATCTTGCTTTTCCCTGGAATGGCTGCTTCCGAATGGGCCAACCAGGGCCCTCTGGGAGCTTTTCAGCTCTTTCCTCCTTTCTAGAGAAGCAGCTACCTCACTTAATTACCAGCCCTACCCTAATGGCTAACTGTCAGGGAGGCCACCCCGAGGAACAAGAGGCTGAGCAGGCTGGAGGGAGACCCAAGCCCAAGACCCAGAGTAACCCTGGTACAGGCATGGAGAGCCCCAGCCTCTGCGTTTGTCGCAAAGGTGGTGTGCTGGGGCTGCTGTGGATAAGATGTTCTCTCTCTTCTCCATGTTTACATGTAATGTGCCTGCACAGAAGTCACAGGATGACTCCTGGGAGCCTGTCTTCTCCTTTGACCAGGCATTAACCTTAGGACATCAGTTCTGTGACTGCCAAGTGCCCGTCCCTGCCAGGCCATCTCAGCAGCCCACAGTGGGAGGGGTTGCCAAGCTCTGAATGTGGCCTGAGCAGGGTGACACACCGTTGGGACTACAGTGCTCAGGAAACTGAGGCAGGAGGATCTCACCTTTGAGGCCCGTTGCTCTGTAGTAATGCCCTGTCCCAAAGCTTGTCCCCACACCTGGAGCTCAGACTGTGATCTGAAGAGAACAAGGCTGCTCACCCTCGACAACCACACAGACAGCTCAGCCTCCACCTCAGGCAGAGTCCTAGGCCCAGCGTTCGCCATGCTAATCCCAGCACCGTGAACGACGGAGCACTCGGAGGAGGATCACAGGTTCCGGGCCAGCCTGGGCTACACAGTAGTTAGCTAGGTGACTCAGCTAAGATGTGAGAAAGCTGTGATTTTAATTCAAGGGACGGTAGCTAGCAATTGTCACACTAGGAATTGTTAAGCATTCCCTACTAAAGCTTTCCCCATGACCACAGAGTGTGAAGGGTCATCGTTTTACCGGAGAGGAGGCAAGAGGGAAAAGATGACCAGCATGTCCAGAGCGCAGAAGCTCGGAAGTGACAGGGCTTCCAGGGGAAGCCAGAGGGAAGCTGTGCCCACAGATCATTCACTGTTCTTCCGGGTTAGGTGACCATCTGAGTCCCTTGGTGGCCTCTACGCCCAGGCACTGCTCCTTGCTTTCAAGGCTGGGGCGATGTGAACCCCTAAGTGGCTGCTTGAGGAAGCTGCCCACGGATCTGTACACACTTAGCTACTAAACAGGGTGGCTTTTGGTTTTGTTTTCAGACAAGGTCTTGTTACATTGCCCAGGCTGGCCTTAAATCTCCAGGTTGTTCGGGGAATCCACCTACCTCAGCCCTGCAGGTGGTAGGAACAACAGGTAGGTGCCTTGGGGTCCAGCTTGCATGGGAATCTTACCTTGGGGTTACACAGACTTCTGGGATGCATGCAAACTTGGCAACCAGCCCAAGCAGCATGAGTACTGCTCTCCCCAGGGTCCCTAAGGCACCAACTGATGGTTTTGGGGGGCTTCAATTCTGTACTGACTGAGACCCCTCCCCAAACCTCCCAGACCCCAAACTGCTTGCCCTTTACCCTGTCTGGACAAAGCACCATCCTCCAGGAGGGACTCAGAGACCAGCTCTGGGCTCTGACAGTGGGAGCCACACTCCCTGCCAGAACCCCAAAGGCAAATTTATTCCTCTCAGTGATCAAGACAGGACCAGCTTGGGCACAGCGCTGCCAGCAGGACCCTCAACCCCCGTCTGGGGAGAGAGATGAGCCACAAATTCTTCGAGGCACTGATTTATGTAGCATTCATGCGGAATTTATTACACAAAGAATTTTATTCAATTAAACTTGAAATGCGTCCGGATTCTTAAAGGTTCAGCCGTGATCACTGGGACAGAGCGATCATAAACCTGGATGCGCTGCCGGAAGGTGCAGGGGGGGAGGTAAGGGTGACATTGCAGCTGACAGGGGACTTGGAACTGGGGACATTTATCATTGGGATGTGCTACAAGTTCAGGCTCTGAAAATTACTCCGTGAGAAGCGCGCATTAACAACAGCGTGAATTATCAGTTAAGGGAGACGCGGCTGAGAAACTCGACAGCAATCTGTTAGTTCCCTACTTCGCTCGCTGCAGCCCAGGCTGGGATTAAAAGGACTGTCAAGTGCCAGGGGTGTCATGTGACCACAGTCTAGATCGGCTGAGCCTCAGTTTCCCTTCCTGTAGAAATGTGAACTCCCGCCCCCAGTACTATGAGCCTGAGGTGAGGTCAGTATAAGTGATTTCGCTGGGCACTGACGGGTTAATTCACCTCTGAGGTTGCTGGTGAACACCATTCTGATGAACCTGAACTCGGGCATCTTCTTCAGCGTGAGGTATTGGGTGGCAAAAACTGGGCAATACCGTAAAACCCACTGAGATGCCCATTTTAAAAGGAGGACATTTATGGTGGGTGGATTGTATCCCAATAAAAGCGCTTTCTACAAAGTTTCAAAGGAGAGAAAGCCTTCCTGCAATGTTTTCAAGGGTTGAACTTGATCAATGATAAATGGGTACAGTTTAAAGGTTTTGAAGCTTGTTAACATGTAGTGGGAATCACCCCATGAGAACTGTGGGTTGTGTACACAAGGCTAGGCAATGCTGGAGCCTGAAGACGGGGTTAGACCTTTTGAGTGCCGCTCAGCATGCTGGCATAGGCTAGGGGCGTGGCTTCCTATTCCTTTGAGTTCATACTCTTTTTTAGGAAGACCTGGAGCTGCAGGCAGAGCGGCAGGGATGCTGTAAGCTCTTGGGACATGGCTTCCCTGGCCAGGCCCAGACCAACTGTTCCTGGTCTTGCACACATAGAACCAACTCTGTACCCAATCCGTGTCTCACTACGGTGGCTGCAATGCCATTGGACGGAACTACCTCCTAGGGGTGTTCCTCCCCGCTGGGCATCTACCCTTCACAGGACCCCGAGGATGCACGGCTGAAATCAAAGGCTCGCTGACTGACAAGCAGGACACTGAGACACCAGTCCACCCACACCTAGCACGGGAAGGTGTGTCAACAGGTGCACAGGGACGGGACGATCGCTGAGTCCTCAGGTGTCTCAGACCTGCCCTTCCTAAGTCACTTGCTACCGTGAGTTTCTCAGGGCTGCCTCCAGCCTTTCATAAATATCCCTCTTCCCAAGGACACAAGTGTCACTGTGATGAGGAAGCACAGCCACGGGGTGGCTCACGGAAGTGTGAACAAGCTGAGGGACATCAGAGAGCTGTGTCAGGCTGAAGACGGCATTTCTACCACTGCCTGGGGCAGGGAGGGCTGCCTGCCTCCTGCCCTGACAGAGAGCCTTCTTCAAGTTGCACCTCTGTGGACCTGCAGCTGTCTTTCCCCGACACTGTGGCAGTGATGGGCGGCTCAGAGGTGACTAAACTCCTCAAGCCTGCCTGCCTTCCCTTTATAAATGTGACATTTAAAGCCCCGTCGGCGCAGGTAAATCACAATTATATTTCCAGGGGCCTTGAACAGCCTGAGTTGGCAGTGAGCGCTCTCTCTCTCTCTCTCTCTCTCTCTCTCTCTCTTTCACACACACACACACACACACACACACACACACAGCCCAAGTGCACGGTTCAAACCTTCTCCATGTCCATCCTCAATCCCGAGTGGCCTGCCCCCTTCATGGCCTCCAGTGTACCTTGCCTTCCTATAGTTTGGAACTCAGCTGATGTGTTCAACACAGCCTGGAGAAGCCAGGAGTCTCAGGGCTCCCTGGGGTGGGGGTGGGCAGGAGGCGATGAGTCTGTAGCTCCTGCCCACTTCCGCTCTTAGCATTACTGTCCGGAGCTGACCCCTCCCCCACCATGTCTTCATGCCTCACACATCACGCTTCTTGTATATTTTCTCTTGGCTGCCCTCCTTCATGGCTGCGTATCTGGCTACGGTGAAGAGGTAATCGCTGAGTCTGGAGGGCAGAGAGAAGCAACAGGCAGGACATGAGATGACAGACCAGTGCTGGCCGGGCCCCTGCCTGCCTTCAGGGAGGAAGGGTGAATGGAATGCTCCTGATGGCACAGGCTACACACCCAGAGCGGGAAGGGCAGGCACTCCAGGCTGCTTAGAGCAGCTTCTACACTTTCCCATGACAGGAATGCTGTGTCTGGACTTCAGGAGTGTAGTGAGGATTCTGGTTTCTTAAAACAACAGTCATGAGATTATGTTTTTGTTGTAATCCCAGGTGTGGGACATGGGGCTGCTTCAGTTTGTCCACAGCCGCTGTGACTGTCTTGAGCTCCAGGAGGGGCGTGGTTTTGGCCAGCTGCAGAAAGTTTAATTCTGGGGACTCTGGAGGGCCTGTGGCGGTGGCGGCTGCTGCTGCTCCTGTTCCTGCTGAACTGCTGTTTTGCAGGTTAGAGAGATCCTGCAGCCTGACTCCAGGCTCTGCTCTTTGGGAGCTAGTCTGAATAAAGAGCCTTAGGTGGGTCATGACCTTGGAAGCACTAACGTTCTGCATTCGTCTCTGTGGCTGGGGCTCTCCTGTGCATGCAGGGTGGACAGTGGCATTCTTGGCCTCCACACACTAAGTGTCAGTGGCACCCAGCCCCCACCACGATGACCCAAACTGTCTCTAGACGCTGCTGACGTCCCGCGTCTGCAGTACTCTCATGATGGAGGAGTCTAGTCCCCTAGCTCTTCGCTGGGACCAGCAGTGATGGCTCGGGGCAGAAGGTCTCTGCAGGGACAGGAAGAGCCTACAAGACAACACTACATCGGCCTGAGGTACTCTCCAGCCTCCGACCTCCTGGAGGCTCAAAGCAAGTGTTTGTGACTTCTCCATCCCTTCCTGCTTGCCCTACCCTGTGCCCAGTTCCACACACCTTCCCTTCTGTCTGGTCTTACTCCTAACGCTAGGGGCCCATCATTGACTGTCAGACATGGCTCTGCCCTGACACTGTCCTTCTGAGCCTTGTGTTCCTGGGGCAACCATTTGCTGCTTTCTCGTGACTCCCTGGACACTGCAGAGCCAGCAGGTATCCTCGGGGCTGCTGCTTCTGAGTTTAAAAGAAGCCATCTCTCATTTGAGCTGGGTGACATCCCCCCCAGGAGGATTCTATGAGGACCCAAGCTACTCCATATCCTGGGATGGGGGGGCGGGTAACACAGGACACAGGTAACCCCACAGATAGGCGTTGTGAGGTCATTTCCTGTCTCACAAGGCAGCTTCTGGGGTGCAGCCCTCATGTTTCCCTAAGCCCTCCACCAGCTCCTGGGCTCCTGCCTGGCCTGCACTAGCCACGTTGCAGCAGAGACCAGAAGCTCAGCTGCAGGCAATACACTACTGGAGTAGCCTTGCTCAGAGCGGTCGGGCCTGAGCTCACATGGCCTGGCTGTGGGCCACCTGGGCATTTAAGGGAGAGACGCTGGCTGGAGCCCCCCCCGCCCCCCACTTTACCAGGGCCCATCATCAAGGCCCTTGGGAACAGTCTCTATGAGCAGAGCCTAAGGCCACCTGACCCGTTTGTTTAGGCTTACCTCTGCTGGCTCATATTTCCTGAGTGGGACAGGGCCACCTGGGACACAGCACACTCTAACTGGGCTCTTTGCACTGGTATGACCCTCAAGTCCCTGGTGGCCAGACAGCCCCGCCACTCTCTACTTACGCACCTGTTCAAGAACTTCGCCACGTTTGCATCAGTTTCTCCCATCTGGACAAGAGGCACCACACTGTGAAGAGAGACCACACAGTCAGGTTACAGAGTAAGGCTCAATGCACGGGAGCCCGGGACAGTTATCACTGACTGGCCTCACGATGCAATCCTAGTCCTGACAACTACGAACCAGACACAGAGTACCCGCCGCTGCCTCAGCCAGCCCCTTACCTTGGGCACACATGACGTGCCCTGGTCGGTGAAGGAGGAGGCACAGCAGGTAAGTTGAGGGTGGGCTGGCCAACAGTCTAACCTGCTGGTCTTTGTGCCAGCAAAGCCTGGCCTGGGCGCCTTCGTGGGCAGAGCTATAAACCTCTATAAACCTCTAGCCCTTAATCCGCACAGAGCTACTGGTTCTAAGCTGTAATTCTAATTACCTGGAGGTCCCAAGCCTGGCTGCGTGCATACACTTGGTCCTCTGCACTGATCCAATACGGTCCTCCTCTGAGCTAGCCTGGGGGGTGTTGGGTTTGGCCTTATCCAAGACTTGGGCCAGCAGCCCAGGCAGTCTTGTGTCTCCTCCTGCCTGCCAGCACCTCCCACTCAGCATGGTTTCTTCACCCAGGTGTCCGGCCCTGAGAGCTGTCTGGTAGGTCACTGCTGTGGCCTGGGTCTCTGTGCTGCTCTGAAGGTGTGACACCAGCTGGGCCTCGCGCTGTGCTGGGCCTTTCTCTGGGCCTTTCTCTTTCTCAGCAGCCCAGGCATGTGCTGCTGAGATAAAATCTACTGTTCATGCTGTAAGCCCTGTTGATGTGGGTGACTTTGTACAAATGACCATTTTTCTCTGGAGGCCCAAGCTTTTTTTTTTTTTGGTCACCCAGGATGCATCTGAAAGCGTCCGGATTCAGCAGTGTTTTGTGAAGGAAAAGGGCTTGTGGTCTGAGAGTCTGCAGACTCCCAGACTAGCGACAGTCTCCCTAGCCTGCTCCTGACTCTTGGAGCTGCTGTGAGGAGCCCCTGAGATATGGACAGAGCCTCTCTGGGGTTCCCCCAACCATAAGGCCCCTTGCAGTCCTTTCTGCTGGTTTCTCAAAGGGTCCTTTCATGTTGTTCTCCTCAGCCCCCACCCTAGGGAGCCTTTCCTCCTCGGAGATACAGACTCAGGACACCACACAATGAAGACACCTAGGAAGGGTTGATGGCTCAGACGGGACAAGGCTACTGGACCGGCCTCTGGGATCCTTACCGTCGCTCGGCCCGGCGGCACACAGCCCGACAGAAGTGCAGGGCAGAGCTGCTCTTGCCGCCAGACTGAAAGAGAGAGTGAGACACTGTTGCTCCTCACTGGGCAGTCCTCTGCCCCTCAGGGCCCTACCAGGCATATCCCTGAGGCCCTGCCCTAGAGAGGGGTTGGGGTGCTGGGGGTGGCTGTTGCTGGGAAAAGCTAAAGCTGGGTCGATTGGCAAGCCCATGTTTCTGTCACTGCCACCCCAGGTTTAGCCCCCCAATACCTACGGGCAGAATGAAAGCTGTGAGCGGGGGCAGCTGGCTGGAGTACTTGTCAATCCACTGTTCCAGCTCCAGGACGGGCGCTTCCTGGAAGGCCGCGTGCTCTAAGGAGTCCACGGCAGACAGGTACTATTGTGAGCCTGCCACCAGACCGCAGGGAATCACCCCTTCCTTCTGCGTGGGTGTCTGGCTTCCCTCAGCTCCAAGGATAACTTCTCTCCCAAGGCAGAGAGCAAGGATGTCTGCTGGGGCCCAGGAGCCCAGTGGGCAATACTGGGGGTGGGGGCAGCCCTCCCCCCAAGACCCCAGGAACGCCCTGAGGAGGCTGGGAATTACTTAAGTGAGCCTCTCTGGCTGAGGAACGCGGAGTGGCCAGAGCGGAGCCGACGTCTTGCAGAGTGCACTGGATCTGGGAACAGGGGTGAGGAGAAAGGCTGTTTGTGGAACGTGTTGGGCCTGTTGGGCTGTGAACCCAAGCGTCCTAACTCTCCTGAGAGGGGTTTGAGGGATGAAAGGGTCTGCTAAGCTCTAACCAAGAGCCACCCTGTACCAGGCGGTTTCCTTCGTTCTCTACACTGACAGCGGAGTTTTAATTCACTGGACCAAGTGTGCCAGTGCCACCTACACAGTGAAGGACAGCCCATGGAGGGCAGGGGTCAGCGGGGCAGGAGGACTCAGGAAGGACACTCGCTTATTCCTGGAACCCACATAGGCTCCAACCAGACTGTCGTGAAGTTTGGGATACCTCAGCCTCCCACAGCATCCCAGAGCGACTCTGCTAAGCAGATCCCCACTGGAATTCAAGGGCAGGGCTAATAGGCAGAGGTCCATCCGACTGAGACTCGCACGCAGCAGGCCCCCCCAACACACGGCACTTCAGCCTGGGCTAAGGCCCCTGGGACTGGGTTGTCCTTTGCCAAGAGGCCGTCCTGTGCAATGTGGGATACTAAGGTAGGAGCTCTCTCACCACTAGAGGTGACAAGAACAGATATCCTTCGGTATTGCCAAACACCCCCTGGAGAGCAGAGTCACCCTTCACACGTCACCCCTCGCCTCCCGGGGGATTATGTGTGCTTATTTCAGAGATGAGGACAGCACAGTTCTCAAGAGTGATTAGCTACTGTGATGCAAAGAAGCAGCAGGCAGGCCAGGGCAGAGCGGGCGACACCTCAGGCCATAGGGGCCAAAGGCCCCATTGTGGGCTAAAATGACGTCACTTACTTTCTGAAGCTCTTCAGCAAATGTGTGGCCCTTTTCTGTGATCAACTCCATGGCAAACCTAGAAGGACAAGGAACAGTAAGTCCCTGACAGTATGCTCTGGGGGCCGTAAGCTGATGGCGCTACACCAGCCATGGCAGCCATGTTGGTTCTCTTGCTGACAAAGGGGACACACAGACAGAAGCACAGGCTCCCTAAAGCGCTTTTATCACAGTCACTACCCCCCAGCCCTCTCCACACACACAGCTGCTCTCATGCTGACTGGTCCTGGTGCTACAGCAGGGAACAGGAGACCTGGGGTCTGTCCGGCAGGAGAGGAAGACCTGTGCTGTGCCCCAGAACCCAAAGTTAAGAACAAGGGAAGCGAACCCAGTCCTTGATGGGGGCTGGAGGAGGGCTTTCAAAGATGAAGAGGAGTTCTTTCATAAGGTAGGACAGAAGAGGAAGCAAGCTTCCCAGACACCAGTAACGGTAACGGAGCTGACTTCTCAGAGCAACAGCTCACACAGATCCATCCAGGGCAACCTCCAGGACCCTCCAGCAGAGCGGAAAATATCGCACAGCTGAGTCACTGATGCCCTGTGCTAGCCACACGGGGGCCCACTCACCCAATAGCCGAGCTTAGTTCATCTGTGGTCCCCACAGCTTCAAATACTTGATCGTCTTTAGGTCTCCTTTCTCCTGTGAAGGTGCTGGAAAACCCTGGGGAGAGATATTTAGCACATTAAGATTTGGGGGTTTTCCTGGGGGTGGGTGAAGTGTGTTGGTCTGATACTGTTTGTATTATAATGCTCAGTACTTGCCCCTAAAGCCTGGTTGTCCCGGAGACACAAGAGTCCACATGTAGACTCAGTGACAGTATGTGACATTGCCCTCCAAGTTATCCCCAATTGGTAAATAAAGATGCCTTCAGCCTATAGCTGGGCAGAATCGAGAGAGGCGGGGCTTGGGGGGTCCTGGGCTTGGAGTCTGAGGAGAGCCACAAGGGGGAGGGAGAGGAAGGTGCAGAGAGAAGATGCCATGGTGTAAGAATCCTAAAACCATGGCCATGAGGGCTGTCCAATTGGAGTTAAGAGCAGCCCAGATGAACACAGTAAGTAATAATTCTGGGTTATTGATAGGAGAGATTTTAACAGCATAGAGGGTAGATATCTGCCCAGGTTTAGTGCTGATAAAGGCTTATTATAAACTAAAGGCCTTGTGTGTCTCTTATCTGGGAACTGAATACTCAAAGGAGGGGAAGAAGCCCCTGAGTGAGATTAGATATATTCCACAACAGGTAGGGCAGGAGCTAGAGGGATGGCTCTGTGGATAAGAGGATTCGCTGCTTTTGCAGAGGACCCAGATTTAGGTCCCAGCACCCACAGCGTGACTTGCAACCATCTGTAACTCCAGTTCCAGGGTCTGATGCTTTCTTTCAGCCTCCACAGCATCTCTGTCACAGTCTGAGAAAGATCCTTAAGTGTCTTCAGCTACGGAAGTAGCCCTGCTTCCTGACCACGTCAGATCCAGAACGGAGCTCCGCTTGTCTCCACCCCGTGCCGGTCAGCATAAGCCTCACTCCGTCCAGCAGCTGATACGGGATTCCACTGCTGGGCCATAGTGAGTGACCTGGGGCTGTCCCTGAACCTGTCTGGTGTGGCGCTGACACCATCTGACATCTGTCACTTCTACATGTGTCCTCTCTCGTTCTGGTAACGTACAGGTGACAGGCATTGTCGTTCTGACCTTTTGTTTGCATACAGCTCAGGGATGGTAAACACATTCCATGTGTGTACACTTCAGTGAGAACCCAAACACAATCACTATTAACAATCTGCATGGTCTCAAACTTCAGAAAATGGTATCATCGTGGTCTATTTCTCTATTACATTACATCTGGTATTGAATAAATATTGAAGCAATACATTTTTATTATCAAGAAAATCGAAATATGTGAACTTTGGTGTATTCCCCTCTCCCACAAATCAAATCCCTCTCCTGACTTCCAGACAAAGATAATATCTTTCAGGATTAGCAAGATGGCTCAGCTGGTAAGAACACTTGCTGCCAAGCCTGAATCCAAGTTAATCCCTGGGAACCAGACGGTGGAAGAAAAGAACCAGCTTCTCCAAGCTGTTCTCTGACCTCAAATGCATTGGGATCTAGACACATAACACACACACACTAAATTGCACTTCAAAATATCCCAAAGCCAAAGAGATAACCTCTCTGACATATCTGAATACACACTCATTATTTTTCCTTTTCTTTAAAGATAAGGTCTCACTATGTAGCCCAGGCTGGCCTAGTACTTGCTGTGTAGACCTGCTATACAAACATACACACAAATACATACATGCTGTATACCCACATTTTTCCTTAGATATAAGCTCTCACTACGAAGCCCAGGCTGGCCTTAAGCTTACAGTGATCCTCCTGCCTCTGTCTCCAGATCACCAAGATTATATGTCCATGCCACCATTTAATTACACATGTTTTAATACAAATAAACTAAAAGTTCTTTTTACATTTTTTTAAATTTAGGCTGGCAGTGGTGGCGCATACCTTTAATCACAGCACAATGGAGGCAGAGGCAGGTGTATATCTGAGTTCAAGGCCAGCCTGGTCTACTGAGCAAAGTTCAAGGACATGCAGGGTAATTATGCAGAGAGAGACACCCTGGCATGCATATGTATATGTGTGTGTGTGTTTGTGTGTATGTATGTGTATGTGTAAGTGTGTGTATGTATGTGTATGTATGTGTGTGCATGTATGTCTATGTGTATGTATGTGTACATGTGTGTGTATATGTATGTGTGTGCACGTATTTATATGTGTATGTATGTGTGTGCATGTATTTCTATGTGTATGTGTGTGCATGTGTGTGTATGTATGTGTGTGTATGTATTTCTATGTGTATGTGTGTGTATGTATTTCTATGTGTATGTGTGTTTGTGTGTGTATGTATTTCTATGTGTATGTGTGTGTTTGTGTGTATGTATTTCTATGTGTATGTGTGTGTACATGTGTGTGTACGTGTGTGTATGTGTGTGTGTAAGTATGTAAAGTATGTAAGTGCAAGTATTCCCAGGGGTCAGAGGCAATGGTTCCTTCTAGAGCTGAAGTTACAGGAAGGTTCGAGCCGTCCTCTGTGGGTGCTGGGAAGAGCTGAATAGGCTCACCCTGAATCAACTCTCTCACCCATGACTCAGGATCCTTACACCGTCCTCGACTGTTTTCATCTTTTCTGGTTCTGGTGTTGAACACAGGGCCTTCAGACTACGAGCCCGGCACTCTTCCAGTGAGCTACACTTCCAGCCCTGCAAAGTGTCATTCCCTGTGTTCACGAGTGTAGCCTGGAGTTTGATCCACCACCCTAGCTGGTCTTGAACTTGTGACTTTCCTACCTCAGCTCCTGAGTGCTGGAATCACAGGTGTGCACCATGCCCGGCTTCCTTACAATTTGTTTTGAACACTTAATAGTGCGCTTTTCTCGTGGCTTCACATTTATGGTGTATAGTCAGATCGTCACGTGGCTACAACGCAGCCTTACCTTTGTCTCCTGTCTTGGTGTAAATCTTGGGGACCTTGGCTGCCGTGGAGGATGGCTGCGGCCTGATGAGAAACAGACACGTAGACATGGTAAATGAGAATGCTTTACAGGGTGAGCCTCAGCCAATGACACCCAGCTTTCGGCCTGCAACCTCAGGGGCAGGACTTATCCACCTTCGGGATGGCAGTCTCTTGTCAGCCGTTTCCCCGCTGTCCCTTCAGGACAGCTTTTTGTCCCTGTCTCTGCCTGTGCAGAAGCTGCTGTAGTGTACATTCAGTAAAGATGTTCAGCAAATACTGGCTGGAGCCGATCACTCCAAATAGCCCCAGCTCCACAGTGGACTAAAGCCACCAGCTCCCCAAATTGCCCTTCAGCTTCTCCCACACTCACAGACTTCTCCGCTGGGGAATCTGGAGCCCACAAGGTTCACCTTCCTAGGTCTCCAGAGACTGGGCTGGGATTCATACTGAAAACTCTTCTACTGGAAGCCTGAACCATTAACCTCCCCAATCTCTTGCCTCTCCTCTACCCTAACCCCAACCCTCTACCACAAAGTTAGAGCTTCTTGGGGAAAGAAAACTAGGCCACTTGCATTTTCTAAGGTTTTGGGTGTCAAGGAATAAAAAACACACTGTCAAAACGGAATTTCAAAAATGCTATTTTCACTTAAAAAAATTTTTTTGAGCCCTGAGCCTGAAACCCAGCCTCTGAGCATGCTAGGCAAACATTGTACCACTGGGCCACATCCCCAGTCCTTGCTCTTCCTCCTCAAGAGTCTGAGTTTTTCTTTTTCTTTTTTTTTTCCATTAAGATTTATTTATTTTATGCATAGGAGTACACTACAGCTGTATTCAGATACTCCAAAAGTGGGCATCAGATCTCATTACAGATGGTTGTGAGCCACCATGTGGTTGCTGGGAATCGAACTCAAGACCTCTGAACAGCAGTCAGCGCTCTAAACTGCTGAGCCATCTCTCCAGCCCGAGTCTGCTATTTTCAAACAGCCGTGCACAACTTAACTGTGTAGCTTAAAATTAAAACGTGAATTCACAAGGTTATTCGAAAGTCAGAGGACTGGACAGGAAACGTTGATTGTGAGTTCATGGTGGTCTGCAAGTCCTGATGCACGTTTCAAAGTGTTTTAATCATAATCCAAATAAACTGCCTGCGAGGCCGGACAAAACCCACAAGGACACGCCCTGCCCTGACTGACCCCTGATGGACTTCGTCAGAACGTGTGCAGGTAATCCGGGCCTCTGACGCCATGCTGACCCCGGTGACGTCAGGTCACACAAATCACGTCATCAGTGTGACGTCCCCACGGAAACAAAACTCAACCCAGTGTTGAGTTACTCCGTCAGTCTGAGACTCACCTGCCTTGGTCTTCCCCACCCTGAGGGCCGCGGCTCTGGAAACGGGGACACAGCAGCCTACAGGCGCCAAGACGCCCGCGCAGGCCGAGGCGGCCTCCAAAGATCCACACAGCCATGCGCACGGTAACGCGTCCAGGGCTGACCCGGCCAGGCACCCGTCCAGGCCCGGGGATGACTCCGCCCCGCAGCCGGCCGCGCCACCTCTCAATCGCTGTTTTCTATTGGCCTGTGTCACTCGCACCAGGGCGGGGAACTCCCCGAAACTTGTTTCCCATTGGATCAAGACTAGAGAGAGGCGGGATAATATCTGTTTGCTTGAAATGCCTATTGGTCAATGTTCAACCCAATCCGTAAAAAGAACATCGGTTCAAGCTCTCTGATTGGCCGCAGGAAGACACGCCCGCCTCCTTGGGGCTCTGCCCTCTGATATGGGGACTGCTGGGCGCTCCATCCCGGGTTTCGGCTCACCTGGGCGCTGGCTGGGGCAGGTGAGAGGCCTGGGCTGTGGGACGGACGGCGTGAGGGTTGGACCCTGGACACCCTGGGCTATGCACCGCGGTCCTCTGCCTTGGTTTCCTCGATCTGAGCAGTCAGCGACCTCAGATCGGACAGTTCCCCCGTAGACTGGGGTCCCAGAGGCTACTTAGTCTGCAGTGGGGTGGCTAGTGTGAGGGAGTTCCTGTGAAGCCTTGAACCGGGGTGATTTTGCATTATTTCTAACAATGTAAAATGCATGCATAAATCCTGCAAAAGCACTTTGTGACACTCTGAGGTTCTTGTTTAAATGTGCAACAAGGGGCGTAACAGGTAAGTCCCGCGGCGTTGTTTCTAATTGTGACAGGTCGGTTCTGGCCTCGATGCCCGGGAAGAATTCTTTCTTCTTCAAGATTTTATGTAAACCTCGCGTTCCCGTACTATCAAACACATAGCCGTCTTCATGGTAGGCAAGCACTCCAAGATTGAGCAGTGTGCTCTGGAGGTCATGTCAGTGTGTACCTGCAAGCAGTGATAGTAAAAAACGCTGGAGCTGAGAACCGGTCAGTGCCGAGTAGCTCTGTGTAGTCAAGAGACTACTTTGCCTGCCAGACAGACAGGCCCGGCTGCTTCTGGTCCTTTGAATCAGTCTCCAATATTACCTCTATTATATCTGATGTGTGGGAAACAGATTCATGGCGCTTACATAAAGATATGGGACGGAAGAGTTCAGTCTGAACACTGATTTTTTTTCCCCATTGTCCAGCTGGCTGGTTCACTGCACTGTCATCCTGGTACATAGTTCTGGATGGTAGTTCCATACAGAGACAGAGTTTCTCTATATGGCCCTGGCTGCCCTGAAACCCGCTCTATAGACCAGGCTGGTCTCGAACCTGCACAGATCCACCAGCCTTTGTCTCCCAAGTGTTGGGATTAAAGGTGTGCGCCACCAAGCCCGGCCTTCCTGGTGTTTGTAACTAACATCGGAAACTTTGTTTCTCTCTCTGCTTTTTATCTGTCAGGGGGCTTAGGAGTCATGTTGTCAGAAGTCCTGCTGGTGTCTGCTCCAGGGAAAGTCATCCTCCATGGGGAACATGCTGTGGTCCACGGCAAGGTAAAAAGCCCCCAGGGAATTGAAAGATTGGGCCTGAGGTGTAGGCCAGATGAATGCCAGACGAACCTTAAGATGGCCCCACCCAGTGTCATAGCGGAAAGATGGTTGGAATCACCCAGGAAGCCAGTGTTGGAGGAGGGGACAGAGCTTGGAGGACTACCCTCTGGGCATTCCAGTGTTGAGGACCTGGAGAGGTGGTCTGGTACAGGTGCTGCACACATGTATTATTTCATTTAAACCTGGAGCCTAAGCCAGGGATGCGGTTTGTAGTCTTCTATTTTACAGGTAAAGCTGAGGTTTCGGAGAGAGTTGGTAACCTGACCAGGCACATTATACCTACATGGCACTGGGAATGAACTGGAGTTGATCTGAGCCTGAAGCTTATATTTTTTTTCCTATTCGCTCCACTGCCATTCTTTATGTTTGTGTGTGTGTGTGTGTCTGTCTGTCTGTCTAGGCTAGGAGATGATCTAAGGAATCATTCCTCAGGAGGCACTGTTCCCCTTGGATTTTGAGACAGGACTTCTCACGGTCTTATAAGTGTTTGTTGGAATGGGCGGAGGTGGGCGGCCAGTCAACCCCCAGCATCCTCCCGTCTCCACCTCCAGAACATGTGGTCGCTGGTCCCTGATCCACTCTCCTCCAGCCTTGCTGGTTTTGCCCTTCATTCTATAGGTTGCTCTGGCGGTGGCCTTGAACTTGAGAACCTTTCTGGTGCTGCGACCACAGAGTGACGGGAAAGTGAGCCTCAATTTGCCAAACATCGGTATTAAGCAGGTCTGGGACGTGGCCACACTTCAGCTGCTGGACACAAGCTTTCTCGGTTAGTACAAAAGAGGGGGGAGCCGGGTGTGGTAGGAGCCTGGCCCCTGGAGAAAGTGGGGAAGGGGCGACAGACAGGGTGGTTACTTCAGACTGCCTGTGAAGGAACCAGAGAACAGTGCTGTCCTCTGACCCCAGAAAATTGACTTTGTTCATTTAATACATGACTTAATTTTTTTTTTTTTTGTTTGTGACTCCACACCTCACAAAGATCTGCCTCTCAACTGCTGGGGTTAAAGGCACACCTGGCTAGTTGATTTTAAAGGTGTAGAAGTGTGCCCCGGATCTCTGTGGACTCTTGTGGGCAGATCATCCGGGCTCCCTGCAGAGTGAAAGTTAAGCTTCTGTATTAGTTACCTCTCCCGTTGCTAGGCCGGGCTCTCGTTAGGGCAGAAATGGTCCCCAAGGACCAGCTTTTCTAAGTCGGTGTCAGGCATGGTAGCTCCTGACCAGGATCACACAAACCCTGCTGGCGTGTCCGGACAGGCCCAGGGGCAGCAGCAGCATGTGACCTGGCCACGGGTTGTAGTGGGGAACCTGTAGGATGCTCGGTGGGGGCTGGGACAGTAAGTCTGCTTCCGGAGGAGATTAAAGAGGCCTCTTGGAGACTGGTTTCCTCTTTTGGGGGTCTGGCACTCCCTCCACATAATAACAGGCAAAGTGAACAGGTATCGAGCTCCTGTGCCGGGCTGGGAGTTGAGTGTTTCCTCCACCAATGGTCCCTAAGGTAGGTGACACCATTCACCTCCATTTTATGCCTATGATGGTTGAGGTGAAAGGCAACACCATACTGTTGTGGATACAGAAAGAGTTCAGAGGCAGGTCTCTAAACTCCTCTGCAGTGTTGGGGTCTCCTTGACCCCCTGGTTTGGTCCTCTGGAATACATCATCAGCCTTCTAGGCACACATGCACTGAACCCTTAGTGGGTGAGGCCTTGCACTTTCTAACAGCCACGCCCTGCTCCCCTGCCCTGTCTGCCTGCTGACCCAAGACTGGGAGGAGTGGTTTTTACAGGTGAGCTGGTCCAACTGGATCAGCCTCCTCTGCATCGCAGAGAAGGGTGGCCCGGGCTCCTGTGTGGACAAAACCAGTGTGTGTCGCATGGTGTGTGTAGTGTAGTGTGTGTGTGTGTGATGTGTGTTTGGTATGTGGTATGTTGTGTGTGTACATGGGTGTGTGGTATGCTGTGTGTGGTATGTTGTGTGTGGTTGGTCTGTGTTTGTGTGGTTTGTGTGTGTGTGTGTGTGTGTTAAGTGGTGTATCTGTGTGTGATGTGTGTGTGTGTGTGTGTGTGTGTGTGTGTGTGTGTTGGGAGTGCTAAGAATGGAACCCAGGACCTGGCACTTGCTGGCCTTACAACTGAGCCACATCTCCAGTCCTTTTGCTAACTGTCTTTGAGAGAGAGAAACTGCTCCCTTCGGTTTGAAAGGTGAATCATAGCTTTTGTGCTCAGCGTGTGCTCAGACTGTTAGCTAAGCACTCGGTCTGGGCCAGGAGCTTTGTCAGTCCTTCATGCCTGGTTCTTGTCTTTACAAAGACTCCCTGAAGAGGTGCAGTGAATGGTACAGCTAAGACATGCACCCAGGGCTGCCTACACCCCAAAATACAAGTGATGGGTGCATAGGGCTAGAGTGTTGAGACTTTTTATCCACGTGCGGGTGCCAGTGTGTTCCGTGCTTTTAGGAACATCTGCTCTGCAGGCCTCTCACCCACCTGTTTGTTTGCCTGTGTGACAGAGCAAGGTGATGTCCCTGCACCCACCTTGGAGCAACTGGAGAAGCTGAAGAAGATGGCGGGCCTCTCCAGAGACCATGTAGGCAGTGATGGCCTGGCTCTGCTTGCCTTTCTGTACCTGTACCTGGCTATCTGCCGGAAGCAGAGGTGTGTGCCTGTAGGCGGCTACCCCTAGGAAGTGTTCTGGAGAATCCCTGTGCCTCGTGGGTTTCTAGGGACGATGGCCCCAGCAACCCAGGCAAGAGGCTCCCAAGAGAGAAACGCCCGAAGACTGTTTAGCTAGTTACGTTGTAGACTGTGACATGAACCCCTGCTCATAGGAACACCCTGTGTTCACGCTGTGCTGCGTCCTCTGCTGCTTTAGTTAAGGGTTGGAATTCCTCAGGGCGCCTCTGTGGTGAGGCTGGAGGGAGGTGCCAGGTGTTACTTATATGCAAAGCAGAAGGCGGGCAGAGCATCGGATGCACCTCCTACCACCAGGCCCTGCTGAGGATATGTAGCCAGCCTTGCTACTTTGTGGATTCTTTTTTTCTTCCACCCTTCCAACCCCCTAACATTAGATAAGAGGGGAAGAGGGTAAAGGGGAAAGAAAGGAGACCCCCCCCAATAAAGTTGGGGGTGGAGATCATTATCATTAGACTATTTCCTACTTATGAGGGGCATCAAGTTCCTTGGGGGCAAGTTCGATCTTCACCATCAGGATAATTAATTCCGTTGTCTTGTTTCTTCTTTGCACACAACTGCTTAACCAACCAGTAGTAAACCACTCTGCCTCTAGGGGCCCTAGCTTTTATCTGCCCTCTGATAAGTCTCCAGGATTCCAAACTTGAAACAACAGAAATTCTGCAGCTGGCAAAAATCACACCTCTCCTAGAGCACAAGGCAAATCGTAGTCAGCGGCTGTGGACAGTCTGAAGCAGCCCCGTATCCCAGACCTGGGATTAAAAGGAAAACATTCTTATATTTCTGTTTTTTTTTTTTTTTTTTTTTTAAAGAAACCGAAATTGCCACTGCAGGGATGTTCAGCTTGGATAGCACACTTTAATCCAATTGGCCGGGTCGGTCTCTCCTCTGCACAGGGTGGGCGTGTGTACTTTGAAAAGTCATGCTTGGTGTTGGATATCTGCAAAGTGGGAACAGGTCTCAGAAATTGCAGAACACTGTCAGGTCTGACTTGAGGGAGGTCTCTCTGTGTGATGGTCTGATTGTTCTTTTTACTGAGCTGCCGTAGACCTGGGGCCATGTGTCAGGAGTAGTGCCTAGTATGGGTAGTCCGGGGAAGTATCCAATGGAGACACTTGGTGAACTCCAGAAAGATGGGTGGGAGGTTGACATGGTACAAGGCCATGCCAGACAGACGGACAGCTGGTGTTGAGAGCCAGGCCAGGGAGGAGCTCAGCTCTACAGAGCTGAGAGTTCTAAGAAGGGGTTTGAGTTCACTGATTTTTTTTTTAATTTTTTTTTTAAGATTTATTTATTTCATGAGCTGTCTTCAGACACACCAGAAGAGGGCATCAGATCCCCATTACAGATGGTTGTGAGCTGGGAATTGAACTCAGGACCTCTGGAAGAGCAGTCAGTGCCCTTAACCACTGAGCCACCTCTCCAGCCCGAGTTCACTGATTTAAGTGAAGTCTGATGCCTGTTTCCTCGTCAGGGTCCTCTTGAGTCCCTGGCGTCCAATGGGGATCCCTCCCATCAGGTCTAGGTTCTCAGCCGCCCTCTCCCCCAACCTCCATGCCTGGCCCCAGGTCCCCATAGGCGCTTCACACCCTTTAAGGGAGTCACTTTTTGTACCTGTTGTATTTCAGGACACTGCCAAGCCTGGACATTGTGGTGTGGTCGGAACTGCCCCCTGGAGCAGGCTTGGGCTCCAGCGCTGCCTACTCGGTGTGTCTGGCAGCTGCCCTCTTGACTGCCTGTGAGGAGGTCACCAACCCGCTCAAGGACAGGGACTCCTTCGGCAGGTAAGGACTGTCTTTCTCCTGCTCACTGACCTTGGGATGGAACAGTGTATAGTACTGGGGTTTGTAACGCTGCTGTACCCCTCTGAGTGAAAGGGAGGAACCCTGCCTTTCCACAGGATGTTTGTCTGTGTCTGTCTGTCTCACTCTGTGTGTGTGTTGCAGATTTGTGAAATCCTCACAGGACCCAGAGTTTTGTGTACACTCAAGAGCTGCGGTCCCAACAGCCCATTTTAGGCCACTGTCCCCAGGCATTGTACAACAGTATTCTTCCACCTCACAATGCGCAGTCGTCTCTGGCTTTGCAGACGAGAAAGGGGAGGTTTGAGGACTGGTAGAGCAGACAGGGTCCAACCAGCACCCTACACAGAACCCCGCACAGCACCCCCCAAAGCTCAGCCAATGCAAGAGAAAGGAATTTCTAGAAAGGAGCCAGACTGAGGCAGGGGAGAGGGTGGGCTGCACTTCCAAGTTCCCGCCAGTGTTTTGACCTGGTCACAGGCTGGCGCTGAGCCCACCCTGTTCCTCGGGAGGCCCCTCTGCTTCGATGAAACCCAGAGGTGACTGGTGCCCACCAGGGATTCACAGTTGTGGCATGTTTATTTGTCCTGAGGTGGGGGTCTCAGTGTGCGGCGCAGGCTGGCCTCACCCTCTGGTCGCTGCCTCCTCCCAAGTGCCCAGTTGCAGGAGAGTCTGCCGTGGACACTTGCTTCCCCCACACCTTCAGCTACAGGGGTCACACAGGACGCAGGAGCCTCCCCTCCGCTTGCCCTTCCTGAGACAGGCCTGTTGAGGTGTTGACACTTGAACAGTGTCATCCTGTGTACACAGTCAGTGTCTGCCCAGCCATACATGACCTAGCCTGACGAGAGTGAAGTTAAGCATTCTATCCCTGAGGGGAGTGGGGCTCGGAGAGGTTAGGTAACGGGTTCAGGGTCACTCAGGCCGTGAGAGCACATCACACCGGGAAGCTTGGGCCACTCCCACTGTGCTGTGTGGGTTTTGGAGAACAGGAAAGCAAGGCTCAGCACCGTCTTAGGCTGAGAGGAGCAGATTCTATTGTTCCTGTGACCGGTCACACCAGCCCCGGGGTTTTGGGTGGCCCCTGTGCTCGTAGCAGATGCAGCCACTTCCTTCTGCTGTCCAAGGCTACCCCAGCCCCTCTGTGTGCTCAGGTGGCCTGAGGAGGACCTGAAGTCAATTAACAAGTGGGCCTACGAGGGGGAGAGGGTGATCCACGGGAACCCCTCTGGTGTGGACAACGCCGTCAGCACCTGGGGTAAGTGCGTTGGCCTCCTCGTCCTTCCTGGGAGTCTCGTTCATGTTTGTAGGTGCCCTGGCTCTCTTGGCTTGCGATGGGTACACTTAGTGGCTTCTGAGGAAAAGAGCATGCTCCTGTCCCAGGTGAGGGGGAGATCTCAGACTCTGACTCTCTGGGGGAGAGGCTCAGGCCTGGGAAAAAGGAACTCCCACAGGAAACCGCTGCTGTGGTGAACCACGAAAGCAGCCTTCCATCCAGACAGGCCCAGCCACTGAGCCCCAGGCCTTAGCCTCACCACACGGGCAATGGCTAGGGATGTCAGGTGGCTCAGAAGGCTAAGGGCCCAAGGACCTTTGTACCCTTTGTGTCCTTCATGGCCAAAGCTGGAGTGGACCAGTGTGTCACTCAGCCTGACACATCCTGGGGCCACACTGATGTCCCGGGGTGCAAATATGAATTATCCCCACGGTGATGGCTGCTGTCCCTCTCTCTAGGAGGAGCCCTGCGCTACCAGCAAGGGAAGATGTCATCCTTGAAGAGGTAATTCAGACGTCATTGTCATGGCTAACACTTACCCCACATATCCAGGGAGAGCACTGTGCCTCTGTGAGGTTCTGAGGGGCAGGTGTCCTCATGTCCCCTCCCCACTGTGAGTCTGGGGCACCTTGTAGCTGCCTGGTTGTTTTTCTTCCTCCATCGCCAATCTTTGTTGTGATTAAGGTGAGGGTCACGTGTGGCCATCCCTGTCCCTCGAAGCACAGCTGACCGGCAGACCCTGGCTGCCTGCCTGTGTGTTTACTTAGTAAGCATTAGACGCTACCTTCTTCTTCCTAATGACCTATCACGGGGCTGGGGAATGTAGGCATAACTCAGGCTGTTTCCGGGAGCTTTTGCTGGACGTGAGAGTAGGGTTGGGATAGATCAGTATGGAAGCCAACAGAGGCAAAGAGGGGTGTTGTGGAGGGTTAGCAAGGCTTAGGCGAGCTGGAGCCTGCAGTGGGAGGCTTGGGCCAAGCACAGCGGAGGACTCAGCAGCTCCAAGCCCGCTTTGCATGACTGTGTCCGGCCTGGTCCGCTGTGCAGAACTGGGCGCCCAGTTCTCTGCAGAAAGGTTGGGGATAAGGAGTAAATCGTGGCAAGTAGGAACCCGTTTGGCATCATGTGTTGGGGAGGGTCATTATCACCCTCTTGTCTTCGTCACCCCAGGTACTCAGCTCAGACAGGCGCAGTCCTGGTATACTGCTCTGGCCCTCTGAGACCCGCCCCTCCCCGACCCCAGCCTCTCCTGTCCTATAGAGACCCCCCTCTCTCAGCTCTGGAGGTCTGCAACTCTGCATCAGATCCTTCTTTGGGATGCCCAAACACTGGGCCTCGGTGAAAGTGGATAGATGGGGTTCCCCAGGGCCTCTGATGAGGCAGCACCTGAGCAGGAGGCGGGAGCTGTGAGGAGGAAGCAGCCTCTGGGATAAGAGATACAAGCTTGGAGCCTCAGGAGGAGGCCAGGGTGACTGGGTGGCTGTGCACTGGGGAGGGGAGGGGGTAGGGTGACACAGAGTCAGGGGGCCCAGGCACATGTGACTTCAGAGCAGAGCCCTGAGTGTGACCCCATGTGGGCTGTCAGCAGGCCTTCTGCAGAGGTGTGTGTGAGAGTGAAAATGTGATCTGTGAACTACCCAACCGCCAAGCCTGCCCCACTCCATCCCTGGCGCCATTCCACACAAGGCACCTTGTTTGTGTTGTGACTCAAGGCCTCCCTTCCCAGAACCCGGGCTTTTTGAGTGATAGGCAGTCTTTAAGAGGTAGAGAAAAACCAGTACTCATTTTAAAAGTTAAAAAAAAAAAGAGATCTAGCGCCATCCTCTGGGCGAGAATAGATGCCCATTTCCGGGCGGTGAGACAGTGATGGTGGATAGCGGGTGGCCTCGCCACCTCTGCTGGACCTTACAGTCTTGATCTGTAAAGAGGGTGACCTGCATCCACATTCTCCGTCTTCATCCCCATCCCCACCCTCAGCTCTCTCAAGGGCAGAGTGGATGGCAAGAAAGAGCGGCGGGTTCCTCTAGAAGCCACTTGCCACAAGGGCAGCCAGGATTGTGCAGTGCCCCTACGGCCAGGCTGGGGGTCTGCAGATGGCAGCCTCAGGATGCTGCTCCCCGCTCCCCACACCATAGCAGGGTTCCCACCTGGATTGCTCTGGGCACGGGAGAATGAGCTCGTGGTGGGCGGGGCAGCTGGTGGTGGCGGCCTATCCCTCCCGCTTACTCCCTCCCACGCGGACCTACAGGAGAGCCAGCAGCCCCCATAGGAATCCAAACTCAAACTTGGCGCCCAGGATTTTTTGGATTGCAGAGCGTCTCAGGTGTCTAGATCCAGGACAGACAGGAAGGGTCGTCCCTGCAGATGGTCCTCAGTTTCTGGATCCTGATATTCATTGCTCACCCTGTGCCCTGCCCCCCCACCCCTCCCCCGCCCCCTCGTCCCCACCTAAGCATCAGGTTGACACCACCAGACCTCAGGCCCTCCCTGCACTCTGCCACAGCCACTTTGAACTTGTAACCCAATGAGGGGTTGTATGCCACGGTGCTCCAACCTCAGACCCCCGAAGGTCTTTATTCCTTCACGGTCCTTATATCTCATGATGGTGAAGTCTCGGAGGACCTCCTTTCTCCCCTCCCTCTAGTCCCTAGACTAAGTTGGCATCCCCTTGTGTGCTGGCCGTGTGACACACGTACACCTTCCTGGGCCTGGCACCTCCACCCTGCCCTTTTTTCTCTGCAGGCTCCCGGCTCTGCAGATCCTGCTCACCAACACCAAGGTCCCACGAAGTACCAAGGCCCTGGTGGCTGGCGTCAGAAGCAGGCTAATCAAGGTGCTCCTGGTGCTGTGTATATTTGAGGGGGGACAGTGTGTGCAGAAAGGAAGGTGCCAACTGTGGCCACTGCCAGGCTGGTCAGGGTAGGGATTTTTGGAACAGGCCTGTCTCTTTAGTCAGATTGGCTTTGCAGTAAGGAAACACACACACACACACACACACACACACATCAGGATGGTATGGTTCACCCTACCCACACAGACATCAGAGCATCAGCAGGACAAAGGCCAGGCCGGAGGATATCCCTGAAGTGCTGCCCCACCACTATAGCAGGGTCTGTCCTCCCCTAGCCTTAGACGTCACGTTCTGCCTGCCTTCCTTTCCCGCAGTTCCCCGAGATCGTGGCCCCGCTCCTGACCTCAATCGACGCAATATCCCAGGAGTGCGAGCGCGTGCTAGGAGAGATGGTGGCCGCGCCAGTCCCAGAACAATACCTCGTACTAGAAGTAAGCTTCCTACAGAGAGCATCTACTCACTGCACTACTGTCTAAGGACTGTCGTCCCCTGTCCTGTTTGCCCAGGGGGGACACGTGTGTGCCCGTGGGGGCAAGTGAAGAAGCCTGGCACACTGAGGCCCCGTGGGAGGTGTGACTTCAAGTGTCCACTCAGCAGCCGCCTGGTGCTCTGGTCAGGCAGGTCCTGAAGTTGTTCTGTGGTTCTCTAACTGTGGCCAGCGCCATTTCTGTAACTCTAGGTAGCATTCAGCCCCGTGTCCAAATTCTCTTAAACTCACTGCCCGCTGGTGGCCTCACTATCGGGTGTCACAAGCTTATTCCAGGACCAGGGTCTCCTGTTCCCAGTACCCATGTGCCACCAGCTCAGAGAGCCAAAAGCTTCCTCTCAGACAGACATGGGCCATCTGGTCTGGTAAGTCAGGCTGATGGTGGAAAGCCATCTGGCCTCCCTTGAAGTACAAGGGACCCAGCAGCCCCTGGCTGAGCGTCAGCAGTCATGGGAAGGTGCAGGAGTGCTCCCCCTCCTCTTGGCCTCTCTCTAGTACTGACCTGTAATACCTGCTGCAGCCTCCGCCCCAGCTGACATCCCGGTGTGCAGCCAGTCCCAAAGCGACCACTCAGGGCCTAAAAGCTGAGGTCCAAAGAGGCAGACTCTGAGCCCCTACTGTGCGCTGGGCACTCTTCAAGCCTTGATTCCCAGCTCAAGGCTCCTGCCAGGTTCAGAATCACAGATCGGAGCGGGAAAGTAATAAAGATGAGAACTTCTCGCATGCGCCCCGCCGAGGCCCGAGCGCCGAGAGCAGCAGGCTGATTATTCAGTGAGGGTATTTTTGGCTGCCACAGCCGCCCAAGTGCACAGCACTGCTCCCGGACAGCTTTGCACGTGAGCCAGCAAGCGAGCTATTCTCTGGTGTCATAATCTGTCACCTGATCCTTGACAGATTTTGGATCAGAATGTGACAGGTGTCTGGAACCTGCCTTGACAACATGACACCTGGAGCTCAGGAGCGCAGAGAGGCCCCAGAAGTCTCTTCAAGCAGCCCACCAGGCCATGCGCGGGTCGCCTGTCTGCTCATTTGTCAGCATCCCAGCAAGTGGGCAGGGCCCGAGAAAGCACCCGGGAGAGCTGCCTCAGCGATGGGCAGCCCTCAGTGCTCGGGCATCCTGAGCTCCGTGCTCAGAGCAGAGCGTAAACGGCACAGCCATGCTGCTACCCTCCCCTCGCCCCAGCAAGAGGAGGCATCTGGAACGCCACGGGCACTCTGGCAAGCAGAGGTGCCAACACGCCACCTTATAAGAAGGGCGGCCCCCCCTGCTCTTATAAAAGTGTCCCCTTTTATAAGATGGGATGCTAGTGACATACACTGACAATAAGGTTTGCAGAGCACCAGCGTTGGGCAAAAGTCCTTCCCTTCACACAGCCAGGAGAGGACAGACTTCATACTGTCTGCTTCCATGGGAGGAACCTTCTAGCAAAGGACTGTGTGTACCCAGCATCCAGTAAAAGGCAAACATCGGCTGCCTTTAGCATTTTATCTGCACGCGCCCTGTTGGTCCTCGGCAAGCAGTAATTTTATTGCACATGATTGAAGAAAGCTAGACAAATATTTAAGCTATTTCCAAACTTGTGACCTTGCTGGAGTGACAGTCAGGTTCTTATTCCGAAAACCGACCCCGGGAGGCAGCAGTAGGGCGGCATATCGTATCATATGTGACATTTTCTCCTGCACATGGTAAGCTATCCCCACTGGCCTTTAGCAGGAAAGGAGCCATCTCCTAAGAAAGGGATTGGTGGCTTCACCCAGAGACTGGAGCCCCGTGGTTAAGAATCTTTCATGTGATCTCTGGTCACGTGACAGGTGAATAGGTTTGGTGGTCAGTGTCTGAAAGCCAACTAGTTTTGGCCAATCCAGTGATGGGGACCTCTTCTCCCTGCTTGACCAGCTTGGGTAATGTGCACGTCCTTTATAATTCCAAGGGCCAGGCTTGATACTGGCCTCGGTGAGAGAGGATGAACTCACTCAACTGTGCCCCACATCAGCAGCAGAGGGGCGGCCTGGGATGCCACAGGGGGCTCACCTTGGGTGGATCAGGCAGGAACAGATGGTCCCTCTTCCAGGAGCTAATGGACATGAACCAGCACCACCTGAATGCCCTGGGTGTGGGCCACGCCTCCCTGGACCAGCTCTGCCAGGTGACGTTAGCACACGGACTGCACAGCAAGCTGACCGGCGCAGGCGGCGGCGGCTGTGGCATCACCCTCCTGAAGCCAGGTACAGGGCGCGCGGCTTGGGGGAGGTCCACAGGGGAGCCCTTCCCTAGAGGGGAGACGCCATAGCAGGCAGACTACTGGGCCATTGCTCCGACCCCGGAGGAGCTTGTCCCTGAGAGCTCCCCCAGCCCAGGCTGCCCCTGCCTCCACCGTCACAAGCTTCAGACACGTCCAGGGCGGGCCCTGCCTCCCCCACTGCTGTTCACTGTGAGGAACGGATGGGGTTGGGGGAGTGAGAAGGCCATGCTCATTCATTGGTCTTTGGGACAAAAGACCCACTAAGAGGCTTGAGGGAAGGGAGCTCAGTATACCAGGTGTTGGCTGGGCACATGCGTGGGTGGGCAGAGTCAGCTCCATTCCTAGGAAGGGAAACTGAGACCCACATGGGGATTAACTCTGAAGCATAGCATGAAGTCACGAGGCATGGCAAAGTTGGGTGCAGGTGACTACAGCCCAGGAGGAGGGAGTGGGCTTGGCACACGGCTCAGGTATTGCAGTGAGTCCCAGAAGCCACACGATGCAAAGCAGGAGGGCCTAACTCCGGGGGTGGGGGCATCTGCTGAGCACCATCCACTAAACCCGACTGCCTTCTCTCCCCAGGTCTAGAGCGAGCCAAAGTGGAGGCCACCAAACAGGCCCTGACCGGCTGTGGGTTTGACTGCTGGGAGACCAGCATCGGAGCCCCTGGGGTCTCCATGCACTCAGCCACCTCTGTAGAGGACCCCGTCCGGCAAGCCCTGGGCCTCTGAGACAACCTGATATACCACCCTGCCAAGAAGCCTCTAAGTATCTGGGACTAGAGTCGGCCTCTGTGCTGGCTGCCAACACAGTTCTTGTTGGCAGCGCCTTTTAGACTGAGAAGGTACCAGTTCCATGGTCCATCTGTATCTGTCATGGCTGAAGCCAGACCAGCATCAGTTGTGGGGTCTTCCAAGATGGCAGGCTGACACAGGAGGCCTTCACCCTGCCTGGGCCTGGCCTCCATCTGTCTCTCACAAATTCTCTGGCTCTTGGCCATGCCCCCTTCCACGCATCCGATGATGGCCCCTTCAGAACCGCCTGGCCAGTCAGTGGCGGATCATCGGCCGAGGCAAGGCATGCCGGCCGCCCTATCTCCATGGGTACTCATGGGAAAGCTGCCTGTGGGGGTTGGGGTGGGGAAATAAAATGAGATTGTACAAACAAAGCCTCGGGCCCTGTGGGAAGACGGGGCTAGTGTGGTGTGCGCTGCTCCTCGCCCCTCTCTCTGGGAGTTCTCAGACTGGAGGAAGACATCCATCACTTCGCTGTGTAGCTCAGGGAGGGAGTTTTCCTAGGTAGCCATCGCTGCCCAGGGACGCCTCTATCACAGACAGACATGGCTCTCCCAAGTGCCCACCAGCGCACATTGCTCTGAAACCTGGGAAGTGAACGTGTGGCCCGGGGCATCCCTTCCTTCTGATGCCCACTGGCTAGGGAAGGAAGGTTCTTTCTCCAGGCTTCTGGACCGACTGCCAGTGCTCACCAAAGCCCTGGTGAGCTCTTGCCTCACCAGCAGCCGGCGGGAGCCGGGGGCCCTTGTAAAGACACGCTGACTCTGTTTGCCCTCAGCCGCTAGGGGGCAGCTGGTGCCTTCCCACCTCCCTGAGGAGGAGGGCAGATGGCCGCTGGGCTGGGGTGCACCTCCTAGAGGTCACTACCAGCAGCTCAAGGGCCCTAAGATGAGGCCCAGCCCCTGCCCTTCAGAAAGGAGTCATTCGCAAAGAGCTAACGCTGGATTCTGAGCGCTCCTGGAGCAGCGTGTGCCCAAGTTCACAACACAGTGAGCAATCGCGTCCCCATTTAGCAAGCCAAGAAGCCAAAGCTCAGAAATGTTAGGTCATAAGCCACACAGCTAGCTGATCAGCGTCTGAGGCTGTTTGACCCCAAAGCCTGCCATCATCCTGCTCTGCCCTGGGAGTGCTCCCCAGGCTGTGGCTGTAACCACCTGTAGCACATTTCCTCTCCGTTCAGAGGTACTTGGTCAAGTCTGGGGTCAAGCATCTTCACCACACAGTTTGGATCTGGGGCATGGGACAGTAATGCAGTCATTTGGTGGGGGGAGGCGTCTGTGACCGCTGTGGCGATGGATAAAGAGGACTGAGGTCCACAGAGCCCTCAAGCTCCCTGGGGGATGGGTGTCAGCAGCCGATGCTGATAAGATGCTCTGGCCCTCAGGAAGCAGCCACCTTTGTGTCCTGGCCAGTGAAGGCACCTACCTCAGCTGCTGTTGGTGGCCACCCTCATGCACCTGGTGCCAATGTACCCAGCCACCTGAGTGGCCTTTGCAACCACGATTGCTCTTGCCAATCACACAGTGCTGTCACTGGCTGTCCTCAGTCACCCCAGAACTTCCAAAGACTCAGGGGTGCTGTGTCCTGTCCACCTTGGACATTCTGCCTGTGCTACCTCATGGGAGGTATATCACTGAAGGGTATACCTCCCCCCCTTTCTTTTACATTTATTTGTGTGTGTGTGCACACATGTGCTACAGTGGGGTTGTGGAGAGCAAAAAGACAGCTCGAGTGGGCCGGCTCTCCCACCTTGAGTGAACTCAAGGCACTAGGCTTGGCAGACAGCGCCTTCACCAGCAGAGCCATCTTGTGGGCCAATGGTTTTACAGAAGAGCCATCTTTGCAGGCCCACTGGTAGCTTTTTGAAGCTCCTGGGTAATTCCAGCATATCCTCAGACCTCAAGGTCACCTCTGGTGACAATGCCTACCAGGTGGCTTAGGTCAGCTCCAGGCAGACTACAGTCCAGCTCTGTTACCCTTTGGCCGTGTGGCTTTGGGCCAAGTCAGTTTTTCAGGCTTTCTCTCGGAAGTGAGGTGAGCAGATTGGGTGAGAGAACACAGCAAGCCCTTGGCGCCATGTTGGCTACAATAAATGCTCGCCGCGGCCTTGCTCTGAGTAGTGCTAAGGTGTCTCTCAGAAACATCATCATCACGTGGTGCTGGTTAAAAACCCGGCCTTGCCAGTTAGAGACACTCCTCTGTCCACTGTTGGAAAAATTGCTAGTGCCACCCCGTTTCAGCCCTCTGAGTGTCTCTGTTCAGAGCTGACACAGCCTGGCACCCTCTGCCAGGCATAGGGCCGCACCTCTGCCATCCCCGTGGCCCTCACAGCACTGCCTCCAGCGCGCAGTAGGGCCTCTCATGGGGAGGCAGGCTACAGTCAGCACATGTGTGCCAGATGGGAGCCGGTGTCTTTTCTTGGTGACACTTCACTCTCCTGGTGCCACGGCCAGCATTTGTTGTGGGCTGTGACCGGCCTGCCAACTTCCACGCTCTGCCTTCCAGTTTTGTCCTGGAGCAGGTACCTCACTGTTTTTTTTTCTTTAAAGATTTAAATATTTATCATATATAAGTACACTGTGGCTGACTTCAGACACACCAGAAGAGGACATCAGATCCCATTACAGATGGTTGTGAGCCACCATGTGGTTGCTGGGATTTGAACTCAGGACCTCTGGAAGAGCAGTCAGTGCTCTAACCACTGAGACATCCCTCCAGCCCTGGTACCTCACTTCATATCTAGTACCCAGCAAAGTCACTCCTTGCCTGGCTCCCAGCTCAGTCTGGATAGACTTCTCTTGAAGGTACTGATGAGGAAACCAAAGCAACCCAGAGAGGGTAAGAGACCTGCCGAAGGTCACAGCACACCACCTCACCCTGTTGTTTGCCTCTGCTCTCCCATAGCTAGGGTATGATGCACAAGACCATCTGAGACACACACCGGCTCTCCCTGAGGGGATCTGCCCCAGCTCTCTGCTTGGATCTGTTTTCCCACATGCAAAATGCCAGGCCGAGTGCTGGACACCTGGTGATCATCCCGTGGCTCGGCTCTGGGGGGGGGATACATACTGTCCCTTGTCTGAAGTCCCTGGCAATGCACTGTGGGATATCTGAGCATCTGATGAGGTGTGCGGGAAGAAGTCCAGAGATGAGACTGGCTGCACAGGCCAGCTAATGTTGTGTTTGCTGGCACACAGCGTCGGGCCCTATGCTCCTGGCTGGGGAGCATCTTGGGTAGCGGCAGAGTGACCCTTCCGCTTTACAGAGAGGCAGCTAGACAGGTGTGCCCTCAGACAGGCTGGGCTTGGATCTGAGCCCTGCCTGCCTGCCTGGCTGGTTTTGACCAGAGCTGGTTTCTGGATGAGACAGCTGAGCTCCCTGTGACTCTTCAGGGGCCCGTTCTCACCATAGACCTGTGTGATGAATGAGATGGCGGATAAGGGGGGATGGGCCCGCCTCCAGCGGCTGGATCCTCTTGGGGCCCTACAAAGGGGTCACAGCATAAGAGGGAGGAAGGGGCTTCCTCCCCTCCCAAACCCTCCCAGCTCCCTCCTGGTATAAGGGAGGGTCAGGGAGACCTGAGTGCCTCAGTTAATAGAGCCAAGTCGTACACAGGGATGAGATGTGTGAGCCTGTTCAGGGCCATGCTCTGCCTGTCCCCTCGGGTCCTCTAACTGTGAAGTTCAGATGACTTGGAAGCTATTCAGAGGCCTTTGCGTGATGTGTAGGCTGAGACGTGGGTTCCCCAGGCCACCCCTAGGCCTCCCAAGACTCCTAGCCTTCCTTTTTCTTCCAAAGAAAGGTGCTACCTCCCTACAAGGGCTAAAACAGTCCCCTGTGTCATGAGCACCCCTACTGTGTGCCAGGACCCACACCTACTGTGTGCAGGTTGCTAAGCCAGGCCTTGGAGAAGTGGCCAGGGCTGTCCTGCCCTCCAGGACCCACTGGCTCTTTATTTTCTCCACTCAGCTCAAGCTTATGGAAAAGACAGATAGATATACGAGCCCCAGTTTATTTCTGAGAAAACTGAAGCCCAGAAGGGAAGACCCTGCTCCAAATCCTCAGGTGTCAGGACTCCAGGCACGGTGTGCATCCTGTGAAGCCCTGGCTGCCTTTGTCCTCAGCAGGTGGATGAACGGTCGTGAGAGATACAAAGTGACCAGCGGATAAGGCCAGGAGAGACTGCTTGCTGTGTGACTGGAAACAAGTATCTTGCCTTCTCTGCGCCTCAGTCTCCTCGATAGAAACTGTATCTTTTCAATGTCAAGACCTTGGCCCTGCTGTCTTCTTTACCCCTCCCACTAATGGCTGTCCTGTGAATTCCGACTCAGAACAATCTGGCTTTGCCTCATGGCCCAGCAGCCCCTTCCAGTCATAGGGCTTTAACCAGGCCACTTCCTTATTGGCGCTCTTGGCTACTCTGTCTGTCCAACCTGTGGCTGGGACATCCAGGAAGGGGAGCTGCTACTGTGCTCACAGGGGAAACTGAGGCTCAGAGAGACCACCTAAGAGCTCAGGGCAGAGATCCAGGCTTCAAACCCGGTAACAGCAGCGGCAGGAGCCAGGGAGGCTTCGTCACTTCTCTGAGGGGAAGCCTGGGTTCACGGGAGAGGTGGGAAGAGCCATCTTTCTGCTCTTCCCGGTGGCTGGCAGCAGGGCAGGCCTGGCTGTGCTGAGCTGGACACTGGGCCTCAACCACAGCGCCCGCACACAGATTGCCAGGGCTCTGGGGGTTGACCTTGGAGAAGAAGCTTCCTGGGCAAGTGCACCTGCCATCTGTTGCCAAGACAACACATCTGTTCCACGCCCCCTGTGACCCCACATGGTGTGGGGGGAGGGGCTCCAGCACACAGGCTGGCCTGTCCTTGGCAGCCCTCACACCTGGCCCTCCAGGTTGTTGTCGCCAGCCATCTGCCTCAAAGAGGAAGAGTCCACCAAGACCACCCCCAACAGAGCCACAAGGATCCACACTGTGGATGGGGACACTGAGGCACAGAGCTGGGAAGTGCTCTCCCCGCCCCCACCCCACACTTACTGTGTTTGCAATGAGCTGGGACGGAGAAAGGGGGAGGCTAAGGTAGTTTTGCCTGCACTGTGGCCCTCTGGGCTCTCCAGAGCCAACCCCAAGGTCTAAGGGCTCCCAGATTTGGGAGCCACATGGCTTTTTGGGTTGGAGGTGTGGGTGAGAGATAAAGACACCGGAGTTCAGGACTTCCCACCTGTCTCACGAAGAGCTCTTTGGAGAACTGCTTTCTGCACTGCCCGGTGGCACAGGAGACTGGCTTGCCTTCTCTGGGTCCTGGTCTCCTTACAGTTTCTGAGGGTGTGGTCTCCTGTCCTGTGGCCTGGCCTTGGTTTTCATGGCTTCCAGAACCACCTAGAAGTCCGTGCTCTCATGCCTCACCCCACCAGCCTCCAGCCCAGCTGAGGCAGGGTATAATAGGCACAGCCTGTCCCTAGCCCCAGCCAGCTGTTGCCCTGGAGGACAGGGTGGGGCTGTTCAAGCCTTTCTGTCAGGTTGGTGCAGATGTGGAACTCAGGCCATCAGCTCCAGGCCCAGCCCTCTACTTATGTGTGTGTGTGTGTGTGTGTGTGTGTATTATACAGGTATTATATAGCTCAGGCTAGCCTCTGATTCACCATGTAGCTACGGTGGATGACCTTGAACACCCCATCTTTCTGCCCCCACCTTCCAAACGCTGCGACTACAGACATCCACCACCATTCCTGGCTCATCTGCTTTGAAAATGAGATTCTAAAAAAATCTGCCTGTTGTGGTACAATTCAGTTTTTAAATACTGAGAAAGAATGAGAAACCAATTTAAGGGGAAAAAAAAAAAAAAAGACCAGGCCAAGCTCTCTGTGAGCTGAAAGGTCCCCAGGACGACTCCTTCTTGGGAGAGGAGCCCCGGGGAGGACTCCTGGACCTGGGGTGGGAGGACTGCCCTGTGGAATCTGATTACCCCCGGGGCGGTGAAATGGCAGGCCAGCAGGGCGCCAGCGGTTGGAACCGAGCTTGCTCTGTCCCCGGGAGGCACGGATTTTTTTTTTTTTTTATCAGTGTCAGTATTGGCTTCTTTCTGCTCTGATGAATAGATTGTAAAGAACCAGTGACATTATTTGAGATAACAGAAGAAGCAGAGAAAGGGTCAGCGCGCGAGAGAGAAAATACGACAGAGCCAGCCGATAAAGGGGCGGAGCCTCCTGGCTGGGGGCTCCCCACCGACCCCATCGACGCCCCACCCCGCCCCCAGCCCGGCTCCCTGCCTCCGGGGGCTGGAATGAGGCCCCCACTGGCCACGGAGCCCCAGCCAGCTGCGCCAGGCCACTGCGCGCTCCTGTCCCTCCTGGCAGGCCCCGCCCCCCATTCTGCCTTTTCAATTCCATTCAATTAGGCCTCCCCGCTCGGAAGCTTGTCTCCTCTGATATCCAGCTTAACTGACAGGGGATTAGAGCTGTTTGTATTACACACAGAGCCACTGCCGCCAGGGCCCAGGGACCTGGTTATTTATGGAGAAGCCAGGGTACTGTACCCCTGGGACCTGCTTCCTCTCAAGGAGCGCCGAGGGGCCCTGTTTTCCACCGATCTCCTTCCCCATCTTGCAGCCCGGACTGTGGACCCGAGGAAAAAGGCCCAGATGGACTTGGGCTCAAAGCTCAGCTCTCCCACGTGCTGGCTGAGTGACACTGAGCAAGCCGTGCCTTCTCTCTGAGCCTTCAACCTTTTTTTTTTTTTTTTTTTAAATCTTTGTTTGGTTCGTTTTGGGGGGACTAAGCCTTCTCTGCCTCCCAGGCTGGCCTTGAGTTTGAAGCAATCTCCCTGCCTCAGCTCCCGAGTGCCTGGCTGAGCGTGATCCTTCATATAGTAATGGAGAACGGGGTGGTTGTGTGGATAGTGGGGTACTGTGGGGGGACATTTAGTCCAGTGCCTGAAGCCTGAACCCCTTTGCCTGCTCCATGACCCCTCCGAGCCAGCTGTCACAGTGGAGGTGTGTGGGAAGGATCCTTGGTGGGGCCTTTGCCCCTACCTCTGGCTTGCCTACAGGAAAAGTCTGTCCGAGTAGAGAGGATGCCAATGAGGACTCTCTTGGAGCTGCGTGAATCACATAGGATATGTGGAAAGACAGAGCAGGGATAAGACAGCCTCTCCTGTCCCCTGTCCCCCAGCTAGCCCAGTGCTCAGCCTGCTGGCCTCTCCAGCAGTTCTCCCCAAGACCCTCCTCTCGGTCCTGCCGTTCTTGGGGATACATCAGTCCCAAGGGCAGGCAGCTAACACCTCGTCCTCGTCCTCTTCCGTCCTACCCACAAGTCAGGTGTGTGACATGTGACAACTGCTTGAGGTTCCGGATGAATGCAGAGATAATGAAGGAAGGAAGGGAGGGAGGGAGGACTCAGGAAGTGGCTTCCCTGGCCTGAGATGGCCAACCTCCTGGCTCAGGAACCCCACTACCCTGAGCCTACCCCTAGAGCCTCCAGAGCAGCTTCCAGGTGTTGGAATGGGTGAGCTCCGGGTGTTCTGGGGAGTGGTGTCCTCTCACACCCGCTGACTCCTCGAAGAGAAGGAAGGGCATTTGTAGCTTTCTCTCTCCCAGCATCCTCAGCTGGAGCCCTTGTGACTGAAAAGCTGGATGGGCCCCAGGCCAAGGAAGGTCCTTCCGGGGTAAATCCTGGGGTATTCACTGCTGGCCCTGGGAAAGTACAGGTCTGACGGTTACAAAGGTCCAGTGTAGGGTCCGCAAGATGATGGAGTGGGTAAAGGAGCTTGCGGTGAAGCCTGGGAACCGGAGTGCCGCATGGAAAGAGAAAAAAGTCCTAAAGTTGTCTGCTGACCCCCCTACACACATATGTACTGGATAATAGATGCAACAGTTTTTAATCCAGTGCAATAAAAGCCACCTGTTGGGTATGGCGGCACACACTAGGAATCCTAGCCCTGGGGAGGCTGAGGCAGGGGAATCAAAGATTCCAGCCATCCTGGGTTGGAGACTTTCCTTAAAACAACACCACACAGACTCCCCTTGCCACTAGGACTTTCCTTCTCAAGCTGGGTGCTAATGGTCTCTCTTCCATCCTACCTCAGCTGAGCGCCCCCACCCCATCCCCCACCCAGTCTCACAGGTTCAGAGATGTTACAGTCATGCAGCTAGGCAGGGCTGGCATCAGGACCAGGCTCAGGTCTCAGGTTAGACACCTGCTAGTCCATCGGACACTGCTGTGTGTCAGCTCCATGTACATTGCCTCCTGACACTTGGAGAAGTAGGAACTGCCCTCCAAGCTGCAGAAAGGAAAACTTGACTCTCAGAGGGGTGAGGTGGCCCAGACGCAGAGTTGGGTGGAAGCAGTCTCTGCCTGTGGTTTCTACCTTGACTGCAGTTCCTGGATTGTTTCAGATCGGGGCTTCCGATCAGCGGGACTGAAGGTATGGAGCCCTGAAGACCCTCTGAGTGTGGTGCCTACACTGGCTGGTTTTATGTCAACTTGACACAAGCTAAAGATATCTGACAAGAGAGAATACCAGTTGAGAAAATGCCTCCATAAGAGGCTGTAAGCCATTCTGTTGGCCATTTTCTTAATTAGTGATTGATGGGAAGAGCCCCGCCCACCCACTGTGGGTGGAGCCATCCCTGGGCTGGTAGTCCTGGGTTCTATAAGAAAGCAGGCTGAGCAAGCCAGGGGAAGCAAGCCAGTAAGCAGCACCCCTCCATGGCCTCTGCATCAGCTCCTGCCTCCAGGTTCCTGCCCTGTGTGAGCTCCTGTCCTGACTTCCTTCAGTGATGGACAGTGATGTGGAAGTGTGAGCTGAATTAACCTTGGCCTTCCCAAGTTGTTTTGGTCCTGGTGTTTGTCATAGCAATAGGAACTCTGACAAAGACAAATTGATACCAGCATAATGGGGTATTGCTGTGACAGAACTGACCCTGTTTGGGGAGGACTGTGTAAGAACTTTGGGATTTGGGGCGAGCAAAGACATTGAGTGTTGAGAGCTCAGTGGGCTGTTCTGCAGGAGCTCGGAAGATGGGAATCTCGAGAGCGCTGCAGACGGTGCAGACCTGGCCTGTGAGGTTCCAGCGGGAAGCCAAGACGAGGAGGGCCATTTGCTATTTTGCGCTGAGAATTTGTGGTCTGGTCAGCTGAGGCTGGAGAATTAGCTGTGATTAACAAGAGACCAGAACCAATAAAGTATAACCCTCCAATTGCCGGGACACTCGACGCTGGTCAGCTGGAGCTGAGAAATCAGCCGTGATTAAGAAGAGACCAGCATCACTGAGATAAATCTTTTGGGAAGTGTTTCCTGAGAGTCAGCACGCAGAAGCTGTGTTCCAGAGACCCACAAGGTTGTACCTCACACTGGTGGTTGAACTTGGTGCTGTAAGAGTCAACCTGGTGGTACTGGTTTTGAGGACACAAAGGGGTCATGGAGAGCAGCTGAGGCTTCGCACCGTGTGGCAGGGCTGGGGACCCAGAAGAGAGCCCAGGAGAGGCTGTTGGTGAAGGTGCAGCCCAGTTGTAGGAAAGAGCTCTCAGCATTTTGGAGATGCCAGTATCGTGGGACGACCACCAAGAACAGCAGCAGTAGTGGTGAGCCAGCCGGAGGCAACAAGAGAAGTTGTGTGTGCTGCGGAGGGCGGAGCTGGGGAAGTGACCCAAGACATTTGGAGGAACCCAGAGATGGTGAGTGAATCCCAGATATTGAGCACTGAGTTATTTACACTGTTGGAATTTGGTTTTGCTTTGTTCAGATTTTGACTGTGCCCTGGTTCTTCTCTCTGGAAGGAAGAAAGTATTTAGCATAATTCTTAATAGGATCCCACAGATGAGAAACGTTTAATTCTTAAGAGACTTTTGGACTTTTACTTAAAAGTTTGAATTTTTAAGATTGGAGGATTTTTAAAAATTGATATTCATGTGTGGTTACGGGAAGAAGAAAGGAAAGGTTATGGCTTAACAGTGATGTGTTTGTGTCAGTTGTGCTGGCTGGTTTTATGTCAACTTGACACAAGCTAGACTTATCTGAAAAGAGAGAAGTTCAAATCATCAACTGTCTCCATAAGATCCAGCTGTAGAGCATTTTTTAAATTAGTGACTGATGGGGAGGGCCCAGCCCACTGTGGGCGGAGCCATCCCTAGGCTGGTGGTCCTGGGTTCTATAAGAAAGCAGGCTGAGCAAGCCATGGGGGGTCAGCCAGTAAGCAGCAACCCTCCATGGCCTCTGCATCAGCTCCTGCCTCCAGCTTCCTGCCCTGCTTGAGTTCCTGTCCCAACTTCCTTCAGTGATGGACTATGATGTGGAAGTGTGAGCCGAATTAACCCTTTCCTCCCCAAGTTGCTTTGGCCATGATGTTTTATCACGGTAATAGAAACCCTGCTGGTAAAGGAGATATCATCCAATTGGAAGGACAGTACATATGTAAAGAGTGATAAGAATCCAATGATGACATCAGGTAGAAACAGTATGTCATGGGGTACGTGCATGACTCTCAAATCTCAAGGAGGGGAACAAGACACTCAGTGGGAAGAGATGTGCTACATAATCATCGCTAGATGATGATGGTGGAGATCCTAGCCTTTAGTAACCACCATAATTCATGGTGAGGCTCAGAGGGACAATGCTGCTGGCCAGCTGCTAATGGGGCTCAAGCCCAGGCTCAGGGATCCCAGAGAAATCTCTGATCTGCAGCCCTGGCCATCTCAGAATGGAATCAGGGCTCAAGGTGAACAGAAATGTCCGTATGGACAAGCTCACAGATAGAGCTGGTAGGGAAGCACTGAGAGAGTGAGGTGTGGCTTCTTACTTCCCACGGGAGCCCCAGAGAGGAGAGAGGGCTGCAGGTAGGGGTGGGAGGGGCACTGAGGAATGCGGGATGGGGTTTTTGTTTTGTTTTGTTTTTGAGAAAGGATCTCAGTAGCCCAGGCTAGACGGTCTTAAACCCCTAACCCTAACCCTCAACCTTGCAGATTCTGGGATGACACACACTCATCAGCATCCCATGTTTATGTGACGCTGGGGATTGAACCCGCAGCTTCATATATGCCAGGCAGATACTCTCCCTCTTGAGCTACCCAAACCCTGGTGAAGGAGAGCATTTGAGGCAGCAGAGCCCCCGCCCCACCCCACCCCCACCCTGTGCAGGCTGTCCAAAGCAGTCCTGTTTTCCAATGGTGCCTAGGTGGGTGGAGGAGTTGCAGCCTCAGGTCTCTGGTGAAGATTGGAATGGGGAGAGTCGAGGTGGTTCTCCAGGGCAGTGGTATTAAAGCCACAAGCACTGGAGGGGACACCCATGGGTATACGTGGGGGTGGGGGTGGGGCGTCACAGCTGCTCAGACTGCCTGCCTGTCTGGAGAATGGGTAATATCGACTTTTACCAGCCTCCTGCCAGGGCTGTTTAACAAACAAACCCCAAAAAGGTTGTTTGTAGAAAAAGGGTCACCAGGCAGAACCTTCACAGTCTAGAGACTGGACACCCACCCTCTGTCTGGAAGCCAGGGGCTCCCTTCCTTTCTGTTGGCTTCCAACAGTAGGCATGGCTCCTGGGTCTCCACTGGGCAGCAACATGCCACACCATCCCTGTGCTGAGTCTTGGGCCTCAGTGGGTTAGAACACACCTCAAACCTCATCAGATCCAGTTACATCCAAGTTGTCTGCGGACAACTTGAGTCTCCTAATAAGGCCACACCATAGGACCCGGGGGCCTGACTGACTTAGTCCTTTTGGAGGGACATAGGAGCCCCTCCCTTCTCATCCTCCTGACAGGGAGGTCCCCAGGCGTGTCAGGGAAGAGCCACCGTTGAAGTCCAGGCAACTGTCCCCAGACTTCAGCCTACCCGCAGCAGCAACCAAAGCGCATGAGGCACTGGAGTGAGGCGGGTCTCTGGGGCCACGCCTTTCTCTGGGGCTGCGCACACAGAGGAGCTTGCTGATGTCAGCACGCCTGCCACCTTCCTTCTCAGCAGAACTCAGCTGCCAGTGTCCCGTCACGCCTAGTCCGCAGACGTCCCCGATTTTATTGGCAGTTTCATTGTCTCCCCCCAAATCTTTTCCTCTCCGTTAGCATTTTCCTCAGGAAGGTTGGGACGGGAGGAGGGGACAGAGCTGGCTTGAAAACGGGTGGTACCAGTGCCTCTGCCCTGGGGTCAGCACAGCATTCCCTTCCCTAGGACAAAGTAGGACAAAAGGCAGGGGCGGAGAGTGTCATGGGGAGGCCAGAACCCCACAGACTTTCAAACCCATCTGCAATCCTTTCTGGTTGCCTGTGAGAGGCAAGGTCACAGGGTAAGAATTCAGGCCATTTGTATTAGACCCGCCTAGGGGCATTTCTCAGCTTGGTGCTGGGAAATCTTTCCCTTCTGGTGCCTCAATGTACCCAGCTACTAAGTGGGAGCAACCAGTGCCTCCGCTGGCTGTGACCAAATCTTGGCCGAATCTAAGTCATCTGTTCAGGCTAGCCGAGCCCTGAAGTATCAGTACCTTAGTGATGGGAAACTGAAGCTCAGAAAGGTCCGGCACCTCGCGGTCATGGGACTAGAGAAGAAACAACTGGGTTTGAACTCAGGCTTCAACATCAGTTGGTTATGTCTGTCCTATAGGGTCAATGGAGGCGTGAACCAGGCACACAAACGCCCTTCAGTGTGCTAAGCAGGATGGAGCCCAGCACCTCGCTAGCCACTCTATGTGGATGAGAAACCCAGGCAGAGGTTGAGTCCTTCTCCATGGTGGGACCCCAGCTGGGTACTTTTCCCTGTGGCAGCAGGACCGTGCCACTGTGAGGTGCCCCAGCTGTGCAACCAGATAACAAAGGCCCAGAGCGGTGGCTCGCCCGGGGCTGCCCAGCAGGGGTAGGTGCTGAGGGCTTGACCTTGGCAGTGGCCGCCAACTGAGTCCCAGCTCCACAATCTGTACAGTGGGGAAATCAGAACTCCTTATCGTGGGGCCAAGAGGCCCGCCCTGCAAGGGAAGAAAACTCGGCCACGCTTGAATGTCTAGAAAGTTCCTTATAGAGCTCAGACTCCAAACGCCTCTGTGGTTGTGGTGCAGATGAGGAAACCAAACCCTGGGATGGGAAGAAAGGAGAAACTACTGCCCCAGCCTCCAGACTCCTGGCCTAGGGTCACCACTGGGTCCCCTACCACCTTCCCTTCCTCCTCTCTGTGCCCCGGACCCCCGCGGCTTCGAGAGCCGGAGTCCCGTTCCCCGTTCTCCCTCTCCCTGGCACACTGAAGGTTTTGAAAGTTAAAGTGTTACCGTCGGCTTTGTTGTTGCCTAACTACGACAGACAAATTGAGAACGAGTTGTCAAAATGTCAACGCACAACAAATCAACATGCGAAACGAGTCCCGGCGCTCCGCGGTGTATAATTAAACAAAAAATCCCTTTTAGAAATTTCAGCGAGCGTCGGATCCACTTTATATTTGTCTGTGTGATTAATAAAGGCAGCTAATTTTCAGACTTTAAAAACAGCTAGAAAATAGCTCCTAATTACATATTAGGTTCCTGGCGGCCCCCGCTGCGTTCCGCCGGCATTGGTGGGCCGAAGAATTTGGCAGAGCCTTAATTGCATTCTGAGCGCCATCTAATTTTAGTTAAATGTAATGTAATCAGCAGCAGATGTCTGAAATAAATTATGAATTATGAATATGATGAAATTTCATTCTTGAATAAAAAAGTAATTTGCTATTTAGTTCATTAACGTCTTCGAGGTTTATCAGAGCAGGTAGATAGTGCCCAGTGTGCTTATGGGTAAATGGTATCTGGGAAGAAGACCCACCCTCCTCCACCCCCACCCGGGACAGCAAACTTCATGCAGACACACCCAGTTGTGATGGAGTGTGGACCTTGAATCCAGGTCCTGCTGAGCCAGAGTTTAGGGATGAGGGAAAGTGACCCCAGCATCCCTTTCTTCTCCTGAGCACAGTGAAAAGCTAGCTCTGGGTGACACCACACTGGCCTTGGTGACGGTGTGGAGCAAGGATCAATATCTCAGTCACTGACTCAGGATCCAGATTCTGCTGGGGTCTGTGTGATCGTGAGCAGTACCTCAGTTTCCCCTTTTCATAAAATGGGGTAACCGAAGTACCAACTGGACATCCCAAATGCACCCTGGGTTTAGCAGTGCCTGTCTGGTGTTGCCTCCCACACTAGAGTTGCTCCTGTCAGACAGAGCAGTGGTAAAACATGTCTCTTAAAATACCTGCTCTGGCTGGCTGGTGGCACTTGGGAGACAGAGATCTCTGAGTCTGAGGCCAGCCTGGTCTACAGAGTGAGTTCCAGGCCAGCCAGGGCTACACAGTGAAATCCTGTCTTAAAAACCAAACACCAACCAACCAACTAAAGATTCTTCATTTGTAGGGCAGCCCGTGATGCAGGTATTGTAAATTCTATATTGTGTTTCACCCAAGGCCCAGAGAAGCTAAGCAGCCCCTGCTAGACATTGGCAAGACTGGAATTGGATTCCACAATCCGTTCCAGCACTTGCCGCCACATTCACAGGGGAACCCGCCACATTCACAGGGGTACCCGCCACATTCACAGGGGTACCCGGAGAGAGATGCTGGTCTGTGCTCTGGGCTCATGATCCCAGACAAGCTCATCTGGACAAGGCAGAGGGAGGAGGCAAATGCGGAGGGAGACTGACTTCCTGAAGCTACTCTGGGCAGGTTAGGAGACACCAGCTGCCTCTCTACCCTCTCTTCACACCAACCAATAATTTCCTGCAATTATCTGGAAGAGATTAATTAGCAAAGGGTAGCATATTGACTCGAGGTTGCTTTTGCGATCAATAACTCGAGAGAAGTCCTCAGGGGGAGCAGAAAAAAAGCAGCTGAATTGGAAAATGAGGGAAGGGGCTCCATCCAGAGTTCTGAGCCTCTGTCTGACACTCCTAGCTTTGCCTGGCTTCTGGGTAGCCTTGAGCACATCCCTTGCCTCCGTTTTTTAGCATAGAAAATGGGTATGCTACATCTAAGACTCTTAGGACTCTTCAGAGCCTATTCACAAGGCTCACCCAGAAAAACCCGAATTCTTGCAGAGGGGCTCTGTGGATTGGTTGGCTATGGTTGGAAGACAGAATCCGACTTCGTAGCCCAAGCTGACGTGAAATGATCAGACTTGTCCTTCCGTTCTCCTGTGTTCTGACAGGAGATCCTTGGGCATGTAGGATACTTGGGTATCACCATTTTGGAAAAGCTGAAGTCAGGTCTAATGGGCAAAAAAAAATAAAGCCACCAAATCTAGGAGCATCTAGAGCCCCCAGGGCATGGGTACCACAGGGTAGGTGAGCTAAGATCTTCAAAAGCCACAGCAGCCACTAGCTTCCTGTCAGATCACCTGCTTGGATGCAAGAGGCAGGGAGTCCATGTGTTTTGGGTACAGAGATGACCAGAAAAGAAAAGCTCAGTGGCCGTAAGAGGAAACCCATCACGGGCTGGGGTTACAGGACACAGTGTGCCATCTCAGTGCTCTGTACCTGAGGCAAGAGGACCATGAGTTCAACCTGGCCTACACAGTAAGGCCCTGTCGCAAAAAAAAAAAAAATACCGAAGGTAAGCAAACCACCACGACCCCTCTTGTCAAGAACTGGGGTATTCTGTGGGTAAGATTTCCAAGTGGGAGTGGGTACCAGAAGTCCTAAGCAGGCCCAGGCCCCACCCTGTATTTGCAGACACTTGGATCTCTGCAAACAGGCCCTTTAGTGCTGACTTCCAGTTTGCTCGAGCGCCAGGGAGAGTAGCTCTGGCTGTGAGGTTAAACCGGGCTACTCCAGAGAAGTGCTAACATGAACGCTCTCTGCAAAGTGCTGGCTCTGCCGTTCCCACCCTTCCTGGGCCTCTGCTGCTCTATCCATTCATCTGACAGTCACTGGGCCCTCACCATACTCGAGGACCACGCTGCAGGGAGACTGAGGGCCAATAAGCTGAGCATCTTTGGGCTAGAAGGATGCAGAGGCCGCAAGAAACAGAGCTGGGAGGTCTCCAGTATCACGAAGCTTTAGTTATGAGGTTTCATGGGATGGGGCATCAGCTGCTCCCTGAAGAGAAAGGGTCCTATATTCTCAGCCCAGGAGCCGCCCTCAGCAAGGGCTGTTGGCGTCTAAGACCCCTGTGAGCAAGGAAGGCCATAGGGAGCAAGCATCCCTCAGTCTAGGTCATGGGGAGGGCACAGAGGAATCTAGGAAGGCAGACTTCCTGGGCTTCTGCCCTTCATCTGTCCTCGCAGGACCACTCCATCCAACCTCGCTCTCCCACCAGAGCCAGAGGGCGCCTGCCGGCCACCCCATGGTCACTATGAGGCCCCCCAGGTCAGCCGCCTGTCCCTGCTCTATTCATCAAGGGCATGACAGCTAAAATTCATTTGAAGATGAAGAAAGTGGCCGCTAATCCGTTCTGCAAGACATTGATAGACTTGCTGCTCGGGGAAACTCGCACAGCAGTAATGAAATTAGGTTAAAACTGCTGGCGGAGCGCAGGTAATTGCCCTTGTCTGTCAGGAGGAATAACATCTCCCAAATCCAACACAATGATTGTTCAACTTGCAGGGATTTCTTTTCTTTTTCAAAAGAATAAAAGAAAAATCCGGAGGGACAAGGCCCATGCAGCAGCTGGTGGAGCCATGGCCTGGACAGCTGCTTGGGGGTGACACAAATGCCTGCTAACCATTGCACAGTCCAGCCTTACCTAGAAGTATCGTAGGAGAAAGGAGGCCTGGTGACAGTCCCCACAGAGCCTGCCCAGGACCCCACCCCCAAGTCTTGATTTCCCCTAGGATTCTTGCACCTACCCTACCAATGTCAAGATCTGTGTAGAAAACGGGGTGGGGACAGAGAAGTTGTAAGGGTCACAGCTACAACTTTCATGGCTCTGAGGTTTCACATGACAGAATCTGAATGCAGAGTCTTGTGTGCTAGTGACATTAGCTTGTTATTGAGATGTCTGTTTTCCCTATGATAAAAAAGACCCAGATTGGGGGTGGGGCTGATGTCTCCCCGAGGCTCACCCTGGAGATCACATAAGGACCACAGGATCCCCAGGCTGTAGGCACACTAGAAGCAGCTGGCTGTGTTCCACAGTGTGTGCGTCTGGAGCCTTTGATGTCAGCAGACATTTGAATGTCCAGAACAAGAGCCCTCTTGCAGGTTAACTGAGTGCAAGTATGACGTCAGTAGCACCAATGATGTCAGGGAACATCTGAATGTCAGCATCAATGAGTGTTCCCATGCTAGTGGCCTGGAAAGGTTGCATGTCCCTAAATAGGAAAGTCACAGCACAGGCTCCTAGCACAAAATTCAGAAGCTAAGCAGAACACCAACAACTCTGCCTGTTCCTCTTTCTCCTTCTCCTCCTCTTCCTCCTCCTCTTCCTCCTCCTCTTCCTTCTCCTCTTCCTCCTCCTCCTCCTCTCCTCTTCCTTCTCCTCTTCCTCCTTCTTTCCTCCTCCTCTCCTCCTTCTCCTCCTCTTCCTCCTCCTCTTCCTTCTCCTCTTCCTCCTCCTTTTCCTCCTCCTCTTCCTCCTCCTCTCCTCTTCCTTCTCCTCTTCCTCCTCTTCTTCCTCCTCTTCCTCTTCCTCCTCCTCTTCCTTCTGCTCTTCCTCCTCTTTTTCCTCTCCTTCCTCTTTTCTCCTCTTCCTCCTCCTCTTCTTCCTCTTTCTCCTCTTCTTCCTCTCC